>NC_072731.1:244995025-246268505 GCF_026930045.1 Uloborus diversus | reverse complement strand
AATGAAATATTTTTTGATCATTTGATCATTTTTGAGGTACCTTAAGCCTTAGACGTTGGGAGTGGTGGGTGAAAATTCCCATTTTATTCTGTTTAAGTTTATACATGTTATACCGACTTACAAGTTCGTTTTAAAAAAATTAATCTTAATTTTTATGTTTTGGTTAAAACTAAGAGTTTTGATTAACTGTGTGAAATCATTCAGATGAAGAATGTGTATGCCCCTTAATGAAGTAGAAGATCCAGATCTGGGAAAAAAGAACTTTTTGCAATACGATCTCTTTTGCTCTTTGAATAATGTAATCATATTAAAAAAAAAATCCTTGCATTAAAAAATAATAATAATAATAATAATAATAATAATAATGGCTTGGAACTTTATTCGTTGGAAAGTTTGTATTCTCAAATTGTTTTTCTGCATAAAGATTTGAATTATTTTTTCCGCATCCTGATTTTTATCAGTTTCAATTTTACTGTGGCTTGTAACTTTATATCTTAATTTTATTTCATGATATAGTTAGAATTTTTTTTATAATGTTGTTAAATGATCTATTTTCAGGGATCGACCTTTCCGTGAACTTGAAGTCAAAAACATTTTACATCAAATCCTTGAAGGGCTTTCATTTATGCACAAGCATGGATTTTTCCCATCGAGACCTGAAACCTGAAAACGTTCTCTGTATGGGTCCAGATTTAATAAAAATTGCAGATTTTTGGCTTAGCTCGTGAAATAAGGTCAAGACCTCCCTACACTGATTATGTGTCCACTAGGTGGTAAGTATTCTGTCATTGATGCTTAAAAAAACTATAAATAGAATCGGATTCTTATTATATATGTGTTTTTTTTTCTTGAAGCGATTTGAAAATTTGCTGAATTTTTCAGCCCAGCAGAAGGGTTGCCCATAGTAACTCAATTGGAAACAGTCCAGCTGAATTACTAGTTCAAACGTTTGCCACTTTTTATTTTACTTATTAAGCTCACTTGACCGAGGTTGACGTTGCTCTGTTTTTTTTTTTTTTAATTTAATTTTATTTTATTTATTTTTTTTTAAAAGATTACTGTGACGACGAGAATAAGTTTAGCTCCTTGTTTGGATATTTTTTAAGACGACAAATTTTCGTCGCCATGGCTACAAATCGTTTGCATTCATTCAAGGCTTGATTTAAGCAGATTTTACTTAAAAAAAAAAAAAAAAAAAAACGGGAGGGGCAGATAATTACGCTTTCCAGGAAAAACATCAACGCAGATGAACTTGAAAAAGTCTTGATTCAAAACTTCATCTAAATTCAAAAATTGCAGATTACTAAATAAGAAATGAAAATACCACAAATTAATGCACTGTAAATTTAATCTTTATAATGAGCTATACGGTTACAAATTTGCCATAATAAACCGGATATTTATTACCACGTCCTGATGACCATTTCTTTCTTTTATGGATTACGCCTCGTATTACCTAATCGAGAAAAACACCAGTCATAATGTGACGAGTGCCAATTTCTTCTCAATTTTCATTCCAGTTCATTTATGGAAACAAGAAACTCAGCGAGAAGGATCCTATCGCAGTCCGTGATTGTGGAAAAACGTAATTTGAATTTAAGACGTCAAAATTCAAATTAATTTTTTATTTATTTTTTATTTAAGTTCTAAAATATCGACAGAAAGGAATGTCCCCAAATGTTTTTCATTTAATGTAGTCAAAAGTTCTTGACCTAGCTGGTTTGGTCATACAGTCCTTACTTGTGCATATATTATTTTACTAGGATTGGCAATGTGGTTTACAATCTAATGGGGTTATAAATGGGGGGTCTTAAGGGTTGACCCATAAACGCACCCTTTGCTGTGCCACTATAATGAGAAACCATGAATGTGTTCGAAAAATTCTGATTAAATGTTCTAATATCCCAAGATATTGGATATTTGGATAAGTACGAATATAAGATTAGCGTAAAAACTATCAATGATCTAGACTTGCCTATTCCACCAAAGTCCATTCACACTTGAAATATTATAAAGCAAAATGAACTTAAAATCTTGAAACATCTAGTAACAGTAACGACGTTAAAAGCATTCGGCCTAATACTAAAAGACAAAGCTGTTACGGTTATTCGGGAAATGAAATTTTGAGTGAAATCTACAAATATTAAGAAAATCTTTATAGGTACTGTCTGACCACGGATTGTACGAAAAGACAAACATCCGTTTTACAGCCGGAAATGGAAGAATCTATTATTTTTTTAGCGATGCCAGCTTTTGTAGAAGCAGAGTCTCATTCAAATGAGCGGAATACCGGCATCAAATTTTTACTTTTCCCCCTCATTCAGACAGATTAGTCTTGTCTGGACGTTTTAAAATTTCATGCAATCCGTGGTTGGACAGTATCTTTCATATTGGTGTTTTGTAAGCTGCAATTGGTGTTTTGTAAGCTGCCGAATGCAAGGAATAAGTTGGATTTTTTAAAAAAAATAGTTACCTTATATATTTTTTCAATGGTCTGAAAAAACTGCATAAAATATCAAACTCAAGTGACTTTTTCAAAAAGTTCTCCTTTTTTTTTCTTCTTTTTGCAATAATTATGACAAGCAATTTCGTACAACCCTTTTTTTTTTTTTGGACTTCTCAACGGCTCTACTCATATGCGTCTACAGTAAGTAATATAAAAAGCGTCTATAGTTTTATTTGTCTTTTGTACACTAACCCACTTAAAATTTCGTAATAACACATAATTTCTGAAAATTGTATGAATTTCATGTTTTCATAGAACATTAATGCTTTTTTTTTTCATTTGTAGGTGGGGGGGGGGAGGGTGACACCACAAAATACCTCCCCGGGTGTCACCCATGCCCAGTACGCCACTGCACTAGGTAATATTTACATTCGCTTTTCAGTGCCTATTAAAAAACAATACACTAAATTGAGAACAATAACCCTAAGATTCTGTTCGTGCAGCTTTTTGCACAGCTACCAAATTTAATCCGACATCGAAGTGTACAAAGGTTCTCCACCTTTGGTCTCAGGTCAAGACATTTGCTTATCTATTCACTATTCACGCAAAACTCACTATCGACAACTTACGATTTTTTTTTTCATTTCATTTCCTATTTAGGTATAGAGCTCCTGAAATTTTGCTACGCTCCACCAACTACAATTCACCTATCGACATTTGGGCTTTAGGTTGCATTATGGCTGAGTTATACAACCTCAGACCATTATTTGCAGGCAGAAGTGAGATCGATCAAATATTTCGAATTTCTTCCGTCCTAGGAACGCCTGAAAGAGTGAGTAAAATTTTTTGTTATAATTTTATGTAAACTTCCATACACTACAAAAATTTGTGAATGTCTATCGCCTGTGTATCTTTAACCTCATCTCCTCGAGAACAAAAGAGAGCTGAGAGTCGATTTAGGCACCGAAAGATTCGTAATTTTTCGGGGATCCTCAAACGCCCAGTCTCACATTTGCAGGATTTGAATTACTGGATGTATTAGTCAAATCGTTTATCCTTGCTGACAATTTCCTCGTTCCGAAAATTCGGAACGCTGTTGCCAAATCGCCAATAGTTCCTTGCCCGGCTTCGAGCGAAAATGGTTTGGCTTGACGCGGGAATAAAGTTGATCTTGGCCTGGTTCGAGCAAAAGTGCATTATTAGATATGCGCCAAAAAAAGAGAGTAATTAATGCATTGAAAAAAAAAAACTAATGAACCGCCGCAGGTGGCAAGAAAGGTTCGAAGCTCACAAAGTACGCAACCGAAGGCGGTGTACACCAACCCACTGCATGAGTTGTACGAGCCACCCTTGTAGTTGACATTTATGGAAAGTGATTTCACTTTGTTTCCATTACTAGAAATCTGTAATTAAATATTACAAAATCAACAGGTCAAGAATTGAATGATAAAAATAATTCCCTAGCATATTTATTTTATTTATCTATTCCTTTTTTGAGCAGAACTGATGAAATGTTTGCCCACAGTTAATTATTTCTCTGAATTTTAAGTAATTTTTTTCTTTTTGTAATTATTTTGAGCTAAATGAGAGAATTAATTGAGAAATTTTGTAATTATTTATGAAGGTTTTTTCACCAGTTTTTTATCTAAGAAGCACAGGTTTATTATTTTTAAGTAACCAGCTCTTGTGCTGTGTCCCCCCCCCCCCCTCTTGCAGTTATATAAACCTAAAATGTGCTAATCCTGTTTTTAAAATGTATAAGTTCCCCCCTCCTCTCTCTCTTTTGGTATCAATCTGAACGAACTATGCAAATTTAATTAGTATAATGTTTTCTGCGATGATTTTTCAATTATTATTTTTCGATAGTTATGAAATGCTTCCAAAATGTAGTTTCGTTCTTTCTTTTTTTGGCAGCACAGTTTTTTTTCTACTTCTGAAGGGTTTAGCACATCGTAATACGATACTTGATATTTAAAATACGACTTTAAGATGTACCAATTAGCAATTTAAACGTTTGTTTTCAGAATCATTTTTTTCTAAACTTTTCATCATTAATAAGCTTAGAGAACTTTGAAACTAATCATTTACGGACATGATAACACACTTTTAATAATCTTGTACAATGGTTCAAAACACATAATAAGGGTTATTTTTTTCTTTCCAGAGAGAATGGCCTGAAGGATACCAATTGGCGTCTCAGATGAATTTTGTTTTCCCAAAATTTTCCAGCCTTTCGCTTTCGAGTGTGGTACTCGGTATCAGTTTGGAAGGTTTGATATTATTTGGCGACATGTTGAAATGGAATCCAAGTCTTCGACCGTCAGCTGTATTGGTACTAAAATAGTTCTTTTGTAATTAATTCGAAATATCATACTGTCATTTTATAATTTTCTGCACACAATGAATTGAATATTTTAGATTGAGTCCATATTAGGAGCATATTTCTAAATTTTAAATAACACATACGCTGGTTTAGTGTTCTATTTTGAAAATTTGTTAGTATTATTTTTACAAATTCATAACCCGAGAGCATGAAAAAGAACGACTAATATTAATAAACATAAAGCTATTACATAAATAACATTAATAAGAAGATAACCATGAAACGAATGAAGGCAAATGCTGACAAAATTTAAAAGTATATAAATATTTTAATAAAAATAAGAAGATTAACAATTGCAAAAAAAAAAAAAAACAAGGGGATGGGGTGGGGGGGGGGGAGCAAATCAATGGGGAAAAATTGGGCTGACAAATTTATTAGGAATCAGAGCAGTAAGAGCAGTGAGAAAGGAAATATTGTCATAGTAATTAACGGGTTTACAACTAATACTTAGACATGTTACAAGATGATTATGACGCAAATCTATCAATAAAATCAAACGAGACGATGTACGTAAAATTCATCCTACGTATACAGCTAGTAGTAAAGTTTTAATTTTGTTTAACAGCTCTGTCATACAGATTGGATAATGTCTGCTTTTGCCAAATATATATATATATATATATATAATTTTTTTGTGATAAGCCAACTAAATTGTTATAATCAGTTAGTTACATTTGAGTTTTTGGCAAAAGCCTGTCTGTGTTTTGTTTAATGTCAACAACCACATGTTATTTTCGGTCTACTTTAGAATTGTTATTAACTCATGTGCTCCGTTGAATCTGTTTGAAGAAAAATAATGTGTAATTGTGTAAAGCATATTTAAAACTCTTAAATCTGAAAATCCATCACAATTAGCTTTTTATTTCGTTTTGCAGACACTTAGGTCTCATCAGTATTTTGTGCCGATGGACAAAATGGAAACTGCTAAATTTTTATGTGCAGAAAAGTTTTTATTTATTCAGTCGTTTATTTTTATTCTTATGCATGCTTTTGTGTGACACCCGACTTTCTTTCGTATAACCTTGGTTTGATAAGTTTTCTGTACCGACTTATGCTTCAACATTATTTTAGTTACGTGAATTTTGGAAATTGGGCATTTTTTACCTTTTTTCAAACCTTTGAGCTCGTTTTTCTGTAGCTAAACCTTAGTATTTTTCAAAAATAATACTAGAAATGAATTTCTCGGGTTCAAATACATTATATCCCAAATGTGCATGTCAAAAATTAAAACTTTTATTTTTCTGACATACCCTAGCACTCAATGCACATTTTATTGGAAAGCAGCCAAAAACCACGCCCACTTATATGTAAAAACATTAATCTTCCAAAGCTAGGGGGTGAGGCCAACACCCCCGCCCCCCAGATCCTCTAAATGACGAGTCTCATTTGCATAAATTCATAGCTACTGTCCTCTGCCATTTTAAAAAGCGCACAAATCTTTCAACGATCTTTTTCTTATATTTTTATGCAGGCTTTGAGGTATCCATACTTTTCGGGCCTATATCATTCAGTGGAGCAGAGGAAAATTCGAAATTCTGTAGTCGAAACAGATTACAACGATAAGTGGTTTGGGGACTATTGGAGACATTCCGACGACGTATCAAATCAAGTAAGCTATTCATTCACTTTAAACGTTTTTTCTTAAACTTAAAATTAAGCTGATCTAAAGCTTTAGTTTTGCATTATTGTTGTTAGAAAAACGTCAGTACTAAAACTAATTGCTCCGTAACTTTCAAACACAATCTTAATGTTTGAACCTTGCTATTTACTAGGTCAGTGGTTCCCAACCTTTTTAAGGCCAATACCGAAAACGTGGGTAAAATATTAGCAATTATCCCTCTCCCTCCTAACCCGAAAGCGTTCAGTCTGAAAACAAATTAGCTATTGAGATTTTCCCCTCTTGAAAAGTAACTATGAAAAGTAAAAAAATATTTTAAACTATTTCAATCATTCGGGCAAAGAAAATACCTCTCTTTTTTATAATTTGTGATACCAAAAAGGAATTAATGAGACAGTTGATATTGTTTAGGTACAAAAACATTGTTTGATAGTTATTGTTTCGACCAATACACATCGTTAGACGAGCTCCAAGTTAAGAACTTTTTTCACTAGTCATTACTGATTAGGTAATTAGATTTGATGCACATGATTTTTACAAATAACCCAAAGATGTCTCAATGATTGTACGTATTTTTACCTCTTGGAAAATCCCATTTTACCCCTTTCGAGGGTAATTACCCCCGAGTTGGGAACCCCTGTATTAGATAATATTACCTCATTTGAGGTCTTGAGACTTGGTGTCGTACATAAGCGTGCATTATATCTGTTGCAGATTGAAATTTGCAGCGCTGCGGAGTCGGAGTCGGGAGCTTTAAAATTACAGGAGTCGGAGTCGTTCATTTTTCCTCCGAGTCTGTAACTCTTTCAGTGCTTAGGAGTCGAAGTCGGAGTCAGACTGATTTTGGGGTAAAAAAGTTGGAGTCGAAGGCTCTAAAATTCCAGGAGTCAGAATCGGACATTTTCCCTCCGACTGACTCCGCAGCCTTGAAAAAATTTCACTCTCAACATATTCAACGAAAAATTCATTAAAAATTAGGATTCCAAGATGCGCAACTTTTAACGTGTGTGTGTGTGTACGCGAGTACACGCATCAATTTTTATTTATTCTATTTCTTTATAGAAGAAAACTGAAAGGATGGATACTTTTAAAACAACAGAAAAAGAACAATACTGGGACGAATATCCTGATATTCAGAATTCGATCTATCTGAATTCTTCAATGAAGTAAAGTTAACTAATTTATTAACAAACACTTAAATTGTATCTCATATCACATCCGTAGTTTTCTATACATGTAAAATTTTGTTGATAATAACAATGCTTTTGAAATTACCGAAGATAATGCAGTATTCTGAATGTTTTTTTTTAAACATTTCTTTACGTTAAATTTCATTTCATCCATTTCAAATTTATGTATTTTATTAATTTTATAATTTCTATAATTTCTTTTTTAAAATCTAGCTAGAACTTTTAGAGTTAGAAATTCCTAATGAAATTACTTTCTTTCAAATATGCACTTAACTTGAATTCTATTTTTTACTTAAATTAGTAAAATGTATTTCTAGAAACTCTCACTTGAGTAGATCTTGGCCTGCTCTGAGACTAGACGATTCCCAATCCTTAGATGAAACAAAATTTGCTTCAAATAAGAAAATGGGAAACTTACACAGACAAAGAACAGGTAAACTGGCAATTTCCCGAAGTTTTTCTGTACTTAATATAATACGAAAGGACTTGATATTTCTTTTTCAGGGTTTGCCGAGATCCAAGGAGTACCCCTTGTCTGTTTGATATCCGGATCTCCTTCCCCCACAAAACTTATAAAACAAAATACTTCGTTTCCGAACCGGGCCCTCTCAAGGGCCGGGCAGATTTCCAAATAGGCTGACATGGTCTCTCTTCTGCCCGGTTCTTTCTACCTGTCGTTACCCCCCTCCCCCCTTTCTTTTTCGAAATATCTTGCAAAAGGTGCTTTTGTAAAGTACAGTTTCTCTAACGTTCACAAAAATATTCTAAATACAATACAAAATGGTCCGAAAGTCGCGTACCCCTCCCCCTTAATTTTCGACATTAAGTTAGTTCTGGTCGAATCTGCGCCATATTTTCGCAGATGCTTTGTGGAGTTCAGTGGCGCAGTCGGGAGCAGGGGAGTCGAAACCCCCTCTCAGAACTTGGTTCTTGGTTTTAACACATTTGCTAATCTTAGGTTCTTTGCATGCATATGGGTGGTTATGATCAAAACAAACCACGCAGAGAGTAGTGATGTCTGAATGCTCTACTGACGAAGTTTCGGTGATTCGGAGATGCTTTGCCACAAACAGCAAGAAAATGGAGCAGAATTCAACTGTGTTACGTTATAGATGGTGTTCTGCAAATGTTAACACTCTTAAGACTTCAAAGTACTTGTCTAAAGAAAAAAAATAAACAACGACAGCTAACATGTTGAAAATAAAGGGGGGCAAGGGCGTACACCAACTTTCGGACCAATCTGTAGAGTGCCGATCATCTGAACCTGTCGGAACCAGCAGTAGTACAGATAGACAAGCAATTCCAGAGGTGTTTCTGACTGCATGAAAACGGTTGAATTATATGTTTTTAAAGCCAAAAAAAAAAAAAAAAAATGACGTTTCAGATAATTCGGCCAGATTTTTACAATAGCATTTTTGAAAAATCAGCTTTTTCCTGTTTATTAAACTGATATTGAATTTGCGTCAAAGCGGGTAATTTATTTTGAATTTTTGCCAATTTTACGTCTGAAAGGTATGTCGAATAACAGAAGCGTTGTGTAATGGGGTTGTTTCCTTCAGTCAAAAGTACTACTTTTAGTCACTGAAATTGATAGAATGAGTAAAATAAATTAGCATGGACCCAGAAAATACTTTCATTTTCCCAACAGTTATTTTTTAATTAATTTTTTAAAAATGTCCGATTTTTAAAACAAAACATGGTCTTGATGACGTCACAAATGATGCAATTTGGCGCATCTTTCTACCACGTTTAAACGTTATGATAACCAAGAAGCGAATTAAATATTGCGCTCTGCGCTTGCTATCAACCCTATCATTGCCAATACACGTGAGTAAAGATGCGAATCAAATATTGTGCTCCGTGAATGGCAACAGTGAATGGTATTTCATCATTTGTGATGTCACACGACAGAAGCGTAAACAATGAAAGCGCACCGATTTAATTAATTTTTAAAAAATATTAAACTTTTATAAATTATTTAAAAAAATGGTGAGATCCTATGTTTTTAAGCATGCTCTTTCAGAAAAAGAAGAATACTTTTAAAATTTTGGAAACAACCCCATTAGGCGTTGGATGTATATAAACAGGGGGGATTCTATTTTAATTATGCGCTAAACTTGTCAGACAGCAGCAATGAGCGCGTTGATGCCGTTCACTTCCTAAAAATAGAGCTTCCATCCATTATTTTCAACCCGTTAGCTGCCGTCTCAGATCGACGACAGACACTGAGATTTCCGTTTTGGCCGCGGTAGGGCCCAGCGAACTTAAACTTAGGTCCCAAGGCCCTCACTACTTTGGAGTCCCCCTCTCTATTCGATCACTCTAAGTCAACGCAAAATAATGTATACTTTTTCTGCAGTGTCGTGATAGCCCTGTTTACATATACCTAGAAACCGCCACTGATTTGTCATATCCATTTTATAACCAAACTAGTGGCACCCGCACGGCTTTGCCCGTAGCAGAAAATTAAAAGGTCTTTTGGTTCGCCTGTATATTTACACATAATGTATGATGAATTTCTCACCAATTGGCTTGCCCATGTTACGGTTTCACGTTATGATAACTTGGCAATTTACTCGTCCATCTTATGATTAATTTTGCTCGGAATAATGTTCTTAAAATTGGAATAGAAAAAGAACAAAATCGAATTTTTTAAAAATCGCTTCGAGATGCGCACCCAAATGCTACAAACTAATTCTGTGCCAAATTTCATGGAAATCGGCCAAATGGTCTAGACGCTATGCGCGTCAAAGAGATCCTGACAGACAGAGAGACTTTCAGCTTTATTATTAGTAAAGATAAAGATATTTGTATGTTGCTCAATTCAACAGTGAAGAGCACATTGCTCCCCCCTCCCACAAACAAATATTCAAAAGAAAAAATAGGTCATTTACCAAGCATTTCTTTTTTCAGTCTTTCTTGCTCCATTAGTCAGCTTATTAATAAAGGAGGAGGGGGGAGGCAAAAATAGTAACTATGCTTAACTTAGTATGAAATTCTCAAGAGAAGTTTTTTTACTCATATTCAGCCAACTCAAAAGATAAATACTAATAAAGTATCTAAAGAGGTTTTTTTTTTAATTAACAAGTCAGAAATTATTTTATTATTTTTTCAAAAATGCATGATTTTTAACGCTATGCTTAAGCATGAAAATTCGGTGCCCCTTTGAGAAGATGAGGCTCCAGGCCCAGGCGTAGTTGATTTGTACGGTAATCAGGCCCTTTGCCGCCGTTTTCATTAGCAGACAGTATAAAATGCGATTTGGAACTAAAATATCACATTTTTAGTTACATCATGATCGTATCATTAATGTACTTAAAAAGTACTTATCTCACACTTTGACGGATTTTATTGAATCAGTTTGAGCAAAAAAAAAAAAGAAAAAAAAAAGTGGTTTGCCTTTCAATACCTACGCACTGCGCGCATCGTCTGACGGATTTCCTCATAAACGCGAGGGGCAGCTAACATCTTAAAGTTAGTTTCACTGCAGAGTGACACTCCTCAAGGAAAGACTACATTCCAAGTTTCTTGAAACTTTTTCTTGCACATTAGAACGTTAAAAATCCGAACTGATTGGGTTAAGATTTTCAAATTGTTCGAAAATAACCACGAAAATCCCATACAGGAAATTTGCTTGTCATTTAATAAAATTAAGTAGTTACACAATATGTATGTTTACTGAACTGAAAATTTATTAATCTATACTAATAATAAAGCTGAAAGTCTCTCTATCTGATGAATTTTCGGAGGATGTCTGGATCTCTGTGATGCGCATAGCGCCTAGACCGTTCGGCCGATTTTCATGAAATTTGGCACAAAGTTAGTTCGTAGCATGGGGGTATGCACCTCGAAACGATTTTTGCGAAAATTCGATGTGGTTCTTTTTCTATTCCAATTTTAAGAACAAAACTATCATAAGATGGACGAGTAAATGACGAAAGTATCATAACGTGGAACCGTAACATGGGCACAAGTCAATTGGCGAGATACGAAATCATCATAACGTGGAACCGTAACATGGGTACAAGTCAATTGGCGAGAAAATTCACCATACATTATTTATAAATATACAGGCGAACCAAAAGACCTTTTATTTTTTTCTATTACGGGCAAAGCCGTGCGGGTACCACATAAAGGCGCATTCGAGTTTTTGACGTTCTACTGTATTTCAGAGTTTTAGTTCAGAAAGGTTTTGCAAATTTTGAGATTTTTCAACGATTTTTAATTGTTTTATCGGAAACAACAAAGTCAATTGAACAAAGAAAATTTTTTAAGTCAATTAATCACTTTAAAACGAACTTTTCCCCCAATTAAAGTGAGGAAGGAGTATCTTGATTTCATGTCAGATGTTGCCCCCCCCCCCTTTTTTTTTCTTCTGTTTTGAAAAGTATTTCATACTGATATATTTTTCATTTTATAGATTTAGTACAAAAACAAAATTAAAGAAAATAAGGAGTGTGAAACTGAGCTATGTACCATGTATGTAAACTTATATTTTTATATACAAATGTCTGTTTACATTTTAAATCTATATTTTACTCTTACACATTTCTTCCTTTCTTGTTTACATTTGTAAAAGTGCATTGCAAACCTTGTTTTATTTTATTTTATTATTACTTTTCTTATGTAATTGTTTGAAACAACTAAGAAAAGCATTTACAATTTTGAGCAGGAGTCATCGAAATTACTTATTTTTACTAATGAACTAATTTTGATTTTCATCATCAATATCAACGTAATAAACTTGTACATTCAAAATATTTTAGCTGTTTCAAATGTATGGATCTGTATTAGGATAAACATTATTATTTTTATCACATTATATGTGTTTTTATTACGCAAAATGCAGTCACTGTACTCTGCTAAATAATAGCAACTACGCAAGAAAAATTCTGATGTAAACAATAAACAAAGAAAACAAAGCAAAATTTGAACTATAATAATGAATTTTTCTTCTTTTATTGCAGAGCATCAAAAATGAAGAAAGTTGCAATCAACATTCATCTGCATATAAATGCTTGACATTTTATGAGTCACATGAAAAAAACACTCCTTTACCATTTCATACGTGTACATTAAAGTATTTTTGTAAAAGAAAGAAAGTTTGTAATTTTTAAGATTTGTTATTTTAAGCTTATGCTTTAATTTCTGTAATTAAAGAAGTTCTTTTTGCCGAGATTTCATTGCAATTGTTCTTAATTTATATACAAGCTTGAATTTGAAATGTTTCACTGTAATGCCTCGGGTCTATTTCTATTTGCCCAAAATACATTTTATTTGAAGTTCTGACTGCTCTAGTTTTAGGCCACTTTCCCGTAAAAATAAAAGAAAGAAGAAACAAGAAGCTCCGTCCTGAACTAAACGAGCCTACTTTCCCGTAGACTAACTTTGACTTTCTAGCACCTAATCAATATTCTCTTAAGTAGCTGAGACCGCAAATTGTGTCAAACATACCTTTTCAACATTTATTTATTTGGTTTATTGACAACATACATTTCGAGTTCGTGTACTTGGTCACACAGGACCCGTTTATGAACTCACGTCGAATTTGACAGATAGCACAATACAGGGACATAGTGCAGGACAGAATTAACAGCACAGAGAGGGAAATTACAACCAGGGCAACGGGCGGGAATCGAACCCACCACCTCGGGATTACTACAATGACACGCCAACCAACTGCACTACCGAGGCCCCTGTTCAACATTTTAAAATTATTTCTAAAAAAAAAATAAATATGCCTCTCATCTGACGAAATAGATACGAAAAAATTTACAAACGAACAAATCAAGTAGTAGCATCTTTTAAACAATGCAGCTAATATATTTTCCCCATAAAAATTTCTGGTGCATCTTGACAATTCTCGGATTTGCTTACTAATTCGCACAATTATTTCTAAATATGATGATTATCACGAAGGAATCATTAAGTACTCTTAATGATGAAATACCGAAATTCACATGAAGTTAAAAACTTTTGAAAGTTTATTAAGTTGTAAAAACTTTATGCCTTTCCATTATCCCAAAAATCTCACTAACATTACGCTTCTATAATTCTTTAACATTTAATTTTTATTTAGAGCAAAGTTATATAACTACTGCAATTAGATTTTTACAATCAGGTTTATTTTAATTATTCGTCGAAAAAAACTTGATCCATTTTACTTAATAGGTTGAATGTGGGGTCGTTTTCAAAATTTTAAAAGTATTTTTTTTGAAAGAGCATGCTGAAAAACATAGGATCTGACCATTTTTTAAATAATTTATTTAAGTTTAATATTTTTAAAAAATTACTTAAATCTCTGCGCTTTCATTGTTTACACTTCTGTCGTGTGACATCACAAATGATGAAATGCCATTCAATGTTGCCATTCACATAACAAAATATTTAATTCGCATCTTTACTCACATGTATTGGCAACGATATGGTTGATAGCAAGCGTAGAGAGGAATTTTAATTCGCTGCTTGATTATCATAACGTGGAACCGTGATAGAAAGATGCGCCAAAATGCATCATTTGTGATGTCTTAAAGACCATGCCTTGTTTGAAAAATCGGACATTCAAAAAAATTAATTTAAAAAAAAAAAAAAAAAACTGTTGGGAAAATAAAAGTATTTTTTGGGTCCATGTATTTTTTTTTTTCTATTTTTGCTCATTCTATCCATTTCAATGACTAAAAGTTGTACTTTTGACTAAAGGAAACCACCCTATTGTAAGCTCTGTTACTACGTAAACAAAGTGTTATTTAATATATTATAAATTAAACAATTATATTATTAAATAATCTATTAAATAAAGAAATTCAAGTCATTAACTAACATGAACAGTTTTATTAAAACGCAAACCTAAAACATAAGAAGCCAAAATAGCAACGACTGTTGGCACAGAGGGAATTTTTTTCACCAATTTGGTATGTTCCAACGTTATGATGTCTTAAAGAAAAGAAGTCAAGAATCAAGATTGTCTTTTCTTGCACAATGTCCAGTAATAATCCATTACTGCCTCTTCCTGGGAGTATGTTTCAATAGATCCTGGCCTCATCTTTCGAACTAAACCCATTGCACTTTGAGGGGTCATATCACAGAATTTGACAAAATAACATGCTGCCATTACTCCAGTTCTACCACGACCCATCCGGCAATGAACTCCGACAGCCTGAAAATAAAATAATCAGGACATGATCTTATGGAAAAATTCCTAGCATCTATAATAAATTAGTGCTTCCCCTAGACCGAACGAGCTGATGTGTGCATCACATGACTTCCTTTTACTCCAATTTAATGGCATTTCCCCATTACTGGCAATTTTAATGTGATTCAGTAGTTAACTCTCTAAATATCACCAACAGTGGCCAAATTGAAACCAGATTTAAAAATAAAAAAAAATCGCCAGATTGGTCGGCAAATTAGCGACAAAACTTGGCGACCAAAAGACTGGCGATATATCGCCAAGTGTCCGCCAAATTATAACACCACTTGAGTTTACATCGAAATTAACAATGATTTCCCCTCAAAAAGGGGCAGAGGACCCCTTTAGAAATACCCGAATGCAACCAAAAGAGGAGGTGCACAACTAGATCCCACTAGGAGTCTACGTACCAAATTTCAACTTTCTAGGACTCACCGTTCTTGAGTTAGGCGACATACATACGTGCATGCAGACGTCACTAGAAAACTCGTTGTAATTAACTCGGGAATCCTCAAAATGGGTATTTCGGATGTCTACACGTTCTTAGGTATATATGCACGAGTGGTCGAGTCGAAAAAAAAAAAACCTCAATATTTATTCGAGGGTGAGTAAAATGGAAATTAAGGTCGATTTTTGAGTGAAATTTTTTTCGCGAATACAATACTTCCTTTTACAAAAAAGGAAGTTAAATTGGAGTAAAAGGAATTCATGTGATGTACACATCAGCTCGTTTTGTAAAAGCAAAAAGGGGGCAGACTGATTCCCCGTTCTTCACTTTAATTCAATAAAGAGGGCCATTTTTGACTAGGTATTTTGTAGTAGATAGGGTGCTTTTTTCCTTTTATGTATGTTATATGGATACAAAATCCAAGTAATTTTTATTAGTAATTTTTTTTCATACGTAGTTACTATTGTTATTATTTTTTAAATAGTCGTTAAGAATCTTTTTAATGTTTTGTTTGGAAGATTATCTTAAATACATAGAAAATTCCGATTTATATTCAAACTAAATAATTAGGAGGGGAAAGAGGGAAATACGCTTCATGACCAAAAGAAAAAAAAAGCCTTGTGCGGAAGTTTTGTCAAAAAATCCAAAGGGGCACAGAAGTAGCATTGAAAAGTGAGAAAAAGAGGCAGAGAGCAGCGCCCTCCTAAAAAGACCAGGGAGAAACACTAATTGATTGCTGGAAAATATGCACAGAAAAATAATTCAATAAAATACTTGCAAAAATCATCCATTGTTGCTGTAGTTGATTCAACGTTCCTATTTGTCAGTCTGCCCAGTATAAATTAAGAAAATAATATACATGAATTCAAATTTCATGGATAATACTAATTTTATTCATACTACCCATGACAATTGCAGATTGCTACGTTTGGAAAACAAATCTTAACGAAGAGATAGAAAAAAAAATCTTATTCTTCTCTTAAATCCTAACGTCATAGTTCGTAAAAATTCTAGTTCAGGGGCTGAATAATTATTTCTTCTCGTACCCATTTTTAACGGCTCATCGATATGGTACATAACTTCACTTTCATAGTCCCCGATTTATCCACATTTTTTTCAAATTTAAAACACTATGGTTGGGGCAAGCCAAACGCGGCAATGCTATGATTAGGTCCTAATTATTAGGATCTGTGCAGCCTTCACAATGCTGCCAGGTTAGGTTTTCCTCGACTATAGAAATTACGCAGAAAAAAGATGCTATGTGTTTCAAAAATATTTGAGAAAGCTGCATTAGAGTCAATAAAAAGCCTCAGAGGATCTAAGAAAAAACATATGCGTAACATTCTCAGGAGAAAAGTCTTGAAATGTATGGCAGCTTTTTTCGTTCAAATTTCTTGCCAGTGTTCCTAGAATGCATCGCAATTCATATTGTTTTTTAAGGATACTGACTTACTTTTTTATTCAATTCAATAAACACAATTTTTGCTCATGTACCTATGTAATACTTTTTTTTACACAATAAGAGTACAAGATTTTACAAAAAAGATAAGTGAACACCTTCAAAATGAGTATTAAAATTTTGTTTTGAATTTTGAGAAAGTTAAGCGTCACTCTCTCTCTCTCTCTCTTAGCACACAAAAAAAAAAAAAAAAAAACTTGTTTCGGTTATTTTTTTCTTTTGTATTGAGTATCAATTGGTATTATCGCATGCTATTTCGTTGTGATGGAATACCTACAATGAAGACAGAAGATATTAAAGGTAAAGGTAAGGATACCGCAAAATGAACAAACTGTCGAATTTATTCTACTGCTTACTTTGAAACTTCATACTATTTCAAACACATGGAAAATTATGAAAGCAATATTAGTATTAAGGTATAGTTAATTTTAAAAGTTAGTTTTTAAAATTGCTAAAATTAAAAAAAAAAATAAATTTAAGCGACATTTTCTTGATTTTTAATGTAGTTGTAATATTGCACAGATTTGTGGAAACGATTATTGGGATCATTTAGCAAGGAACATTTTGAAAATACATGTTTCAAATCTATATAAAAAAAAAGCTTGAACACTTTAAAAAATGAATTCTTTGTTTAAATTTTTGGAATTAAGAAAAAAGTGGGCCTTTTTATAACAGTTTGAGAATAAAGCATTGATTGCAAAATCAATGTGTATACAATGCACACATAGGTTATATATATATATATATATATATATATATATATATATATATATATATATATATATATATATATATATATATATATATATTATTTTATTTTAATTACACCCAAACCTGTTTTTGTGCGGTATATGGAAATTTCAGTCAGATTGGACTAAATTGGCGAAATTATTCATAAAATGAGTGTGAGGTAGTATCTTTAAGTGAGGACACGGGCATCCCGATGAGAAGTCACTGTAATCTCCCAAAAATTTCCTTATTCGGGAAATTTTGTCCGGCTATTCCACAAAATTATTATCATTTGGTTAATTTGATTCCGTTTAGAGATTACTTTTTGGGTTATTTTCTAAGCGAAACTTTTTTATGTGGTTCTATCAACAGCATAAAAAATATTTTTTAACTGTTGCGAAAACAAATTTTTTTTTTTAATTTTCATAGTGGAGTAAGTCTTAACTGTTGCGAAAAAAACTTTTTTTTAAAATATTTCATAGTGGAGTAAATAAGTAACTGTAGCGATAACAACTTTTAAAAAAAATTTCATAGTGGAGTAAATAATAACTGTTGCGAAAACAACTTTTTTAAAAAATTTTCATAGTGGAGTAAATCCTAACTGTTGCGAAAACAACTTTTTTAAAAAAAAAATCACATTGGAGTAAATCCCAACTGTTGCGAAAACAACTTTTAAAAAAATTATAGTGGAGTAAATCCTATCAAATTGGGTCTATTAACTAGCTATCAGAAATGTGTTTGAAATTATTCACTGTTTGAAAATTCAATATTAAGCGAGCATTCCATAGCCCTAATCGGAAACTTTCACAGTTGGGAAAAAATTCTGATTTGTCCCGTGGATTCTTACATTCTGCTTTCATCTGATGATTTTAGAACACTTAGGGCAAAATTTAACCAACTGATTCACTCTGTTTTAGCACTCTCAACTTTAAATATTATGTAGCTGAATTAATTTCGGAACTAGCCCTAATTAAGGGTAGATGAAAAACCAGGACTCGATTAAGATATCAAGGGGCCCTAGGCCAAATATTTTTTTGGGGGTCCCATGTTATCAAATTTTATAACTTTAGACATTGGCTTTGATAATATTAGCCATAAACTATAGTAATTTCAGCCATTTGGGGAACCCTAAATTTCGGAGGCCTTAGGTCACGGCCTAGTTGGCCTATTTAGTAATCAGGCCCTGGGAAAAACACAGCAATTAATGAGTGAGGAATGCACACAACAAAAATTTTGGACCCTGATCTAAATGCATCATGAGTACTATGAATTGTCTTCAAAGACAACTTAATTTGCCTTCAATCCTCATTGGCAAATCTACCAAGGAAAAATAGCATAGCTCTAACCTTCCCTAGTCTTAATTCGATTAATTAATCCATTCATTAGCTAATGTATTACATCTGCTGAGAAGCTAAAATCAGTATATCATCATTATTTTAAAAAAAAAATCTTATTTTGTTGAGATTATATGTACCTAATAAAATTGTGCCAGTCTGTCAATGCTGCTCAGAGTACTCTACATGTAGCCTTGTTTTAGTATAGTAGTACCTAGAAGTTGTTTTGCTATAAAACATCCTCTTTAAACTATCTTACTGGTCTCTAAACTATTACTAAACTGGAAGTTGCAGTCTATCTAACAAGACTGCAACTGGAAGTTGCAGTCTTGTAATACTAATGATTACAACTTATTACTACTTATACACTTATTTACACTACTTATTACTACTACTACAACTTATCAATTTTCAATGGAAAGGCATCATCCAAGCATTTTTGCAAACATATGAATACCTATATCACAACAAACTAAAATTCTGATTATATTTATTTGCGTGCCATAGAATTTAGCATATCAAAATTCATGATTCCTTGGCTTATGATTGCTTTCAACTCCCTCCCCACTTTTGCAATACTTTTGTCTGAGGAGCCTTCCCCCCTCCCCCCTCTCCATGAAAAAAAAAAAAATACTAGGGTATCTCTAAAATGAAAAGGAGTAGAGGCAGTTGGGTCTTGTTGGGGCAGTTTGGAATAATCTCGATAATTTTAATACTACAATTATTTTTTATTTTAATTTATAACCAACTATAGCTTTACAAATTTCATAATGAAATAACATGGAGCAGTTACATTTAACTAATTTTATTTCAGAGACCATTTTCTTGTTGTTTTGGCAGCATTAAAAAATTTTCATAAGTCTGTAACATATTTTTTTAAAATGGTTTTTATGAAGAATGGAGCAATAAGTTGAATTCCTTTTCTAAAGTAAGTCTTTTTGATTTAAGATTATTTGTAGTTTCTTTATTTATTGTCATAAAGAAATATATGACAGCATTTTTTCAAATCAAGAACCCGGTGCGGAAGAATTGGAGAAATAATATTCTAATTTTTTGCAACAGTGAAGTTGATGAAGATACAAGTACAAGTTGTTCAGATTTTTGAGAAAATTAAAATGAAAAAAACAGAAGTTAGTCAATTTAATGTTTCATTGATCTTCAAAATTTTTTTTCATTCCAAACACAAAACAACATAAGTTAGTTAAAATGCTTGATAATATTTATCATTTAAATTGTAACAGAAGCTGTTTTCGTAATGACAACCAACATACCCCAGGTCCGGGGCACGTTGGACCCATTTCAAAGTTCAATCAAAAGATTAATACAAAACAAATTAATGAGTTGAATATAAAATTTAAAAAATCTGAGATGATGAAAAATATTTAATGAAATTCATTGTCCAAAATAAAATTGCCCATTTAATGTTTTGATGAGATAAAAAATGAAAAGTAGATAAGCGCCCCAACATGCCACAACTCCCCCCCCCCCCAAGAAAGGGACATCCCCCACCAAGAATTTTAATTGTGCAGCCTGTGAGATGAAACTCCCTCTGGGGGCATCTCTGCTTCAGTTACATAACTATAATGGGTAACTATTTGTGGCTCAATATTTAAATCATGCAAATCCAAAGATTTAAAAATCTCTCTTTAACTTCTTAAAAGAAGGATTTTTAACGTTTCAAAAGACATCATGAACTATTCCACTCTCTCCAACTACTAAACCTCTTTGATATGCAACAAAATAATTTTTTTTAAAAATTAGTTTGCCAATGTTTGATTAAAAAAAGTAATTAACGCATAAATTTAAAAATAGCTTACACATTTACAACCAATCTTAAAACTTTCTCCTTTCCATTAAGTCAACATTCAAAAGAATTCATCAAAAATAATAATTATGCATGCATATAAATGTCAGCAAATTTTTAATATCTGTATTAATCAAAGTTCATACTATTTTGAAAATTTTGCTTTTCAATTTCCTTAAATTTGTTTTTACTCTAACAGTTGAAGCCCCAACTGTTAAATGGAAAAGTAAACAAAGTTATGCGGCTTTCCTTCGGAACTAAGGGAAAAATGAGTTGCATATTCATAGAAATTGATGCTAAATATATACAAACAACTATTAAAAATATATTGGGTATTCAGATGATTTTTAGTTTCATTAATGCTCTAAAGATTGAAGCATCAAATTTACTGTTCAAAAGTGGAAAATGGTATTTTACGGTAGATTCCTTGAATTTTGTAATAGTACCTTATTTTCGGAAAAAGCTTCTTCGCAAGTGCTTATGAACTTTTCTACTTGGTAGTTACTAGGAGGATGAAACTCTCTTATTTTTATCTCAACCCATGTAATTTGAGGAAATGCATGAATCGGAGGAGAAGTTTCTGGTGAAAGCGTGACAAGGTAGGTTATGTCGTTTTCAATTAGATAACGGATATTTTGTGGTGTTGATGGACACCCAAATGCAGCAAGTTTCCCTTCATCAATCCACGAAAAATTTTTAGGCGTTTTAGAGCCCATTATTTTATTATGTTGCTTGAAATCAACAGAATAACACACATTTTCCCTCTATCTAATATAATAGAAAATATATCTAAGAATATTCGTCGTGTTATCTACAAAAACGTTATTATATTTGAATACCAAAGTAATTCAAAACCATGCAAGCAGTAAACATTAGCAGACAATTCCAATCCAAGGAGTGCGTGTATTGCCATTCCACAGAAAGAAATATAAAATCAAACTGTACACAAAAACTAATATTTCAAAATAGTACGAAATTCTTTATTAATTAGAGCGACTCATATATTTCTTTCGATTTTCAAACACTTTTTCTTGGAAAATCTTTTTTTCGAAGCGTTTTTCTACTAGTGAAATGTCTTTATTTTGTTATCGGCAACACTGAGGTGAACTCGAAATCGTCAACAAAACAATCTTTGCCAATATGGACGAAGGGAAGTGAGTATTAATTTCTCTGAGAGTTTTACACTCTTTTTTTTTGTGATTTAATTATGTCTTATTTTAAATTTATTGTTCCTGCTGTTATAGAGATGAAGAAAATAACAACGAAGTGCAAAGCAGTTCTTGGTGGGGCACTTTGCCGTCTTGGTTTCAAGTTGCGAAAGAAAAGGTTACCTGATTTTTAGACTTTTACAATTATTCACATTATCTAATGCAGACAGCTAATTCTTGATAGATTATGATATTATGTTTTAAACTTAACCCCTAGTTTTTACGTTAAAATAGTTTTTATTTCCTATTAAGCTTCTGATTAGTTTATATTATCTTCATAGTTGTATTTTTTAAGTTGAACTGCTTTTCAATACTTTTTTGCATTTCAGTCTTCTAATGCTTTGGAATTTATGAAGAGAGATCTTACTGAGTTCAGTCATGTTGTTCAAACTGATGCAGTTGCTGCAGTTTCATCAACAGCTGCAATAATAAAAGAAAAACTTACGGTAAATGTTTCTATATTTTATTAGTACAGTCGAATTCCGACTTACGCGAAGGATGCGTTCCAAGACCCCTCGCGTAAGTCGAAATTTCGCGTTCTGGAAAAGGGTATGTGTAACATTTTTTTAAATAAACATACCTTATTATTTTAGACACTTGTTAACACCACCTCAAACTGTTTCTTTTATAGTGTTTCTATCTATATGGCAACACCCTTTTTCATAGTTAATTCTCAATACAAGAGCAGCTTCCATTTTCATAATTTTTGCATTTTGACGCTACTCGGCGAGCTTTTACGGATTTCCTTTTTTTTCACTTTTAATTATACATATGGAAAATTCACTCACACCTAATTGTCCTGCTACCTTCAGCACATTTTTTAGTTGTTCAAGCATATTGAGAACCTTTAGCTTTTCTTTAATTGTCAGAAACTTTTTCTTTCTTGTGGAACAGTGCTCTCAGGTGTCATTATATTTCATCTACTTTCACATTTAGAATGAAAAAAAGTATGGTAAATGCGGAGTAGTTTTTTGTATGCACAAACGAAGCTATGATCAGACTAATTCGGTGTGGTAACTTCCGCTGTCAGTGATGCTAAAGAATGAAGATCTGTTCACGAGAAAAATATTTTTAGTAGCTGATAATAAAGCCGATACTTTCACACCGCGATTCTCTTCTGAAAACTTTCGTGTTGTAGGCGAGGAATTCTCATTAGGTCGAAAAATTTTTGCTGACGAAAAAATCCCGTTATAGCCCTTTAACGTATGTTGAATTGTGTTGTAGCGGGAGTCGACTGTACATGAAAACCATGCTTTTAACATTAGAGTTGATGATAATGCACCAACAGCCAGAATTTTAAAAGGCATTTTTACATACGGAAACAAAAGCCAAAACAAATCTGTCTGATAATATGAAATATGGGTACAGATGTGATATACACCCCCATTTGGCGACATCCAAATTTTTGCACAATTCGCCAATGAGGCGAAAATTTTTTAATCATGGCATCCCTGGCGAAACCTGTGTTAGGCAACCCGAAGACAGTCTTAGATCTCTTCAAACTTGTTTACTTGGGTTGTCTACTCGGTTTCACGCAGGAGAGATACGTGTTGTTTCGTGCAATATACCTTACAGGAAAGCTTATTTTGTGTTAGTTTAAATTCAATAGTTGTGTTTTGAAGCAAAAACATTAGAAAATGCCAGTTTCTTCAAACTTGAAGGTTAATTAAAAGTTAACTCCAACATGGGGTGTATCTGTAACGTGCCATTGTCATATGATGTTTTGTTTTAGACTTGAGTGTGAGGATTTATACCATAAAAAAGTAAGTTCTTTATTTTAGAATTCAAAAAAAACTCTCACTTCCGAAATTCTTTGTTTTTACAAATCCTTGATGGGTTCTCGTAGTTTTTAACTCTATTTTTACTGTATGTAAATTAATTTTACAAAAATAGTACGGTTATTTTGTTCTAAAAGTTAATTCTTATCGATGCCACGAGTAATTTATACATATTCTATTAACGTGCCTCCTTTAGGTACTGAATTTCTGAAAATAAGTTGACTCCAGCATTTTATAAAAATATAAAGGTGTTATTTTATGTAAAATATAATAGGTATTTTGAAAGCATGTCTGGATAGCAAATAAATGTATGGTATTTTTGTATTGTTTATGTTTAGGATGGTTCTGTTGAGACATTTCTTCTTTTCATACATCGAAATTCAAGTAACTAAGTGCTTTTTTGGCTGAAATAGTTATTGATTTTGGGTATGATTTCCGCTTTAAACATCGCAATTTGAATAGAATTTGCTGTTTTTTAGCAGAGTATGAGAAAAGTTTTTGTTCAATGAAATGCAGGTTGAAAATAGCTTTTATTTCTATTGGTACATATTTCATTGATGAGTTGTTATAGTAATTTGTTAATTTAAGCATTTTAAATACTTTCTGGTAATTGTTCTTTGTATACAAAACCTTTCTAGTTTCTGGTATTTTTGAAGCGTATATTCGTGATGTTTTTGGTGTGGTGTTATGTTGTTTATATATATATTGTGATCTGAAGTGCTTTGATCATGTTTTTTTATCTGATTTTTCCCTGTTGGCGCTACAAAGGCATCGCTAAGAACAATGTATGACATATGTCGTCATACATCGTTTTCTTGGCGACGCTTTCTTGGCGCCAACAGGAAAAAGTCGCCAAGGGTGGGGTATATCACATCAGTTCCGAAATATGTTTTTTCTAATGCAAATACTTTAACTTTTTTTATTTAAAACTAAATTCTTTTTTTTAGTGGAGAAGTGAATTTTTTCCAAACTTAGTGTTAGAGAGGGATCATAATTTTTCATTGTTTTTCTCAAAATAGGGTAGCATGCTTCCAAATAAAAGGATACAGTACATTCTCGTTTATTTGAACTAATTGAGACCAAGGCAAGTTTAAATAATTTGAGTAAAATGGTAAAAAAGCAAGATAAATCTTCAAAAAGCAGATTTGACTTTTATGACAGTAAAAAAAAGTTTTGTAACAAAGTTACATAGAACTGTTTCTCACAAACACTTAATCATTAATAATTCAACTTAAGTCGTGTGGGAATTGATTCTAAATATGCCATAATGTTTTTTGGCCGGTCGTAAGAGTTTTGGTCAGTGGTGGTTTTAACCATGGATAAAAGCGATTAAAACCAGCTTGGATAAAACTTGTTTTGGCCATTGGACGTGGATTTAGGAAATAATAAAGTTCTAAATCAAAATAAATGAGTATATAATTAAAAGAAATATGAAATATCAATGCCATAATCAGTTACTATTCATTGTTTAAGTTAACAGTTGATTTTACACCCCTGTGCAAGCAGGGTTGGCTTTCTGCCGGCAGAAACTAGTTTTTGCCTTGCCAGTGGCAGAAACTGGTTATAACCGGTTAAAACCGGCAGAAGCTAGCAAAAACTTAAAATCGGCTTAAAAAACTAAAGTAATTACTAAATGATATTTGTTTAAACTAAAAAAATTAAACTTCATTTCATCATTGTAAAAAATAAAATGTTATGCTAGTGCCCTTGATTTAGTTCAGAAAAGGGAACTTTTCAATTGCTGATGCTTGTAATATTTGGATTAATCTAACAAAGGACGAAAATCATATGGGTTCTTAGGATAGAGGAGTGACATACAGAATTAAACTGGCATTACAGTTTGTAATTTGCTCTCAAATAAGCTTCATTTAAGTTGCTTGTGATTGAAATAATCATGTGCTTCAAGAAGAAAGTGTCAAATTTTACTTCCCAATATTAATCTAGATTTTGTACTTAATATCACAGCTTTGCAAAACAAATTGACCCCACTTCTCGAAACTCATTTTTCCAGTCGAATTTTTACCACTACCCTAGTTACTTCATGATTGACCAGTTTAAAAACATATACAATTTGAAAGTTTCATGAATATTGCTTGTTCCTTGATGCATTGCCTTTTAGCTCTTCTGTTGCAAGAATATTCTAAAGTTTCTCATTTGTGCATATTAAATTGAGAAACTATATAGATTTTTGGAACCACCTTTTCCAAGAACAACTGCAGTGTCCAAACAATGTAACATTTGATTCTGAATTGTGATAATATTGTAAATTCAACTGTGCTTTGGTTAACAATTAATTATTTTTTCCATGCATTTTCTATTGTGTCATTTTTTTTTTTTTTTGTCATTTTGAGAGTTTTTGCCAGTTTTTGCCGAAAATGTGGCAGAAAGTGGTTTTTGCCATGCCGGTTTTAACCGGTTTCTACCAGTGGTTTTAACCGCCCCGGCAGAAACTTGCCAGCCCTGTGTGCAAGTAATAAACAACTGCGTGTTCCAAAAGATTAGTCACATCGTAGGAGAAATGTGCGATAATTTTTTAAAATTTGTTTTGAACAGTAAATAGCACAATATATATACTTGTTTCATAGTTTTATGCGCACAAAATAAATTTCAAATTAAATCAAAGTATATTATTTATTTTTTAAAATATTGAATACATGTTACAAGTTTTATGAATAGCTATTAAGAAAGGAAACCATTATCACTGGTAACGTAAATCAGGGAAATTTGATGAACCTAATCAGGGAAAAGTCAGGGAACTTTTTTTCACAGTTTCTGTCGCCACCCTGATATTGCATGCTGTTTAGTATTCCTAATAAACGAGTGTCCTTTGTCTTTGTTGGGAACCATTTCTAATGTTAAGAAAAGTTGAATTAAAAGCAAGGTTCGTGATTTCTTTTGATTAAAGAAAAAATCCAAAAAGTCGGATTTGTTTGATTTAAATCAGATTTTTTTTTATTTAAATCAGATTTTTTTTTTATTTTTATTAAATTTATAATTATTTATTATTTTACATTAATGAACATAATATATTTAAATCAAATGATTTAAAAAAAAAAATCAACTGAAATTAAATCAAGATATTAATCATGATTTAAATCAACAAACCCTGTTTGAAATCAATTACCCAAGTAGCATCAACTCATCGGATTTTGCTCGGCCGATCGTCAACTCCTCCTAAACTCATCGCATAATGCATACTGATATCGTTGCGATCAGAATCCAAGAACCGGTTTTCAATGATCTGTTTTTTATTGGAAAACTAGATAATTACGATCAAATTTGCCGGTCTAAATTTCATCGGAAAAAAGATCATAACGATCAAATTTTCCGAGCTATATTTCATAGGAAAACGAAATCATAACGATCAAATTTTTCAGTGAAAATTTGCCGGTCTAAATTTCATCAGAAAAAGAGATCGTAACGATCAAATTTTCCGATGAAAGTTTTCCGAGCTATATTTCATTGAAAAAAGAGATCGTAACGATCAGATTTTCCGATGAAAATTTTTCGAGCAACATTTCATCGAAAAACAAAATCTTAACGATCAGATTTTCTGATGAAAATTTGCTGAGCTACATTTCATTGGAAAAAGAGATCGTAACGATCAAATTTTCCGATGAAAATTTGCCGAGTTGCATTTCATCGGTAAAAAAGTAGGTCGTTTAAATTTTACGATAAAAATTTTCCCAGTCCAAAATTAAAATAGGATAAGTTTTATTATTCGAATATCTGACGATTGATCAAACGTAAGGCTAAACGAATCAATATTCAGGGTTGAGAATCAGAGGAAAAATGACTGAGACTTTGACTCCGAATCCGACTCCTGAATTTTGGAAAGGTTTACTCTGACTTGCTGCAAAATCAATTCAACTTCAACTCCACGATTCCAACCCCGATTACCTCACTGGAATTGCGAACGAAATGAGACTCCAACTCTTGAATGACTTCTCTCTATCTCCAAAAACAATTTCTCTCCATTTAATTTGATTCCCATAATTACCGACTCAGTTTGCGGGCAAAATGATAGACTCCCTCCCACTCTTCACTAGCTGACGCCACAAGCATATTCACTGAATAAAATTCTCACTTTCCGTTCAGAAATCTGTCATGGCCTTGGCCCCCAATAGATGGCGCCACAAATGATTTTCCATTTAACACATTATTTTCCTCCTTGGTAAGAACATTACTTGTCTAGTGGTTAGCATACGAAGCTTGTACTCCACAGGCCGAGTTTTCGATTCCCGGTCAAAGCAATTTAGGTTAAACTCATGAATCACGTTCATCAAAAGTAATAAATTAGAAACTAAATAGATAAGATATTAAATAAACAAGTTATTTTAAAAAAATAAAAAAAGATATTAAATAATGACCCAAATGACGAATTCCAAAATGACGTCATCCGAAAATACCCGCCCTGAAAGTTTTCAAGATGGCGGGAGAGTCACGTGATCATCCAAGATAATGGACCCCTTTCCCACTGTTGAGTTGTTTTCCTCCTGCTTGTCCCTATATCGCAGCTGTTACTACTTCTCGTCGTATTTTCATCCTAAATTCATCGCCTCGGAACAACACTGCTATTATATTGCTCCAAATCTCATCGGTATAAGGAGCAAAATTCATCGGATTTCGATGATAGAATTCTACTATTGCCGATGAGACATATTGGAGCAATTTCCGATGAAAACTCATCGGAATCCGATCATCAGCCTATCTAAATTTGATCAGATTTCGATGAATGGCCCATGATCGGCCGATGAGTTGATGCTACTCGGGTAATCACTTTAAAGAATTGTTTCAATTATGATAATTACACATTTCTTTTAATTATGCATTAAAATGTGCAACATTATGCATACAAACTGTATATGCACACATATTAGTGTGCAATACAGTTTTGGCCAGTTCTACGGTGGTTACATCCAGTTTTGGCCGGTTTTAATTGGGTTTTGCCAATGGCATGGCCTTTTGTCTGGCCTAAACTACAACCCTGTTTTTTAGATTATTATAATTTAATGTTCAGTCTATGCAGAAATTGTACAATTAAGAAAAGTAAAAAGCAAGTGTTTGGCATACTTATAAAGCTATCATAAGTTAAAATGAAAGATTTTTTTTTTTTGTGAATATAAATTTTAAAAAAAAGGTACATTATTTAATCTAGATTAACTGGACATCCGGTTTAACAAAGCTCTATGAACTGTCCAGGGCCCTACTCAACCGGGAAACCACATCTGTGGTAGGTACGGGGGTCCCTGGGACGTAATGTAATGCACTACAATTCAATTTAATCCGCACTTTTTCATAAGAAGTAGTTGTAGAAAAGTGATTTTACAGCAAAGAATCATTCAATGCCATCCTAGCCGATAAGATAAATGAGGAAGTTATGTTTCAAGGCCATTTTTCCTTATTTTTTTGCCCTATTGAGGAAGAAGATCTGCTATTGTGATTAAATGTTGATCATCTTCAAAGGGGCAAGACGGGTACATTGATAGATTCAAAACAGAAAGCCCAGGGCATATCAAAGTTTGCCTTAAAAAGAGCTTGGTGCAGTAAAATAATAAAGGAATAACTTAGCCCTCCTAAAAATTCCTGGTGGAAAACACGAGGGGGAGAGAGAAAAAGCAGCACGATGTTGTTTGACTAGATTAACAAATTATTCAGGGTGGTTGAATGCTTTAATATTTGGCAATTAAATAGTAAATTAATTTCAAAATTTGACAATTGGTAAATAATTTTCATATTTTTCCAATGAATGAAAATTATAGTGGAGATCCTTTGTACACAGCCAATTCATTTTTTTTTTACTTATTAATATCACATTGAAAGCAATTTTAGTGTATGAGAAAACAAACAGATGTTGTATTCAAAATTGTTGCTTTTAAATTTTTCTTAGTATTAGACATGGTTGTTGAAAAGCACAAAACTCAGAAAATGTGGTGTCTTTTATAGTCATCCAGAGAGGGCTTGGGACCAATTTACAGGTATTGAAGTCCAGGGTGATAAGCCATTTAAGTGTCTTTTAATAGAGTCAGCAATTTCCAGTTAATCTGCACAATTTAAATTCGAATGCCAAAATATTATTTGGCATTATTTGGATAAAAAATAAAAAGACATGAGGAAAAAGAACATAAATTAGCTGCAATCTATTGGCGTCGTGATAAATCTGGCATCATAGTTTAAAGACAATATAAATAAGGTCAGCATCTTCTAGAATATAAATGCTCAATAATTCAAGTTGGACCAAACTGAATACTTTACAGTCATAGATAGCCATGAAAAGATTTCATGCAGATTCAATATATAGTGTTGTGCCATTGGAAAAATAAATTTTGACTTATCGGGGTAGTTGAGTTACCCGAGTTTCACTGTATTGTAAAAAGTGATACCTGTTTAAAGTAAACATTGGTCTCAACATCAATGTAATCGGATATTCTTCCAGTGCTAATACCCTAGTTTACTATTTAAAATTAGTTCTAATTTTAATTTAAATCTTGTTAAGTTGTTATAATAAAATAGTCATTCATTAAATCAAGCTTTAAAAAATTTATTATAGGTTGAATCTGCAGAATCCGTTGCAGGCAAGGCTCGGCAGTCCATTTCGTCTGTTTTAGAAACTATTACTGATGTTTTTGCTCCTCAGAAAGAAATTGAAGACACAGAGCTTATAATGATAAAAAACTCTGAGCCAGTACCTTTGGATTGGTGGCAGGTATGATTAATTATGAATGAATTATTTTTAATTATTTTGCCAATTTCTGATCTGCAATGGTAATGTGAATTTTTGTGAAAGCATATAATTTGTCGTAATCCTGCCTACCTTTTTTTTTGTTAAAACTTTACTTGATATGTGTTAAGTGCATAATTTTAGCACTTTTGTGTTATTTTATGATTAGTTTTCTGTACTTCATCCATTTACCTTCATTTTATTATTATTGTTTAAAAGAGAAAAACTTAAAAATTGAGCATTGTTGCTTTCTCCTTCCTAAACTAAAATTTTTTAGAATTACATGAGTTTGAATGCATAACTAAAAAATCCAACACAATACACACACATTGACTACATTAGAGAAATAAGTTTGTGTACTATGTGAAAAATAGTACATATGCCAAATTTTTGTAGCATATTTCACTCATATTCAGGCTTTATAAGATCCTTAAAAACTTCTTAAAAAGTTCTTAGTTTTATTACTTTTTTAGGCCCTCTAAAATCTCCCTTTTTTATTCTTTTTCTGAGAAAAATCTTTTTACTGTATGCGAATATTAAATTTTGTTTGTTGATTCATTTTGCATAAATTTGGTTTGTAATGAAATGAAATTTTTTTTTAAATTTAGAATAAGTCAATTTATCTGTATTTATTACATTGTTAATTAATGTTTATTTCTTCATGTGAAAAATTGTTTATGCATAATGAATTTCCAACTGATACAGCAGTTGTCTGTGAGAAAGAATTTTTACAAGTTGTTGCAACTATCGCATATTTTCCTTTTTTTTCCTTGAAAGTTTCTACAATATTTATTGTGTTTGTGAATGCTCTCACACTTTTTCAAAATTTGGGAAGGAATATCTGTTGATGAAAGTAAAATGTTTTTTTTGATTTGTTTATTTATTTTTATTTTAAATTATCTGAATTGTGTGTTACTACTAAAATTATTTCAGTACAAAAGTTAATGTAGAAATGAAAGCTAACAAAATGTACCAGAAATTAAATTATTAAAAATTTGTGAAGTTGAAATTGGCTTTAAGTATTTTTGTAGTTAGAGTGTTTTGACTAAAAATATCTGGTCCTCATAGTAACTTCACTCTTATTTTAAAGGCTTTAAACGTGCTCTTTTATTGATATTTATCAATAAGCCTTGTTTAAATTTACTTCTTAAAATAAGAATGGTAATTAGCACTAAGCCCTATTAGCACTCTTAAGCCTGGGGTAAAGCAGAACTACGTGCAATATACTGACAACCTGTTTATGTATAAGCAGGCTGTTGGTATATTCCATGTAGAATAATGATAATTGCTTGTTATTATTTCTTGCTTGTAATTATACAACTGCTATCATTTTATACCATATTTAGTGGATTGATTTTCATGTTTTGCTCTTGAGTGTATTATAAGTTGTAAATATTTTATTTAATTTATTTTATGTTTATTGAAACATTTGAGAGACTAATTACTTTTCATTTTTGAATGAGAGCTAGCGTTTTGCATTTGCATTTCTAATCCCACTTTATACTAAATCCTATTTAATTTTTCTATGTTTGATGATTAATTGAAGTCATATGTGCCATCTACAACATATTATTTTAATTCTGTTTAGTCCCAGTTGTATATGATACGCAAAGATCCTAAAACATTTAGTCATGAGCCCGAAGGACCTCCTGAAATGTATGAAAATTGGTTAGAGTCTTTCGATGCTTCTGAACATCAAGATGAAATGGCTGAAGTTATTATGACTTGCTCAGAAGTTCGAGCATTGTATGACAAATTGGTTAGTTTCGAATTTGCTTATTTTGTTATGTATGTGTGTGTCTTATAAGTGTCCACCGTCAGCTGATTGCTAAATATAAAGTGAAAAATCCTGGAGCACGGTTCCTTTAGAGTAACTGCATTTGCGAAGCATCAGGGCAGACATGCTACCCCTCATATGATCTTGATTGGCGATTGACACCAGTCTAATGCAGGGGTTCTCAAACTTTTTCGATTTGCGGCACCTTTTGATGGATTAGAACTTTCTTGCTGCACCCCAGTCCATCTCTATTATATAAGGTAAGTGCACCAAATAAGACCACCCTGAGGTTCCTGAAAAATGAACTTCATTCTGCTCTGGTTTAACTTTCAGGAACGTTGTAGGAACGAAATGATCTGGAAGAGAAACAGAGCTTCCTTTTGAATGCGTTGCGTGTCAAAAAATCACGTCCTTTTTAGGCACCTCTGTCTTTTGCGCATTATTGCGCATCAGCGGGACCCATGGGAAAACGTTGAAGGTTAAAAAACAATTCTTGACTTTACTTCATGGCTTCATGTACTAGGGTATAAACTTTTCCTCCCATAAATTCTGGTTTCAGTTAAAATGTTTTGCTCGGAAACAGTGTATCGGTAAAATCCGTGAAAAATTGTGAAACTTGAATTATTTAAAACATTCTGAACTTGAGTTTTCACATTAATTGTTAAATATTATTATTACTCAGGTTTGTATCATCATTATTTAAAAATAAAAAAGAAACTTCATTTTCCTACTCTTGAATTATTAAAGTAATTTTTGGAAAAGGAATATTTTCATGTATTTACAGAAACATATTTTTTCTTCCTTCCTTTGAAGTTTTTGTACTTTTGCCATTTGCCCTCCTCCCCTCCCCGGTCCCCCATCTGCATTTCCAATAATTTTTAAAAAGTTTTACACCCTTTTTACTTCCTTTTACAAAAAAGGAAGTATTGTATTCGTAAAAAAAAAAATTCACTCAAAAATCGGCCTTAATTTCCATTTTGCTCACCCCCGAATGAATGTTGAGTCTTTTTCGACCCAACCACACATGGATATATGCCTAGGGACGTACAGACACCCGAAATATCCATTTTGACAATCCCCGAGTTAATTACGACGGATTTTCTCGTGACGTCCATATGTACGTATGTATGTCACATAACTCGAGAACGGTATGTCCTAGAAAGTTGAAATTAAGTAGGTAGGCTCCTAGTGTGGTCTAGTTGTGCACCTCCCCTTTTGGTTGCATTCGTATGCTCCAAAGGGGGCCTTTTGCTCCTTTTTTGGGAGGAAATCATTGTTAATTTCGATGTAAACTCAAGTGGTGTTATAATTTGGCGGACATTTGGCGATATATCGCCAGTCTTTTGGTCGCCAAGTTTTGTAGCCAAATTGGCGACAAATTTGGCGATTAAAAATTTTTTTTTAAATCTGGTTTCAATTTGGCCACTGTTGCTGATATTTAGAGAGTAAACTGTTGAATCATATTAAAACTGCCAATAATGAGAAAATGACATTAAATTGGAGTAAAAGGAAGTTAGGTGATGCACACATTAGCTCGTTTATGACATATTCATTAAAGGCAAGAAAAGAAATGATTTTGCATTTTTGCAAAGAAAAAAGTACTAAAAGCAAGGAAGTTCTAATTTCAAAGGGGGGGGGGGGCTTTTGGTTGCATTTGAATGTTTCTAAAGGGGGCTTTTGCCCCTTTTTGGGGGGAAATCGTTGTTAATTTCAATGACAACTCAAGTGGTATTATAATTTGGCGGACACTTGGCAATATCTATATATCGGCCAGTCTTTTGGTCGCCAAGTTAAAATCTGGTTTTAATTTGGCCAATAATGGTGATACTTAAAGAGTTAACCAGAAACTAGCGGGTGAAAATATTTAGTGTTTCCTTGCTTACACCAAGGCGTTATCATTACATTGGCGCAAAAAGAAATCATGTGATGCACACATCAGCTCGTTTTTTACTCCTTTTTAAAAAAATTTAATATTGAAATTAATATGTATTCTCTGAAATTCTCTATCTACCTTAATTTTATTTTATTATTTTATCTTTCCAGTTGTTATTATCATCCTTTTTTATATTTGTTGTACAGGTTCCTACTTCAGTATCACACTTAGAATTCTGGCAGAGGTATTTTTATAGGGTTCATCTTTTACGGAAAGCTCAAGCAAAAAGAGCTGATCTGATGAGAAGAGCCGAACAAATATCCATTCAAAATGTTGAATGGGATCAAGGTTCGTTTTATGCACAGCTACTACTTCCTAAATTCTGTATCTCAGAGCCAGAAGAACGTAAGTCACATTATGGTCATTTTACAGGTGAGAGGAAAAACTTTTTTCTGGCGCATGCAAAGAGTGGGACGCACACTCTTTTAACCCTGGTAAAAAATTCAAAAGTTTTTTTTTTTTTTTTTTTGAAGAAATAGGTTTACATGGCTCAATGCAGAGTAGGCTTCTTCGTGCAATGTACTAATAAATAGGAAATTATAATTTTTGGACTTACCTCAGTGACTCTGAGATACTGAACTAAAATTATTTTCTTGATGCAAAAGCAGTTTTTAATTTTGAGCTTAAAAATCTTTCTAAAAGCATATTATTATTTTTAAATTTAGTTCATTAACTGCCCTTTTATACAAATGAGCCAGCATTTTTTACTGCCAGATTATTTTCGTATTGTGAACTGTTGTGTTGTTTATTCATTTATTTTGTTTTTATTTACACAGATGACAGTTTTGACCGTGAAGAATCAAACCATTTGTCTAAAAAAGAGAACGAAAATTCTACCAGTCAGAAGATTTTAGGAGTTTCCAATACAGCTGTACACAAAGTGGAGCCTACAATTGAAACTCCAGCATCAAATCTAGTAAAAATTCCAGATAATCAGCCTAGTGTAATAAAGACTGTAGTAATTACAGACCAAGGCTCGATTCCAGTGACGCCTTCAAAGGAAGCAAAAGTTATGAGCAGCGAAAAACCATTAGATCCTAATGAAAGTGCTGATGTTCTTTCTGATCCTTCTTCTGTGGATAGCACAGATGAAAGTAGATCGTCCCCTGTTGATTCTCTAGGGAAAGGTTGATATCGAATCTATAAATGGCTCTTTCTTGGTGTTGTGATTTCCTTCTTTATTTCTTTTGGGGGACATCCTTTTATATCTGTACTTTCCTGGTTAAGTTTGCTTGAGTCTTCTAAATCCTCTGTTTAAATATAACCTCTTCTGTATGCATGTGATTCGGTTGCTTTCTGTTGCTCTTATTTTGAACTGTGTTTTATACCCCATTTTTGCTTCGAGCTTTCTTTTCTGTAACAGTTATGATAGTTCATATATTTTTATGAAAAATAAATGTTGAAATTTTGCATATATTGTTGTTCTCATTGTTTTATTTGATTTGATGTGTGTAAAATAAAAGCTTGAAAAATGGCTTCAAATGCAAGTAGATTTGTACATACAGCACTAAACCTCATGATGTTTGTGCAAAGTAGTAATTAAATGGGAGAATATGCCAAAAAAAAAAAAAAAAAAATGATTTTTTAATATTTTTATTTGCATAACTGTAGTCTTTCATTGTAAGGTTGATATACTCAGTTTCTAAAAAAAAAATCTAAGATTTAAATTGTAATGATATAAACAGAAATGTTGAAATCCCACAGCAGCCTGTTTTTGAAGAATTTCTTGATGTTTTATAAATTTTGTACCTTTTTTGCAGGTTCATAATTTTTTCACAAAAAAAAAAAAAAAAAAAAAAATGAGTTGCACTATTCCCCACCCTCCCCCAAATTTTATTTAAGATATGATTTTCTGCCTAATATATAGTTAACTAGAAAAATTAACTCTCCGAATGTGTTATATGCTCCCACACATTAAAAAAAAAAGAAGAGACTTTTGAACCAATATCCGAATGTGTATGATCGCTACACCATCTCTGAATATTACAAAAACTTAAAGCCAACAATTGTATAATGGGAAAATGCTTTAAAAAACATGTTTACTAATGATTTAAATCGAGAAAAGCTTTAAATCTTGTATTATTTGAAAAGTTTCAAAAGCCCACTATCCAAAAAAATTTTCTTGCTTATATTCAGCCTTGAAATTAATTTGTCAATTTATTGACATGTTAAAACTTTATTATTACTGTCATTCATTTTTGTTTTTGGCAATGATTAAAAAGCTTTGCCTACACACTGAGCCAATAATGACAGAGTAAGTATAATAAAAGCTAATAAATAATAATACTTGATAAATACATTAAAAAAGACTTTGAATTTATAATATATTTTTATATTTAAAAGTGAAAACATAATATTATTAAATCAATTTTTTTAAATATACGAGGATGCGATCATTAACTCTTTGTGCATGTTATAAAATCTTGCATAATCAATAAAGTTATGTTATTATTAATGATATTATTATTCAAATTTATTTTAACTTAACTTTTGCATGTGAAAACAGTTACAGGAAATTTTAAAGCATATATATATATATATATATATATATATATATATATATATATATATATATATATATATTCATGTTACTGCATAATTTGATTACTTAACTGCAGAAATTTCATCTTAAATTATGAAACATTTGGTGTTATTTCCTCAAGAATAGTATGACGATTCAGAGTATTGATCTGTAGTATTTTTCCTTGACTAAAAGTGCTAATAAGTGTTCTTAATAACATTTTAAATAAAATATATATATATATATATATATATATATATATATATATATATATATATATATATATATATATATATATATATATATATATATATATATATATATATATATATATATATATATATATATATCAATAATAGTATGTTTGAATGTTTTGCAGCTTTAAAAATAAACTTGAGCACTTGCTTTTTTTTATTTTGCATCAATTAGCACTCTTGTGCTGCCTGCCATTCACGTTCAAATGCTAATGATTTCCTTGTGTGATGTATTTGTTGAATATTTATATGCATAACTTCAAAGAATATATGAGTTAAGATAATGGGCTTCATATGTTTTCTTTCTTATGTATTTGTATAAATACTAAGTCATTTCATGTTTTTAATCTTGTATTTTTTTCAATTTTGTACTATTTTTCTTTGCTGCATGATGAAAATATTAATTTTGCATAGTGTTTAATAAAAATAAGATAAAAGCTTTGTTGATATTTTACACATATCTTGTAAATTGTTCCTTTTTCTTTTCTTATTACTTTATCTTTGAAAATTAATTCATTTGTTTCTTTTTACTAAATTTTTCAGAAATAAAATTCTTAGAAATTAATTCAGTCTTAATTTTGAAAGTGTTTTGTAATTTTTTTTTCTGTTTTTATATCATACAAAAAAAAAAGTATGTATAAATTATAATAATACTAATTTATGCTACAGATAGCACAGGAGATGACTGGGAGAAAGATTTTGATTTAGAAGTTAATGAAATTATGAAAAATCAAGAATCAAGCCAACCTACTGACTCACAGAAAGAGGTAAATTGTTTTGACATCTTGATAAAAACATTATACCTTCTTACATTTTTTTATTCCATACAGCTCTTTTCAAATTTAGAATTGTCTGAAAAAGTCAATTTCTCAAGAAAGGCAATAATTTGTTTCTTGACCAATTAATATGTACTTCAAAATACTGATGAATCAGTATGTTTATTGAAAGGAGATATATCCGTATTAACTGAAAAGTTTTGTAAATTAGAGCGGGGAAAAAATTCGGATAAGGAACGCTTAAACTCTTTTGTATGGGTGTGTCATATTTTACGTCAATTCCTCTTGAACTGAACTAGAGATCCTTATCTTCGGTTGGTTAACATTATGCCAGAGATAGGTGTTTTACCCATTAGCAGGTAGGAGGAAAGGGAAATCATAACAAATGCAAAGAGAATCCTTGTCTTCAACTTTCCATCTACAGTGCTGGTAAAAAAAATTGCATCACCCTCGCATTTTCACAACAATGAGATTATGTGAGAAGTTTTGGTCAACCGATTAACGATGAATGTATGTGAAATTCTGCAAAACTTATGAAATGAACATTTCGCAGCAGGAATCCGATATTTGTTCACGGAGATCGGGGCTGTTTCCGGGCCAAGGCAAACTGCTGACCCCATGCTCATTTTTCCATTTCTGAACCTGCGTGTGAGTTTAGAGGAAAAAAAAAATTACTTAACCCCATGCCAATTTAAGCCTAATAGCAGGATAAAGGTTTTTGAGTTGTTACTTATCATTTTTGCCCTCTGGCACGAAGCAGAATCATCCTGGAAAATGACGCTTGGAACTGAAGTAAAGTGATCCCGGATAGTAGGTAGCAATTTCTCCTCCAAAATGCCAGTATACACCCGAGCGTTTACTGTTCCTTGCACAAAGTGAAGCCCACCAACTCCTTGATCAGAAATACATCCCCAAATCATCTGGGATACGGGATGCTTGACTGCATGTTGAATGCAGTCGGGATAATAGTCCTCTCCTTTGTTGCGCGGGTGATGCAATTCTTTTTTTTACCACCACTGTAATGTAAGCATTTGCTTTTCTGATGTCTTTATTGGTGAAAGTTTTTAGTCTTTTGATGTATTTCCGTCTTTTTTCTTTTTCTCACTCTCAGTTCAAAATGAAAGGAGATAAAAAAAGATAAAAGGTAAAAAAAAAAAAAACTAACAAATGAGTTATTTAAATCTGAAAAGAATTTTGATTTGTATTTATTTTGTGTATAATGATCATATTTAAGAGAAGTTGCTACTTGTTACCTTCTGATGAAAAATAAGTCATCTATATAAATAAAACAAAGAATATATATATATATATATATATATATATATATATGTGTGTGTGTGTGTGTGTGTGTGTATATGTATGTTCCCTATACAAATCCAGTTTATGTCGGATATTGACCAAATTTGGCAGGGAGGTACTTGGCCCCCAAGAAGAATGTAGGGGGGTTTTCAAATGCCAAAAAAGAACCAAACCGTTTGAATTTGAATTTTAAGACCCGAAAATGGCATGAAATTGCTTTTTCTACCTGAAATTTTTTTTCCGACCAGTTCAATTTTGGCGCCATTCGAAAGCCTGCGAAAAATACCCATGAGGTTCATTCATTTCCTTCAGGGTGGCGACAGATCAGGGAGAAGTCAGGGAACTTTATTAATCAGGGAAAAGTCAGGGAAATATCAGGGAATTTTGAAAAAATAACAAAAAATCAGCGAAATTTGATTTTATGAAGAAAAAAATGTTTTTTTTTTTTTACAAAATTAAGTACTCTAATTCCCTACGCATTTTCCGCCTATCTATCTGTTCGAAAAAAAGTAAAATTAATGAGGTACGATTATACACAGCCGCATATTTGTGCATCCCTTTTCCTCAACGTCAAAGTATTGAATCTTAATCTTACTTATTAACTACAGGAAGAACTTCCTAAGATAGCTTCTGTGTCTGTTAGTTTGTTTATTTTACCTAGCTTGAAATTTCCTTTTACGCTTTCAATGCTACATAAAATAAACAACCATACAGGCAAAGAGGAAGCCTTCATTAATGCCTTAGCTCCTTTGCCTTTATTCCAATGTCTCGAAGTAATTAACGTACTGTAATCACGATTTCAAGAAGAAATCTTTGGTTTTTAAAATAATACTGATAAAAGCTTAAAAGTTATTACTTCTTCGAGTTTTTAATTTCATTGCTAAAATCAAACTTTCAATTAAAAAAATTTTGTTTTTTGCCGTTATACTATTTGTTGTCACAGCAGATTATAAAGGTTTTCTTTTCTTCAGACTTAAGTGATTCTTTAATTTTATAACCAAGTTGTATTCTCCTTTTATATATTTTGAAATTAACTAATTGTTTTTTTTCTTTTTTTTTCTTGCATTTCAAAGTTGTTTGTTACGAAAGCAATCTAAGATTTTTTTTCGTTACATACTGAAATCATTTGAAATAGAGTTAACTTGTGTACTGAAGTAAATATCTTTATTTTTTATTGTTAAAATGCTGTATTCATTCATTAAAACCTATGTTCTTGATTAGAGAAAAGCTCCCTATGAATGGATGTCAAATGGTTTCATGTTTTTCATAAATATGTCAATTAGTTATATAAGGATATCTACATGATTTCTATTCTTTCACTATTACTTGTTATTCTTGCAACAATTATTATACTGTTTGAAAACTTAGTTCAAAATAATTTCAATTACTCTTTAGTTAATCATAAATACACATATATTTTTAAGAGTAATTTTAATAACTTCTTAAAATTCTTATGCTAAGTGGTTTCTGGAAGTAAAGTATTTTTTTTTTAAGTTTCTTTAATATTTCCATGTAGAAAAATTTAATATATTGTTTTGTAGGTTCCCCCCCCCCCCCCCCCAAAAAACTGACTTGATATGGTTTTTTCTAACGTTTTATTAAAAAAGTAGCATCTTTTTAAAATATATCTTTAGTTCAACAACTTTACACAACTTAAAACGTTTAAAATACTGCATTTTATACAAACATACAATGGATTTCAAGTAGAGCTACGAAAGGAAACTATTATCATTGGTAACGTAAATCAGGGAAATTTGGTGAACTTAATCAGGGAAAAGTCAGGGAACTTTTTTTCACAGTTCCTGTCGCCACCCTGTCCTTCGAATTGCAAAAAATCACTGTGAAAAAATTAAAAAGCACCATTAAGCCTAATGGAATAGAAATTTTGTGTGAAAAATTTATCGTTTGCCTGATTTCATTTTAAATTAGCCTGAAAACAATTCAGAAGGCTGCCACTTTTTTTTTCTCAACTGTAACTAAATAAAAAAATTTTATTTTGAGATAAAATTTTTCCCTTTTGTTTATTATTTGGCGATTTATCTTCATTATTTTTTCTTTTGGATTTTAGGTGTTGGGTTTAATTTATTTGGGAATTTTTGATTTGCCATTTTCTTTCTTTAAGAATGATTACTTTGACGAGAAATTCACAATAATTTTTTTTCTGTAATTGAAGCCTTATTGTTGAACATGCATCACTTGACAGAACCTTTATTTTTCAGCTACACCGTGCAAAGCTGTTCATTGCAGCTAGTTCTTAAATAAAATGAAATTTCTTATAATAAAATTTCTTAAAAAGTCATCAGCCTTCAACATGTTCGTAAATATTTATTGATTTTTGAACACTTTCTGTTGAAAATAAGTTTTAATTTTTAAGTATTAAGCGCTATATCAACCATTTTATTTATTTAAAAACTAAATTTGTGACGCACCCTCTTTCCATTTGAAAATTTTCAGCCTTAAGAATTTTTTACACTTACACCTCTGAATGTCTCTCTGAATATTTATAATTTTTTTTTTTTTAAATTTGTGATATTTTTTCGGGCTTTACTGTTTTTGCTGTATTGAAGGATATATGGCAGAATGCTTCTGGTTTGTTTCATATCCCTCTGCTTTTAGTTGAATTTATTTTTTTATGTTTGATTTCAATGCTTGTTTGAAAACAAATATCACACAGCAGTACTACCATGGACAGTTTAACGGCAGTATCTGCCCAAATGATTTTCGAGAATTTTGAAGAACATGTTTTGGATTCAATACTAACAATAGTGCAAGATTAGAATTAGAAGCTTTTTTTTTTACACTCTTTTTTCAGCAAAAACCAAATAAGCAAGTTTATACAATAAAGCTAACGTACAATAGATGATAAAAATGCCAAAAAAAGAAAAAGAAAAATTTGCAGTTACTGCCCTTTACCTGCACACGGCAGAATAGCTCCTTCACATAGTCTATTTTTCTAATTCTGACTATTTATGTTTCATTACATACTAGTGGCACCCGCATGGCTTTGCCCGTAGTAGAAAATTAAAGGTCTTTTGGTTCGCCTGTATATTTACAAACAAATAATGTATGGTGAATTTCTCGCCAATTAGCTTGCCCATGTTACGATTCCACGTTATGAGAATTTCGTAATTTACTCGTCCATCTTATGATAATTTTGCTTGGGAAAATGTTTTTAAAATTGGAATTGAAAAAGAACAAAATCAAATTTTCAAAAAATCGCTTTGAGGTGCACACCCCCATGCTACAAACTAACTTTGTGCCAAATTTCGTGAAAATCAGCTGAACGGTCTAGGCGCTATGTGTGTCACAGACATCCAGACAGAGAGACTTTATTATTTCAGCTTTATTATTAGTAAAGATAAAGATTAAAAGTTAATCATAGTTTGTGTAGGTGAATATGCAATACAATCTGATATATGGGATTTGTATTTTCGGAAAATTAAAAATTCAAAGCATTTATTTTGTACATTTTATCTAGTTGAGTTACACTAAGTTCCATGATGGCTGCCTTTATAATACAGAATTTTGTGAAGGGGCCACAAAGTGGACCCAATTTGGATCTGAGTCAACCCCTGCTTTCAATTTCAGAAACTTTCGACTAAAATTTATTGCAGTGGAAAAGTTATTTACAAGATTTAAAAAATATTTTTTTTATGTACATGAGAATATTAGTAGCTGTATATGAAGCTGTAGTTAAATTTCTAAGGAGTTTAGAAATTGATATTTCTCAAAAATCTGCTATGGCTATTTTCCCGCAGCTTGAGCTTGCTAATATTATAGATTGCTGATTTACAGGACTAAGCCTTCATTATAAACTTTTTTGTGAATTTGTTTTCAGAGTGAGTGTACTGATAGATTTGCTGCATTAAATTCTCATTGTAAATTTTGTTGTGTTCATTTTTCCAGAGCCTGAATGTGCTAGCAGATTTACCGCATAAAGTTTTCTCATTGTAAACTTCGTTATTTCTACTTGTAAATAGCATTAGTTGTATTTTTTTAAAACTTAAACTTAATTGATGTATTTCCTCAATTAAAACTTCCAAACAATCTGAATAATGCTTTGAAAACTTACTACCTAAGGCAGACTTATTTTTAGAAATATTTTTCATGTTAACTCTGGAAAAATATTTTTATATTCTGACTGGAATGTGTATAACAGCTTAAATAATTATTTGAAATAGTACCAAAATCATGACATTAGAATTTAATTCTTTTTCCCTCTAAATTTAGGCTGAGCCAGCGGTGCCCCATCCCCCTCAAGTTCAATGGCGCCAATCCCCCCCCCCTAAAAAAAATTTCTCAACCCTCTTTCCCCTTAATATTTTTTATCTCTCTTTTTTCAAATTTATTATTTTTTTTAAATATTTTTTATTATTTGTTTTTAATTATTATTTTATTAGAAAATTTCTGTGCTTTACCAATGACATACACACACAAACTGAATAAATAAATGAAATGAAATGCAAACAAAATAAAATAAATAATTTAAATTAAAAATAAATTAATAAATAAATTTAAATAAATAAATCTAAAAAAAATAAAAAAATCCCACCCATAAATTTGATGATGCAACTTGCGCTATAATCCCCCCCCCCCTGTGGGCACCCCTGGGTTAAGCAAAGCAAAATCAAGAATTACTGTCTTCCTGACCAACCTTAAACACTGCATACTCATTTTTGAGTGTAAAACTTAATGTTTTTCTGTAGAGGAGTTTGGCAAGTATGATATTAGAAACTGTTTCATGCAAGCCTTAGGAAAGGTGTAAACTGTTAGTAAATGCCATGGAACTGCTTTGATTGGTGGATTGATTTGAATAATTTCTAACTGAAGTTTGATTAGCATATTCACTAGTTTCATATTGTTCCTGTATTTTTAGAAGAAATTTTTCTCTAACCTGGCTGAGAAATATATGATAGTATGTGGCTCTGTGAAGTAGAAGATGTATTTAATTTTGTTCAAAATTTGTTTGAATTTTAGTGAATGCAATCTCACTTTATCCATTTTTTTATTTCAGGATGAAGACGACTGGGAAAAGTGGCAGTAAAATTTTATATATTACTTATTAATATGGACATTTACATAGATATTATTAATTGGAAAGCAGTTCTACAGATTTTGTTGAGGTTGTAATATTTTTTCTGTATCAATATATTTGTGTTGAAGGAAGAAAAAACAAGCTTTTTTGCTATTCTTGCTCATATGCCCTTATTGCTTATGATTAAATTAAAGCAAAACCTGTTTGGACTTTTCTCTTTATGAGCTTTAGTCATTAAAATCAGTAAAACTAAGCAAGCCTTTTAATAGTTTAAAAAAAAAAAAATCATGTTAAAAACTTTTGGATACACAGTGCTCACAAAAATTAATAAGTAACTGCTAAAATTTGATGTTTTTCATTTCATTTTTCTAACTTAAAAACTTGGTTTTTAAGTATTCTTAGTTTTTTTTAAAAAATTTTTTTTCTTTTATATATGTTTTTTAAACTGAAAATACATAAGATCTATATGTATACATTACATATGCATATATACAATTTTAAGGACCAATTGCGTGTGTTCACATATTAGTTAAAGTATTTCTGTTAATTTCAATCACAAAACGATAGTCTTCATTTGATATTCTGTTCATCAGTGCTACACATACACACACATGTATGCTTTCAAACATACACACTGATTACACTTAAAACTGAACAAAAAAAGCTTCTTAATTCGAAATGTTGCTCAAAAAGTCTTAAACAAGAAACTTATAATCTTTCAGGGTTTTTTTTTTTTCCGTCTGATAATTAAATCAACTCAATTGATTTCAGATTGATTTCATGAGCTGTTTTTTGAGATACGTAACTATGGAATACATTTTAAATATGATCAAAGTAAATTGTTAAGACAAATATACAAAGTCTGTCTTGACTTAAATTCTGGTCATAATTTTTATTGACACCAAAATTCAGTAATTGATTTAAATAAATATAAAAACATAAAACACACAGTTTGTTAAAACTGAAAAAGTTTTGCAATCCTATGTAATGCAGTTCAAACTGCAATACCGTCTGTATTCTTTAAACTCATTTAAAGTTGAAAGGTTTTTTTCCCTCTGTAACCAACCCTGCCTTTAAAAAAGAAAAATTATAATAAGAATGAAAAAGATGGATTTATTTGACCACTGAAATGTTAACTCTGCCAGTGCTCATGCATTGCATATGCAAACTGCTCCAACAAACCACTGATCTTCATTAAATTTTTCTCAGCCATGATCAGTTAATTTTTTCTGCTTAAAAAATATTTTATTTCAAGTAATCATAGTTCTCAGTGGAAATTCAGTGACTGCTTCTGATGGATCATGTTTCATTATGGCTTAGCAATAGCGCCATCATCTTCATGCATGTTTTTACTTGTTCAAGGTGAAATGTTATTACAAGTAAAACTATCATATTGATTTTTTGGTCAATCAGATGAACTGAAAGATAATCAGTCAAAATTGCTTTGTGTTGTCATATAAATTTATATGAAAATCTTTTTTTCCACCATGATGTCATTTAAGTTTGCAATATCAATATTTGCCTAAGACTCCCAGATGGTATACAAACTAATTAACTAACAGTTACAAGATTTTGAGCCCTTTATCTGAAACTTGCCATTAGAGCAAATAGACAAATGATACAATCAACAAATCATTGAAGAAAAAAGAGGAGAAATCAGAGCTAAACTGGAATTTTGCTTTAGGTCTGTATTTCTAATATTGGGGGGGGGGGGGGGGGTGAGAGAACAGGAATGCAATAATGTAGACTTTTGTGTTATTCAGAATTGCTACAGTATGCCCCATTTTCAATACAGCCTATCATTTCCAATACAGTACTATATCTTGTGTTCATTGTATTTCATTTCATAATGAATAAAATGCGTATTTTTCAAATAATTCACATATTTTTAAAAAATTCTTAGTTATTTTCCAAATTTCCCCATATCCAAATCAGACCGGTCTCCAATTAATTTGGATGATTGCTCTTCTGCCTTCTTTTTTTGTTTCATCTTCAGTTTTTCCCCACCTTAAAAGCCTTCATTTGAATTGTAAGAGAAAAAAAAAATGAGAACTTCAAAAAGGCCCCACAACTTGTATTTGAACCAGATTTAATTACTAATCTTATGTCTCAAAAGTTAGTCACATGTGTTTTGTGAGATTGTAATGAATATTCCGAGCTTTTGAAATTACCCTCAAAAATCCTTTTTCTTCTTCACTTTCAAAATATTTCAATATTTCTGAGAACTATTACTAAGTGCTTGAATTTGACAAGTATGTGATTTTTGTTGCGAGGCTAATTTGTTAAGTATTGGTTTAATTAAATGAACAAAGGTACTGTAAGTGAATGAAGAGAAGAGAATCGGATAAACTTGTAAACACATGTAAAAGGACAACTGTCACAGAAAAAAAAATCCCCCTCATTTACTTTTTGAATCACTAAAACAATGCAATTTGGATGCAGCTTGTCCTGATTTGATTTATACTTGGAGTTAATGTCATAAAATACGTGCATGATGCTCATTCAAATACTTATTTTTTCATATGAATTTATGAATTTGTTATCACTTATATGAGTTATGTGTTTTTTGTTTTCTAGAGATAAATGTAGGGGCTTTTTGTGTATAATGTAAATATCTTTGTGTAAAAGGAAAAAAGATTTTATTGAAAATGTTTATAATTTCTGAGATAATCGAATTGTTGTAATTCTTTATGCAGAATAAAGGTTTTATAAGAAAGTTGGTGTTTTCAATGTGTTGCTTTATTAGTTTTTCTCATATTAATCAGGCCTGTCATTTAAAATGTTTGCCCCAGGGGAGTGGGAAAGTGTTGTCTCAATGTTAATTATATTTTTTGAAAAAAAAAAAAAAATGAGTTTAAAGCGTTGTTTGAAGCATAAAATCTCATTGCTCAGTCTTTTTTTTTTAACAGTACTACCCTTTTATGTAGTAAAGTTATTATTTACCAAAGTAAACTTCTCAGGAAAAATAGTAATGATTAGGCTGAAAATTCAAACTTAAAACTAAAAGATCTTTTTTGCTTCGCCCAAAAAATATTTTTATTTGAAGATATAAGGTTTTATATCTGAGGTAAGGTTTAAAAGTTCTGCATTTCTGGAATCAGATGAAAAAACCATTCAGTACTCGTTACCATATTCAACTCAATAGCCAATATAATTAACTTCATTAGCAGAATATGTTTTACAAATTTGCAAATAATTGATCTCCACATTGATAAAATCAACTTTTTTTTGATAAATAAATTTCTAAAAAAAAAAAAAACTTCTCTCGCCCTACGTTCCTTTAAAATTTAGTAAGGTTTGCTTCGTTTCTATATTAGCCATGTTTTTTTAAAGCCTAATACATGTTTAGATTACTCTTTGATAGAAATAATACATGTTAAATTAACCGAAAACATTTCCTGCAGGAATTATTTTATCGAACACTATTGCCTTTCTTTTTGAATGTTTATTCTAATTAGTTGATTGAGTTTATAGATAATTTGGCGGTTTTCTTTCCTGGGGAATATTCATTAGTGCTACTCATTATGCTTTTATTTAGGTTTTGCTTTTATCCAGGGCAAAAGGAAGAAACACACACACACACAAAGTTTCACAAATAATTGCTGATCTGAATAATCTGCTCCAGCTTTCAATATTTGATATGGTTGGATACAAAAAGTGGAAAACTAACGTTTTCTAGGGTAAATGTACGATTTTTATATCAGAAATATTCTGTCTACAGAGGCAAATCCAGGACTTTTTTTCTCACTACCTATTTTTGTGAAAGTATTGTATCAATATTCTATTTTTGTGAAAGTTTTTTTTATCAGCATTGATTTTGTAATCTTTTAAGGGCACATTCCAGTTTTTGTCTCAGAAAATTAGAGCAATTTAAACGTTAGTTTGAAAAGTGCAAATGTCATTAACTAATATTTCGACCTTTTTTTTGGGGGGGGGGGGACCTAAGAGGTAGGGAAAATATCATTGTATCTCAGCTCAATAAGCTTTTTACTGTGTACAATTCAGGAAATCACCATCCCCTAAAACTGATGCTAAGAGATTGCTTAAAAGCAATTTGGCGAAAAACAGTGAAACTTGAGTTTAATACTATGAAAAAGTTCTTACCTAAGCGATTGTTCATATAAATCATCTTAGCATTTTATTTTGTAAGTATACTGTTTTAAACAGAAAAACATGTTTTCTATTTTAAAACACAGGTTTTTGTGAAATTTTCGTTTTTTTAATATTGTTTCTAGAATGTGTCGATTTTCAAAGTTAGTTTTGTGAAGCTGCTGATTTTATAACTTGATTTTTGTGAAAGTACCGAAAAGCGGTAGTAAAATCAATCTGTATTGGGCCCTGGTCTAAGAAAATGTATGGCGATTAACTTTACTTAGTCAGTGAGAGTCCCAAAAATTGAAAATAAACAAATAAACACATTTTTGAGTACTTTAATTTTATTTGTTGATGCATTATGGTAACCTAACTGAAATGCCGTTTAGGCGGCTTTCTGTCGGTAAGTTATGCTGTCTGTCAGTTTATTTCTCTTTTATTTAGTTTGTTATTGTTAATTTTTCTTTTGATGCATGGATTGTTGCTCTGTAACTGTTTAATATTTCTTCAAAGTACTAGTAAAGTTAAAAATTTAAAAAGGATTTTGTACAAATCTTTAACAGCTTTCTTTTAAATGAACTTTCTTTATCATTACTTTATAACAAGACTTTACAACACCCTTCATATTTGCGCTATGAATGCTACCAAGAAGAACATTGACGAATTGGATCGAAAGGCAAAGGGATTAGAGAGATACTCTAAGCACAACTGGCTGAATTTGGCAGCAAGCTAAACTAAAGTATAAATAACTATAGCGTATGTTTTTGTACGGTGGATAGGCACCACATAAGAACAATAGTTCGTTTTATAAATAACTTTGTCCATTTTTAAAATAATTTGGTCAATTGAGTCCCAATTTGATAAAAATTTTCCTATAAACCCAACCTTGTTCTTATGCGGTCTTTTTTGTGTGAACTTTTTTTTTTTTTTTTTTTTTTGCGATGTATGAAAATTTCAATCAGATTGGGGCTCAACTCATAAAATTCTTCATAAAACGGACGAAATTCTTTATAAAACAACCTTTTTTTTATGCGGTCTCTATCCACCGTAAAAAAAAAAAAAAAAAACAGGCTTGAGTGTACCGCGCAAAAAAAAAAAAAAACCCTACGAAAAGAAGATCGCACACAAAAACAGGTTTCAGTGTACGTACAAGATCCGACTTCGGTTGATCAAACCTCATAAGTTATGTATAAAAATGCAGATAAAAATATTACAAACACGAGGCTAATGGGTTCTCATAACAAAAGTAGTCCTAGAGTTGTCGTAAATGAAAATTTCAATAAATGAGTATCTCTGTAGATTTAATGCAAGATTAAACTAAGTTAATTCTGTGAATTATTCAAACTAAGGAAGAAATTTTGCAGGGCATCACATAATCTTTTTACTGCGAAAATGTCCAGTTTTGAGCCGAATAAGAGTCATTTGGAGAAATTTAGATCTATTACTTGTAATTTAAAAAACCTGCAGAAAATTTGCAGATTTCTGAGAAATTGAAGATAACTGCAGAATTGCTCAATTATTAAAACTTCATTTCGCAACAACCCTATGATTGAACCACTTCTACTTAAACAACCCTTCACCATCGTGATTGTAATATTTTTATCTACTTTTTTATTTCCTTTTACAAAAAAGGAAGTATTGTATTCACGAAAAAATTCTCACTCAAAAATCGACCATAATTTCCATTTTACTCACCTCCGAATGAATGATGAGGTTTTTTTTTCGACTCAAACACACATGGATAAGTGCCTAAGAACGTATAGACACGCGAAATATCCATTTTGACGATTCCCGAGTTAATTACAACGAGTTTTCTTGTGACGTCTGTATGTCGCATAACTCAAGAACGGTATGTCCTAGAAAGTTGAAATTTGGTACGTAGACTCCTAGTGGGGGTCTAGTTTCTCCAAAGGTGGTCTTTGCCCCTTTTTGTGGGGAAATCATTGTTAATTTCGATGTAAACTCAAGTGTTGTTATAATTTGACGGACACTTGGCGATATATTGCCAGTCTTTTGGTCGCCATGTTTTGTCGCCAACTTGGCGACAAATTTGGCGATTTTTTTTTTTTTTTTAAATCTGATTTCAATTTAGCCACTGTTGATGATATTTAGAGAATAAACTATTGAATCAGATTAAAATTGCCAGTAATGGGGAAATGACATTAAATTGGGGTAAAAGGAATTCAAGTGATGCACACATCAGCTCGTTTATTCATAACTTATGAGTAAAACTCGATGATGGTAGGTCATCCCAAGTCGGATCGTAGACCACTACGTATATCCACGGAATCGAAACAGTTAGTAATCAAATAAGTAAATTATCATTTTAATGAGGCATTCTCATAACAAATAAATAACAACCACAAGCGATGCCAGCATTCATGAACTGTAAGACAATGTATTTTTCTTACTTGTTGATTGTTACATCTCTACAAAGGTTAATTAAACTTCGTTACTCATTTTGTAGTACATATTCTGAATAAGAGTTGAGTACCTTCCTTTTCACGAGGCTTTTATTCGTGGCGTCTGACGAACAATGACTTAATATCATTTCACTATTTTCCTAAGCTCAATGCAGTAATTTACTTTCTGGTTTTTCTCTTGTAATTTTGTAGCGGTATTGTTTTCAAAGTTGACTATCTGTTTGATCCTGAAGATGATGATGCACATCTGATTACTTACTTCAATTAATTTGTTTTAAAAACTGATCGTTATCTCGAAAATTAAGGGAAAACACTGTTTGCCTCTATAAAAATTTAAAAAAAATCGAATAACAGCAGGCTCAGAATCAAGTATCTGTGGCCAAATGCAAATCAAGTAACAAATATACAATATACAGTTGAACTCTCGGATTACGACAACGGTTAATACAAAATCTCGGTTAAGACAAACATCTTGTTAGTAAAGTTTGGTTTGCTATTTAACAACGCTAAAAATTTCGCGCATAATACGTGCATCAAAATGCAAGATTCGGCAAATACAAACAAAAAATTCTGATCTCGCCAGTAAAAATTTTTATGTTTCAATACAAAATTTTTTTTTAAAAGAAATTATTCAGCATGTTATGCGGTTGTAGAAAGCCGAACATATGTAGCGCATTACATTTTTTTTTGTATAGGGAACTAAGCTCCAAGGGTGCCTTGAATTAAAATTTTTGGTAGGACGGAAATTCTCAAAATTTTGCCGAATGATGAAAATTTTGCCGAATCTTCAGACAAAATTTGCCGAATAAGGAAATTTTTAGGATGTCATAGTGACCTCTCATCGGATCTCCCCCCTGTTTACCTCTTGTGAGCTTTTCAATCCGCTTAGAGATAAAACTGTGTATCTTTCATTCTGGATTGGAGTACCGCTTAAAAATAATTTTATGAGATGCCACCAGAAAGGGTTCAAAGGCGGGCTACAAGGCTAATAAATGGACTTTCTCATTTAGACTATGATTCCAGGCTTAGAATGCTAAAAATGTAGTCTTGAGCAAAGAAGATACCGAGGGGACATGATTCAGTTGTTTAAAATTATTAAAATGAAAGATGTTACGGGGCTGAAGTTTAGCACTGAAAACAGGACAAGGGGTCATTGTTTTAAGCTATTTAAATCTCAGGCTAACATGGATGTTAGGAAAAATTATCATTTTAGCAGGGTAGTGGAACCAAGGAACAGCTTACCGGAAGAGGTGGTAATGAGCACGGGAGTAGATAGTTTTAAGAGGGCCATTGATCTTCACTGGGGATTGTAAATTGACTAGGACCAGTCTAGCTGGGCCCAGAGCCTGTTGCTGGTCGTCACATTTGTATTTGTAAAATGTCGATATACAAGGGGCACTGGGTGTTTTCGCCGAGATATGTCAATGATAAAATTTAATAGGCCTAAAAACTAAATAAAATAATTTTTTCTCCAAAAATGTTAAATTTTAAATGGTAAAATTTTTTTCATAAAATTAAACTACAGGATGTGTGTTAGTTATAAAAAAGGTAGAAATTCTTGTTTAAATATTTTGCTTGTTACGTTTTTTCTAGAGAAGTAATCACAATATTTTAATTTCCTACTTTTTTAAATTTACATTCTTATCAATCTATTTAAAAAAAAAATGCAGTTTTGAAATTTTTTTACAAACAGAAGTAAAAAAAAGTAAAGAAAGTAAAGTCACTTCTGTCCTGTCCTGTATTTTACCAGGTTAAAAAGTTATTTACGGTTATTGCATTTTAATATGCGAATGCAAAATGCGACGCTGTAATTTAAGGCAGATGACCCTGTATCGCATGAAAAGACGAAGTAATTTTCTTTGTGGGCGAGACCACTGACCACATGAAAACTTTCGTCATCGGTTAGCCTTCTGATGAGTTCTTTCTTTGTAAGAAATATGAAAATGAGATATTCTTCTGATAAATGATGAATCATGTTTGCTCATGAGCTATCATAGCAACGTGTAATCAAACGCGATCTTTTAAAAGGATTTATTTAGTTAATGTACAGGGTGTTTGAAAAGTCCTGGGATGGTAAAGAAAATTTGTTCCCCCCCCCCCAAAAAAAATAACTTTTTTAAAAACATACATAATTTTTTCAGTTTTTTTCTTTCTAATCTCATCAAATTTTTTTTTCTCCATTGGTACAGTACTAGCTAAAGGGATGTAGGTGGAGCTACATCGAAAACCGAAAAAATGGCGTCTGTGAAAGAAAAACTCCCAGGGCGTTTTGAGGTCCCATTTTTAAAGAACTTTTGGTTTTTACACATATTGCCAATTCTTCTATCCATTAAAGAATTGTTATGAGACCTTTTTTCTTTCCACCCAGAAAGTAAAGGGGCTACGGTAGTGTGTGAAGTTGAAAATAGTCTAAATCTTCTCAGACCTACGAAAGTGCTCACATAGAAGTGCATTATTGTTGCGAAAAAACTTTTTGAGACGAGGATAAAGATTTTAAAAAATGATGTCTAAATCTGAAGTTTTTTTTTTTTAAATCAAAAATGAACTTTCCTTATTTGTGCAGGACCTTATTGATAGTCTGTTAATGTGTCCTGTTCCATGAATAAATTTTTTTACATTAAATGGCTATACAATTTGAACCATTGTTGCTTATTTGTAAACGGCTAAGTTAAATAATTTTATCATTTATTAACGTCACCTAACGCATTGAAAGAAAGTCACCTGCGAGTTCAGATAATCCTCCTATAAGTTTTTATATTAGGAACCATCAAGAAAGTATTCGTAGATTATGAAATGTTTAGTAAAAAAGAAAAACATTTTAGATTTAAAAAAGAAACTGAAATGCACGCAAAACACGCGATTAGTTTATTTCACTAAAATAATATCAGAATAAGGACAGCAGTCCCTAAAAATCCCCATCCTGAAAAAAGTTTGCAACTAAAAGAAAGAAAGGAAAAGGTGTGCAGTCTTAAAAATTTACAGAACGTTGTAAAGTTTGTGAAAATAAAAAAAAAAAGAAGAAGAAGAAGAAAGAAAAAAATTCTATTTAATTGTTCGGAATTGAAGAAAAACCTTCAGAAATCGTTCAAAAAGAATCATACCGTGTTTCTCCGAAAATAAGACTTAATCAGAAAAAAAAAAGCCTAGCTAGATTTTTTTGGTTGCTGCTAGAACAAGCCCTACATCTAAAAAAAGCCCTAATCGTCATACAAAGGAACCCCTAATGACGCGACAGTCAGTTGGGCGTTTTATTTACTAACAACACGATGTGCGCTTTATACCTGAATGACCAAACGCATGAGCGATAAATATGTGCATTTGAAAACAAACGGATGCGCCTGTGACCAGAGCTGCCCCCCCCCAAGAATATGGGCGCCCCCCCCCTAACATCACGAAGATCTCCACCCCAAAGCAAGAGCCCGCCCTATAAATTTTAATAGCTCAGTCTGCGCCATGATCCGCACCCCCCCCCCGCCCCCCTGGTGAGCATCCCTGCCTATGACTGATTAAAGTATTGATTATTTTGAGATTATGTCAAGTAAAAAACAAACTATTTCCATTCATTATGTTCTAGAGAAGACAAAGACGTGCAAATGCAAATTCAGCTTTTGGTTTTGGAGGGTGTCGTTATTAGAATGCGAACACACAGTTGAAAAACGGGAGACGAGGGCAATGATTTCCGCTTTAAACAACCTATGCTCTTTCAATTGCTACTTATTTAAAAAAAAATCATTATTACGCTCTTCGCGGTGGCTCTCTGATAAGATTTGGCGTTAATGATAATAACGATAATACTATTTAATATTGGAAACAAAGAAACAGAACTCCACTTTGCCACAAAAATTATTTTTGTCACTTCTACCGATTTTCGACAGATGAGTGTTCAAACGCAGAAAATTCTTCTAAACATTATATCCGTAAAATTGTACTGAAATTTGCGATATTTTAATCTAAAATCAGTGTGCTCTTGTGAAAAATACGCAATAAATATGTTTTATACGGTAATGGCTGTTGAAATTATTTTACATTTCATTTTAAAATTAGTTTAACTTGCAGTACGCTTTCGCAGATCCCTTCACCTCACATATCAATTGTTGTGTGTGTATCTTATTATAAAGCAAAAATTGTGCATCAGTATATGTTAGTATTCAGTAAGTTACCGCCCTATAGCCAGGGCTAAGGCAGAAATATATGAAATACACCGCCAGCTCAGTCAATTCCAACCGAGGACTGCAGTTTCGTGCTTATTAGCACCCATCAGCTCGGCATAGGAAGTGACTGAGCTGGAGGTGGAAAACCTCTTAAGGAAGAAAAGATTGCCAAACAAACTGGTAGCCAATATAGAATTAGCACTGACCAGAGGAATGACCGAAGCAATAGTTCGGTTCAACTCGAAGATTGAAGGCAAGGCAGGTATATTCAGCAAGTTACCGGCCCTATAACCAGGGCTAAGGAAGAAATACATGAAATACACCTAACCATTGCATCGGTCACTCGTCTGGTCAGTGCTAATTCTATGCTAGCTTCCAGTTTGCTTGGCACTCTTGGCTTCCTTAAGAGGTTTTCCACCTCCAGCTCAGTCACTTCCTATGCCGGGCTGATGAGTGCTAATAAGCATGAAACTACAGTCCTCGGCTGGAATTGGCTGAGCTGGCGTTGTATTTCAAGTATATGTTAGTGTCGTACGTTTAATTTTGAATAATCTACAGTTCAGGCAAACTTAACCTGGCAGCGTAGTAATGCTGTGATTAGAATCTGCGTAGCCTTGCAATGATACCAGATTAGGTTTTTCCCATACAACTTTTCCTCTTATCAACAGTGCAAACTTAAAATAAAAGTTTATTCTAAAGTTTTACTCTAATCTTTCAAGTTCGGCCTCTCTCTATTCTTTATATATGTTGCTGTTCCGGTGGAACATTGATGTAACTGCAAAATTAATTGAAAATGAGTTTTTGCCGTCACTGGGTCCAAACGTGGTTACATCATTCGGAGGAACACTGGCAGATTTGTTTTTCAACGTTTTGCCACCAGAGCAGTAACTCAACTATAAATATTTCATCGTCTGAGAAAATAAATAAAATAAAATAATTTCGTATATTGGGTTCTCCTGTAAAATTACTTTTTTGCAATTGCGTCAATGTTCTACCAGAACAGCGATATTTAAAAATTATTGCAACTAACTAAAAGCATTAACTTCCATATAAAAAAGTAGCACAACCCAAAGAAAAAGCTATACACGTTTAGCTAAACAAATAGTTCACGGCGACGTTAAAAATACATCTCAACCAAAGGTAATTGTGCGTAACCTCTATTTAGGATGAATTGAAGTAAAGCGGCTGGAGAAAACGATTCGTACCAGAAAATAAACTTTATATCACTAACAGGAAAATGTTAATACTGGTTCATGCCACATTTGCCATTAGATGTCAACAAAGACTTGAATTCAACCGAAACCACAAACCGTTTTTTGCTGTTTACTCAAAAAAAGAAAGAAATACTGGACCTGAAATCTCAGTTAAATAGTTTTGTGAGTCAGAACCATTAGTTAAACTGCTATTTTATTTAGTTAAGAAGAATGCTTTTCATGTCATTGCACCCTTGTAGGAGATTTTCTTCTCCTATTTGTTTTTTATGAGCAAGCAAAAAAGTTCTTTATACATACAGTCAAGCCCGCTTATTAGAATATCGGTTAAAAGAAGATCCCGCTAAATGCAATACATTTTCAATGTACCAAACCGTTGATGTCTATTATTTTAATCCCGTTTAATGGAATATCCCGCCTTTTAGAATAATCTTTCGTGGAAAATTGGCTAATCCATTAAGCGGGATCGACTGTATTCCCTACACAAGAAACAAAAGTAAGTTACGTGTTTGAAAAATTCTAGCATATTGTACTACAAAATGATGAGCTAAATTTTAATTTTTGAATGGATTTTTTTAATGTTACTAATTTGTTTGAAATAACGGAACGGAAAAACAATGCCTTTATGGGTTTTTCATTTATCAAAAACTCAGTTCAAAATAGTTTTGTGAGTCAGTGCAATTTTTTTATCAGTCGCTTTACTGTTATTTCATTTCGAAGAATGTTTTACATGTCATCGCAACTTTCTAGATGTTCTTCCCAATAGCGCAAATAGATTTCGATGCGCAAGACTCCCCCCCCCCGCAAGATTCATAAGTGTGCCTCCCCAATTAGAAAAAAAAAAATTTAACATTGTGTTATTTTTTCAGAGCGTGCGCCTTCATACCTATTTCCTCCCGCCACCGTGCCGCGGTGGTTGTGGAGGTGCTGTGCACGCTACTGGTTCTTCCCTTACTTGTTTTCTATTAGAAATCAAAAGTTTTTTCATTTTGTGCTATACAAAAAGCAAACTGAAAGTTTTCTGCTTGAAGAGTTGTAGTATTGAACTACAATTACAAAATGTAAAGTTCAATTTTCATTGACTGAATCAGCTTAAAATATTTGTCGTTTAATTTTGTTATTCACAATTCTGTAACTAAATGCCTTAGCTAGACGAATATTCAAATTTAATTTCTTCTTTTTCTGTTTTGGTTTTTTCATCAACCCTAAACCGGTGAAATGGGGTGCACTTGCTATGCCTGAAGATTTGGACTTTTGAATTCAAATGTTTGGCACACCTGACAACTCTCCCAATTCGTTCGGCAGACCCCCGAATTTCGATACTTACTCACGAATTTTCATCAAAACAACGAATGATGCTGACCCAGTGCTTTAACCACTGAGCCAAAAGGACCTCAAGGTTCGGAGGCAAAGTTAGGTTATGTGCTCTCTGCAGTACGCCGCACTTTTATTTTCCAACAAAACTTTTGAAAAATACTTTTACTTTTACACTTACTTACTTTTTTACTTTTATTTTGCGATTAAACGTTATCGATTTGTCTCTTTAATTTTTTAAATTTTTACCTGTGGCAAGGAATGCTTTTAATTACTTATAAAGAAAAACAAACTTATTCCTCTTTTAAAAAACTTTTTTTTTTTCAAATTTAAAAGTTGTATCTTTTTTTTTTTAACTTAAAAGTAAAAAAAGTAATTTCAATGTCAATAGTTTGGGTTCTATACAGGCTCAAAATAAGAAACCCCTACCTATATTTTTTAATTCCCTTTTATACTAAGACATTTTGTCGCTAAATTTGTTTATACAGCGTCTCCCCAATTTTCATCTCTCTATGTTAGTAGCAATTTGTAATGGTTACATGGATGTGAGAGTGACTTACGGTACTATTTCAGTAATATTTGTATAAATAAATAATGCAAAAAACATCCCTGCATTTTTCTACCTTAACTTGCTAAATTTGTGGAAACAAGAACTAGAATATCGGGATTACATGCACTTCGACTACCACTTACGCTGCAGAACAACCTCACCCAATTAAGGGGTAGTTTAATTTTTAAATTCAAAATAATTTACATTTTTTATCGAAAACTACTCCACGACAACGACAACTTTCGTCATGTATTATTGAAGAATTTTTAGAATTATTTTTATTTGTAGATCTATGTAGGGCCGACAAGAGACCACGTAAGCCAAGTCGGAAACTAGAGGCCCGGTCCTTATAGAGGGATCCATCTCGGAATCGTAGTAGTTTGAGTTTTACCGGGATACCCCCTAAGACCAAGAGTGCACCCCATAAATATCGCGAAGACTTACCCCCCGCCAAAAAAAAAAGCAAAAAAGTCTGCGCCATGACCCTACGTGCGCGCCCCTGTAGGCGGGGAGAGGAGCCCGGTAACCAAACTGACAAGGGGACCCGACTTGGCTTTCGGCGGGCCTGGACCTATGCGAAGGTGAACTGCGCCTGAATTTTTTTGCTTCGTCATAAAAAAAAAAAATAAAAAATAAAAAATAAAAATATATATTAATTTGAACTTTGGCATTTTTAATTCAAATTATATGTTTCGCAATCACGAGTTGCCACAAGACCCTACTCATTGGAGCTACTGTTTCTTGAAACGGCTCCTGTCCCCCAAGCCTGCCCCTCCTCTTGGTCGGTTATGTGTGTATAGTTGTGTATATGTATGTGTAGACTTGTGTGTGCGTGTAGACCTGTGTGAATGCACGTTGGCGTGTGTGTATGTGTATACAGGCGCGTGTGTGTGACTGTGTATGTGTTTGAACGTGCCTGTGTGTAGGACATGGACGTCACCGAGCAGGAGAAGTGGGGTTTTGTCGGGGGACAGTGCACAGGATGGGAGGAGCTGCGCCTGCAGAGGACGGGGGCGGTGGTGCTGCAGAGGCCCCTGGTCCAAGCTGAAAAAGGAACCGGACATCAAAGACGGTCAAGTGAGAACAATAAGCAATCGTGATTGTTCAAAAAAAGAAAGAAAAAAAGAAAAGAAAAGAAAAAAGAAAAAAAATTAATTTGAATTCTGAAATTTTGAATTCAAATTATATTTTTCGCAATCACGAGCTGCGACAGGACCCTATTAATTGGAGTTATTGTTTCTGGAAACGGCTACTGTTCCCCCAAGCCTGCCTCTCCTCCTGTGCGGTTACGTGTGCATAGTTATGTGTGTAAGTGTGTAGGCTTGTGTGTATGCACGTAGGCATGTGTGAGTGTATGTGTGTGAAGTCGTGTGTGTGTGTGAGCGTGCGTGTGTGTAGTACATGGACGCCTCCGACCAGGAGAAGCGGATAGCTCAGGACCGGAGCAATCGCGCCGCCTGCACAGGCCGGTGGGCGGTGATGCTGCAGAGGCCCTTGGTCCAAGTTGAAAAAGGAACCAGACGCCAAAAACTGTCAAGTGAGGACAATAAGCAATCGTGATTGCTCAAAAAATGTAAGGAAGAATATTAAAACTTCAGCAGCTTTGATTTAATGAAATAAATAATTCATCCAACTTCTCAGTAGTGATTGCTTTTCTATTTGTTATTAATAAACTATCGCATTTGCGCTAGTGCAAATGCAACAGCGCACACGTTGCTTTATCCCATTTTGAGCGTTTGTGGAATGCTGTTTACTTACATTCGTGCAAAAACATTTAAAACTACACACGAAAATTCACTAAGAGAACTTTAGAAAACAGCAAATTACACTCTGGATGTGAAAACGCTATTCCGTAAACAGAACAATTTCGAATTGCTCTATTGCAAGTGAAGTATGGGAACTATCCACCGGAAAATAACGAACTTTAACCATAAATCTTTATTGTTTTGTCATGCTATGTCTGTTGCATGCGTTCTATGTCATTTAGAAACAGTTAAAAGTTTCTGCTTTCCAATCGAAGCATCTTAACCCTTTGTAACCTAAATTTCACTTTCAAAGTACAGTACAATGTCATCAAACGTGAAATAATGGGGTGGTTTCCTGCAATCAAAAGTACTGCTTTTAGTTATTGAAATGGATAGAATAAGTAAAAAATATAACATAGACCCAGAAAATATTTTCATTTTCCCAACAGTTTTTTTTTAAATTAATTTTTTTAAAATGTCCGATTTTTCAAACAAGGCGTGGTCTTGATGACGTCACAAATGATGCATTTTGTGGCGCATCTTTTTACTACGTTTCCACGTTATGATAATCAAGAAGCGAATTAAATATTGCGCTCTGCACTTGCTATCAACCATATCGTTGCCAATACACGTGAGTAAAGATGCGAATTAAATATTTTGCACTGTGAATGGCAACACTGAATGGCATTTCATCATTTGTGATGTCATCGGCAGAAGCAGTAAACAATGAAAGCGCTCCGATTTAAGTTTTTTTTTTTTAATATTAAACTTAAACAAATTATTTAAAAACTGATCAGATCCTCTGTTTTTAAGCATATTCTTTCAGAAGAAAAACCTTTTAAAATTTCGGAAATGACCCCATTGGAACCCTAGGCAGTTAGACTTTCAAATTTTTCGGATTTTCGAAAATAACCAAGAAAACACAGCTAGGGATTGATTATACAATATGCCATTTAAACAAATAATATGGTTATACGGTTTGTATGTACATAACATACAACACAGTATAATATGTAATTGCATTTTTTTAACAAAATTTAACAACAATTAACACTTATTATTTACTGAACAGAAAGAAAAAGTGAAAAATATTTACACAACGTTTGTGCTCTGTGATTAGCTATTATATTATACAGTAATTAAATAAGGAAAATTGATTGTACTTCTGAAATATTCACCGACTTCATACAAAGAAAGTTGAATTAATTTCTGTAAGGAAAAACTGACAAATAAGGCGCACAGGTTCGGGGGGGGAGGGGGGTCCGTAGGCGTTCAGGTTTGAGAGAAAAAAAAACTGGGTGCATTGGTTTGAAGGGAAAAAACCGGAGACGCACAGGTTCGAGGGCTTAAAAAAAATGTAAAATCTCTTCAATTATTGTACGTAATTATCTATTTTTCGAAATATATATGTTCCTTAGCAATTGTCGAGCAGTTTATTTAAGCTTCATGGAAGTACGTTCGGATTTCTGACGTTTTGAATTTTTGACGTTCGGAATTTTGACCCTCTACTGTAATTTTTTTCCCAATACATTTCATTCTTAACTACATAAGTCAGCATTATAAAAATAAAAAAAAATAAATAGAAATTCCTAAATTGCTCGTTTGTCATTAGTCGAAAGTTGAGATTCACTTTCAAAGATGCCGTCGCTAAAAAGACGTATGGGCGTATCTCAACAAAATAAATAAATAAAAATAAAATAAAATAAATAAATAAATAATAGATAAATAAATGAGTAAATAAATAAAATAAATAAATAAATAAACTTTAAAATGAGTTATGACCATCACAGAAATTTCCAAAGTAGATTTTATAATATGACCAATGGGCGTATCTCTACAATAAGTACAGTAAACTCCCGATTATCCGCGGAATTGGGTGGCACAAGTTCCGCGGATAATAAAAATCGCGGATAACCGCAAAAGAACCGCAAAGGGGACAAATCAGGTAAAAATTGTCCTATCTCAAATTCTTAACTGTATTGATGCATAACACTTTCTGCAAACAGTGAAAATATATATAGAGTACAGTACAATTGTTTTGTATTTTTGCACAACCGAACTTAACATCAATAACAAACAAGTGTATGTACGATGAAGAACGCACAAAAATAATAATAATAATAAAATAAAATTAAATCAATCAATCAAGCAAAAACAACTGAGTGTAAATTTACAATTTAAAAAAAAAAAAAACAGCCATTGGTATTCGCTTTTTACTGCGAAGATACATGTTCGTGATTGTTGATTGATTCGCGGATAATCCGCTCCGCGGATAAACCGCTCGCGGATAATCGGGAGTTTACTGTAGTAAAAAAGTTACTGTGCAACCACGGATTGCATGGAATTTTCAAACGTCCAGATAAGACGAATCTATGTGAATAAGGGGGAAAAGTTAAATTTTGATGCGCGTATTCCGCTCATTTGAATGAGACTCAGCTTCTGCAAAAGCTGACATCGGTAAAAAAAAGAATAGATTCGTCCATTTCCGGCTGTAAAACGGAGGTTTGTCTTTCCATACAATCCGTGGTCAGACAGTACAGTCCCTCACACTGGTGGTGGTTCCCAAGCGATACAGTAAACTGGAAATCTTTAAATCGGCCTTCTGCAAAATGCTTAAAAGTGAGATACGCCATTCGTCTTTTTAGCGACAATGCGTAATTGAGATAGGGTCCGAAAGAGTAAAAAAGCATAATTAAAATAATGCTGCAGTACAACCTCATCAATCCGTACTAATAGGGGATCTATATCGTCTAAATCAATGAAAGTACAGATTAAACGAAATAACCAAAAAATTAAGCCAAGGTGCTGAAACAAACTACGACTTACACATTAAAAATTGTATTTTGAATTCAAAGGAAGGAAATATAAAACTGAATAAGAAAAAAATTTAAAAAAAAATTAAAAATTAATTTGAATTTTGACATTTGAAATTCAAATTATGTTTTTCGCAATCACGAGTGTGTGTGTGTGTGTATGTAGGCGTGTGTGTTTGTGCCTGTGTGCAAGTATGAGTGTGTGGGCAGTTGTGTGTATGAGTGTTTGTGGTGGGAGGGGGGAATGTGTATGTGTGTGTAAACATGAGTGTATGGGTAGTTGTGCGTAGGTGTGTGTGTAAGTGTAGGTGTCTGTATGTATGCGTGTGTGTGTATGTGTATGTGTATGTGTGTAGATGTATGTATGTGTTTGTGTATGTGTGTAGGTGTATGAATGTGTTTATGTATGTGTGTAGGTGTATGTATGCATTTGTGTATGTGTATGTATGCGTGTGTATGTGTTTGTTTGCACGTGCGTGTATGTATGCGTGTAAGTGTAGGATATTGACGCAACCTGGAGATGACTTTCGCTATAGGAGCAGCATCGTGAGGCGGCTGGTCCACGGCGATGGTGCGGAGGGTGGCGGTGAGAAAATAAAATGATAGGACATCAAAACAGTCAAATGAAAGCAATAAGCAATCGTGATTGCTCAAAAAAAAAAAATAAATAAATAAATAAAAATAAAAATAAAAATACATAATACGGCCCACAAAAAATATATTATTGCGCTAGCTCGCCTTTCATTTTATACAGTATGTTTAAGTACATCAAAATGGCTGTCCGGATATAAATGTGCAGCAATCTATTTTGTAGAGTTCATTTTGTGAAGAAACTTGTTTTCCAAATAAAGCAATGAAGAAATTTGGAAAATTTCATCTATTAAGCCATATTGATAGTATGCAGTCCTCGACATAACTACAGTTGTAGTCAGTTGTGACTCTGAATAGGAATAGGAAGCCATATTGAAAAGATATTTATTAAAAGAAGAGTTCAAAAAAAGAAAAAAAAGTAAGTAAAATAATATATATACAAAAAGAAATTTTGAACTTGTTTTATTAGATTTATCTTATAAAACACACTAGGAAAAAAACTGCAAAATCTTTCTGTCAGTTCAATGTGATTTTAAAATCACATAACATTGCATATAGATACTTGAAACTTCGAAGCAGAACTTTTCGTAAAACCTTTCTGATATAAATACATCACTTATTCATGAAGCGAGTGCTACCGGAGTCAATAAACTTTCCGCACCTGAAGATGGAAATTCGAAACAGCAAAAAAAATCCGCCCTGTCCATATTCTTCATCCGAGAAGACATCTCTCTCTCTTGATAGCTCCCGCAGATAGTTCGATTGCGTCACTCCAGAGAGGGTTGGGTGACGCTCCAGTTGTGGCACTTTGACCGAAAGGGTGGTTGTTAGAACGTCTTCTTTTTGTTTCCCGCCATCTCATCTCGAGAAGACTTTCGAGGAAGGAAATGGGAAATACACAATGTACTTGTTCCAAATGCTGAAAACTCATGTGGGAATTTCGAATGAGTTATTCGGGAAGAAAAAGCGCTTGGATGGTTGTTTTGCTCATAAGATGTACTGATGTAGAAGAAATAAATGAAAAATAAAATCTTGTGAGAAAATGATTTAAAAATAGATTGTCTCCGTCCCAAATTAGTGACTACATTTGAGTATTACGGATTTTTGATACTGATCTTTTTATGATTTCGTTTGAACATTCTTTGGAGATTTCATGGTGATACACTTATCATCTAACAGCGTATACTTACCAAGCATTCCCAACCTTTTCTCCTTAAATTAATACCAAATTAGATTCAAAATACAGATTTCACGCGCTCTTAAACCACGCCCCCTTTTGTAAACCTCTGTTGTGGTTGTTGTCGTGTCCTCAAAGGAAATCATAATTCATAGTGCATTTGAATGGTTTTGGCAATGTCTATAGCAAAACCTAGGTACAAATCTTCCTCTTTTGCGTAGTGCAGCAGGTGAAGACCTGCAGCGACTGCAGGACATTTGAAGACATGGAGCGGTGTGAGTTCTGTGTTGGGACAGTTGCCACAATTTTGGCATTTCCTAGTCCCATCTGGGGAATTTTTCATATTTTGTGATGCTTTGTTCGAAGCCTAATGATAGTGGTGGCTGTCTTCCCATCGATGTTAAGGATATGGGTCATTGAGCAATCACGATTGCTTATTGTCCTCACTTGACCATTCTTGATGTCCGTGCCTTATTCAGCTTGGACCAGAGGCCTCTGCAGCCCCACCGCTCACCGTCCTCTGCACCGTCCTGGCTGCTCCGGTCCTGAGTTATCCACTTCTCCTGGTCGGAGGCGTCCATATCCTACACACACGCACGCTCACACACATACACACGCACGCTCACACACATACACACGCACGCTCACACACATACACAAGCACGCTCACACACATACACACACACGATTTCACACACATACACTCACACATGTCTACGTGCATACACACAGGTGTACGCACACACACAAGTCTACATACTTACACACACAACTATGCACACGTAACCGCCCAGGAGGAGAGGCAGGCTTGGGGGGACAGGAGCCTTTCTAGAAACAATAACTCCAACGAGTAGGGTCCTGTCGCAGTTCGTGATTGCGAAAAACATAATTTGAATTCAGAATTCAAATTATTATTGAGCAATCACGATTGCTTATTGTTCTCATTTGACCGTTTTTGGTGTCCGTGCCTTTTTCAACTTGGACCAGGGACACCAGCACCACCGCCCACCGTCCTCTGCTGGCGGCGCGGCGCAGCTGCCCCGGTTTTGAGCTATCCGATCTCCTGGTCGGAGGCGTCCATGTCCTACACACACACACACACGACTTCACACACATACACAAACACGACTTCACACACATACACTCACACACGCCTACGTGCATAGACACAGGTCTACGCGCACACACAACTATGCACACGTAGGAGGAGAGGCACTCTTGGGGGGGGACAGAAGCCGTTTCTAGAAACAATAACTCCAACGAGTAGGGTCCTGTCTCAGTTCGTGATTGCGAAAAACATAATTTGGATTCAAAATTTCAGAATTCAAATTAATTTTCTTTCTTTTTTTTATTACTTTTTTTTGATATTTAGCTTTAATTCCTGATGGGTCAATTAGTTTCGATTTAGCAAAAGCATACTTGCATCTGCCCCACCATCAGCATATCTGAAAGAGCAGTTTTTTTTTTCAGGAATTCACTAGATACAAGGTAATTTTGAGATTCCCGCTGTAAGATTCTGCATAAAATGGGGCGTGTTTTAAGAGTGTGCAAACTCTGAAAGAAAGGGAATGCTTGGTGACTAAATATTGTTGACTAATAAAAAATGTTTAACATACTTTCAAAAATCATCAGTTTCAGTAATTGGTCGAAAAGTATTCAAATGTAGCAGCTAATTTTGGACAAAATTTATGATCTAATTAAAACGGCTTATTTGGGGCGGAGGGTTTCAGTGAATTCAGTGAAATGCTCTAGACTAGGAATTTTGAATAGTAGTCGCTGTTCACCGAAATCACAGAAATGGTCGTCCCTTTTGCACTTACACTAGACATTTTTTTAAAAAGTACATATGTTCACAGCGTAAAGTAAAATAGCATATTCGCTTTTCGGAAAACTACCAAAAAAAAAAAAAAAAATAGTATGGTGTTCTAACAAAAAAAAAAAAAAAGTAAATAAATGAATTAATAAATAACAAATAAATAAATAAATAATAAAAAAAAATTCAAAAAACAGATTTTTTTTTTTCAATTCTAAGATATAAGCATACAAAAAAGAAATATTTTACAAATATGACGCAAACGTAGACAATAAAAACTAAACGTTAGCAAATGCAAGAACTCAACCAGGATGCGCTTTATTTATCAGTCAGAAAATTTCTGTCGTCTGACACGATAATTTTTCCAGCAGTTTGGAATTGTAAAATGGCGTAAACACAAAAACGAACCTTTACCAAAAAAAAAAAAACCGCGATCGTAGAAACGAACCTATTTAAACACAAGTAGATGTATAAACGTCAAGAATCACACCTTTCTTAATCCAGAAATCAATTGATAGAATCAGTGATCAATTAATTAAAGATATGATACAAAGAATCAAATGTTTAAAAATATTATTACAACGAAAGAAATTAACATAATTAATTGTATTTTCTTTTGCGAAACCATTTTGAAAATACGGAGGGAGAGGGGAAAGGGATAGGGAAAGAAAACTTTTTAACTTCAAGGACGGAAGCCATTACTTACCTATTACTTTGTTAAAATCCGGAAAATTCTTGATCCGAACCTTAACAAATTAAATCAGTTAATCTGCTGGTTTTCCAGGTAATGTACACATTAACGACCTTCAAGCTTTAACGATTACTATGCTGCCATTATTCAAAACCTGCAATTATTTCCACTCATTTTTTGAGTTGGTTATTTTACATCGTATATGTCAAATGATTGAACTGCGATCACTTCTTTTCAGGTGCTGAGAATCATTTTTCATTCGCAACGTCGGATACTATGAATAATTTGTTATTCTAAACTTCACCCTTCAGAATGGCAGGCAGTACTTGATAGATGATGTGTCGTCATTACTGAGTAATTCTTCTCAAAAAAGGAAATTGTTCTGTCACAAGCAACTTAGGGAAGAACATAGACAGAAGGGTTAGAGGGCAGGGTGCATTTTTCTTTTTCAATAGCCACTTTGCATTTTTGTAACCATTGAAAGGTTGGAAAGTTCGACACTAAGAAAAACGAGCTGATGTGTGCATCACATGACTTCCTTTTACTCCAATTTAATGTCATTTCCCCAATATTGGCAACTTCAATGTGATTCAATTGTTTACTCTATTTTTCACCAACGGTGGACAAATTGAAACGAAATTTAAAAAAAAAAAGAAAGAAAAAAAAATTGCCAAATTTGTCGCCAAGTTGGCGGGAAGACTTGGCAACCAAAAGACTGGCGATACATCGCCAAGTATCCGACAAATTATAACACAACTTGAGTTTACATCGAAATTAACAATTATTCCCCCCAAAAAGAGGCAAAAGACCCCCTTAGGAACATCCGAATGCAACCAAAAGGGAAGGTTCACAACTAGACTCCACTAGGAGTGTATGTACCAAAATTCAACTTTCTAGGACATACCGTTTTTGAGTTATGCGACATACATACACACATACACACATACGCACATACACACGTACATACAGACGTCACGAGAAAATTCGTTGTAATTAACTCTGGAATCGTTAAAATGGATATTTCGCGTGTCTATACGTTCTTAGGCACTTATTTACGTGTGGTCGAGTCGGAAAAAAAAAAAAAAAAAAAAAAAAAACAGCATTCATTCGGGGGTGAGGAAAATAGAAACCGACTTTTGAGTGAAATTTTTTTCGCGAATACAATAATTCCTTTTTTGTAAAAGGAAGTAAAAATCTGATACTTGCCCACACGAATTCCTTATACACCTATTAAGTTATAGTTGCACTTTAATAACTCAAAATAACGGCTACGTGTACTCATGTAATGCGAGTTCACAGTATAGTAGTTCTTAAATGCACATTTTTTTTTTTTTTTTTTTGGACTTTTTCCTGCCTCTATAACAATCTGTCAATTATAGGGATTGTCATTTTTAAACCTAAAGAAATTTGATAATTTTTGTTGGTGCCTGAGATCTGAAATTACAAAAACTAAAATTAAAATGAACAAAAATGCAACGTATTGTGTCTTACTTAGAGTAAGATGAAAGTCACTTAAAATACACACTTAGTTTGTTACGAACCCATGCAGAAAAGACTATTTTACAGAGATTCATTTTTCGAAGATCCACAATTTAAAAATTAACTGTACTGTCGCAAATGTCGCAAAACTGAACACGGTACGCATCTCATTTTTGTCGATACCGAATTCATTTTATTTCTTAAAAGAAAACTCAAAAATACAGATAGGTTAATTACTAACAGGATTATATAGAGAAAAGGACTGATTTTGAATGACATAATTTGAATCATAAAATCAGATTTTTGTTCACGGTAAAAAAAAAAGTTTTCCGGTTCGCTTTTTGAAGTAAATCAACTTTTTAATTTATACAATTTAAAAAATGTGCAATAATAAATGTTTTGCTGCGAGACATGGTATTTTATGAGATGCGATTTAGAAAATCTGAGCACAAAATATCACAAATTCGAGGTTTTAAAGAAATGCACATTACGCAATAGATTAGTTTTCAGTAAAAAATACATTATATTGTTACAACAAGAATTCAAAGCACAAATGGGAATCATCTGACCTTTAAAAAAGTTATTCCTATCAAAGTTTCCTATTAAAGTTATTATTCCCCTAATATTGGAACAAAAAACAAAAAATTGATACATGTAGCAACTTTAAGTAGTTTTCGAAGCATAGCTGAAAAGCTTTAAAAATTCTGACACAAAAACCATAAACTAAAAAATTTGTAAAAAGTACAAAAAAAAAAAAAAAAGTTTAGAAATGCAAAAATTGTTTTTAAGAGTATCTACAGTAAAACTACACTCGATTCTTATTAAAGATTTTTTTTTGCTAGATTGTTATTCATTAAAAAAATATTCATATTTTTAACAAACGATAGACGGTAAATAAAAATTCACACTTATTTCCGTGAACGCTGAACTTTTGCATTCCATCAGAGAGTAATTTTATCTAATTTACATTCAGTTAATAGAGATGAAAACAATCCGTAAAAAAACGGAAAATTTCGGAAAAAAACGAAAAAAAAAACGTTTTTTTTTCGAAGGGTTTTTTTTCCGATTCGTAAAAATTGAAAAATTGAATTTTTTCAACTTTTCAGGAAGTTTTAACTGAAATTTTCAGCAAAAGTGATAAAATTAGTAGATCTCATACTTAAATTCTGATGCTATTTCCGGTTTACGGTCAAAATGTCGCCGGTTCAAAATGTCGCCAGTCCAAAATGTCGCCGGTCCAAAATGTCGCCAGTCCAAAATGTCGCCGGTCCAAAATGTCGCCGGTCCAAAATGTCGCCGGTCCAAAATGTCGCCGGTTCAAAATGTCGCCGGTTTAAAATGTCGCCGGTCCAAAATGTCGCTTGCCGAAAATGTCGCTTGCCCAAAATGTCGCCGGGCCAAAATATCGCCAGTCCAAAATGTCGTCGGGCCAAAATGTCGCCAGGCCAAAATGTCACTGCTTCAAAATGTCGCCAGGCTAGGAGGTCACCGGTTCAAAATTCGCTCATTCAGTCGGTAAGAAAAATGTAAATGTATAACAATGCTGTTAAACATCAAATTTGCGAATAAATGGTAACTGCCTTAAATGAATGTCTCCATTAAAACTGGAACTGAGAGAAATAAGTTTCTTGATAAATTCTAAAAACTTTCTGCCGTTTTGTTTCGTAACTAATTGGCTGTTTTTCAGCAAATAAATACAGACTACAAGCAAACGCACTTTTCATTTTTTACGTTATCTTATTTCTTGTGACTCGCTATCTACCAACTGTAAAAAGTTCTGACGGCGATCAGTTCAGACGTTCGCTGCATTGTTTTGAACTTTTCTTTAAGAATAGTACGTGTGTATGTTTCCGATTTTTTGCTGCCATTCTACCTAAAAACCTGTAGTATGAATTCGAACGATGCCCGCGAGTACCCATGATTTAGGGCTGGGTGGTTTTTTGCGCCAATTGGTTCAAGATAGTGGAGCAACTGAACGTTTTCATCAATATGCGTGACTGACATTTCTCAAGAATGATGCCCGGAATCAAATAAAATGTTAGGATGCAGCAGGTGGACAGATGTCGGAGCCAATAACATGGCTCCGACAGAGAGCCATGGGTGAAGCAATCGAAGGTGAAGAGGGGTGAGTAATCGAATGTTTTTTCCCTTTCTTTTTTATTATTTGTGACTGATATATCTCAAGAAGTGATACAAGGATTCAGACAAAATTTGGTCTACAGGTATATCTTAAATGGGGAGTTGCTTATTTATTTTTGGCTTCAATCATCGCAAAAGGATGGCGCACAGAATAATTTTCCGCGTTTTATGTGACTGCTATATCTCAAGAAGTAATGCAAGAATTCATAAAACAAAAGGTGGTATGCAAGTGAAACTAAACAAAAACAGGCATTGTTTCCGTTTTAAGTTTATTTTCGTTATCGTTTGCGTGAGTAAGTGTAGTTAAATAAACGATGAAAAATAAACTAAATTTAAATATATCACTCAAGAGAGAGAGAAAGAGAGGGGGGTTGAAAGAGAGAGAGGACTATTTTATATATCAGTGCTACAGGGTCGGAGGGAAAATGGCTGACCCTTGTCCTGGGAGTTTTGGAGCCTTCGATTCCAACTCCTTCACCCCAAAATCAGATTGACATCTTTTCTAACACTGTAAAAAAAATTCAGACGCGCTGCTAGAAAATAATGAGCTACTAATGTGTCCAACATCTGCAAGTAACATATCTTGCAAATAACAGGCATGTTTTTCGCTAAAACTCAGTAACCTTCCTGAAAATATTCTGGCATTTTTCTGAATAGTTCAGTATTTTCTCCGATCAAAGCCATTCGTGTCTTTGGAACCTTTAGAGAAAACATTAGTAAGTTTAATATAATAGCTTGACACCTTCCTGCTTTTCCAAAAGATTGCCTAAAGCATTATTGAAAACATGACCAAAGCTGAGACAGAATTGCAAGCAAGTACCACGAATCTAACTCGAAAGCAGTTCTTGCAAAGCTACTGAATCCAGATACTTATTTACTCTTATTGGGAGCTTTGTCAATCTGGACGGGCCGTAATTGAACTAAAGCCAATAAAATTATTAAATACGCTCAGTTAACCTTTAAACTGGTAGCTTTAAGTATTTTTCACAACAGTGAGTAGTATGCACTTGTGCAACTTATAACAATTCAGGAAACCTTTTGACAAATATACTTGATTTTCTCAGGAAGTGGATAAAAACCTGTGAAATCCTGAAATATTCCACGGAAATAATCAGTAATGTTTCGGAATTTTTTTTTACAGTGAACTGCGCTAGCACTGGCACACCTACGCCCTTTGAAGGAAAATGACCAACTCTGACTCTTGGAATTTCAAACCTTTGACTCCAGACTCCGATGCTTTTACTTCAAACTTAGTTCGATTCTGACTTCGAGCGCGCAGCCTTTTTCTATAAAATTATTCTTGTTTTACCAGGGAATTTAAAGAGTTGTAGTCTGAATTTTGAAAAAAATACTTACTGCTAAAACTTTGTTTAAGGTTTCAAACTTAAATGATCCTAATATCAGGTTTCTATATTTTCATTTCACGTACATTATTATTGTTTTTTCTTTATCACGTTTGTCGTAAATGACAAAAAAACAAAGGGTACCCAACATTCGATGCTTCTGCCCCACAATTGAAAATTCCTTTAAAAGCTTTGCATACATGCTGAAATAAATTACAAATACTTTATTTGTTAAAACTACGACTCGAAAATGGCAAGAGATGCAAATTTGGATTTGTTGTGATTTTTCCGATCACCAGCCAACAATGAAATCGCAGCAAACGTGAAAAAAAATTAGACTTCATATTAAAATGGGCTTAAAAAAGGTTATTATTCCAGCTCTATATATGGTTTGGTATTTCAAAAAGAACAATATATTAATGATGATAATCCTCAAATAAATAATAGCCAATGATCGAGTAACCCGCGTGTTTCAACAGTGAAACTCGCACCACGGCATGATAATTTGATATTATGTTTTCGTAATGTTTAACATTCAGGAAAAAGCTGAACTCGATCCGGCAACGTAACAGTTTTAATGGTAAGACTGTGTCACTTCAGGGGAATGAAGAAACGAAAAAATGGTCAACAATGAACGCTACCTAATGAAATTTAGGGTTAATCTACTGGAGTTAACCATTTCAACTATCAAAATATCACCAAACAAGCAATGGCTTCGTTCAAATGTGATTTCACCCGTCCTACCTTGACGGGCGACTTTCTAGTAATAATTAAATGAATAAATTGTTCTTGAAAGGAATCGACCTTTCGAGCAGCTAATTTTTACTGCAAAAATTGTAAAAGAATGCTAATTCAGTTTTTAATATTCCCGGTAATCAAAATTCTACAGAAAAAGAGGAAAATTTGACTAATTTATTTATTTATTTTTTGATATCTTGCTCAATCGCCCTCTTTCTCTCTTTTGCCCGATCTTGAGACGATCTAAAGGAAATATTTAAATTTAATGTTTACTTAAGTACGCTAACTATGACTCGCGCAATTAATTAAAAAAATCATTTTAAAACAGAAATAATAGTTCCTGTTTCCGTTTAGTTTTACTTCCATAGCAATTTTTTTGTCTGAATCCTTGCATTACGTCTTGAAATATAGCAGTCATATTAAATAAGAAAGAGAATTCCGTTGCACCATCCTCACGTACGTTTACGTATGCAATAATATGCAGAAAAACGTATGTTTTCCTTTATACTATTGATTTTCTAGAATATGTCTGACGTTTACAAATTAAGACAGAAGACAATTTTTGAAAATTTTCAAGGAACTTACTTTGAAAGGCAATTAGCATTCTTTCGCAACTTTTATGCTGAAAACAATCGACGTACATTTAAATTTTTCGTATCACTTGAAAGAGGGAATTTGGCCCGGCGACATTTTGGAACGGTGACATTTTGGCCCGGCGACATTTTGGAATGGCGACATTTTGAACAGGCGACATTTTGGACAGACGACATTTTAAACAGGCGACATTTTGGACAGGCGGCATTTTGAACAGGCAACATTTTGGACAGGCGACATTTTGGACAGACGACATTTTGAACAGGCGACATTTTGGACCGGCGACATTTTGGACTGGCGACATTTTAGCCCGGCGACATTTTGGCCCAGCGACATTTTGGACCGGCGACATTTAGCCCGGCGACATTTTGGCCCAGCGACATTTTGGACCGGCGACATTTCGGACTGGCGACATTTTGGCCCGGCGACATTTCGGGCTGGCGACATTTTGGGCTGGCGATATTTTGGGCCGGCGACATTTTTGACCGGCGACATTTTGGCCGCGACATTTTGTCCCGCGACATTTCGGCCGCGACATTTTGGGCGTATACCGCTATTTCCTTCTCCCCCCACCCCCTCCTTGTATGTTAAAATACAGTCTAACTTTGATAATGCAAATTGTATGATAATGAAATATGCATATATAGATCAAAAAACATACTTTTTGGCCAAAAAATGGAATGTTTTCCACAAAATTATCTCAATAATAAGCTCTGTCTTTCACTCGGACGATTAGGGCTCAGTTGAATATTTTTTCCTTTCGTGACAGATGTTGAACAGCTTTGATTCTCAAGAATGTTCAAAAATGACCGGAATTTAGAGTCTAAGGAAATATTCCATCAGAATTTTTGACATTATTATACTAATGCTTCTGTAAAAATTGGAACTATGAACTTTAAAGTACAATCATACTATTGAAAACAGCCTTGCCCATTTCCCTCTAAGAGCGATTGCGCTCCCTCTCAAAAATTACGGAGCACCCTCCAAGAATGAAAATCCGATTAAAACAGAAAATAAAACACCCTTTAAAACATTCCCTAAAAATTCCAATGGTGCAGCCTGAGCCATTAACAAACCTGTTAGAAATAAATCATAACTGTTTTTAAGTAATTTCATGCTAAAATGTAGGTAAGCCTTCAATTAGAAATTCATTGCTGATCACGGTCATGGTTGAACAATGCTTTTATTAAACTTTGTAGCATGAAGAAGTCATTGAGCAGAAAGATCTGTTGCCATTTGTTTCTCGAATATGGACAAATAAAATTCAAGCTTTTGTTTTGAGGTATTTCCTGTAATGGGGGAATTTAAATTTTTCCTTTTTGGTTATTTTTTCCGCAATCTGTCAGGGAATTGTACAGATTTTTTTTGTTCAACCCTGATTGTTCAACACGCATCACTTGGCATTAGTTTTATTTTAGAGGTAGACCGTGCAAAGCCTTGCGACGTTGATAGTTAAGAAATAATGTCGGCTTGGAAACAATTTTTTAAATGAGTGAAAATTTGCTTTTATGAGTTGATTTCGATTGTTACAGTACTTTGAATTCTCCTGAATTTAAAAGGAAGACAAGTTTGAGGGGATATTTCGATAATTGGAAATCTGGCCTCTCATTTTTTGCGAAAATAATTTTATTTTGGTAACCCTGCTGATTTATATTAACCCCATGTGAATAGATGTTGCTGATCTCTTTGTTTTGATTTGCAAAGAAAAATACCTCTCGCGCAGGCGCTGGGGACAAAAATTGACGCCAATGAAGAAAGATCGCCAGATTCCCAATTATTGAAATATCGCCAAGTTTGAATTTCTGCCGAAATATTGCATCACAATGAAATACCTACATTGACTATGCCTGTTCCGGCGTGGGAGTCACGCAGTAAGTCACTTTGACCCCAAAAATTCCTTCATTTGGCAAATTTTGAGGGGCGATTCGGTAAAATTAGACAGTTTATTTATTTTTTCAATTATCATTATTATTATTTTATTAAAACAGCTCTGAGCGACGCCACACACACGAACACACAAACTAAAAAAATGAAATAAAATATAAACAGAATAAAATAAATAACTTAAATTAAAAATACATTACTAAATAAATTTTAAAAAATAAAAAAATCCCCCCAAAAATTTTGATGGCGCAACTTGCGCCATAATCCCTCCCCCTGTGGGCACCCCTGTCTTCCACCCAAAAATTTAACATCATGTCGTCCCCGATATCAGCCTTTATTTAGTTACATTGAAACCTATGCAAGTTGACCGTTTGGGGTGCAGTACTTTAGTACCCAACTTAGACTGATGATCAACTGATAGAGATTGATTGATGTCAAAAGATGCAAAGGTTAAGAACCTGTCAGTAACATAGGCGGATTTAGGACTGAGTTCCTGGGGGGGGGGGGGGCAGGATTTTTTTTTTTTTTTTTTTTTTGAGCAACATTTTTATTGCCCCCCACTCCCATGTTTTTGTCTGTTTCCTGTGATGCATAAATCCATGCTTTACTTTTTTGTGTGTCGTTTTCATTAATGTGTGTTTTCAAGCTGTCCTTTTTGAATTGACCTTAAGAGAGGGAGCTGGTATCGAGAGTGACACAGGGCTCCCTTTTAAGTGGGAAATAGAATATCTCCAATTTTAGGGGGCCGGGGGTTTCTCCCCCGAAGGAAATTTTGTAAAATGGATACAAAATTCTGCATTTTGAAGCCTTATAAAAGTTAATTGGATAGACATAGAAATTAATAACTAGATTAACAGTTGTACAGTATTGTTCAAACTTTGTAAGAAACAGCCATTTTAAGTTTGAAAGAAAAAGTAAACTATAGATTTCTCATTACAACCTTTTTTTAATTATAAGTAGTGCAGAAAACGAAAAGGAATAGAGGAAGTGTATCATTTTTTTTCCTGGCTAAACAGATTAACAATATGGTGTAGAAGTAATTGGAGCTCACTTTGCTTAGGATTTTCAAAGACTTACCTAATTATTTTCAAGGACTCTAGAATAAATAAAATTATTCAACGCACTTCATTTGTACTTTCCAGTATGATGTTTTAGTACTTGATTGTAGATTTTTACAGTCCTGTTCTAACTTTGTAAGAAATAGCTATTTTAAATTTAAAAGAAACCATAGATTTCTCATGACAACAACTTTTCTTCAATTGCAAGTAGGGCAGAAAACGAAAAGAAATAGAAGTAGTGTGTATTTTTTTCCGTGCTAAACAGATAGACAATATGCAGAAGTAAGATAAAAGCAATCAGTACAAAAAAATTTCTAAAATATTGCATTCGGGATTGAATAAATAGCAAAATATGAAACATGTGAGTCACAAAAATTTATTTCAAATAATATGTTACAAACGTGAGAACCATGATTTTTACATTTTTAATATAGGATGTGACAAGGAGCTTAATTTGACATATTTTGGCATTCCTCCCCCTCTACCATTTGTTAGAAAATTTAAAATTTAAGGTTTGTAGCCACACGTTTTCAAATATTCAAGGTTTTCAAGCACTTAAAAATTAAATTAGTTTTTTCAAGCAATTTCCATTTTTTAAGGAACGAATCATGAATTTTTTTTGGGAGTTAGGGACCCACTTCAAAGAAAGGGCCCTAAGCAATAGTTTGTTTATCTTACAGGCAAATTCGGCCCTGTTTGTAATTCACTCTTACCTGCAGATTTTTGCCTGATTTTTTGTAATTTTCACGAAAATTCGTCAGTTTTTACGGTTAAAGGATTTTTACGATTTTACAAATCTTTGTTAGGTTTTTATAGACTTTTATAAAATTTCAGCAAATTTTTCCAAAACTTTTGATGACTCAATTATTTAGTTTTCAATAATGACAAGGACTTACTCAATTAAACTTAGATGATTATGACTTACCTTACTTTTTAAACAGTAATTATAAAGTAAGTAAAATTGTACTCTCCCTCTAATTAAAAAGATTCATTTAATCAAAACACTCAGATAACTGAAATTTATTCAGTTTGCGATAGTATTTATTTTCTTTCTCTCTCTCTCTCTCTCTCTTTAAAAAGAGAGAGAGAGAGAGAAGGAAAAAAAACTATGTGTTTTAGAATTTCTCAAAAGGCCAATTAATCTACTAAGAACATAAATATTATGCACAAATACTTTAAATGTGGACACAAATCATAACAAGTAGATCGTTCTGTTAGCGCGAATGAGGGGGAGGGAGATTTTTGCCCTTTGCTTTAAGTTCTAATTTGTTAAAATAATAGTCAATTATTATAGGTGTTGCAGCTTAATGTATAGCTCGTTTAGCCTATATTTTCATTCATATACTTGCCCAAATGGTTTTCAGTCCAAAATAGTGAATTTAGACACATTTTCAGCACCCCAGTGACAGCTGTGTTATTTGTATTTAATGTTCGTTTTTCCCCCCCCTTTTCTTTCCTCCCATCAGAAAACGACATTCGCTTTTCTCTTCATTTTCATTAAACTATTCAAAAAAGAAAAAGTTATGATTTTTTTGTTTTAAGATTTTGGAAGATGTGTTGTTACTATATAAAGTCGTACCAAAACTGGGGGAGCACTGCCCCCTATGCCCCCCTCCCTATAAATCCACCCATGCCCTTCTGAACTATTGGAAAAAGAAAAAATAATAAAACTTTTTTTTTTAATTCTTGGAAGATGTGTTGTTACTACATAGTCTTCCCAAAACTGGGGGGGCATTGCCCCCCTCTGACCCCCCATAAATCCACCCATGGTCAGTAATGGTTCTCGTTCTCAACCTTTTAACTACTGACGACCACTTGGTACCCTTCCGAACCCTAAACGGATTGCATACGAAAGAAATAATATTTTCGCAACAATTTTACTGGGTGAAATGAGATAAATTTAAAAAATGTCTAAAACAAATTTAGTTACAACTATGAAGATTTGATTGATTTTCATTAGCTGTTCGCGGACCACATGAAAATCGCTCGAGGACCACAAGTGGTCCGCAGATCACAGGTTTAAAATTACTGTTATAGAATAATAGTTCTGTGTCAGACAAAAGCGTTCAAGTTAGAGAGGTAGTCAACCCGACTGTTTAATTTTTTTAGTTATGTTACTATTTTCAGTTTTGAAAAAAGTTGCAGTTTTTTTCCATTAGAAAGAATTTGTTTCTTTTTTCTAAGAAAAATGAGATCCACCTCATGAAAATTCAATTACACAGTTAATCCCTAGATCGAATTCTTACAGGAATTAAAACGTCGTATATCAAGAACTTCGGCAACGAAGCGAAACTGGAGTTGGCGCCTTTTTCGTCATTACAAGGAAGCCAACCTGGCGGATTAATTTCTCTCAGCCGGCGGCAAAGATCACGGCAATGAAACTTCGACTCTCACTTTTCCATGTTCTGCTGTTCGAAAAGGTTGCGTGCGCTCGTCCCAAGGAACACTCTAGTCACGTTGTTCTATTTGCCGGAAGTTCTCAAGTTTGTTTTGCTGAGAAGTAAATGTGGAACGCTTTTTGTGATTTACATAAAGCATTGGAAGATGAAAGTGTACAAATGAAAACTTAAGGATATTTTGAATGCTAATGAGTGAAAATATCGGAGCAGTGCTAAATGCATTACTTTAGACTCATTTCACAAAAAATGATGTTTAGAGAAAACTGTCTGGTAAAAGGAGTGAAATTGTACTTTTACTGCTTTGCTGAAAGGAGCTTTTAGAAGAGAGGAACTCGAGTAATGACTGAATAACATCTTGGAAAGAGGAATAAAAAAAGTGATATGAGCTCCCTCTCTGGAATTAAGTGCTGGGGGGAGCCCTTGCCGCCACAGGAATTCTTGAGAAAGTATGGACTTCCTCAAGTGGTGCGTGTTCTGGAAGGCAATAAAGTGCAAGGTCCGGCCAGGGTGGACCTGGACAGACCCCTGATGTTGTACAAAGCCTACATTTGCCAACAGGTGCATGCCCGGAGCATCGACAGGGATAAGAACGGAGGGATAACTTACGTCGGCCCTCCTCTGATATTGCCGGATACTTATCAAGGTAAGATTTTGCTTCCTTTGAAAATACATTTTCATCAGTGACCATCTTTGCTTTCCAAAGTGATGGGTTTACTGGTTTAAGGGCTCGTTGCGACGCATTTTTGGGGGCTCTTCAGTCTATCACAGGACAATGTAAAAGATTTACCATGTGCATTTTTGTCTCTTCTTCGGAGCCCCTATGATAGTGGGGGTCCCCTCGCAATTGCGACATTTGTGCCATTGTAAATCCGCCACTGCTTTCCAATGACTAAATTATCTAAATTTTGTTCCAGAAATTGTTGGAAGGAAGAAAGTGATCATGCGAGAGTAAGACATAGCTAAGGAAGCAACCAGGTCCATCATTTGGGTAATCAAAGGGGGGTCAATTGCATAATGTTTTTAAATTCTAGGAGGGGGGGGGGTCAATTGCCCTCTCCCTGGAATTTAAAAACATTATGCAATTAAGCATTTTGCTTTTTTCCTATAAAATACATTGAATTCACACCTTTTGTTCCAATGGAAAACTTATGGAGACCAAGACCTATGGAAATGATGGGCCTGGAATCAGTGCAGAATCTTCACTTTTTCCGAGACAGATAAGCACTTGAAACTGGCGCCCTTACCCATCTTTTTTCAACTTTTTATATCGAGTAATAGGGAAAAAATTTCAAAAATTGGGTGAATTTGCCGCAGTTAGACGTTGTCACTTGGGACAAGGTTCCGGTTTGCTCTCCCCTAGATCCAGCGGGTGCTATAGGGGACACATCACAGGCAGGGGTGCTCATCAGAAGTTGGGAATGGCATAAAATTCGACATTGGAATTTCTAAGTGTTATTAACAGTTTGTGTTAAGCTCTCATTCATGGGGGTACAACAATGCCAGATTTGCCTTAACTATAGTACCAAAATATTATCGCTACGACTTTATGAAAAAGTGCCTCCTACCAGGTCAGTCATTGGGAGGTCAGGGGCCAATTGACTCCTGGCATTGAGAGTTTCATGTAATTGTATGTAAATGAGCGTGATTTTCGTCGCTTTTTTCGTATATTTTAGATTGATGTTATACTCTTTGCACGTCTTCCCCCGGAAAAATTCAAAATGACGGGCCTGCTCCTATCGTCTATTCTAGGAGCAGGCCCGTCAGCTACTCCTTTCTATTATTAGCTTAATGTAAAAAGTAAGTCAGTTTGAAAACTAAACTTACTTTTTACATTAAGCTAATAATATAAATTTGACATAAGATCTGCTGAAGCTATTCATCGATTTCTGTATTGTAAAATTGGGGTAATAAAAGCGCTACTTGGCGCGAAATGCCCGGGAGGGGTAGGGGGTGGGGTGTGTAAGAGAGAAATCATTTTCTGTTTTTTGTCATTGTCCAATAATCATGATTTAAAATTTGGAAACGTTATACAATGTTGAAATTTGACAACAAAAAAAAAAAAAAAATCTTTATTTAGAATTACGCTTATAGAAATATTCCAATTGGAGAGTTAGTGCTAGAATTTTGAATTTTTTATTAGGTTAACGTTACATGAATCGATTATTTCAGAAAGGGCGTAAGTCCAAAGGATTTCCGTTGGACTTGCGCCCTTTCAGAAATAATCTATTCATATACGCCCAAAAATATTTGCAAACGTATGCTTCATCTTGTGTAGGACAATTTTGCTCAAGCACGAAGCACGCTAAGCTTTGTTGCGCAATCAGGGAGTAATTTCGAACAAAATAAATGATAGAACTTTATAGTTTTCGAAACTTATTTTCAATCTTTAATCGTCGGAATTCCGTCTAGTATAAAAAAATTACATGAAATTGAAAAGAAAGGTATTAGCTATATTCCTATGCAAATTGCCTTTTGCACAAGTTTCAAAATTAGCGAACACACGTTGAAGCATTCTTGTCTAAGTGAGCGTGTGTTAGTACCTTCATACACAAAAAAAGAGCAGAACAAAGCTACACCCCGTAGTCATGGCAAGTCACGAAAATCATAAAATTTGGCCGGTTTAAATTAAAACTAATTTCTTCCTGAGGCATCATTCGAATTCAGTTTGCTTCCTGCTCAGTCTGCAAAAACTGTTCACAGTTCCAGTTGTCTTTATGGTTCACCGATTTTTTTTTTGAATGTAAAAAATTTTCTGAAATTTAAAATGATCGAATCTTAAACTATAAACATGAAATAAGTCTTCACTCTTTTATTGTTACTTTCATCATCTTTAATCTCACCATCTGACAGGCTTCTTTTAATGGTCCTGTTTTTAGCCAAAATTTCCACTCTCTTAATTTCTCCATCCGGTCTTCTGTCTTTGGAGAATTATCACAATTTCGGCCCGAAGATATTCTTTCGACATTAAATATTTTTGGAATATTAAGATTTTAAAAATTTTGATTATTAAAGGTATGAATTTGATAAGAATTGAAATTTAGTCAACAGTATTTCTTTTTCAAAATCCTTTGAATTTTTAGAAGCATTTCTTTGCTTTTTAACTCAAGTTAAAAATGTAAAAAATCTATGAGATTCAATTTTTCTTGAACACAGATTCGTTCTGTTACATTATTTTCTCTCATTCTCTCTCTCTCTCTCTCTTTTTCTTGTGCGGTGATATATTAAAGAAGTAATTTTAGAAAATGAAAAACTTTTTACTTCTCGTTTCTTACAAAAAAAAAAAAAAAAGTATCCAGAAAAGCAAAATTTATAGACATTTCCGCTTTGGCAGATATGGACACAGGCTTGGAGTGTAGTTGCCCCCTCCCTGCTTTAAAAACAAAATTAAAAAGAGTTTTAACTAAAAAACTATATGAAATTAACATTCACCCTTTTTTTCAAATTTAAAATTTTTTTAAACTTCGTTTTAATAATTATTTTTATAAACAAATAAATTAAATTAATTTGATTAAGAAAGGGCAAACTGCAAAAATTTTAAGCCAACTACAAAATACGTTACGAAAAATATTATGTTTGTCCTCATGAGTGTCGGCAAAGGGACGAACTTTCATCCACCGGCTTTTAAAATTAAAATTGAATTTGGCAAAGATAGTCGAAGTGCAAAATACCTTAAAAACTACAAAACACACCGTGAAAAATCTTCCCACGAATGCCGACAGAGGGGCGTGAGGGGCTGAAATTCCCTCTTCTGGCATTTAAAATTGAAATTGAATTAGTTAAAGGACAAAGTACAAAACATTCTGAAGGCTACAAAATGCACCATGAAAACTATCTCGTGTTTATGTTCACGAGCACCGACCGAGGGTGCAACTTTTATTCCCTGGCTTTTAAAAACAAAATTTGTTTTTTAAAAAAGGGCAAATTTTAAATTACCTTATAAACTACAAAATGCGTCAAGAAAAATATTAATCTCATTTTTTAAAATCCATGAATGCCGCATGGTTCATATCTAGGCTTTGAAAATTAAAAATTTTACATTTATTTTGTTGGTTGACCATTATTGACCAATCAAGATTTTTTATTGCATTTACTACAGCTCAGTATTCGCTTTTCAAAAAAAAAAAACAATATTACATAATAACAAAAAAAAAAAGTTTAAAAAAATGGCAACTTATTATTTCTATTCATTTACTCGTGAGTGCAACCTCTGCAATTTATTATCCTTGTTAATAGATAATTAAATAAACATTTTCAGATTTGTTCATTACTCATTTAAATAGTAAACAAATACTTTTAAAAGGTAAAACAGAAAAAGCTGGAAGCATTTTTCGCCCCCTTGCTGATGATACTTCAATTAAAATTATTTTAACAACATTCAACCTACTCTTAGCTCATAAAATATCGAATATTTATTTTTTTGAAATATGATCAAGGAGCTAATCCAAAAGCCAGATACCAAAGATGATTACTTTTCCCAAAAACGAAACAGGACAAAAGGTATTGGAATAGAAAAAACATTAATCAAAGTAATGGGGGGAAACTGAATCTATTCATTGAAGAAATAGGTTCTGAAGAATCATACTTGGCGAATCTAACTTATGATTAAATACAAGTTCAATTTCTTCCACTGCTGTAAAGCAATAATTTTTTATGCATAGTCTTTGATGGAAAATGTCATTTTTTTTTCTTTTTGATTTTTTAAATGCATGTATGTTGATCTCTCGGTAATCAGATATTTAATAATTGGAAATAGCATTATTTGTTTTTTTTTTTCCAAATAGTCCATCGAGCGCTATAAATCTTCACGCGTAATCATCCGATAGGTGTGCGTTTTGTGACCAGGCCCAATCTTTGTTCCTCCGGGAAGGAGGTATATTATGTACTCATATACTTGTTTGCATTAATTATCAGTAATAAAAGAAAATCAAGCATTTTTAAAATTTCGGATTGTTTGCAAATTTCTTTTTGTGCTTTCAGATTTTTGTTTAAACTAATGGTGTCAAAAATTGTTACTTTCCGACCCTTCCTCCAAATAAGGGTGGTGACGTTTCACAAAAGCAAGTTTGAGTTGACCATAAACATGATATATAACGTGTGACATCTTAACTATTAGTTGCAGTCATTTAGTATTAGTGAATTCAGTTTTTTGCAATATACAACAAGTTTGAAGAAATCTTAGTTTTCAAATCAAAATGTTATTAATATGCAAAAAAAGATTTATACATATATGTATATATCTTGTTTATCTTAGCTATACAATTTCTGTTAACAAGGGGTCATCGCACTCATATCATTTGCTAATAAAATAAACGTTATATGCTCCAATGGTTTTGGAAGGTACAGTTTTGAAAGGTTCAACCTTCAAACAAGTATATATGTCTAATACCAACAATTTTAACTTCTTAAAACGATTAAATAAATTATATCAGTCTAGGGCTCACCACAATAATCTCCATACAAGATTTGTTTATTTGGTGAATGAATTTATTTCATAAATTTGATTCCACTTGGTTATTTTTTGAAATAAATACTTCTGTAAGAAAAAACAGATTAGGGCTCCAGTGCAGTCAATTTTCCTCTTAAATTATGAATTTTTAGATATTGCGAATGTTAGCTTATAAAGGCCTCTTTTCTAATGGGTAGTCCTAGGAGTGAAACTTTGCCGTAATGTCCCAGGATTTCAAGGCTTTATAATGTTTGAATACGTTTTTCGTTTTAAATATAATTTGCACAAGTCTTCCACGTAATTCGATTAAAAATAAATGTTCCGGAATGACTATTTAATTTTTTTAGTGTTATTTAGCTTGAAAAATATTTCTAGATTTTCTATTTGGTTTTTACTATTTAAAAAATAAATCAATTTAATTTTTTGTTTCACTAACATTTAAGATTTTCTGAAAATATTCTTATTAATTTGTATTCATATTCTGTGATTTGCATTTTAAATATATGCATGACTTATTTCTCTTCTCCTATTGCATCACTCAATGCAAAAAATATGGGATTTGAATTCGCTTCTATTGAAGTATTTTCGAGTATGTATGAACATACATTAAAAAATTATTTTCAGTACATCGACGTGTTTTACGCCCATGTATTGCTATCATCGTTGTTTAAATTTTGAACATCGATGTTTTAAAACATCGATGGTTCACCGATGTAGAAACTGAAATGAAATTCAAAGACAAAGAAAACCAAAAGTCATCATCCAAGTAAGCACACATCATCTTCAATAATTGTGTTCAACTTTACCGATTGTTATTTCGCTGCCCGTCTTTATTGAACGAAGAGGATAGAGCTTGCATCACAAGTACGATAACATTAGTTTTAACATAGAAGAGATCTCGCAAACTCGTTAACGTTTCTTCTGCATGATGAATTAACTTATTGACTGTAAATTTTTCAAAACAATTTTATTAAGCTTTTTTTGTGACTGCTTTGAATGCAGCTTAAGAGGAAAGTAGTCGTTCCACAAAAAAAAGTATCATTTTACGGAATTTTTTTTTTTTTTTTGTTCAGGGGGGGGGGGGGGTGAGTTTGCTATGAAGATATTTTACTGCAGATTTGTAGGAATCGACTAATATTCATCCTTTGCAGCATTGATTGTTTAAAATTTTATATTATTTCAGTGTTTCATACCTGCGAACTCTACTGGTTTTTCCGGGAGATTTCTCGATTGTAATCATTTCTCTTGATTGTGTATAAGATGTAACGAACATTTGGTTGTACTAAGAAAGATAATTAAAATTCCTTTCTTTCCTAACTAACAATGAAAAATCATGGTTAACCTACTGGATTTTTTAATGATCTACTAGATTTGTTTCCAGTAGATGTTGGCAGTTATGATGCTTTTTAGTGGCAACACCTGGTTTTGTTGACAATCATTTTTGCTGCTGAAAATAATTCGTTCATTCCACCTTGCGGTTATTTTAAGAGGTTAGTCATGGTAGTAAAACATTTCAATTTTGCTCGGACAAAGAAGAGGTCTCATTGTGCTGGTCATACCCTACGTAAGCGGCTTTACCTCTTTCAGCCGCCATTAGTCAGAAACAGTAGTACCTCTGATAGTTTATATGAATTGCGATTTTTTAACTAAAAATTGGAGCATGCACATTTTATTGCCAAAAAAGATCATCAGAACCAGTTCAATAAAATTGATTCCTTCTAATGTATTTTTGTAAAGCTTTCTTTTTGAGATGCTCAAGGTTGCGGCTATACTGTCCAACCACGGATTGTATGGAATTTGCAAACGTCCAGATGAGACGAATCTATCTGAATGTGGAGAAAAAGTCAAAATTTGATGGATGTATTCCGCTCATTTGAATGACACTGCTTCTTAAAAAGCGGACATCGCTAAAAATAATAGATTTGTCCATTTCTGGCTGTAAAACGGGTGTTTTTCTTTCCATACAATCCGTGGCCAGACAGTAGGTTCCTAAGCCGCTTGGATTTAGACTCGACCAAGTTTGAATACTTCACTTCAACTCGGGTGTTAAAACTGACGATTTGTTTGAAATCAATGACCCGTGCAAAACACTCGGAAGTTGTGTACGTTTTACGCAATATTTCAAAAGTATTTGTCAACGAAAAAAAAAATTAAATTATTTTCGTTATTAGCTTCTTGAGTGTATGCTAATTGCACTATTTGCGAGCGAGTAAGCAATCAACAACCCATTCGTGCATTTTACGAAATGTATTCTACTTATTCATAATGTTTCTTTCAGTTAAGCTCAATTAATTTCATAAAATTTTGATAAATATTTGTTATATAGTTCAGTACTTTGTAATGAAAAAAGTTCCTTCCGTTAGTTGCCCGATCAAAAAACTGTTTACTTGTAAACAAAAGCAACTTTTATCAGTTGCGCATTTTTTTTGAGCAATCACGATTGCTTATTGTTCTCATTTGACTGTTTTGATGTCCTATCTTTTTATTTTCCCACCGCCACCCTCCGCACCCTGTCGCCGTCGACCGGCTCCTCACGATGCTGCTCCTATAGCGAAAGCCGTCTCCAGGTTGCATCCATGTCCTACACACACACACACACACATACACACAACTACCCACACATTCATGCCTGCACACTGATACAAATACATATGCCTACACACACATACACATACCCCCCCCCCACACACAAATACACACATTCATATACACAACTACCCACACACTTATGCCAGCACACAAACACACATGCCTACACACACATACACATACCCCTACACACAAACACACATACCCCCACACACAAACACACATACCCCCACACACAAACACACATACCCCCACACACAAACACACATACCCCCACACACAAACACACATACCCCCACACACAAACACACACGCCTACATACACTTGTGATTGCGAAAAACATAATTTGAATTCAAGATGTCAAAATTCAAATTAATTTTTTTTTTCCCAATAATTCCACCAAAACATCGAATTTGTATTCTTTCTAACAAGCTTTTCCATCTTAATCCTTCCTTTCCAATACAGGACAAACACATAAAATCAGCAAAAATTCACTTTCCTTATCTTCCACTGTGAAATAATCTGTACCTTTAACAAGTAAAGGCATGTTGAAATAGAAAGCTTGCGAGGAAAAAAAAAAAATGTTCACTCTATTGTCACTAATGGCTGCTAGCATTCGAATCGCATTCCACGACCTTGATATTATTGAGTTCGAAAGTGAAGTCGTAATGCTTGAAACAAAAGACCAGATTTTCATGTAAGCTTAGTGGAATTCGTTACCCTCATACCCTCATTTAAGCTCGCCGGGATTGTTCAAACGTTCTCAACATTCTTTAATCACAATCGATGTGTAATTAATATTGTGGTTACGACATTTGTGAATTAACTATTGATTATGATTGAAGACTGAATTAAAATCTTTTAAAACTTTTTTTTTTATCGTCGTTTATTAATTCATTTTGTGATATCAACTGCATATTGTGATTCTCTGGTTGGGATCATTGGATCATTTCGTTTCAAAGCAACCAAAAAGAATGAAAGAAAAAAAAAAACCAACTTTAACCTAACTATTTCAGATTTTCATGAAACTTGCAGAAATCTTACTTTTGTCGTTTTAAATTTAGATATAATTTAAACTTCATTAATAAAATATAAAAAATGTTTTTAAATTCTAAAACAATTTCTATAAGCTTGGTCCACACTAAAAAGTATAAAATATAATAGGTATATGATTTCTTGATTACTAGACTCAAAAATTGCCGTTAATTTTAATATCTTTATATTTAGGGTAATTCTTAGAGACGTACCGAGTAGCACTTTGGCCGAGTACCGAGTACTCGACCTTTCACTACTCGGCCGAGTTACCAAGTACCAATTATGTTTTAAGAAGAACCACCGACACACATGTGATGAATTTTGAACTTATTGGAATCGTAGTATAGACCTCCTAGTCCATATAATAGTTTTTAAAACTAAAGTCCTGCTGAAATTTAATCACTCATTACATAAACAATTTTGTTTGTGTAAAAAATTTTACAAAAAAATTATTTTTAAAATTAAAAATAAATAAAAGGTATGATTAATCAAGTTGGAATTAAAACAAATAACAGTAAAATCCCTCTAATGCGGACACTAACAGGACATTTTTTTTTTGTCCGCAATAGAGAGGTGTCCGCAGGACGGGGGTTTAATAATGTTATTTGCATTGAAACTGGGGGATTAAAAATTGTCCGCATAAGAGGGGTGTCCGCCTTTAAGGGGTGTCTGTTAGGAGGGGTTTCACTGTATACCAATCATAGTTCAAGTCCGCCAAACATAAATAATTTTTAAAAGCAGATAAAACAAATGTGCAGGAACCCTGCAGATACGTGTTTCTGCCCCCCCCCCTCCCCTCCCGTTACAAGGAACGTCTTTTTCAGTGCATAGCATGTGAGTTAAAGAATGTAAAGACATTTGACAAAAAAATAAACTTTTGTCGGATGCCTTTAAATCCACGAGCTCCCATTTCGTGCCTTGACAAAGGAATTCCTTGTAACGCCAAAACACGTGTCTGCAGTGTTCCTGCACTGTGCTTTTAACGTTGTTTTGTTTCCTTTTATTTTTTAAGCAAAGATATTTTTATATTTTTTATAACTAATTTTTGTTTGTAGCAAAAATCCATTTTTAATATAAAAATTCCATATTTTCTATACTTACCTTTTTTGCATAATTTCTAATAATAAGTTTTATTTACTTTGGGGACATTAAAATAAAGATTTATTCTATTGAAGCATTACAAACTGCATTACTCTCAAAATTTAAATTTGACTTATAAATTTTAATTGTAAATGATTGCAGAATATAATGCTTGCTCTTTTTTTAGACATTTTATTATCTGTCTTGGACAATATTCAATTTTTTGCAACTATTCGGTATTGGCCGAGTATCTGATCAGAATTTGGCCAAGTACAGAGTACTCGGCAAATTGGCCGAGCAGGCCGAGTACCGAGTAGTTACCGAGTACTTGGTACGTGTCTAGTAATTCTAAAGCAGCCAATAAAGTTTAAATTAAGAATTTGAGAAAAGAAATATACGGAAAATAGTAAAAGCTATTCTTACAGAGCTGTGTGTACCACCTATTTCTTTTCTCAAATTTTTAATTTTAATCGCTCCATTAGAATTTACCTACATCTTCAGATACTTAAGTTAATTGCAATTTTTGAGAATTGTAGTAAAAAAATCATATACTTATTTTATTTTATGCTTTTTAGTGCGACCTAATATTTTTAAAATACTGTTTAGAATTAAAGAAAAATTTTCATACTTTATTTTAAAGCATTTTCGTTTCGAAAGGCCGTAGCCGGGTTTCTATGTCAAATCTGTCCTTGTGGCTTTTTCGACTGGCACTAGGGGGATCGTTTTGGTGTCGAATAAAAATCATTTAGCCAAGTTTTCATCTCTTAATCTCAAACCACCTTTGAGTTTTTCAAAAAAACCTGTTTCTTCGATTTTATTTTTTCCTTCATTGTAAAATTCAAAATTAATGAATGGTAATTTTTTCCCCTATTCTTAGGAATAAAATACATAAAAATTATTATAGTTATAATTTTTAAATGAAAATCCGATTTTTGGCGACGGAAATAAAATGTAATTTTTTTTTTCAATGCTTTTCTGATTAAGAAAAAACTTCCGTGAAACATGGACTTGTACTGCATACCTATTTTAAGTAACGAAATGTACAAGTCAGGTGTTAGATGATCTTCTAACATCGTGGATCCGATTATTCAAATAAATACTTACTGTACTATTTTTGGGAAATTGTCATTGTTCATAGCAGTGGACTAGAGACGAATCATAAAGGCATTGAATTATAGTAAAGTATACAACGTAAAAGATCACCCATCAAGAAACACTTCTATAGCTGTAAGAGAATTTCTTCCACCAATATTAAGATTTGAAGCTTCGAACTATAACAGGTAATTAATTGATCAGCGTGTTTATTTTCCTCTCCTTCAGTGATGATGTGAATAACAGAATTTTTAAAAGAATACTAAGCACTTTTCATAACGCACTCAAAAGGACAAAATAACCTTTCTGGGTCAGAAAGGACAATTTAAGCATGCCTGTAGTTTTCGAAAGTTCCAAGAAAATGACACCACAAACGAAGAAAAGTGCGACTTAAGTCATGAAGAGAATTTCTTATTATCTAGCTTTCAATCATAAATTTGAGTGTTCAAACATGCATATTTTTCTTAAGGGGAACGTTTGGTTTGAATTGAATAGAACCGCTTTTTTCTTCGTTTGTGGTGTCATTTTCTTGGAACTTTCAAAAACTACAAGAATGCTTAAATTGTCCTTTCTGACCCAGAAAGGTTATTTTTTCCTTTTGAGTGTGTTATGAAAAGTGCTTAGTATTTTTTAAAAAAATTCTGTTATTTTATTCTTTTTAGTGTAAATGTATTTCAGAAATAGAATAATTTTACCGTCACGAAACTTCACCTCATTTTTCCGTATAAATGCTTGGTACTTAAAGGAAAAAAAAACTATATACGTGTCTAAAAATTTAAGCAGTTGCACTAAAATTTAATCCTTGTTCCTCTCTAGGATTTATGTTTGCTAATTTCATCCTTGCTTCCGAGAAACCTTGATTCAAAATTTTCATTATGATTGCTTTTAACATTACTGTTGCAAGGTAACAAAATTTGTAACAATGGATTTTATATTTAAACATTTCATGGGAAAATTGCATGAAATTTGCTATTTTCCATCCAAACCGAAATATTAATTTTATTTCAGAATTTTAAGTTTTCAGCTTTAAGTTGTACCTTATGATTAAGCAAATCATTTAGTGAAAGCCAGAAGTCTAAGTGATCTAGTTCCTGAAATATAAGCAAAACCAGGCCTCAGATTATTCCGTGACAAACAAGCCAATTATAATAAAAGTGCTTAAAAAAACAAGGATATTTTATCATTTCAAGAAACTATACATTTGCTTAAGTATGCTTTCTTAAAATTCCCATATCACACTCGGGCAGGTAAAAGGATTGTGGAACTGGTCAGTGAATCTGTAGAAATTCATTTGAGGTATTAGACGGCAAGAGATGGATTTATCTGAAAAATTTAATGTTCGCAAACATCATCAATGACAAAACTGAGTCGTAAGTTCAAGCCTTGATCAAAACTTAGAACATTGTTTAAAATATTATAGTTATTGTGAATGTAATTTACTTTACAAATATACAAGTCCTGTAAATAACTACTCTACATGTGAATAGCAGGGTGAAACTAAAGTGCAACCACCTACTTGTGGTAGGTTCTGGATTGTTAATGCAATAAAATATAACTGCATTTTCAGTCAAGGGCTGTATAGTGCACATTTATTATAAAAACTACAGATAACTGGGACCTAAAAGAAGACATACTGCAATGTGCAAAATAAGCAAAAAACGTCGATTTTTGGCTAATTTCACGTAACTTTGCGGCTTATGTGCCAATGTGCGAACTAAAAACTTCAAAGGAATGTAAATATTTTTAAAGAAACATGAAAGGAGTATTAAAAGGAAGCATGCAAACGGTATTGGAACAAAAAGTTTGAACATTTGGGTTTTCATAAAAATATATGGAAATTGACCATTTTTTAGGTTTTTTTTCCAAACTTTATTGCTAACGCGCGATCTGAAGACATAAATATTAATTTTTTTTTAATCATTTTTCCTATGTTTAGGATGGCAATACACAACTTTTTTTTTGCTATTAGAAGTTACTTCTCGAAAATATCCCTTTTTCGGTACACATCAGCTTTTTTCCTTCATTTAATAAAGACATAATTTTTTACATTTTCCCATGGGGAGGAAGAGTTGCCCTTTACGCAGCACACCTTCCTTTAAACAATTCTCTGTAACAAAAAACAATAAAATATATAAACGAAATCAAATTTTAGAGATCCTACAAGTTTCACGAGAAATGCGTTTGGTAAAACGCTCTTCGAAACAAGTCTGGTTACGGCCCTGTTTCACATAGAATAGAATGAAAAGAAGAGAAAATACAGACACATAAACATATTTTGCCCTGTCGATTTGAAACTCTGTGATTGAGTAGATGGGAGTAAAATCTATAACAGCTTGAACAACTAGATTATGTTTCTGGAAGTAGAATAGCTTGATACAAATATTGAAAGTTAGAACTTTCGCCATGGATATTGTACATTTTTGCGCTGGGGGCACGATTTGAATATGCCCCTGTAAAGAGTTTCCATCAGTGCAGTTAATTATGTACATATTTTATGTAACTATTTCAATAAATAGTGCATCAACAATTTGTTTCTGGATTCTTTTGAAGTTCCGTTGTTCCGATACTACATCCCTGATTCGACTACATTAATATACTAGAAAATCTCCCGTCAAGGCATGACGGGTGAGAATTTGTTCTACATTTTAACGAAGCAATGACCTGTTTGTTGATATTTGAAATTTTAACCCTAACTCCAATCGATTAGCCTTAAACTCCAATAGATAGTTTTCATTGTTGACCACTTTTTGTTTCTTCATTCTCCTAAAATGACAGTTTTACCAGTAATGCAGTTAAGTTACTGGATCCAGTAAAGCCTTGTCGAAACAAAGCATTTTCTTTCATATCAAAAATTTTCAAAAAAATATTAAATTAACATGCGAGTTTCATTGTGGATGACGTCAGCGTTACTCAGTAATTCGGTATTATGTATATGAGGATTCCATTCATGGAACATTCATTATTTTATTTCTGTTAGCTGTGTATTTGAGACAAAATGGCTGCACTTAATGAAAAGAACGTCATATTTTCAGTTCAGTAATGCAAAACTCGTGGCTCTTTTCAAAAAGCTTGAAAAGACTTCGATGATGCATCCAGACAGGAATGACCTAAGTTAGGCGTAACTCTGGCTCGCTGAGTAATTGGCTTCTTTAAGCATATTCCGAGCTGCACTTGTCACATGCCTCAATGCGTTCTTTGTACAAGAATAATTTTTCACTCTGGATTATTGCTGGATAAGTACTCGTGCTCGTAACACCGAAAAGAGTTTTGAGACGCATTCAGCAGGTGACGAATATCTTATCGGTATTTAAGCTCAAATAGGCATCTGGCTTAATCTTGAGGTCATCTTGTAGCTGATCTGCTTGAGTTAGCTTTTGGAAAATGTTTTGGTAAATAATCGGATGCAGTTGGGATGTCGGAAATGTGAATTAATATCACGTAAATGAATTGAACCGAGATTTAAATCGCAAGCAGTTCGTTATGCCGTTATTTACATATATATATATATATATATATATATAAATGGCTGCAGAGTTGTTCGGATTTGACTGCATGTAATCAAATCACGTCTAAAACAGATTTTTTTCTAAAACTGTGAAGTCGTTAAAGGATGTCAATATTCAAATTCATAAATGAGTGTTCTTTTGCTTTCAACAATGGAAAGATGCATTAAAAATGTTTTGAAATACAAATGTATGTACAGTATAGTTTTACGAATGTGCATAATTTCATTTTGATATACTAAAAATTTAAAACAAATAACGTCAAATAGCACATAATTGCAATAATCTGCAATTCGTGTTATTTTAATGTTTCTGGTAAATACAGTGAACCCTGTGTAAGTTGACCACTTGCTGTGCAGTACTTTGGCGGTCAACTTAGACAGGTGGTCAACTTATAAAGGGCGGTAATAATTTTTATTTTTTGTCATTTCTCGCACCATGTATTCATTTTTTGAGGAATTCACCCTTACTCTTTCTATTCAACTCACTTTTATTATTGTTTAACATTATGGAAAATGAAACATTAATTAAAAATACTATTCAAATAATTTTGTTAGTTTTTCCTTGTTTTTAACTATATTAGACACTATATTAGTTTTAGAAATTCCATGTATGCCAGCTAATATTCTCTGACTTTTTACATTTTCAGTTAATTTTAATATTTCATACTTTTTATTAATCCCAAGTTCAACTAACTTTCTTTTTGAAGCCTTTTTATGTAAAACTTACAGCACAAAGAGCAACAAGATCGACTCTCCCAGTTCATTAAGGCAAAATCAAAATGTCGTATCTCTTAATCCCTTGCACCAGAAACATGTAACTTGACTCATTAGCAAGCCCAGATCTGCGTACCTGCAGTGCGAGAGGCCCGCGTCCTTAAAGGGGCTATCGGCCCTAGAAATTGAAGAAAAAAATAGAAAAAAACTAGCATTAAGACTTATTCACTTTACTAATAGACACTGCTGGTCACTAGGGAAGGGCCCTACATATTTTGTTGCAGGGGAATCAAAATGTATAGATCCGGACCTGCTCTTTTTAGCACCATTCCTGTGTTGTCACAACATATTGCAACTGAAAGGAAAGACTGAACTTTTCTACTGACACCTATTTTCATTGAACAGAGTACAAAAAGCTATCTCATATAGAACAACAAATGAAAACAAGTTTGGAGAATAAAGAGCAGCATTAAGCATTATGCTGCTGTTTAGTTAGTAAAATGCTGTTCTGTCATCAAAGCATTAAAAACATTCTTGAAAAGCTATGAAAAAAAAAAAAAAATAAAATAAATAATAAATAAATAAATAATAAAATAAAATAATTTGCTGAAGAAAGTTAATAAATAAATAAATAAACCAAATGGTCAACTTAGAAAGGGTTTTTACAATACTCCAAACCAAATTTGGCGAACATTAGTGGTCAAGATAGAGAGGTGGTCAAGTTACAGAGGTTTTCCTTCATTATATGAGACAGGACTAATTCGGTTCCTGACAAAAGCGATCAACATAGACAGGTGGTCAACTTACAAGGGTGGTCAACTTTACAGGTTTTACTGTATTTTCAGTTTTCAGTTTAGCAAAATCCATTTTTCACAAAGTAATTTCCCATTTTACCTTGATTAATGGATCATCTGTATTATAATCTGGGCAGGCAATGAACTTCAACTTTTGATTACTTTTTTTTCTTTTGATAGTGTTTATTTACAAAAACTTATGAGCGACTCTGATATATGTTAACATTTATTTTTGAATAAAAATTGAAAAAGAAGTAATTCTTAAAAATCAAATCTACAAAATGTTTTATTCAACGATTGTTAAAAGGCTAAAATTCAGTGTTTGTGTATTGCATATATCTTCAGATTTAGTGCTCGATCTCGCGTCATTCTGTTGTGAGCACTCCTCCAATATAATAATATGAATTTAAATCTATGGTCACGATAACGCCTGAGATAAGTTTTCTAAAAGTCATCGTTGAAACAAAATTTCTAGGTACTATTTTTGAAACAGTGATAAAACAACTATACTAACATTATATGAACTAATAGTTCCTCCGAAATGCTTTTCTTATAATATACATTCATGCTTGCAATAGAAAATCATATTGTAATCACTATTAACACACAGTAATTTTTTCTATTATTAATACAGGTTTTACAGGTTTTCTATTATTAATACAGTAGTTAGATGTAATACTTTTGGCAAGAAAAGGTTATGCAAATTAAGCTGTTGATCGAAAATAACCACTCCCTTAATTGATTTATAACTCGACTCGCATTCGAATAGTATTTTAATAATCAGTTACATTCCTGATCACCTCAAATGATTAAAAAAAGTCGATTGAACTTAAATTGCTTTGACTGAGCTATTTCAGAATTGTTGGAGCGTTTATAACAATATAAATCGTTGGAATATATTATATATTTCAGGAAGAATCCACATGAAACTCGCATTTCAAACAACTTAACTAATAGTTTCTTCGGAATGTTTTTTCCATAAAACACATATAAAACTGTATTAATTGAAAATTATGTACCACGCTGTTGATACAGATAGTAATTTGATGTAATACAAGAAAGTTAACTAGAATTCATCATATAAAAGGATTAGTTAAACTGTTGATTAAAAATAATCGCTCCCCTATTTACTTCACAGCTCAGCTCTAGCTATGTATTTTAATAACTTGTTTCATTCCTGACAGGGTTGGCAAAAACCCGGGTTTTTTTTAAAAAGCCCATGGACCCAGGGTTTTTTGGGTTTTTTTAAATAAAACCCAAAAAAACCCAACTAAAGCTGGGTTTTTTAAAAGAAATGTGGGTTTTTTTTTGTCTTTTTTGGGGGGAAAGGTGGGGTACTCGTAGCATATTGTAGCATAAGTATATGGACAAAGCACAAAAATTGTCTTGATAAAAAAAAGCTGTAAAATTCAGCGTTTTCTGAAGAAGGGTATAAAAGATGACAAAATTCAAGAATGGTGAAGTTTCAGATTTTTTTAGTTTCTATGATTACCAACAGTTAAGGCAAAGTTACTTCTTGAGTGATAAAATCTATTGTTTATTTGTTTTTTTTTTTTTTTTTTTATTGCGACATTTCTTTTTTTTTTTTTTGTATTTTACTTTATTGTATTTCATTTTGTTATATGCAAAACTACTGTAGAACCTCAAGTAGTTTAAATCCCTTTTTACTGAATTCCAGCTTAATTAAGACATTTCTTTGAATTTTATGTTGCCTGTTTTTCTATTTCTGTGTACAGAGTAAGAAATATTAAACTTTTTCGTAAGATAATGAAAATACTGTACATCCTATTCCGTTTTCTGTCCGACCATTTGTAAAACCTGTCAATTTCTAAAAAATATACCTTGTTTATTCGAGTTTTGTGACGTGTTGGTTTGCAGAAAATAATTCACATGAGAGCCTTTTAGCTAAAGTAGTATCCTTTGTACAATCTGCAAATACCGAGAAAATCTGACGTGACAAGACTTAGTCAAGATAATTTGAGTTCCTTATTGACCAGTTGAAGGAAAAAGTTAAATACAGGGTGTCCCAAAAGGTCGTTTACAAACTTAACATGCTGGTCTGTCATATCATGATGAACAAGATTAACATAGTAACATACATTCGCAAACACAATGCTGGCGCACTAAATGCACACAAAGTCAGACACTAACGGATGCAAACCGTGCCACATATCTATTACACAAAGACGATTTTACCCAAAATTTTAGTTTTTAAGAAAAGCTTAAAGCAGTTGCTAAAATTTGCTGTCCGCCAGCTGTCATAGTCACGTTGCAACGACAACGCAGCGATAGGTGCAATCTTGTCAGAATGGATCGTTATTACGACGGTCGGTACTTAGTCGTTGCGACGCGTGTATGGCAGCTAAAGGCAGCAAATTTCAACAACAGCTATAAACCTTCCTTGAAAACTAAAATGTTGTGTAAAATCGGCTTTGTGTAATAGATATGCGGCATGGTTTGCATCCGTTAGTGTCTGACTTTGTGTGTATGTATTGCGCCAGCATTGCGTTTGCGAACATATGTTCCTATGTAAATCTTGTTCCTCATCATATGACAGACCAGCATGTTAAGTTTGTAAACGACCTTTTGGGACACCCTGTATATTTATTTAAAATCTTTGAAGCATTTTTTAATGCCCTTAAGAGTTAAGAAATACTATTAAAGTTCAAAATTCATTTTTTATGTCCATTGCCTATTGTGAAGAAGAAATAAAAAAGAAGTTTAAATTGTAAAAGTATTTAAATTAATTATTTTTTTAAAAAAAGTTCTCAGAAAATTTTAAAAAACCCAAAAGTGGGCTAAATAATGGGTTTTTTTAAATGGTTTTTTTTTTCAAAAAAACCCATTGGGTCCAACCCAATTGGGTCCAATCCGGCCAACCCTGATTCCTGATCTATCTCAAATAATTAAAAAAAGAAAAACGATTGAACTTTTATAACTTAGCCGAGCTATTTCGGAACCTGTTTATCAAAGATAACGCCAAGTCCAAAAGCAGGTGATTCCTCACTCTTATCTCTCCCGCAACGTAACATCGTTCGATCAAAAGCATAAAATGACGATACTAAAACTAACACCTTATTAACTGAGAGTTCTCCGAAAAGTTTTCTTTTTATAATATATGTTCTTGCTTGTGCAACAGAAAGTTATATTAATTTTTATCACTATCAATTCAGACAGTAATTTTTACCATTATTAATACCGATAGTAAGTTTATGTGACTCTTCAAGCAAGAAAGTATCGTACAAAAGGATTAGTTAAAACAGTGAAGCCCAACTTTTTCATTACCCGTAGGCCGCACCTCATGTTAATGATTCTTATGGACCAGACTACGTGTAAAATTTTAAAAATGTATTGAAACTTTCTAGACAATATGAGGAAACCAGAAGAATGTGAAAAAATTACAAATGGGGCATTCCACCGTCACGTGCGGGAGAAAGACTCTTCAATTTCATAACCTTTCGTCATATCTCTTAATATTTTAATGAAACGGGTAAGCAATTTTTTTAATCTTTACATGTGATACAAAGATACTCCTGACGCAATTATATTTTTATTAAATAATTTTGTTATTTAAAATAAAATTTATTTACATGCGTCACATGCGGGACATCCAAAGTCAACCTCTGGTAACTTGCTTATGAATAAGCTAATATTTTTGCTCTATTAATACAGCAATGACGAAACAAATTGTAGATTTTGAAAGCTATGGTTCCAACGTAAAGGAAACATATCTCATTAGTTAAGAAATAATTATTTAAGCCATTGAAAAAAAAATGTAAATTCCCATTCCGTTGAAAATAGTCATTTTGTCCCGCACGTGACTGTTCCTATATTTCATAAAAAAGAAATAATTTTTGAAGAAAGTTTTTGTTTAAGAAGTCGCACATGCGTTTATGATTTCTTAAGCAACAATATTTTGTTCATCATCCTTTTGAATTATTATTTTGTAAGAAATATATGAAGCATCACATGCGGTACAAAATTACCGTTTTCCGTGGAATGGCTCGAATAAAAAACTGTTGTTATAATTACTTGATGCTTGTTGTGTTGATCAGTGAGCATGTGTTTTCCAGAAACCTCTTTCTATTCGGCTTCAAATTAATAACATTGTGATTAATTTGTAATATTCTGACTAATCGTAGTTTTCGATTTGCAACATCGAAAGAAACAATGTACCACACGAGTCATCTTCGCGGGCCGCATATGGTCCGCGGGCCGTATGTTGAACACCACTGAGTTAAGCTGTTGATCAAACATAATCGTTCCCTTATTTGCTTCACACTCTCAGCTTAGCTCTAGTTAAGTATTTTAATAACCTGTTCCATTCCTGATCCATCTCAAATGATTAGAAAAAAAAATCGATTGAACTTTTCTAACTTAGCTCGAGCTATTTCGGAATCGTTGGAATATTTATATAAAAGGTAACGCCGAGTCTGAGAGAGCAGGCGATCCCTCACTCTTATCTCTCGCAACGTAACATCGCTCGGACGGATAAAAGGTTATCTGGCGGGATGGGAAAACAAGAAAATCGTGATGCTGCGACCTACAGTCGAAACGAGAAGAGAAGGAAAAAAAAAAATAGAAACAAGTTGAAATTAATGAAAACGTAAGGGTGTATGAAATTGCTGAGTTATGTTTCCCCAAAAAAGGCCCCATTTTAATGACGAACTCTCTGTTAACGGTAAAGGTGAACGGCCTTCGCGTAGCGTGAAAAAACAATTTCCTATTTTGATTTGTTTTCCCGAAAGAACGCTGCTTAACGGAGCAGGTATTGTGGTAAACAGTTTACTAACACTGCGAGAGCATTTAAATATTCAGAGAAAAAAAAATTGGAATTATGCTTAAGAAATGTTTTTCTTTTTAATGTTCCAGTTCTGTGGGTCTGAAATACCGGCGTTTCATTCGCGAGCATGGTTGAAGAGTTTTTCTGCATATTTCCACTGCACAAAGAGGTGTATGGAAAGTGAAAGATGTATTTTTATTTGAATATCATTTACGCTAAGTCGATATGGAAAAATAACAATCAGTTTGAAGCAGTGATTCAGTTTGAACAATTATTTCCCTTCATATATAGTATTTAGATAATTTTCTTCATCTCTTCTCGAACACCCAGGTTTTCGTTAAAAGCACCAGTCTTTTCCTAGAACTTTAAAATATTTATGGAATTCACCCCAAAGCATTAAATTAAACAACGAAGCATTAAAGAAATGCTGGATCACTATAGTTTTCAAAGCTTATTTTAATACACAGTCTGAGTTCCGTCCAAAATACAACTAGTATGTTGTGGCCATCACGAAACTTTCTTCTATATTTTTCTTTTTTTTTCTGATCCCTCCCCATGCTTGACGAGGAAGCAATATTCCCAATAAAAACAAAATTACACATGCAAAAACTTGACGACCATCCCAATGCCTGAATTATTGCAAAAGCAAAGAGCGAAAATTGAAAGTTATTTTAAAAGCCTTGCTTGAATGAATTACAAATATTTTATTTGTTAACAAACATAAGATGGCAACAGTTAAAAATTTTAAATCATTGAGATAATATTTCCGATCATTTCCATACAATTAAAATCACGAGCTGAACGCAGACGACAATCTATTACGATTTATCTTTCTTATTGTTGCATTAATAAAACTATTTTTATTCGCTAAAAAATAATGATAATAAAAATAAATCAGCACCTCTTGGCGCGATTGGCGCCGAAATTGAACCAAATCCTGTTTACATATGGATTCACATATATTCCAAATTTCAACCAGAACGTAGCATTACTTCTTGAGATAGGGCACTCACAATGGAAAAAAAGAACGGGCGATTGCGCTACCCCCTTTTTAGCTGTTGACGCCAAAATAAAATCAGCTCTTATACCCACTAAGGACTACTTGCCGATAAATTTTTCTTTCATTCCGTTCATTATTTCTTGAGATATAGCAGTCACAATTGACGACAAAAAACGTTCTATAGCTCAACCCCCGTTTGAGTTTATTGACACCAAAATTGAATCAGCACCTGTTCCTGTTAATGGCAACATAAGGACCAAATTTTGTTTGATTCCGCCAATTACTTCCTGAGGAATAGCAAGCACGCGTAGCTCAAAAAACGTCCCATTGCTCCACCCCCCTTGGAGGAATTCGCGCCAAAAACCAATGGGCACAAGTTCACATAGGGGCACATATGTGTACCAAATTTCGTTCGATTTCATGCGGTAGTTTTTGCTGTAGAGCGGCCACAAAAAACTGGTCACACACAGACGTGACACACACACATACACACATACATACACACACACATACACACACACAGACAGACAGACATTTTCCAAAAATAGTCGAAATGGACTCAGCACACTTCAAAACGTTCGAATCCGTCAAAATTCGAAATTCGAAAATTTGCACGAATCCAATACTTTCTTCTATATATTAGATATAGAAGAAAGTAAAAATTCACATGAGGAAAAATAAAGTGTAGGAGCTGAGCTCCCAAGCAGATTAAATCGCCCACAAATGCTAATGTTTTATCCATAGGAAGCACACAGGAGCAAATGGGTTTAAGTGCTAACTAGTAAAAATTTGGAGCTAACTAGTACAAATGGTAGGAGAAACTCTCATCTATTTTGGATCGAAAGATGGTAATAGTAACTCTGGTAAGGTACTGCCATATCTCACGATTTAAAAAAAAAATCAATAAAACCTACTCAAGTATTGTGCTTTACACGAGTTTTGCTCAAAATTTAAAAAGTCAACATCTTTTTGCTTCTCTATGCTTCATATACGTATAGTCTTAGCACAGGCTGCTCGTATGGAGGGGAAAGGGGGGGGGGCATGAGGGGCAAGGGGGTGCAATCACCCCTTTACTTTTCGAAGTAAAGTCCCTTTTAAGAACTTTTCGAAGCATTGGTCCCTCACTTTTCAGAGTTTCAATGATCGAACGAAAAGGGATTTTTTGTAGGGTGGATTGATTTATTTCACCAATGGAAAAGATAAAAATTCTAAAAAAAAGCTTTTTTCATCTTATTTCATAAGAGTGGAACTTCAAAACTACAGGTCTTAAAATGCTAACTGACGCCCATTAAAAAAAAAAAAAAAGACCCACAAAACTGAAAGAATTTTTGAAATTGATTTAGAATTATCGATGTAAAATCTCAAAAAAAGAAATGTTTTGTTCAAGATCACTGAGTTTACACGTATTAAACGCTGGTGCCGTTTTTCAAAACATTGCACCTTTCCTTCAAAATAGAGATCTTGTCTTGCAAATGAAAATGTCCTGTTATTCACGTTTTTGGTGGATTAAGTACACTTTAAAATGAAGAAATGCACACTTCCGCTAGTACTGAAGTTGCAAATTTTAAAGTCGTGCTTCCGACTCCGAATTCTCTTGTGGCTTGTCATGTTCCCGATAACGAAAGCATGTATGGTGCTAATGGTTTCAGTAATCAGTGCAAAAATGTTACAAGGGTGTTTCAGAATAGTTTATTAACTGCGAGAAAGAGGTTTATTCGGAAGCAGATAATCTGCATTTCCTAGTAAGTGATACATTAATTGCTCTAGGTGATGCAGTTAATAATCAGACCGCAAATGTACATGATTTTGGTTTAGGAAAGATGACTAACTGGTGTAGTTAAAGCGCATTTTAAGCCGAAGAATTACACAATCTCACTCGCGGATCATTCACCCGAAAAAGTAACGGTAAAAGATTTCCTTACTTTTTTTTCTTACTGATGGGAAGAAGTTAGCTTCGATTCAAAACCACTTTTTTTAAATGACTTTATGGTAATGTGTCGAAACTTCGCCGAACAATACTTCGCGTTCAAAACTTCGCGCTGTTAAAACTTCGCACGGTCAAACCTTCGCCTAGACAAAACTTCATGCAGTCAAATTTTCGTACGTACAAAACTTTGCACAAACAAAACTCCGCGCGTGTATTACTTTTCTCATCGAAAATAATACTTCTTAAAATTAAATTATTTTTGTTTTAATGTGAGAAAAAATCTTTAAATTACATATACATTGACTCTCGTCGACTACTCGACCACACATTATAAAGACCATTCCGTTATAAGGACTAGTGGGAAAAGTCCCAACTTTATCCCTATATTTTCTATGTTGATTTGCTTTCGGTATAACGACCGTTCCATATTTCTTAATCCAATATAGCGAAGTTTTGTCCAATATAGTGACCGAATTCAGCGGAAACTATTTCTGGTATTTTTCCTAGAACATTTTTGCAACCTGAAATGACCTTGATTCCTGGAAATAATTGAACAATAACACCTCCACCTTCCAAAAAAGGCACATTTTTACTTGTTTGCTAAATTTTTATGGTACATTTATGGAAGTTTATTGTTATAACACCCCCTCCCTCCTTCAAAAAAAAAAAAAGGCACATTTTTACTGTTTGCTAAATTTTTATGGTACATTTATGGAAGTTTATTGTTATAACACCCCCTCCCTCCTTCAAAAAAAAAAAAAAAAGGCACATTTTTACTTGTTTGCTAAGCTTATATATGTTTATGGAAGTTCATTGTTATGAATGCTCGAAGTTCTACCCGCGCGAAGACCTGGATAGGCGAAGTTATAGATCGGCAAAGTTTTGACCGCGAGAAGTTTTGACCCTAAACCGACTTTATTGCTATTGCCATTTATTATTCATGAAAGAAACCCACAAACCAATATAATTATCGGTTAGATAATACATTTTTTGAATATTAATTTGGAAAATTACATTGCAGTGGCTTCTAGTGAGTCATTTAAATGGAGGTTCACAAAATAAATTTCGAAAGTTAAAACACACAGACACGACGTTTACATTTTTGAAGTTACATTAAGTTACATTTTTAAATGCTTTTTGGAATTTAATTTTTATTTTATTTATTTTTCGAGAAAAAAAAAAGTCTAACATTTTTATTAAGAATGCCATTATCCATGTTTTTTTTTAATTGAGTGAATGGTTAAAACACTTGTCGTCCCTTCTCTCATTGTGATTCTGAAAAATAGTGACTTAATGACGTTTTACAGATGAAAATTAGAACTGAAAAATGAGCATCCTAAATCCTATGTACAAACCGAATTCATTTACCATTCATCAGGCTAGTTAACACATTGTTAAAATGTACCCGTGGCGCAAACGTTGCCGAGTGCCAAGATTTTGAGGAAATAAATTATTTTGAATTGTTTTGCCTAAAATCAGTGACGGATTTACAAGTTTGGGGGCCCGTTGCAATGCATTTTGGGGTCCCCTTTATCTATCACAGAACTACGTATCATTTATCATATATATTTTGTAACTCCTACAGGGCCTCTATAATCAAAGGCTTCCTCGCAAATTATGCCATTTGGCGGTATGGTAAATCCGCCACTGCGTTAGGTTGTGATTTGTATGTAATAAATTGTTTCATTTGTTGCTTATGTCTCTTGGTATTTTAGCCTTTAATTCTCACAATGCAACAAAATTAATAACACTAAAAGGTCTACGATTGAATGGTAAGGTGTTTGATTTATTTTTTTTTTATAATGAAAGTGGTGAGGCTTGGTGTGTGTAATCCCAACATTATATTTCTTTTGTACTCCACAAAATTTAGAAAAATAAAAAATAGGAAATTTTCCAATGGTTTTCGTTCTATTTATTCATGTAAATACAACTGTAACGGTTCCGTTATGTGAAATTACAGCCATATTGTCGGGCGAGTACAACAACTAGGTTACTACAAATTAGGTAAAATTGGGGTAATTACAAGGAAAATTTTCATTAGGTTAAGTCTTTAACATACTACAACTATTTAAATGTTGTAGACAATTCAAAGGCGCTATTTAGAAGGTACGGTTGAGTTTTTTTGAAAAAGGGATAAGTTGATGAGAAAGAAAAATCCATTCTACGAGGGACGTTTTTAAAGTAAGGTCTGTTTAGAAATAAAAAAAGAACGAGTATAGATAGAGCAAAGACATTTATTTCACAAAAATCTACCACCCTTACGCTACATTTCGACACTGCTCCCATGATTTTCCAAGAATTTGTCATAGCGTGGTACAGGTTTTTGTATACCTATTCGTAGAAAATTGCCGCCTGTGTAGTCAACCATGGGGTAACATGTTCTCTGAGCTCATTATTACTGTTGTGCCACAGTCAGACCACCTAGGAAAGACTTTAGATGCCGAAACAAATGAAAGTTGCTGCGAGCAAGGTGGGGGCAGACCCAGAGGATGTTCAAAAACGTCCCAGCCATTATTTCTAAACGGACCTTACTTTAAAAACGTCCCTCGTATAACTAGGCAAGCTCTTATTTCTTCTTGTTCAGCATATCACGTTTGCAAGACTTGTCAAAACTAAGTGACTGGGATTTTTCAAATTAATACTTAGTTTTCATGGACTGGCTTTCACTTTTGTTCGAGATCAGACATAAACACTTTAAATAAAACAAAATTTAGAAATAGTTGTAAAACAATGTTTAAGTCTTCACAATCACCGAAAGTCATGAAAAAAAGTGATTTGAGTTTTTCTCGAAACACCTGCTAACAACGCTGCTGGCAATTGTGGTATATCCCACGATATGTGTAAGCATTAAAGAACTTTTGAGTGAAGATTTTCAATTCTTTTTTGATGTAAGACACTTCACCTCATCAGTTTAGTTAAGTGAGTGATACAAAAACAGATGGATGAAAAACAGTGTAATAAACGTGGCGAAGAGAACTTGAGATCTTTATTCTTGGTCGAATTTGAATATTGTTAGTAGACAGAAAAAAAAGCAAGAATCCTGATAAAACAAGTTGATGCCTCATTATTGGTTGATTTTCCTAAAACAGGTCATTTAAGTATTATTTATTCATATATAATATGACATCCTCTTTTACATCCCTTTAAATCATCGTATTATAGGATTTCGCTCCTTTACTGCAAAAACCAAAATTCAAATGTTGTCTGAATTTCATCAAGCGTTATCTGCTTCGAAATTTCTCCCCACCTCCTTTCACTTGAAGCATATCCAAACTGTTAATAATGATATCAAATTACATTCCGCAAAGACAATTTCCCTGATACGATCAATTCCCCTGTCCTTCGCACAGCTTGTGAAAAAGCGGTCGAAATGGAACGCAACCCAAATACCCAGATGATGTTGGATTGCTAGGACAACTGTTATAAAATGATTACATGATCTTTAATTAGGCAGGCAGAATGGTTGTCTGCGCTTGAGTGAGCACCAGTTTTGAAATGCTGGACTCTTTGTCGAAACGGTAGCTGTTGCCCGTTGAATGACCATTGCAAAACTGAAGTAAAATGCATGTGCATGCGTAAGGTGTGAAGTCCAGCTTGTACAAGTTTTAAGTGAATGATTTTTATAATCATAAATTAATGTCCAAGATGCTAATGTATTCTGTCATGCAAAAAAAGATTGCCAATTTTATTACTTAGCTAGTTATGTTTAAGGTCATTGAAATGTTCAGAACACACGTTGGATTGACTGACGCGTTCGTTTTGTTGTGGAAGCAATTAAATTGTGTTTTCTTCAGGATTTTGCGAAGAACGATTTCGGTTGTAAAATGAGGTCCTGTTGTAGCATTGACGTTTCTTATGCGACAAATATTTGCCAACGTTCTGCTTGGAGTCATGATTTAATAGCAGCGCACCGTTCCGCCGTGCGTCTACCACGGAATCGGTAATACAATGAATGCGAGCAATTTCCACGTAAGGCCGTGATGGCCTGATGGTAAGGTGTCGGATTCGTTGCTGAAGGGTCTCTGGTTCGATGCCAGCCGGTCGAAGATTCTCCGTATTCGTTTATGATGACTGTTGCACTTTAAACATGTCGTTGGCCAAGTGAATACCTCTCTGAGCCGGGGCTTGCTCGGCTTCTGGACTGGATTTAAAAAGAAAAAAATACAGCTGTCTTCAATGCCACATTTGACCGGTTGAACCACAATTGGTGGTAGGTACAAGGGACCCTGGAATCTGATATATTTCCGCATTATTCTGTTTAAAAATCCTTTTTTTTTTTCATACCCGAAGTCAATGTAGTTTTGAGCATCCGGATTGCTTTGAATACACGATATCTTTATTTCAGCATTTCAAGCTCTCGGTTACAAAAAAAAAAAAAAAAAGCCTAGTAACTGTCCTTTATCCTTAGTTTCTACTGCATTTAACTTAAATATCATAGTTCTTTTTTGTACATCTTTACTTATTCACTTATAAAATATTATATTTAGTAATACGTTACGTAATTTCGATAAACTTTGTAACGACATTAAATTGAACAGTTGTTAGCACTATTGTGCGAGTATTACTCTCATTAAAGTTACTTTCGGTGAAAGAAAAGTCTCAGTTTACCCTGATTATTTTGGAATGAGAGTAAAAATACGTCCCCCATTTCCCGCCTTTTGAACGTGATTGCTCCTAAATTTTAGGAGTTTTAAGCATGTACAGCTACTATCTGGGGCAGAGGGATGATGAAAGCTTTGGGAAGAAAATGTTTAGAATTTTGAATGCAAACACCCAAAAAATAAATAAATAATTAAAGGTTGAACCAGGACTTGAAACAGAAAATTATTGTTTATTTAAAGTATCATCACAAAGTGCTTCTTTGCATCAGTGATTAGAATAAATATTCTAAATTGCGACTACCAACAGTAATACAAATAAGACAACTGTCATTGGCCGGCAATGCTGTGATCTGGAACAGTGGACATTGATCAAAAATTGTATGTGTGTGAAATGTCTGAAGTTTTTTGGAAATAGTTCGCCAATTATAGACACTATCAAGCGTTAACCCTTCGAAGTCCATATCCGTTCAGGCCTGTGCAATGTATAATTTTAGCTATAGGTTAGCGTGAAACTTTAATCGGCAAGCACACTTCAAGCATCACGTCTAAGCAAAACATTTTTCTTTCTTATTTTATCTGTTTTGAATAAATTCAAACAAATCTACCTAAAAATCAGTCAACCAGTATGCAAAAATTCAATTACCCGCCTCATGGACGGATGTTTTTCAAAACAGAAAAAAAAAGCGTATGTTTCGCCTGAAAAGTTGATGTTGGAAACGTGGAGCATTAAAATTGAAAACATTGCGCCTTAAATTGCAATTTGCTTTCATGTTGAAAACAATGTTTTCTTTACATGCCTCATTCTTTGCGTTCGCGCTTCAACGCGTTTTATTCTATCCATACATTCCCATACAAAAAAAGCGTTTTTTTTACTTCCTTTTACAAAAAAGGAAGTATTGTATTCGCGAAAAAATTTTCACTCAAAAATCGCCCTTAATTTCCATTTTGCTCACCCCCAAATGAATGTTGAGTTTTTTTTTCGATTCGACCACATGCGGAAAAGTGCCTAAGAATGTATAGACACGCGAAATATCCATTTTGACCATCACCGAGGTAATTACAACGACTTTTCTCGTGACGTATGTGCGTATGTGCGTATGTATCTCGCATAACTCAAAAATGGTATGTCCTAGAAAGTTGAAATTTGGTACATAGACTCGTAGTGGGGTCTAGTTGTGCACCTCCCCTTTTGGTTGCTTTCGGATGTTCCTAAGGGGGTCTTTTGCACCTTTTTGGGGGGAAATCATTGTTAATTTCGATGTAAACTCAAGTGGCGTTATAATTTGTCGGACACTTGGCGATATATCGCCAGTCTTTTGGTCGCCAAGTTTTGTCGCCAACTTGGCGACAAATTTGGCGGAGTTTTTTTTTTGGTTTCAATTTGGCCATTGTTGGTGATATTTAGAGAATAAATATTGAATCACATTAAAATAGCGAATAATAGGGAAATGACATTAAATTGGAGTAAAAGGAAGTCATGTGATTCACACATCAGCTCGTTTTTTCACGTTTTTTGCTTGCTTAATTTCGTTATCGTCTTCTGCTCGCGTACAATATCTAGTGCTAGTATAGTTTGACTTTCGATTAATGACTGCTCAACAAGCACAGATCCGAGGATGGTTCAGGATTCGTTCCCCCTCCTCCCTTAAGGCTACAGAATATAGCCTAACAATGCGTTTAAGGGACTTCAATTTCGAGAAACTGCCAGGGAGGCATGCCACAGACCACTTTTTTGTGCCCGAATGTTACACTTATGACGGGTTTGCCCATCTCACGAGCAAAGGCGCACTCCGCCCTAGTACCACAAAGACCCCCCTAATCGAGAGCACCCTCCTAAAAGGGGGAAAATACCCTGTAAAACACCCCCACCCCCCGATTTCAACGGTGCAGTCTGCGCCATGACCCCACTCCTGCTTATGACTTTGCGGCCACATTTTAATTACAACCTTCTCCAAAACCAGATGCTGGACCCAGCCTAGTTCTCAAGTTTTCAAAGTATAATTTTTTTTTTTCAAACGCAAATTGCTGCTGAAAGTTTATCAAAGAGTCATAAACAAGTACTTCAATGAATTGACGAGTTTGCTTAATATAGAAGTCATTAGTATAAATTTCGAGGAAGTTCTATTTGAGGATTCCAATACTTATTGGGTCAGCATCAGAACCCGGAGGAAAACATTGTAATGAAAACCCATCAAGTGAAAGTTTTTAACGGCGAATGCTCAGAATATTTCTTTGAGGTGTAACAGACCATACATCAGTCGTAAACGGTTGCATCAAATCGGGATGAAATGCATGACAATGGCGCAGCCGAAGACGTTACGTGAGCCTAAATTAACGCTTTGCACGATACTTGCCGAGCCGTGGACAACTCAATCAACTCTTGACCCATATTTGCTGATCGACAAAACAAAGGATTCCCTTTGGTGGAGGAAGGGGCAAGCTGTTTTTTTGTTTATTCATTTTTCTTCTTTCTTTTTATTCACCTGTTGAAGTGACGGAAAGTATTCTGGGCGAAGCGTTGAATAATGAATTATGTTTTAAGAGGGTGGGGTAGAAGAAATTGAAAGGTAAGGTATGCTTCAGAAGTAACTAGGAAATGACGACGCGCCGCTTTTGTTTTTGTGTTTCATGAAGAGGAGTTATTTATCCCGGTTTAAGTGTGTATGGAGGGAAGAATACGTGATGAAGTTATTGTCCTAATTTTCTCTATATAAGTGAAAGTGAAATGAGCGGTTTCTTTTTATAACACTCGTTAATATTTTTTATATACATATGCCATGCTTTTAGGCGTAAAAAATCCATTTACACCAAAAAAAAAAAAAAATCCGAATGTGATTTCTTTTTTTCATGTTCATTTTTTATTTATAGATTTATTTTCAGATGGTTAAACTTTTCGAAAAAGGTAATGCCGAATTTTTTCGCTTAAGCAATTTCGCATACGTTAGTGATTTCTTAAGTAACAAAACTTTGTTCATCATTACCCTTTTTAATACTTTTTAATAAATTAATGAGGCGTCACATGCGAGACAAAATGGCTTTTTTTCGTATAATGGCTCTTAGTCATATTTTTGGCAAACGTTGTCTTTGTGTTTTTAAAGCACTAATATTTTTTAATGTTCATTGGTGAAATTTAATGTTAACTTTAGTTGATTTCCTGATTTTTCTTAATCTCAAACTTAAGAAAAGTACACCCTGCACAGTATCGCTTTAAATAAAACAGTCTAAATTAATGTAAAAATGATTCTTGATTGGTGGGGGGGGGGGGGGGGTAGAATAGCATGGGGTGATGTTGCAACTAAACTAGGACTTTGAACAATATCAGCGCAAGATCTCAGCTATTCTAACCGCTAGATGGCGTGCTTCTGGATTGTAATTAGTCTATCATAATTTGGCAAAAATTAAATAAATAAATTTATTTTTCCGACGTTCTAAAAATTTTTTCTTCTGAGAACGTTGCGGCTGAAATGATGTAGGAATGGACGTGTTAGTACATTTAAAGCATCTGTAAATAGTTTTTAAAATAACAAATTACTAGTGCTGAAATAAGAATGATTTCATGTGTTTTAGTCACTTAGTTCATAGGTTATTGCTGTAAAAAGTACCAATGAAACCCTGATACGAATCATGAAGGTATGTCAATTTAATTGTCATTATTGGATGACACAAAATTACGTAATAAATCATAATTGACAAAATACCGGGTGGTTATAAAATAAGTATCCATATTTGGACCAATCTGTGTAGCTTGAAGGAATCGTCCGATTGCAACCAAATTTGGAACACTTACTAATCTTGACGGGGGAAGAAGGATGGTGCAGTAAAAAAAGTTTGGTTGAAAAAAAATGCCAATAGGTGGCGCTTTTGAATTTGCAATGAGTAATACAAGAAGAAAGAATTAGCAAGTAAAGCTGGGATGGTTCATTTAAAAGTTTTACAAGGATATTACGCTTGCGCATGGCGATCAAGTTCATGTTCCGATCATGTCCATGACTTGACCATTGAGCTGGACAACGCAATATAGGCGATGCGCGACGTTTTCAACAGCGGCTGTAAAATAGATTTAAAATCAAAGCGCGATTGGGCAAATTGAGAGACATCTCATACCACGTTACTGACAGAAATGACTGCTTATGTAAGTTGCTCAAGAATTACTACAGTGTTTTTACTGTTAGTGCCATCTTTTTCAGGCTGCAGCGCCCCCTATCAGCGATCATATCAACTAAATTTTTTATTGCACCATCCTTCTTCACCCTTCAAGATTAATTCCAATTTTAAGCTACAGACTGCTTTGAATAGGGATACTTATTTTATAGCTACCAGGTATGTGAAACATCAATGACTTAGTTCAAAACTTTTACCTTTTTTTTTTATCAATTGTTACTTTAGTTGTATTTTTGACCAACGAAAATTAATTAAATGCTCTAATGACCAATTGTTTTGAAAGACGTAAAAATTGGTTTATTTTTCAAAAAAAAAAAAAAAAAAAAGTGAAATAAATAAATGAAAATATTTTTAGTCTCCATTTTCTACCTATTTAATTTTTTGTGAAACAGGATTCAAACGGTTCATTTGTATTTCATTTACCGTTTTTCGCAAATTCAATTTTGATAACAAAACAAAACTATTGCCATAAAAGAAGATCGAAATTGCCTGATGAATGATGAATCAGGAGCCCAAATAGTATGATTATGTTGCCGGCGAAGCTTTGTACGCCATCATGCAAAACGCGGAACATTTGACAGTAAAAATGACAAAACCATAACGTAGCGATTTTCCCACTACAATTGCTGTAATTATTTAAATTTTGAGGAAAACAATTCAGATTAAGTTACTAATCCTGCCGTTTGAGGGGGTTTCTTTTCGCAATTGTGTTTTCGATATATAAATCTGCTTGATATTTTTTTGTTCTCTTTTTGGATGGATTATTTACTAGAGAGAAGTTTGTACCAGTCGGTCATTCGCTTAGTTTCCCTTATTACGAAGTAAATATCCATGAGAAAGTCGTATCAACTTCCTTATTTATTAATTTGTATTTCTGTTTATAATTAGAATAGATTGTGCTGTTGAATACTAGCTTTCAAATCCAACTAATAATTGTGTATTAGTAAATAACATTGAAAGGACAAATCTCTCCGGTCTTGGAAGCAAATTGGAAAACAATGCTTCACTTTTACTTAGCGTAAGATATTTTTTATTGTTCGTATTTACCATATTTTTTTACTATTTTTTCGAACAAGGCTTTGCTACCTAGTTTTTACGATTACCGGTTAAAAGTCGTTTATTTGAATATTATTTCTTGCACCTTTGTTAACAAAAGGCCAGTGGAAAATATAAACATTTGTGACTCGTTACAATATACTTTTGAGGGCAACTTCGTCCATTTTTCTTAAAATAAGCATTTTTTACTCATAGATATGTAATAACATTTATTGTCACCACTGATCTTAACGTTTGAAGACGTCATATAGCTGACGTATTATACGACTTTAAGCTAGTTTTGCTTTGTAAAACTGTCTTTCTTACAATCCCACATCTAAAGCAGGGATGCCCTCAAAGCAGAAGTCATAGCGCAAACGATTTCTTCAGTGAATGTTTTTTAGAGAGGTAATGTTCTTGGGCGCTTAATCTATTTTTTTTTTTTGTTGAGGGGGAGGGCTAAAACCTTAGTGTCATTTCTCGAAGGAGGGTGAGCTCCCCTGTCTAAATACAATCTTTTTTGTAAGCTTTGCCAACGGACACTGAAAACATTGACTTTGATATATTGTTATTCATTAGTGTAATAAAAGATATTTCGTTTAAAATTACAGTTATTTGCCCCCCCCCCCCTCCAAGGCTCTGTTTTGGGGCGCAGAGAAAGGGAGAGAACAGGTGAACTGCCATAAGTAAAACATTTTTTATCAAGCGACGTTTTTTGATCCCCTTCGTGGCCCCTATGTCGTTAGGAACAGGGGTGTTATCATGGGATATATGCTCCCTTTACGCCATATACTTTCAAACATGTTTTAGACATTACATTGTGTAATGTCAAAACAAACAACGTAAGTAGAAGCACAAATTTGCTGTAATTTACAAATTTGTGCTTCTACTTACGTTCTTTGTTTTGACTTTACTATTCAGCACAAAGGTATTTATTTATCTTATTACATTGTGTATATGATCGCATACACGTATTGTGTATAATGGATTACTGGGAGTATAACCCTAAGAGAAATTGATGGGAACATCACTGGCTAGGAACCCTCGCAGTTGCAACGCATGCGATACTGAAAATTCGCTATTTCAGAAGTCGTGAAGTGATATTACAAGAATTAAAAAAAATAATAATAAATTCTCATTTTATTACATAGCATTTTAAAACGATCAAAAGAAAACTCTTGAAAAAGTTCGGTGTAAGAATAAATTACAGGTTAATCCTTTTCATTGACTAAAGCACGAATTCTAAAGGGCATCGTTTATAATTTTGTAAAGAATTCACAAATAAGGACCATTTGTGATATAAATTGCATAAGGTGGGGTTAAAATGGGAAAAAACTCGATTAAAAGAATATTAAACCTCTCAAATTTGATATCGACGCAGTGTATTCTAAAAAAAAAAAAAACACCGAGCTTTTTAATCTTTATAATAATAAAGCTGAAAGTCTGCCCGGAGGATGTCTGTAACGCGCATAGCGCCTAGACCGTTCAGCCGATTTTCATGAAATTTGGCACAAAGTTAGTTTAGAGCGTGTGGGTGTGCACCTCGAAGCGATTTTTTTGAAAATTCGATATGGTTCTTTTTCTATTCCAATTTTAAGAACAAAAATATCATAAGATGGACAAGTAAATTACGAAATTATCATAACGTGGAACCGTAACATGGGTACAAGCCAATTGGCGAGAAAATTCACAATACATTATTTGTAAATACAGGCGAAGCAAAAGACCTTTTAATTTTTTTTATTACGGGCAAAGCTGTGCAGGTATCACTAGTGATAGAATAAAACAAGTGAGGTAAATGGACCCTATTTTTTAATAAATATTAGCTTTAAAACATACTGACTGAACACAAAGTTTTGAACGGTCAATCAATTTATCCATAGACTTTTCAATATCAGTTTTGGAACTGTTCTTTTGCCCCTTTGACGGGGCTTCTTGAACGGATGGGACAAGGGACAGCATCGTAAAAAGTTCCTTTCATTGCAGTTTTGAGTTTCGGAAACAAAACATAGGTATAAGTCCTCGATCATCCTCCGTATTTGCCTGATCTATCACATGTCAATATTTTATGTTTCCGAAACTGAAGACTATAATGAAAGGACCTTTTCACGCCGATGTTTCGGCTATTCAAGCAGCCGGGACACAAGTGCTAAAGAAAATTTCCGAAACCAAATTTTAAAAACTCTTGACTGACCATTCAAAACGTTGTATTGAGTTAAATGGATTCTAGTTTGAATAAATATTAGCTTTAAAACAGCGTGCTGATTTTATTCCATCATTACAAAGTTCGATTATTTTTAGATCACACTGTGTAAGATGGTTCTAGTGTTTTATTTCTAAGAAGCTGAATGCAATGATTGAGCTTTACATTCGAATTATCGATTTCCGGAGACAGTTCGTTAGTTTAAATGTGATGTGAATTATATTTTATACAAAAATTCAAGAAATGTCAATAATGTAAGTTTTTCAAATATTTAAGAGGTAGAAGTATTTTTTCATTTGTGTGATTGATTGCACTTTATTTTATTCTGGTGAATTTGTTTAAACTTTAAAAATATAATTTTGTCTCACTCTTTCCGATGTAACTAATGTTAGACTGAATAAAATGAAAATAAGAGTTAAAAAACTTTGTTAAAATTGTTTTTATCTGCTGAATATTGTTTATTGGAAGTTTTATTCCAAGAAAGTTTAACATTTCTATTATTAACTAATTTGACTGTTTCTTATTAATTAATATATTTTAAACGGGTGGGAAAAATATGAGTAAAATAAGTATCAGAGTGGTTCTCCTCTTCCGCAAAAAGGAAAGGTTTAAAAGTTAAAATTGAATAGTTTCAATCGCCTAAAAGTCGCAATAAATCTCTTTTTTAATCAGTCTTAAGCTAATAAAAATAAGCAGTAAGTTACCAGGGTTAAGGCAGAACTACAGGCAAAATACCGATTGCCCAGTCTTAATTTAGGGTAATTTACTTCTTATTATCTAAGCTTTGAACTTCAATTTACGAGTTGAACCACACCATTGCTTGTGGACTCTCGCTTGTGTGCTAAATTCATTTTAGCTTTTTCTCATTTTAGTAATATCAGCTTCAATGAGGGAAAATCTGCCTCCAGATTGGTTATTGAATTTTCCAGATTTATGAGTCCATAAGAAAGACGAAACTGTAGTCTCTGGATGCCATAACCGGCAGTCGGTGTTTTGCACGTAATAATAATAGTAAAAAATTCATCTAGCACTAATAGAGGAAAATGGCCTTATAAAGAAGAAGTTACTGAGTTGCTATTTATTCAACCTTTTTTTTTTGTATCCTTAATACGCTCTAGCTTTCAGTAAAATACAAATAATTCAGCGTTTTCCCTTGCGACTTGCAGCATCTGCAACATATTAAACCGTAACCCCTAATGAAAACTGAGATATATTTGTAGAACATTTGCTTCAGATTCAAAAATTATTTTTGATCGCAGTTATATTACCAATCTAGTCACATACAAATACAATTTTTAACATACATTTTCTTATGATTTTTAGAAAAAAAAAATTGAACTAATTGGCAGTAATTAAAGAAAACAAATTAAAAAGGAAAAAGTTAATTACGAATTACTTGGGTTCTAAAGAAGTCAAATTTTGTTCACAATGTTATCTTAATATATTAAAGCAATGTATGTTAACTGTTGATAAAAATGTTGCTAGATTTAGGTACTAGTGGTATCCACACGGCTTTGCCCGTAGTTGAAAATTACAAGGTCATTCGGTTCGCCTGTATATTTACAAATAATGGATGACGAATTTCTCGCCAATTGGCTATGTTCATTCGCTCTCCCATTCTACGTTATGATAATTTCGTAATTTACTCGTCCATCTTATGATAATTTTGCTCCGGAAAGTGTTCTTAAAATAGAAAAAGAACAAAATCGAATTTTTTTCAAAATCGCTTCGAGGTGCACCCCCCCCCAATGCTACAAACTAACTTTGTGCCAAATTTCATGAAAATCGGCCGAACGGTCTAGGTACAATGCGCGTCACAGACATCCTACAGACATCCAGACAGAGAGACTTTGAGCCTTATTATTAGTAAAGATAAAGATTTTAGGTTGGTTTACTAATAATTTGTTCGCATGAAGGATTATTACTAATCTAATAATGGAGATCAAGAAAAAAAGAATTTTTTATTAAAAGTTGAAAGATTTTGCTTTATCCTAAATACATTATTCACAAAACTCTTAACTCTAAGTATTTTAAGGTTTGATTTTGTAAAGAAACTTTAAGAATTTGTCACAGAAAAAAATGTTTGTGCACTATGTTACAAAATTTGCCAGAAATTTTCTGCAATTACTATTTGTGCCAAGTTGTTAGCTGCAATGTGTCGTCGCTTGTTCTACAACTAACCCAAAATGGAAAAAAAAAAAAAAATGTTGGTCAATTATGATGGGAAATGAATTGTTCAGAAAAAATATGAGACATATGAAACTCGTGAAGTATAAAAAATAAAAAATTTAAAAAAGGTTAAAATTAATTAAAAAAACTTAAAAATTTACAAAATTAACTTGACCCTAAATGTATTACTTCACAAAATACTTGACTTGTAATTTTAAAAAGCTTTTTCCTTTTTTTTTTTTTTAATAGCTCAAAATTTGATGCAGAATAAAAATTATTGCACCGGATTTTGAATTAGATAAACATTCTAATGCAACTGCAGTAACTAGGTTAGCAACAAAATGCCGTCGCTTCTTCAACAGTTTTCCGAAAATGAAAAAAAAAAAAAAAGTTAGAAAGAAAGAAAAAAAAAATCCACCCGTGTTGGTCAAACATAATAGAAAACGAATTATTCACAAGGACTACCGAAATATATGCAACTCGCCAAAAAAAGAAAGAAAAAAGGAGAAAGTGTTGAAAAGCGAAAGTTTTCCTCTGCTTCGCCATGGCATGCGTGACGGTGGCTCAAACTGCAAATTTCTCTCTCTAGAGCCGTCGTAACTATTATAAAGTCAACCCATGCATTTAGAAAAATTAACTATGCTGCCTTATTATATTCCTTTATTTCCTCTTTTCTTTTTTTCATGCTTTATGCGTGGTTGGATGCCCGCCCTATTCCCTCCTGCGATTTTTTTTACTTTTATCTTTTATATTTAGAGCGAGATTCGAATTTCTGCGTGAATCGTTCCTTTAATGGCATGTCCGGTTTCGCGGCAGGCGATACAGAAGATGACGTTTATGCAAATAATGTGAGTTTCTGAAAGTAAACTTTATCTTTGCGTCTATTGTTTAGCCATTCAAAGCGGTCACATCGATGCAGTCAATTGTTTTGAAGTCATAGAAGTTTTTGTTTTGAAGTATTTGAATCGAAGTATTTATTTTGTTTTGAAGTATTTATTTTGAAAAGGCTTTGAACTCTGAGCGAAAACCAACTTCTTTATTTTAAGAACATAGCTACGCGTGATACCTTTTTGTACATATTTTTGCATTTCAAGGGGAGTCAATACCCTAAATACTTTTAAAAAATTCGATTTTTTGATTTTTATATATTTTGAAACTCTATTTCAATTGCAATATCTCGAAATGGTATTTTTAAAACTAAATGTTCTCTTTTCTCTGAAACTAAATTGTGTTAGGCTTTGAAATTTTTACCACCTATTCCATACATCTAATTGCATATACTGAAATAAATTTTTTCTCATAATCAAAAAATATTTTTTTATAGAGCTGATTTCGTGTAGCAAAATGGCATTTTTTGGAAAAAAATAGTGACTTATACATTAGAATTTTTTAAAAAAAGACTGAAGTTTCTTTCTGTAAAATTTTACTTCAGTATAGAGAAAAGAGTCTAATTAAGGTACAGAAAAAAAATTCATAATTGTATATTTAACGAATTTTCAGAAAAAGGTACATAAACCTGTGCAAATTAACATTGACGGTATAGGGAGTACTGACTCTCCTTAAAATGCTTACCAGACTACTTTTAAAATATACAAATGCATATTTGTATATTTTAAAAGACCTTCCAGTTGAAACTTATACTTTTTTTACTGTCGGAAAGTTAGATCATAATCGTTACAATCAAGTGTGGCTACAACGAGAGGAAGATGCAAGGGGAGGGTCTTCGGGGTTATAAACCCCTCCCCTCCCCCTATCTTAAACCATCGACAGCATTATTCATCCATTGTGTTCAAATACTTTTCGAGGGAAAAAAAAATTACCGATTACAGTAATCTTTTCAATTCAGTAATTAATTTAGGGATAAATGTTAGAAAACTATTTCCTTTCATTGCTTGCGAAATTGATTTGCACATTTATGCACTACAATGTGCCTTTTTCTTGGCTCATTTCGCGCTTTTTATTGATATTCAATCAGTTTCCAAAAATTATTCATACCCAAAATCCTATACTTTTCTGCATGAGCCCCCCCCCTTCTCCCCTAAAATGGTAGTCTGTATCAATTCCTGTCTATGACAGGGGTGTATAGGAAAGCTGAAATGTTCATTAAAAATATTCTTGTTTGATTTTAAAACTATCTGAAAAACATATTTCTTTCTGCATTTTAAGGAAAGACAACTAATTTTCACTTAACTAGAAGAGTATTTTAAAAAAGTTAAATGTTACAGTTTTGCATCATATTACTGTTATAATTACTTTTGGCATAGAATACATGTTATTAAACCCATCAGGACTGAATTCGTTTTTGACACGTGAAACTTATTTTAGTATGAACTGCATCTTTTTGCAATTCATGGTTTTGTTTGATATTTTTCTTTTCTTAAAGCATCTTGTGGCACCTTGTAAAAGTAAAATCTCATAATTTTGTTAGTTTTTTTTTTTTTAAGGAGACGAGGTGTTTTTGTTATAACCATTGCTGGTACTAAACAGTACCGCTAGGCTTTTCCGGTTTAAATAATATCAAAAACTATATGCCAGTTATAAAAATTTTAATCTTTCAAAATACATTTTCGGAGGCGTCATATTACAATTTTCTCTCATAATAATCATGATGAAACCGCTACCAAATTATGAAAAGATCATATGAAACAGATACTGAAGGATTGCATAAGTGAAACAGACGATCTCTGATGGCAGCTCTTATGAAAATAAAGGATTGGCATAATAAATCATTTTTAAAATGCCGAAAGCAGATTTTGCAATTTCCATTCATCTAGTAAATGTATTGAAATTCTAGTTGCTTTAATCTGGTTTAACATAGCATTTAACTCAGAATTAATTATATGAACTCATTTAAAAATGGCAGTCGCTTGTGCACACATGGGATTATCGAATCTTCATGGACCCAACAAGTTGAAATTGACCACACCTGATTACTTTGTTTGACCACAATAGATAAGCATTCGAGAAAATGCCAAGTGCCTCTTTTGTTCTAAGAGATCCAGAGAAAGCTTTTTAATATTCTAAACTAGTGCAAACTTTTTTCATTCGTATTCCAGTCGGGAAGAATTTTTGTGTGGTTCTCCTTGGCTATCTCATACGCCCTTTTCGAATCTTACAAGCTACACTTCCTGTTCTAATTTGTAAGTCAATATTCCGATAGAACGTTTTTGAACCTACGCGTTATTCAAATAACCAGTTGTTTACACTTAATATGGGTAAAATTCGGTAAAAAATTATTTACACTGTGGGTGTGATGGCTCAACAAAAGTGACAAGATTGCCTACAGAATTTTAGGAAATGAATTATAATTTTGGGGGCAATAATTCTACGCCTACAAAACGACAAAGAATTTATTCACCTGCCGGCCTTTAGTTGATTTTTGATTGACTGGTTAATCGGATAGAATCACGTTATACAGTTCCGAATAAATGGAAAATTTAGCAAATAATGGTCCTAGGATCTACATGAAATTTGTGATGTATGTTAAATCTCATACACGTGAGAATGATTGTTTGAAACTAATTCAAGACTTACATGAAAAACACCACCAGCTCAGTCAATTCCAGCCGAGGACTGCAGTTTCGTGCTTATTAGCACTCATCAGCCCGGCATAGGAGTGACTGAGCTGGAAGTGGAAAACCTCTTAAGGAAGCCAATAGTGCCAAACAAACTGGTAGCTAATACAGAATTAGCACTGACCAGACGAGTGACCGAAACAATGGTTCGGTTCAACTCGAAGATTGAAGGCAAGGCAGGACCCGATCAAGCCAAACTGGTGCCCAGGTCCTGAGTAGAAGTTGGTGCCCCACTCCCCATGAGAAAATCCGCACAATTTTAAAGTCATTTTTTCATACTAGAAACCTAATATACTAAAAACTACATTTTAAAATAACATTATTACATTTAAAAGGAAACCTGGGATTTGAATACTAAATACTTGATAGTCATCAAACTAATCACCGTTAAAATTGCCTCTTAAGGCGAAAAAGAGTTAGAAAACAATTTAAAACTGCAAAAAAAAAAAAAAAAAAAAAACTTACTAATTCTGACATCAAGCTTTAAAAAGGATTCTTTCCGGCTTTTAACAGAGGCAAATGTGTCGATCAAATAATTGAAATCTATGTTTGATGCCACAGAATTTTCAATGGTCAATTAGGAAAACGCCTGTAAATTATCCTGAGAAACGCAGCTTCTCAAATGATTTTTTATTCTTTTCAAAAATGAAAAGGAACGTTCACTGGAACAGCTGCTGATAGGCAAGGTAAGAAGAAGCTGCAGGGGTGAATCCACATTCGGAAATGTGTGTGTAATGTTTAGTGATCTTATCCTTTTAAAACACTCTCCAGGAGAAGGGTTACCTTTCGCAAAAAATTGCAAGTGTGTTAATTCTTCTGGAAAATGTTCATCTATGTCATCCGAGTAATTATTTTGAAATTCCAGAGCTAAGGGACAACGACTTCTTTATGCGAAATGTTTTTAACTTTATGAAGTTTTGAGCTGATTTTTAAAAAAATTTCAGCTTCCTCTCCGTTACAGTTGAGAAAAAGTAAAATGAGCTTTTTTTTTTAGAAAAAAAGGAAGTAAGTAAGTGAATTTAGGCTAGGCTATTTTGGTGCCCCTAAATTTGTGGTGCCCAGGTCCGCGGACCCGCCGGACCGTGCGTTAATCAGGCCCTGAGGCAAGGTAGATATATTCAGTAAGTTACAGGTTTCAGTAAGTTCAGTAACTTACTGAATAATACAAGACTTGTATTTTTTGTGAGCATTTTCAAGGTCGTCTAAAGTAAGTGATTGCCCTTAGCACAAAAATGCTCTGGGCACATTTAAATTGCACTTGTTTCTAAATTTTCGCCTTAAAAGAAATATAGGTCCCTGTACCCGTTTAGGCCTTTGTTCTAGCTGACCTCCGGGTAGACCCATTCGTAAAGGTGGCATTTTTTTTGGTGCAAATTAGAATGACAGATTACAACTAACTATCATAAGATTTCCGATAGATACAAATATATAAAATTTTTTAATTGAGGCTCATTGCTTTTGCAATGAGCAATACATGTCATTCACATAGTATTAAAATTGTTTATTTAAAATATGTGCAGCTCATTTTTTTCCCCTGAAATAAATTTGGTATCGATTTTAAAAATTGGAGAACTGTAATCATTCAATAACTCGTTTATTTTCAATTCATTCATTTAGTTTATCGTGAATTTTTTTCATATTTTAATTCTCTCAAAGGAAAATATTTTAAATAAATAGAAAATATCTAATTTGAAAAACATTTTCAGCATCACTTTTACCCACATTGATAGTTGCAAAGTGATAATTTTTCCCTTTTATTTGAAGGTTCAAATTTACTGCCAAAAATGAAAAAATAAAATACAAATCAATACAAATTCTCTTTTAAAAATATTGTTCTCTTTATATATTGTAAGCCTCAAATTAAATTTTAATTTTTTTCATTTTGGAAAAAAATAAAATTTAATTTGATTTTAATTTGTCTAAACTATTCCACTTTGCCCCAAACTCCCCTACAAAGAAGGAAAAGTCATATACTTAAAAATGGGTATTTTACGTTTATTCTTACGTGTCTTACGAAGAAATAAAAATCAGAACTTGAAGTAATGCTAATGCTTGATAAGTAGTTATTCTGCCATTGTCTTCTTTCTAGACAGGTATTATTGGTTTTTCTTTTACTCAGATATTCAGCAAAAGAATCCATTGTGGAAATTTTTTTAAACTGTAAGATAGAAATTTTTGATTCGTGGTTATAATATCGAAAACCCGTTTTGGCTTTCCGATGCAGCTTCTATTCTGCGCACCATAATAATATAATAGCAGCTTCAATTTATTCTCTCGCGCGTAATTCTTTTCGTTTGTTGAAAATTTGCGCACTGATTTGAATGGCATTTTTTCAATTCGTTACGTGAGATCAAAGACGTGATACAAATCTTTTTATTCGCGTTGTTTTCTCATCGTTGATGGCGATGATTTTTCAGTATTTGCATTCACTTTAAGGGGGTTCGGGACACAAAAATCCTCAAATTTTGCAATTTTTTTTTATAATTTGAAAAATTGCTTCGTTTTTTTCTGCTTAAGAGGACGTTTGAATCTTGTTTCTACCTTAAATAGAACGAAAGTTATAGTTATTTTTGTTGCATGCATCTAACGAATGTGCACATAACTTTAAAACTTTAAACGCGTTTTTCTCCATGATGCAATTTTCCCCGATTTCTTGCATTCAAACTCTTATAAGTCAGGAACCGATAGAGATAAAGTAATGAAACTTGGAGAATATCTTTTTCAAGCAATTTACTTTAATTTTTATTCGGCGAATTTAAAAAAAAAAAAAACGTTTACTGCAAAAATTATGATTTTTTTTAAAAAAAAGTATCTTCGAATTTTTCGAAATTTTTCTTCAAATATTTTTTATTTTTTATTGAATCAATATTTTTAAAATCGCCGAATAAAAATTAAAGCTTAGATATTTGTGCATACTTTTCTGAAAAAAAATTGAAAATTGACCAACAATATTTTGAGTTATAGCAATTTAAAAGAACCCCATTTTTTTGGAAAAAAAAAACTAATTAAATTTAAATAAAAAAAATAATTTTTTTTCATATTTATTTTATGATTTTGCTTATTAAATAAATGATGAATCAGTTCAAAAAATTTCAGAACTCTAAAGTACATAATAAAAAATTTTTCAAAATGTGTCCCGGACCCCCTTAAGACGTTTTTCGATAGGTTTGTATTCAACGATATAATATTGCTAGTTTCGTTCTCTTATCAAGAGCTATTTGAAAATAATTTTAAAATTATCTTAATACATGAAGATAATCGCGAATGTAATGTCCATCCTATGTTCATAAACCATTTCATTTTTTTAACAAATTTTTGAAAGTTAAAGGAAGTAGTTGGCTGACAATTTATTTGTTTATTTTTTGGTTTATCCGTTGTAACCAGAGCTAAATTTCCAAAGAAAGAAGCGTGAGAGCCCTTTGATCTTTGGAAATTATTTAAATAGGAAGGATTCAGGCTATTTTCACATTATGAGAAAACTCACTCTAAATTGAAAAATCGGCTGATAAACTCTGTAAGACATAAGTTCTTGATTTCTAATAATATCGTTATTCGAAAATTAATTGATCAACTTCGTGCACACATGAATCTGATCTGAAAGACATAATTTTTAGATTTTTAATTACTTCGGTTTTCAAAAAGCTGCTCATCGTACATTTACATAAATTTTCGATCGTCAATAATATCGTTATTCAAAAATCGACTGATCAACTGCGTGTACATTTACAGTTGCATAACATTTTGATTTTTAACAACATCGGAAATTCAAAACGCTACAGATCTAGTTTGCGTACTGTGCATGATTACAAAGACATCAACATTTTATTGATACTGATACAATAGAGTCTCGAAATCCGAGTCTCGCAAGTTCGAGTTTCCGCATAATCCGAGGTGATTCATTTATATTTTAAGTTATATTTTTAGTAGCTAAAAATTTGATTTTTATTAAAATCTGAAAATAGAAATCTTTTGCTGCAGTGTGACTTATTAACTACATACAGCAACTAATAAAAATACATTGAGAGGTTGGTTTGAACAACACTCCCTAAGTGGCGCGAAATATTCATCGACTGCAAGATATAGATTGAGATGCCTCGTAGGTAACTTGATACGTAAAACTGATTTGCCTCAAAGAAAATTTTATTATCCCTTTTAGAACATTCGAATTTAGTTTTTTCAAAAAAGGAGGTGCACAACTTGACGCCAAATAAGTTGCATATACGGGGAAATTGAAATCTTCCTACAACTAACCGTTTTTATGTAATCCAAATTATGAAAAAAAATGCACGGACACATTGATACAGGCATTCATGACAAAACTCGTCGAAATAGATTCGAGCGCAGTCAAAATCCATATTTTGGTTGCCTTGCACACATAAATAGGCATGGATATTGAGAAAAAAAAATAAGTCGAAGTTTAGACGCAATTAAAAGGTTGAAATTTGAGTGATAATTTTTTCGTGAAAACAATAGTTCCTTTCACAGACTCTGTATTTCTGTCTTAGCCCTGGCTATAGGGTGGTACGAAACAGGGAACCCCGCTCTGCTATGCCATCTGGGGCTTCCAGAGAACTGACCTTTCGGCCGGGGCCCCCTTACCCGTAAGGGAACGAGATCTAAACCACTTACGACTCTAGACACCGTGGACCCAGGTACGGACCTGACTCCGGTGGTGCCCATTGCCTACTCACTGTCCCACTCGATAGCCATTGGGCAGATCTGCTCACACGCAAGTAAAGAGTGGTCGTTTTACATACGTGGATGCTACACCATCGTAAAACCCTCCCCATTTACCCGGGCTTGGGACCGGCATAGGGACGGGCCTGGTCCCCCAAAGACCAGACCCCACCTACGGCTGGGTTGGCTATAGGGTGGTAACTTTCTGAATAATAGTTCCTTTTCTTTACATAAAGAAGTAAAAAGTTTTCCTTCCTGTGTCTTCCGAATAATGTACGTATTAATCTATAATAATTTTCCGGAAAATCCGAGTTTTAAGTAATCCGAGGTGAAGTGATCCCCAATTAACTCGGATTTTTGAGACTCCACTGTGTAATTATTCTTTCTATTCAACATTTTTTATTGTTGCTAATCCTTACAAAGTAACTCAATGCTTAACCGCACCCAGCTTTAATTATATTCTATGATTTTAAATGCATACATTTTTTAAAATCCGGCTTCCAAGTCATTGGACGACATTGGCAAAATGGTGTCAATGTGAGCAACTCGAGGAAAGCGAGCAAAGAAGTAATTTACCAAGGACATTTGCCGGTTATTAAACATATTTTATTATCTATTCTTTTAACCAAACCTCCCTTGCATTCGACTTTTATGTCATCGAACCTGAAAGATCATTAAATATGTATATACTTGTATAAAACGTACAATGTTTGCCATTTGTTTGAATCGACAACGTACTATCGATATGATATTAATTAACTTTTGCATGTAGGGTACCATTTGCCTTTTTGTTGTTTCCTCTTGTGTTTTTATAATAAGAAATAATTAAAGGATTTGCTTTTGTGTTAATTTTAGAAGCGTATGACATCAAATGATTATTCAGTGTTTTTTTTCCCTCCTGAGAAGACATCTCTTAATTAGAGGATAGTTATTGCAAAGTTGGCCTAAATTACGGGAATCTTTTCAGTGATCGGTTATAAAGCTGTTTAACTAACCGCTAATTTGATTCTTTGTATTGCACTCAATCATGTAAGAAGTGAAACAAAAAGATTAGTTGTGGCTTTCGTGCATTAGTTTCTATTTACTACTAATTAGTGTATTGCGTGCAGTTGCTTTAACTGATTAAAGGAAGATGGAAATAAATGAAATTGAAAATTAATAATTCATACTTTCATCGCATTTTTATGTCTTCTATTTTCGTTATTGATGCGTGTAGCAAAATTAGCATGACATTGAAGAAAAAAAGCTATGAATCTTTTTGCGCATTTCGTTTGTATGAATTAGCTGCTGATAGATGTTTTCGCGTAATTAATGCCTTTATTTGTTAGTACGTTATGCTGTTATTTGTAAAGGGATTGTTGTTTTATTACGTGAATATTAAAAGCTGTCCTATATTTTTTTAGAACGCTTTGGTAAGAGGAAGGGAGTGAGGCATAGCTTTCAACTTGTACTGCACTATGATGTGCAAAAAATAAAGGAAAAATAAACTTAAAAAAAATAAATAAATAAAATAAAAATGCACAAGAAAATAAATATAAATAAATAATCAAATAAAATACAAAAATAAATAAAACGAACAAAAATTTATGATCCCAATTGGGAAATGTGTGTAAAATTTTTGCTTTCAATTGTAATTTAAAGAACACTTCAATCGAATTTCTTTTTTTTTTTTCTGCAATCCACTGCACAGCATAATTCAGCTACCTAAAAAAAAAAATTAAAATGACCAAAGATATTTCCAGCTTCCCCCCCCCCCCCAAAACGTATCTATACTCGACCCTTTTTTAGAGGCATGAAATTCATTTTGGAGGAATGAAATGTACGAAGAAATAGCAATGGCGGATTTAGGGGAGGGTCAAAGGGTCAACGGACTTCCCTGTGACAAGAATTGTATAATGATTATTATTAAACGTTGATTTTGTAGATGAAAGTCAGAATTCAAAGGGGTTAACTGGGTTCATTTACTGGGCTTCTGCTATTTTGAGTTTTTTGTTTATTTTCAAAAGAACATTCATCTCTAATCTCTAATAAGCCTCACGTTTCTTCAGAGCACTCTTCTTGTGTGTCTTGTGTGTGCTTCAAACTATTTTATAGCTATTAATCTCATATGTTCAATGTTCAGAGCTTACTGTAACTTGACCAGCCTGGCTGCCTGAAAAAAAGTTACTCCTGGTGAAAATTTCAGGGAGTATGATTTTTGGCAACTTTTTTTTTTTTTGGGGGGGGGGGGGAGTTTGGGGGATGGGCACCTCTGCTTAGCTGATTTTTTTTATGCAGGGGGTATAACGCTGGACATTGAATCTTGACCCCCGCAAAAAAAATTCTGGATCCACCCCTGAGATACAGTATGACCCAATATCTATGTTAAGGAAAATTCCAAGGTGAGACTTCTTACTTGAACCAAAATATTAGATTTTTATGCGGACAAGTGTCAAAAGAATTTTTTGGATTGGAGTTTTAAGAAATATTTTGAGAATCTCTCTTCCTAGCGTATGGAAGTAACACCAGTTACTTCCATTCAAAATAACTTTACTTTCTAAGGATGGAGCGGCTGATGGTATGGAAAGGATGTACGTGTACTTTTAATTTATAACGTTTAGAATGGTTGACAAATAACAAAGATTTAAGTGTAACATTTTAAAAATCCAATAATTTTTTTTTCTATGGTGTAAATTACCATTTAAAAGGCAAAGCCTGAAAAAAAAGCCCCATAAACATAATGAGGCCTGTTTTTTTTTTTTTAATTTTTTTTTATTTCCAATGCGTGAAACATGATAGAAGAGCCTTGAAAAAATCTCTAAATGTGATGAAAATCCCAATCTTTTTTTTTTTTTTTGAAATTTTCATGATAATTTCTACTTCAAATGCAAGGCCTGAAAATTCGCTTGATTAAAATTATAAGGTGTTTTCCGATTTTTAATACTATCTCTGAATGTGACGAGATACGAATGAAACCAGTTTAGCCGCGGGCACATCAGCTAGTAAAATAGTAATAACATATAAATTAAATAGCTCTATTAAAAGTAGGGAAGAGATGATGGGTTTAGTAAAGCACACTCTATTTCAACAGTCAAATTTCTATTTTCTTATTTAAAAAGTTTACTGTTCATCTTACTTTTTATCAAAAAGTAAGCAAACTTTAAAAAGAAAACTTTTTTTATGCATATCTAGCAAATGTGGATATTAACTTGCACTGATCATAATCCTGATTAAAGTAATTTTTTATCCACGTCACTTAAGCAACTTGTACATTGCTTGTAGTACAGTTGTAGTTGGAAAAGGAAAAACGGGGGCAAAAAAATTGATTGCATTGAAATTATTATTAATTTTTTATTTGCTAATTGCAAAGTTTCATATAGACGAATTTTGTATCGAAGTTTTATATCAATATTTCTTGCTTTATTTCGTTTTTGCATTTATTGAATTTATAGAGAAACGACTACTGGTACATGCGTCAATTTTTGAAGATTTTCTGAAAATACTTTTCGTGAGTTTTCAACCACACATTAGTGATTTATTTTTTTCCACAAGCAATGAAGGAAGAAGAAATAAATGAAAAAATGACGTTTGTAGTCGGCAGCTTTTCCAGAAACATTTTTCTTGAAGTTCACAAATCTACCCGTACTTTTCCAGTGTTTCTCAACCTTTTATGACCCGCAGACTGGTGAGGATTTGTGATGAAATTTTGCAACTGTAATAAGTTATTCCTTTGTTTTTTTACAAACGAGCTGAATTGTGCATCACATGACTTCCTTTTACGCCATTCAATGATAATAGCGCCTTGGAGTAAGCAAGGAAACACTAAATACTTTCACCCCTAGCTTCTTGCGAATCAAAGCAAAAAAACGTTTTAAACAAATTTATTTCCCCATTATTGGCAATTTTAATGCGATCCAGTGGTTAACTCCTTAAATATCACCAACATTGGCCAAATTAAAACCAAATTTAAAAATTTAAAAAAAAATAATAAAAATCGCCAAATTTTTCGCCAAGTTGGAGACAAAACCAAAAGCTTGGTGATATATCGCCAAGTGTTTGACAAATTATAACACCACTTGAAATAACATTAAAATTAACAATGATTTCCCCCCAAAAAGGTGTAAAAGACCCCCTTAGGAACATCCGAATGCAACCAAAAAGGAAGATGCACAACTAGGCCCCACTAGGAGTCTATGTACCAAATTTCAACTTTTTAGGACATACTGATTTTGAATAATGCGAGGTACATATGCACGCACATACGTACATACGGACGTCACGAGAAAACTCGTTGTAATTAACTCGGGGATCTTGAAAATGGATATTTCGGGTGTCTGTACGTTTCTAGGCATATATCCACGTGTGGTCCGATTTTTGAGTGAAAATTTTTTCACGAATACAATTCGTCCTTTTTTGTAAAAGGAAGGAAGTAAAAAACTTGAACTAAGTAAAGTGTTGGAAGAAAATTATGATTCGCTTCGCAATAACATTTGAATGTAAAGAGCTAACTGAGCTGAACGCTATACCAGCAGTAAGTATTGCATGCCATACCAGCAGTTGAGAATCCTTGCTTTAATAGTTCAAAAATGTCTTTTACTGATCTAATTTGGCTTTAATAATCTATTTAACCTTGATGCATTAAGTATTTGTTAAGAAGATCCTTTCGAAACTAGTTTTTGATGATAAACAAATTAGCTCTTTAAAATACGCATTTCTATCGGTTACGCTGTCCTCCTCCCCATCAGTTAACATCCATTCGAGCTCATAGATCTTTCTGAGGTCATTGAGGATTTAGAACAGCCTTGGCGAAGGCCTAAAATAAACAGCTTTGTAGTAACTCCCGGTGCTAAATGCGTCGATTTGGAAAACCATTCAGTAACAGTGGGTGAGAATTTTACGCTCGCTGTTGGAGAAACAAGGTTAGCAAACGCAGTTAATGCACTTTAGAAGTTTAGCCAATTTGCTTCATGATGTGACAGCCTTAGAATTTTAAATAATGTACACTCTTATATGCATTAGTCTTTATTTATTATTTGCACAAGATGTTACAATTTTTGAAGTAGTGAACTGTAAAATGACTGTTAGCAAATATGTTTGCAGAAAAACCTCAAGTGATGTCTATTAAAAGATGAGCTTTAGTTGAAAATATTTCTCTTAATTTGAAGGATCTTTCATTTTTATTCAAATAAACTAGTTTTTTAAGGCTAAAATGACAATAATAAAAGAACTGTAACGAATGTTCTATTGACAAGAAAATTACTTGCCCAATGTTAGAAGGAACCGCATCCCAACAGCGAAGAAATGAAGCTATTTTGGTTTCGGTTAGTGATAAAGTTCTGATTTAAAGGTAGAAATGCTTCTTTGAACTGAATTAATATAAACGGATCAAAATGAGTATTTTGGGCAAACGAAAAAAGTGGGAATAAGAAATAAAAAGTTTCTGCATATTATAAAGTTTTGTTTGTTATGAAGCTTGGGTAATTTTCGCAGCGGGAACCTCTGGATAAAATCCATTGATGTTTTTAAACATAACTGTTTATTGTTTCGATTGTGATATCAGACATGATTGGAGTTTTCCTTGTTTTCTCCTACTCGCCGCGCTGAAGCAGCACCTCCTACCATGAAAGCCTTCTCACTAGTTCCGTGACGTCGGAGCAAGAGACTGACAGAGGATTTCTTGATGAAAAAGTTTCATTTTATGTCTCTTAAAAGACTAAAGCTACTATTTTGAGAACTGTAGTTCAGCAAACATATTAACACAGATCGAGGGAGAAGTGAAAAGCTTATTTTCTAGTTAACCCTCGCCATTCCCCCCCCCCCCAAAAAAAAAGTAAACACTCGTCGGTAATAAATTACGCTGTCAATAATGCGAATACATTTTAAGAAAGAAAATTAAGAGCTGTAGATATTTACAAATATAAACTTTGTTTTACCGTCCTAAAGAACACGAGAGACTGAAAAATATAGAGAACAATTTTTCTAAAAAAGAAAATTGTAAATTGCATTCGTTAATTTTTTTTACTCTGGTAATTTTAAATTTATTTTTAGAGGAACAATTAATATAACTTTGGCCAAAACAACATGATAAATTATCTTAAAAATAACATGCTCTTAGAATATTCGATTTCAGGTTCGTATATTAAATGGGGCCAACACATAAGAAAGAACGAAAAGAATGACAAGATTAAATTAGTCAAAATTTTCAATGCATAGTATAATATCCATATGATTTTAAAAACGTCTTATTAGATTCAAAAAATCTCACAACAAAAACATTAAGATACCTTATTTACGCACATAATCAACTAAACATCTTTTATTTGTGCTCGGCAATATAACAAGTCTATAAAATAAAATTGGTGTGTCAGAGTTATCAAAACTAAAACTAAGTAAGCATAAATGATAAATTTTGATTATCTAGATCCTTATTTAAACACAAAAAAACCAGCGTTAAATAACCTTCTCAACTTTTCCCATCCACTATCATAGAAGCTTTCACGTACTTAGTAACGCAATGGCTATTACAAAGAGGCAGTGGGGTTGTTTAATTCAGTCAAAAGTAGCACTTTTTGTCACTGAAATTGATAGAATAAGCAAAAAAAAAATAATAATAAATAAATAAATAAATAACATGGACCCAGAAAATACTTTCATTTTCCCAATAGATATTTTTCAATTAATTTTTTAAAAATGTTCGATTTCTCAAACAAGGCGTAGTCTTCATGACATCACAAATGATGCTGTTTGGCGCATCTTTCTAAAGCGTTTCCACGTTATGATAACCAAGAAGCGAATTAAAATTGCGCTCTACGCTTGCTATCAACCCTATCGTTGCCAATACACGTGAGTAAAGATGCGAATTAAATATTTTGCTTTGTGAATGGCAACGCAGAATGGCATTTATCATTTGTAATTTTATCAGACAGAAGCTTAAACAATGAAAGCGCACCGATTTAAATACTTTTTTTTAAATATTCAAGTTAAACAAATTTTTTAAAAAAATGGTCAGATCCTATGTTTTTAAGCATGCTCTTTCAGAAAAAATACTTTTAAAATTTTGGAAACGACCCCATTGCTCTCCCCCTTGGTTTTGAGAAATCAATGCATTCAAATATAAGTGGGCATGGTTTTTGTTTGTTTTTAAATCTAATTTGCATCGAGTAGGTACCTTTTTCCATTCCCCCTGGAAAAAATCAGAAAGACGGGCATGCTCTGCAATGTTATGATTGGTGTTCCCGTTTAAACGACCCAGCTTAGCCATTATTATTATTTTTTTTTTATGAATAATTTTTAAACGATAAGGAAATAGGTCTAAAATTTAACCTTATTTCATCTTTGTATTAACGTTGAGTTCATATGACAAAAGTAGTGATTTTTCACATCGTTTAAGTGAGATAAATCTGAAAAGTTATTTTTTAAATGAGTCTTCAGTTTTGATGAATGATAAGTAATTAGTACTTAACTGGTTTTAATCAAGGCATAAAGATGCAAACAATCAGCTTGTTAGGTTGGCTAGGCATTTGTCATAAGTTTTACGTTTCGCAGTACGTTGAAATATGACTTTCTTAGCACGATAGAGGACCTGTAGAAGAATCGGGAAAAGTAATTAACATTCGTTTCTCGTTTTCAAATCAAGTTCATCAGAACTGGGAATCTATGCTTTGTCATATTAGAAATTTATTAGATTTTTAACCTTTGAATAACATGGCAAAGAAAACCAAGAGGAGATTATTTTAAAATGTGCAGTCGAGCGTTTTTATGGACCTCACAGGTATAGAAAACATTCAAATTTCAATATTTTTGAGACAACCTTTTCCTTGTGTAAAAACTGTGAATTCAGTACATTTTTTTTTACTACTCAAAATTTTCCACTTGAGTTGTTGTAACAAACGCTGACTTCAATCTGCTCACTTTAAGCGATAAATTATGCTGAAGTTTCTCTTGTAAAATTGTTGAGTTTAGCCTTCGAAAAAATTCTAAGAGGAAATGAAATAAGAATTCTTGGCTCATTCAACTTTTACAAATACTTGCCAAATCGTTATCAGAGTTATTTATCTTGTTCTGCAAAAGTTAAATATTGTTAACTAGTGGAACCCGCACGTCTTTGCCCGTAGTTGAAAATTAAAAGGGCATTCGGTTCGCCGTTATGTTTACAAATAATGGATGACGAATTTCTCGCCAATTGGCTATGTTCATTCGCTCTCCCATTCCACGTCATGATAATTTCGTAGTTTACTCGTCCAACTTATGATAATTTTGTTCCGGAAAATGTTCTTAAAGTTGGAATAGAAAAAGAACGAAATCGAATTTTCGAAAAATCGCTTCGAGGTGCACAGCCCCATGCTACAAACTAACTTTGTGCCAAATTTCATGAAAATCGGCCTAACGGTCTAGGCGCTGTGCGCGTCCTAGAGATTCAGAGATACAGACATCCTCCAGGCCGAGAGACTTTGAGCTTTATTATTAGTAAAGAAGAAAGTAACTATATCAAAATATAAAACGTGCATATTTCTGCATAATATTTCAAAAGAGAAATGTTTGCTTCGTCATCCCATTGAAACGTACGCTTAAAAATCAAAATATGATTCATTGCTGGCAAACATTGATTGCATGATTGATTGTATTAAGTTATAGGATTTGCACAAACGGTACACAAATACTTTAAATATTATAAAAACGTAAAAATATATCAATTGAAGATCAGAAAAGTCAGCAAAAAGTTTTGAATCCCAAAACAATATTTGAGGCAGTGAGAAGCAAAGGGATGCACGTGGACTATTTTAAGTTTCGAGTAAAACGCTTTTAAAGATCAAATCCTCGGCAGGCTTTCATTGATTTTTTTTTTCTAAATCATGCTGTACAGCAGCACCTACCAGGGTTACTAGTACAATCTCTTGCCCCAAGACAGAGGAGGGGTTCACCTACCATTTGTACTGGTTATCTCCAAATTCTTAATTTTGCCACTAGCATCCCTTTGCTTCTCACTAGCTCATATAGTCATACAAATATAGAATTACATGTAATACTATGCGCAAATTAAAAAAAAATACAAAATTTTGGACCGATTAGTTTTTCAGCTCACAGCATAAAAAGGTTGAGTTCCCCCTACTACAACAGTAGATATGGCTAATCATATCTGAAAGATAAAAATTATTACTGAAGGCAATCAGCGAAATATTGAAGAAGTTAAGTTTGTAACTAGTGAGGATATTTCAAAATTTCACGACTCCCACGTAAAGATTTCGCTGCTTACTGAACAGCCACCACATACATTTCGCGGATCTACTAAGTTATAGAGAGAGCATCTTCCTCTTTATTTTTATACAACTGTACTCAATTTTTACTTCCTTTTACGAAAAAGGAAGTATTGTATTCGCAAAAATAATTTCACTCAAAAATCAGCCTTAATTTCCATTTTGCGCACCCGCGAATGAATGTTGTCTTTTTTTTTCGACTCGACCACACGTGGACAAGTGCCTAAGAACGTATAAACACACGAAATATCCATTTTGACGATTCCCGAGTTAGTTACGAGTTTTCTCGTAACGTCCGTATGTACGTACGTATGTGTATGTATCTTGCATAACTCAAAAACGGTAAGTCCTAGAAAGTTGAAATTTGGTACGGAGACTCCTAATGGGGTCTAGTTTTGCACCTTCCCTTTCGGTTGTATTCGGATGCTCCCAAGAGGGCCTTTTACACCTTTTTGGAGGAAAATCATTGTTAATTTCAATGCTAACTCAAGTGGCGTTATAATTTGCCAAACACTTAGTAATATATCGCCAAGCTTTTGGCCTCCAAGTTTTGTTGGCGGTTTTTAATTTTTTTAAAAAATCTCGTTTAAATTCGGCCAATGTTGGTGCACTGTAACAAATTTCGGAAACGTTTCTGGATATATCGGAAACGTTTCCGAAATAGTAGGAATCCTTCATCCAATATCGAACTCCTCAATATTCAGAAAGCTTTTTGTTATTTCAAGATATCTAGAAGCGGAAGTGATGACGCAACGCTTCGAAACCTATTTCATCCTTCCAACACAGGCGCCAATGTTTCGGAAATAACGAGAACTTCTTTTTTTCTTATCTATGGTTGCTGCAGTCAGCAACTGTGCAGCATTGGATTGCTTTGTATTTCATGTCTAGAGAGTAGTAAAATGTGTCGAAACTAATTTTACGCCTTTGCATTTTGGACTGCCCTTGATTTTTTAGACGATGTACGCAGCTATTAAGTTAGTTAATAACCATTTGCTTCTTTACAATTTCCAATGCGACCATAATTAGATATATATTGTGTGTTCAAGCGTGAATAGTTTTAACAGTGTTTATACTTAATGAAACGAAACCCTTTGGATTACTTATTCAGTTGTAATGGAGGTACTTAGATTTTCTTCCGCTCATGTTCACTTGTAAGTATTAATGAATATTTTAAAACATGTTGTTATATACATTTATATTTTTGTTGATTTGCATTTGATGAGGCTCCAATTGTAACTGTTTTTGGATTTATCGAATTAATTTAAAGTTATCCTACATACCTATGTGCGCGGTGTACTATTTGTTGTAACCAACTGAAACTGATTAATTACGCAAAAGAAGTAAGATTTATATTTGAGAAGCAATCACAGAAAAGTTATTTCGAAATACTTGGATGTACATACATTTTGGTTCAAAAAGAAAAAAAAATCAATTGTTTAATTCATTAGAAATATGGTAATGCAAATATTTTCTAGTATTGTAATATGCTTCACAAAAAAATGTGCCGGTATAATTTATCTTTTTTTATTATAACTTATTCATTCATTTAAAAATATTTATACCATTAGAAAATGACCATGTTATCTATTAGTAAGAACATAGTTATGAAATTAATTCATCTGCTTATTCATTTTGTTAAATGTGGTTAACAATTAAAAAATTCCTTGACATTAGTTCCGAAAATAACATTTCCTTCGTGGATATACTAGTTTAATGTAGGACAGTCAGGAGGAATGAGTCAGTGGCAAAAATGGAACAGCTGCATTTACATGCTGAAATAAAAAGTAATATTATTTCATGTCATCGTTTTAAAAGTGATCAGTTTTTAAATACTATGTTATTAATATGCAATGCACATATGGTGAGAAGACGAGGGGCGTTCACCACGCAGACTGTGCCATTGACATTTTCAAGAGGTTGCTTTTTTTTAAGGTGGGGGGCGCTTTATATCATTTTATGGGTGCACCATCACTCTTATGGTGTGGGGGGGGGGAGGGAACTCTCGTATAAATGAAATGGAATAAGCATGTAATAGAGTTCAATGTTTTAATAAATAAAATATATAATGCATTTTGCGCACACTCTAAATCAGTAACCTATTTTGATTAAGTATCTATATTTGTGATAAACTGGAAAAGGGCAAGAACAGAGGAATAAACCCGAATGGTTCCAGCAGGGGGACTTTGGTGTCATATTTAAATTCATCAATTTCTCTGTTGGTACTTTTCGGTACACTTTGTTCGTCAAAGAAATTGACTTGACGTGAACGAATTTCGGAACGAAAAGTGTAGGTAAGTTCTGTCAAATTTTATCCGAAAATAAAAGCTATCAAGTTTGATACAAGATATGTTTTTAAGTTCTGCATTAAAAATACAATATGTTGATAATTTTGTCTTGAAAATATTGAGAGAAAAACTGAAGTTTAATATTGTTTAACAAACAATCCCACTTCTGAGAAAGTACTCCCCTCCCTCCCCCGACGATTTTGTGATTATGAATGAAACTACTATATTATTTCATAAATTTTCAAAAATTTATAACTGTGCATATGTTATGCTGTTAACCATGCTATTTGTCATTAGAAATTCAGAAAAAAAAATCCACGAATGATTCTAAAATTGCTTGTTTCATTGCTCTTAGATATGAAAGAATTGAAACTGATATGGCATGCAATACTATTAAAAAAGAATTATTTTTTAGAAAAAATCACGGAAAAAGGATTCCGAAATTCTCAGAAACGTTTTTGAAAATTGTTTGGAGAATTCCGAAATACTCGGAAACGTTTTCGAAACTTTCATGAACCACAGCTGCACAGAATACTCAGAAACATTTCTGGAAATTACGGAAAGAGGATTCCGAAATACTCAGAAACGTTTCTGAAAATTACAGAAAGAGGATTCCAAAATACTCAGAAACATTTCTGGAAATTATAGAAAGAGGATTCCGAAATACTCAGACACGTTTCTGGACATTACAGAAAGAGGATTCCGAAATACTCAGACACGTTTCCGGACATTACAGAAAGAGGATTCCGAAATACTCAGAAACGTTTTTGAAAATTTCATGAACCGCAGCTGCACGATATACTCAGAAACGTTTCCGAATTTTTTTTACAGTGTGATATTTAAAGAGTTAACCACTGAATCACATTAAAATTGCCAATAATGGAGAAATAAATCTGTGTAATATGTTTTTTTTTTTTTTTTGCTTCGGTTTGCAAGAAACTAAAAGATGAAAATAGTGTTTCCTTGCTTACTCCAAGGAGCTATTTATTATCATTAAATTGGCGTAAAAGGAAGTCATGTGATGCGCACATCAACTCGTTTTATCTGATATATCTGTCTGCTTATTGAGAAATATGACTTGTAACACCTTATTTCACTTTTCACACAAACTTCAGATTCATTTATTTCTATTTTCAAGTCCACACAGTGCAATTTATTAAGTGAAAAATCAGTTGAAATGTTTTTTAAGTACCTTGAACACAATTTTTGACAAACGAATAAGTCCCACTCAAAACTAGCCCGAAAAGAAATAAAGCCAGATAAAGATTGGGAAATTTCTCTGACCGAGTGGCAAGTAGGAGTAAGTTTGTAAGTCGCCACATTTTTGGTAAACCAAAAACAGTAATTGAACAACAAATTATTTTTTTAAACTGCAGCTAAAATATAAAAATTGTCAGTTGAAACGACAGATTAATGGAACTAAGTAATGCCATTAATACTGGTCGATAACACTGGTGGGGTTGGAAAAAGGTGTGAAAGTGTACCGAATCATATTAACATTTTTAGTCTCCTTTTATCTTGAAACTGCACTTTGACAAAAACTCGAAATCACAATACTACCGTGGGCAGGTGAAAAAACTGCAAATTTTTCATTTTTCTGCGTTTTGGTCATTTGTTGAACGTTAGCTTTATTGTACACTAGTGGTACCCGCACGGCTTTTCCCGTAGTAGCAAATTAAAAGATCATTCGGTTCACCTGTGTATTTACAAATAATGTATGACGAATTTCTCGCCAATTGGCTATGTTCATTCGCTCTCCTATTCCACGTCATGATAATTTCGTAGTTTACTCGTCCAACTTATGAGAATTTTGTTCCGGAAAATGTTCTTAAAGTTGGAATAGAAAAAGAACGAAATCGAATTTTCGAAAAATCGCTTCGAGGTGCACAGCCCCATGCTACAAACTAACTTTGCGCCAAATTTCATGAAAATCGGCCCAACGGCCTAGGCGCTGTGCGCGTCATAGAGATTCAGAGATACAGACATCCTCCAGGCCGAGAGACTTTGAGCTTTATTATTAGTAAAGAAGAAAGTAACTATATCAAAATATAAAACGTGCATATTTCTGCATAACATTTTAAAAGAGAAATGTTTGCTTCGTCAATCCATTGAAACGTACGCTTAAAAATCAAAATATGATTCATTGCTGGCAAACATTAATTGCGTGAATGATTGTATTAAATTATAGGTTTTGCACAAACGTTACACAAATACTTTAAAGCTTATAAAAACGTAAAAATATATCAATTGCAGATCAGAAAAGTCAGAAGGTTCCCTCTACTACAACAGTAGGTATGGCTAATCATATCTGAAAGATAAAAATTATTACTGAAGACACTCGGCGAAACATTGAAGAAGTTAAGTTTGTAACTAATGAGGATATTTCAAAATTTCACGACTCCCACGTAAAGATTTCGCTGCTTACTGAACAGCCACCACATACATTTCGCGGATCTACTAAGTTATAGAGAGAGCATCTTCCTCTTTATTTTTATACAACTGTACTCAATTTTTACTTCCTTTTACGAAAAAGGAAGTATTGTATTCGCAAAAATAATTTCACTCAAAAATCAGCCTTAATTTCCATTTTGCGCACGCGCGAATGAATGTTGTCTTTTTTTTTCGACTCGACCACACGTGGACAAGTGCCTAAGAACGTATAGACACACGAAATATCCATTTTGACGATTCCCGAGTTAGTTACGAGTTTTCTCGTAACGTCCGTATGTACGTACGTATGTGTATGTATCTTGCATAACTCAAAAACGGTAAGTCCTAGAAAGTTGAAATTTGGTACGGAGACTCCTAATGGGGTCTAGTTTTGCACCTTCCTTTTCGGTTGTATTCGGATGCTCCCAAGAGGGCCTTTTACACCTTTTTGGAGGAAAATCATTGTTAATTTCAATGCTAACTCAAGTGGTGTTATAATTTGCCAAACACTTAGTAATATATCGCCAAGCTTTTGGCCTCCAAGTTTTGTTGGCGGTTTTTAATTTTTTTAAAAAATCTCGTTTAAATTCGGCCAATGTTGGTGATATTTAAAGAGTTAACTACTGAATCACATTAAAATTGCCAATAATGGAGAAATAAATCTGTGTAATATGTTTTTTTTTTTTGCTTCGGTTTGCAAGAAACTAGAAGATGAAAATAGTGTTTCCTTGCTTACTCCAAGGAGCCATTTATTATCATTAAATTGGCGTAAAAGGAAGTCATGTGATGAGCACATCAACTCGTTTTATCTGATATATCTGTCTGCTTATTGAGAAATATGACTTGTAACACCTTATTTCACTTTTCACACAAACTTCAGATTCTTTTATTTCTATTTTCAAGTCCACACAGTGCAATTTATTAAGTGAAAAATCAGTTGAAATGTTTTTTAAGTACCTTGAACACAATTTTTGACAAACGAATAAGTCCCACTCAAAACTAGCCCGAAAAGAAATAAAGCCAGATAAAGATTGGGAAATTTCTCTGACCGAGTGGCAAGTAGGAGTAAATTTGTAAGTCGCCACATTTTTGGTAAACCAAAAACAGTAATTGAACAACAAATTATTTTTTTAAACTGCAGCTAAAATATAAAAATTGTCAGTTGAAACGACAGATTAATGGAACTAAGTAATGCCATTAATACTGGTCGATAACACTGGTGGGGTTGGAAAAAGGTGTGAAAGTGTACCGAATCATATTAACATTTTTAGTCTCCTTTTATCTTGAAACTGCACTTTGACAAAAACTCGAAATCACAATATTACCGTGGGCTGGTGAAAAAACTGCAAATTTTTCATTTTTCTGCGTTTTGGTCTTTTGTTGAACGTTAGCTTTATTGTACACTTGTGGTACCCGCACGGCTTTTCCCGTAGTAGCAAATTAAAAGGTCATTCGGTTCACCTGTGTATTTACAAATAATGTATGACGAATTTCTCGCCAATTGGCTATGTTCATTCGCTCTCCCATTCCACGTCATGATAATTTCGTAATTTACTCGTCCATCTTATGATAATTTTGTTCCGGAAAATGTTCTTAAAGTTGGAATAGAAAAAGAACGAAATCGAATTTTCGAAAAATCACTTCGAGTTGCACACTCCCATGCTACAAACTAATTTTGTGCCAAATTTCATGAAAATTGGCCGAACGGTCAAGGCGCTATGCGCGTAACGGAGATCCAGACATCCTACAGACATCCTCCAGACCAATAGACTTTGAGCTTGATTATTAGTAAAGAAGAAAGAAACTATATCAAAATATAAAACATGCGTATTCTGCATAATATTTCAAAAGAGAAATGTTTGCTTCGTCATCCCATTGAAACGTACGCTTAAAAATCAAAATATGATTCATTGCTGGCAAACATTGATTGCATGATTGATTGCATTAAATTATAGGTTCTGCAAGTACGTTACACAAATACTTTAAATTTTATAAAAACGTAGAAATATATCAATTGCAGATCTGAAAAGTCAGCAGTAAGTTTTGAATCCCAAAACAACATATGAGGCAGTGAGAAGCAAAGGAATGCAAGTGGACTATTTCAAGGTTCGAGTAAAACGCGTTTAAAGATCAGGTCCTAGGTAGGTTTTCATTGATTTTTTCCTTCTAAATCATGCTGTACAGCAGCAACTACCAGGACTACTAGTACCATCTCTTGCCCCAAGACAGAGGAGAGGTTCATCTACCATTTGTACCGGTTATCTTCAAATTTTTAATTTTTGCCACTTACGCCCCTTTGCTTCTCACTACCTCATATAGTCAAATATAGAATTACATGTCCGTCCCGCTACAACGCTATTCAACTTACGCGAAATGGCTATAACGCGAATTTTTCACGAGTAGGGAATTTTAGAACTACCGCGAATTTTTCGCCCACAACACGAATTTTTCTGAAGGAAGTATTAGCTTCGTTATTGGCAACTAAATATTGATTTTAAGGGTGTTTTATAACATCCCTTTAAGCATCACTAATAGCCCACACCAAACTAGATCCCACACCAAACTAGCCTACTGAAATAAATAACCACCCAGCATCTCTTTCATTTATTTATTTTTTTCATTCTAAATATAAAAGTTGATGAAATATAATGGCACCTTCTTGCCAGCTTCATCTACAGTTTGTGAAGATGGAAAGAAAAAGAAAGTTTCTGATAAAAAAAAAAAAAAAAAATTAAAAAAAGACTAAGATTCTCGATGTGCTTGAACAACTACAAAACGTCGACGGTAGCGCGACAATAAGTATGAGTGAATCTTCCATACGTACAATATAAGTCAAAACAAAAAGATATCCGTAAAAGTTCAGAACTAAGTTTCAATATTGAAGCTTTTAGAGCAGTCTAGCAAAGTAACTACAGTGAAACCTGTGTAAATTGACCACTCGCGGTGCACTACTTTATTGGTCAACTTAAACAGGTGGTCAACTTACAAAGGTTGATTTATATGATAAAGGCTAATTCCATGCCTGAAAAAAGCGGTCAACTTAGACATGTGGTCAACTTACAAGAGTTGTCAACTTCACAGGTTTTACTGTATTATGAAAATGGAAGCTGCTCTTGTATTGTGGATTAATAAAGTGATGAGGAAGAGGAGATATTGCCACAAATTGAAATGTTATAAAAGAAAAGACGAAGCAACTGTATTTTGAAATGTATTAGGTAAGAACAACGATCTGATCATGGAGCATAAATTTCAGAACGTGAAGTACGCTTGTAGACGCATTAAAAATATCTGTGGGTCGACCATAAAAATTTAACAATTTGCGTAGCAATATATTGTTTGCCAAATTACATCTTTTTCTAATGTCTATCTTTTCCAGTTTGCATAATTTCCAACAGCGTTCCATTGACTAGTCCACTCATCATCTTAACGGTTTTTGCAATGAAAAAGATAACGATGCCCCAAAGAATATATGCAAATAACCGCATAAGAAAAAAGAATATTATTTCTTTTAAAACTACACGTATATTTGATTCTGAGCTTTGTAAGCTGTTAGGATTTGTAACCCTGCGTAAGTAACCATAAAACAAGACGCACCTTAAAAAAGGCTCTTGGTCAGGTGTGTTTGAAGACTGCTTTGCATTTGACTGTAGTTTGTTTTTTAAATAATGTCTGTGTCTTCACAATGCTTTGTGATCCATTTCAATACCGTATTTGACTTCAGAATGGCTCGATGTCCTTGAAAAACTAGCCTTACCTGTTCAAATCCTTTTTTTTTCTTTGCGGACGTTATTTCTATTTTAATAGAGAATTTTATGAGCTTGTTTGAAATAATTGTTTTTTTTTTCCTTCTCAAATGCATTAACGTCTTTTGAGTGGAACATTTCTTTTGTGCTTTCATGCGACGTCAAAATTGTTCGTAGAGCGTACTACATTTAAGACGAAATTCAATAAAACGCATCAATCATCATTAATCAGGTTTCTATAATTATGAACAGGTTTTTAATTTTCACCTGAACCCCTATTAAATTTGATTTTCTACATACATATATATATATATATATATATATATATATATATATATATATATATATATATATATATATATATATATTCATTTTTTTTTGTTGTCCAAACTGACTTGTAATCTGCTAGTAATACAGGAGTTATCGAATGTATATATACAAAAAATAAATTAATAAAATAAATAAATAAACAGTTGGGTCAAAGTTTTTTTTAATAACAAGTTTGATGAAAATTAAAAGTATCATATTTTGCTTTTTGGGTGCGTGCGTTTTACGGTATATTATCCGGAAAATATGAAAACTAGCTCAATCGTTAAACATATTATTTTCAATGAATAGTTTAATTTTCGTTATAGCCGTTATTTTGTATAGCAAATTGTGCTATTCATCTGTACCTCAAAGCCAAACTAACCATAACTCACGTTAGCACTACTTTTCGGGAAAGCGTAAAAACGTTTGTCTGGTGCATACAAATGTTGGGATTCACACTGACACAAAACTAGTAAATCATTATTAAGGACATATTTTTCAAATAAAAAAACGTTGTTGTGGCTCAATGTAGAATTATGCTAAAATGTTTTCATGTCTTGTAATTTTTCTTGTAAAATAATTTAGTTAGCCTTCGAAAAGACTGTATGAGGTAGTGAAAGAAAAACTCTGGACACATTCAACTTCTTACAAATATTTGCAGAACTGATAGCAACGTTATTTATCTTGCTCTACGAAAGTAAAATATAACTAAAGCATCGAAATACAAAACGTGCATATTCTGCATAATATTTCAGAAGAGAAAAGTTTGCTCCGTCAATCTGAATTATGCAGTAACAACCAGCTAAGGCTGCGGAAGAAAGTGACCGACACTATCTCTTGAAATTTTGAAGCGTTCGGCTCCCGATTCTTTTGCTCTCAAATTGTCCGACTTCGAATCCGCAGCACTCATAATCACTTGAAAATCACTATTTTTACTCTTCTGATAGTCTGTATAGATATTACAATTTGTTTAAGAACAGACGACAATGGAAAAGTAATACTACTTGTTCTATTCGACCGAGATAATAAATCTTGGTTCTGCTAATCGCTATTTGAAGTCCATTTATTCTGCAACTAGTGGTACCCGCACGGTTTTGCCCGTAATAGAAAATTAAAAGCTCTTTACAAATATATATTTACAAATGTATGGTGAATTTTTTGCCAGTTGGCTTGTGCCCATGTTACGGTTTCATGTTATGATAATTTCGTAATTTACTCGTCCATCTTATGAGAATTTTGTTCTTAAATTGGAATAGAAAAAGAAATCGCTTCTAGGTGCACACCCCCATGCTACAAACTAACTTTGTGCCAAATTTCATGAAAATCGGCCGAACGGTCTAGGTGCTATGCGCGACACAGAGATCCTGACAGACAGAGAGAGAGATCCGGACAGAGAAACTTTCAGCTCTTTTATTAGTAGAGATTAAACATTGCGTATGCGAATATGTGCCGCATTGCTGTTCTTTAGCAAACTAATGTTTCATCTTCTGCATTCACAAATGTTTTTCCCTTTCAGAGCTAAATTTGGGCAAATGAACTTTCTTCAGTGTTCCGACAGGTCTATCCCAGAAGGCCAACTCTTGAGCCAGCGAAAGTACCAAATTTTCTTTTTATTTTCCGAGTAGTCAAGTAACACCCCATTACAGTGCGTAGTGGCTGCTCCCGAGCAATAATCACCATTCTGAAGTTTCTGGATGGATGTCCTTGTTGAAACAAATTGTCAGCGTTTACCAAACAAGGTGGAACTGGCGAGGTTGCGACTGTTTTGAAAATGCTCAACGGGAAGTTCTGATTTCACAAAACGTCAAGTGAGAGGCAAGTGTTTGAGAAACGATTTTCTAAGAAAAATAAAACATGATGTGGAGAAGGAAGTGCCACGCCCCCTCCACGCCTCGGGCAATATTAGCTTCGAATCTGACTAGGTCAAGGCTGAGCATCCATCAAATAGTGATTATCGTTCTCTCCAGAACGCATCCAGCTTGATCGTTTGCATGGAGAACATAGCAATTTCTTCGCTCTTTCAAAACGTATTCTCGGATTCTTTGATTAATTATTGTGGATTTGATGACATGTTTCATGTGGGTGAAGAGTGAAAGTGAGTCGGGAATTCGCCTTATCTCGATGTCGTTGAAACTCTTTGTTTCGTTTTGAAGCAAATTGTAGTTTTCGTGGCTGCGTTTGATCATGACATTTTGGTGTTCCGCAGAATATTCTGTATGCCAGCTTCCATAAAAAAATCAGAATTGCGTTTTGTGCTTCTGAGAAAGGGTTTTGTTGCCAACTTGTTTTGAAAAAATACCGCAACAATTGTTTTTAAAGTGATGGCTGTTTAATACAAAAAATATCTGAGTAACCGTGTAAGAAATAAACACTACATCATACCTGTCAAATCACGTTCTACTTAAAGGCTGTTTAAGCGAGCAAAAGATTAATTTGCGTGGGATCTCACTTGAGTTCAGCTTCCGCATTTTTTTTTTTAAATTTCAAGTGAAATTTCACACACCGGAAGACATTTACTCTATTGGTACAGGAGAATTATGTCTAAAGCATACAAGGTTCACGCACTTATTTTATTAGAAACTAATTTCTGGTTAGAAGCACGACTTAACTTGCTTGAGAGCTCACGAGAGCTCATCTCTTGTACTTCTTTTCTCTTTTGAGAGAAGTTTCACATACTGAACAGACCCAAGTCTATTAGCGCCGGAGAATATGGCCTAAATACATACCATACCATCTCAGAGAAGTCCTTAGGAATATACGGCTCACGCACTACTTTTGTTAGAAATTAAGCTCTGGCTAGATGCAGGACTGAATTTCAGGCCCGTCATGTCGAATGGTTCATCCATTTTTTAAACAAGTGTAGTTTTCCCAGCTGAAATTTGGCCAGAGTAGCTGCAGTAAAAATGAGAGTGGGGATTACAAGCATTTCGGTCTCATGTGCCTCCGAGGTATAAAGAAATTTAAGTAATTTCGAATTTTTCCAGGGTGGAGGAAGAAAAGAGTAAGGGTAATTATGTAATTATGTATTAATGTAAATTATACCAGAACAATACCGAGCAACATGCCCACTTACATGTACAAATGCATTGATTTCTCAAAGTCAAGGGGGGGGAGAGCAATTGACGCTCTTGACACCCCTAAAAGTCGTACATACTTCAGTTGCATGGGACGTTCCTAGAGCTGAAGTCCGGTATTTTTCGCTACAGATCTTTCAAAAAAGACACAGAAAATTATTTTTAAAAAATCAAAAAATTAACTTAAAATAAATCAAACTTATTTTTTTCCCCCATGAGGAAAGTTATTGAAGTGGACAGATAAAAATCTTCGAGAATAGATCATGTTTTTCCCGCAGTTCGGCGCTGGTCCGCTAGACCAGCCCGATCTTAAATTTTTGGAAGGGCGGAACTCTAACTTTATTGTCTCGACATTTATTGCTTTCCACTTTGCCGAATAAAACTCCGCATTTTGCCGAATGATAAAATACAAGTATGCCCATGTAGGTAAATCTAATGAAAAGGGACATTCGGGCATTTATAAATTGTAACATTGCAATTATTTCCAAATTTGCCGAATCTTCAGACAAAATTTGACGAATAAAGAAATTTTTGGGAGGTCACAGTAACCTCGCGTGACCTCCTATTGGGGTGCCCTTGGAACCAGCTGTTGAAAGTCCCAGATGTTACGTTTCCTAATTCGTGTTTCGTTTTGAAGAATCCCTCCGCTGTTGCCTAATTCTATGCATTTGAGCAATATTGTATTCACATCCGAGTCGGACCAGAGTCATGGGCAAAACGGAGAGGATAATCCATTATGCTGGAAGCGTAGTATTCAAACAGACGCTTATTTTAGTCACGAATTCCAACTGTCATTCAACACAAAAGAATAGTGTCGAAAGTTACGTATTGGAATAACATTGTCTCTCATGGTTCCTTGCCTCGGATGCTCTTCTCATCAAAATTCACGTAACCGTGCAACGAGTTTCTATGCATATAAATGTGTTACAACCGCTTTTTCGTGACTTTCTTTTGTTTTAGTGTGTCTCGTAGAAATGTCTAGCTGTTGGCCTTTCGCCCTCGTGACACTAACAGGGCTTCTCCTTTGGCATGGAGCAAACGGTAGGGGGACAAAGTAATTTTTCAATTGTCCTTATCTTTATGAACTTCCCCGTAAGGAAAGCGTTCCGATTTGGAGACATAAAATACCTATTTTAGGACACACGCCCGTTTCCGATACGGAAGTATGACCAGGAAGCGAATCAGTTGCATCTTAAACTCTCCAATTTCAGGAGCGAAGGAATGGAAATCACTGTATTACCATAATTTTACCATAATTTTGTCTGAACATTACTGTTTGGAGGTCCGACTCGGTATAATTTATATTAGTTTGTGAACCCTATGAAATTCCAGGAATGAAGCAAATATCTGATTCCATACGGAAGAAAGTTTTAAAACCTGAATATTCTTTGAAAAATGTTTCCATTCTAGTCTAGTTAAGTCTGAAGAACAAAAATGTTTGACGTTATTGATTTCGCATTACGTATTGTTAACTGAGGTCCGGGCCTCATCCTGGGAGTTAACCTGCATAGTCCTTAGCTTTGAGACACATTACTAACCCTTGCCAGTTAATACTTTAAAACCTGTAAAGTTGACCACCTTTGTAAGTTGACCACCTGTTTAAGTTGACTGCATTTTTCAGGCACGGAATTAGCCCTTATCATATAAATCAACCTCTGTAACTTGACCACCTGTTTAAGTTGACCACTAAAATAGTGCACCGCAAGTGGTCAACTTACACATGTTTTCACTGTAGTACATATGAATGTAAATGCTGTATGAAATACCAGAAAAAATATTATAGTTCGTCATGACTAAAGCTTGCATCCCCCTCCCCCCCCCCCACTCATACACAGAGCAAAATTCTACTCTGGTGGTTAAAATGATTAATGTAGTTAGAAAACACAAAAAGAAAAATGACTTTTTGCGCACGCGCAGTTGAGCATTACTTAAACAAAAAGGCGAATTTTTGCTTTTTAACGTTGACACTGAAAACTTTCTGCTTGCTGCGAACATTTTTTTTCAAACATCGATATAAAACGGCCTACAGCTAAAATAAATTTGTTCTCTCAGCCTATTTTTGGAGAGTTCATTTTGCGTAGTTTACATCAGAAACTGTCAACTTGGACTGTCACTAAAATATACTTTATTTGTATGTTAACTAGTTAACTATGGTCGCTATCTATCTCCGAAATGATTAGTTTGTTGGCAAATGAATAGAATGCCTATGTTGAGTTTCAATGGTCTTGGTCTACAGTTTAAATATGAAAAATTTATCTAGACGCATCCTGCTATTACACTGCAGCAGTGGGTAGCATAGGGATCAGGGGCTTTCCTTAACTGCTACAGAATTCGAAAGCAATGGAAAAAGCTGGTCCTTAAAAAAAAAAAAACGTGAAAACCATTATTTATAAACACATATTCGAAAAAATCGATCAAAACATTTGAGAAGTTTCAGTAATAAAAGGTTAAGTAATGTTGTGGAATATGTGTCGTTGAAGAAACCATCTTCAGTACACAAATCATTCAAGCAAAAACAAGGTTTTGTTGTGTTCCGTTTTATATTAAAAAAAAGAAAAGAAAGAAAAATGCATATTTTCATTTAAAAAAAAGAAGTAAGAATGTATATTACAGTAGAGAACCAATTATCCGGGAAGTTCGGAACCATCGCTATCCCGGATATCTGAATTTCCCGGTTTTCTGGATCACTAAAAAGCGCAACTGGCTGATTGTTTATGAAGCTTACCCGACTAAAATAAATAGTAATATATATTCGAGTAAGAAGAAAACAGTTTAGAAATGCTTATTAATATCGAAATATTAAAAACTACAAGTGAGAGAAAAATTTAAACACCAAAACTCTTAAGTTATTCATAAGACTTGAGACCCCTCACAATCAGCTTGAAATCGGGGGGGGGGGGGGGGGGGGGTTGATATTCTAAAATGAAAGAAAATGAAGGGAAGGGAAAGAAACATGTTTTTGAAGGTAAATGTGCGATTTTTCTAGTGTATGAAAGAATTTTTCATGAACGCATTTTTTTTAAAAATATTTTATCAAGATTTTGAGTTTGCGATTACGATAGCTATGGATAACTATTGCTTTTGCATTAAGTTAATATCAATAGAAATTTTATTTATGAGTTTTTGCAGCCTTATTACAGTCTTACGTTTACCGATTTCTGGATTCCACGATCAACTATCCGGAAAATTCGCGAATCTGGTTTTCGGCGTTTCCCGCACTTTCTCGACGTCACTTTTGCTCAAAACGGCTTTAATTAAAGGCTATTCAATAAAATATCGCATTAGAATGCGACAATATTCATTTCTTAAGTTTTCAGTTGGAATAAAAATCGAAAACTTCAGGCTTACCAGTGTACCTTTTAATTCAAAAAAATATTTCGGAAATTTTGCCAGGCGTAAGGAATAACGCTTTGAAGTTCGGTTTTGTAAACATTTTCCAGAGTTATACGTGAGTAATATGGTATTTAATAAAAAACCGTTCATATTCTTTTAGGTATTTCAAAAAAATGCTTAGTTTTTCAAAAATTACCAATATGTGTATTTTTTAAAAGTAGTGGGAAAATCGGCAAAAAGTTGCCGGTTTTCTGGTTCCCGGATAAAAGGTTCTGCACTGTATAAGAATGGATTAAGAGAGAGTGTTCAGTAACTTATAGGATCTACTATCAAGCCATCAGCAAGCGCATGTCGGATCATGGGTGGGGCCATGGTCGGATGAATAGGGAAAAATAGGTAAAGAAAATGCTGCCAAACTGCAAGTAAAAAGAAGTATTTTTCATTAATGCAAACTCGAAAAGTGACTAGAACTGAAATAGTTTTTGTTTTCAATAAAAGAAATCGGAAAGGTTGCAAAAACAGGTGGAATAATTTGAGAAGAAACATTTCGTAGGAGTTCATTCTAAAATCACTGAGTCCAAAACTGCAGTTTTGAGACATTGTCATATTACGAACTTCGGACAACTATGTTAAACTATTCTGTTTAAAACTTCAATAATTCTCTAAAAAACTAAATAATCGTAATCTAAAAACTTTTTGGATCGCTATCGATTCGTTATAAAGATTTCGTGAAAGATAATTAAATTCTTTTCAAGAGAGAGAGAGAAAAAAAGTTATTTTCTCTAAAAAGGACAAGAAGGGTTGCATTTTTCAGGCACGGAATTAGCCTTATCATATAATTCAACCTCTGTAAGTTGACCACCTGTCTAAGTTGACCGCCAAAGTACTGCACCGCGAGTGGTCAACTTACACAGGTTTCACTGTAGCACATATGAATGTAAATGCTGCAATATTATTGACTATTATTGATTATATTATTATTATTATATATGCTGTTGAATATTATTGACTAGCGGTAGTTGACCAGCTTTGCCCGTTGTAGAAAATTAAAAAGTTATTTGGTTCGCCTGTACATTTACAAATAATGGATAATGAATTTATCGCCAATTTGCTATGTTAATTTGCTTGCCTATGTTAAGGTTCCACATTATGATAATTTGGTAATTTACTGCTTAAATGTTAAATGAAATAATATGTTACAGAACTGTAATCAGGCTGTAATTGTCTCGATTTTCATTAGTTGATCGCAATCTGCATGTAGACAATAGAACTTAATTCAATTGCAGATGAAACTTTTATTAAATAACAATTCATCAAACAATTACGCATAAATGAAAATGCTCGTTACTATTATTCAAACAACTATTTTCGTATCCAATTTTGCATTAGAATTCATATATTCTTTCACATTACCTATGTTGTCAGCATTATATAAATAGCGTAAAACGCTTGCACGCACAAAAGTAGGAAGCCGAATATGACTTCCTAAACGATGCACGATTTTATGATAACTCATTTGTTGGAAAACTCTTTTTACGCACTATTGTTTAAAAGGTCGTTTTAAAAAATCCTCTTAACAATACTGAGAATTGGGCTTCGTAAAAAATTACAAAAACGTGATACCTAACATCGGAAGTTAGCGTTATGTTCACAAACCATTTAGAAGCACATGGAAGATCTTCTATTGCTTTTTAAAATATCCATCGCACGATTTCATTGTGGAATAATTCGCATCGCGTAAGCAAGGCAAAAAGTGTTTTCATTTTTTTTTTTTTTTTTTTTGCCGATATATTGTAGGCCGAACGATTGTTGAATTACCGTTTTCCCAGTTGGGTGTGGAGGTATGGGACATGGACAAAGGTGGAATTGTTTTAGAGCATTAGTTTTTAGAGTGAATATTTCGTTCACAATTTATTTATTTGTTTTTAATCTCTGGGCATTATTCGTAATGTTCCCGTTTCGTGATGTATTGTTCATTCATCTGGAGGAATTTAAAACATACGTCTGGGCAAAGGAGTGTTTTTTTAACCTTTCACTTAATTTTCATATTGCTTCTCTTATAGGGGGGGGAAGGAAATTGATCCATAAAAGGCGTAAAGGAAGGATTTTCAACTCCTTCAGGGGAACTTCATAAGGATTTTTAATTTTTAAAATTAAAAAATCTTAAATTTCATCTGTTTAAAGGGGTCCGGGACACAAAAATCCTCAAATTTTGCAATTTTTTTTTTATAATTTGAAAAATTGCTCCGTTTTTTTTCTGCTTAAGAGGACATTTGAATCTTGTTTCTACCTTAAATAGAACGAAAGTTATAGTTATTTTTGTTGCATGCATCTAACGAATGTGTACATAACTTTGAAACTTTAAACGCGTTTTTCTCCATGATGCAATTTTTCCCGATTTCTTGCATTCAAACTCTTATAAGTCAGGAACCGATAGAGATAAAGTAATGAAACTTGGAGCATATCTTTTTCAAGCAATTTACTTTAATTTTTATTCGGAGAATTTGAAAAAAAAACGTTTACTGCAAAAATTATGATTTTTTTAAATAAAAGTATCTTCGAATTTTTCGAAATTTTTGTTCAAATATTTTTTATTTTTTATTGAATCAATATTTTTAAAATCGCCGAATAAAAATTAAACCTTAGATATTTGTGCATACTTTTTTGAAAAAAAATTGAAAATTGACCAACAATATTTTGAGTTATAGCAATTTAAAGCAACCCCATTTTTTTGAAAAACACTAATTAAATTTAAATAAAAAAATATTTTTTTTTTTCATATTTATGTTATGATTTTGCGTATTAAATAAATGATGAATCAGTTCAAAAAATTTCAAAACTCTAAAGTACATAATAAAAAAATGTTCAAAATGTGTCCCGGACCCCCTTAAGAAAAATAATTGGTCTTAAACCTTTTAACCTTCCTTTTTTATTTTTGAATTTCTTCTGTTTAAAAAAATAAAAATTGATTCTAAAAAGGCGTAAAGAAAGAATTTTCAAGCTTTCATTTTAATTTTTAAATTTTTTATGTTTAAGAAGAAATTTTGATCTTAAAGGTGTAAAAGCTTCTGTTACCATTCCGATTACATCATTTTTTCTGTACATTTGAATGGTTGAACATCTTGCCAGATTGTGGGGGGGGGGGGTAACTCTAATGCATTCTTCATAGGTAGAGCTGGAAAAATAAACCAATCCAATATACTTGTCTGTCAGAGGCTATACCAGGGGTGGTATTTGTACTTTACCCTGGAAAGCCAGAGAACTCGTACCTTTATCACATGATCTTCTTACAATATGTTACTAGCTTTTACTTTTCAAAGTTTTCCGAATTTTTAATATTTTTGGGATTTTAGAAGATTTAAGTTTTATTCCTTGAATTATAATTCATTTGCAACTCCAGAGCTCGAATATGCTACCTTGCGGTGATTAACAATACTAAAGAAACAGGTAAAACATTCCATTCCACGTGTTTTCTTTGGGGTAAATTACAGATTTCGGACAGTTTGTAGTGTAATGTAATTTCAGAAGAGTAGAAAAGAAAGCTTCCCACAAATGCGATGAAAAATTACTGCCATTTACTAAGCTTCAAAATAAGTTATGAGTTACGGGATTTTTTTGTTTTACCTTTTTCATCCGCCATTTAACAGTGGCTGCAGCGCCGCCTATACTTAATTGGAGTTGCGTATTACTATTGTTACTTTTTTTTTTTGAACTGGTGTGGCATTTTCTCGCTATTAAATTATATCTAACTAACGTCACAAGTAAACAATCATGCTCTCCATTGTTGAATTAGATTGGAGAAGATATATCTTGGTGAAAGTTTTTAAAAGTTACAATATTTTACTTAAAAATAAACTTAATATGTTAGAGGCTCCATGGAAATGTCGTGACAATTATTGGTATTTCTATACGTAATCTCAATGGCACAAGGATTGTCGGCATGCTCTTAATAAATCAGTCGTGTAATAGAAACATTTCTTGAGAATTTTCTTCCTGGTTAATCATTACCGCAGCTGTGGAGTCGTTAGGAAAAGGACAAACTCCGGCTCTCCTTGAATTTTTAGCCTCCGACTCTTTTACCGCAAAATTATATGGCTCTACTGTCTGACCACGGATTGTATGGAAAGACAAACATCCGTTTTACAACCGGAAATGGACAAATCTACTATTTTTTTTTAACGATGTCGGCTTTTGCAGAATCAGTCTCATTCAAATGAGCGGAATACGTGCATTAAATTTTTACTTTTCCCACTCATTCACATAGATTCGTTCCATTTGGACATTCGAAAACTCCATACAATCCGTGGTTGGACAGTAGAAGGAGGACCAACTTAAATGTACTCTAATAATTTCTGAAGACTTTTGGGCTTATGGACCTGGTCTAGACAAGATGATTAGAAAAAACAACAGCATCTTAGAGAACCACTGCATTACACTGTTCGTGATTCAGCTCAAAAAAAAGTTTATTATTATTTTTTTAAAGAAGAAAAAAAAAAGCAACTCTCCTTATTTTCTCTGAAGATGCTGCAGTGTAATACGATGGGCGTTATGTTGTATTCGGAAGAAAGATCTGTGTGATAAAATGTTCGAATGTATGGCTGTGGAAGAGTTATTGCTTGAGCCCCAAGGAAATTTTTCCGCGCAATACCGTGACTAAATACACACGTCACGATGTAAGAAGTTATCTCATCAAGATAAGACCCAGCTACATTCTTCCTTTCTTCATAGTTGGCGTTTTGTGATTAAGTATTTCTAATAGCATTAATGCAGCCTTTGCTTTTAGTTGAAGTGCCATCTGTTGAAGTTTTTAAGCAGAAAAGTGAGGGGAACAGATCCAAGAATTTTAACACGAGCAGCAGAAAAAATAAAACTAATTGATGTTAAAATAAATGCACGGTTTATTTCGAAAATGTAAATCGGACGAATGAAAGTTTGATAAACGTTACTGGTCTTTTGCTCTTTTGTTTTGATATGTAATTGTAATAATAGTGTACTTCATTCAAACCTTTTTTGATTAATTATGCCATAAAAAATAAATAACTGAAACTAAGAGTTGTTTCCTGTTCAAACGAGACGGATGAGAAGAAAACACGAGATGTTACCTTTTCGAAACAAAAGATTCAAACAATCGAACTTGACTTTAAAAGTTTTCTTGAAAGCAATTTTTTTTAATTGAAAGTAGATCTCAGATTATATGCACAGTAAAATCATCAAATACTTGCACAAAAATATGTATTAAGAAGAAATTTCGTCTAGAACTAAACGAGCCTACTTTCCCGTATACCAATACCGACTTTCTAGTATCGGATCAATATTTTCAAAATTAGCTAAAATCTCAGGTTATTTCAAACATAACTTTTTTACATTTAAAGCTGGTTTCTAGAAATAAAATTATGCCTCGCTTATCTGAAGAAATAGATGTCAACAATAAACGAGCAAATAAAGCAGTAGCACTTTCTAATCAGAGCAGCTAAGAAATTTTTACCATAAAAAAAATCTGCTTTCAAAAAAAAAAAAAAGAAAAATAATAACTAAAAAATAATATGCTCAATAAAATAAATACACTATGTCAAAAGAAAAAAAAAATCTTGGTTTTCCCTTGTTGCCAAGAAAATAATTTAAAATATAAATAAATGTTTTTTCAAAAATAAATAGAAATACAATAAAATGTCAACTTGTCAAGAAATAATTTTCTATTATCAAAAAAAAAAAAAAAAATCGTTTGCGCATTATTGATGTAGAAACATAAAGAACTCCAAGTTTCTCCGCCAAAAACTAAATTTTGTAATTGAAACTTTAGAGTTAAAATAAAAAACAAATAAAAAAGTCAATGATTATTTCACAGTATAAACCGTTACTGCGGAGTGGGATTCAATCTCATTTTGGGGTTATAAAATCAGATTTGCGAACCGAAGGTGTTTAATTCAAAGACTCAGAGTCAGAATCGGTCATTTCCCTCCAAAGTCCGCAACTCAGCCAATGTTCGCGGAGTCGGATTCGGAATTATTACGGGATAAAGGAGTCGGGAGTCAGAGTCAAAGACTTAAAAATTCCAAGAGTCGAAGCCGATCATTTTCCATTCGTGTCTAAATTTTTGCCAAAGTTAAGAAGTCGGAGTCTGACTCATTTTCGTGCACAACACAAAAGTCTGCAGTCGGAGTCGACTGCCCTAAAATTCTAGGTGTCTGAGTCGGGAGTTTGTCTGCAAGAGCTATTTCCAACAAAATTTGTTTGAAGTAAATCCGCCTTTAAGTTCGGGATCTATATTGAGTTTTAGTTTCTCCGTAGGCACTAATGTTAAAGGATTTGAACTGTTCAAAATTGAACGGAAAATTGTTCAACTCAAACAGAGCATTTCTACACATGTTGTTCTTCAAAAGCTTTTTCCTACAAAGTTTGAAGCAAATTTGCCTCTTAAGTGCGGGATTTATGTTTGCCTTGCATTTCCTCGTAAGCGCTAATGATAAGTTTTTTTGAACTGTTCAAAATTGAACGAAAAATAGTTAAAATATGGGAATGAGGTGTCCTTGCCGAGATCTTTAGAACAAAAAAAAAAAAAAAAAAAAAAAATGTTCGAATCGGACTATTCATTTAAAAGTTATTAGGGACAGGCAGACATTTTCCCCCAGTCTACCTTACTTTCCAATTTTTAATTTTTCGATATTTTATTATTTTATTTATTTTTGACTTTTGTTTTTCAGTTATAAAACATTTTTATTCACGAAATGAGTTTTCACATTTATAACAAGCGAAAAGCTTTTTTAATCTTGCATTTTTAAAATATTTTTGGCGATAAATTTTATTTTTGGTGGTAACATGCACAAAAAATAGTATCCGCAAAAATTCGGTCTACCCGAGAAGAACCCATAGGTCGTCCGATTTTTGTTCCTTATCAAATCCGAAATAGTTTTTTAATCTTTTTTTTTCCTTGTGGGGAAAAATGTAAAAGTGAGTGGAAAACGTAGTAATCTTTTTGAAAATTTTCTGTTTTTATGCAGTTTGTATGAAATTGCATACAACTATACATGCATGCATTTGCATATATTCCGGTTTATATTGATAAGAAAACGACTTTGCAGTAGGGCTCGACCGATGGCATTTTTTGGCCGATGGGCCGATGCCGATTGTTGGCCGATTGTTCAAAGATGGCCAAAGGCCGATGGCCGATAGTTTTCCTCCAAATGGCCGATTGCCGATGGCCGATGGCCGATGCCATTGGCCGATGGCAAAAAAAAAAGTAAAAGAAAAAATTAATTTGAATTCTGATATTTTTAATTCAAATTATGTTTTTCGCAATCACAAGTTTCGACGGGACCCTACTCATCGGCGTTATTGCTTCTAGAAACTGCTCTTGTCCCCCCAAAGTGCCCCTTTTTCCTGGGCGGTTACGTGTGTACAGTTTTGTGTGTGTGTGTGTAAGCGCATGCATGTGTAGGCTTGTGTGTGCGTAGACCTGTGCATACAGGTAGGCGTGTGTGTCTCTCTGTGTGTGTCGGCCCTTGTACATGTGTAGGCTTGTGTGTGCATAGACTTGTGCAGGACACGGACGCTACCGACCAGGAGAAGCGGATTTCGGGGAACATTGTTCAGAACCGGAGGAGCTGCGCCTGCAGAGGACAATGGGCGAGAGTGCTGCAGAGGGAGGCGGGTGGGAGGGAAAAAATCAGCGTAACGTCAAGGACAGTCAAATGAGAACAATAAGCAATTGTGATTGCTCAAAAAAATCTAACAGAAATAAATTGATAAGATTGTCAAGGATTTAAAGGATCATTGATTCAATTCAATTTACTTCCTTTCTACGAATAAGGAATTGCAATCACAAAAAAAAAAAAAATCAGATTTCGACCAAAATTTCTATTTTACGATCACCCAATTTAAATTTCACAAGTTTTTTTCGGCACATCTGTACATGCATGATGCATATGTACCTAAGAACATATAGATGACCGAAATATCCATTTTGAACGCCTCCTTAGTTAAGTATCGCAAATTTTCTTGTGATGTCTTTATGCGCGTATACTTGCCTCACTCAATAACGTTATGAAATAGTAAGTTGAAAACTCATACGTACGTAGTATGATCTAAAAATTCGAGGACAAGTTGTATAAAACCTTACCCTGAATAGTTCACATTACCGAAGTACATCTATCTACAAAATAGTCACCTTGGACGACTATGCACTTCTGCCAAAGTTCCTATAGCTGTTAGAAGGACTCCTGGAAGACATTTATCGCAGCCTCCTGTGCTGGTTGACCTCTTGCGCTGCTGCTTTAACTTCATCGTGGGGAAGATGGTGACTTTCATGCTGAGGATACACGGTTCGATCGGTTAATATTCTGATATGACAAGCGAATAACATAAAGTTTCGTCGGACTTAGCTCCGTGTGACTTTTACCTGTTCCCAGCAAAAAAAAAAACAACATTTGCATGGACGGTACTTTCTTCCGTCAGGAGAAGATAAAACTGCACAGAAGGTAGCAAAAAATGGCTTCCAGGAATGTTTCTAAAAGTTATATGAACACTGGCAGAAGTACATAGTCCCTCAAGGTGACGTTTTGAAGGTGGATGTGCTTCGATAATGTGAACTATTCTGGGTAAGGTTTCATACAGCTTGTCCCCCGAACTTTTGGATCGTACTACGTACAATCTTTTTAAGGTGTAGTTATCCTTCTCCTTTTTTGCCTGCTGTATGATAGAAGACAAAGAACAAGAGTCAAAAAAAAAAAAAAAATTATTAATTTGAATTCTGAAATTTTGAATTCAAATTATGTTTTTCGCAATCACGAACTGAGACAGGACTCTACTCATTGGAGTTATTGTTTCTAGAAACAGCTTCTGTCCCCCCCCCCCCCAATCCTGCCTCTTTTCTTGGGCGGTTACGTGTGCATAGTTGTGTGTGTAAGTGTGTAGGCTTTGTGTGTGCGTAGACCTGTGTGTATGCACGTAGGCGTGTGTGTGTATGTGTGTGAGCGTGCGTGTGTGTAGAACATGGACGCCTCCGACCAGGAGAAGCGGATAGCTCAAGACCGGAGCAGCCGCGCCGCGCCACCTGCAGAGGACGGTGGGCGGTGGTGCTGCAGAGGCTTCTGGTCCAAGCTGAAAAAGGCACGGAACATCAAAAACGGTCAAATGAGAACAATTAGCAATCGTGATTGCTCAAAAAAAAAAAAAAAAAGAAAGAAAGAAAGAAAAGAAAGAAAGGAAGGAAAAAAAGGAAGGAAAAGAAAGAGTTTAATAACCAATTGATGTTTTTTTTTTAAATTGAACATATAACTAAGATTTCAGTAATTTTGTAATAATGCATGGATTTAGGTACAGTAATCATAGTTAAAAAACATTAAATTATGTTGTTTAATCTTTCAAAAAAAATTAAGAATAAAACTATTAAACCGTCAACAAATTACGCAATTAAAGTGGAAAGATTGTACGTAGACATTTTTTATTCATCAAATTAAACAAAAAAGGTGACAGATAAATTACAATATTAAATCGTAATAGGAATATTTTTATACTTATTTAAAATTTATGAATATGGAAGTTTGCATTTTTCATATAAGTTATAACAGTGACATAAGTTTTGCGTCAATAGGAAATAGCGATGAAAGGAGCGAGGATCTTAACGCAGCTACAACAAAAAAACTCAATATTTACAACAAGTTAATAACTGAATACATATACTACTTGATCTGATTTTTGCAAACGTAGTTTTAAAGAATTTGATTGTTTAATCTCTTATGAAGCACTACAAACAAGTTCAAATTAAATTTTTTCAATTTAACAATAATATTCTGAAATTTAAAAAAAATGCATAATAGAAAATCCTTGGAACTTTTCTATAACATATTATTAAAAATATGATGAAAACGAAAATAACTTATTCACTGATTTTATATAAATACATAAAAATAGTTACTTACAACAGAAAAAAAAAACGATCGCTATTAATGATGCGAAAAAGATGGCGAATTACGTAATACAGGTGAAACAAGTATAAGAAATACGCAAAATGACATTTCTTGACCAAAATAAATAATCGCTAAATATTTAAGAAATGCTTGAAACGACGAGGGTGGATTAGGGGGGCCCCCCTCTGATTTTGGAGTAACTCACAACATTAAACTTCTGCCTCATTTTTTTAGTACAGAACCGCTACCACCAACGCCTCGGAAGAGTTTCTGAATCTACTTCAGGTCTTCAAATTCAAAAGTTTCTTTGATTTCCGAATTATGTCAACATTCAAAACGTTTTTAATCAATTTCTTACATTAATGCTCTAAATTCTTCCTAAACAATAGATAAAGCTTGAAAAACAAAAATCTCTAATTTTATGAATGGTGTTAGTTTTAAACAACCAAGAAGTATAACTAGAGTTTAATTTCAGAAATTGAGGGTGTGGGAGGAGAGGCACGCAAGTGTTCTCGGAAATACAAAAAATAGTCGTAAAAAATGGAGTTCAAAATAATCATAAACATTGAGCAGAAAAACCCTTTTAAAACTTGCACCCGAGTTTGTTTTGACGTGCAGTGGCGGATTTAAAATATAGCAAATGTTGCAATTGCTTAAGAGGCCCCAAAACCATAGGGGCACCGTAAAAGTTACAAAAATGTCTATGATAAATGTTTTTTCAACTTCTGTGATAGAGAAATAGAGCCCCAAAATGTATTTCGACGGGCCCCAAACTTATAGCTCCGCCGAAGCGATACAGAAAAGACTGCATTACTGTGATTCATATTACAAATGTCAAAAAATCAAAATTACCATAGGTTTAACGGGAATCTAACAAAATGAAACAAAACCAGTTTCACCATCTCATATTTGCTTCCATAGTCTCCAATTCGGCAATATATCACCAAATGATCGTCAGTCTGAGACGCTATATTAGTTTTTCATTGAAATAAGTAATTAAAGCCACCAAAAACGAATAAATAGGCTTTTTAGAACACCTGATCGGAAAGAAAAAGGGAAGTGCACAACTGGAACGTACTCACACCCCACATGCGGAAATTTAGTCATCTACAGTTTACCATTTTTGAGTTACAACTTATGAGAGATACATACGTATATCCAGTCGCAAGAAACAACGCAATAATTAACTTGTTTGGTACCTGAATGTAGTATTAAAAACTCTTTCAGTGGTGACTAAAATAGAAATTCATACTGAAATTTAAGTAAAAAATTTTATATGAAAACAATAACTTCCTTTACTTTGTATTAAAAAATAAAACGACAGAGGTCTTTTTTTTTTCAAAAACATCGGCCAATTCCATCGGCTTTTCGATGTTTTTTAAGGCCGATGGGCCGATGTTTCCTGCAAGTTAGCATCGGCCGCCGATGCCGATGGCTAAATTGTTGAACCATCGGCGCCGATGCATCGGCCAGGCCGATGCATCGGTCGAGTCCTACTTTGCAGGTTCTCCTGAAACGGAAGAAAGTTGAATAGTATTCATTTTTAATAGCATTTTAGTTACATTCGTAAGCAAATGCAGCACACAAATGCAACACGCCATTTTAAAATGTCCTTTCCAAGTAACAGATGCCACAACAGCAGCAGTCTGAAAAACAATTTCTCTGCAATATTTTGTTTTAATGCAGTAACATTCGATTCTAAAAGAAATCGAGCTTTTTGTTTTAGCAGTTCTTGGATCCAAGGAAGTTCGAATGGAACGTTCGGAATGCGTTTAGGAAAATTATAGTGATTGTCGGATTTTTCTTCGGCGACGAAAAGGATAAAAGCCTATTATTTGAAGCCGGCTTGTTTTCAATTTGCGATCGTGATCTTTTATTACTATTCATTAAAAAAAAAGATAATTCGTTAAAGAATAGTTTGTGGTTGGAAAGGTATCGGAGATCGAAATTTCGTAGAAATGTGTGGTTGTGGCTTAAAAGGTCTTTTCTTTGTTGAATTCCAGTGTTGTTCTGTGGAAGCTAAACATTCTTACTGCATACAAGTTTTAAACATTTCATGAAATTTTTGACCGCACTGCAGTAAAAAGACACGAGAAAACAAATTATATCACTTTTAAGTGGACGGTGGTCAATAACGCAATAGAAATCGAACATAATTGTTCGCATAGACTCAAGGACGTATATGTGGTGGAAAGGTTTATTTTTTGTGCTTTTGAAATAAAATATGACAACATTGTAACTTATAATTACGCATTCCATTTTTCATTAAAAACACGATAATTTTGTAAGAAAAACTGTTCAGATAAAAATGTGCGCTGCTTTCACGTTTTACGTTTTTTAGAGTTTTATAATAATTATTCTAATTACCTAAAGCAAAAGTTTCTCGATCAGTTAATCTAGGCTTTCTGAACATCCCTAAATATTCGGAGTTGGCATCGTGTCACTATTCATCTAGGTTCAAGAGCACCCATATAAGAGGGCAATTGGGGGTTCAAGCCCTTTTAGTACTTTTTTCTTTGCAAAAATGCAAAATCATTTCTTTTCTTGCCTTTAATGAATATGTCATAAACGAGCTGATGTGTGCATCACCTGACTTCCTTTTACTCCAATTTAATGTCATTTTCTCATTATTGGCAGTTTTAATATGATTCAACAGTTTACTCTCTAAATATCACCAACAGTGGCCAAATTGAAACCAGATTAAAAAAAAATTTTTATCGCCAAATTTGTCGCCAATTTGGCTACAAAACTTGGCGACCAAAAGACTGGCGATATATCGCCAAGTGTCCGCCAAATTATAACACCACTTGAGTTTACATCGAAATTAACAATGATTTCCCCCCAAAAAGGGGCAACAGGCCCCCTTTGGAGCATACGAATGCAACCAAAAAAGAAGGTGCACAACGAGACCACACTAGGAGTCTACGTACCAAATTTCAACTTGCTAGGACATTCCATTCTTGAGTTATGCAACATACATACACACATACGCACATACATACGTACATACAGACGTCACGAGAAATCTCGTTGTAATTAAGTCGGGGATCGTCAAAAAAAATATTTCGGGTGTCTGTGCGTTCCTAGGCACATTTCCACGTGTGGTCGGTTGAAAAAAAAACTCAACATTCATTTGGGGGTGAGCAACATGGAAATTAAGGCCGATTTTTGGGTGAAATTTTTTTCGCGAATACAGTACTTCCTTTTTTGTAAAAGGAAGTAAAAATGTCAAATTTTAATAACTCTAATCTGTACTGAAATCGGTTTCTATGGGGAAAATATCCTGCTAAACCATGGCAAAATGACTGAGCCCCCCATAAAATTTTGCATATGGACGCCCCTGTCTAGGTGTGCGATACATCTTTGCATTGCAACCAAACACCATGCTTGCTGCTACGATGCGAAAGTATTTGGAGACACAAAATGCAAATTTCCTGCATACATTGATGGGAGAAATTTGACACAAAATGTAGGACATGCTCTCGAGTTCTTCGTGATGCAGTCTTTTACCCAAACAAACGAAGAAAATCCATTACGGAATCAATTCTCTTTCGCACGCGTTACTTTAACCTTGAATGTTCTTTTCCGCAGAAACATTCGTTTCTACGCTTCAACGTAATGAGGAATTTTATTTTGCCCAATTGCGTCACATGGCAAGATATAAAAAGAGAGACGGTCGTTTCTACTTTTCTTTTCGCAAGGTTAAAGAGAATGAACAGTTTTATTCTTGATGGCTCATTAATTCCGCACACTCGCTGGAAAACGTGGAACGGGAACGTTTATCCAGTTGCCTTGAACGTTTGTTTATTGCGGACTTTACATGCTTCCACAAATTATGAACTTTCACTTTTCTCAGCGTGTTTTTGATAGTTACAGGCGTTTTTACTTCCTTGTCATTGGGTTGAAACGCTTACTGTTTGTTACTCTTTCTTGCTCGAACTGTTTGACATATTTTGCATCAGCGACAGCAAATGTTTTATTCCTAAATAATGAGATAGAGAACCGTTGCGTAGTACACGCTTACATCAGTGTCGCTTACTGGTTTTGGGGTAAATGAGTTCGGAATCGAAGGCTTTGAAATTCTAAGAGTCAGAGTCGGTTATTTTCCCTCAGAGTTCGCAGATTTATCAGGACTGCGGAGTCGAACTGATTTTAAGGTAAAATAAGTTGGAGTCGAAGGCATTCAAATTCAAGGATTCAGGGTCTGAGCCGGCCATTTCTACTCCGACTGTTGCCCTGGTTGTGAATGCGATATGGGCTTCAGTGAAGAAATCTAACACTGGCGTTGATGCTCTTACCAATGAATGTATAAAGTCGAATCTTTTAAAACATCTAATGTTTTTTGGGAGACATAAAAATAAAAAACAATGTTTTGTTACAGTCTACTTAACACATGTAGATGAAGAACAGATATTTTAATCTTTGTCAAAGTTTTCGAAAGGTCTGCATCAGAGCTGGAAACACCAATCCACGTTTTTCTCTATCATATTGTAATAGCTACCTATTCTCCAAAGTACAGTTATGCAAGACAAGTCATGAAAATTTAAAAAAAGAATATAATTAGAATGTGATGTGTTATTTTAAGCTTTAATGCGGCCCCATTCAAATTTGGAGTAATATCTTTTTTTTTTTTTTTTTTTTTGTAGCAAACCCTTTAACTGCACGCTTTTTTTTATGAATTTGGAAGAAGAAATGCGGTTTGGAACTCTCTCCCGAAAGTTTTTTGAACCTGAAGAGGGGAAGGGATGGGGTTCAGGAACTTTCTTCCGGTAATTTTTCGAAACTAAGTTCCGAAAACGGAATTTTTGACGACCTTTTATCTTTGGGGAATGAGGTTCCAGCATATTCTCCCAGAATGTTTCCAAAATTAAAGTTTTAAAAACGCAACTTTAGTATAAGACTGAAAAAGGAAGAAGTTAGTTCGCTGCGACATCTCTAAATTTTATTAATTTTTTTAAATAAAATTTTGTAAGTGTCCCCTGCATGTTTGAATCAGATAAGCAGTAAAGGGAAAGTAATAAAAATCTATCACCTCCTGCTTTAAAAATTTCTGGATCGCCTTTTGTGTTAAAAAAATGATATTAAATGACAAAACGCAATGACTAACTGACGTAAACCTTAAATAGCACATTTTAATTACTTTAGAAAAAAGTTAATGAACATACCAGTTTCTGTGTGCGTAGCTGTTTTGTCAGTATATTTATCGCTCTATTAACAAAATGCAAATAAGGAAAGTCCTTTCTGTAAGGAAATATAAAAAAATATTAATTCATAGTTTTTTATTCTTAGTGCATATTTTAGTGTTTTTCTTGCATATTTTAATGATTTGTTGTGCATATAGTGTGGTCTTAGCTATTAGTGAAAGCGAGTTATGCTTAATGATAACTTCTTTTCCGCAAAAGAGATTTTGTTTCGAACTGGTCGGAGATATCTAATATAAAGAGAAATTTACAAAAGTTATTTTTTTTTCTCATGCAGACAAATACGATTTTGAGGCTTCATCGCTGCGGCAAAATTGATATTTCATTCTCATTAACAGCTATTTCTTTTCATTAGACATTTGAAAAAGGAACAATTTTATTTTATCAGTGCTTTTGCAGTTTAAAACTATTTGCCATCAAATGAAATTATCTTCCGGGCGGGGGGAGGTTGTTAACAAGTATTTCGTGATTATGTTTACGAAACTAAACTAACATCAAATGGTGAAATGTGGTGCTACGATTAAGAAACGAGTTACTGATAGCTTCTTATAAGAAGGCCAGAAACAGATCTGGAATCTTTATGAGGATTCTAATTCTATTCATAGCGGGAGAAATTACAAAATTCTTCCAAAGTGAAAAACGGTAAATTTTCCCTCTGTCCTTCATTTTTATACCTTTTAACCTTCAAAATCTATGTTTCCGGATATCTTTCTCGCCATTTAATTTCCAAACATAAAAAAAATGTTCCACAATTACGAATCCTGCTGCGAACTATTTCATCGTTGTTGCTTCCCTATTTCCGTTTCCAGAATGAGTTTTTCAATTAAACTCTTCAAATTGGAAAAGAAAACGTTGGCACCCCTCTAGTCTCACGGTCAAAATAAGATTCCATGACACCTGCAGGAAAAACCTTCAAAACAGGAAACTATTACACTACAATTCTATGAAACTCATTCGCGGGGAAATTAAATGTCACAAAAGCTTTGAAAGAAGAGTGAAATAAGATTATTCCAATTAAATTTATATTTTTAAAAAACTCTCTTTGCAGAAAATAAACGAAATGTTGATATATTTAACCTTTGTTTGGTTAGCGTGTTTTCTGAGATTTGCTTTGAAAAATGCTTTTTATATTTGAAAAGTATTTCATTCAGTATTACACATGGAGAGAAAATTGCAGCACGAATAGCATGAAAGGTTATGCGTCAAGTAAAAGATTGCGCGGTTCTGTCAGGCTGTTTATTTAATTTCGAATACTTGTGGTGAATGAACTAGCAAATTTCAATGGTGAACATTCCCCAGTTGATTGAAATTCATCAAAGTGCAAATTGTAAATAAATTTATTTTTTGCTTAATATTGGCCTAACGTTGTTAATCCATACGTTGACTAGTAAAAACCCGCACATAAATTACGTAATTTCTATGACACGAAACGTTTCGTTTGAAAAAAAAACTTGTGCAAAATAGCCTGCTGTGGATTGAAAAGGATATGATTGTAATGTCTTGCTTTTGTTTTAATAGTTATAGTTGATAAGAGTCTGAGAATAGGTGTATGCTCAGAAATACATTCTCAAATCTCACGAAATGTTTTGACGAAATGGCTTCGTAAAAATATTCCAGTTGAAACATTTCTTCAAATTAGGGAAAATTTTCATCGTACTTTAGAAAATTTTGTGCGATTTATGCACGAGTTTCTAGCCCAGCGTGGAAAAAATCGTCATAAATGTAGAAATTTGATTGGAGAATCCTCGAAAGTGAGCGATGCATTTCTGAGTGTGTAAAAAAATGAAATATGATTATTTATTCTAATTTTTAAAATAAAATATTTCTGAACGCGTGCAATAAGCAGACTCATTTGGATTTGTAGTTTTTTAAGAAACTAGAAAATCGCCCGTCAATGTATGACAGGTGAAAATTGCTTCTATATTTGAACGAAGCAATTGCCTGCTTGGTGATATTTTGATAGCTGAAATTTTAACCCTAACTGCTGTAGATTTACCCTGAACTCCAGTAAGTAACGTTCATTGTTGACTACTTTTTCTTTTCTTCATTCTCATAAAACGACAGTCTTACCAGTAACACAGTTAAGTGACCGGATCCAGTTCAACCTTATCACAATAAAGGATTTATCTGTATCTGAAACATTGCCAAAACATATTATCAAATTATCATGCCGTGGCGCGAGTTTCATTGTTGATGGCGTCAGGAGCGTGACTCTATCATTGACTATTATACAGGGTGTCCTGAAAAAGAGTGACTGTTTTCAAAAAATTATAACAGGAGAACGGTTAATGATAAAAAACAAATTCTTGCAGAAAAGTCATGTGGTGGGCTCTAACTTTTTTCCCTCAGAATTCCAAATTTTAGTTCAAAAATGTTTCAATAGGTGGAGCTACACATAGTTCCTCGGTAACTCGAAAAAGAATTGAAATTTTTCTTCTGATTGCGACATGGGATTACAGCCGACGATTGTTTGAAAATATTGTTTTGTTTTTTTGTTCATTATTTTCGAAAAATCATGTTGTAATGTTTATATATATATATATATATATATATATATATATATATATATATATATATATATATATATATATATATATATATTTTATTTACGGGCTTACTATCTGCAGGGCCATCTGTTGGTAAAAATTTCAACTAAAATTTGGAACTCTGGAGGGGAAAATGTTACGGCCCACCACATGAATTTTCTGCAGCAAGAATTTTTTTTTTATCATTTACCGTTTTCCTGTTATTAATTTTTAAAAACAGTCAGCCTTTTTCAGGACACCCTGTATGTATATGAGGATTGTATATATCCATTAGGTTTGCAAAGATTGGAAGGGTATTATTGTTAGACCCAACAATGTATTCTACGCAATTAGTAAATTATCGTTAAAGAAATGTATTGAATTTTACCCAAGCAACCAGTTCAGCCGTTGAAATTTGCCGCAGTAAAATTTTACTCAGTTAAAAATAATGCAATTTTCGAATGCAGTGTCGTGTTTTTGTCAATCATTTAATACATTGTTATTATTCCATTTTAGAATTACAAAACTCGTTTTCCTCGTTTTTGTTGAGTGACTTGTTTTTATAAACCTATTCAGAATTTGGAAGACGTAAAAATAAAGAGTTCCATTACGCTAATTACTAGAATGTTTCCTCTTCTTTTATTTAGTTCAAAAAATGTGGTCAACGTTTAAAATGTATGAAATACAAATCTTCTTCGAGAAAACAAATTTTATTTTCCCAAGCATCAATTAGAATGCATTTTTTAACGATGAAGTTTAATGACTTGACTGACACAAATTGCGGTTTTCCTCTAATCCCATAAATAATATAACTTTCATGCGTGTCCAATTGCTTCTTTTAAAGAGGAAAAAAAACCCGTAAGTTCTAATGGTTACATAGAGCTAATCCTAGAGCAATGTTGTCACTTTCAAAGTTTTTTGTTGAAAACGATTCTTGAGGAAAAAATTCTTTCGCATTTAGAAGTATCTTCTGCGGTAATAAATATAAAATACATAATTTTGAGGCATTCATTCATCGTTTCCCGTTTCTTGAAGATGACGAACAAAAGATCGAAATTACTCTATTTTCGAATCGAAACTCGGATCTATGTGAGATCAATTCTTCTTTTTCAAGATTTAGTCTATTCTCAACTTACGCGAGGGAGGGATGCGTTCCAAGAACCTCCCTCCCCCCCCGCATAAGTCGAAATTTCTCGTTGTAGAAAAGTAAGAGATTTTTTTAAATAAACATATCCTTTTATTTTAGACAGTTTTAAACACACCTGAAACTGTTTTAATTGATTTCTTAACTTTACATTACCGTTTTACATGAAGAACCTTTTTTTTTTTTACTGCTTTGAAAAAAATGCAATGTAAAAAGCAACATAAAATACTGTTAAAATGAACAAAATCAATAGAATAGAGATGAATAAAATGAAACAGTACGGTACGGATTGTACGCAATAATAAAATGTAGCATTATAATAATACTGTACAGTTGATACAGTAATTATTGACGCACTTTATAGTTGTTCCAAGATTCTCGAAAATCTTTTCTTTAATTGTGAGAAACCTTTTCCTTCCCACTTTCAAACTTTAGATAAATAGCGTGTTTTCGTAAAATTATATTTCATTTCTTTCATATTTAGAATGAAAAAAAGAAATGAAAGATGCGGAGTGGTTAATTGTTTACACTAACAAAGCGATGTTTATACTACAGTGTGGGGAACTTCCATTTTCAGTGATGCTAAAAGGAAAATTCATTTACAAAACCAGTATTTAGTAGCCAATAACGAAGCCCTGCGATTCCCTTCCGGAAATTTTCATGTTGCGGGCGAGGAATTCACGTTAACTATAAAATTCGTTTAAAGTCGTAAACATTTTATTCTCATTTGGAATTTTTGACATTTATATTTTTGGCTGTTAAGCTACGTTCAAAACGCAATTTATTTCTTGTGACGTAAACTAATTTTTGATTTTTAAAAATCTGTACCCTGCCAATCTTTAGGGTAACCTTGAGCCTTCCTAGAAATGTGATGTAAAATAAATTATTTCAATAAAATATTGCAACCTTTGTCTAAACTTTTTGCTTAACTTCCATGTTACCTACCCTCAATGAATTTTGACTTTTTTTTTTTGGAAAATGTACCCACAAACGTATGAACAAATTAAATGTTCATTCTGATCATTCCAGAGTTGATTAGAACGAGTTTTCTCGTGATGCTTGTGTATATCTCGCATAATTCAAAAACGGTATGCCGTAGAAAGTTTAAAATTTTTATGTAGACTTTGAGTGGAGTTCAGTAAAGCACCTCTTTTTTTGGTCGCAATTCAATGCTTCAAAAGGTTCCTTTACACGCTTTTGTTGGCAAATCATTATTAATTTTAAAGCAGGCTTAAAAGAAGTCATAAACTGGTGACTAATTTGCAATGCATAGCCAAGGTTTTGTCACCGACTTGGCAGTAGATTGTAAAATTGGCAAAATGTGAAAGAAACATCAAAAATAAGATTCAGAATATAATATTTTGGCGATAAGGAAATTCCCGAAAGCAATGCTTAAACTTGATAATTGCAATATGAATCTCTGTAAAATGGTCTCTTCTGTTTTCGTTCGCATAAATTATCGGTATCAGAAGCGCTGTAGTTGGAAAAACATATTTGGAAGAACTCATCAAGGAGTTTGGAGGACGGGGAGGGGGGGGGGACTCCACAAAAGGAATAGGTGGTTTGAAATAAATTTACTTCACATTTTCATTATTTTTCAATGAGAAAAGAAACAGCTCGGGTACGGCATCCCCCTTCCCTCTCACAATACTAAGTGTCAGTAATATAACCTTTTTCTGTGCTCATTTTAAGGCCTTCTTACATTGTATTTTATTCCCTTTACACGCTAAATTTAGTTTTTATTACTGCAATCTCTGATCTCCGAAGACGAAAAAAAAAGTTTTCTATTAAATTTGAAAGCTTGATTCTCAATATTTAACATTTTTAAAGGTGCATTAATGAGTTGAAAGAAAAATGCATTGGAGAGAAACTTTTCTTAAAAACATATGATGTCTAAAAGCAAGTCCAACTTCTAATTTTGGAGGGGATTCGTTGCCGGAAGGGGGAAGTCATAAGTGTTTTTTTTTCGGCATTAATAGGGAGTCTAAGGTGAAAATTTCGAAACGTTTCTGGATGCGCTCCTGGCAGTGGCGCACACAGGAATTTTACAAGGGGTGGGTCCAATGCCGAGAGCCTCATTTTCATATCATACCCCAATATGCCGTCAAACATATTGGCTTGATTTTATCGATTATCGGGAACGAAGAACAGTAAAAATAAATTATTGAAATTAAATTAGCATTTTTAAATGAAAATACTTAAATAACCAGAGAGCAAACTAATGTATGCTTTCATTTTTCTCATATATGAAAAATGGATTCAAGTTCATAGAATCTCATTTTAATCTGTAATTACAAAACTGAAAACATGGTTATTGCAGTGTATTCATTTATAATCACCACTCTGCTTCTTACAAGCAATTCGTTATAGGAAAAGTGCACAACATTTTTAAAAATATTTTAACATGAGAATTTTATTTTTTCACATATTACAACTGAAAGTATTGTTACCTTTGTTTGAAATTATTCTATGTACGAAATAAATAGAATCATAATCAATCGGGGGGGGGGGAAGCAAGACCTATGGGAGGGGTCCGGACCCCCTGGACCCCTTCCTTGTGTGCGCCACTGGCTCCTGCTAAAACCACTGTTATTGTTACTGAAAAAAGCATGATTTGTGAAAGATCAATTTTGTTTTCTATTAATCGATGCATAGATACTTCCCTCAACCTCTTGTTTTGTTTCGAAAACAGTGGGGAATACTATAAGCACAGCAGTCAAGCCATTTCGCAAATCGGTTCTGTATCTCCGTAAAGGAAGAACCTCGAAAATCTTCCATGCATGGCGGAACGTTGAAAAAAGGTGCAGAAAAAAAAAATGCCGAAATGACTTTTCTAAGTAAACTTGGTAAGTGAGGCGAGCTTTTATTCGCGGTGAGAAATTATTTGTTTAACCTAGTTTATGCGCAGCGGACGCCGATCGACCTCACTGTTGAGGACCTCAAACACAAAAGTTGTCGTGACGACATCGGGTCCGTTCATTCAATGCCATAACTTGTGAAAATAAGAAAAGCGGTATCAACTTCGGTGAAAGGCGATTCCAAAGCAATATTTTTAAAATAAACATTTCAAGATGACGTCATGTGTCCTCGATCATGAGCCGTGCACTTCGATGAGTCATATGAGATGGGATTGTTGGAGTCAAACTGTACAAAAGAACACTTTCCCCCCATCCCTTGAACTAGCAGTTTATCCTCAAAATTGTATTATTGAAACACAATAGACCGAAAGAGGGAATTCGTAAATTTTTTTAAGTGCTTCCAGTACCGGAACACCAATGAGAAATAAATCGCGACCACGTAATGTGAAAGGCCGTGGCGTAGCCAGGATTTCATTTTGAAGGGGGTTATAAAAAGAGCAAGCGTTAAAAAAACAAGAAAAGAAACAAAAGAAAATTAGCTCAATAACGTATGTCCTCAAATCCAATTTTGCTTGTGAATGAATTATGCGTGAAAAATTTGTCATTTCTTTTTTACTTCCTTTTACAAAAAAGGAAGTATTGTATTCGCGAAAAAATTTTCACCCCAAAATCGGCCTTAATTTCCATTTTGCTCATCCCCAAATGAATGTTGAGTTTTTTTTTTTTCAACCCGACCACACGTGAATATGTGCCTAGGAACGTACAGACACACGAAATATCCATTTTGACGATCCCCGAGTTAATTACAACGAATTTTCTCGTTACGTCTGTATGTACGTATGTTTGTATGTATGTCGCATAACTCAAGAACGGAATGTCCTAGAAAGTTAATTTGGTACGTAGACTCCTAGTGGGGTCTAGTTGTGCACCTTCCTTTTTGGTCGCATTCGTATGCTCTAAAGGGGATCTTTTACCCCTTTCTGCGGGGAAATCATTGTTAATTTCGATGTAAACTCACGTGGTGTTATAATTTGGCGGACACTTGGCGATATCTCGCCAGTTTCTCGGTCGCCAAGTTTTGTCGCCAACTTGGCGACAAATTTGGCGATTTTTTTTTAAATTTATTTATTTTTTTTTTAAATTTGGAACTTTTAAATCTGGTTTTAATTTGGCTACTGTTGGTGATATTTAGAGAGTAAACTATTGAATCACATTAAAACTGCCAATAACGAGAAAATGACATTAAATTGGAGTAAAAGGAAGTCATGTGATGCACACATCAGCTCTTTTGAATTTTCTTTCTCATTTCTGGAGGGTGCAGACCCCATGGACCTTCCTCTTAGCTACACCACTGGTGAAAGGGTATTTTATTTTCCGAGAAAAACAGTACCGGAGCGGCATTCCGACAACATTTAATCCTGATTAACTTATATTCAGTAAAAAAAAAAAATAGAATAACACCTTTCATCAAAACATACCTTCGGCGTTCCAGTAAAAATCACTAATCCGCTAAAAATGTTTGAGGATCCACTGTATTCGTTTTCTCGCATTAATCGACGGCAAGGATTCGCATCCCCCACCACAGCGATTTTCTGTAAAGTTATAAAAACAAAAGTAAACTCATCAACAGGCTTTCGGCCCAGATAATCCGATGGTCGTAGTTACTTTATCAGTCTTCAGTGAAGATCAATGGCCCTCTTAAAGTTATCTACCCCTTTGCTAATTGCAGCCTCTTACGGGAAGCTGTTTCAAATGCCTACAACCCTACCGAAGTAGTAATTTTTCCTAATTTATAGATTAGCCAGAGCTTTGAACAGCTTAAAACAATGACCTCCTGTTCTGCCTTCTATGCAAAAATTAAACTCATTAGCATCCTTCATTTTGATGAATTTAAGCAACTGATACATGTTCCCCTCTGACTCTTCTTTTCTCAAGACTAAACATAAAAAATGTGAAACTTGTCACGATTTTACGAGTAATCCTCGTTCAGGCGCCATGCTAATCTTTTCTATTTCGGTTTTGATCTTGGAAATTGATAATTTAAAACGCTTATTTATTGCGAAATTACGTTAAACGTTTTTTTTTAAATGTTTTTTCTTAAAATCGAAAACTAAATGTGTTTCATTCACATAATAAAGGAAAAGTTTTTTCTGAAAGATGGTGAATAGATGTCCAGTTTGAAATTGTCCTAGAAGACCTGTGTGCAGTCAGCTCTTTGTAGTCCGCCGACATGTGCGGAATTCCGCCGTAACAGACTACCAAAAAAATGGTCTTACTGCTTTTGAAAAAAAAAAAATAAATAAATATTCATTCGAACTTTAACTATTCACTGCGTATGACATCAAGAATGAAGTGAAGGTAGTTATTTTTTTTTAAGTAATTAATATCATTAATGATCAAAAAAAAGTTTGCCATGACAAACTAACACGTTCCATTGTTTCGACATACCTTTTTATTTATGTCTATTGCATCCAAAATAACTGATAACTCATTATGAAAAATATGCTTCATGTAAAAGGGGTGTATAAGTAATTAATAAGCAAAATTTGTTTAGTCACATTAGTCAGTGAGAATCAAAGGGATGTAAGTAGAGATTTTCAAGTTTTGAGTAAAATGCGTTTAACGTTCCGGTCCTAGGTAGGTCCTAGGTCCCTTTCATTGAATTTTTTTCTGAATCATGCTATATATCAGCACCTACCAGGGCTACTAGTACTATCTCCTACTCCTCTCCCGAAAACGGAAGAGATGTTCACATAACTATCTGTATAGGTTATTCCCAAATTTTCAATTTTGGCATTTACATCCCTTTTGCTTCACACTACCTCATACATTTAACATAACGTAAAAACAATTTATCTGCATAACTGACCAATATTTGATCTATAACAGAAACAGACAACGAACTAACTGCCCCAATTGACATAAATATTTTTTTTCAAACATTTTCATTGTTGTGTGATAAAACAGAAGCATCTTATGTACTATATAGCAGCAATGCTCAACCTACGACACATGGGCCCGCCCAGTCTTTAGATCCAGTCGAAAAAGGGTCATCAGCCGGAATTGTCCATCACAGATGGACAATTCCCATCAGCTGGGAATTGTCCATCTGTGTTCAAAAAGAAAGGCATGTGTTACATAATTCATAGGTTAAGTAAAAATAAAAACCATATTCAAACTGATTAATTAATTATAAAAGACGATGAGAATGAAAAGAGAACTCATTTCCATTATTTAGGAATTAGGGATGTGTCGTTCATGAACGAGCGGGTCTAATTGACAAAATCTTTAAAATGGATGGTGCAATGAGCTCTCCTAAAAAATGAACTACCGATCTTTTATACGACGGTATCTATTTTATAGTTCTTTCTGTTTCTCCTTTTATTTTTTAACTAGTGGTACCCGCACGGCTTTGCACGCAATGAAAAATTAAAAGGTCTTTTGGTTCGCCTGTATATTTACAAATAATGTATGGTGAATTTTCTCGCCAATTGGCTTGTACCCCTGTTACGGTTCCACGTTATGATAATTTCGTATCTCACCAATTGGCTTGTGCAAATGCTACGGTTCCACGTTATAATAATTTCGTAATTTACTCGTCCATCTTATGATAATTTTGTTCTTAAAATTGGAACAGAAAAAGAACCACATCGAATTTTTGAAAAAATCGCTTCGATGTGCACACCCCCATGCTACAAACTAATTCTGTGTCGAATTTCATGAAAATCGGCAGAACGGTCTAGGCGCTATGCGCGTCACAGATATCCAGACAGAGATCCGGACAGAGAGAGATCTTGACAGAGATCCAGACAGAGAGACTTTCAGTTTTATTATTAGTAAAGATTTTTTTTAAATCTTTTGATATTACTTTCATTTTTTACACATTCAAAATCTTCTTCTGTTTTATTTTCACCGAACAACACCTTTACTCAGGGACACTTGTGGGAGAAATGTTGAGAGAGCTCGGTACATGATGAACGATCAGACTTACCGTAGTTTCATTTTTGTTGTATTCTTCTTTATTTTTGTCCTTTGTTCCTGCTTCTATGTTTGCTTTTTATAACTACAGTTGCCCTTCAATCTGCCATTAGAAAAAAAAACCCTCGGAAATACGATATTTTGATTTAGAATTAATGCACTATTTAACGTAAGTTCATATTTTTTTCTTTTATTTGTATTTCAATTTTTGTAGCACTGAATGTCGTATAGAGGACGGTATTCGTTATATTTTAAAGATCAATTTTGCTAAAGATAAATTTTGCTCATTTTCTGGCGTCACGTCAATTTTATTTGTAAAATTTTTATGAAATAAAATGTATTTAAATTTGTTCCAAGCTTTAAGCAAACTGAGACTTTTGAAATGGAAAACAGATATCTTAATCACTCAGTCACCGAGAAATATGTTCTAAAATTAACTATAATTGCTTTATACATCTAAACCTAAATAAAACTTTTTGATCATGTGTTTTTTCGACATTTTTACACTGTTAGCTAATTTTAGTTGACTTTCCTTGAAAGAATATTAATGGTAGCAATAGAAAGAAACATTTTCAACATTACGTGAGTTACTCTTGCAGAGAGATCACCCACAACTTTTTAAAATGAAAGACGTCGTTCAAATAAACGAGTTTAATGAACGGGTAAAAAAAAGAACGATCATCGGATGAACGGATCATTAAAAAAAATTAAAAACAAAACGACAAGGCCCATCCCTATTGGCAATGGTAATTTGTAAAGCTATGTTTCATAAATAGCTTTTTTTTTGTATTCATTTGTTTAAAGTAGGTGATGTTTTCTTTCGTGATTTTTAATGTTTTAGCCCCTTTCAATTTCTTAGTTTTATTTACTCTAAAGATACGGAAAAAAATTCTTGTTTTACATACTTATAACATAAATCATTGACTCATCCTTTGTATTTTGTATGTAACTGTTCATGACTGATTTTATTGCTTATTAATTCTTTACTTTATGCTTACAGGTAAGAAAAAAACCATTCTCAGCTAATGCATTTGGAGTTCTTGTCTATTCAATTAGAAGTTTCATTCCTTTGGGCTTGTGAGTATGTTTAAAACAATGTGACATTATGTAGTTAAGAGTCAACTGGTTGATCTCCTTAACATGCTGTCTGACCATCTATTACATGGAAAGACTAATATCCAGTTTATAGGCAGGAATGGACTGTATCTATTATTTCATAGGGCTGTTAGTTGGTTTGTTTTAGATGTGCACTTTTGCATCTCTATTATTTAGCCTTAGTTTTGTAAAAATGAAAATTTGCTCCCAGCAGCGTATTTTAAATCTAAAGTATATTCGGTCCATATTCTTACGGCAAAAATTAATTGATTTATTTATTCACAACGAAGTTTTAAGCTTACCCTTTTGCTTTTACGTTCCTGATCGAAATGAAAATATTTTTTCTTTTTGTTTCCATGGTAACTATTTTTGTTTCCCCTATTTTATTTTTGAGAATGCAATAAGTGAATAAGGTACTAGTGACATTATAAAAGGCGTGCATAAAAATCCCATCGTTACTTTCCCTTCTCCCCTGCTAGATTCAGTCAGATGGAATCGTCTTTACTTGGCAGATTGCCGAATTACATACAATCCATGGTCAAACAGTACAACTTTTTTTTTTTCCAAATTTTCCTACTGAATCAAAATTTATATACAGAAATTTTTCTAGATGCAAATCAGCTTACGGAGCCTTTCCCCTATAAGAGTTTCAAGACCAAAAATAATGCTTTCGCTAATTCAGTAAATTACAAATAAAAATACCGTGAAACAAGATGGTCAAAAAGGGAAACTTTGAGCTTCGGGGAGCATTTCTTAGTCTCTCTTGATATTCCTCTACATGGGTGCATATAGCAAAGGTGTGCTGAAGGGCTTTAGCTTTCACAAAATTAGCCGACTGAAATATTTTCAATTATGGAAAGTCTCTCCCCTTTTCTGCTTCACCTTTTGTGTGTGTGTGTGTCATCTTTATCTGACTCTATTCAAAAGTTCGCAATCGTAATTATGCGCATAATAGCTTACATTGCGACTTCTGTCCCAGTAAAGCTTTTACTTTTGAAATAGGGAATCAACATAGCAGTTCCACCCTAAACCACTATAACATATTCCCCCCCCCCTTAAAAATGTTTCTTCGAACACCAGTAGTGATTATCTATTAGATATATGACGTCACTGGATTTTTAGAAAAATCTTGCACTCATTTTGCTCACTTTCTAGACCTTCTTTCGACTACTAATTGCTCATTTTCACTCAAGACCATATAATAATGTAATCATGAATATATTATGCATTTTATTGCTCCTATTATTGCAATATGAAAGTTTTAATGTTTCCCTTTTAGTACGAAATATTAAGTTTTTATGCAGAAAAAATAGATTTTCCACTTTTCCAACGGCGTCCGACCTTCAAGTCTCATCATCAGCACACCGCAATCCTTGAGAAACGTGCAAGGTTGATTAATACTTCAAACACCGAAGGAATTTGTAATCATTTTGAATTCCACTGGAAAAGTGAAACGTCAATGGGAAAATTAACTTTCACATTCATTGAAGGTAGAAAAGTTCTGACATCATTTTAAGTGACGAAAGCTACTTCACTCTGTTTACCAATCGAAACAGTCTATCATAATTATTTTAAACGAAAATTAACACTAAGGTGGATTTACAGCCTGATTTAACCGTTAAAACAAGAGAGAACAATGGGGTCGTTTCCAAAATTTTAAAAGTATTTTTTTCTGAAAGAATATGCTTAAAACATAGGATCTGACCATTTTTTTAAAAATTTCTTTAAGTTTAATATTTTTAAAAAATTACTAAAATCGGTGCTCTTTCATTGTTTACGGCTTCTGCCGATGACATCACAAATGATGAAATGCCATTCAGTGTTGCCATTCACGGTCCAAAATATTTAATTCGCATCTTTACTCGCGTGTATTGGTAACGATATGGTTGATAGCAAGGGTAGAGCGCAATTGTAATTCGCTTCTTGAATTATCATGACGTGGAAATGCGGTAGAAAGATGCGCCATAGTGAGTCATTTGTGACGTCACAAAACCACGCCTTGTTTGAAGAATCGGACATTTTAAAAAATTAATTAAAAAATAACTGTTGGGAAAAGGAAAGTATTTTCTGAGTCCATGTTATTATTATTATTATTATTATTATTTTTGCTTATTCTATCAATTTGTGTGACAAAAAGTACTACTTTTGACTGAAAGAAACAACCCGATTGAGGCAGTAAGAAGCAATGGAACATAAATGCCAAAATTAAACATTTTGGGACAATCAGTACAAATGGTAGGCGAACGTCTCCTGTGTTTCAGGGCAAGAGATGGTATTAGTAGCTCTGGTAAGGTGCTGCTGTAAAGCAGGATTTCAAAAAAAAAAAAAAATCAATGAATGCTTTTGTATGATCTGAACTTTAAACACGTTTCACTCAAAACTTTAAAAAGTCAACTTATACATCCCTTTGCTTCTCACTGTCTCAAATGATATAACAAGAAATAATGTAAATAGTACATAATAGCATCCATAATGAAGTTTGACGAGCTGTACAAAATCGGATGTAAAAAATTTTAATGATCCTTTTCGAGCAAGTCCGAAATATTTAAAATTTGCTGCTGTAGTCGACATGGTCGATCTTCGAACGATTTTATCTTCGTTCGGGAGACTTCCGAAACTCATATCTTCGTAGAATTATAAAGGAGTTATTGAGTCACGTATGTAGAAAATTGATTATTTTTCTAGCGTGTCACAACTTCGCTTATTCAGTCTTCAATTGTGATTTGTATCACGTATACCCGTTTTAGTAAAATTTTAATTTGTGTTTGAGAAAGAAAAAAAACGAAAAATATAAAAAAAGGGAAAGAAAAAGGATAAAATTAATACATTACTCAAAGATTTCTTTATAAAAAAAATTACTTTCAACTACGGAATAACTTTTTTAAATACCTGAAAAGTCTTTAATGATCGTTTTTACACATAAACCATCAATTAGAACCATAATTTCAAGAAATACCGGAATATACAAATGCTCCTGAGAAATGCAGTTTGTTAGAACTAATTTTCCAACATCACCTCAAAAAACTCTTTAAAGTCTTGTAATAACTCTTACTCTTATTTAAAAACTCTTAACATTAATAACTATTATGTTGTGGCCATCACGAAACTTTCTTCTATATTTTTCTTTTTTTTTCTGATCCCTCCCCATGCTTGACGAGGAAGCAATATTCCCAACAAAAACAAAATTACACATGAAAAAACTTGACTACCATCCCAATGTCTGCATTATTGCAAAAGTAAAGCAAAGAGCGAAAATTGAAAGTTATTTTAAAAGCCTTGCTTGAATTAATTACAAATATTTTATTTGTTAACAAACATAAGATGGCAACAGTTAAAAATTTTAAATCATTGAAATAATATTTCCGATCATTTCCATACAATTAAAATCTCGAGAAATAAGCAGACGATAATCTATTACAATTTATCTTTCTTATTGTTGCACTAATAAAGCTATTTTTATTCGCTAAAAAATAATGATAATAAAAATAAATCAGCACCTCTTGGCGCGATTGGCGCCAAAATTGAACCAAAGCCTGTTTACATATGGATTCACATATATTCTAAATTTCAACCAGAACGTAGCATTACGTTTTGAGATAGGGCACTCACAATGGAAAAAAAGAACGGGCGATTGCGCTACCCCCTTTTTAGCTGTTGACACCAAAATAAAATCAGCTTTTATACCCACTAAGGGCTACTTGCCGATAAATTTTTCTTTCATTCCGTTCATTATTTCTTGAGATACAGCAGTCACAATTGACGACAAAAAACGTTCTATAGCTCAACCTCCGTTTGAGTTATTCACACCATAATTGAATCAGCACCTGTTCCTGTTACTGGCAACATATGGACCAAATTTTGTTTGATTCCGCCAGTTACTTCCTGAGGAATAGCAATCACGCGTAACTCAAAAAACGTCCCATTGCTCCACCCCCCTTGGAGGAATTCGCGCCAAAAACCAATGGGCACAAGTTCACATAGGGGCACATATGTGTACCAAGTTTCGTTCCATTTCATGCGGTAGTTTTTGCTGTAGAGCGGCCACAAAAAACTGGTCACACACAGACGTGACACACATACACACACATACACAGACAGACATTTTCCAAAAATAGTCGAAATGGACTCAGCACATCTCAAAACGTTCGAATCCTTCAAAATTCGAAATTCGAAAATTTGCACGAATCCAATACTTTCTTCTATATATTAGATATAGAAGAAAGTAATAAACCACTACCCATCATAAAAACTCATCAATATAATTTATATCACTTCAAAAAAAGAATAAACCTTCCAAAACTCATTACACACTTTTATCCCATTAATATCCTAAAAACAATAATGAAACTATTGCCAAAACATATTAGAAAACAAAGTATCATAAAATTAAATGTAAGCAGACGATAAGTTTTGAAAAGCATATGGCAATTGGATGATTCTGTTCCGACTTCTTACTTAACAAAAAAGAAAACATTTAAATAAGAAATTATTTAAGTTAATTCGGTTTATTATTGATTTATTTGCAACAATATTGCTAATTAATAGCCGATGATCGAGTAACCCGCGTATTTCAACAATGAAACTCGCGCCACTGCATGATAATCTGATAATATGTTTTGGTAATATTTAACATGCAGGGAAAGGCTTTATCGTAACAAGGCTGAACTCGATCCGGTCACTTAACTGTTTTACTGGTAAGACTGAGTCATTTCAGGGGAAGGAAGAAACGAAAAAATGGTCAACAATGAACGCTATCTACTGGAGTTAAGGGTTAATCCACTGGAGTTAGGGTTACAATTTCAACTATCAAAATATCACCACACAAGCAATGGCTTCGTTCAAATGTAGAAGTGATTTTCACTCGTCATACCTTGACGAGCGACTTTCTAGTTTTATAATAAACGATATTTTTTCAGTTCACAAGATTATAAATTGAAGTTTACAAAATTCGTTTTCATGAGTAGGGGAATGTGAGGCAAAGTGAAACGGTTAAGATGACGGATTTTTTTTTTAAATGAACAAATCGGAAATTTGTTTTGAAAATTACAGTACACAAAGAACATTGTATTTTATAATAAAACTTGTGTTGAAACAGTACTTTTTATTTTTGGCAGTTAATTTGAGTCTTCAAAAAAAGTAGAAAATTTTCACTTTTTTTTTTCATTGGGCAAAGTGAAAATTAAAATATTTTTCTAATCAAATATTTTTTCTTCGATTATAAAATGTGTTTTTGATCAAAAGAATCAGTAAATAAAAGGTTGAATGAATAAATGAAAAGATGGTGAAACAATAAACGAATAATTCAATGAATAAATCAATATATGAAGAAAAAAATGAACGAGTAAAAAAATGAATGAATAAGAAAATAAGTGAATGAATGAATAAATAAGTGAATAACTAAGTGAAGGAATGTAAATGAATTAATTAAAAAATGAAAATGTTAGTGATTTATATAAAATGATTGATTGATTAAATGAAACACACATTTTCACTTTGCCCCATCCACTTTTCACAGCATGTACTTGACTAATTGTACAATTTATTTAAAATTCAAATAAACTTAATGTAAACTAAATTAATACTGTATTGAATATTAAGAGGTTTCAATTAATATTTAAAATGTTAATAACAAGAACTTTATCATTTTATAGTAACAAAAATAATTTTTGGCTGACAGCAAAATATTACAATATGAGTACCAACTTTTTAAAACTGCCTATATTACCAAATGCTTTAAGCTTTAATCTTCCGAGGTATTTTTCACCCGTTTGGAATAGACTACATATGGTACCACATAGTTAAAATAATACCAGATAGATGGAGCTAAAAGCAGAGTAAATATTTCACCTTTTCACTTTGCCCCTTGTTCCCCTATTTTGTTACAAGTTTTGTTTAATACAGTAGCATCTTCTTTTCTCTTAGTGTATCGAAATTATTTTACCGAGCACTTCTTTCATGTCTCAAAACGGTCATTAGCAAGAATATAACAGTTCAGTTCTTTTTCCAAAAAACGTTCAAATTAGAACACTGATTTATTTAATTTAATGGCAAAAAATAATAAAACTAAACGTTTTCATGCGAATAATCTATACTTCTCGCTTCCCAAGATTCTTGTAACATTTTTATTATTTCATTATGTTCAAGACGAATCATTATTTATCTTCTGTCTACAATCCAAAATACTCTTTCGTAGGGCAATGCCTTTTGAAGGAAAGAGAAATATTAATATGCTTTACCGTGTTTCATATGAACTCGAATAACCTAGCATTCATATGTTTGAAACAAAACATTTAAGAAAAACTACTATGTACTTTCGGCTTTGTTTACTGGTTTTCTATCACGATAGTAAATTAAATAATTGATTCAAATACGGAAATAAAATATTTTTTTTAATGTGTATACAACATCTTTTAGCTGTTTTCAGCGAGATTAATAACAACATTAGAAACACAAACGGGAATGTGCTATTAATCTCATATTTAAAAGTAAAACCAGTATTTCGTGAAAAATGAGACTTGGATTTTTTTTTTTCAAGAAAGATATGATTTAATAAACATATATTTATGCTTTAATAAATTTATAATAAGCTAAACTGTGCAAAATGTGTGCGATTTTGTTCACATACATGACGGTAGTCTTAAAAACCTTTACACCACTATGGCTTTTAAGAGCCAGTTTTTTTAAGGATCAGGCAGGCTGCATAGTTGACATTTTTGATTTTGCTGAAATTTTCAGGATATGTACCTTATTTAAAACTACTAAACACGTGTTTTTTTATTTTTGCAAAAAAATTTTTTCTTAAAGTTTTGGGAGGTTAAAGTTGGATTTAGTTCGTTTTTTAAAGAAAAACATATCGATTCACATAGGTCAATGCTTTTTACTTTAAGAGTGAACCGTGGCACTGGCAATTATTTTATGTTCTACTACATCCTCGATATCTGTTAGTACATAATTAGTTGTGGTTGACTCCTTTCGCAAAGCTCAGGGGTCAATCAAAGCTGTACGAAAAAAAGTTTTTTGCTGCGACTTTGACCGTCGAAATCTTCTTACGCCAACAGTGAGGCACAGTAGTACATATTTCAGTGAATACATACCATAGAGTAGTATCCAAAAAGAGAAAAATTTGTGTGGCTGACATTTGGCGCACCATTTGCAAGAGAGTCTAAAGATATGAAACTACCTGGAGAAGAAGCCTTTCTTGTCATAGAAACACAATCAGTTAACAGACGTATGACTAATGTTTCAAAGTTTACATAATTTGACTCTAAACTTTGCTCAAAGAGTGTTTTTCGGCACTTGTGAAAAAATGCCAATTACCTGCTTTTAAGTATTTATTACTATTATTTGTAACAATATTATAATAAATTTTCATAAACTAACTAAAATGGTCACAAAAAACAACATAAACTAGGAACCAAATTGAAAATTAAGTCCATAAACTACTCAGTATGCAACGAAAATTCTATTTGTCTAAGTTAAATAAATACCCTTGCGAATGAAAAGTAAAATAAGAAATACTAACGTCAAACGGCACGAATGGCAGATTGCTGCAGACACGTGTTTCGGCGTAATAAGGAACGCCTTTTTCAAATCAAATTAGCTTATGGATGAAAGGCAACCGACAAAAAACACTTTTTTCGAATGTCTTTTCATCCATAAACTCATTTCTTTTGCGTTGAAAAAGGCGTTCCTTGTAACGCTGAAAAATGTGTCAACACACGTTGTCATTTCTTATTTTCTTAGGCTTAGTCACGCGACTTCTTGAAACATCTCGTCTTCCCTTTTCCATATGAAAATCAAGTAATTTTGTGATTTCTGCATTTTCAGAGTCGAATATTTCGGTGCGCCAAATGTCAGCCACACAAATCTTTCTCTTTTTGGATACTATTCTATGGTATGTATTTATTGAAATATGTACTGCTGTAGCTCACTGTTCGCGCAAAAAGATTTCGACGGTCAAAATTGCAGAAAACTTTTTTCGTACAACTTTGAGTGACCCCTGACCTTTGCGAAAGGAGTCAACCACAACTAATTATGTACTAACAGATATCGAGGATGTAATAGAACACAAAATAATTGCCAGTGCCACGGTTCACTCTGAAAGTAAAAAGTATTGCCCCATGTAAATCGGTTTGTTTTTCTTGAAAAAATTAACCAAGTCCAACTTTGGCCTCCAAAACTTTAAGATTTTTTTTTTTTTGCAAAAATAAAAAAAAAACGTGTTTAGTAGTTTTAAATTAGGAACATATCCTAAAAATTTCAGCAAAATCAAAAACGTCAACTATCCAGCCTGCTTGATCCTTAAAAAAACTGGCTCTTAAGAGAGAATTTAGCATTTGCTGAGGATATTTTGTCACCAATCTTCAAAAATCTAAACAAAACTGAATAACTTCTTTATTTTTCCTATTTATGCATAGCGACACCACTCGAAATGTAACTAAAAATTTTTCGTGTTTGAAACAATTTAAAAAAAAAGTTTCAAAGCGATTTTTTTTTTTCAGGTTAAAAAATAATAAAATAAACAATGACCGAGGAATAAAACGAAATCATTGGTGAAACTAGTACTCATTCACGAAATAATATAAAAAAATAGTACTATTTACATTAATGTATGTAATTATTTTTTTTAAACACAGAGGAAAAGTTGTGTTTTTGTTTTAGGTTTTTGGGGAGAGTTTAAATAAAACGCAGTGCAGCAACCACCATTAACAAACACAAAATTTTCTATTCTCTGAACATGTGATACTTTTGTTTTGAAACAAATTTTTATAAATATTTTTTTCATGCTATAAATTTATTTTATACTCACCTTTTACTTTATTCTTTCTCCTTATTACTTCCCTTTTATTTTCATTGCTTCCAGTTTTATTGAGCCCTCAAGAAGACAAGACTGCTTAAGGGAGTCCGAGACACATTTTGGAAGAAAAAAAAAATTAGAGTTTTGAAATTGTTTGCATTTATTCACAATCTATTTAATAAGCAAAATCATAATATAAATATTAAAAAAACTGTATTTTAAATAATTAAATTTAAATAAAAAAAAGAATTTTTTTTTTTTTTTTTTTTTTTTTGAATGGGGTTGCTTTAAATTACTGAAACTCGAAGTATTCTTGGTCAAGTTTCAAATTTTTTGAAAAAATATGCAGAAATATCTAAGCTTTAATTTTTGTTTGGCGATTTAAAAATATTTATGCAATAAAAAATAGAAAATATTTGAAGAAAAATTTCAAAAATTCAAAGATACTGTCTTTAAAAAATTACATTTTTGAAGCAAAAGTTTTTTTTTTAATTTGCTGAATAAAAATTCAAGTTATCTGATTGAAAAAGATATACTCCAAATTTCATTACTTTACTTTATCAATTCTTGACTTATAAGAGTTTGAATGCAAAACATCGGGAAAAATGGCATCGTGGAGAAAAACGCGTTTAAAGTTTTAAAGTTAAATGTAATATTAAATACATGCAACAAAAATAATTATATCTTTCGTTCTAATTAAGAGAGAAGCAAAATTCAAACGTCCTTTTAAAGCGAAAAAAAAAAAAAAACGGAGAAGTTTTTTAATTAATGAAAAAAATTGCAAACTTTGACGATTTTTGTGTCCCGGAACCCATTAATGCTTTTTGATCTCCCTCCGACCACACCTGTTACATGACGCATGGTAATTTGGTTAAATGCATTAAATGCACAATTAATCACATACAACTAGAGGTGCCCTGATGGAAGTTCACTGGAAGTCACTGTGACCTTTCAAAAATGTCGTAATTTTGCTTACGATTTGGCAACTTTGGAGACAATATTGCAACACCGAAATTCTTCTTTTCTTGTAATGTTTTTTAAAAATGATTTCTAATGTTCCTTCTCATTAGATTTTATGTCTGTATGGTATATGTGCATACTCGTATTTTTTATCATTCAGTAAAACTGAAATTTCATTCGGCAAAGTGGGAATTTTCCCTATTCCAAGAATTTTAGTTCGATGCGCCCCTGCATACAACCTTGATTTTTAAGTTAAAATTCATCAGAAGCTATGCCCTATTTTTGGCCAAGTTTGAAATTCTTTCAAGAACGTCAAAGACTTAAAATAATAAAATCTTTTAAACATTAACACCAGAATATAGCATTTTCTACCGAGGCTATATAGCAAAGGTAAACTTTCATCTAAAATATCTTTTCCCCATGAAACCACCCAAGAATACATTATAACTCAAAACTTCGATCTATCGACACATAGAAGTTTTAAAATTATATCTTATTTTATTATGTAGTTATTTTTAAATGAAATCCACATTAATTTTTTAAGTACCATTTTATTCATAACTATGTAATTTATTAACGTCTCGTACTTTTTCCAAAAATACGGTTCACGTCAACAAAAGGACTCGTACCATATTAACATACGAAACTACGCGAAATATATACAAATGCTTATGTAAATCCATAAGTTGGTAACAGTAATCTGAGAATGAATAAAAACTCTGAAAAAGTTTTTAAGTTTTTATTTTTTCCTCCTTTCCATCTCATGCTGGTATCGAACAGCGTTTGTCAACTTATTTTGCCCTCAGACCGGCAAATTTTTTAAGAATATATCATATCTGGTGTTTTTCTTTTCTCCCTGCAAAATAACTTGACTAGATAATCAGAATGTATTATTTGATACTTACAACAGTATTTGTAAACAAGCAGTTATTGTACTTATTTACTTGTAATAAATAAACCTCAAAACAAACTTATAAAATACAATTCAAAAAATCCAGTTCAGTTTATTACTTCAAAAGAAAATGTGAAACGTAACAAGTGACAAATGTTATCACCGTTGCCAACCATCGATGATAAAACTTAGGATTTCTACAGATCCCATAACTATGACACTAACGTAAAAAATCGGGCAGAATTTTATCATAACTTCTTTTGAATCAGATACCTACAATTTATTTTTTCTTTTTATTTTATTGCGGAGTGGTAAAAAGCTGAGGAACAGTTGAAATTTTCCCGATTGGACCAGCGGTTGAGAATTCCTGGAAAGGAAGAAAGTTTCTGTTGCCAATTGAGGCAGGGAGAAGCAAAAGTGGACAGTTTCAATTTTTGAATAAAACGCGTTTAAAGTTCCGGCCCTAGATAGGCTTTCATTGAAAAGTTTTTCCAAATCATGCTGTACAGCAGCACCTACCAGGGCTGCTATTAGTATAGTATATCTAGCCCCGAGACAGAGTAAGAGTTCACCTACCATTTGTAACGGTTAGAGACGTACCGAGTACTCGGTAACTACTCGGTACTCGGCCTACTCGGCCAATTTGCCGAGTACTCGGTACTCGGCCAAATTCTGATCAGATACTCGACCAATACCGAGTAGTTGCAAAAAATTGAATATTGTACAAGGCAGATACTAAAATTTATAAAAAAAAAAGAGCAAGCATTATATTCTGCAATCATTTACAATTAAAATTTATAAGTCAAATTTAAATTTTGAGAAAAATGAAGTTTGTAATGCTTCAATGGAATAAATCTTTATTTTTATGTCCCCAAAATTAATAAAACTTTTTTATTAAAAATTATGCAAAAAAGGTAAGTATAGAAAATATGGAATTTTTATGTTAAAAATGGATTTTTGCTACAAACAAAAATCAGTTATAAAAAATATAAAAATACCTTTGCTTAAAAAATAAAATTAAATAAAACAATGTTAAAAGCACAATGCAGGAACACTGCAGACACGTGTTTTGGCGTTACAAGGAATTTCTTTTTTAATGCACAAAATGGGAGCTCGTGGATTTAAAGGCATCCGACAAAAGTCGGATTTTTTTGTCGTATGTCTTTACATTCTTTAGCTCACATGTTATGCACTGAAAAAGACGTTCCTTGTAACGGGGGGGGGGGGCGAAACACGTGTCTGCAGTGTTCCTGTACATTTGTTTTATCTGCTTTTAAAAATTATTTATGTTTGGCGGACTAGAACTATAATTGATTGGTATACAGTGAAACCCCTCCTAACAGACACCCCTCTTATGCGGACAATTTTTAATTCCCCAGTTCCAATGCAAATAACATTATTAAACTCCTGTCCTGCGGACACCTCTCTATTGCGGACAAAAAAAAAAATTGTCCGCATTAGAGGGATTTCAATGTAATTTGTTTTAATTCCAACTTGATTAATCATACCTTTTATTTATTTATTTTTAATTTTAAAAATAATTTTCTTGTAAAATTTTTGACACAAACAAAATTGTTTAAATATAATGCGTAATTAAATTTCAGCAGGAATTTAGTTTTAAAAACTATTATATGGACAAGGAGGTCTATACTACTATTCCAATAAGTTCAAAATTCATCACATGTGTGTCGGTGGTTCTTCTTAAAACAAAATTGGTACTTGGTAACTCGGCCGAGTAGTGAAAGGCCGAGTACTCGGTAACTCGGTACTCGGCCGAGTAGTGAAAGGCCGAGTACTCGGTACTCGGCTACTCGGCCAAAGTGCTACTCGGTACGTCTCTAGTAACGGTTATCCCCAAATTTTTAATTTTGTCACTTATATCCCCTTTCTAATCCCCCTTTACCTCAATTTATCTTTGAAAAAGACTTTTGAAACCTTATTTAAAAAATAAAATAACGAACTACTTTTTCACTGGTCGAACTACAATACTCATCATTCGCAGTCCCTGCATATCGTGTTTATAATAATTTATTTCATCCACTCAAGTTATTAGACTCCAACTGCTTATTAGTACAAAACTGCTCTTGATCTGTATGATTAAATTATGCCTATTACATCAAACCTATATATTTAAGAAGTTTTGCTATTAAGCCGGGATCAACGCATGTCGTTTTGACCATTACACTCTCACGAATCTACTTATTTATCATTTGCCTAGATGTAAGTAAACCATTTATGTCAACAAAAGAAAAAAAGAATAAATGAGCAGTCAAGCACATAATTCTTTAACGAGCAGTTTTTTTTCTTCCGCTCATTTCTGAAGATCCATAATGCACATGATGCCTCGTGATTACACACTCGCTTATTCATTGTGTAATTTTATGCTCATTTCAATCAAGGAAGATTCAATGCGGGTGGAAGTGATCACGTCATTTCGAAGATGACTGCATAAACAAGATTCGCTTGGAAGTGAAAGTAAGGAATGAAATGGAGATTCGGAAGGGTCAAGGCCCCCAGAAGGTGAGGTCAAGCGACCTTCCGAACTTATTTTTCCATTTCTTTCTCCCGAGGAACACATCCTTGTTCAGGATCATGGTAATGAGGTTTCGCGGTGCCCCGTTGCTTCCTCCTTTGTCTTGTTCCCGGTTTTCTTCTTCTTTGAGCTTGTTTTCTAATTTTCAGATGTAGATTCCTGGCATGGGAAAAGAAGAAAAGAAGTTTTTTCATCAGCATCCGATTGAACTTTTTTTTTTGTATGTGTTTTAAGTACAAGGCTTGTAAATTTCTTGGACGGAAGATTTTTCTGAACGCAAGTTTTTTTTATTTTTTTAATGCAACTTTCCTCAAACGCCAAAAATGTCTTGTTCTCTGCCTTGTTAATTTTAAGAGTTTGTCTCCGAAAGAGACGCTTTGATGAACGGCTCCTATGACCTCCGAAAAAATTCTTATTCGGTAAATTTGGACAAATGACTCGGAAAATCTGGAGATAGTATTGCAAAACTTCAGTTGTTTTTATCTTTTTTTTTTAAATGAAGCCTAATTGCTCTTTTAACTAGATATAGATATGTATGACAATTTTATTAATTCGGTAAGATTCGGAGTTTTATTTTGTAAATTTAAACTTTCTCCCCTCCCAAAAATTTAGGCTCGAAATGCCCTTGATCTCTAATATGATATTAGGCCTCTTGATTGCCCATGAACAATATCTACGAAATTTTCGGTTTGGGATAAAGTGCAAGTACATGAAACAGTAACTTTTTCGATGTTGAGATATTCATTATTGAACGCTGCCGATTCTTGGTGAGTTTTTAACAGTAAAATTCAATAAACGTAAAATAGAATTACGAGACAAGATTAGATAGAATAATTATACGATCTACACCCGATTTGAAGAATATATACTTTTCTGCAAATCTCTATAAAAAGAAAAAGAAAAAAAAAGCCTCCAATGTGTTCTTTCTTAGTGGCACACATGATGTTTCAGTCTATAAATTTTATACAATTTTGTACTAAAAGCAAATGGAGTTTTAGAACTAGAAAACGAGTGATTGAAAACAAAAAATTTGTGATGGTACTTGATGTCCTTGTTAAAACATTCATTGTACTTTTTAGGGTATCGAACGATACATGGATTTTTGAATGTATTGAACAAATATATGCAAATAAAAAGTAATATATATGTTTGTAAGTTCAACACTTTACTTTTTTCTATAGATATAACTTTTGACTGTTTAATTTGATAGAAATTGAACTGGGAGGAATTCTGTTTTAATAACAGCATCAATTGTTACTCAAAACTGCCTGCAACGACTTCGAATACGTTAAATCCTTCTTTTGATGCTTGAATTTTTTGAGGAACATGGACTTAACTTCTAAAAAATGCAATTTTTGACGATTTTCAGAAACAGCATTTTTTTTTTTTTTTTTTTTGAGCAATCACGATTGCTTATTGCTTTCATTTGACTGTTTTGATGTGCTATCATTTTATTTTCCCGCCAGCACCCTCTGCAGCATCACCGTCGACCGGTTCCTCACGATGCTGCTCCTATAGCGAAAGCCATCTCCAGGTTGCGTCAATATCTTACACTTGCATACATACACGCACCTACACACACACATATACATATATACACCTACGCACACAAACACATTCACACACATACATACACATACATACAACTACCCACAGGCTCATTCCTGCACACAGACACAAACACACATGCTTACACACACATACCCTCTACACACAAACACACGTATCCCCCGCACAAACACACACGCCTACATACACACACTCGTGATTGCGAAAAACATAATTTGAATTCAAGATGACAAAATTCAAATTATTATTATTATTAGTTTTTTTTTTTTTTTTTTTTTTTTTTTTTTTTTGAGCAATCACGATTGCTTATTGCTTTCACTTGACTGTTTTGATGTGCTATCATTTTATTTTCCCGCCAGCACCATCTGCCAGGACCACCGTCGACCGGATCCTCACGATGCTGCTCCTATAGCGAAAGCCGTCTCCAGGTTGCATCCATGTCCTACACACACGCGCATACATACACGCACCTACACACACATATACATACATATACCTACACATACATACACATACACCAACACATACACACACACGCATACATACAGACATCTACACACACCTGCACACAACTACCCACACACTCATGCCTGCACACACACACATACGCCTACACTCAAACACACATACCCCCCACACACACAACACTCACGCCTACACTCAAACACACATACCCCTCTCCCACACACAACACACACTCGTTATTGCGAAAAACATAATTTGAATTCAAGAAGTCAAAATTCAAATTTTTTTTTTTTTTTTGCTTGGTTACAGACGTATCTTATGAGGTACATTCGTTACTGGGCTAGAAAATGTGACATCAATATAGAAAAGTCGAGTCCATATTTTTCTCAAAGCTCATCAATAAAAAGGGTATTTGACATATTTGAAGTCTTTGTAGGCTTTTAGTGAAAACTTGATTGAGTCTGATGCCGTGGAATTGGTCTTAGATAATTGGTTGCCGATTTGCTCCAATTTTATCACAATCTTGCGTACGCAAGTCAAATATTTGTTTACAATTGAAATCTAGTCTTTGACACTTTTTAAATAAGTAGGGAACGCGAGGAAAATTAATGAAGAACAAGGAAACGAGGCATCAAAATTTAATGACATTCAAGAAGCACATGTGTGTCGATAATTAATGACGTGTATAACAATGACTTGTACCGGATACTATGCAACCACGCCCAATGTTGTTTGCTGTTTCTATAGTTTAACCTAATTTTATTTAATTTATGCAGACAAGTTTCGTGGAGAAAAGGAGCAGGTTAGACAAATTTTATTCTTTCAAAATATGATAAAAAGTATGCTGAAAGCTGTGTATTTTACAAGATGTACTCGAACACTGTAAAAGCACAAATTTTCGCTAACCGTAGTTTTCACGAAAATTAAGATATCGGTATTCGTGAACTGAAAATTTCGCGGATTTTATATGAAGAAAATTGTTTCACGAGGCTTAAATTTTCGCGATTACTCATCTCACTAAAACAGAGAAAAATAAGTTATTTTACAGTAAGTGAAAGTGTGATCTTTTTTGCGTAATTTTCTTTTTCCTTTGAGAGGATTTCAAAACAAATGTTTGTCAACAGCAATAGGAAGTGTATAAGCTATGTTTAGGATGAAATAATTTAAACTTGACCGAATGTTTTAAGCATTGTGATTGTATATAAATCTGAACCGTTTTTACTTCCTTTTACAAAAAAGGAAGTATTGTATTCGCAAAAAAATTTTCGCTCAAAAATCGGCCTTAATTTCCATTTTGCTCACCTCCAAATGAATGTTGAGTTTTTTTTTTTTCGACCCGATCACACGTATATATGTACCTAAAAACATATAGACGCCCGAAATATCCATTTTGACGTTTCCCGAGTTAATTACAACGAGTTTTCTCGTGACGTCTGTATGTACGTATGTATGTATGTGCGTATATACGCATTTATGTCGCATAACTCACGAACGGTATGTCCTACAAAGTTGAAATTCGGTACGTAGACTCTTAGTGGGGTCTAGTTGTGTACCTCTTCTTTTGATGCTTCTAAAGGGCTCTTTTGCACCCTTTTTGGGGAAATCATTCTTAATCGCGATGCAAACTCAAGTGGTGTTTTAATTGGCTGACACTTGGCTGACACTTGGCGATGTATCGCCAGTATTTTGATCGCCAAGTTTTGTCGCCAACTTAGCGACAAATTTGGCGATTTAAAAAAAAAAACTGGTTTTAATTTGGCCATTGTTGGTGATATTTAGAGAGTTAACTATTGAATCACATTAAAATTGCAATAATGGGGAAATAACATTAAATTGATGTAAAAGGAAGTCATGTTATGCACACATCAGCTCATTTACTTTAAAAAATGTGATTTTCAACTCACGATACCTTCTGACAAAATGTTAAAATAAACTTTAGTTATTTTACTTACAAAACATTTTACTTTGTAAGTAATAAAGTAATAAACATTTATTTTCTGTGGAAATTATTTTCTGTGGAAAATAAATGTCAAAAAAGAAAATTCAATGATAATATTCTTTTAAAGTAAAAAAAAAAAAAAACGTAAAACGAAGTATTTTAAACTGAAAGGATGAGACAGTTTCAAAAGATGGTAACGGCAATGTTGTCCTACAAATGAAAAGACAAAAGCATAAAACTTATGTAAGTTATCGAAATTTAGAATTTAGTTCCCAAAACGAAATATGTTACAAATTTTTGAAAAGTGGCATAATTTTTTATGTCAAAAGTATGTTTAAACGTTGTATCTTGTTTCGGAAAGCTAAATAAATTTAGCTCTTAAAAAAATCGACCAAAAAAGGTTGATGCATGTATTTAATTTCGAAAAAGTGACGACACTCAGAGGATGATAACTAGTCAAATTTTAAAATATAGCGAAATTTAGCATCCGAAAAGGAGGGAACATATTCAGCTTCTAAGCAGTTCAGCTAAGTCCTATGGTAATATTTAACTTCCTAAATACAGATCAAATTTATTTTTTTATGAATGAGTAATAGTACAAAAAGGTGAACATTCTACCTTAGTTATGAAAGAAAATTACATTATTTAGCTTCGAATTCTGCTGTATTAAATTATGGTACAAAAGAACTCCCTTCCAGAGAAAAAAAAAGTGCTAAAAATTTGTTCCAAAATTGAACTGGCAGTATATTTCCTTCAGGATGGCATAATTTAGTTCCTAAAAGTGGAACTTTTATTTGTTTGAATAGTAGTGCAAAAATAATTTTCTAAAATCGGATGAAATTATTGTAGAAAATCAAAAATGACAAATTCTGGATCAGCACCAAGTTAAAGTGCTAAGAATAGAATAATAAAAACAGAAAGAAAAAATCCCTAAAACTATTAGCAGCTTTAGGCATTTGTTTTGATTATGTCATTAATATAAGGCACAAGAATAAAGGTATTTTTCCTGAGCTGTTGCTTTTAGGCAGAAACTCGGCATTAAAAATAAAAAAAAAATTTTTAAAAAAATTGTGGGAACCACCTCATAAGACAACGTAAAAACTATAATTACTTGCCCTTGCGTTCTTTTCCTCTATGTATAAATCCTCCTCTATGAAAATCTCTTCCTCTATGTATGTACATCCCTATGTAGCTAAGTCATTTAGTCTCTCGTCTCACATTTTATTTCGTAAATAATCTTTTTAAATCTGACATGGATTGCTCGCCAGATGTATTCGACAATAGAACTGTTCTACAACAACTTTCAACAGTGTTTCCATGTTCGGATATGTACAAGACATTCCTTTAGCTACTTGATAAATGTGACAACAAGCAGGGGGTGCACAGAGCTTCAGTAATGGAAGTACCACTATACCAGGTAATCTAGGGGTTTAGATAACCACAGGAAAAGGGGGCAGGGCTGTGACGAGGTCGAAAAATCAGGTGAGTGTATGAAGTTGATGGCATTTGATTTTTTTTCAAAAGCATCTTAAATATAGAGAGATGATTTATTTAGCTTCTCTGGTATAAAATCGAGTCCGGGAGTCGAAACTAGAAGGGAGTATTAAAATATGAACTTACTCGTTAAGTAAGCATAGTATTCAATCAGAACTGGGAGGTCAGGTTGTTTCTCCCCCGCGAATTTTTTGAAATTGTAGACTTAAAAATGCGTTTTAGACTATTTTTGGTAATGCTAGGGGGATAAACATCAGTTACATTTCCCCCGTCCGTTTTTCGAAATTGAAAGTTGTAAAAACGCAGTTATCTCCGATTATGTTGAAAAGGGAAGGGGGGGGGGGTCAGCGGCTCTCCCCCAGAAATTGCTCCAAATTGTTGCTATAACAGTGCCATTTTAGACGATCTTTGCTGTGGGGAGGAGATATTCGGCTGCTCTCTCCCAGTAAGTTTCCGAAATTGATCAAAGAACTTAAAACGAAGCTTAGACGATCTTCAACGATGTTGGCGAGAGGGGGAGAGGCTCTCCCGCAAAATTTTTTATGTTAGCTTTTAAAACGCAGTTTTAGAGGATCTTTGGCAATGTTAGTAGGGCGGAAATGAAACTTTGCGGCCCTATATAGCATCGTAATTGAAATCAGTGGTGTAAAATTTTGGCCCCTAAAATTAGGCTCCTAAACTAGACCTCATTGGCTTATTGATAAATCAGTCCCCGGCAGTAAAGTAACTCATTCGTTTGGTTACAGTTCGTATTATCTAAGACCAACGTATTGAAGCAATATACATTCCAGGCGAGCTTCGGTCCCTATAGCATCGTCTTTTCTTTATCTTTACTAATAATAAAGCTGAAAGTTTCTCTGTCCGGATCTCTCTCTCTCTCTCTCTCTGTCTGTCAGGATCTCTGTGACGCGCCTAGCCCGTTCGGCCGATTTTCATAAAATTTAACAAAGCTAGTTTGTAGCATGGTGCACCTCGAAGCGATTTTTCGAAAATTCGATTTTGTTCTTTTTCTATTCCAATTTTAAGGACATTTTCCCGAGCAAAATTATCATAAGATGGACGAGTAAATTATCAAGTTATCGTAACGTGGAACGGTAACATGGGCAAGCCAATTGGCGAGAAATTCACCATACATTATTTGTAAATATACAGGCGAACCAAAAGACCTTTTAATTGTCTACTACGGGCAAAGCCTACTGCGGGTGCCACTAGTAAAAAATATTGGCGAAATAAGTTTGAGAGGCCCCTAAACCAGACCTCATGAGCCTATTGGTATATCAGTCAGGCTGTAAAAAACCCTCGTTCGATTAGTTACTGTTGGTAATACAGTGAAACCTGTGTAAGTTGACTACCTGCGGTGCACTACTTTAGTGGTCAACTTAAACAGGTGGTCAACTTACAGAGGTTGATTTATATGGTAAGTGCTGATTTCGTGCCTGAAAAAAGCGGTCAACTTAGACAGGGGGTCAACTTACAAAGGTGGTCAACTTCACAGGTTTTACTGTATTTAAAACCAATGAGCTCTCGTTTTAGATTCTAACCGAACTCCGGGGCCCTGCGCTCGCGCTTTGTCCGCTTACCGTTAGACCCGCCACTGGGCAAATGGTTGAAAACTACTTGACAGTGAGGGCATTCTTTACTTTTGTACGGAAATTAGGATCAGTGGTGTTCCCATAGGGCGTATACCCCATATACGCCGTATACTCTCAAACATTTTTTGGACATATAGCATATACCCTCAAGCTTCAAAAATTTTCATATTATGACATACAGTAAAACCTGTAATGTTGACCACTTTGTAAGTTGACCGCTTTTGTCAGGAACGGAATTAGTCCTATCTTACATAATGAGTGAAAACCTCTGTAACTTGACCACCTCTCGATCTTGACCATCTGTCTATCTTGACCACTAATATACACCAGCTTTGGTTTGAAGTATTGTATAAAACCCTTTGTAAGTTGACCAATTGGCAAAAGCATTAGATTGCACTAAAAGTTGAATCAGTTATGCCTCAAATAAGCAACTAGACATTTAAGAAAAAATCTATGAATATTTATGTTTCCATCGAAAAACATTGGGCTAATATTATATCCCAGAAAAAGTGCATAACTTTAATAAGGAGTTATTATGTTGATAAGTAGATTACCATGGACACAAATGTACAAGAAAAAATCAAATGAAGAATTTGAGTCACTTTTAACTTGTTATGAATTTTTAGGAATTGTTAATTTCAATTAAGCAGTTTTTCATAAGCAATGAGACATTTTTTTTAATCATGTTTTGATCAATTTTAAATTTGTATGATACTTTACACGTTATTCTGGTAAATAGTCTCTAAAAATATTTTAACATGTTCTCTTATTGTTTTAAAGTAATGTTAAAAAATGAAAGTGAGTTTAAAGTATTCCAACTCTTTAAAAAATGAATGCATGGGACAAGAAATGACAAAAAAAAAAAAAAATGTTTTCATTACTACCCTCTATAAGTTGACCACCTGTCTAAGTTGACCACCAAAGTACTGCACCGCAAGTGGTCAACTTACACAGGTTTCACTGTATTATGTATATGATTTCATACACATATTGTGCATAACTCATTACTGGGAGTATACCCTCAGAAAATTTGATGGGAACATCACTGATTAGGATACTTCCAGAATTATTTCCAACGGTAAAGGTAGGATTTCATTGAAACTTTTTTCTAAATCATGCTGTATTAAGGTTACTAAAACCATTTCTTGTGCCGAAGCAAATGAGGTTCTCTTACCATTTGTACTAGTTTTCTGCAAACTTATTTGCTTCGAGCGGCTTTAATTGAGGTAGATCAACTCTTGAAAAGGCATGCAACAGTGCATACTTTCCTTCATTTCTGTTTTGTATTGTCAGAAGCGAAAAGAAGGAATTAAGTGATAGTACAGGCATATAGAACTTAGAAACGGGGGGGGGGGGGTAGGGAAGATGGAAAAACCTGGTGCCTCAGAAGCAGAAGAGTGACGGCTTGGAAAAAGATTAAAAAATATTACTTTGCATAATGTTCTTTATTCTTACCTTCCCGAACACTGACCTTGTCAAATAACAGAAAAAGTGGCCAAAAAATAACAATAATTCGATGCATTTAAAATGATGTCGCGAAGGGGGGGGGGGACGGGCATCTCCTCGAAATCCCCGTATTTACGATCATTAAAAACAGACGATGATGCGTGTGAGGTGATTGATGAGTAAGCACTTTCGCTTGCTTTCATTGCTGTTTGATAGCGATAAGTTACCGGATGACTTGCCATCGTGTTCCTCATTGTTTCATCGGCAACCTCAGCGCAAGTCAAGGTCGGGGTCATCAGAAAGGGATGATCAAAGCATACGGTACGCTTCTGCGAACACGGCGGTCACTGCCGTCTTTTCCTGTTGCCGAGGATGTCTGTTGTTGTTGCCAGTTTTAATTAAAAAATTGTTGTTCGTGTTTCTTTGTTGCCATAGCAATAGATGGAAGAATCCAGAAGAATCCGCTGGTGACGCGTGTGAGTTATTGTCCCTTTCGGTGATGCGTGGGATCGGAACTGAATGTTTTTTGTAGTGTTTATTGTTAACGAGACGTCACCCTAAAAGTTTTTTTTTTCTCCACTGAGCTGTTATGATAGAAAAAGTAATTTTTCACAAAGGTAAAGTTTTTTTTTGCAAAAAGCATTGTTCTTCGAAATATAGCGAATGATTACCAGAAATGACAACCGAATAAGTTCCTCCTCAGGTTCGTTAACCTTAAAATTTAAGCAATTTTCATACTTTTAAAACTGTATAGTAAAATACTTTTACTATGCAGTTTTTTTCTTCCATGTACAAAATACTGCAAGCAATGTCATTTTCGTTCAAATTTTGGATTAAATTTTTATTTTACTCATCCCCGAGTAATTGTTGAGTTTTTCAGTCCGTTCACAGCTCAGATGGAGCGACTTGTGTAGTTGTCAAAATAATAGTTTTGTTACGTTACCTGTGAAATGTATTTACTAACAATAAAATCTGAATTTATACTAGTATTTCATTATTTATGAAAATTTCGACAACTTACACTGACAACAACTTGAGGGGGGAAGTACAATTTGAATAAAAACTTGTAATTAGTCTGAAGATAACATTATTTTACCTTTTTATATTTTTAGTGTGTGGAGAAAATTGAAAGTGGCTCGCAGAACTTTTTTTCTCTAGACAGTGGCGATCTTCCCAAAAAGGTTAGCCACCCCTGCTCTAAAAGATATCGATTTTGCACTGCAAATAGGCATCATTCCGTGTTTTTGAAAATCGATAACCTTCTGCGCTTAATTGATTACTTAAATCCTCAATTCGAAACTAAATTTCATAATACTACCTATTTTTAAACACCCGCTGGACTTAAGTAATCCGTTGTCCAGAAAAAAATTATAAAATGTTGATTAAGAAATCTTAATATTTACAAGCGTCACTAGATTACTTAGCGCCTAGAAAGTTTTTTTTTCTTACTAGGAGATTTGAACACAAAAGTAAGAGTAAAAACCCGCCAGAATAAAAATTATATTTGTGATGTTTTCTTTCTCTCGTTCTGAAAGAACTAGTCGCCGTGATATTTTTTTTAGCCGCCTGTGATTTGTAAACTCCTACGTATACAAGAGTATATCTGTAATGTGTGTTTCGCGTAAATTTACGCTTTTAGTACTACGCAGTTTTCTAGGAAAAGTTTCCATTTTATAGGTTCATAAAAATGTACAAACTGTGATGCAGGGGCCGTGGTAGCCTGATCGGTAAGGCGTTGGACTCGGGGCCGGAGGGCCTCGGGTTCGATGCTTGCTGGTCGAAGACCCACCGTCGTCATTAAAGGGGACTGGGCGACGTTAAATATGCTCGTGGTCTCAATGTCCTCCAAGTGAAACGATACCTCTGGGGGTGCTAGCACCAGGTAGCTATTAGCTCTTGGACTAGTTCTAAATTCTCATTAACTGCTCGATCCGGTGATGGTGCTGCCATCTATCGGTATATAAAATAATGGAGGCAAGGCACTTAGTATGCAGCCCTCGACATAAATGCAGTTGAAGTCAGTTGTGACTCAGTTGTGACTGTGATGCAGGTCAGAATCTGGGGGGGGGGAGACGGATTTTTAAAATAATGCAAAAAAAAAGAAAAAAAAATGTAAATTTAAAATAATAGGTGAAATTGAAATTTCATGGAATTTATAAAGAATCAAATTTAGAGAAAATTAAAAGTATGTTCTTCGTAAATTTTGAAACAAATTAAGTTTATCATACTTATCGCACAGGCATTGTCAATGTGGAAAATAGACGGGACATTCTCTTCTGTCAAAAAAAAAAAAAAACGTTCATTAAAATCGTATGTTTTTTTTTTTTTCCTTTGAGCTGTCTTTGGAGAGAAGTTTGTTTTAATTTATTTTCCTCCTTATTGAAATAAAGTTAATTCAAGAGTCCAGTGGAAAGAGCAAGTAATAATTAATAACAATAATGAATAAAATCCGCATCATTTGTGAAACTGGGAAACCTGTACCATTGGGGTCACTAACATCAAGAAATTGCGTTCTTACCTTGTTGTCAGGCTTTTACTTTGGATACCGATGTTGACTCGTAATTCGAAAGAAGAAACAATAAAATCATCAGCATTTTTTTTATTATTATTATTACATTTTGGCTTTAAATTATTTTATCATGCGTCGGCAATTACTTTTCCACTTTCTGAAGAATGTCATTTGTGATTAACCCTATGATCTTCTGTTATAATGACATGTCATCGAAACCGACAATCAAGCGAATTTGAGCTGAAAACGACGCATTTCTGTACCCTTGGTGGGAGGACAATAAAAATTCCTCAGCACACAGCTTTCATTCCACGCAATTCTTAATGATGTTGCCAAACAATAAAAAGCAATTTCACTGCTTTAATGTCTGGCGGCGAAAGGCGTGAGGTTCTGTAACTTAGTCATCGTATTAAAACGAGTCTAACGTTCTTTTTTGCTTTCATTGAAATTGAAGATTAAATGAAAAGAAAAAAAAAACTACCTCGTTCATTGAATTCTTTATTCTATGCATTGCAGATCTTCTTAAGCCATATGATTATAATAAAAGAAATAATATGCAGTCCTCGACATAAATACAGTTGTAGTCAGATGTGACTCTTGAATAGAATAGAATAGAAAAGAAATAACATTTCTAACTGGGATTGCCTATCTAGGTATAATTACGTTTCTTGGTATGCGGCTACTGTTATTAAATTATAATCTAATATATAAATTTAATTATAAAAAAAAGTACCCCTCATCATGAAAATGTAATTCATCAAATGTAAATCTATTTTAAATGTACTTCCAAATTGAATACTTTAATTTTTAATAACTACTGTTAAATTAGTTTATTAAATCTTTGAATAATATTAAATAATTTTTCTTTTCCGATAGATGGCATTGTAGTGGAAATTAAATGGCATTGCTCTAAAACTTCATGGGATGTTAAATGAGCATACAAATTGCCTTTGCGTCTGATTTTGTTGTGTTTTTGTAATACAATAAATTTTGCATACAATAAATTATGACTTACCTATTTTCTAATTTTGCAATTTTATCGCCTGCAATTTCGTAGACACATTGCGTTCAGGATTTGTTTCAGTTTCTAGAAAATTATGGGGTAAATGAGTACTGTAAAATGAATGAGTTACTAAAAAATCAGAATAATAAAACAAGATTTCCGCAAAAAGAATTTAAAAGTTTCATTTTCTATAAATTTATGAACATATTTTGGTTACATTTAAAAGGATAATGTTACTCTGGTCTCGCAGTGAAGAATTACAGTTTTGTCGAACAATTACGTTTATCTTGTTTTTTTTTAATTATCTTTATATTCTTTGTTCCTTTTGTTAAGTGTTTGGCTGCCAACTCTGTACACTATTACCTACATAGAAAGCCCTATCACTGGTTTTGTCACGTGACCGAAAAAGGCTGACTCAGAGTAAATTTCCCGATGAAAATCGCTTTAATTTATGTCGCTTAACATCCTAAAGCTATTATTTTGAGTACAGTAGTTCACCAAACATATTAACATTGATCAAAGGAGAAATCAAAAGTTTACTTTCTACGCTAACGCTCTTTTTTTCTTTAAATTGAGCAAATATATGAGAAAGAACGTAGGGAATAACAAGATTACAGCAACCAAAATTTTCAATACATTGTATCATATCTGTGTGATTTTTAAGGAGTCTTATTACATTCGAAAAATGTCTTAATTATCAATATCATAACGAAGTAAATATAAATAAAAAATCTGGTATTACGTCATCGCTCATTTAAGGTAACCACTGATGAGGCGGTAGTGATGTTCTGTATGGATTGAATGCCAGTCAGCTATATGTACCAATAACAATAGTTTTATTAACTTATACTGTTTTCTGGTGGATTACCGTGAGATTGAGAGAAATGCATGATTCCAAATGTTCAACTAGTTAGCTGCATGACAATTTCGTGGAGTTATTATACCTAGACTCTCCATCCAGGATTGTTTTTTTTTCCAGAACATGCTGAATGAACCGAAAAGTAAAATTGACATCGATAGTGAGAGCATTAGTTTTAATATCCAATCAGAACGTTTACTTTTGTATTAATTTTTCAAGAAGTCGAGGATTGAGTTAAGTAGAAGTTAAAAAACCACTGAGTAAAATATTAGAGAAACTGTGTTCTTTAATTTCTTTATTTTCTTGAATCACGCATGTCAACATTTCGTGCACAAATCATTTCGTAACAAGATACCTTAGGCAATTGACTCAACCATGTTGAACTCTTTTCAACAGAAGAAACAAAGTTCTCTAGATTTGTATTTGCCAATGGGAAGAGGAAAATTGAGTTGTCTTAGAAATGTTTCTGAAGCCGTAAATCAAGACTGTATCGTGCACGGGAATTCTTTTTTTTTTTCTGAGGGAGGGGATCCTATGTTTGAAGTGTGTCGTCGGAGCAAGTATATAAGAGTATCGATATCGTCCTCTGAAGTATAATTTCAAAGGGTGCCAGTATCGTAAAATCTTCGCTTCGGGTACTGCTTTGCTGAGAATCTACTTTCAAATTAATCTTCCAATTCTGATAATTGTTGAACATTTTTGTTTTATGTGGTTTTAGTTTTCACAGCTAGAAAAACAAAAAAAGTGCTTGAAACTACTTTTTTCTAATTGTGTCACGTGGGACCGACGAGAGGCTATGTCAGTCTAGTCAGAAACTAGGGACGTTGAGGTGGCTCAGCTCAGAATCTGAGTAGTATGAATTTTATAAGTTTTATGGGAGAAGTAGGGCCCGGCGAACTAACTAATGAGGATCCAGCCTTGGCTTTCGGCTGCTCTAGTTGTCAGGTCATCCATGCGTTTTGTGTTCACTAAAGCGTAAAGAATAATATTTTGAAAAATGTTTGTTATTTTTGAAAAACTCGTGAATTAAAATACCACTTGCTATCTATTAATGAAATCAGTCGTAGTGATTCACTGGAAGGTCTCGAGCAAAGCCTTGCCAACCTCCGTCTCAGAGTATGTCAATTCCCGATTCAATAACATCCTCCACCATTGGAGATTATTAAATTCACATATTTAATTATAATAATGAATTGTAAAATAATACATTCAGGTACATTTTTATTATTGATAAACTTAGTTTTCAATTCTAGAACTTTCAGAAATGTTTATTGCATAGAATTTGTTTTTCTTCTTTTTTTTTTAACTTCTTTTTCTTCTCCTAAACTAATTCACCCTCATTTAAAGCAGAACCTTGACGACTTGTTCTGAATACGCATATTCTCAAATTGCTATTATAGTTAGAAATTATGCAGTTGTAACTTAAATGTAGACTGAGATTAAAATTAACTTTTTCTAAAGTCACACTGAAGTGTTCATCACCGTTACTGTAACAAAAGAGTCCCCTCGTTTTCCATCAAATCGCTTCCTTAATGCACGTCATGATTATTCTTGGAAGAAAACGGGCCTCGTGGTTTAAAATAATTCCGCACTTTTATCGTGAATCTATGTGCGTATAACGACTAGCCAAGCCCCACGTAGACCATGTTGGGCAGCGAGTCATCGTCCGTTAATGACCCATGCATCTTGCAAAATGTTGGCATTAAAATTTAAATCCAACCTCCCAATCTTTCGATCTCGTCCAACCGTGAGGCAGACGCCTCCTCGAAGTTGGAATACCCTGTGCAGAGATAATAAGGTCTTCCACTTTGTGTCCCCTCGTGACGGTTACCTCCCAATCCGAAGAGAGTGTCAAGGGTGAGTGGTAATATGCATGTGCTCGAGATGAGAGGATGTTTGAAATTTGCATTTAGTGAGGAGGAATTGCTTTGGGTTTTCCCGATACTAGTTCCAAGGAAACAGTTGTAATGAACATGTTTCACTTTCGAGCTCTCTCTTTCTTTTGTCCTCTCCGGACATCCTAGATGAGACAAGAGATATGTGGTTTTGGTAGGGCCAGGTGCCGAGTGCTTTTCAAATTTTGCAACTATTGTGAAGTTGTACTAATATCTCTTATACCCTGGTTTGTTTGTTTTTTGGAACATCGCAAGATTCAGAAACCGGTTGTTCCACATGAAGTAGAGGTTCATTAAATAAACGTCTTATGAAGGATATAAGACGTTCCGTAAACATTTCATCAATATGAAACCTGTAAACATATACAAAATTAGTTTCTAGCGAAATCAATCCAAATTCGGGCGCTAAAATTCATATATTGCATAACGTAGTTCCTTTCTTTCCCTCCATTCTTTCTATAGCCACTCTACCCAACTCATTTGTCTTCAAATCATTGTCCTAATAATCAACAAGGCGTCAAATTTCTGACTTCAAACTGTTCATACAAGCTGTAATACAGTAAGTATAACTGTAATACAAGCATTGAGCTCTAATATTAAGAGGAGAGTGAATTTGCCAATCCGTTTTTCCCCCAAACGCGTACGGCGAAAGAAGCGTTCTTTTCACTCATTTAAGTTACAATCTGTAAAGCATTTTGCCATGTATTTTTAGAGTCCTTTCTCTGCTCAATTCGTTGTGGCAAAAGTTCGTTGTGTTCTTTTGTTGTTAAACAAGATGTTTTGTTACGCAATTGGTTTTGCCATACTCGCTTGAAATTCAGACCGCTTGCCACACTTTTGAAGACTGGGAAGTTCTCTCTCCTCTTAGTATTATAGCTCAATGAATACAAGTCTTTATGGTATGGGGAGATAACATTTCCGGGCTTATTGGCCGTGGTCTAATTGGAGTAGAAATTCCAGACGTTTCGGTTCTGGTGCGACTGAGTCTCACCAAACTCAAACCACTGATGATGGCTGCAGCAAAGCAAGCCGAAACGTCTGGAATTTCTACTCCAATTAGACCACGGCCAATAAGCACGGAAATGTTATCTCCCCATATTGACGCCGGCCGTGAAAGCCTTAAACAGTATTTAAGTCTTTATGGCTTTAACATTAGCGGAATTAGATAACTCTTACGCTTCTATACGAATCACAAATACGATATCGAGTGAGGCGATACTCTGACACACGTGATTCCTCCATCAAAGTATCCCATATTAAGGGGAATCTTATACAGTTAAAAACTGGGCGTATGTAACTATGTATGAATGTCCAGTTTACTTCTCCCGAATGACAGTGAACTGCCCATCGTACCAGGTATCGATGGATTCGTATAATCTTCCCGTCTTCATGTTTGACTATTTAACATAATCCTCTGATAATAATTAGCGGAGATATCAATTACAAACTATATTAATTAGGACACTTACATTTCGATACAAAATTCCTATTTTTCGAAGGCTTTCCTCCATTCAAACTATTATTCAGTGCTTCATCTCAACTTTCCGCAACAATGCTTTTATTAAAATGTATAGCGGGGTTAAGAAAATCATTGAGACGAAAGATTTGTAGCCATTTTTTTTTTCTCGAATATGAACAAGTTAAATTCTTGCTTTTGTTTTAACAGCTTTTCCTGTAATCGGGGGATTTTTACTTTTTGGTTATTTTTCCGCAATCTGCCGTAAAATTTTACTGTTTTTCTTCAAACCTGATTGTTGAACACGTGTCACTTGACATGACTTTTATTTTCGCGGCAGACCGTTCAAAGCCGGGCGACGCAGCTAGTAATGCTTGAAAGGTTGAGAATCCCTGCTCTAGGAGATTAAGGGGAAAGGATCAGTATCGATGAAGGTAATATTTAACATGGCACAAACCAATTTGATAAGATTTTTTAAGGTAGCACTCAAACGGCAATTAACACATTTTTCTAACGTTTACCTCGCCCCCGTCCCCAAATCAAATCTTGTTTATATTTGTGTCACTTTAGAGTAAAAATGCTGGTTTAACAAATGTCATAAAAAAGAGTTACAAGAGTCAAAATTACAGCAAAAAAAAAACCGATCTGTATCACAAGAAGTTAAGGAGAAAAACTTTGGATACATTGAAAGATAGTACATTTTAATTCATTATACTTGGACTGTGATTTTTCTTACCATTTCACTAGATAAAAAATTTGTTTTGCAAAGTACTTTCTTCGTACTTTTGCAATTAACTCAAAAAAAAAGTGCAATTTTGATCGTACCTTGTACCTTTCGACTGTTGACAATTACTTGTTATGTAATTCGTGATTGACACACTATTAGTTTTGGCTGAGAACAGTAGATGACATACTTCGTGCGTGGTGTAAAAACAATCTCCGATGATTAGTCCTATTTGAAGATCCAGAATCTTCAAGTCAGAAAGATTCTAGAATCTTCAAGTCAGAAAGATTCTAGAATCTTCAAGTCAGAAAGATTCTGGAAGAGGGAAGAAAACGGAAGAGGCACGTTCTCATAATTATTCAGCTGTCAATCGCACTCGGAAATCAAATAAGCCGCCAATTGACATCAACCAAATTATTTTACATTATTGAAATAAAGTTTTGATAAAGGGCTTTATTCATATTTAAAAAAAAAACTAAAACTCTGATCAGAATGCCCTATTTTTGTTAGCAAAAGTTAATTCAATTACCTTAAATGCAAGTCTTAATTATCCTTAAAAATATTGGTCAAGTAAAATTCCTTAATTTTGCTAAAAATTATAGAACTGTAAACATTCAGAACCATTTTATAACTAACAGAAAAATTAATTTCAATTGCCATTGTATGCTAGTGTCTCGAAGACTTCAATAATTACATGTACCGAAACTGACTCGTTGACGTATCCAAGATGTCAATTCATTTTAAATGGCATTTTATGCTGAATCTGAGACCTTATTTATTTCATGTGCCATTCGATTTTTTTTTTTTTGACGTTTCTGTTGCTTCATTCCTTTAAAATACTACTGTATACTGCGACTCGAAGACGTCAACCATTTCATGTACCACAGACTCGTTAATGCCTTTGTGACATTCTTTTGAAAAGCTAATGTATACTGACGCCTCTAAGATTGCATTCATTTCTTTCTAATAACTTTTTGACGCCTTGGAGGCGTCATTGATTTCAAGTGTCATTGAATATTGACGTCTGTGATACCTCCAAGGAGTCATTCATTTCAAATGCTAATGTATGTTGAAGTCTCCGAGGCGTCCGAGACCTCATTTATTTAAATTCCCATTGCATGAAATGAATGACGCCTCGAACTCTTTGACGCTTTCGACGCTTCAATCATATTAAGCGCCATTGTATACTTGTGACTCAGAGACATCAATATTTTCTGGAGCCATACCTGACCATAGTTGAGGCAAATCTAACCTGGCAGCAGTATGAAGACAATGAAGATCCTAATCATAGCATTACGAGGGACGCTGAAAGGCTAGGTTTGCCCCAACAATAGTTGACGTCTCCGAGATGTCAATCATTTTAAGTCCCAATTTGCATTGATGATCCTGATACGTCATTCGCTCAAATTTATGTAGTATACCGTCTTGAGCACGTTAATCATTTCATGTGTTACTCACTCGTTGACGCCTCCAAGACGTCATTCCTTTAAGGTGCCAAAGTTTCTTGACACCTAAAAGACGTCATTCTTTTTAAGGCTGCGTTAAGCCTCTGAGACGTTGTGGTATGTCAAGGGGTTAATACAATTGGTCGAACTTTCAATTTTCCGAAACTTTCCCCCTGCGGTCGTTAACTGGGAATCCGATCGCAAATAAAACGATCAGTTTATCAAATCCGCTACAATCGGTTATCGGGGCAGAGTCATCAAGCATTGTTTTCCAATTCGTTTCATGAAAAAATAAATAAATAATGATGATGCTGGAAGAAAAGCACTCCAAATAACCCGTTTATCTGGATGCTCAAGGGGTTAAATCCCTTGCGGTATGTTCGACAATTGACCGTCGCTTAAACCTACCTCCACAGGACAGCGACTCAGCCTCCGGTGCGCTGACTTTGTCGTGGGAATAGCTGTTGTGGCCAACTCTCTCTTTCTCCATTTTGCTTGTTTATTTTTCTTCCTTGGAGCCCATTCAGAATTTTAATTGCCAGCAGAGCTGTCGTCCGACGATATTCGATTGCCCCAAAGGCAGATTCGATTGCGGCTGTTGCAGATCGCGTGAGTTAGTTTCGTTATCGTATGGGAATATCTGATGATATAACATTACGCTGAAATTAATCTAGTATGTCGTGATATATGTGACAGTCATTCAGGAAAAGTATTTCAGAACTTTTTTCGTGATTTAAGATTACGGTTAAATTATTGCTTCCATTTTCATGATATCTTTCAAAGAGGTTTTTTTTCATAAAAAAACATATTATGGTATTTATGTAAAGAACACAGTTCATACCGAGGTTTCCGTTACTATGAATGCCTCAGAGCATCAGTATACGCCGTTAAGAGTAGAAATTTAGTGATAAAGTAGTTATTTTTAATCGTTTTTGAAAAGAACTTTCTTGAGAATATGGAGATGTTAGCACAAAACTAAGCTAAAATCATACGAATAGTAGTTCAAGGTAACTTTGAACAAAATGCACTTAAATAGAATATTATTGAATTAAGATTCTATTTAAGTACTAAGCACTAGTTAAACACTATAAAATAGTACCCAGTTATTATGAAATTGTTAAACACTTAGCGCTATTTCATATTTTTCTAATTTATTTAAATACGAAGTAAACTGCAGAAGGATCAATACTGCTCTCAGCCAGCAAAGTTATAATAAGTTTTAGTCTTTTGTTTTACCAGAATAAATTGGCAACGTTATACAGAGCTACTACTATAATCCATTAGTTCTGAAGATGCGTTTGAATGCCGATTTGGAATTATTGATATATCTCGTTTTACATTGCAATATTCTGTGAAATACAATATATATATATATATATAGATTTCGAGATGATGAAATAAAATTTGAAATTTTTTTAACAATTAGAATTTTAGTTCTATGGTTTCAAGTAGCACGACTTTTGTTAAAATAATGTATTTTACATCCCGATTTTCACATAGTTCAAAGTTAGGCTAATCTGCAGAGAAACTGTTAGCCAGATTAATAATTCATTTTAAATGATTTTATAATTATCATTTGTTTATGTTGGTGAATTTTACATTACTTTAAGTTTCTCTTCAGTTTTATGCCTGTAGATGAAATAAGTTTTAAAATGCTAGTGGGGCACTTAAAGATAGAGAATTTGAAATGCTACATAAAATGCTAAAGATAGTGCAATTGAAGTTCAAAGTTATCCCGAATGACTGTATACGTGGTAATTTTCTCTCTCTTTCGCATAACAATAAAGCATCTTGTTAAACGTTTATTCTTGCAAATGCATTTGTTTGATTATATTTCTATTTTAATAACTTCTACTTTAATTCTTAACTTCTATTTTAATTTAAAGAGGGCGCAGTTTTTGTTTTGTTCCATAGAAGGATAATAAAAATGGCAGTTTTGACTGGAAAACTCAATCATGTAGTGTGGCTTGTTTTTACATATATAAAATTACGGTTAATTTTTGTGTACGTTAAAATTTTTCCTCTGGCCCAACGTACATAAAATTGGAGGCACCGGCGAGTGTTTGATTATATTTCTATTTTAATAACTTCTACTTTAATTAACTTCCACTTTAGTTTAAAGAGGACGCAGTTTTTGTATTGTTCCATGGAAGGATAATAAAAATGGCAGTTTTCTTGCGCAACTCTGGCGCAAGGTACAGTCAAAGATTACGGTATCATAATTTGAGTCAGTGAGAAGTAAAGGGATGTAAGTGGAGATTTTCAAGTTTTGAGTAAAAGGCGTTTTAAGTTCCGGTCCTAGGTAGGCTTTCATTGAAAAGTTTTTTCTAAATCATCCTGTATAGCATCACCTACTAGGGCTACCAATACTATCTCTTGCACCAAAACAGAGAAGTTCACCTACGATTTGTACTGGGGTTACCTCTAAATTTTTAACTTTGAAACTCGCATCCCTTTGCTTCTCGCTACCTCATTTGTGGTTAGGTTTTTTATTCCTCTTAATTTTTTACTGATTGTCACTCGTATTTAATGTGTTAATTTTCAATACACGTAAATGGTATAAGTTGCTTTGTCAGTTTAGAAAAAATCGCAAAGTTACGATTTTCAAAACATATGCTTGCTGTTTTGTTAAGGTGTTTTTTTTTTTTTTTTTGCTTCTTACCTTTGAATAGAATAGAATGAATTTCTGTTGTGTGTCACTTAACGTAGACGCTTAGAAATTAGGTATAGGGTTCAGGAGAATCAAAAAATGAAGTTGTGTCGTTAGTGGTTTTTTACATAAAGAATTTTAATAGCATTCCTTACGTTGCTAACAATGACGTGCTCACTGTAAAAAAAAAAAAAAAAAAAAATAGGGCCAATCTAAATTCAAATAAACTATAGGTGGCGCAGTCTCTGACTAATGGCGGCTGAAAGAGGTAAAACCGAGACCTACCACTTACGTAGGATATGACATATGTCATGAGACATCTCCTTTGTTCGCTCAAAAGTTAAATGTTTCACATATTTGGCTAATTGCTTGCACCACCACAAGGTGACGTATTTAAGCTCTTGAGCTGCGATTAAAATTATTCACTTTGGCAGCGAGAAGCCAAGGGGTGTTAGTGGGATTTTTAAAGTTTTAAATAAAACACAATTAAAGTTCAGATCCTAGGTAGGCTTTCATTGATTTTTACTTCTTTTTACAAAAAAGAAAGTATTGTATTCGCGAAAAAATTTTCACTCAAAAATCGGCCTTAATTTCCATTTTTCTCACTTCCGAATGAATGTTGAGTTTTTTTTCGACCTGACAACACGTGGATTATATGCCTAGGAACCTACAGACCCCCAAAATATCCATTTTGATGACCCCCGAGTTAATTACAACGAATTTTCTCGTGACGTCTGTATGTGCGTATGTGTGTATGTACCTCGCATAACTAAAAAACGGTGTGTCCTAGAAAGTTGAAATTTGATACGTAGACTCCTAGTGGGGCCTAGTTGTGCGCCTTTCCTTTTGGTTGCATTCGGATGTTCCTAAGAGGGTCTTTTGCCCCTTTTGGGGGGAAATCAATGTTAATTTCGATGTAAACTCAAGTGTGTTATAATTTGTCGGACGCTTGGCGATATATTGCCAGTATTTTGGTCGCCAAGTTGTGTCGCCAACTTGGCGACAAATTTGACGATTTTTTTTTTAATTTTAAATTTGGTTTCAATTTGGCCACTGTTGGTGATATTTAGAGAGTAAACAATTGAATTACATTAAAATTGCCAATCATGAGGAAATGACATTAAATTGGAGTAAAAGGAAGTCATGTGATGCACACATCAGCTCGTTTTTCCTCTAAGTCATGCTGTACGGCAGCACTACCACGGATACTAGTCACATCCTTTGCCCCACTGCATAGGATAGGTTCTTCTACTGTTTCTACTGGTTATCTCAATTTTTAATTTTGGCACTTCCATCCCTTTGCTTCTCACTGCATCAATTGTCATATTTTGTAAACATGTTTTGGCAATAGTTCGAGTTGTTATTATGTTTAGAATACGAGATAGTTTGTTCATGGGTTTTTGAAGGTTTGAATTCTTTTTTGAGATTATATAACGAATTATTGTCATTGAGTTTTTCTGTTTATCGTTCCAGTAAAAAAAATGTTTTTTACACAATTGAGAATTTGTCATGTGATTTATTACAATATTTGAACAGCGTTTTCGAGTAATTTTGGAAGATAAGTTGTAAGAACCGTAGTAAGCACTCGTTTTCAAATTTGAAATATTTTTCGTATAGAATCACTTATCATTTATGAAAAAAAAAAAAAAAAATCTGCTGCATATTATATTCCCCCCCCCCCCCCCAAAAAAAGAATCCCTGCTTTTAGGTAAGAGCAGTTAAAAATTGTCATCGTATTAACGGATTCTTAATGCAATAGAAAACTAGTTGTTGTCCACCGGTTATTTCTCGAACACTTAAGATATCCCTAATAGCTCTGCTCGAGAACGTCAAACACACCCTTTGGAGTCTTGAGTGCTCGAGAGAAATTCCGTGACATAACCACTCGGAGACAGTGCATTCCAAGAGTAATTTACGACGCACGTAAAAAATCCTTTTCTCTTTTTTTTTTCAATGCTGACCATCTGACCTGTAGCAGATGCCTTTGTGACCGAGCTGTGCATGTGCCGTAATCCTCATTGGTCCGTTCCGCTTTATAGTGTAGTTATATATGCCGAACAAAATAACGGTACGAGCGGTACAGGGAAAAAAAGAACTCCGAAATAGCTTTCATATCTTCTATTCGTGAATGGTCTTAGACATCTTTATATGCAATTTTCTGAGAAGGCAATTAAGTTGCTCGTTTTTTGACGAGCAATTAATTTTTTTTTACCGTCTCACGAGGTCGGAAACATAAAACTTTTTTTTCCCTTTCCATAAAGTTATTATTTGCATAAATTTGTTGATCGTCCACTTTATGCTAATTGCATGTAAGGAATATTTCAATACCATAGTGCAGAAAGCGGAAAGGAAGCATTTCATGGAAAAGCAGCCTTTTTTTTTTCTGTTACAGCTCTATATTTCATTTCAAAACTTGTAATAAATAATTTTTTTTGGCCAAAGAAATTACACTTATTAGTGTGATTTCAGAGGTAAAACTTTATTTTGACTAATTATTAATTTTGAAATGAAATATAGAGCTGTCACCTGCAGTAAAAAAATGTCTGATTTTCAGTTCAATGCCCCGCTATTTGTTTCTTTTTTGAAACTAATGCTGAAAAATTATTGGAAGGAAAATAAAGTGTGCATTTAAAAGTTTTACAACGATCGATTAGGAAGATTTTTTGCTAGAATTGGGAAGTCGGAAATTGATAACAGTGGGTAACACGATGTTGAAAATACACAGATGAGCGACAGATAGCAGACACGTGTTTCAGGATTTCAAGGAAAACCCCTTTTCAACGAAAAAATCTTGATTAGAGTTTGTGGATGTAAAGTCATCCCCCCAAAAGCTCACACTTTTTTGCATTGAAAAGGGGGTTCTTTGAAACCACGAAACACGTGTCGGCAACCTGTTGCATGTTTCTGCATTTTCAACGTTGTATTTTCTGCTGTTACTTTATTATACAAAGGTATTTATTCGTTTCGTGTTTCTAAAAATGATGCCTAAAAGTGTTCTGAACGTGACAAGTATATTCATTTAAAAAATCAAATAGGAAAAGATATTAAAAATGTTTTCTGCTTAACAAATTTGGCAAGTCAAGTGCTTACACTTATCAAATTTGTACTTTTTAGCCCCAAGTAATTTGTATTATATGTTACGGGAAAAGTAAGAAACGCAGGCATAGTATAAAATGAAGGATGTTTTTAGGCCAAGTGTGTAACGTGAGAATTACTCCTTACTTTCCCAAGAACAAGTTATAACCAATCCAATAAAAAATAACATTTTTAACATTGAAAAATACTTATCATTACAATTGTAGCAGAAGTTGTTTCAGGGGTTCATTGGACCAGCGTATACCTAAGGTTCGTTGAGCTACTTCCCAAAGTTCAATGAAAAAATTAATCAAAAAAACTTAGTGAATTGTCCGTTTTCAAAACGATCTGGAATGATGAGAAATATTTAATGAAACTTATGATAGAATATCAAAGAGCTAAATATTTGATGCGATAAAAAATTAAACGTAGAAAAGCAGACCAACGTGCTCAAACTCCAACTGCATTCATAAATCTGTTTTAGTAGGGGAATGTGGGGCAAAGTGAAACGGTGAAATATTTACTAATTTTATTAGAGCTAGTTATATTTTAACTACGCCCACAATATTTTAACTACGTAGTAGCACATGTAGTCTCGTCCAGTCAGGAAAAAGTTACCTATGATGATCAAGGCAATTTTTAAAACTTGATACTCATATTTTGTTGTGAGTCAAAAATTATTTATTAAGTTCTTGTTAGTAACATTTTTTAATAGTAATTGTGAGACCTACTAGTATTCGGCGCAGTATATTTGTATTGAATATTAAGCTTATTTTTATTTTAATCTTTTGTATAATTAGTCAAGTGTTCGCGGTGCAAAGTGGAGTTGTTCATTTCGTTCACGCGTTCTATCTTTTACAAATTCATTTATTAGTTAATTCATTTGCATTTGTTCATTTAATAGGCCACTTAGTTATTCATTCATTCATTCACTTATTTTATTTTTTATTTACTTTTTTATTCACTCATTTTTCTTACATAATAATTTACTCATTTATTTGTTTGTACATTTTTTTGACAAACAAAAAAAAGCATTTTTCCATGCATTCTTTTATTTACTGATTAATTTGATCAAATATATTTTCAATCAAACTGAAAATATTTAATAATATTAATAGAAATCATGACTAACAAACTAATTGCAACTTAGCTACAAAATGAATTTGCACCTTCGACACGGTCTAATATTCTATTTTCAACTTCGCCCACAAAAATAAATAGGGAGAAATTTCCACTATTTTGAAGGTTGACATTTACTACCAAAAGTTTTTAAAAAAGTGTTCAGTTGCAAGATTTATTATAAAATGCATTTTTCTTTCTTAATGTACATAAATTTTCAAAACGGAATTTCCAATTTTTTCACTTTAAACATTTTAGCTATCTTAACTGTTTTACTTTGTCCCACCTTCCACTGCATTACAATTTTTTAAAGTGTTATGTGCTTTGCTATGCACATTCGCATTCGAAAACTGAAATGTTCCCATCTGCGAACTGAACATTTTTCCTATTACCATTCTTATTTTCTCTTATTCTGTTAATAATAGCAAAGCTGAATTTAAAAAAGTAATCCGCGGTATTTAACGATATCACTAATCATTTACTCGGATCAATTCCAAAATATTGGCTATTGTTTAATGTGCTATTTCCGTAAAATTCAAGCAATAAAGTCGATATGATAAGCAGTGAAGCATTAAAGCTGCTTTCCTTTGCTGATTCAAGGTTTGTCTTCGGTTTAATTCTTCCTTGAAATCAGAGCTCTTAATCAACCCAAGAATAAAATGCGACACGCAAATGCCTTCCAAGGTTAAGTCTTTTGTTGATATTTAGAAGCGGAGAGAATTTCGCTTGGCCATCAAAGAGACATTGATTATTGAATTCACTGTGCGATTTTTAACGCAATAGTTTTAATGAACAACTACACTAAAATTGTTTTCCGTGATCCTTGCGTAATTTGCCATTGTCGTCAAAATGTGTTTTTTGCCAGAAAAATGTATGAAATGGGGACTAACAAACGAATTGCAATTTCCTTCTTATTTGCAACTTTGTTGCAACATAGAATTTTCACTTTCGACAGGGTCTAATTTGCATGGTAGCTCACGAAAGCTCAGTTCCTGCTCTTTAAAAAAAAGTTCTATGTGAATTTTTGCGTATTAGACAAAATTTTTGACGATTTGTAATCTTTATCTTTACTAATAATAAAGCTGAAAGTCTGTGTCTGTCAGGATCTCTGTGACGCGCATAGCGCCTAAACCGTTCGGCCGATTTTTACGAAATTTGGCGCAAAGTTAGTTTGCAGCATGGGAGTGTGCCACTTGAAGCGATTTTCGAAAATTCGATGTGGTTCTTTTTCTATTCCAATTTTAAGAACAAAATTATGATAAGATGGACGAGTAAATTACGAAATTATCATAACATGGAACCGTAACATAGGTACAAGCCAATTGGGAGAAAATTCACCATACAATATTTGTAAATATACAGGCGAACCAAAAGATCTTTTAGTTTTTCTACTACGGGCAAAGTCGTGCGGGGTACCACTAGTTGAAAATAAATTCAGTAGACTTTAGGGTTCCTACACATCTTTTGTCAGAAGTTAAACCCTACTTTCTGTAGTAAGGGTAATAAACAGCAACAGAGTAATTTTGCTGAATTGAAACATAATCCCTCAATTCTAGAAATTTTACGTATGAAATTCTTTCCCAATTATTAACTCAAGCATAAGAAAATGACGTGCACAAAAAGTCTGAAAACACGTAGAATGCTCAAATGTTAAAAAAAACTAAAGCTTGAACTTTTTTCTTTTTTGGCGCTAAAAACTGTTCGATATTCAATAATGTTTTTAAAAAATAATAAATGATGCGGAATGTTTCAAAAGATTAAAGTAAGTTTAAACAATGTTATTACAACGAAATCCTGAAATGTGTAAAGTTGCAGTATCTGGCAGACGATTTTTTAAAGACATTGTCGGAACTTAAAATATTATTGTTTTATATGTACTATTTTTATGATAATAGTATATAGTAATTTCATTTTACTTGATTATACTATTTTTAACTATCATACTAAAGCTGTTTTAAAGTAAAAAATGAAACGCCTAGCAGCTTCTGAAATGAAGACGAAAAAGCATTACGTAGGGAAAAAAGAAATAAAAAAGTGCTTTCAGGTAATTTGGAGGTGTTTGCGCAGCTTTCTCTAACGTAATCGAGACATTATGTCTTGTTGTAAATTTTTCCCACGGTTGCCTAAACTTTGTGCTCAATTCCCTACGCAAAATGGCCCTCTTTTTCCATCATAAAGTATCAATTATTGACAATGTTATGCTCGAGTAACCATTGCGGTGGATGCAATGTTTTCATTTTCTAAAGAGTGTGGGGGAAAATTACCCTTGATTTTATACATTTCAAGGTCTTTATGTAAAGTGTTGAGTGTAGATGATTGCATTGGCTTACTTTATTTGAGAAAATGAAAGGAAATGAAAAGTATTTTATTTTAGAACGATTGAGGACTAAAGTTTTTTTTTTTTCTTCTTCAAACCAATCTAGTTTTCTATTTCAGGTTTCCAATTTTCTAACATTAAACGTTCCATTAAACTTTCTAAGTGCAGTCAAGTTCGCTTATTAGAATATGGGGCAAAGAATATCCCGCTTAATGTAATGCATTTTCAATGTACCCAACTGTTGATCTCTATTATTTCAATACCGTTTCATGGATTGCCCCGCTTATTAGAATAATTTTTCGTGAAAAATTGGCTATTCCATTAAGCGGGTTCGACTGTACTGCGTTTATGAACCTTATACGAACGAAACAATGTCATTTCATATTTAGGAATGAGTAGGATCATACAGTCGAATCCGCTTAACGAAATAGCCAATTTTCCACGGAAAATTATAAGCGGGATATTTCATGAAAAGTTATTAAAATAATAGACATAAATGGTTTGGTACATTGAAAATTTATTACATTAAGCGGGATGTTCTTTTATCCGATACTAGTGGTACCCGCACGGCTTTGCCCGTAATAGAAAATTAAAAGGTCTTTTTATTCGCCTGTATATTTACAAACAATGTATGGTGAATTTTCTCGCCACTTGGCTTATGCCGATGTTACGGTTCCACGTAATGATAATTTCGTAATTTACTCGTCCATCTTATGAGAATTTTGTTCTTAAAATTGGAATAGAAAAAGAACCACATCGAATTTTCGAAAAAACGCTTTGAGGTGCACACCCCCATGCTACAAACTAACTTTGTGCCAAATTTCATGAAAATCGGCCGAACGGTCTAGGCGCTATGCGCGTCACAGAGATCCTGACAGACAGAAGGACTTTCAGCTTTATTATTTGTAAAGATAAAGATTCTAATAAGCGAGCTTGACTGTATTTAGAACTGATGAAAGTTATTGTTTTATGAATTCTAAGTCCCATCTGTCTGCTATTTTTTTGCAGTAATTGAATACGATTCTCTATTGGGATTTAAATAGAATACAAAAATCATAATGAAAATTTATACAATGAATATCTTTATACATTCATTTTGATATTGTGTTCCGATTTTTGTTGAAATATTACTCCCCTCTTACCGTCTCTCGTCAAGGAAATTCTGTTACAAAAATATTTTTCACCTCCCATCAGCTGTTCTCAATGACTTCACATTTTAATACAAAAAGCCATCATGTTAGCAGGTTCTCCGTAGGTTTTTCAAAATATTACCATTTTCTTCTTCTTTTACAGTGTGTTCTGGGCACTGTTTTCGAAAGGTCACATTTAGCTTGTATGATTAGGGAAGTTCAGTGTAAAAATATGTACTGCTGTTTGTTTAACTCGTGAAGAGGAATAATTCTTCCAACGTAATATTACAATACAGAGAGTTTGACAAAGCGTAAGTGGTCAAACTGGTGTTCTTTGTTTCAAGAGATACGAATACAGTCAGTGTTATGAAAGAGTCGTAAAGGCAGCTTGTTATGGAGAACTATATATCTCTGAAATGTTAAACTTCTCACATGAGTTGCATCGATTTTTGATAATTATTAAAAAATTAACGAAGGAAAATTTATGATAAAATAAGATGTTTATGTGTGCGTGGCGCACATCCTCGGAAAACAGTAAGGCCTAGAAAGATGAAATTTCATACATAGGTGCAATATTTGCTGACGTTGTGCACCAGAAAGTTCGATTCTTGATAAATTCGTTTAAAAAACGAATTATTATATATTTTTGTGATTTTTGGAAAATTTTTAGTACTTTTTACCCCACAGACCCCGAGATTGCGGCGTAGAAATATTTTTTGTGTCTCAGTTTAGAAAATTCAATGCAACTCATGATGGAAAAAACATCGAAAATGGGTGATTTTTGAAATGAATTTTTGAAAAAAAAAAAAAAAAATTATTTCCCCTTTTTCTAGGTTTAATTTGTTTCTAAACTTATCTGTCGAAAAGATAAAAAGCCACGTTTCCTATGTAATAGTGAAAACATTTTGCCCTCTTGAGAAATTATTTTATCCAGGAGTAGTTTGCTTGTTTTTTTTTTTTTTTTTCCTTTTCGAACGATATCTTCGCTTCTTAAATTTGGGGATTTCATTTGTTTCTTTTTGTACCCCCCCCCCCCTCCCTCTCCCAAACGCTTTACTATATTCATCTTATTTTAAATATTTGTGCAAATTTTATTTCAATAAAAGCAGTGACTTTTTTTTTTCTTTTGCAAACGCGTTTTTCTAACAAACTTCGGGAAACACAGAAACAGCTTTCTTTGCGCTATTTTAATTAAATAAGTAAAATCCGCGGATTATAATTTTTGTTAGTGAAATAGGACTGGAGGTTAGTTTAAAATAAATAGAGATGGTTGCTAAATATGGAGATAGATATTTTTAGATAGAAAATGATACAGTTAGACGGATACCACAGACAAATTTATTCAAACAGCCGCTGAAGGCAGCAACCATGGCGTAAAAAAAGTGACTGGCATAAAAAACGAGATGCTCCTTGAGGCTAGTATTTAATAAATATCTATTTCAACGTGTTTTTTTTTTTTTCTTTTTTTCAAATTTCTCCTTGTGTGTTTTGATAATAAGGACAAAAAAAAAAAAAAAAAAAAAAAAACATTTTTTAAAGTTACGTCCTCTATAGTTAGGGATTAAAAAAGAATATAATGATTAACACCTCGAATAAGGCCTATTTTTATGAAAAGCTGAATAAGATTCGAATCTCTGATAATATCCTCAGATTTTCCTTGAATTATTACTTTCCGGTTATAGTAGCAAAAAGGGTTGGAATCGTTGAGAAAAGTGTCGAGACAAAGAAGTAAAATAACAGAAGAAGAAAATATAAATAGTAACGAAAATATTTAAAATTATCTCGAATATAGATATTTGGAAGCACATACGTAGATGAACAAGAGAAAAATGAAAGCAGAAGCAAAATTTGACTATCTTTACAAAAGTGTTTTAAAAAAAATTAGAAATGAACGAGAATAATATCAATAATCGAGCTCAAAGTATCGTGCAATAATTGTTGAAAGCAAAAAAAAAAAAGAAAAAAAAGAAAAGAAAATACTATTAAGCAAGAAATAACAAACTGAAGAATACTTACATTTTTAAAACAAGAAAAGAGATAAAGAGAAGGTACAAGCCTTAATGTTAAACTTTTGATAGTTAGATTAAATTGATTATCACACAAGTCGAGCTTCTCTATATTTGGAACATATTTGGCTGAAACAAGTTTGTGTTGCATTTTTGTTTGTATCTCCTTCCTGATACTTATGTTCGAACCTCGGAATAGAAAGTCTCAAATTCTCACAATAAGCACGTGGGAGACTATTTTACTTTCTCGAAAAGTTTTCTTTTCCTTTGCAGGAAAACAAAGAAATTAATATTCCCCCTCGCCTTTCATTATGGTACTGCATACTATCTTCGCGAAGAACATAGTGTCTAGATTTTCCCCACTTTGTCTCGAGTTATCACCTACCAACTGCCCTTGATTCCAGTCATAGACACTATCCAGTGTGGGTGTAGTAGAAACCAAAGCCAGGGGGATGCGAATGCGGCGAAACGATCCTGCCTAAAATACCCTGGCCTATGTGGGCCTGTAGGCCAGCTTCCAGCCTACACGCGTCTCGTGAGAGTCCATTCAGTGTGGGTTTCGAGAAATGTTGTCAATGCACGGAGGGTCCGCCCTTTGATGGTTCGTACGTTACCAGGCATGGCTATCTGTCGCGAGATCTTGAAAATGGGCTGTTTTATTTGGCTACGATCTTCAACAATTTGGTAATTATTGACACGCGAGATGGGTCAGTGCTCGGAGTGGGCGGAATTGAGATATTTAATTGCGTCATCGCTTCTCAGGTGAGAGTTTTGATGAGTGGCGTGGCGAGACATTCCTCAAGGGTGTGCACCAGGTTAAGAAAAGAATCTATTGCTTGAAATTGTATATGGAAGCAATTTGAATTTTATTTAATGAACATAAAAATGTGTGTGTTGTTCGCAATGCAAATCCTGTTTGCATCGGATCTTTGCCGAATTTGGTCCAGAGGCTCAGGAATTCACATCGGGAGAGTTTCCTCATGCAAAATCCGCAGTTTAAGTCGGATATTTGCCAAATTTGGCACAACGATTCTTTGATACTCTCACATGGGGGGGAGGGGATTTCGTCAGAAAATCCGGGAAACTGAATGTTTACTACTCCCTACCAATAAAAACGACAAAATTTGAGACGTTCTTTTTAAAAATCCAAAGAGGTTGAAATTGAAATTTTGAGTCATAAAATTTCTCTTTTCTGCGCGTTGAAGAAATATTTTAGTTTTTTTCTATTATTTTAGCCTGTGATTTTAGAACGTGTGTCACTTGACTTTTTTTTTTTTAATTTGTGGTTGGACCATGCAACTCCGGCAAGGCAGTGAGTTTTACATCACTAGGTAGGTCCCCTTTTCTTCGCCACTGGTTTAGAATACAGGTTCAAAGAAAGTAATTCTGACTTGCATCTTTTGGTGTAAAACGAGAAAAACTCCGAAAGTATTGTACAGCTATCCAAAATTAGGATATAAAAACTATTTAAAAAAATTTAAGAGAATCAATATCCTGGTTTAACGTTAACATTAAATCATGTGAGAAATGTGATATGAGATTAATTATTTTAATAAAATTAAAAAGACTTTTAGAACTTTTTTTTTTGGTTCGCAATGTTTAGAAATTTCCCATTTTTGTATAAACTGCCAACATATCTTAAACTGAAATTTATTTTTAAAAAGACTTCGTACAGTGAAACCTGAAGTTTCACCACTTTCGGTACATTACTTTATGGTCAACTTAAACAGGTGGTCAAATTATAGAGGTTAAATTATATAATACAGATCTAATTTTGTGCCTGAAAATAGTGCTCAACCTAGAAGGGGGGGGGGGGGTCAACTTACAAGGGTAGTCAACTTTACAGGTTTTACTGTATATTTGTTTTTACATTCATGTATCACTCATAATGTATGCAGTAGTTTCAAAAAATCTGATTTTTTTTTTTTTAAATCGGTTCCATCATTTGTATTCACCGTGTACTTTACTAAACAAAAGCTAATTTTACTTTGAACGAAGCTTTGGTATAAAAGAGGTTCTTCCTATTTATTTTCATATTTAATTGGTGTTCTCTCGCTATTAATGTGGCAATTCTCCGTAATTGTATGTGGTGATAGTAAACGTATAAACTTTTCTTTTTGAACTTGCTATACAGTTATTCCTTTTACGAAAAACTCTAAAAATATTTTCATTTTATTTTTTAAAGCCCCAAAAACAGATTTTGTATTGTTTTACGAACTTCCTAAATATATCTGAAGTTTGTCCTCCACATGAAATGATTTTCCTTCTCAGCAGATGTTCCTGTCAATGTTAGTGCTATCGAAAAAGGATTTCCTAGTGGCATTGAAGTTAAACGACCTTTACGTCACTCAGAGCTTTCCATTTTATTGCTTTGAGATCGCGTGTCAGAAATAGTTTTCTTTAAAAGGAGACATTTAAGTAATTTTGTATCCATGTTGAAAATAATAATAATGACAAAGATGGAAATCTATTATTTGTCAATAAGTGCTTTTGAACCATACTAATCAGGGACGCGCACAGAAATTTTGTGGTCAGTCAACAAATGACTTTTCCGGGCTTCCCTCCATATTGTTTACCCCTATATTTCACCCCTAGTTTTAAAAATATTGGGCCCCCTTCAGTCTCGGGCCCGGGCCAATAGGAGTATCTTTCTCTCCCCCCCCCCCCTCGTTCATGCTCCTGATGCTAATACTCTTTCATAAAAACTTCTTAAACTTGTGCTGAAAGGTTGACACGATGCTTAAGTTTTCAAGTCCTTAAAAAATTATTTTAGTTTCTTCTCCAAAAAAATGTAAGTGTGCTATTGAATTCTAGGTTTTTATTTGCTGAACCTATTGGCTTTGAAACAAACTAAATAAATTTACTATCCTATTATGCTGGTTCAAAGTAGAATTAGGTTGTTTCCGCCCTATTTCGTATGCATATTGACTCTCAGAATTCGGAAATTAATGGAATCTTCTGAAACCATCTGATACCCTCTTGAGAAAGAGTCGATTTTGGTTTTCTTCTATTACTCTTCGAAGAAAGAACTAAAGCTAATTTCTGCACCTCGGAGCAAGGAGGACGTAAGTCACATTATAATAATTTTACAGGAGAGAGTAAAAACTTTTTTCTGGCGCATGCAAAGGATGGGACGCGCTATAAGAGGATATTTTTACCCTCTTATATTCCTTTCCTAAAAAATGTACTAGTTTTAGGTCTCTTCTCAGTCATAAGAGTCAACGATTTTAGTTTAAAAAAAAAAAGAGAGCGATTTCAAGTAGTTTCTACTTGCTTAATGTAGCAACTAAATATCATGTTCAGATTTCTTGGCCTCTCTTCGAAACTATAAACTTGCTGGCGATCCCTGTGATCGTTGTCAGTTTTTGAAAGTAATGCGATATATACTCAGGGCCGCAGAGGTCAACGCGGTCCCCTTTTCAGTTATGTCGCCGGCCCCCCTCCTCCTCAAAAAAAAAAAGAAAAGAAAATGAAAGAAAGGAAAAAAAATCAAAACTGTTTACTAGAAAACAATTAACTATATTTTAAATGCTACAATAGTAAACATCAAAAGAATAAATTTATTTGTATATTAATATATACAAATAACGCATATGTATAAAAACTCATATTAGAATTGGCAATATGATTTAAAATCAAAGGTTCTGGGTGGGGCTTTCACCCCCAAAACCCCCTTCCCTGGGAGTATGTTTCTTTCAGAGATACCATTTTCAGTTTTAGATTTTAGTGGCATTCTCATTCCATCAGCTAATATAGTACTAATGGGGGGGGGGGGGGGGGGCGTGATGAGATAGTGACAAAAATGAAATAATAATGATAAAAAAATTCGTATAGATCGTAAATATTTTTTTAAATACTTTTTCTTTGTCATTGCAAGGTTTTATAAACACCCTACCTTTATGTGTAACAAATAAATGTCATTTATATTGAATTCTCATTTATTCACGTAAAATGCCATTTCCTTTCAAGTTTTCAATCTCTTAAAGGTATTACTGATGCCTGTTGATAAAAGAAATAGTGCGAGCGTCCTCAAGTTTCAAAAGAAGATTGAAGCATCGTGATTATAAATAAATACGAACGGCGATCCTCTCTTTATGCTTCAAAAATTCCCATTTATTTGTAATTACATTATAAAATTTCGTCTTCAAATAAACACTTAATAGTAGAAAGACCACTAAGTGCATAATATGAACAAAATCAACATTGCGTTAAATGGGCAAACATTTTAATGGTGTAAATACCAGTTTCAGAAATAGTGAAGCACAAATATTGCTGCTAAATCTGTGCTTTAGCCGAAATTCCGCTATAAAACTGAAACTACCTCGTAAAATATTGCTAAATAAAAGTAGTTTACGCTGCAGTTTGAAAATTCATTTCTAATTCATTTTTATTGGTTCTCTTACAAACGTTTTCATATATATAGCGCAAATGATTCCATAAAATTTAATCTGTACTTTGTTGCTCCTTTAATATCATTTCGTCCTTTGTTTATTCTGTGATGAAACCAAAAAATAAAAAAGTGTGTATCATAAAAAATGTTAAGGTAGATTAGGAACTTATTTTTTTTTTATATTATGAAAACTATTGTCTTAGCTTATGCTTTTTATGGTACTAAACAGAATATGAAGCAATAAAATATTGAAAGCTTAAACCTTATAAGCCAATCTCAACTAGTTGTTTGCTTAAACTAATGAGTGAAATTACGTTATTGAATTTTATCGACTATAAAATTTTACCATTTCTCTTTTCCTTTCAACTCAGTAGATAAAGTAAAAAAAAATAAAGATCTTGGGAAAATTGACATTTATTTTGTAGAGCATAAGTAAAAAAGCGAATATTTCTCTGAACCCATTACCCCACCCATTCGACTTGCAGGAGCTATAAAAGTGATCATAAACTCTGATTTCCATTGTCATATCGTAACCTCTATACAGTAGAAGTTTATTTCCGTATTCCCTTTAAACCTAGTTTCAGAAATGTGGGAAGAATAGAAACTCTACGCGTGATAGTTTATATCTGACAACAAAAAATAAAACTCAAATGCTGGTGACAAAAGTGGAAATTTCTTGACAGATCAAAAAAAAAAAAAATAAGGTTCTTCTCGAAATTGCAGTCATAAACGTTACTGTAAAAGCTGTAATTTCTTCTCCCCCCCCCCCCCCACCAAATTCTCTACACTAGGGACTGGAGTATAGGGCAAAAGTAATAAGGATTTTTTTACAACATTTTTGACCACCACCCCTATCCCCTTTGTCATTAAGTGTCCCACTTCAACTTACCCCTCATCCCTTTGTCACGTGTCTCACTATTTTTCACAAACATATTCTTATTAAACAAAATTCGTATTGTCACACTTCTTGCTACTTCCTCCCTCCCATTGTCAAATCGACACAATTTCACAAACCTCCCTCCCCCTCAAGGCGTGACATCATTTGTAGACAGCCCCCTAAAAGGTTGTTTTACCCTACTAACACAATGGCGAGGCATATAAACCAAATGCGATAATACAGGGGTCCCAACCCTTTTGCATCGTGTGTGAGGTAAATAATTACTAAACAACGCATACAAAATATACAAAGTATAAAAACTTTTTATATATCTCTAAGTCAATATTTTTGTCACTGCACTTTATTGGAAAATTACTTCCTAATTATAAGGTATGATATTCTTGCTCGCAAGGAGATGTCCATGTGTTCATATGTAAGTCGCGGTCTGAGGTGTTGAAAACAATACAGGTATGTATTTTGCAGTAAGTTACAGCCCTAAGCCAGGGCTAAGGCAAAAATACATAAAATGGCGGTGTATTTTATGTATTTTTGCCTTAGCCCTGGCTTTAGGGCGGTAACTTACTGCAAAATACCTAGCTTTGCTTTCAATCTCAGAGTTGAACCGCACCAATGCTGCGTCACTCGTCTAGTGTGCTAATTCTACATTTAGTTACCAGTTTGTTTGGATCTATTGGCTCCTTTAAGAGGTTTTCCCGCCTCCAGCTCAGCTACTTTTTATTCCGGGCTGACGAGTGTTAAAAGCACGAAACTGTAGTCCTCGGGTGGAATAACTGAGCTGGCGGTGTATTTTATGTAATACAGGTATGTGGAACCAAAACATGCGTTTTGCGCGCTGCATTTTTCAAGAATAGAAAAACTGATTTATATCGATATTGTTCCAAAACTTTTGCAGGAGACGCTTTTCAAAAGAGATATTAAATTTTAAAGTTGAAATATTTTTAACACCGTCATAGAGTGGCGGACACATCTAAGACGTTCGGCGGGCGCAATGGGGACCCCTGCGATAATACATGATCATAATACTTAGAGAAGATAGACATCAATGATTTTTTTTGTAATTTGTAGTCATGTAATATGCCTAAGTTGGATAGGATTTAAATTTGCATACAGTAGTCTGCAGCTGTATGATTTAAATGAGGCTGTGATTGGCTTGTCAAAACAAGTTCTTCCATCCCCTTCAAAAGAGAGTGGCCGAGTCGTCATGACAGCAAGATTTTTGCTTTTCCTACAACCACACTTGGTATCTCAGTAACCCCCCTTCACCAAGTGATTGCTAGCGACCAACCGTAGAACTTTCAGATTTTATGAGAACTTACCCCACATCGGTGGGTATCTACCAGCGTCGGGCTCCGAGCTCAGGAAACCCCGATTCCGAGTACAGCGCTGTAACCACTAGACTCGGCTGTGGTACGGATTGTGACTGTCGTTGTTCGGATGATTGTAAGCTCCTTCTCAAATTTTAAAAGCAACGTATGAAGAAAACATTTGTTTATCTACAAGGGCGCCCATATGCAAAATTTTAAGGAGGGCTCAAAAATTTCCCCCATGGTTTAGCAGAATATTTTCCCCACAGAAACCGATTTCAGTACAGATTAGCGATATTAAAATAAAAATTGACATTTTCAATAACTTATTCATTAATGGCTGGAAAAGAATTTTTTATACATTTTTGCAAAGGAAAGAGCACTAAAAGCAAGGAAGTTCTCATTTCTAGGGGGGGGGAGGCTTGAGCCCCTACTTGCCCCCCTATATGGGTGACCTTGTTTATATAGGACTCTGAGCAAGCAAGGTGGAATTCTTTACTGTACCAGTCAAATCGTTTCCAATTTTGTTTGTGTTATAGTTCATAGAGCAGATTTTATATTGTTCCTGACACTAATCCTCACTTGATCTCATTAAGATTCTATGAGTTAACAAAACAAAGGGACAAGTCCTTTATTTTTTTAATGTCTACTAATTAAACTCGGCTTTCGCTTTTTGTCACGCATAGACGGACTCCTACTCGGCACACGCTGTAACTCCCTAATTTCGTGTTCAGTGGATTAGGCATTTATGTTCGGAAGGAAGAAAAAAGCTTCTTGTAAGTCTGAAATGTGGTACATGTTGTCATTTTAACAACAGGGGAGGGAGGGGGGGGGGGGAACTGTTCAATGATTCAAGTTATGTTCAGTGAACTAAATGGCGGGTTTTGGAGAAATGATCTGAAACGAATGTCATGTGCAATTAAATTTTTTTCCCCTTGTCTTTCGAGGATCTTATCTGTGGTTAATCTTAATTTTATTGGGGGAAAATCTATTTCCCAGCCATTGAGGTAGGCTCAATTCTTCATTTAAAATGCTACCTCTGGGCGATAAGTTACTTCCCATTAACAGATTTAAATGTCCCAAAAGTAATTATAATCGCAGAAACGAGTTTCGGGGGAAAACGAACACCTTTTTTAATGCAAAAAATTAATTTATGAAAGAAAAGTTCTTTTCTTTTTTTTTTTTTTTTTTCATTCAAAACCCCTTGCAATCCCGAAACGCAGGTCTGCCATTTTTACTTTTTGTGAAATTTTTCCGATGATATTGTGATATTGATTTGTAAGTTTTTCATTATTTATCACGTATAAAATTAAGGTAATATTATCATTTATTGTTGCATTGTTTTTTATTATAAAATCTTTTCTCTGGTACCAGTACTACCAAAATATTAGATATTAGCATACCCGCACGGCGATGCCCATGCTAAGAATTTAAAAGAAATCCGTTAACGAAAAAAAAAATCCCCCCCCCCTTCTGATGTAAAATGATCATTTTTCTTCAACGAAAATGCGTATACACCTTTTTAAAAAAAACTTAAAGTCTCTTTGGAATTTAAAACTTCACTAAAACACTCAAAAAGATTAACAGTGACTTTCAAGCTCAAAATAATCCTTCCACTGTATAGTTCATCGTTTAACGCGCCAAGCAATCACGCTACCGTAACCTTGCCCTTTAGCGAGTGAAGTGGGGTTTTTTTCTGAAATTTAAAATGTTTCGAAAAATACTATAATAAAAACGTCTGACTTGCGCGAAATGGCTATACGTAACGCGAGTTTTTCGTGAGTTATTAATTTTTTATTGCGGACAGAAATTGCTCGCCAGCAACATGAATTTTTTTTTGGAAAGGAGCGGCGGAGCATTAGAATGGGCTTCGTTGACACTAAATATTGGTTTTGTGAATGTACTTTCATCCCTTTAGCATCACTGGAAGCAGAAGTTCACACAATGTATTAGTCTAAACAACGCTTTGCTTTAGTTTAAAGTTTAAACAAATAACTGCTCCGATTCTTAACTTCTATTTTTTTTTTTCATTTTACATATAACGTTGATAAAATAAAATGGCTCCCAAACACGCTTTTTCATCTAAAATGGAAAGAAAAAGAGAATTTCTGACCATCATAGAAAAGGTCAAGATTCTCAATGCGCTTGAACAATTAAAAAGTATTTCGAAAGTAGCACGACAATTAAGTATGAGTGAATCTTTGATGCGTACAATTAAAATTCAAGAAAAGGAAATCCGTAGACTTTCAGAACTTAGTTTTAATACTGAAGCTCGCAGAGTAGTTCTAAGCAAAATACAAACATCATGAAAATGGAAGCGCCTCTTTCATTGTGACTTAAAGAGGCCAGAAAGAGAGGTGTTCCCACACTGCATAAACCATCAATCATCTTGATCATTTTAAAAATTATAATTAAATTTGCGATATCTACTGTTCAGTGGTATTATGATGCAGTAATGTACCTAATGTAAGTACCGTACTGTTTTAGTTCATGTCTCTCATTGATTTTGTGCTTCATAATAGTAGTTTATGGAAACGCTTTTTCTAAAATGCAGTAACAAGTGAGTTCTTTATAAAAAAAAAAAAAAGAAAAAGAAAAAAGAAAGAAAGAAAAACGTTAATATGTAGTCAAGAAATGGTTTGAAACAATTTGAGGGGTGTTAACACATGTTTGAAATAATCGGGTATGCTAATAAAATATTTCTAAACATAAGTTGTTCCACAACGCGAAATTTCAACTTGCGCGAAAGATCTTGGAACGCATGCCTCGCGTAAGTCAGGATCCGACTGTAGTCCCACAATAAAGTAGCCTACCACTCGTCTGGGGTTTGTTACGATTCGGCGCGACCGTTTCGGCGCGGCTGTTTCGGCGTGGCCGATTCGGCGCTGACCGTTTCGGCGCTGACCGTTTCGGCGCCAGATTTTTGCATTCTGAACTTTGTGAATTTTAGAAATTTTAGTTCACAGAAGAAAAAAGATTTTTGGAAGAAGTATGTGAATTTGGCGCTCTAGATGCTTGTTAAAATTTATTTTAAAAATTACAGTGGGGGGGGGAGAGGGGGCATATGTGATAAACGTATGTTTTACTGTGACAACATAAAAAAATATCTTGAAAAATTAGCAAGTAATGCCAGTACCAGTCCTACCTTATTGTCATTTTTTTTTTTTTAAATCAGTGTTGAGCCGTTTTGTGTTTCTGTGGTGATTATTTCTTTGTTGTAGCAGCTATTGGAAATAAGTTCATAAGTCTTCTTCACGTGAAAACACTTTTCAAACTAACCAAAAAGCTCCACTTAACTATGCAAACCCAGGGGCGGATCCATAATTTTTTGTAAGGGGGGGGGGTCAAGTTTCAAAATTTTCAAATTTGCGACCTGAGTCATGGATCATTTTACCTCAAATTTTCTTCAAAATTCATATTTCTCAGGCAAACAGGCTGGTCACGTTACAGTTAGCTTTGAATATATGAGATTACGGCTATAAAGTAGTTGAAAAAAGCACACAACACCCTCACACACGACATATGGTTTGAGATAAAGTGCTCTTATTTTTGAAAGTTAGTTCTAAACACTAGTATTTTTCTGTAATCGATTTTAAATTTATTGCAAATTAATATTTTTTAAAGTTTTATTATTATTATTTATTATTGCTTTTTTTTTTGTTACCAAATAGTTAGTCGACAGTTTAGTGCTACAGAACAGTTACAGGAACTAAAAAGACATAAAATATTTTATTTTAATTAAAAAAAAGTTTAAAATATTTTTTATTCATTATATTAGTTTTTATGAAACTTAAAAGTAATATATAATAATAATCTTTACATAATAAATATCATTTGTATCTTGTAGTCTTATAAGTTTTTTTTTCTTGTCTATCCTGTGTTCAAAGCACGCTACACAACTTAAAACTTTATAGAGAGCAGGGTTACGGGTGATTTCTCAACACGTTAACTTTTTTCCAATAACAAATATAAAAAATTCATCTTATTATTTGTTGACAGTTTTTAATTTTTTACAGAAAATATATTTAAGCAAATTCACAAATTAATGATCAGCAACGAAAAAAATTCAATTTAAATTTAATGAGTTTTAAATTTAAATTTCATAGAAAAATGTTAAGGCTGTCTCCTAACTGATCTACTTCGAAAAATTATGAAGATGTTTTTAAACTTATATTTTATCAACTAATAATAAATAAGAAAACCAAATACATCATTAAAAATATTTCTTCATAAAACTTTTTTACAAAGCTTAAAAAACAAAAGATGTCTCGAATTTTGAAACAATGTTTGGCATATTTGTATGCAGACAATTTTGATTTTCGAACAGGTCGTATTGAAATGGATCGTGCCGAAACGGTCGCGCCAAAACGGCGGCGCCGAAATGGGTTTCGCGCCGAAATGGCCGCGCCAAAACGGCGGTGCCGAAACGGTCGCGCCGAATAGTCCCATTCCGACTCGTCTGAGCCGTGGCATGGTTCCTCGCAGCTATCGACACCGTCCTCCAGTGACCTCTCGATGAATTAACTTACCTCGCCATCTATTAGGAATGCATAGAACTAAACAATTAATTAAACATTTAATTCGCTATTACAAATATTTCGGTCAATCTGATTTTTAAAAAATATATAGCCTTCCTCGATAAAAGGAACATTCTACACAAAAAGAATTTTTCAATTCGAACCAGTAGTTCCTGAGATTAGCGCGTTCAAACAAACAAACTCTTCAGCTTTATATTATTAGTATAGATTAACTTAATTCAAATCTAAGCCGGAATTGATCAATTCCCAATTCCTATTTTATTATTTTTAACGAATTAAAATTGTCGAAATGAATCTCACGCCAATAAAATGAAATTGAAATAGTTATTAATTATTATTACATTAAGAATTACTCCCTTGTAAATCTAAAACTAATTGTATTTTTTCTTCGATTTATTTTTTAGTAAAGATACACAAACTTGTTAAAACGTCAAAAGTTAAATTCAAAATAGCATTTTTCACTATAAATTTGATTTGTAAAAATAGGAATTTTTCCGTCACAATTTAAAAATAAATATGATTTCATTTTGACAATAAGCAACGTACAATGCTTCATATCTTTTTTTCCTCCTTTTAATCTTGATTGATTATGAAGTGAGTTTCGAACAATGCTTCGTAAATGAAAGATTAAAACCGCATGTTAAATGTAAAACCCAAGTTAAGCGATGAATATATTTTTTAACGTTTGCTCTCACATCTGCTTGCAGCAAATTAGGAAGTTATATTATTGCGAAGGTTAATAACTGGTAGCTTGAAACAGTAATTGGTTTTAATAGAATATAATTTCCTAGACGTGCCAATTTTATTGCTTATGGAGGTCTTATCCTCGGAAAACCAATCAATCATTCTTTACAAAGATCGTAATGAAAAATCATACATTAGAAGGTTTTAAGATTTTCCTGATATTTAATTGGTTTTGTTAAAACGTTTTGGGGAAATAATTGTATGCCGTTAAAGAAATGTCTTCTTAACTACTTTTAGGTAACATTGAAAAAAAAAAAAGAAGACTTTTTCAAAATTGAGACAAAAAGATGAAACAAACTTCGTAGATTCTTTCTGTATGCATAGTTCCGGTTCGGAAGCTAAATTTACGATTCTGATTGTGATACAATCCTCTAGCAAGAATCACAACTTTACAATGACAAATAGAATAAAGATTTTTGCCCGAATAATTTTTCAATGGAAGAAAAAAAAAATAACTTAAAAACCGACGTGCATATTTCTACACATTGCGTAAGATGTGAAATTTTTTTTTTTTTTTTTTTGAACTTCTAAAGTCATCAATCGAAGAAATTCTTTACCTGAAAAGAAAAATTTATTTAGAAAAGTTTTATTTATATGTTTTAAATAAAAGAACAATGCATAAATAAAGACGTGTAAATGCTTAATTTGTCAGATTACAGATAAATTTATTTGAACATAAATTGTTAAATGATCATTTAAGTTTAATTAATTTAAAAGCGTTGAAAAATAAAATCTGAACTAAGAGTGATTAAAATCAAAATATTTACCGATGTGCGACATGTTACTGAACTTATAAAAAGAATAAAGAATAAAAAGAATTGCAGACTCGTGTTTCGAGGTAATAAGAAACGCTTTCAATGCAAAAGAAACGAGTTCTTAGTTGATTAAATAAAAACAAAAAAACCAGACTGCGTAAAAACAAAAAACAAAGGAAAGAAAATTAATTTGAATTTTGACATCTTGAATTCAAATTATGTTTTTCGCAATCACGAGTGTGTATATGTAGGCGTGTGTGTTTGTGTGTGGGGGTATGTGTTTGTGCGTACGGGTTATGTGTATGTGTGTAGGCATGTGTGTTCGTGTCTGTGGGGGGAGGGTATGTGTATGTGTGTGTAGGCATATGTGTTTGTGTCTGTGTGCAGGCATGAATGTGTGGGTAGTTGTGTGTATGTTTTTGTGTGTGTATGTGTGGGTGTCTGTATGTATGCGTGTATGTGTGTATATGTATGTGTGTGTATGTGTGCGCGTGCGTGTGTAGTTGTGTATGTATGTGCGTGTGTGTAGGACATGGATGCAACATGGAGACGGCTTTCGCTAGAGGTGCAGCATCGTGAGGAGCCCGTCGACGGTGATGGTGCGGAGGGTGACGGTTAGAAAAATCAAAGGAACGTCAAAAACAATCAAGTGAGAACAATAAGCAATCGTGATTGCTCAAAATCGTGATTGCTCAAAAAACTAAAAAGGAAAACATATAAGCCCCGTAGTTTAGAAGATTATTAAGTATTACTGAGTATCTACACCATTGAAATAGTTTTATAATCGATACACACATAAGACAAATCATAAATTCAAAAGCAGAATAGAAGGATCAACAGTCGGAGCCCATTCCTTTTTGAATCAAGGAACCCCGTAAAATTTGAATGGGCTCCGACTGTTGATCCTTCTATTCTGCTTTTGAATTTATGATTTGTCTTATGGTGTGTATCGATTATAAAACTGTTTCAATGGTGTAATTACTCGGTAATACTTAATAACATTCTAAACTGCTGGGCTTATATGTTTTTCTTTTTAGTTTTTTTTTTGGTTTTAACGCAGTCGGGATTTTTGTTTTTATTTAATTATTATTTTTATTTTACACTTTTTAGTTAATTTTCATTAATTTAGTTATTATTATAAGCCGGTAAATTTCGCTATCTTGTCATTTCATTGAGAGAGTTTATATCGTGAAGTTTATTAAGTAACTTGCGGTGTGATATATATATATATAAACTACTGATTATTAGTCTCTCTATGGACGTAACTCGATTTAAAACTACATGTGCTTGAACTTTAGCTAAAGTGCGCGAACTTAAGTCAACCACAGCTATATAAACAATCTTGACGCGAGTTTAAAAACGTCGTCAGTCAAATCTTTCTCGCAAAACTAAAAAAAGCCCGTCAAGAAAGTACACTTCGCGAAACTCAGTCCCATGAATCACGACAAACAAAAATGCAACATGTTAGAGATGAGAATCGAATTAGTAACTTAGCAAACAAAAAATTCAGGCAGTGAACAGCTACCTGCATTTGTCGCATGCTGTGTCACACGCAGGTAGCGTGCGACACGATTCCGAACTGACAAAATGGAAACTGGTTGTTGATATGGTGAATTTTGCCTACTGTCATGTGTTTAGTGACACTCCCAATGTTAAGAGAAATCGATTGACGTGAGAATATCATAATTGGCGAAGGTGTTTAGTCTATACAACGCCACATAGGTGCAAACATACATACATACATAGACTCGTAAACACATTACCCTCCTTTGCGACGGGCACGCGCAGTCGGGTAAAAAAGTTTGTTAAGGAAATACATAATCATTTACGGTCCTTCAGGGAGGTATACAATTTCTATTTTTAGCTAACTTAGTCCAGCTGGCTGCAACTATGGCTGCGGAGTCAGAGTCTGTCATCCCCCACCCAACCAAGTACACAACTCTGCCAGTGCTTTGCGGAGTCGTAATTCGGTCGGAGTCTGGTAGAATTGGGACAAGGGAGTGGAAGTAGAAGGCTCTAAAATTGTCGGTCGGTCATTTTCCCTCCAACTCCGCAGCCTGGTTGCAACTGTGCTTTTTTGAAAGCCCACGAATTGTTAACGCAAAAATACCCCTTTTACCGGTGGGATTAGTAAGTCAGTAAACATTAAATACATTTGATAGTTATGCTAAAGTTCTTATGATTTATGTTATTTATGGGGCATTCCACGGTATTTTCGACATTATGTAGAGTCCGTAATGTGACCTTTTTTTGCCATAACTTTTTAATTTACCGTTTGATTTGCAAATTATTTTATTTTGAGCTGGTGTGTTGGTAGGAAAAGATCAAAATAAAATAATATGCTAATCAAACAGTAAATTAAAAAGTTATGGCAAAAAAGGTCACGTTACGGACTCTGCATAAATGTCAAAAATACCGTGGAATGCCCCTTATATGAAAAAGTGTATACAATTCTACCCAATGACTTTCGGTTGGAACATCCTCGTTGCTCTATCTTGCCACTTCAGAAAACGGGACATGCCAGCATCCCGCAGCTACGAGTAGGGACAACGAGACAGACTACCTGAAAACGGGACTGTCTTGTTCAAGACGGGATACAGTCGAACCTGTTTATCTCGAACCTGCCTGTCACGAAAACCTCTCTATGTCGAAGTTTTTCACTTTCCCTGCACATAAAGTATTAATTTAATGTTTTCCCCCATGTTTGTCTCGAATGAAATTTTCTGAAAACCTGTATACCTCGAATTTCGACTAAAGTATCTTTCTTGGATTCGATCCCCAACGATCTTTAGTAGCTCTAATTTGGAGTCAAAAAGCATTTTTCTTAATATTAGCAGTCACATAATCCTCCAGAATTAAAACTTAATGTACAAGAAGCAATTTTTCCAGCAATTATATCCATTCGAAAATTGAGAGGAAGGGGACATTGTTGATTAGTAAAATTGCTTCCAAAGTTTTACTTTCGAGTCATTACTCCAATTACTTATTTTTAGAACTTTTTCAAACCTTTGTATCTCAAAACCTCCATATCTCGAATTTTTCTTCTCTCCTGTAAAAATTGAGATATACAGGTTCGACTGCATATGGTGGCCATGGGTATGTTCGAATCGAGTAACCAGTAACTAACTAACCAGGCGTGTTCTAATAGAGCTACCAGTTGATGAAATCAAATGAAAACATCCTATGGACACTCACCGTGACGTCATCAAATCAACCAACAGGTTCAACCGGTTACTCTATTCGAACATACCCCTTTTACTTTCACTTGAAGTCAAAAAATTTTAATGATATGAAGGAATGCAAAGTGTCCATGTTACTTTAAATGACTGTAATTGTATTTGATTGAACAAAATTAAACTTAAAGCTGAGAAAATTTGAAACCACTAGTATGAAAAATGCTTCAAGTGTCACGTATTGCTTTAATAAGAATGAACCTCTGGTGGTTATTTTTGCACGCATTGTGGTTGAACAAATTTGCCTCGAAGAGGATAGTTACGATTATGGAATGATTGAAGAGCTCACATCAATCTCTCTAAACACGCAAATAAGTTGCCTCTCCCGTTTGACTTACAACACCCGTTTAACATAAGGTCGATGAATTGGCATCATCAGTCATAAACGGCTGTCTCTGGTTAAATTGTTCTCTTTAAAAAATTTTGATGAATGTAATTTTGGAATGATGTTAAAGCCTTTGTGTTATGCTCCATACTTAATAGAATGTTTTCATATGAATTGCTTGAATTACAATTTAAAACTCGTTTTCATTGAAATCCTAATTTTTTGTTTTACTTATTCTTTTTTGCTTAGTGGGTTCAAGAGAGAATTTTTTTTTTTCTCCTAAGGCGTAGTACATTTCCTTAACTTCCTTTGTTCTCAAATTTAAAGATTTCCGTAACAATTTCATGCTAATCTTGGTAAGTAGGATGATTTCTAAAAGGCCCAAATGGGGGGGGGGTAAAAGTATTGGAATTATTTCCTTTCTTCTCGGTGACTGTGCTAAATTTAAGCTGTGATCACATTAAACATTTCACTGGCAGTATCACCTGAATAAGAAAATTTTTGATTCTTCTTAATTGATTATATACTCCGTCTTTCTTCAGTAATGATATATGAACTAGTTTGAAGATTAAAAACTATCCTGGGATAAAACTGCAAAATTACAGATATTACAGTGATTATTTTGCCGTTCATATTTTAAATTTGTTTTTGTTCCGATGTATTTTTTTTTACATTCCTTCTGTGTGTTTAAATTTAAATGTATTCAGAGTAGAGTTAAGTAACAAAATTCTGACAATCGAACTCCATTCATAGCCACCTCAACATCATATACTCACTAGCTCACGTGAGCGCCATTACCCTTCATCACTATTTTGGATTTTAATCCATAAAATTTGGCGTAAAAAAACACTTCAAAAATAAATTTGCAAAAAATGAACGAACAGTAAAATGTACATATTTATAGACTTAACTAGCTGCATTGCTCGGCTTTGCACGGTCTACTTCGAAAGAAAAAGTTATGTCAAGTGACGCGTGTTCAACAATTAAGCTTAAATAATTGAAAAAAAAAAAGTCAAAAAAACTTCCTGAAAATTTCCCGTCAAAATAATGATTCTTAAATTTCGTTAACTGCAAATTTAAAGTTTCGAATACGCAACCCTCCATTAATCAAGTAAAATCCTTGATTATCTTCTATTGGCAGTTTCAAAAAAAAAAAAAAAAAAAAAAACCTCAAAGCAAAATCAATATTTTTATTTGTTCATAGTCGGGAAAAAATGGCAACAGATCTTTCTTCACACTAATTTAAACTAAGCTTGTTGGCAAACGATAAATTTCGGATTTTATTTTGATGTTCCATTAGGTTTAAAAATGCTTTTAACTTCTTTCCCGGTGATTTTACAGCCTTGTTTTTTTTTTTTTTTTTTTTATAAATTCCTAGGAAGAAAATCAACGTTGGTATTTTTCGTGGGCTTTTGAATGGGGGTGGGGGGGGGGACTTGAATCAAATCGGATAATTATTTCGGGTAGAAAGAGCCATTTAATGCCATTTTCAGATCCTAAAATTAAAATTCAAGCGGTTCGGTTCTTTTTTAGTGTTCGACCCCCCCCCCCCTCCCCCACCTACGATCCTTCTCCGGTGCTCAAGTCCCTCCTTGCCAAATTTGGACCAGAACCGACGAAAACTATGGATTTGTATAGGAAGCATCCAAACCTACACATATATTCTTTGTTTTAAATACATAGATGAGTGAATTAACATTTGAAAATAAGAGTACACATAGTACTCTTATTTTCAAATGTTAATTCACTCATCTATGTATGAGCCGACGCCATCTTACCTGAAGGTACTATGTGTACCTTCAGGTAAGATGTTGTAATGTTTTGTGAGAAAGCAATAATAACGGGACAACACAAAAACAATTTCCTTCCAACAATGACTATATATCCTTAAGGGAGTTTTACAATGATGTTTGCTATGTGTGGGTATCGATCACAAGTTCTTAATTCTATGCTGTTTAGAGATATTTGAGTGTGTGGTACTGCCCACAGTGTGTCGTTGCCCTCTTTTTCCCTAAGTTACAAACTAGAGACGTACCGAGTACTCGGTAACTACTCGGTAACTACTCGGCCAATTTGCCGAGTACTCGGTACTCGGCCAAATTTTGATCAGATACTCGACCAATACCGAGTAGTTGTAAAAAATGGAATTTTGTTAAAGCAGATTTTAGAATTAATAAAGGAGTACAACCATATAATATACTGCAATCATTTACAATTCAAATTTAAATTTTGAGAAAAATGAAGTTTGTTATGCTTCAATGGAGTAAATCTTTTCAATGTCCGCAAAGTTAATAAAACTTATTTATTAAAAATGGAGCAGTGTAAAAAATATGAAATTTTTATATTATTACGTTTGACGGACTAGAACCAGGGGCGTGAACGGGGGGGGGGGAGGCTGAGAAGGGACACCTGTTTTCCTAAGCCTGTAGGCAGCCCAATATTTTTTTAACTAGGAACGAAATATAGAGGTAAACAATATGGATGGGGCCCCGGAAAAGTCATTTGTGACGGGCCCCAAAATTTCTGTGCACACCCCCGACTAGAATTAAAACAGATTGATATAATTTGTTTTAAATCCAACTTGATTAATCATACTTATTATTTATTCGTTTATTTTTAATTTTGAAAATTACCTTTTTATAAAATTTTTGACACAAACAAAATCTTTTACATAATGCGTAATTAAATTTCAGCTAGAATTTTGTTTTAAAAACTATTATATAGACATGGAGGTCTATACTACTATTCTAATAAGTTTGAAATTTATCACGTGTGTGTCGGTGGTTCTTCTTAAAACATAATTGGTACTCGGTAACTCGGTACTCAGCCGAGTAGTGAAAGGCCGAGTACTCGGCTACTCGATACGTCTCTATTACAAACCTAAGCGAAAATTTCTCTGCATCTATTTATCGTAACTGTCAAAAAATAATAATAATAAACCGTTCTCGAAACTTTTTTACAAATGTGTCCCGGTAACAGGTTGACCTCTTTAAACCATTGTCTTGAATGTAGTTGCTATAATTTATGCTTTTCCCCCGGATTGTGCATTAATTACGCTAATTTTCTTCGAACACAGAATAACTTCTTTATTCCCATCGATGCAGCAATGCCGCGGCAGTCGAGGCGTCAATGCTCATTGAATAATGTATATTCATGCCGTTAATTTTCCTGTGTTCGTGACTTTGTCTGTTCTTGTGCTCCACAGGCTGGTTGGCTGTGATCACGGAGGACGGACACACGGCCGGCTATTTCAGCAGCGTGTCCGAGGTGGCCTCGGCACAGGTGCCTTATTTCCTGTCGCGTGAGAACACCCAGGGATACAAAGAAGCCACTGACAGCAAGGGAAACATCCGATACTCCAAAGTCAAGGTGAGTGCCGTCATTTCAGAAAACGAGTTTTTGAGATGTGGTGACATAACCATTAAAATGAGATTTTTATCTGGGAAAGGACTAGATAAAACTTGGCGAGTTTATTTATATTTCCAGCATTGTAGAAAACAAAAGCAGCCCGGCATGTAGCGTGCGATTTCAGTGTGATCGAGTATATAGAAGCTTTCAAACAATATTCGTTCTAAATTTGAATCAATATTCTCGTGCTTAAAAAGTACAAAAGAAATGTTAGCAGTAATCTGGAATTTGTGCAATTTGACGTTGTTGTTTCTTTTTTAATATCCGTTCTTCTATTTTATTTTGACATTTTACCAAGTGTAGTTAACTCTTTAAGAATGCAGTCACAGAAGCCAAAATTCCTAGTGTTTTCCAAATATTCACCCAACTAAATAATCTATTCGATAAACGCATTGGATCATTTAAATAAATTGTGACTTAAAATACTTTAGAAGTCATATTGCTACAGAGATCCTGGATAAAGAGCTTGGGACTTTTTTTTAATTTAATATACATTTAGCAATACCCCTCTACTAAAGATATTACTTTCCTACTAATTACGCTGATATTTTAATAAAGTCCTGTGTCGTTATTCAAATACGAGCAAATATTACAACATGCTTTAACAAATCCATAATTTCATACGTAATTTAAAAATCTATTCTTAATTATGTTCTTCTTTATCATGTAGAACCTGGACTTAATTTCTGGCAAAAGTGATGGAACCTAAAAGGCTTTAGGACTTCGGTGTGCATTCAACTCCAACAGAATTCAATTGAATCGAATACTATATCCCAATAGCGAAGACAGAAATATCTTAAAATAAAAATAACAAAATTGAGACAAATTTCAATTGAAACAATTTCAAACAAACTGATTGGTATTTGAAGGAAAAAAACTCAGCAAGGAGAAGATCACTGACGTACCTTTCGAAATAGAAGTACATTTTTAAAAAATTATGTTCTCTTTTAAATTGGAATCTGGGGGAATTAAAAACACTGACACTTAAAATTTGAAAAAAAAATGAAAATGTGAAAATTTATAAACTTGGCGATGAATGGTGAACTAATTTCTTCAGTTTAAACCAAGGTGTGAGGAGGAATTTTCTGAACTTTGCTTCTTTTTTAGCTTGCACCCTATCGCTCCTCCCGAATATATCGCCCACTTGAGGAGCCAAATCACCCTTTTGGGAGTGATCGCCCCGAGGTTGCAAACCACTGGTATAAGGTATGGAATCCTGACCTTCGACTACCATACGAGGCATAAGAAAGGGTATCTGCCCAACAGCACATTCCGACTTTCGATTCAGAAAACAAAATTCTCTTGTAAAAGAAATTTGCCCAATTCTATTCAGTTTTCATTGCTTGAAAGATGGTTTGATTTTTAACTTCCAAGAATTTATAAGAGCATGTTTTTTCCTCGTTTCTTCAAAAATGCACTTCAACTTGAATTTCGCTGATGAAGAGAACCGCGCAGAATATCGAGTAGCAAAGTTATTATTTTTGTGAATCTGATAATAACTTTAAAATAAATTATTTTCATAATGCAACTCATGACAAAATTTTTATTACTGTTCCAACACTAATTTGCAAATGCACTTGAACAAGCCTGACGTGGTTGGAGAGCCCTAACATCTTTCCAAGTACATACCAGAAATCACTCTTTTCAGGTCGGCAATTGTATTATTTGAAACTTCGTATTTTTCGTACGGCCCGAAAACAATTTTCATTTTTTTTACACGTAAAGGGAAAAATATTCAAATTTGTTTGCTGTCGTGGAAGACCGTCTTGATACGTACCCTTTCAACAAAGGTCCTATTCATACAGTAGACCCGTTTAAGAAGCACAGCGTGATGCGCTATAAATATAATTCCTCCACTTTCGCATCTTCCCTTTCTTTCCCCAGCCTCTCTGAAATATGTCCTGATTTCGAAATCCTTTCATTTATTCCTGTGAGGGCACTTCCGCAAAGTTCAAAAAATGCCCCGTCGCGTCGCGTCCTCCAATGTCAAGGTGAACCACCAACTCTCGCACGCTGCTCGCTAGGCGACCCCAAAACAGTCCTTTGGGGTCAAGCTGAAGGATTAATGCCATTTTGGTATCCAAAAAACGTTCATTGGAAAAGGAATTTGCTTCGAGAAAAAAAATTGGAAATTTCTTATTTTGTTTTTATTTTTGTCATTCCAGACGAACCCATTCAGATACATTGATAGAAACAAAAATATTATTTTATGAAAAGTATTTAAAAGTAGTGAACTCTATTGCAAGCGATCTAATTAAATGGCAGCATATATATATATATATTTTAATGGCAGCATACTTTTTTTTTAATGTTACTCTCGAACTAAAATAGCAGATGAAAACTTGCTGATCCGTCTTGAGGGGCAAAACATACTTTTCCTCATCAGTAAATTTTTAACTTTAAGGTGGTTTTTTTGTTAAGCAAGTCCCAAATTTGAAATTAACCTCTAAAAAGTTCGTGTATAGGTTTTACTTTTATGTGTTCTGTTTTCAAGTTCAAAAAACTGTACTTTTTTTTTTTCATTCAACGAATCAAATATTTATTTTCCCAATTTTAAAAATGTTTTTTGAGTCTCAAGACGACAATATATAGCAAAGAAATAATCTTTTTGAATATTCACTCGGGCCAGAAGAAGTTATTACGCCCTAAAGCAGCTGTAGAATTATTTATTTTCAAAAATAAATAAATAAATCAGTCTTACTTTTGGGGAATATCTTTTTTTGGGTACTTATTTGCGTCAGGGAATGCAGATGTAAAATTTTCTAATCAAATCACAAGTAAAGCTTTCCAATTTATTGTTGTTTGGTATTAAAAAATAAAAAAATAAACAAATCTCGTACTACAGTTAATTTTAAATCCATAGTTCATTTGAGGCAGTGAGAAGCAAAGGGATGCAAGTGGTTTCGAGTAAAACGCGTTTAAAGTTCAGATCGTAGGTAGGCTTTCATTGAATTTTTCATTTCTAAACCATGCTGTACAGCAGCATCCACCAGAGCTACTAGAACCATCTCTTGCCCTGAAACAGAAAAGAGGTTTTCCTACCATTTGTACTGATTATCTCTCATTTTTTAAAATTTTCCACTCACATTCCTTTGCTTCTTATTGCCTCATATGTTCCTTTTCTCAGTGTCAGATCGGTCATTGCCATGCGCACAGTGCGAAGGTACTAAAGACAACCTTTTTTCAATGCCAAAGTTTAAAATTAAGTATTTAAGAGAAAAATAATTTTAACCCAGTTTACAGTACGTAAGAACTAAAAAAAATTTCGAAAGCAATAAAGGACTGAAAAGTATATTATAATTCATTATTGTAAGTTTTTTTTTTTTCATTATCTTTTTCGAATATAGGAAGGGATTATACATTTCTGACTCAGTAATCATTTATAAAAGGAACAGAATTATTTTGCTTCTCATATTTTGCACAAATTTCAGAGCGCTTTATTGTTCAGAATCAAGTGACGATCTTTTAAGCGACGAGAGTCAACTTTTCGTATGTAAATGATAATAAAGAGAAAAAGGCTAAAAATGTGCTCAGGCAATATGCAAATTCTTTAAAATTTCATTTCAAAATCTATAGTTTTTTTTTAAACATTAAACTTTATTAAAGGCCGTTCATAAATGATGTCACGATCTGAGGAGAGGGGAGGTACGTGAAATTGAGACAGTTAGTGACAAGGAGGAAGGAAGGGTGACATCACATACATTTTTAACAAACTGCACTTGAAAAACAGCGTGACACTTGACGAGAGGAGGAGTAAAGTCAATGTGACACTATGACAAAAGGGGAGGGAGGGGTTCAAATTTGTTGAAGACAAGTGTGGCGTTTATTGACAGCCTCTAACGCTGTTAAACGTTTTCAATGCTCAAATAATAGCCTCAACTTAAAAAAATCAAAAAGTCCTTTGAGGCACATTAATTACAATAGTAAAATGTCGGTGAGTTTGTTGGAAATGTATTTACTTGTGTTTGATCAGAAGTTCTAAAACGCACTTTTTTAAATATTTTATTACGTTCAAATCAAACGAGTTGATGTGTGCATCACATGACTTTCTTTTACTCCAATTTTATGTCATTTCCCCATTACTGGCAATTTTAATGTGATTCAATAGTTTACTCTCTAAATATCACCAACAGTGGCCAAATTAAAATCAGATTTAAAAAAGTAATAATAATTTAAAAAAAACGCGAATTTTTTCACCAACTTGGCGACAAAATTTGGCGGCCAAAAGACTGGCGAAAAATCGCCAAGTGTCCGCCAAATTATAACGCCACTGGAGTTTACATCGAAATTAACAAAGATCCCCCCCTCCCCAAAGGTGCGAAAGACCCCTTTAAAAGCACCCGAATGCAACCAAAAGGGGAGGTGCAAAACTAGACCCTACTAGGAGTCTACGTACCAAATTTCAACTTTCTAGGACATACCGTTTTTGTGAGTTATGCGACATACATACGCACATACATACCTACATACAGACATCACGAGAAATTTCGTTGTAATTCATCGAATTCGTTGTAACTCAGGAATCATCATTATGGATATTTCGCGTGTCTATACGTTCTTAGGCACTTATCCACGTGTGGTCGAGTCGGAAAAATATAAACTCAATATTCATTCGGGGGTGAGTAAAATGGAAATTAAGGTCGATTTTTGAGTGAAATTTTTTTTGCGAATACAACATTTCCTTTTTTTGTAAAAGGAAGTAAAAATGAATTAGGACTGATGTTACTCTATCGGATGTCTTTCACATTCGAGACTATTTTTTTCATTTACCCTCAATTTAAATAGCTTTATGTTTTCATTTACATGAAAAAACGTATTGCCGTCTACTGACTCCTGGTAATCGAGCAAAATTACATCAATGTGCTACGACGTGAGTGATAAACGATATGTCAGTTCATGACTTCGTGTTTTGTTTCCTTAAGCATGAAGGTCGCAAAACCCTCATGCCTCGACAACATGCCTCTTTTTTAGAAGCGGAGAAAAAAATTCTGAACAAGAATAACTCAATTTCTGTGAGTGCTGCTGGAGAACTGAACTCTGGAGAACACTTCAAGTAATGATTTAACTGACAGAGAGCACATTGAAACTTAGACTTCACTTATCTTTTGTTTTCCAAGTTTCTTCCGACGTTGTCACTTCTCTGGTCGCAGTTATTTCCTGAGGTCACGATAGCAACTGCTTTTGATCGCAATGTCTTCAATGTTTTTCTCAAACTTAATTGCGTAACTCTGTAAGTTTTTTCAGGATAGTAAATATGTAGTTACGAGCAAACGAAATCAGTTGAAAATTATTGCAAAAAAAAAATCTGCTGTATAGTATTAAATTATGCAAGTGGAGATGCAAAAAATCCAGATTTTGAGCAAAAGGAATTAACCTGATAATTTTGGGGAATAAACCTGGAACTTTAAGGAAAACATTGAGAAGTTCGAGAATGTCCAAATGGCGTCTAGGATTGGAACATGGGTGTACATCATAGACTAATAATAAGAGTAGACCAAGCTTTTTCAGACTTGCTGATGAAAAAAATTGGTTCATGGATACATCATGTGACTAGTGGAAAGGCTTGGCGAAAATTTTGGCAGCATGGTTGCTAGATGTCAACATTATCTATAGTTTGGCACTCGACATGTATTTTAAGACGTAATGTGTTTTCATTATAATTTTTTTTTTCCAGGTGCAGAAATTGAACGGTTTTTCTTTTAGTTATGTATTATTTTGACATTCGTAATTAGTTTTTTATCAGTTTTCAGTAACTTTTATTTCATTTGGAAATCTTGCGTTGGCGTGAACGGAATGACGTAAACGTTTTGCGTTAACGCAAAAATGTACTAATCGGTATCTTAAATTGAAATTGTATGTAAGAATCTTACCGTTTGCCGATTCTTTTTGGGCGTTTGCATCTTTAATTGCTTAGAGAGTTATTGAAAAATTGACTAAAGAAAATGCACAGTACCATCTAAACGAAAAACTCACTATATTAACAAAATATTTACAACTTAGAATAACAAATTTACAAATAAGATTTCATAAAAGCTCATTCCTCCGTATTCCATCAATTCTATTTATTTTATTTCTCGCTCGCGTTGAGATCGTCTGCTTCGATCAACGCCCGCTGTTGCTAGGATATCCACCAGTCACATGGTTTGGTTTATGAGCAGCAAAAGGGTTGCCATAGCTCGGTCTACTCTAATTATTAGTCTATGGTGTACATCATAACTTAGCGATTATGTTCCTCATATTTTATGGGACATAAAGTATTGGAAAAGTTGCGCAGTTTTCTTTTAAAATGTAGTTTAAAATGGGTCAAAATAGTATTTTAATTTCTTCAAATATAAAATTCCACAGAATTTTCTTCTCAGAGGAAAAAAACACATTTCTTCTTGTACACTTGACTTTTTTTTCCCCTTTTGCGACGCTTCTCATAAGGATAATCCAATTCTAACTGTCCGAATTTTTGAAGATAAAAGAAGTCCATATAATGAATGGAATCAAAGTGATTGGCAACTGACCTCAAATTTTGAAGAATTTCTAAATGCAATTTTGATATTTAAAAGAACTGGGATTTAGAGAAATGCCTTGTTGTGCAAAATTTTAACCTCATCAAAGCTTGAAAAGGAATCCTGTCCTGGATAAGGATTCTCGTGGGGCTTTTCAAGCAATTTTTTCTTAACAATGGAAGTATTTTGGACGAGTGATTCACTTGTAAGGTAAATTAGCGTTACCATTTTAAAATTAGGGTGCTAAGGCAACTTTTTCTTAATATAAGAATGTTTTAATTAAGTTCAGGAGAATTTTACTTATATTTTAAATGTTTCTTTTTTTTTTCTTGCCAATGTGTGTATTAAATATGTTGCATTGTACGTAACATATCTTACACATGCGGTCCAATAAAAGTTTTTCCCCTATATTTCTTTAAAATGGCAATGCTATCCAACAATATTAGACCTTCATAATCACTTGGCCTGCTGTTCTGATACCAGTTCAATCGTTGTTTTTTCTCCATCGATAACCACCAAGCTTCGAATATCATAGACACTAAAATAAAGTAATTCACAATAAAGGTGAAGCGCAAGAATAGAAAAGCAAATCTTTTCATCTCCTCAACTAATTCAATAGGTCGGTTGCTATTTAAATTAAACTAAATTAAAATCACATACAGATTATATTCAACTGCTAACAATGAATACAAATACGTAAAATACGTCATATACCGTTGTCGGTTTATTTCAAACTCTTCGCAATAGAGATAAAACTTCTTATTGCTGAACATTGGAACGGACACTATTCACAATAAATAAATAAATAAATACGTAAATATAAGTTTTTTTAAAAAAAAGCAAGTATTATTTCACGTAGGTATTTATCTGGTATTTTTGGAAGACTATAGTGAAATTTTTTTGCGAGTTAACCAGTTGCTCTCAGAATTTGAATTCTACCACGGCAAGATCCTGACATTTTGCTCTCCATCTCGCTTTACAATAATACCTTCCCCAGAGAGAAAACGTTACCATGACAGAATAAAATTCAAGGTGCTTTTTTGATCATGTGACAACATTGTTACGGCTTATTCTCAGTCAAAAAGAGTTTTGGCGGCTGGGCCAGTTCAATGGTCTTGACTCGAACTGATATCCTGGCTCAACTCACGTAGATTCGAATGAGTTAGAGAGTGAGTTCGAATAAGAATGGGGGGTAGAAGAACGTGCTTCGTTTATGCAGCCGAGAGTTGAATTAAGTTTCAATTCAAAATAATAATAATCAGAATGTACTTTGAATTGACTTCGTACAGTTTGCGGTCGATTATTAAAAATTTAATTTCTCAGCATCCATTTTAGGTTCTTGGTGTGCGTTTTTAAATGATTCGGTTTAATTAATCATAACATGGCTGCGCACTAGATTAACTCTGTTGTATTTTATATAGCAAATGTGTGGGGAAAAAAATGAATTCTTGTCAATCCGGTGGCTCAGTGATAGATTCAGATTATCACGACTCGAAGAAAACGTATCATCTTTATTGAAGACTATGTACATATTTACATAATGGTGATAAAACCAAATCATTTATTCTAAACAGCGAATTACTCGCTTCCACGGAGCTTGCGCTCGTGTTCCGAATTCTATTCCATCTCTAAACTCTCTCACTGTTGCCACTAAATTTTTCCGTAATCTACTTACTTAATTCAATAAGCTCTTGCAGAGCTCTCTATAGGAATAATAGGCGGGAAGGAGCATAGAGCTTAGGTTTCTCTACAAAATGTAGTATATGTCAGCTTACGGATGAAAAAGACATCCGACAAGTCATCTTTTTCCAAATGTCTTCTCAGCCATCAGCTCACTTGTTGAAACACATGCGTGCTGTTTCATTCAAATGTATTAAATGGCATTTGGATTATGATCTTCTTTTTTTTTTATTTTGAGAACTCAAAATTGTTTATTCCGAAATATCTGCTTTTTTTCCCAATGTAAATAAATATCTCAGACACTCATTCCAAACCAATTGAACCAAGCAAGTTGGAATGTATGGGCGTTTCTAGAGTGCCAAAGTATTTGTTCCAAATTTGTGCATTTTAACCTTGTATTATTATCTTCCAATTGAATGTTTTGTCGCTGTATCTCAAACAATGAAAAGATAAGTCTTACGGAAGAAGTGCAGGGTCTTTCAAACTTTTTTCAAGCATAGTTACACTGGGATCTATCTCGTTTAATACTTTTGAATCCTGAAAACCAGACCCAATGCGTGTAGACAACTGCCTGAGTTTGTAAAAATGCCGGGAATCGAGAATACGACCGCAACCAATTTTTCGCTCTGGTTTTTTTCCTACTGCCTGAGTGCAGTAGAGCAGGGCTTCGCAACCGGTGTGCCGCGGCACACTGGTGCGCCGCGACAAGGAACCCGGTGTGCCGCAGTATTTTCGTAGCTATATAAAAAGAAAGAGGCTTGACGTATTTTATTTTAAAGTTACGACCGAATAGGGTTTGTATCGTTCTGTAACTTCTCAATTCACCCTGTCGATCATGTGTAATAAGACATATCCGACAAAAGGGAAGAGGCAAGATTTGCTGCCCCACCTCTTTTAAACTTCTTGTGGTCTTATTACTTTCAGTTTTTGAAAACGGATTTTAATTTCCACGAAATCAACTATTTATACAGTTTTTTTTTCTTTTTTTTTTAAATCTTTCGCAAACGGGAGTACCAACCCCTCCCCCAGGAAATTTAGCCCCAGCTTTAGCTTTTGTTTTCTCCTTTTCCAGTTCCGATAGAAATTTCCTTTGATCGTAGTTTCTCAAAGCTCGGTTCTGAGACTTAGTAAAATAGAAATTAAAACCATACACTGTTTCCTCCATCGTGAAGTTCTCATGGCAAAGAACTTACCAGATGAGCTGAAGTCAGCTTTGGCTGAAGTCGTGAAGATCGTGAATTTCATAAAATCGACGCCGCGTAATTCTCGTCTTTTCTCTGTACTTAGTGGAGAAATGGGGACAGATCATCACTCCCTACTTGAGGGACGAAGTACGACAGTTGTTGATTTTAAAAAAAGAAATGCAGAACGCCAGTTTGTTGCAAGACAAATATTGGCTAGCAAAACTAGCGTACATGGCTGACATTTTTGAAAACCTTAACAAATTGAATCGGAAAATGCAAGGACAAGGAGATAATTTGGGTTACATGTATGGACAAGCCAAACGGGTTCAAATCAAAAAATCAGCTGTGGAGAGGAGTAGTTCGTGGCTCATTGGACATGTTCAAACGGCCCGTCAACATGATAGTTGAAGAAAATGGCCATGGAAGAAAAGCTGCTGAATGTGGGGGCAGAACATTTAGTCATACTTCAGGACAGATTTAAACACTATTTCAAGAATAGTAACATGGAACAGTATGACTGGATTCGCGATCCATTCTCTTCACTGTAGATGCATCAGTTAAAGACCTTTCTTTGAAGGTGCGAGAATAATTTATGGACCTCAAGAGCGACCGTACTCTTAAACTTAAGTTGAGCGAAGTGCCTCTGGACGAATTTTGGTTGCTGGTTAAAAATGAGTATCCCACTATCTCTTGTCTTGCTATTGATGTGCTGCTACCATTTTCAACTACATATCTTTGCGAACTCAGCCTCTCAGCCACGCACGTATTAAAAACAGTAAGAGATCATCTCTAAAGAGCATGGATCAGAAACGTCGTGTAGCTCTTTTCATCATAGAGCCGAGCATCAAACGTCTTTGCAAAAATTAGTGTCAAACGGAAGTTAGGTTCTTGGTTTTAATTTCTTGCATGCTTCTTTCTTGAAACATTATTTGATAAATCGTTTAATTGCAGTGTGCACTTTAATGACATGATTGACACAAATGCTTTAAAACATTAAGCATAATTTTCTGTAAATAGCTATAGTTTTGTTGTTCATTATCAACCTCAATACATTCGAAATATTTCTGCTTTCTAAATGAATTTAAATACACTACATTTGTTATAATTGTTTTATTCATATGAAAAAAGTCCCCCCCCCCGTCTTTTTACCAGGGAATGATAAAAACATTTCTTTATTACCACTGCGAAATTAAGTTCAGTGTGCCCCGTTGATCTAGAAATTTCTTAAGTGTGCCGCAAAGTAAAAAAGGTTGAGAAGCACTGCAGTAGAGTTTTCTGAAATCGGGGTTACTGAATGCCGAGTTAACGAGAGTCATTAATTGAAAACAAAACACATGGAACTTCACTTAAAATTAATCTTTATATTTCCTTTTTGTTTCAGATAAAAGCAGGCGAGGTGCTTCAGTTCCTAGGCGCCTACGAAGACACCACCTACACCTCGTCCAAGCAGCCCGTCCGCCCATTACGCTATGCCAAGGTGGTCGATCGCCAAGGGGACCTCCTCTTCCTACCCTTCCCCACGGCGGGAAAGTTCTTCTCTGTGGCCGGACGCCGGACTCGCAGCGTCAGCCACGTGTATCGGCTGTCGCAATTGCTGTCGGTGGCGCCCCTGCCGCTCACTGTCCGGGTGGTGAGTGGGGCCCGGCCCCGGGCGTGCCCCTTCACGGGGCTCTTGCGCCTCGAGTGGGCTGAGGAGAGGCACGTGATCCTGGCGTGCGCCCTGCGAGGGGCCGCTTTGGGCCCCTCGGAGCCAGCCCTGCTAGAGGTGGATGTTGGCAGCGAGTTCCGGTTCCTCAGGCCGCTTGATGAACAGAAGGCTCGGTTATCGAAGGCATTCAACAAAATGCTTAGGTAAGAAATGGTGGGATTAGTTGGCAATGCGAGTTAGCATTGGGTAAATTACTTTTATTATTTTGAGTGATTAGATTCAGACCTGAAGGCTTTTTACTGGTATCTGGATTAACCCAATCGTTTTCAAAGACAACCATTCGTCGTCAATTGAATCAAGTCGATGTTTAATTTAATGCTAAAATGTAGGTAAAAGCCTACGATTGAAAATTTACTTTCAATGTAAATGCTGGAAAATGTAAATAAAATGTTAGGTTCAGTAGCAACTTTTTAGCGGAAATGCATTTTTATTTCTGCTTGGCTCATCTCTGGTATAGTTTTGTAATCGGCTATGTATTCCCAGTTCAATCGTAGAGAAATATATATTTCAACATATGTGCATAGATGATATTTATTACTACATTAAAAGTATTTTGCTTGCATCGAACTTATGTTGTACATAGAAATGTAAATGAAGCTAATTATATTTTTAGGATTACAATGTTATTTATTTTTCAGTTTATTGTTTAAGCTAATTTTTTAGACTGAATAAATTTACAGAACTCCTTCGTCGTCAAGTTAACCGTCTCTGTCATTGTCTGATCAATGTATTTAAAATCAGTTGAAACATTTCAGACACACAAGACTAATAAGCAGAAAATAATTAATGAAATAAAGCGTTTTAATGCACCATGTTTTTAAATGAACTAAAAAGTATTAAGCAATTTTTCTTAGCTTCGTGTAGATTTAAAGCCCCATGCAGTTTCAGAATTTCTTACAGATGGTCCGAAAGTTTCGTAATTGTAAGAATTAATAGCTATCAAAAAAAATTGTAAGCTTTAAAAGGAAACATTAGGTGCATGAACTACATAACTATAAGATTAAGATGAAAAAACAACGTAAATAAAGCACAAATATTGGAGAAAATACAGCATATAGCTATTTCAAGGCTACAGTGGAGCCTCTTCATCAGTGCAAAAAGCTCACCAACACAACCAGAAGTTGCGAGAGAACTCTCGCGATGTTCTCTCGCAACTTCTGGTTGTGTTGGTGAGCTTTTTGCACTGATGAAGAGGTTCCATTGTAGCCTTGAAATAGCTATATGCTGTATTTTCTCCAATATTTGTGCTTTATTTACGTTGTTTTCTCACCTTAATCATATTGTAGCACAAAGCTTATATGATAATTTTTCATTTACATAACTATAAGTTTAGGATTACTATCAATAACTATAACAGTCCAAGAGGCCATGTGTGCCAGGATTACGTCCTAGTATAAAGGCCCAAAATTTTTCTGATTAATGACATCACAGCGGGTAAGAAAGATTCTGAGTCGTGCTGGCTTTGGCAGGAAACAGGTAGCAAAAGTGCGTAAAATTTCTGCCAAAGCTGCAGATCAGATACACACATTTTCTGGTGGTCTCTATCCAACCATCTCCGATTTGGTGGACATTCTAGAGAGGTGCAGATATGACTTTGAAAAGAACCTATGCAAATTTTCAGCCTCCAAGACACAAATCATGAGGATCTAGGATACCTCAAAAATGAAAAATAAAGTAGGCTCCAAAATAGACTCCAATGGTGAAATCGTGCTAAACATGGCAATTCGTTTCACGAAGCTGATCCGCCATTTTGGAGCCTTTTTTAAAAATAAATCCTTGATCCTCGGGATTTGGGTCTTGGAAGCTGAAAATTTGTATGAATGAGTTTCAAAGCCATGTCTGCACCTCTAAAAAAATTCGTTCAAATCGGAAGTGGTCATGTGTTGACGACGAGGTCACTTGACAGAATGACTCGGTTTTTGACGCAACTTTTGCTACCTGTTTCCTGCCAAAACCAGCGTGACTCAGCTTAAATAATAGCGAACCTTTCTCACTTGCTGTAATGCTCATGGGCTCTTGCTCTATAAGGATAGCTATCAATGATAAAACTCACACCTCAGTTTAATACTAGTATTCACAGAGCGAAAAATTTGTTAGTTAAATTATAAATGCACTTTTGCGCGGTGGATTTTTTCCATTTTAATGTAACGATTAGTCTTATTTTAATTGATTTCTTTATTTTTAAACTAAACATTGAATTTCAACAACATTCATTTTGGTAACATTTGACGAGCAAATAAACGCTTTTTTGTTCTGACCAGTTTGGCGAAAAAGTTTGAAAATGAGCAGTGATATACCTGTAACAGAAAAGGGCCACCGTTATTTAGGCTTTTTTCTCGTGGTTTGTTCAAAAGAAAATCCGTTGAATTTCATCTTTTTGTCTTTATGCATTAAAATGTGCAAAATCATAGCTTCGAAAAAATTTATGTGCTACAATACATTAAGAATTTGGGTTTTAAGTTTTTTTAATAGCTTACTCAATACATGTGTCAGTTATAAAAAAACGTTTGACTCACTCTAGTATGAGGTATTAGTGAACCAAATACATCAGTTAACTTAATGACCTTTTAACGCATTGAAAATACTTTTACACGATACATTGTCAACTTGATAACAGGCGACAATCTTCAAACATTAGTTTTTAAAGTCGAGTAAAAAAAGAACTTTTACGTTTTTTAGGCACTGCGCAGACAACGGCGAACATTGGAGACAGCAGATCAAAGTTGCGCACCATGTTGTACCAACCATGCAGGCCTCTTCTTCCCGAAATGGAGGAACTTCTAGTGGGGACACCTATGAAGATGAAGATTCAGCTGTCAGGTGAGCTCATGATTTGGCTCTGATGAGTTGAACTCCGATGGGCGGAGGATTAAAAAATCCCATTACATGAAATAGGGCAGAGAAAACCCGGTTTGCTTTGACAATAACGTACGGAAGTGGATACGTGTCAATGTAAAACTTCCTCCTCTTTCTCTCCAAGCAAAAATGAATTTTCTCGAATTCATAAGTCATTAGAGCCGTACTATACAATAACTTTGCAATGAAGATCAGATTTTTGACTTTGATTTTAGCAGTAACTTACACCTAACGGAAACATAGACAGAGCTCGTGCGTTCTTGTAACACTCATACACTTACACTTCACGTTAGGAACTTTTTTGCACAGCCCTTTTGACTCTTAAATTTCAGTACAGTTTCCTTCAAAATTACCTACAAAGATTAAAGGGAGGCATTCTTTTTGGAATTTTCATCCCACAAATTGGATATGAGCTCAAGATGCGTTGACGTTTTTAATTACTATAACGCTGTATTGCATCGACTCGACGAAATATTATTACAGTAAATTCTTCACTAATTATAAGTTATCGTAAGTTCAAACAAACTTCTTTCCATTAGTGAACTAGTAATTTTAACCTCAGATTGCAATAGATGAGTATACTATCCCTAATTATTAAGTAATTGTTAATAAAATTAAAAATTAAAAAAAAAAACCGACTGAGTTGCAACTGTAGAATCACGAGGGAAGATTGAAAATCCTTTTAAAAGCCTTATATTAATAAAAATCAATGTCAAGTATTTTATTTGCTACTAGAGGACCCGACAGACGTTGTTCTGTTCAAACTTTGTAAATTTGAAAAATTTCAATAAACTATCAAGTGTTTGAAATTTTTCGTTGACAAAAATAAGAAAAAAGAAAATGTTTTAAGCTGTTTGGTGTCAGAATGCGTATATTTATTACAACTTGATTTATCTAATGCCCACTAAGCAGTTGTTTTATAAACTATTTTTTTCTCGCGTACTTGAAAGACCATTATGGATAATGGACTTTAGAAAACTACAATCTGTCAAAATAATCCAGAATTTCAAGACATCCCCCAATTTAAATTTAAAAGCATTTTAGACAGCATTCTTTCACCATAAACATTTTATATCTATTGTAATCAACCGTAATATCGTTTGCTATGTAGTTCATGTCTTATAACACACATTGTCGAACTTCACAATCAATACTTCAAGATTAAATTTTTCAAAACGTATCTTAACAGGTCGTCGACGGTGAAGTCTTTGTCCTCTACGAAGTCCTCTGCGTCGTCCAGATTGTTCCAGCGGCTGAAACTGTTGCACCAGAGTTGGAAGAACGGTCATCGGAAAGCGGACCACACAAATGCAACAAGTGGCAGCGACGACAGCGGCTTGCCCAAAGACAAACTGCCACCATCAACATCCGATTTCCACTTGTACGAAAGGGTGAGGAACCAGCGACGGTACAGCTGGGGAAGGTCCTCCATCAGCACCGAAATACTGGACGACGACGGATATGTGACTTCGGATTTCGGGGAAGATTCTTCCACTTACGATTCAGTATGCTGACACCAAATCATTTGTCGAGGCCACTGTGACAAGCTGTTCAATGATCCTTTGCTCAACTAAATAATCGTAATTGGTGTTTGCATCAGGAAAGGAGTTTACATTCGAGTGACAGTGTGCTGTTACTCCCGAGGATCTTGTCTTTTACTTGTGGAAATGTGTGTATATTTGTTTTATTTTTGTTTAAGGGTTTCGTATGGCTTTTAAAAATGGGATACATATCAACAACGTTCGTGATTAAAGCTTTCAGATTACATTTGTTGCTTGCATTGGTAGAGTTGAATCTTCAGCGGAGTGGAAAAGCTTTTTATCCTCAATAACGATTTTTTTTTTAATTAAAAGAAAAAGTGCTTACTTTCAAATGAAAGAACTTTTTTTTAAACTTTTACCGCATAAAGCTGTCGAACTGAAAATATTTTCCTAAATTATTTTAAATAATGAAATTTGTTAGCGTATTGTATGAACAAAAAATACTTACTGCCTTTGTGTGAAAAATTTGCATTTCCCATTGAGAAATTTTAATCGCCCATTTATGTCATTCACTTTTTTCATTTTCTAGTCCTTTGAACAACTTATTTTTTTTTCTTATTTTCAAAAATTCATGAGTTTAGTATAGGTATTTAATTACATGTTTCAATCTTTTGAATTTTTACTCATTTGTTGATGTTTTGCTCTTCATAGTACGAATCGTTTTATATTAGTCACATCACTTTTCATCTATTTTCCTCGTTAGATTCGATAGATATTTTATAGTAAAAGCTTTCGTTGAAAACACTATTTTTTACTTTTCTTGTGCCTAAATTAAAATTTCTAACATCGTCAATAAAATAAATGAACTTCAAAAATTTATTGTTCTAGCATTGAACTTGTGTATTAGCTGGGCTTGCATTGTAGGGCTACGGGGGAAAATCAACTGAAAAAAAAAATGTTTAATGGTTTTTCTTTTCCTATAATCGGAGCAATATGTGAAACGTTTTTAAAAAATGATGCTATTGTTTCTTTTATCAGAACGTTCTTTTATGCATTTGTTGTGTTGTATATTTTGTTCTGAAATTTTGTACAAGATGTGTTAACGTGAAGGAAATGTGTGAAAGTTCAATAAAAATTGAAAATTGCTGAAGAACTTGCTTCCTTTATTTCACATCGAAATTCGTACTGAGTTAAATTTTTGAGTTGTTTTTGGATAAAAGAGGCATATATTTCAGATCTGTGGTTCTTCTACTGTGTTAGGTTTTTTCTCGACACCTTCTGTGAAAGTGACCACTTTCCATGGTAGAACACGTATTACAGGACGCCCTATACTCCTATACTGCTGTCCTAGTGGTTGACATAAACCTTTTTAAATTAAAGAAAAGTTGATATTTGTAATAAATTTTAATTCACATTGTCATGGAAAAAAAATTAGAACTTTCCGCAAGGAATGTAAAATAATTCAATATTCATCAATAACACAAAAAGGTAATTCTTTTGTATTGAGTATCCAAAATGTGTAATTGTAGCCTAACGTATTTTTTACTTTTGCCTTACAATTGTATGAATTGGTCGCTGTGATCCCTAATATGTAGCTTAAAAACTTGACGTAACAGACTGAGATACTTAAGAGACTGATTTAGATAAACTGAGAATTTTTTTGACTTCGGAGACTATAAGTTAGTTTAAGGTTGGATCCAGCTTCTAGTAGTTTTAGAGGGTGCCATTTTCTGAGAAGAGAGGGGAGGGGGTCATAACTGTCATTTTCGGGCATAAAAGATCTGGGGTCCATCAGCACCGAAATACTGGACGACGACGGATATGTGACTTCGGATTTTGGGGAAGATTGAATCCGCGCCTGCGTTAGTCAAGAACAAGTCGCAGATCTAAAACAAGCCGAATAGCTGTTCCGCAATGTAATCGCATAGTTCCTTCACATGGACAATGGAACCCATTAAAACTAACCTAATCAATTAAATTCTGGAGCATAATCAATTTCATGTTTCAGACCTTAGTTAAGAGTAATGAGGGTTAGAACAGAAATACAAAACACATGAAGGAACAATAGCGCAATGCATTTTGTTACTCACTGGATGCGGCTTTATTACTCAAGGTAATTTGTGCTGCATGTTTTTTTTTTTTAACCGTATGGATCAAGTTCACTTTTGATTCAGAAAAAGTAATTGCAATTTTTTTTCTGTTGCATTGAAATCAAGGTGGTTGGAATAAGAAAGGTTCTGTAAAGCTAAGACAAAGCGAATGAAATTATAACTGATCATTATGAGTTTCTCCATTGCCTAAATTGCTTCCCAAGTGTAGTTGACTCGATGGAAGACTGGTTATAATCAGGAAGTTGTACATATATGAAGGTTGTGTATTATTTTTTACTATGGGATAGCACATTCTTCTCCCCCCCCCCTTCTTTTTAGAAATTCTTTTTGGCTAAATGATATAATTACTGCTAATCGTTGCCCACTCATTGTTTTTATAACATACGTATGTGAGGCATAATGAGTGATGGGCATAATGAACAGATTCATTCGGTTTTGTTTATCGTTCAATAGGAAATCACTCGATATTTTACTCTATTGCTGATCATTCGATTAAAAGTCTCGCGTTGTCCGATCGATCGATTATACAACTCTTTCGAGTTTGCTTGGCACCAGATTTAGTGTTGTTTTATTTCATTCTTGACTTGAACCGGTTTACTGAAACTTTAAGCATGAATTTATTTTAAAATGGATTTTTGATGTTATGGGAGGAATACACGTTTAAAGTTTAGATCCTCGATAGGCTTTTATTATTATTTTTTTCTTCTGAATCATGCTATACAACAGCACCTACCAGATGTACTAGAGCCATCTCTTGACCCAAAACAGAGGATAGGTTCTCCTACTAATTGTACTTTTTATCCCAAATTTTTAGTTTCGGCACTTACATCCTTTTCCTTCTCACTGCCTCAATTGATGACAGCCGTTCTAAAATATTTAAATAGATTCGAATCAAAATTGTTTATTTCCTATTTTAATTACCATAAACCTATAGTATCAGTTTTGGAATATAATGCTAATAATGATAATGATCAGGGTGTAAGAAAATCATAATTTGTTTGAAAAAATTTCAAAAAATGAAATTTTTTGATTTGAATCAAATTTTTTTTCATTTAAATCGGATTTTTCTTTTTTCAAATCTTTAGAAACGTTTGTAATTGATTAATTTATGCTTTTAACTAGAATTCAACATAAAATCGATGTTTTAAAGTTTAAAAGCAATTAAATTTCCAATAACAAGTCACCAAAACGTTTTCATATCATCACACAGCTGATTCAAATCAAACTCAAAATAGATTGCATAGTTGTACATACCAAATGCATGAAAACAGAGCAAACAAATCGGCATTTGGCTTTTGCCAAATGAGGTAGTGAGAAGCAAAGGGATGCAAGTGGCAAAATTAAAAATTTGGAGATAACCAGTACACATGGTAGGTGAACCCCTCCTCTGTCTTGGGGCAAGAGATAGTACTAGTTAACCTGGTAGGTGCTGCTGTACAGCACGATTTAGAAAAAAATTCAATGAAAGCCTACCTAGGATGTAATCTTCATACGCGTTTTACTTAAAACTTGAAAATGTCCACTTGCATCCTTTTGCTTCTCACTGCCTCAAATGTCTTTTCATCCATAAGCTCACTTTTTTTTTCCCGAAATGAACCCGAATTATCTGGTATGTCTCAAAGTCAAATTTTCCGGCATGCTGGTCAATCATGGTATATCGTCTAAAGAGGGGTAATACAGTAAATTGATTACGTGGAAAGTTCAGTACTGTCCGACCACGGTGTATGGAAAGGCAAGCATCCGATTCACAGGCGGAAATGGACGCATCTATTATTTTTTAGGGATGCCAGTTTTTGCATATGCATGTTAGCCTATAGATTAAGCAAAGTCACACTCAAATGAGCGGAACACGAGCAACAAAATTTTACTTTTCGCCCTCATTCAGATAGACTCATCTTAACTGGACGTTTGCCAATTCCATACAATTCATGGTCGGACAGTACGTGCCATTGTTTATTATTTGTATGCATGGAAAACTGAATAACACAAACAATGAATTTATTTTCAAAAATATTTCCTATATTTGCACCAATATTTACTTTATAAACGAACTGAAATTGACCATACCAAAATGTATATAATTGATGCTCGGATTGCTGATAAACGTAAAGACTAGACTGTAGATGATATTTTGAATTTACAAATTATAAAATTTTAATTTTTGAAACTACAATTAATTTTAAATGAAAATTAAACACACACCCACAAACACACCAAATTTATTTTGCACTTTAAAGCATTCACTTCTGTCGGCAGTCCCATGACTGCCTGATTTTTTTTTCTGTAGTTCGTGCCTATTGCAGTGAAGATTAGAAATGAAAAGTTAAAAAGTAGAATTGTTGAAATATGTTTTTCAACGAACAAATTGAGGACATTTATTGCCGATTTTAAATGATAATTGAATTTTTGGTAGGAATGTACGTAATTTATATGCTTTTACCATGAACATCGCTGATTGGCAACTGCTTTTTCGAGGATAAAGAAATCATTCATTAGCGAAAATATCTTTTCTACCAGTGCATAGGAGTGTGCAATAAATTCAATAATCATGAATGGAATTAGAATGAAAATGCCAAAACAATTCCACCCAACGACTTTCGGTTGAAACATTCACAATGTTCCGTTTAGTATTTCGGAAAACGTGGCATTTTAGCATGTGCGGGGAAAATGGGACAGGCCATCTAAAAACGGGGCTCTCCCGTTCAAAACGAGGCGCTTGGTCACCTTCATTATGCTATCGAATGTTTTTTGTAAATTGTTGTTTTTTTATAAATAAATTGTAGACTTGTAAAATGCAGTTTTAAGGCAGTATTTTTATCAAAGTAATAAAAGAAAGCTTGCTAGGAACGTCCTTCTTTTTTAAAATCAAAACCAAACATACGTTAAAAAACTTGTTTTTTCGAAAAATGTGAAAGCAAAAATTTTATATTTTTGCATGATAATGCCAGAAATTTAAGAAATAATAATGATAAAACTTTTTAAAAAAATTAGATGCTCCAATTTTTGGGAAAAAAATAACGAGATAAATACTACAACAAGGCAAATAAAATTCATACTTCATATACAGTAAAACCTGTGAAGTTGACCACCCTTGTAAGTTGACCACCTGTCTAAGTTGACCGCTTTTTTCAGGCCTTTATCAAATGAAGCAACCTTTGTAAGTTGACCACCTGTTTAAGTTTGACCGCTAAAGTAATGCACCGCAAGTGGTCAACTTACGCAGGTTTCACTGTATTTTATACTTCTTCGAGGAAAGCTCAACAAATGAATGTTTTTACACGATTTTGTAGAAAGCTTTCTCGATGACACTTAATTTTCATGCTCTTGAACTACAATTTTTAAATTTTATGAAGTATCCATATCTACTTTCGAACAAATACTTTCAACTAAGGTGAAGCATTCTTTCAAATTTATAGTAACCTAGTTGTTGTACTTTGCCTACGAAATGGTCATGTTAGGTAGCTGCAAAACCCATACCAACTAAAGATAAAGATTAGGCTAGCAAGTAACAATGTAATTGCTGTTCAAAGCCAAGAAGAGTCAAGAATAAATTTCCACTTAGAAACCACTTTCCAGTTTCTAAGTCGTGCAATTAGAATCAACGCATAAGAATAAATAGACCCGCTCTTGTTTGAAGCTTTCAAGGCTTGAATGCAGTCTTTTTAAAGAATCAACGTTCCTCATGATTGTGGCGTGCGGTACGACCGTGGCTTCGGTTGTACCGCACGCAGAAAAGCTAATAAAGATTCAGTTTGTCTGTTTTCATGACATGCCCCATGCCCGAAACAAAAGAAACTCCCAAGCAAATGAAAAATCTTTTGCAAATAACTTGGAGAATACTTACACGTTTATGACGTAAAACTAGATCCGGGGATATTGTTCGAGACGGCTGAAAATTGTGTGGAAAGGAAGAAAATTATTCAAGGTCGACCAGAAGTCATATACTTAGCTTCGTGAAGGGAACAATGAAAGAATGTGATTGACGTCGAAATTACTTGAACAAGCATAATCACGCGAGTTGGACACGTTTTCTTCAGTTGCGAAGGGTATTTATAGTGGCTAGTTTTTGTTTTCCTTCGGAAATTTATTTGTGTGATCTTCTGTTTCATATAAGTTGCCTTGATTGTTTCTTATGTGTGAATATTAGACAACTTTTAGGCCATTCCACAGGACCTAAAAGACATTTTATCTTGAACATGAAAGCTCCATATTTTAATAAAACGTGTAGTATGCATAACTTCTTGGCCAAAGAAATCACATGTGAAGCGAAATTATTTCGTTCATTACATTTTTTAAATATTAAGTCTCCCCTATTATTCGGGAAAATGTGGGATGGTGTGAGGAATGGGACATCTACACTCCTGTTTGTGAAAATTGCAACACCATGAAGGAAGCATCATAGTTGAATGAAATTTAATACACAGTTGAGTGGTAATGGCACATATAAATGATTACATTTTCAAACCAAACAAACAATAAAGAGAGATAGAAATTAGTATTTTGTGTGGCCGCCACGCGCCGCAATAAGAGCTCCTACACGGCTCGACATGGAGTGAAACGAAGTTTGGATATCTGCCTGCGGAAGAGTATTCCATATTGTTTGTATGCGCAACCAAAGTTCGTCTGTCGAAGCAACAGGGCGAGGATCACGAGCGAGACGCCGCCCAACGAAATCCCACACATGATCAATCGGTGACATATCCTGGGAATATGCAGGCCAGGGAAGAAGTTGTACCTGCTGCGAATCAAGGTAGGATTTGACAGTCCTGGCGACATGTGGACGGGCATTATATTGCTGGAATACAGCTCCTGACAATCCTTGCAGGAAAGGAATAGCTTGGGGCTGTAAAACTTCGTTTATGTATCGGATACTGTTTAAATTGCTCACAATTAGTAGCAATTGTGATCGTCCATGATATGCTATGGCAGCCCAGACCATAACTCCGGGTGTTCGTCCACTGTGGTGTTCGATAATGCACTCCGGAATGTGCCGTTAACCGGCATAGCGTCCGACACGAATTCGGCCATCATGGTGCCACAAATTGAAGCGGGATTCGTCAGAAAAGACGACTTGCTGCCAATCAGCACGCCAGCTCCTATTCACATTGGCCCACGCTGCAGCAGACGTCTCCGAATTGATGAAGCACACAATGAAACACCTGTAGTTGTTGACCACTGTGCTGCCAATTGTCTAGAAGAAGTCAGCTAGCTGTCCGTCAGCGCCATACGCAGCAGGTGTCTGTCACAATTCGGTGTCCACTCCCGGATTTCGGAGCTGTCCGATCCTCGTCCGTCCACTTCTTCCAAACACGCATGATTGTGCTGCTGTTACGCTGCACACGAGTGACTACTGCACGATAAGACAACCCAGCTTCACGAAGGTACGATTCTGCCCGGTTCCGAAATTTGCTCAAATTTCGCTTTCTTTCGTCGAAGAAGCATAGTAAAGATTCGGTTAACGTTTACTCTAGCATATAACCACCGATATTCATACACGCCTTGCTACAGCCATCTATTTATATTCGGTTCGATCCGCCGATTCAGAGGGCGCTGCTCAGCGTACGCATGCGCTACCGGTCTGCAATTCTAATCACTTTGCATATCATGCCCTACTTTAGATTTTCTGCAATTTTCAGCTCACTCGCGTACGTCCTTCGTGGTGTTGCAATTTTCACAAACATGAGTGTATGTTTATGTCGAAATAAAATGTGAAAAATAATTTCTATCTCGTCCCACTAGATGTAGCAGATTAGAATGAAGCGAGAGGCTGAAGCTGCTACATCTACTGCTTAATCTGGGAAAAAATATACACATTTTATTTCGTTAGAAATGCAGCTTTGTCCAGCGACGCAGCCAGAATTTCATCTCGGAGGAACTCCACTATTATATAGGGGAGGGTGGCGCAAAGCGGGTAGGCCTTCGTATGCTCCCCCCCCCATGATGTGTTAGCGGCGATGAATACGTTTGTCGTGTTTACCCGAACATCCCCGGGTTATAATCAGCCCCAGCGAAGCAGCAGTAATGCAGCATGGCGCAACCAATCTTAAAATTAAAAAATGAAACAGTTCTTTAAAAAGAAATGAAATTTTGTAACTTTTGATTAATCGAAGATCAGCTTATTTTTTTTATTGTCAATAATATTAACTAATTCTGACACTATCCACCTATAAACTACAATGGTCATTCCGTTTTTTTTTAAGTTATTAATTTAAGGTTATAATTATTGAAATAAAAAACATGCCTTTGGGCAAAGCGGGTATAGGATTTAATCATGTATTTATTTAAATTTTCTTGACGAGGGCAATTAATTAGTCTATTAATTAATTCAGTTATTTCTTTATGTTTTATAAACAAATGTACTGACTTTAAATTGGATAAGTACAACTATTCTATATTTTTTATATAATGGAAGGTAGCTAGTCAACTATTTTAATCATTTAGAATTTCATATTTGATTGGCAAATGTACCAAACCACAATTAGTTAAGCTTACCCGCTTTTGGCTCCCTGGTAGGGCAAAGCGGGTTTTTCACATGTTTGTAAAGTTTGATGATAAATAATTAATATATATGGGTTTGAAACAATACAAAAATTACTTTTTACTTTTCCAAATTCACGCTAGGAAATAAAACCGAAATTGTTGCGATTAAAATCCAAAAACTACAATTTTCAAGCTTTCTTCGAAAACCTACCCGCTTTGGGACACCCTCTCCTATACCTTGCTCAATAACAGATATTCTCAAATTCGATTTTGCAAAAAATCCTCTAAAAAACGATTATTTCTGGTTTTTAAAACGTTTTTACCCCATCAATCTTTTCTGGACTATACTTTGGCTTTGAAGTTGCTTCTCATCATGAACTACACCTAAGTGTATTGTGTTGTATAGAATCTTTTTTCCTCCAAACAATTACTTTTTTTTTTTTAAATAAGGAAACAAGGGGAAAACAAATGTATGTTTTCAAATTTTATTTTTCTTGTACTATACAAGGAGTGGGAAACATACACAATTGTTTGTACTCAGATTCGAGTTTTCTTGTACACGAGTAAGAAAAAATATGTGTGAAGAGAAATCAACCTTTTTATTTTTGAATTTTCTTTCTCATTTCGGAGAGGGTCCAGATACTCTAGATCTCGAACTTCTCCTTGGCTAAGACACCTGCGCTGTCTCATTCCTCCCGATCCCATGAAAATTGTCCAATTTCCTGTGAAATAAGTCATTGTTTCTTTTTAGAACTGACACTAAAAAATTAATAGTTAGAAATTAGAAAGCGAAGTATCAACAACAGATTCAAAGGTCTAAAACTGGTATCCAAAAATGTGTCCTGAACATTACAAATAAACTTCAGTTGAAAAATAGCAGCATTTTTTTATCTTTGTTTTAGCAAATGTTTAAGTTTTATCCGTCAATTATTTGTAAGTGTCTATGGAAACGAAGGGATAATTCAGTCCAATTGTTCCACATGGTGACGGTGAAACTGCCATTTTACATTTTTGTGAAAAAACAGTGAACACAAGAAAAAATGTTATCAACTGTGACATTTGCAGTTATGTTCTTGAAACATGTCCATTGTTATAATTTCTAGTAAATTAGGAAATAATGCTCAGATAACGTTTTAAATGAATAAATAAACACCAATAAAACGAAACACAAAGTCTGATATTTGCTTTGCATTAAGTTATTCTGTTTTGAAATAATTAACTCCAGATACACGAAATACTAACGTATTGGAACTTGTACCGCAAAAAAAAAAAAAAACGGTTAGTCTCGAAAGAATCTGTTGCTTTTGAAAGAAAATCTCTCAGTTAAGAGTTAATGAGAAGAAATGCGTAAATTTTTACCACCATGAGAGGTTCTAAGGTATCAGCAGGCCCGTCATTTTGAATTTTCCGGGAGGAGGGGTGGGGGCTAAAGGTGTATATCAATGCATATTTTACCGAAAACAAAAGAAACCACGCTTACTTATATGTAAAAACATTAATTTTTCAGAGTCATGAGGAACGATTGAACCGACCTCCTCGCCATGACCCTCTAAATGACGAGCCTGCATTCCAACCAACAACAAAGCTTTGTAGAAAAAAGTAGAACATTAAATAGAAGTAATTATATTTATTGTAATTTCAACAAGTTGTTTTTTTATTAGCGGAAACGTTTCTTAAAAGAATTTTATATGCATGAAAAACCTACATTAAAGTGAAATTTAAATGATAAATCTCGGTAAAAACAAGTTGTCATCACAAAACTGTACTTTATTAACAGTAGGAATTCAATATCAATTTGAGCTGATAAAAGTATTAACTGAAACAAATTCGGATTATTGTTTCTCTTTTCTTAAATGAGTGCAAGATAATTAATATTTCTCATTTGTTACATAATTAAATTCCTTTAGTGTTTAACCTTAAAGATTTATGTTTTGAAAAGCTGTTACCGTTGATACGGAAATATCATCTGGATTTTCAAATTACTTTGAAACACCATTTAGAACGTGAAAAGCATGGAGTAAGTTCATTAGCTTTCTTAATTATATTCCAGTTTCGAATCAGCATTGAATGCTTTTCCATAACTTATTAAGGAAAGAGAAAATACACATTCATATTTTCACATTGCTGTTCTCTTCTTTAATTGCATTTGCTAAAAGTTAAAGAAATAGATCAGAGCAGGTTAAATTGCTGAATACCACCACGAGATATTATTATGGGAGACAATAAACAGTTTCTCGTTGCCTTGATTGCTGCATTGTTAAATTCATCATTTACTGGTTATTATTCGGGCAGCATCTTTGCCGAACGATCTTTTGACCCGTGGAAGAAATTTCCAACTCAAAAAGCTCATTTGACCTATAAAAAGAACGTGGCCGCATGCAAGGGCTTGGCTTTGCACTGCCAACCTTAAAAAGAAAGTCATCAAAAAATATATTTCACTTTTGTTCGAATTTACCCTTTTCTAACGGAAGCTTCCGGGAGGAGTGGTAAGGCACGAACTAAATCCAGAGTAGCCAAGAACAGCAATGGGTAAAGCACGGAACTTTCTCATGGAATGTTCAATGGACTTTTCTACCATTTGCTTGATACATCGTTGCAGATTCTAATTTCTTCTCAAAGGTTAAGTATCGGAAATTATCAAAAAGATGGCGGCATCAGGCGAGTGGGTGGAGATTTCCCGAATAATCGAAGAAGGGTCATTGCAAAGGAGGACGCTTTGGGTGGATCAGAAATAAATGACGGAATTCTGCTGAAGTATGAGTTGAGAAATTTTAATAAGAGGAGTTTTGGAACCCAAATTCACTGAGAGGGAGGAAATTGTAAATGGGTTAATTGTAAGCGTGAAACTATTATGAGGTCAGTTGTATGCTTACAAGCATTAGCTAATCGCCCGTCAGTGCATCATGATTATGTAACAATGCATCTCCCCATGCAGCCACAATTCACCTTCTAGGGGCTAGTTGGCCATAATAGTTCTTACATTATGTAAATACCGTATTCGGATATGCAATATGTGTTAAAATCGAAGGTTCTTTTTTTTTCATGTTATTGAGAAATAAGTATTTTAAATTAAGAGGGAAGAGGGGAGTTGCTGCTTAAAAATATACTTTTTTTAATTGAAACACCGCGAAATTCCATGTTCTACTTCGGAGTTTATGATCTCAGCGGGTAAAAGAGTTCGATGGCACATCAGTTATTTGCCAAAGTCTGTTAATGCATCCTGATATGTTTGAATACAACCACATCCACGTGCAATAGATCTCAAGTTCTTTTCACTTTATTGATAAACTGTGTCGACCTGGTTCCCTGACATGACAATCAGCTCTTAAAAATCCTGGAAGAAAATAAGGAAGCCTGATCAGCAAGTAATTTAGCATAATCGAACATCACATTGTCGCTCTTAGTTTACTGTCGCTAGACATCCCATGGAACACACGACAACACAAGGATGTTATAACTTGATCCCAGGATTTCTTCTAAAGTCCTAGTACTATCAGAATTCAGTTATAATATCCAGAGGACATAATAGATAGCAATCCTCGCACAGTCCCATTGTAAAGTTTTCAGGACGTCAATCAAATATTGGGTTTGAATATGTTCAGTTGTATCTGCAAAAGCGTTAATCATTCCACGGCACATCATCAATTCATATGCTATCATTAGTTAGACAGAGGGACATCACCAGAGCTTAATCACTTTTGTTTTCAATTTGACATTTAAATAGGAAAAATGTAATTCAATTACAATTAAAGAGTACGAGGGTGAACCAGTTGAATTACTATTATGATGTAAACGTTCAAGAGATCCAAAGTTCTTTTCACTTTATTTACAAGCTGTCTACCGGGTTTCCTGACATGACAATCACCTCTTGACGAATGCAGAAGACAATAAGGAATCCTGATCAACAAGTAATTTAGCATAATCGAACATTACATTGTCGCTCTTAGTTTACTGTCTCCAGACATCCCATGGAACACACGACAACACAAGGATGTTATAACTTGATCCCAGGATTTCTTCTAAAGTCCTAGTACTGTCAGAATTCAGTTATAATATCCAGAGGACATAACGGATAGCAATCCTCGCACAGTCCCATTTTAAAGTCTTCAGGACGTCTTCAGGATATCTCGCATTAATGCAGCATTAGAAAATTGTTCAATCAAATAATGGGTTTGAATACGTTCAGTTATATCTGGGTCATTCCATGCGAAATGAGGAAATCAGCTGTGGCTGACATGTCACAGATTTCAATGAAAATTTTTATTTAGGTAAACCATGCATATCTATGAGGAAATGCAAAGTGTGAAAGTTTAAAAAATGTTTGTTGCTTTGTTATTGAAATTAGAAGTTGATGCTTACGTTAAGCCTAAATTTTCAGAGTTCATTGCTGCCAGTTTGTGACTCAATAACTGCATAAGTTATAAATGTACACTTAAAAAATAAATATTTCCGCATTCTATAAACAAATCTCTATTGAGAAAGAGCAAAGTAAAATTTACTCGGATCTTTTTTTGAATCTGAGATATTAACAAAGATTAAAATTTTACCAATTTACTTCAGATTTTAAATCACTCTTCTAGCTCTTTTAATGAAAAAATAACAATAAAAATGATTCAGATTGAAAAACTATCTATAAGTAACTATTTGCTCTAATTTAGTAAATATTTATGAATTTCTTGATGACGAAATTGTACTTAAAAAAATCGAAAATTTCCAAAAATTTCATTTTTTCCTCTATTTCAGATGGTTTTTTTTTTTTTTTTTTTGAAGATGAGGGAATGCTCTAAATTTACTCAATTTTTTTTACATAATATATTGAAGTGTCTTTTAGATGCTAGTAAATTTTAATCATTGGTATCAGCGTATTTTTGTTACTAGAGTAACTTGAACTAGGGTAAAATTTCATTAGTTACTTCTTATTTTGTAAGTTTAGCAAAACTAACCATTTCTTGTTTCATTTTCTCAAAAGTATGTTTATGAAGTACATGCTGAAATGTACATTTTTTTTTTAAATTTGAAATAAATGTCAATTTTACTTGCTTTTGTATCATTTAGTCGTTTATCTAGTTCTTTGAATTCTCGTAATTTCACATAAGGGTCAATCCATACAGTATAAACTACTCCTTAATTAAAGTAAGAAAAACAACGTTAAAAAAAGCACAATTTTGCCAATTACAACAGACATGTTTTTCTGCGTTACAGGGCTCCTTCATGTCCAAATATTTCTAAGTTATCAAATTAAAATAATTATTTTGAAAATTACAATATGTTTTTTCAGTATAATGCATTATATAGGGCACAATATACGTAATTTAAGGAGGTGCCATGAAGTTTTCACACTTTTTATTTCTGTTTTAGTGTGTGAATTGACTAGCAAAATTGCTTAATTTCAAAGACCTGTATCTTTTTTACAATCCAAATACAGAAAACAATATGTATAACATGTATAGTACTTGAATGGAATATTCAATTGGCCAGGAAATTTTATTTTTAATTCAATCCCCTTTTGGTTTAGAAGCCTAAAAATGTCATTTTTGTCATTTTTCCGATTTTTGAGGGGCTGTAATCTATAAAGGGTACACAAACACACAGCAACAGTTACATATTCTTTTTAGCATGGTTCCAGTGATTAGTTTTTGCCGTATTTCATTTTGTGTTTCCATCCCCTACGTGAGTTATCCCCCTTTGAAATGAGTAAAATTTTTACATTTGGCCTTGAACTTTAACCTGTTGCCATTATTTTAATTATTAATGTACAGCTACGTACCTCAGCATGTAAGACTGGCAACTTATGCACTTTAACATCAAAGCGTTAAATTAACTGTCATAAATGTAATTTAAATATATTTTGGCCAAAATGCAAAGATCTAAAAGTCCCATTTTTGACTACGAAAATCACTTTTGATGGCCTCTAAAAAATCAAAGGTCCAGTTGAGAGAAAAAATAAAAGTGGTTTTAAACATCTTTCATATGCAGCTTTTAGGGATATGAATTTTAAAAAAATTAAAAATTGTCAAGCGCAACCATCCGTCGAACCTGTATGGATTAACCCATAAAACAGATAGAAAATGCTATTTTTCTGAATTTTGTTTTACGTTTGGAAATCACAAACCAATTTCGAGTTTCTTCAAGCAAATAGTAGAAACACAGCTCTATATTCTTGAAAAATTTTAAAGTTGTCTGAATTTTCCCTCATTTGAATTTTTGTGTGTACGTGAAGTGAAAAATCATCATTTTTCAAAATGTCACTAAGTTTAAAACTGATTTTGAAGACAAATGAGTTAAAATACAACTTCAAAAGTAAGGTATTTCTTTTATGATACTTAGCACATTATTGGGTATTAATTTCATCAAAGCTAATGCATTCCTTAAAGATTAAGATTAAAAAATAAAATGCTTAATTATGAGAAAATTGAAATATTTTCAGTTTTTGAAACTCGGTTAAAATTTAACTATAATAACTTTGAAAATTTTACTGATATCAGATTGATTACCCTACTCCATAAATTGCAAAAACATATACCTTTTATGCTTTCATTAAATAGTTAATAAGATACAAGCCTTCAAAAGTACAACATTTAGCATTTATGAGAATGCTGTTCAATTAGACCAATTTTCAATCGCCTGTAACTATTTCAATAAAAAATTTTAAGCAAAAATATTTTAGATATTTTTATATAGGCATAAAAGGAACCTGTATACCAAATTTCATAAAAATCTGTTACCATGTGGCCACCACTTTTTTACGAATTTTGCTCATTTCGCATGGAATGAATGACCCATCTGCAAAAGCGTTAATCATTCCAAGGCACATCATCAATTCATATGCTTACATTAGTAAAGTTCTTTTCACTTTATTTACAAGCTGTCTACCGGGTTTCCTGACATGCCAATCACCTCCTGACGAACACAGAAGACAATAAGGAAGTCTGATCAACAAGCAATTTAGCATAATCGAACATCGCATTGTCGCACTTAGTTTACCGTCTCCAGACACCGATGACATCTACTTTGTCTCGGTAGATTTCATGATTGGTAAAAATTGAGCGAGTAATTATTTTGCTTTACAAGCTGCCGGCGATTTGATACGTTGTGGAGATAAAGTAACCTTTCTTATTATTTCCAACTCTTGCGGAAGTACCCAATCGATTCATCGCTATTGCAATCAGATATTTCTTCAATCGGATTTAAACTCTCATTCAAGAAAGTGATGAGGCGGATAAATACAGCAGGAATTTTTGAATTTGTGATTTGAAAAATGTATTATTCTATAATTGCCCGCTTCATCACGGTTCGTTATGTCCAGAGTTCAAATACTCTGTTCTTTATACATTCTTTCCAGCGCATTACAAAACTCTCAAAACAGATTGATCAATTTATTTCAGTCTAAGGATAAATAATAAACAGATTGATCAATTCATTTCAGTCTAAGGATAAATAATAAACAGATTGATCAATTTATTTCAACCTAAGAATAAATAATAATTTTTATGAAAGCAATTAAAAAATCATTTCACTTTTTTAAAAAGTTCATTTTATAGACTATCACACATATTTATAAAACTTCTTACCATTTAAAATGCTCATCAGAGAATAGTGGAAATAACAAATACGTAAACAAATATTGTTTTCAGAATAATATTTTGTCTAAAATTGAAGAAATGATTTGCTTCCAAATAAACGAAAGTGGCTAACTTGTCCTTAGATTAAAGTTCATATAAATCCGCAGCAGTGGTTTAGGTATCACTTTTTGTTTCATATTTTGGAAGATATTTCCTATGTATAAGCGCCGTTCGTCCCCATAAAGCCTTTTCTTTTATTAAACCGCATACTTGTTTTAAAGCCTCTGTGGTCTCTTGTAAAGAATTTTCTCGACTCATTGTGTGTGCGAAGGGATTTTAAACTCTTTCATTTAACCAAAAGCCAGTATAAAGTTTCTGCAACCTATTCCAGCTTCCGAATGCTTAGCCTACTAACGAGGGGTAGCTGTGCTAAAACTATGGATTGCAAATTAAATAAATCAACGTAGTCTTCAGCATAAAAGTTAGCTTTCGGGTGATTTAAAGTAATATGCCAACTTCCACAAACTCTCTATGTTTTTTAGCATGGATCCTTAGTACTGCTATGTAACAGGAGAGAGGTGTTGGGTTCAAATTAAATTGCTTTTCTTGACGAATTTTCTAATTCCTTTGAGTTTTAATAATATTTTTACGTTGGTCAAACCACATTTCCAAAAGCAGGGGGCCAGGTTGAGCCAATATTGCATTTTTAAAAACTGAAGTGCTGAATGGATAATGTTATACAAATATTTTCTGCAATGTGTCATCTTAAAAGAATGGGTGGAGACATAAATAATTCTAGGTTGAGAATTGATTATTAGCCATCTAGGTACATAAACTTTTAAATTTATTTAACTGTGAGCTTGGATCACATGATGCAACATATATGAAGTGATGTTTCCTGGTCAGTTTGTGTTTTTTAAGTTAATACTGTATAATTAAAGTTTTTTCTGATGGGGCTGTGGTAGGAACATTGCCTTTTGCAGATTTAGTGTGACTCCCTGGCATAGCATCCACTCTTCCACGTAGCACTACTATCGGTGTGAGCCATTGCCATGAGAATTTTAACCTTCAGTTTCCTTACTAGATGGAGGCACCTGGGCTCTATTCGATGCGAAATTTCACCAGGAATTTAATATTGCTAAAAGATGCTCCATACCAAAAGAGTACTTGAGGGATCTTTTACATGCCGCATAATCATACGACATGGACGCTGTCGATTTTCTGCATCTTGAAAATCCACCGACTGGAGCCAGGTTTGATCCTCCGCCTTTGGGCGGGAAAGGCCAGCGTCTTAACCACTACATCCCTTTGTGGGCTGTTTACTTAAAGTTTGAAAATGTTTCTTATAAATTATGAAACTTCAATGATTTATCACTTTTGATTATATCGTTTTTACGCCTTCTCGCACCTATGAAAGCTAACTTTGTGCGGGTTTTGTGGCAAGAAAGAGCGCGAAATTTAGCTTTTAAAGCAATAACTAGTACGTTTTTCTCAAATTTTCAGTTGCATCACTCTCTTTGTTGAGTTGCGATATGTTTACCTAAGCTCCAAGCGTATTCCATGAAATAATTTTTAAAAAAATCTCTGTATAATGCCGACAACTGTCCGTCAAAACTCATTCTTTCAAGGAAAAAAGCATCTCTAATTTAAATACACTTTGAAAATCATTCAAAACCATCGTAGTCAAGCGTTGAAAATTCAGTTATAAAATAACTTGCTATAATATCCAAACCAAAAAAAAAAAAAAAAAATTGCCAGAAAGTTAAGAATTAATAAAAAATATTACTATATTGAGGTTTATTGTCAACTAGTGGTACCCGCACGGCTTTGCCCGTAGTAGAAAATTAAAAGGTCATTTGATTCGTCTGTATATTTACAAATAATGGATGATGAATTTCTCGCCAATTTGCTATGGCTATTTGCTCGCCCATGTTACGGTTCCACGTTATGATAATTTTCTGGGTAAAATGTTCTTAAAATTAGAATATAAAAAGAAAAAGAATTTTTGAAAGATCGCTTCAAGGTGCACACCTCCATGCTACAAACTAATTTTGTGTCAAATTTCATGAAAATCCGCCGAACGGTTTAGGCGCTGTGCGCGTCACAGAGATCCAGACAGAGATCTCGATATCCAGACAGAGAGACTTTATTATTAGTAAAGAAAAAAATTAAAAATAAATAAATAAATTTTAAAAAATCAATTCAAATAAACACTATATTTATGCGTGCAAAAACAAAGCAGACGATAATTTTAATTTGAGCGATGCAGCGAAGAATCATGTGGATCTCTTTCTACCAAGTGCAAAACTTTGAAAAATTCGAGTTAAAAACGCGAATAACTCCCGTGCTTGGGAATTTATGTGAAATGTTATTGAAAAAAAAAAAAAACTACCATTTGAATTTTTTTTGAACTGATTTCCAAACCTTCCCGGTGCTAAAAGAAACAAAGTTTAAAATTTTCAGCGAAATTGGCCGGGTAGTTCTCGAGTTTTACGCGTTTACACGGGTGCTTTTTAGAGACTTCATTTTATACTATGTTGCGATAAAATATTTTCCTCCTAATTTTTGAGTACTATGCCAGAGACCTAAATGTTGCGGGAGAGCAAAAAACTTTTTTTAACAACAATATATTTTTTTATTCTGTGTGTACATCTATCAAATTATGAATATTATTTTTTTTAACTTATCCTTTAAAAAAATATCAAAAGAAAAAAATCAATTTTTTAAAGATAATTATAAATTTTTAGGACTCGTTCGAAACACTGTGGTATATGTGTGTGACTGTGGGCCTATAGGGCAACTTTTTTTTATCAACGACAAATTTTTAATTTCGGAAAAGGGTTTTTTCGATACACCCTCTATTGTAACCCCTATTTAAAAATATCTCTGAAAAAAAAAAAAAAAAAAAACTCAGAGGCGAGTAAAGTGTGAACAAAGCACTTTTAAAACTCGGAAATTTCTGAAGAGAATACTTCAGAAAGGATTTATTCAGGGGTGCCCACTTGGAGAGGGGAGTTCATGGCGCAGGCTGCGCCATTGAAATTTTTTGGAGGGGGGGATGTTTTGAGGAGTATTTTTTTTTTTTGCGTTTTTAGGGGGTTCTTGCTTTTGAGAGGTCGCATTATTTAGGGGGTGTTCGACCCTGATCTTAGGGGGGTGGGCACCCTTGACTTTTTCAGGGGTGTCCCTCAAGAAAAAGGGAGGAGAGCAGGTTGGATCCATAATGCAGATTGAGTGTTTTGGGACGGTTTAGTCTCATTTGCGATTGCGGAGGAGGTCTTGATTTTTTTGGGGGGAGGGGGTGCTCTGTAGCATTTAAGGGAGTTTTGTCATCGCTCTTTAAGCAGGGCCGGATTTAGCTTTTGAACCACTCCGTGCAAAAGGGAAAAATTGCGCCCCTTGTGAACTACATGTATAAAGATCCCCCCCCCCAACAAATAAAAAACACATGCTCTTTTTTACATTTTTTGGCAAACGCATAAAATGTGTCAAAGTAACTTAGCAATTAATGTAAATTGTAAATATTAATTTTCAAATCGGTTGACATATTTGATTCTGGTGATTTTCAATTCTCCATTCATTGGACAGCGGTCTGAGAGAGAGCGGATCTAACGTCTGGTTTAAGTGGGAGTCCTTACTAGAATATGAGCATACAAATTAGGGGACTTGTGTTATGTATGTGGAATCTGGAATTAGTAGAATTATGCTAATGTGTTACATGCATATCAGTAATACTTTTTCTATGTGTAAATAAATAAATAAAATGATTTCAATTTTGAGATTTTTAAATCAGATTGTATATTTTGCAATCACGAAGTGCGATAGGACCCTACTCGTTGGGTTCTACTAATGACTCTTATCGCAAGAAAAATTGGAATTCAAGAATTTAAAGTTCAAATGAATTAAAATTACGTATTTTGGACGAAAAATGTATGGGGGATGATACCAGACCCCATCCCGTTCCCTCACTTCAACAAGTGCTGCCTGCCAACTGAGTGGTGTAATGGTTAGGCGTTGGCATCTTACAGGGGCTGGTTGTGATGTGCTGAATGCTGCGTGCTGGATACTTTTTTTTCGAAAAAAAAAAAAAAAACGATTGTGTACAGTCGAGAAGGTCGTTTATAAATAATTCGATTCTGAGGCACGTGTGGACGTCTGCATTATTGCAGAAAAATAAAATCCAGGAACGGACGTCGTTCAACGGTGAAGTAAAAACAAGGGGTTTGAACCTGTGTCTTCATATGTAAGATGCAAACGCCTAACCATTACAGCACTCAGTTGGCAGGCAACACTTGTTGAAATAAGGGAACGGGATGGGGTCTGGGATCATCCCCCATACATTTTTCGTCCAAAATACGTAATTGTAAGTTATCTTAAGAGAAGGAATTGGATTGGATAATTCTCCATAGTAAATTGTCAGAAGTTTTAATTTCCAAAATCGCAATTTTAGACGATCTTCGGGATGTTAGGATGAGGAGAGTTTAGTGCCTCTCCCCACGGAATTTTCTGAAATTGAAATCGTTTAAACGAAAGTTGATCTTTAACGGTGGAAAGGGAAGGTTCGGAAGAACTTCCGCGAAAAATTTTCAAAATTGATGTTATAACTACGCAAGTTGTAAGCAATCTTTGATGACGTTAAGGGAAGGGGTAAGATTCGAGGAGACTTCCTCGGAAATTTTTCAAAATTAAACTTTTGAAAACTGTAGACAATCAACTGTAGACCAATGATGTTATAGGGATCAGGTTTTAGGGTTCTAGGATTTCCCCTAGCCCTAGGAACTCTCGAAATTACAGTCCTAAAAACGCAAACATTAAAATTTTTAATTTTCATCCTTACCTTAACATTTTAACGTGTTTGAATTCAAACGCTTACAGCCCCAGTATAGAATATTTCATTGTTTTGAACGGAGGTGTTTTTATTCATTTATTATTTGATTTTATTTTTGACTTTTGTGTGATAACTATGGTCATTTTTTCTACTATGTTTCATTTGAAATATTGTGCCTCAATCTCCTGCAGAATTCTTGTTTTAACCTTCGTTTTTTCCCGTTTGTCTTCGTCGAACAACTTCTGGAGCGACTTTTCATAACAACCGTTTAAATCTCACTTCTCTCTATCACTCTCTACTTTGATTTTTTATCTGTTTGAACCATATTTCAGTGGCACATACATTTTTCAGCATTTAGCTGTGAGATTTTCATAGTAAGAACAAAATTAAAGTAAGAAAAACAGAAACAGAAAAACATCAGCTCTCCAGACGCTATCTTGTTTATTTATAAATTTATACAGTTTTTAGTCTAAAACTTGTCATAAGCTACCAAATTGCACTGAATACTGTAAAAGCACTTTTTTTTCACGAGGCTTTAATTTTCGCAACCCCGTCATAATCGGAAAATTTTAAACCTCGCAAAAATTCGTTTTACGTCGGATTTTTCAACTTTCGTTTCTGTTTACAAAAAAATCGCGAAATTTTCAGCTCGGGATATCACCGTTATTTTCATTTTCGTGAAAATTACGGCTCGCGAAATTTAGTCCTATTACAGTAGCTTTTTTTTTTTTTTCCTGTTTAAAGATGTTTGAAACGTTCATCTCAGCGGCTCTTAGTTGATTTTTCTTTTTAGTACAGATGTTCGCTGATATATTTCCAAATAAATATATATATATATATATATATATATATATATATATATATATATATATATATATATATATATATATATATATATATATACATATAATTTGCATTTTGTTCCCACATTTTACAGAAAGAAATTGTCATTTTCATTAATTTTTTCTTTCAAATCTTTAACGCCGCGAATGATTTCATTTATTTGCATAAGTAAAATCAAGTTCGCTGCCCGTTTTCTGAAAAATTGGGGTGTTTACCCCGCTCCCCTCCCCCTCCTGGAGACTATGGACACTCCGATGGAAAGTCATAATTCGGCAAATTTTGCCTGACTGTTCTGCAAACGTGGAGACATAACTGAAATGTTTAAATGCCTAAATGTAACTATTTATTAGAGATGTAAGTACATGTGTGCGTATCATAATTTATCATTCTGCAAAGTTTCTGTTCGGCAGAGAATTTCTCTCCTCCCAAAAATTTAAATTCGGGGCGCCCCCTGCTGGTGTTGATCCTACCGATGATTCTCCTTCATTTAAAATGATTTTAAAGTCTCTGTAATTAGTAAAAGAACTATCACCTTTTACTTCAAACCTGTGCAGACTATGATGTAAGAATAGATAAAGGGATATCACGATGCGCCCTCTTCATTTGTGAGGCATCACTTCATTTGTGTTGATGGTGCCAGTATTTTTTCCGGACAACTTATTATTTTTTCTTTTTTCGGCTGCTCAGTTGCAAATATTTTTCTCATTTTGATTTGGCATTTTTGCGCCCCACAAAAATTTTTACTCCGTGCCGGGGCACGGACTGACGGAGTATTAGTCCGGCCCTGCTTTAAGGAACACTGATCTGACTATTTCCACAAAAGTAAACTATGAATTTTTCATGTAATTTGAGCTCAACTTGGTGCAATAAATTCTAGTGCTGCCATCTAGTAATCAATGTTAAAAAATAAACGATAGGCAAAGAACGATTCAACACACTTGTACTACCCTGAATTTGAATTAAAAGAAGAATTACAAAAAAGTTTAAAGGCATAGACATAAGATTTGGTCCAAAACAAGAAGTTCCATCCAGAACTAAACGCGCCTACTTTCCCCTTATCAATATATTGACTTTCTAGTATTTGATCGATACATATTCTGAATTATTAGCTACTACCGTTCTAAGTCTTTATTTCACGCAATTGGTAACAATTCATTGTTGGCAGCAGGATCTGACTATAACTCTTGAGAGCACTGGGCACGAATATTTTTGGAACAACCATATTCACTTGACTAAAGTTAATGTTGCTCTGATTTTTCAGATTACCATGACGATCGACGGTTGTTTTAATATTTATTAAGAGAGCGAAATTTCCGTCGTCATAGGTAAATCGTCTCCGACATTGTAGCAAATTTTTCAAGATAAATTTTTGTGATTGATATGTTCCATGTCTCGCCATTCATTTAATACCGAATTCAGTATTTTGGAAGTTCTTTTGTTATTGCTTGTTTCTATCTTACTTTTACTGCATACTGTTAATGCATTAAGAATAAGAAAAAAATCACATTTACTCTGCTCTATTTCAATTTCTGCACTACTTGTGATTGAGAAAACATTTTTTTGCTTTGAAAAATATTTCGTTACATTTATTTCTAATTTAAAACGGGTGTGTCTCACAAAGTTATAATAATTTTGTAAGATTGTGTAATCAACTTCTGAAAAGTGCAAATGAAGTGCTTTAAATAATTTCAACTGTTCTAGAGTCATTGAAAATTATTCAAGTTTTTGAAATTCCTTGAAAAGTTCTTCAATATTGTCTCTTATCAAGAAAATAAATCTATGAATTGTCCAAATGGCCAGAATATCACTCTTTCGTTCTTATTTTCTGAATCTCTACACCATTTCTTTTAAACCATTTTATACAATTTTTATACTGTGGCGCATTTGATGATGTTGGAGAAGTGATCAAAAACAAACTACACTAAAAGTCGATATGAGCAAATGACGATGTCTTCTTTTTCTACTCTCTGTTGATTAATGTCAACGATTTGTCGAGCAAGCAATTTTTAGTGTGATTGGTCTTGATTTTCAAAAGAATGCATATCTTTTAAAAGGCTTTGTTTGCCTATCTTTCTTCATATTTTTGTAGTCTCAATTTACCCCATATAAGGCCTCAAAATACAGGTTTTTATATCTACTTTTCAAAAAATTTACCGAGGGAGAAACCCCCGGACCCCCTGAAATTATGGATGTTCTACGCCCGACTTAAAGGGACACTCTCCTGTTATCCTTACCACTACAAGGTGAATAAAAAAATATAGATATAAGAAAAAAAAATATTTTTATGCGCGTCTATGTGTATATGTGAGTGTGTGTTAGGGAAATGTGCGAATCCAGGCCCCTCCCGAAACAAATTTCTGGATACGGCCTTGATTCCCAGCAAATTTAGTTGTTATAATGTATAACACATAGTTTTAAAAACTAAATAAACTCGCTCTCGTGAGCAAAACGAACTTAAAAAGTAAATATAAACTTTGAATGTAAAGAACGTTCAGCAACGAGAAGATGCCCTGCAGCAGCGGTCCCCAACCTTTCTGTACTAAGAGCACATACTAGAGCACCGGTCGCACGGTGAGCACCATTGTTTTTTTTTTTTTTTTTTTTCAAATTATTGTAAAAGAGCAAGAGGTGGACATAGCTAAAATTTGCACAAAACACTCAATAGGAAATAGCTAATTTTGAGGTTGTTTAAAAAAAAAAGATTTAAAAAAAAATCTCACTTAAAAAATAAGTAAATACTAATGAAAGCAAACCGTACAATGTCCTAAGTATGAATTCAAAGTCAATATGATTTTCGGAACTGCATTTTATTGGTCATTGATTCGTAGTTAGTCGAGTAGCTTAATGTTTTCGGTAGTAAGAAAACGTTAAATTGCCTTTCTGTACTGCCATGGCAGGTAAAGTGCAGTATCGTCTGCAGAAATAAGGTTGTGAGATTAAATACCAACAACAGGAAATTGTTTGAATTTGATGTTTCTCGTCTTGATTAATTTTCAGCGGAAATCAAACAAGAAAACTTGTACAATAAAGCTGAAGTAGAAAAAATGACAAAAATGTAAAAAAAATGAAAAAATTGCAGATACTACGCTTTACGTTCTCACGGCAGTGGAAATCATGATGTGTACTTTGATTTCATGCGACACTTACTCTCGAAAATTTCGATTTTCACACGTATATGAAATCAAACTTTTTTACTTTCTTATTTGTTTTCTTAATTATTTTTCAGAGATTTTCATTTCCTTATACTGTATTTTAGGACGATGTTACCTTGGATACACAACATTTTTATACTTCCAGTTCTTCTGTTCTTATAGAAATAAGCTCTGAAAAGTGTGCTTTTATTTGCGTTTTGTGCAATTTCCAACTTTGGTTGGTTAATAATTAAAAAAATAGAGACTTTTGCACGGCATTTTATTAAAAAATAATATTTTATCTTGATCGTACACGGCGGGCACAGATAAAACGCTTGGCGGCCACTGTGGTGCCCGCGGGCATAGGGTTAGGACCCCTGACCTACAGTTAACTTTTTTTTTTGTTAATTAGCTTAAAATAATTTGAATGAAATAACTGATTAAGCAATTAACTTTAATGTAAAAAAAAAGTGGGGTGCATTTAGATTTTTCCGAGGAATCTGCATCACTGCAGAGCTCTAATTAGTGGGTAGTGATAAAAAATCTACGGCATTTGATATCAACCCCCCCCCCCTCCTCCGCATTTTTTACATTAAAGTTAGTTGCTTGACAAGTTATTTTAAGCTAATTTAAAAATAATAATAAACTAGGTTAAGGAAAGCCTCTTGTAGCTTAACATGCTTTACATTCAAAGATTATTTTTTAATTTTTAGTGCATTTTGCTACAAGAACGTGTTTATTTAGTTTTTTAATTTTTTTTTTTATTTTAAATTTTTCAGGCTTACTTTTTTGATGAAAAATTACTTATTTTAATATGATTAAAGATTTTTTCCCTTCTACTCCCCCCCCCCAACCCTCAAATAAGGTACCTGATAAGCTAATGTTAAAAATAAAATGCACTTTTGCATATTTTAATTCTTACTTTCTACACTGTATTGCATGTGTGTGATATTCACATTTATATTACTTTAAAAATTTGCGATTCATTTTAATAAAGGTTTTAATGACCGTGATTAACATCTCAACAATGAATTTTTAATTGAAGGTTATCTTAAGTTCTGGCCATGAAATTAGTTATAAACAATTATAACTTACGTTAATAACTACCTTGAAACATTGAAACAAATTTCATCTGATGCAGAAAAATGAGTTTTCTGTAGATATTCGTTACTAATTTTTGCGAGGATTTTTTTTGTCTTCATATTATAGATGACTATTGCAAAAATGTTGATTAAAATTTGAATAAATAAATAATGAATAGTTAATTCACTAAATTTGCAATAGAATATTGCATTATCATCCGCCTAAGATCGCTTTCCAAATTTCAAAAGAATCCCAATCGCAGTAAGTGGGTGAATATTAAGTCGCAAGATTCCGTTACAAGATTCGCAACTCCAGAGCTCGAATACGCTCCCTTGCGGTGATTAATGATGCTAAAGAAAAAGGTAAAACATTCCATTCCACGTGTTTTGTATGGGATAAATTACAGGTTTCAGACAATTAGTGGTGTAATTTAATTTCAGAAGAATAGAAAAGAAAGCTTCCACAAACACGATGAAAAATTAGTCATTTACTAAGCGTCAAAGCAAGTTATAAGTTGCGGCATTTGTTTGTTTTACCTTTTTCATCCACCATATACTGGCTGCAGCGCCCCCTATAGTTTGTTAGAGTTGCGAATTAGTAAAAAAGGTTAAAAAACATACGGATTGTATTTTTTAAAAGAAAACATTGCTCGGCCAAAAATAGCAAGATTAAGAAAAAAAGTAAAGAAATTCACTTTTTCCTAATAAAATGTCTTAAAAGAATCAGATTCAATTCGCGCCTATTTTTTTAAAAATTGGAATTGAAATCCTAAGTACGCAATTGAAGATCATCTTTGGTGGGTTAGAAGGGTTTAGTAGGGTTTGCGGTCAAAGTTTCCTGCTAAGGCAGTTTTTTTTTTTTTTTTGACATTTTAGACTTAAAAACACAATGTAGGACATCTTTGTAACCCTGCTCCATTATCCCTCTCCCCTTCCCACACACATCTGTGTTTTCTCATTTGAGTAATGATTGCTGTGTATCGTTCGCAAGCGATGACTTGACGTGACTGCAGGAAAATGTTTCAATCCTTGACTTAAATTAAAAATGCTTAAGCATCTACCTGTTCTGTTGCATCAACGAGAAAAATCTGTGACAATTCAAATCAGTTGAGACAAATTATTAAAATATATATTCAAGGAATCTTCTGAAAGTGTTGTTGTCCAGAAAATTTTGGTTTCTTAAACTTGTTTAGAGCTGAAGTGAAGAAAATTTTAATAAATTTTCCCGCTATTTTTGGTTAATTTCTATCTGCAATCTGGCAACTATTGTAAGCTGTTTAGTGTTTTTCGGTGTTTCACCCATGTTACAAATTTAATTTAACTATAAAATTAATAATATTATAACAAACTACTCAAAATGCTTATCAAAGTAAAGGTAACGTCATGCTTTTTGGTATTCTGCTTACCTTTTTTTTGTAGTTTAAAGGTTAAAATAAATCTCAATTGCTTTTGACACAATCTGTTAAAGACAAGTCAGATTGGTGGATATAGAGGTGGAGCTCTTTTGTATTATATTAAAGTCATATTTTTTGTAATAAATTCGCTTTTAATGATATTGATATGATTTGGGAAAAGTTATGGCGCAACTAGTGTGAAATGTTACGTTTGGGGTATATTTACAGGCCGCCAAATGTCAACCAGGAACACGACGAGGAAATTCATCGTGTGATTAGAGACATATTAAGCGAAGGTTCTGTCATTTGATAAGGGATTTCGTCTCCCCAGAGTGACCATCGTGTGAATGAGCAAACCATCGTGTGGTTAGAGACATGTTTAGCAAAGGTTCTCTCATTTGATAAGGGATTTCACCTCCCCAGACATAGATTGAAATACTTTTCTCTTTAACAAGGGCACAGACTAGGAATTTTTTAAAAGTAACTGATTGGTTTGTGAATCCACTAAATTAAATGTTATGCCAAGAAACTGGTCATGAACCAGTTTTAAACAGAGTCTTTTTGTAATGATTGCAGTTCTATTTAGAGGTTGATTCATAATGCTAGTTGTGACCACAGAACTAAAGAATGTAGGTTTATAATAACATCAAATTGCACTGATTTTCAGAGAACTGCATTCCAGTGTTTTGTGGTTACAAAGAACCCACTTTTCAATGCAAAAGAGATGAGCTTATTAATAGAAAGACATAAATCATTACACATTTTTAAATTTCAAGCAAGAAAAAAAATGTTTTTAAATTATTTATTGAGCTTTATAACAAGGAACAAGTTTGGGATAATTGATAAAAAAGAGAAGACCGCTCTACTTTCAAATTTTTTAAAAATCTTGTAATTAAGACACATTTCTGTAATTTCCCTTAAGTGCTCTTTGCACTTTTAATAGCATGGGAAAAAATATTTTTGAATTCTGAATTAAAATATGCCTTTTCCGAGGAAATTTTACTAGAGCCTTAAAATTTTTCAAGAAAATATATATGCTGCAATAAATAGCTCACTACTCGTAATAAAAATGAATCTATTATTTATTAACGATTTTGTTTTAATTGTTTAATACATACTGGACATTTTAATACCAGAAAATTGATTATATTACGTTACGATAAAATTTTGACAGTTGTTTAACTTTTAGTATTTTGCGTCATATGACCTGGAATAATTCAGCCCACATTGTGACTAAAACATCATTGCCTACTTTTTGTGATCATTTCAAACAACTCTCAGCCTCAACAAGAATATTTTGCATTTCTTCCGCATAACGCGAATTAGATAAAGGAACCCCTATCTTTGCGGTTCGCCATGGGTGATGGGATAAACTTTTGAGCAGTTTGTGAGACTGCACCTCCTCTGTTACGAGTTAAGAAAAAAAAAAGTTTTAAAATTATGTGGGGTAGGTTGGCCCGTTCCAAACTTTCCCACAAAGAGAGTCTGAAAAAGTGATGCCATAATTTTTTTCTTTTTGACAAAAAATGAAAAAATTGCCAATTATTGTGAACTAAAAGAACTTTAAGAAAGGAGTTCAATTTAAGGAGGAGGAAATGAATTATTTTTAATTTTTACTTCATTTAGATTTGAACATCTTCTTTAAAGGTAAACTATTTATAAATATTGCGTGGTTTCAACTATAGTATTGGACAGGACATATACTTAGAGAATATCAGGTTATTTAGAAAACATTTCTTTTCGATGATTTTTTACATTAAAACAAACTTGTTTGCTCTTTTTTAGTTTATAATATATTTATATCAAATACTTTTTTGATTATAATTGAACTTACTGTTTCTTTTTTCATGATTCTGAAATTCCTGGAATCCAGACGCTTACAGGAAAAGAGGTAAAGATGATTTTTTTTTCTTTAAAAATTTACTGCTTCGTTTGTGTCCAAAACTAAGATGAATCAATGATCTAGTTTTAGAGGGGTTCATTATTAGAGAGGGTGCAATAGTCGAGTGGAAAAAGGGATCTGGGGTCCTCAAAATACAGTTTTAGGCTATAAATTAGTGTGTGCCGAAAAAATCAAAACTCCGCATAGCACTTAGCCTTAGTGCGGAAAATTTGTGACTCTCTAACACTAATTACTGTTCAAAATTTCGTGATTCTCAGTTAATGTCTTCTGTTCTGACAAGAAACTTGAATGCTTAAGATATTTAGAAAAACATTAAAGAGAAAATTTATAAAATATTTTAAATTCCGCAGCTGTGGATTAATTTTTTCTGCTCTGGCAAGACTTGAAATTTGAGAATGTTACATAAAATTCCTCAAATATGAGTGATGCATTACAAAGTAGCTTCTTACCAAATAAGCAGCAATGCTTCAAATTTTTAATCACATCAACGACATAAGACCACCCCTTGAACCAGGTCCATTCTTTTCAGGGTTGGCAAGTTTCTGCCAAGGTGGTTAAAACCACTGGTAGAAACCGGTTAAAACCGGCATGGCAAAAACCACTTTCTGCCACTTTGCGACAGAAACTGGCAAATAACTCACAAAATGAAAAATTAACTCTTGATATACAACTGAAAATGCATGGAAAAAATAATTTACCTAAGTACTGTAATTTTATTACAAAATTATATCAATTAAAAATCAAATGTTACATTGTTTGGACCCTGCAATTGACTCTTAGAAAAGGTGGTTTCAAAAATCTAAACAGGTTCTCAATTTACTACGCACAAATGAGAAATTTTAGAATATTCTTAAAACAGAAGAGCTAGCAAACAATGCATCAAGGAGCAAGCAATGTTCGTGAAACTTTCATCTATTGTATAACTGGTCCACCATGTAGTAACTGGGGTTGTGGTAAAAATTTGACTGGAAAAATAAGTTTTGAGAAATGGGGCCAATTTGTTTTGCAAAGCTGGGACATTAGGTACGAAATTTAGGCAAGTAAAATTATGGCACTTTCTTCTTGAAGCACATGACATGATAATTTTAATCAGAAACAATTTAGAGGAAGCATATAAGTGAGCAAATTACAATCAGTAATGCCTGTTTAATTCTGTATGTCACTCCTCTTTCCTAAGCACCCCTGTATGATTTTTTATCCTTTGTTAAATTAATCCTCTGCAATAGGAAAGTTCTCTTTCTGAACTAAATCAAGGGCACTAGCATGGGAAAATGATGAAATGTTTTAGTTTACTAAAACAAATATTATTTACTAATTACTTGAGTTATTAAAGACATTTTTAAGTTTTTGCCAGTTTCTGCCGGTTTTTACCGGTTATAACCAGTTTCTGCCACTGGCACGGCAAGAACTAGTTTCTACCGGCAGAAAGCCAACCCTGATTCTTTTAGGGGGAGGGGGGTCAATGGCCCTCCTTATTTTAAAAACAAACGTTTTTACATATAAGTAGGCCTGGATTTTCAATAAAATTACATTGAATTTATGCTCTTTATTCCCCCCCACCTCCTGGAAAAATTATTTTGTAAATTTTCTCTTTATTTGATGTTTTCCTAAAAATATCAAAACTCGGAGGTTTGTTTGGCTTTTTTTTTGTAGTTTCAACTAACCCTTATATAAGGCTTCAATATGGTGAATTTTCTGTATATTTTTAACAATTTCCTGCAGGGAGAAATCCTTGGACCCCCTCAAATTCAGGATATTCTATACCCTGCTTAAAGGGGAGCCTTACGTCACTTTCTTGATACCATTCCCCCTCTTAAACATTACTATCAATTTGTGTGAAAAGAATCATTTACAAAGAGAGTCCATTAATAATTCACATTTTAAAAGTAATCTATAATTATCCCCAAATATTGTTGACTTAAGTTTATTAAGCTATTCTTCAAGTGTAATTTATTTATTCTTTTTAAAAAAAATACTTAGTAGATTTTATGGGAGGCTTTTGTCGTCTGCTATACAGGCTGATTTTACTACCGTTTTTCGGTACCTTCCAAAAAATCCTATTTTAAAGCAGGTACTTTCACAAAAGCCAAGTAATAAAATCAGCAGCTTCACAAAACTAACTTTGAAAATTGGCACAGTCACAAAACAATATTAAAAAATTGAAAGTTTCACAAAAACCTGTATTTTGAAATTGAAAACTTGTTTTTCTGTTTAAAAAAGTTTACTCATAAAGTAAAATGTGTCAACTTTTGTGTAATATTTTAGCTGTTTTTCGCCAAATTGCGTTTACACAATCTTTTAGCATCAGTGTTGGGGGGCTGTTTTTGTGATGATTTCCTGAATTGTACAAAGCCTATTGAGCTGAGATGTAATGGTATTTTTCCTATCTCTTAGGTTTTTAGCTAAACCAAAAAACCTGTTAGAAATAATAGGGTCACCCGGGGTAAAATGGGTATAAAAAACAGCATTTTTGATTTCAGTGACCCATAGCAGAAATATGAAATATAATTGTGTTTTTGTTCAATATTCTATACATTGTGTATCTTAAGTCTAATTTGGACATTGTTTGTGTTAACTCTTTACTTTAAATTTAGTGTAAAGGGGTATATCTATTTTACCCCTGTGTACACCGGGGTAAAATGGGTATATGCTGTTTAAAGTTGAACTACACTAACTAATGGAGAAATTTTTTTAAATTGAGCATAATTGCATTGGAGGATAAAAACTTTAATCCAAAACAACCACAAAAAATGTTTACAGAACCAAATTTATGAACAAAAGGCGCATTGGCAAAGACTTGCGTTTTGGCTGAGGTAGTATTTTTACAATTTTGTGATGCTTGCACAACATCAATATTGTCTCTCTTGGGGAACACATAGGATAATTTGGCAGATGATTTTGTAGCAAACTTCTCAGTATATTCACCTTGAGCTGAGATTTCAGTGATTAAACCTTTGAATTCCACAAGTTTAACAACGACCCTGTCGCCAATTGCTGGGATAAACAACTAGGAGAACCACTAATTTTCACTCCTACTTCATTAGTTATTTTATCAATTATTGTTAATGTCTTTTTTTTTAATTTAATTAATTTATGTGTATTTATTTATTTTTTCTGCTTTTGTTTGTCTCTTGCCTGTTTGTGTTCAATCTTGAAGCCACCTGCTCTGTAATTAAAACTTCTCCCACCTTTGTTTGGACTCTTACTTTTTTTTTTGTAAATTTTTCATTTCCTTACCAGTGCTAAAAAATGGCTTTGAACCAAGAGGTATAGCAGGAGGATTTAGTTATTCAGTACAACTTTGCTATGAGACATAAGGATTCTGTTGTGATTGTGTGTGAGGTTGTACTTAGACTATGTTCTGAGCATGGGAGGTTGGTAGTTTTAAAAGGAAATTAAAAAGACAGCATATTAGCTATCAATACTTACTATGTTTTCTAATATCAATGAACCATATACATAATAAACTTACAGTAAATTACTAACGTTAACATACAGTAATCATGAACTATATCGATAAAAATCGAAAAATGTAATACCTTTAAGTACTAATTGGCGTAAGTCATAGTAATGAAAAAAAAAGCAAATAAATTCAGAGTAATTATTTATAAAAACTTTTTAAAAACATACTTTTCGTTTAAAAGATGAATAATATCTAACATTTGTCTTGCAAAGATAATTTAAGTTTTTTAATCTTCATGCATTCAATGTCTTTAACTCGAAAATGTTGGCTATACCATTTTACCCCGTACAACTAAAAGTGCTATAAAATTTTTGTAAATATTAAAAGTTACTTATTTTTTGAGTTTTCTGTTAGAAAAATTCTTTTTCTATCAAATCCAAAAAAAAAAAAACTTCCAAAAATCTTCCTGTAAATTTTTTTAGAAAGAAGTTTATCACTCACTATAAATGCATTGTTTTGTGTTCTGAAAATTAAAACTGTTGCTAAGCCTGGTAAATGAGTTGCTAGATTTTTTTTCCTCAACTCAAAATGTTGCCTGCTATGTAAACATTTTCATCATATTTTTTTATTTTCAAAAAATGTTGTGCAGTAGAATAAAATGAAGAAAAATGCAACTATACCCATTTTACCCCGGCTACCCATTTTACCCCTGGTCCCCCCTAGTAGATGACGTTTGTACTTTTCAAAGTAGTGTTTAAAATTTGCTCTAATTTTCTTCAACAAAAATAAGAATGTGCGTAAAAAAAAGATGCGTTTCAATTAAATGTTCTGTCCCAATTTAATTTTCATTATGTTGCTTGAATTCCATTACAATGAAATCGTAATACTTGTAATAGTCCATTGTAGTTTGTTGTAATATGCCGCATATGCTTTTCTTGTATGATTTTTTTTACATAGTTAATCAAAAAAAAAAAATGAAAATTGTGAAAAGTGATAATTTAATAGAAAATTTTGCTGTCATCTAACAAACTCCATATGTTTTCATCAACCTGATGCAAGCCAACTGCTATAATTTCAGTATATTCTAGCAGTCCATAGCTGTACATGAAATACACATCCAGCTCAGTCATTCCTGCCTAGGACTGCAGTTTCATGTTTATTAGCACTCCTCAGCCTGGAATAGGAAGTGACTGAGCTGGAGGTGGAAAACGGGTAATAAGCACAAAACTGCAGATCTCGGCTGGAATAACTGAGCTGGTGGTGTGTTTCATGTATTTCTGCCTTAGCCCTGGTTATAGGACGGTAACTTACTGAAAATAAATAGCTGCACTGCTGATAGTGTAGTTAAACCTTGTGCTGCAACACTGTTGATATTAATAGATCTTTTTGTATCGAAGATGTAGACTTACTGCATTGAAAATTCATGCAAACATTGCTCATCTCTTGGAAATCAATTGAACTAATTTATTCCCAAGTGAAGCAGCAATTATGTTCAGCACTGAATGAACTACCAAACAGCACGACCTTGAGGGTCACGGATTTAGACAAAATCCGAGATATAGGTCAATTCTCCCTAGGTATAAAGCCCAGGTAAAGCGGTTTGACTTCATAGGCCCTTGTTTGGCTGGAACAGGGGGTCCAAAGTTGATAATTTAAACCCAGAAATGCAATGGAGTTTCGTTTAAAATTACCATTCCCCCCCCCCCCTTTATCTGCTATTGTATTGCAGTATGAGCCCTTTTGAATGCACTTACCTTTGAATTAGATACGTTGAATACTAATTTTTAATAAGTGGTTCTCAAATTTAAATTGGATACTACTTTCAACTTCAATAACTTGAATGCTAAAATAACATAATTACAGGATAATTATCATTTGCAAATGAAACTAATTATTTTTGTTGTATATTAATTCTCTGCTAGTAAAAAGTACTAATTGTTTGCTAACGAAAACATGTGCTTTAACTGGATATTTATCCTCTGCTATCAAAGTATCCCACAATGACATTTTAAAAATGGAGGAGAAAAAATTCTATTTTATCGCACATGGTACATAATGAAAAAAAAACAAGATCGTTTCAACCTTTTCAAGTAACTTAAATAATGCCCATAAAAACTGGTGTTCTCCTTTCTACTCGTTTAACTAACAAAAGATACCAAACATGCTTGGATATCGAACATTGTGTCCAAGTCTGAAATTACAATGGGAACGCTATTTCAATTCTGGGGCCGAACTGGCAACTTTGAACCCTCGTTGCAGCCAAACTAGGACCTATGCAGGCAAACCGTTTTACCTGGGCTCATATCTAGTGAGAATGGACCTACATCTAGAATTTTGTCCAAATCCGTGACCCTAAAGATCGTGCCGCTTGGTCGTAAGGTAATCTGTATCAGACGTAAAGTCTCTTCTATATTTTTAGAATAAATTTTAAATAACGTAAATTGGAAAACATTCAAAAAAAAAAAGAAAGGAAGAAAGAAAGAAAAAAAAACATTTTGAAAACAATTCAATGTTTCCTCTTAGTAATATTGGAAGTGTATTACTTAAGGAAAAAAAACTCCTCTACTGTAAACAATGATCATCAATCCATATGACTAGGGATAATTTTTTTCATTTTTTTTCTGAAATGAAATTATATGGGCAGTTCTCAAAAGGTGGGAGCAAACACACACCTCAACTTTGAAGCTTCAACACCAAATAACTTTTATTTTAATTAACTCAAAAATTTTTGAGTTAAACTATAATACTGTATAGAGACAAGAATTGACATAAATTATGGGAAAAATGCTCTTTAAATGCCCTTAAAAAATATTTTCTTTGCTAAAAGGCGCAATTTTGGACATACCAAAACGTTAACCGAGCAAATGTACCATTAAAGAAAAAATTTTTAAAATTATTTCCATACGTTTCAAAAAAAATTTAAAGGTATGAATCTTACACTGAATAATTTTTTGTTAATATTTTACACAAATAACAAAAGTAAAGACAGATTATTCACTTTGTAAACGATTTTAGAAAATAGTAAGTTTGAAATTTGATGCATGTCCAAAATTTACGATCTTTACAATGCTATTTTTTGAGAACTAAGTATATGATGTTTTCATTTTAAAGGTGTTTATCGAGCCTCGGAATCAATTTTTAATTGTTTAAAAGTGTTTTCATAAGCTTTTATGCAGTATCTTAGAAGAAAAATATTTTTTTTTAAACGTACATGTGAGATGTCCAAATGGCGTTACGATCTTGACGCCGATAATTCTGTCCATTTATTCATAATTTTTGATGATCTACTGTCTTCTAACCTCAATAAAAAACGTTATTATAATGTTATCTTCTTTAATCCATTGGTATTCTGCATAATTAATATGTTACACATTGAACAATACATAAATTACAGTAGAAACATGGCTGCTTATGATCGAACCGAAAGCCATTTTGCGCTAAAATCGCCAAGCAAACCTCCGTTGGCGACAACACAGTAAACGATAAGCTAAAGGTTACCAGAGGGGAATTCCAATTTGACAAATGTAGTTTATCCTCAGCTGTACCAGTTTTGGCGACTTTATCACCTGCGCTAGCATTTTTTTTTTTCCGCTTTTATTATTTTAGAATTCTTTTTCTCTTCTTTCTTTTGGAAACATAATTTAACGATCTCCAAATAGAAATAGGAATTTCTTTCTTCAATAATTTTTTTAGACATCATTTTAATTCTTATGACATTGGAAAAAATATTCATTATTAAAACTGATGTCACTTTTTACAATTGTATTATTTTTAATTTGAAGCTTTTTTTTAACCTTGCATCAATTTCTTCAAAATCATTCCAAAACTTTATTAAATGTAAGGAGCAGCATGTATAGCCATTCAAGTATTTCATTAATATCCTCTTTATTATTAAATTGCAAAATTTAAAAAGTAGTAAATAAAATTTTCATTGGAGAAGTTAAAAATCAGATTAACAATTGTCAAAAATGGTGAAACTTACGTTATGATGATGTCCAAAATCCGTTACCTACAGGAAAACAATGTCCAAAATCTGTTACCTACAGATTGCTGATTTAAGTTGCTAATTAACAATTTTTACAAATACCTGCTGTCTTTTCATGTTCATATATTGTGTTCTAGGTATGCATACTATAGAATAAAATCAAAATTTATGTCAAATTCGAAAATTTTTGAAATTGCTCAAAGTTAACTTTTTTGTTCCCACCTTTTGAGAACTGCCCATATACTACTTTTTCTTAATGTTATATTTTATGTAGAAATTTTAGTTTATTGTAATATTATAAGTACTTATATATATATATTTTTTTCTTATAGATTGAAATAGACATAGAACCCACAGATAAAGTATGTTAAGTATTTTTTTAATATTAAAATATATCTTGTGTTTGTTTATGTGTAGCTAATTTAATATCATACTGACATATATCTTTTTGTGAGAGCCATTAAATCTCTGATAGTTGCATTGTGATAATGTAATTTGTCGAGAATGCACACACAAATTTATTTTGACCTTCAGAAAATTGAACTGAGGATCTATATGTAGGCAATTCTCGAGGAACTAATTTCAGTTTGTTATTCAGTGAAGATTTTGAAGGCGTTAAGATCACATATGGGCGTAATGATTTTGGTAATATTAACCAATTGATTACAACCGGGGTCTCTACTCTCAAACCTACGACTACATCAGGCCCACGATAAGATTTCGTCCGGTCCACTTGCAACTTAAAAAGGGGGATTTTTTTTCTTAGTTTTGATATAATATTTCCACTAAAGCATCTGTAAGTCCTGAAAATCTCAAAATCCACCGCTGTGCGCTTAGTTAAAAAAACAAAAAAATGAGCGTTTTTAGGGAGGGGGCATAGCAATAACTAGATCACCTGAGCTAAAATATTGTATGATTCTTGGTTTGATTGTCTTCTCCAGAAATTTACAATGTGGCGCTAGTGTGAAAAAGTTTGGAAACAGTGGATTACAATAAACAAATCATGAAATTACTTAAACTTACACGCATACTGAGTTTGAAATTGAAATTTAAAAAAAATTAATCTTTTTTTAATGTATTGTATGTTTTGACAAAAATTATACAAAATTATTTGAAACAATCATCAAGTATTGAGTGTCTTTCTTTCTTCATAAACTCATTGTTCTTACTGTTTTTTTTTAGTCATTGAAGCAGTATTGTACTTCATGTTTCAACATTTTCAATACATTCCTTATTTTAGTATTTTGCCAAACAATAAGGCATTCTTCTAACTCATCCATCTGTTTTCTTATAACAGTCTAGCAAACTTCTGTTTTTTTTTTTAATGTTGGAGTTACAATGATATTACAATCCGTGTTTGAATCAAACTCTTTGAGACATTACGTCTGAAAATGTTCAATCTTTTGTAAGTTTCTTGGTTAACTTCTCGTTAAGTTTTGAGTAAGTGAATTAGTTTCTAATCGTTTCAAACACCATCCCTAATATAAAAGCTGGTAACATTAAATGATGTGATGATCACATAAAGTGATGAATTTAACATTGAAATAAATAAAATCAGACCAAGTGATCTTGATTAAAATAAGCCATTGATAATATTAACCATGATCACATTTCCATGATTAGACTACTGTATCTCTTATGAATTTTACTCTATTTTATGTGTGTTTGAATCACAATATGTGCTTAATGAGCTATTATATTTTTTTTTAATACTTGTAATGATTTTGTTTAATGTTTGATTTGGATTTTGAAGTTTAATTTTTAGTCAATTTAAACTTAAAGAAGCTTTTGAAAATAATTTTTGTCGCTAAGTATCATTATCAATTTTATCAGGTTGAAAGAATAAAAGAAAGAGTTGAAGAAAAAGAAGGAATTCCACCTGCTCAACAGAGACTAATTTTTAGTGGTAAACAAATGTAAGTATTTTCAGTAAGTTACTGCCATTTAGCATTGGGTAAGGCAGAAATACATGAAATATACCGCAAAGCTCAGTCATTCCAGCCGAGGACTGCAGTTTCGTGCTTATTAGCACTCATCAGTCCTTGGCTGAAATGACTGAGCTGGCGGTGTGTTTCATGTATTAAATGTAAGCATACTTGTTTTTTGTAATTTTATTTTGCCTTGACATTTTTCATAAATTCAAAATGTTGCCTATTAAGGTCAACTAATGTCAAATGTAATTAGTACATATTGAAAGTATAATAAATTAAGTATTTTTAAAAACTTTTGATGTGTCGCATTGTTGTAGTTTTGGCCGGACAAAACTGACTTTATCCACGCCACTGGCTAAAACCGGCCAAAACTGGATTTAACTACCATAGAAGTGGCTAAAACTAAATTAAGTGAAAATACACTTCTAATTTGTATGTATGTGAGAGATGTGTTTTGCAACAAATAAATCCGTTAGTTGGAAGTTGTTTAATTAAGCACAGCAATTTTAGTGAATTAATTTACGTTATTATAACAATAGTAGTGAACAAATTTCAACTTTCTTCAAAATTAATAACTGAAATTGTTCACAACTAAAACAAAAGACATGAGGGATACAAAACAGCCTGCAATAGAAATATAGTAACTTTTCAGGAGTGTTGCCTTTTAATTTTCAAAAGTATTTTCCCCCTGTTCCTTTAGTTTTGTTTTTAAAACATGCCTATATGTTTCTAAAAGAAGTTCTTTTTTTTCTCTCTCATTTATTCTTCAAAATTACTTGAAATACTTTCAAATACTTTGTACATTTGTGTGTGAGAATTAAAATCTATCTATTCAGCTTGCAATGTTTCACTCTACTACTTTTTTAATGTTACTGCATATTTTTCATGTAAACCTTATCTTCTAAACATCCTGTAATTTCTACCAACTGTAAAACATACTATTTAGATAAATAATGAAAGATGATTGATTATGGTTTGTTTTGCATTTCTTTTTAATAATTTATTATATGGTTTTCATTTTAAATTTGATAATTATCAAAGTGGCCAAAACTAGATAAAACTGATTTTATCCATGGTTAAAACCACCACTGGCCGAAACTCTTACAACCCTGTGTGTAAGAAATATTAAATTTTTTGTTATTGAGTTTTTCTTTAAATTTAAGAGTTGACTATTTTGCCCCTCTTTAAAATAGGAGTGATGATAAAACTGCTGCCGATTATAAAGTGACGGGTGGATCTGTTCTACATTTGGTTTTAGCTCTTAGAGGTGGATGTGCTCATCTCAGCTCAATGTTTCGATTTAGTGGTTTAATGTGTACATAGTGATCTGCTTTTCAAATTTCCATTATTTAACATCAAAACTTGTTTTGGTATTTCTTTACAAAAATGCGTCCAAATATTGTGCGAAATGTATTAAAGTAATCCTCACTATCCTTCTGAATTCATAATTTTACAATTTGCTTTTTAAAAAATATAAATGTTTGCAAGATTTTGTTAAATGCCTTTTGAAATATGGTCAGTTTAAAAAAGTGCTGTTTTACTTAGGAATATGTTCCAAATTTTTGAGCTTCTGTTTGTATCATAAAAGTGGAGTAATAAAAACATTTTTTGCCAACATCATCTCTTCAGTGCTCCTTTTTACTACAGACATTCTTAACTGAAATTTTTATTAGTGGTAAGAAATTTTGAATAGAATAAAATACTTTAATTTGGAAGAAAAAAAATCCTCATTTTCAACATTTCTATAAGAATTTCTAGATTGCAGATAAAACACAACACAGTCAAATTTCTAAAATTTTTATTATAAAAATCTTATTTCAATGTATAAGTTCTTATTTTTAAATTTTTTTGAAACTGTACATTGGATTTTCATTTTTTTTTTCTGACTAAACATTTGTGTCCATAATAAATAGGATTATTTAGTAGAAAAATAAATCACATTTTGTAGGAACACAAAGCAAAATATATACATTTTCCTAATAAACTATGATTCAGAAATCCCTGATAACGATGAAATGACAAGAAAATTTACAAATGAAACATCTGATTTTTGCTAATGTCCTCCTTGGTCTCCGAAGAGGTTTTCTATTTGTTTATTATTAGGATTTATGTCTCCTAACACCTCTGGATATTTCTCGGCGATCTCATTCCACACTGCTTCTGTGATCAGTGGCAATACTTCCTGTAAAAGATTCAACATAATAAGTTCTGTGTTATGGAATACATTTTCTGCAGCAAAGAGCAAAATAATTCAGGTGCGATTTTTTAAAAATATAAATATAGTACAGTCAATTCTCGATAACTCTAGGCTTTATAACTTGAATGGTCCTTCATCTCGAAGTTTTTGTTGGGTTCCAAACACTTAAGAAGGATGGGATAACTTCCCATAACTCCCAAGTCCCAAGGGACTTTGAGTTATCTAGTTGACTGTATTAAAGTACCGTATCACTCTGCATTATCTGGCGTGCCGGAAAAAAGCAAGGTTGACCAGCATGCCAGAAAATTTGAAGTTTATTTTGCAACAAAACAAAAGTAAATTTCTCCAATCAGTTCCTTTCAGAAAGCAAAACTACTGTAAGCAAAAAAAATTAATAAATCCCGAAAGTAGCCTTCTTTCAAAAAAAAAGTATTGCATATAATATACGCTTTTTACTTATTGTAGGTCATTATTAATGGATTTAATTATATGCCAATAAAGTAACCAATTCAGAAGCAATCATCATTACTGCTATTTTTTCATATTTTTGAAAATAAATTATTATTTAAGGTTCCTTTTAGAGAGGTAAGTTTAATTTTTATTTATTGAATAGCTATGTTAAATTCTTTAGCACTGGTTTAGGGGCGGTAACTTACTCTTAAATGTTTGCTTACTTAGGTTTTTTTTTTTTTGAATTTTTTGTTATTAAATAATATTTTTCTTGTTAAAATACAAAATTAAACTGTTTATTAATACTAATAACATATGTATAGAACTTATACCATTTTTTAAGCTGAACATGCATTTTTATAGCATTATTTTTTTTCCTAACCTCGATTTTTCCGGCATGCCGCAAAGGACCAGGCAAGTGTTATTGAAAATCTGGTGACCCCCGAATTTTGCGACATGCTGGATAATGTGGGGGTAATAAGGTATAACTAATGCAGTTTATGTTTCTATTCTAATTTTTTTTAGTTTGTTAATTGTTTTGTGTTATGACTATGTCCTTAAGTTTTCTGATGAAAGGTCCCCAACTTACTGTCTTGAAAATTTTAATATACATTTGGTTATCAGCATTAGAAAAAAAAAGCATAAGCTCAGTTTTACTTGCTTCTTTTCAATATACTCTTGTTTTTTTTTTTTTTTAATTATTATTATTTATTTATTTACATTCAAGATTGAAATGGTTTAAAGATTTTTTTATTTGGAATGATGATTTAATGTTCATGATTAAGAAGAAATAAATAAGCATAAGTACAGTAGAGTCTCGAAAATCCAAGTCCCAAAAGTCCGAGGTTTCGCCTATTTGAGGGTTCGGTTGACAATTTTAGGGTATACTTTTTACAGACAAAATATACTTTAATCTGAAAATTGAAATGTTTTGCGGTGTAGAACTTTCCTAACAACATACAATGAGGTAATAACATGATATTGAAAGGTTTATGTCAATAACAGTCTCCAAGAAATATTCATTGACTGTTAGAGATGGATTAAGAGATGCCTTGGAGAAAGTAAGAAGTTGGTTGATTCAAAAAATAACTTGAAATCAAAACATTGTTTTTCCTTAAAGAACGCACAAACATCTCTTTTAGAATATCCGATTACAATTAAAAAGAGAAGTGCAAAACTTGGCGCTGTACGATTCGTATATACGAAATTTTCTCCTTCTATGACTAACGTTATTGTATTATATTACGCACGCTTACACATAGACACACATGTCACGACAAAACTCTTCAAACTTAATTCGAGGACGATCAAAGGGCTTTTTTGGTTTCCTGCAAATTTACACACAAGCACGTGCAGACATCAAGAAAAAAAATCAAAACTAGTTTAGAGTCAATTGAAACATAAATTTATCTTGAAATTTGAGTGATAAATTTTTCGAGGAGACAATATTTCCTTTTCATAGTAAACACATGTCCTTATGTAGTCCATAGAATTTTTCGGATAATCCAAGATGGCGTGAGCCCAGATTACCTCAGATTTTCGAGACTCTGCTGTATTCAGAATATGAGTGTAAACTTCGTTTTAGTTGAGGAATAACTTACAGTCATTAATCTAAAACCCAAAATGGATGTAAAATTGACTAGTTTGTAGAATAGATAAACTCTTCTTAGTGTTTTATGAGAAAAAATTACTAAATCGCAAAATAATATTTTGTGTGACCATAATGTTTGTCAATTGAAAAGTGTATGCAATTATGGATGAAAAGCATCGTTTTAAGGTTAAAGTTTGTTGGGAATTCACCAAACATTATTTTAGGAGAAATATTATTAGCTCTTTTTTAAAATATTAAGGGTAGAAAGGTTTTTACTAATATTCCAATTTTTAATGCATAATTGTGCTGAGTTTTCTTCTATTCAAACTTTTTCATCAATGAACAAAGATAGGGTTTTGAATAAGATAGCTTACCTGTGTTGGATGCATGCTGTCCACAGGTTCTAAAAATCTCCATAATTCATGTCCTTCCTTTTCCCAGTTATGAATTACTGTTTTAAAGAATCAGAAAGATAATTTTAATAAGTCAAATGTATTAAAATATGCAATAAGTTAGCAAATTATGGAATAGCAAGGAGACTAGTTCTGATAAATGGAGAGAATTTATCTGAAGATGTTAGGGTTAAATATTGAATCAAGTCATAGGGTTCTTTTAAGTAATTTTAAAATTTGGAAAAATATTTAAAATTAAAAAATAAATGATAGCTTCGAAAATGTTTCGGTTTATGTATGTTTGGTGTTGGTACTTTTCAGAAAGCAAAATTTGATTGCTGAAAATTTTGTTCAAAAGTCATTAAAAATATTCAAACGGCAATCCAACTATGACCATGCATAAATTGTCCGTACAGTAGACCCTCGTTTTACGCGGGGGTTACATTCCACGGAAATGCCGCATAAATCAAAACCGAGTAAATTGTGACCTAGTAATAATGTTAAAATTGGCATTTGGTTCTGTAGATAACAAAATACTTCATTCTAGTGATGACTAATTGTATTATACGTTTAATGTGTACTTATATCGACTTTTATGCACAACATTTATAAAGAAAACATAAATTATTTTCGTGTTCTGTTTACAAAGAGGAGCTGTCTATGATAGTCTTTTGGCAGTCATTAAGAATTGTTCTCTAATTCTTTGTAGAGCACTAACGCATCCATGATCACTTGCGTCATTTCCATGATAGAATCTTCCTTCACTAACAAATCAGAAAGATCATTTCTATTGTCTAGGAATGGCTCAAAATTTTCAATGTGAACGTTTTTGGTTATGCGTCACCGATGTCGGTATCCGTTGGACTCTTTTGTCACTCCTAAAAGCTCTTCCTCCAGTGAGTTCTAAACTGTGAGAGTTTAATAACTTTTCTTCTGGAAAGAGCTCTGAAACCAATCGCATAAAATGTCTCCAGTGGCTCAAGCTCGCCATTATTAGCACGCTAAAATGCAGTTGATCCCGCATAATCTGCAAGCTTTAGGAGTTTGGATTTTGAAAGAGGGGAAAATTTTACCTGTTTGCACTACCGCATCCGCGTAAAACCGAAACTCATCCACATAAAATAAAGGTGTCAAATCCTAAACTGCTTATAATCGAAACCACTTAAAATAAACCCACGTAGAACGAGGACCTACTGTACAGCAAAAAAGATGCATTAGTGCAATTTGATCCATTTTTCTTGATATTTTCTATAATTTCTTCCAAAGTTGCAAAATTTGTGAGGCTTAAAAGGTAAAATTTAAAAAGATTAAATTTTAGTTACATTGAAAATTGAAATGTTAACATCTACATTTTTTCTTGCAATCACAAGCTTCAGTTCAATCACAAATTTGTTTCCAAACTGGAATTGTGCTGTAGATTTAACCAGAGTTTGCCGATATATATCCTGATATATATCCGATATTTATTTTGAAAATATCATGATATTTTGCTAGTTTCGATATTTATTTTTTGCAACTACGACATTTGCAATGTAAATATTAAATGTATTAATCATATTAATATTATTCTTTTATTATTAAAAATAATAAAAGTAATAGAGTATATATATATATATATATCCATGTAACATATTAATGTGTGATTAATTTAATGTAAATATTATATCCCATCTTTATTTTCTATTCATAAAATTTTTAGTAATGTAACAATTTTTAAATTGGTCAGAAAAAAAAATGTTTTATGGATATGTACTGACTAATGCATATTTTTAATTTCTGAAACATATAAAATTCGTACAAGTAGTTAACCAAAGAAAAATGAGTAATTTGAGTAAAGCATCTCTTGCTTAAGTGATTTAATTAAAATTAGTAGAAATGTATCAGTTATGCTACATTTTATTTCTAATAGATTAAATTATCACTTTTTACAAATGATTGTAAATATCATTGGTATTTAAATGCCATTCAAAGTACTTACATTTTTATATAAAATATATATTTATGAATGTAAATAATGAAAGAAACAAAAATTTTATAATTGATGCATTATAACAATAACATAAGAAAATAAACAGCTGTGATTTGAGGCAGAAGTTACAATTTAATGACTTAAATTTTCACCGATTGAAAATATCGGATATATAACTAACTATCCGATATATATCAAAATATCATATTTTCTATATTTTCGAAAATACATTTTCGAACCCTGGATTTAACGTTGCAATGCAATACAGCAGCTCTTTAATGCACATTTTACTTGCACAATCTCCTGAACCATGGCCCTTCTAAAAGTTTGCTTGTACTGTACCTTATACTTCATACAGTAAGCACTTTTTAGTAGGAATAAAATTTTCTTCATCCATTATTGTAGGCTTTCCATTAATTTCATGTTTTTCATTTCTTCATTTAATTTTAGTGTGGATGTTTTTGTTCCTGAATATGTTTGTTCTATTCATTAGCTTTGTATAATATTACTACAATAGCTTTTGAACTAAAAGATTTCTTTTTTTTTTTTTTTGGGAATCAAAACAATCCATTATGGGAAAAATAAAAGTTCATCGTAAAATTTTCAGTTTTTTCTTCGTTTTCTTAACATTGTAAATGGTAGCGTCTATTTGATTCCCTTTCTTAATCAATCTAGAAATATTAAGGTAGACACAAACTCTTTTTATGTTTTTAATCCAAATTTCTCTTTTATTTTTAAAAGAAACTCTGGTAAAAATAGAGCGGTTTTACTACAGTTACTTACCTTGACTGACAGGATTGTTCAAAAAATGTAATGTGAATGAATCATATTTCTTTGTAGCAACAATGTCTTGTAAAACATCTGTTAGCTCCACTGCCCTCTATGGAATTAATACATGAAATTAGTATGACTTTTTTATATTTTTTCTTTGAATATAAATTAATTACCTAATTGCAAAAAGGTTTCATTGAGATAAGTGCATACACGAATATTTGCAAAAGAACTGTTTTACTGCGCAAATACAGTAAAATACCTTAAAACTGCCACTCTATAAAATTCGATTCTCCATAAACTGCACAATTATTTAGAAGTAAACAGATAGTCATACTGTTACCAGTAGAAAACCAACCATAGGTAGTTCAGATTATCAAATCGCGAATTTTCGAAAATAACCAAAAAAAAAAAAAATACAGTTTAGGAAAATAGTATGCTATTCAACCAAATTGAGTGGTTATGCAATATCTATGGTTGTGGGGGTGCTTTTTGAGTTCTCTTAAGAATAAAGTACAGCAGAACTTCGATTTTCCATATTCCGTCAGACAAGTGATAAAAAAACAAATAAGTGTACAAGTTATTATTTGCAAGGTTCAGTCATTAGTCAGGCAGAAAAAGTTACTGATCCAGGGGTCTTAATAAGTCAGGATTTAAAGTTCAGCCAACAGTGTTGCTTAGCTAGCAACAAAGAGAATAAGATGCTTGGGTTTATCAATAGATCTATTTCAAACAAATCTAAAGTTCTTCTGCCTATATATAGAAGTTTGGTAAGACCTCATTTGGAGTATGCTGTTCAGTTTTGGTCTCCTTATCTTGAGAAAGACATTAATGTATTGGAAAGGGTTCAAAGGCGAGCTACAAGGCTAATAAATGGACTTTCTCACTTAGACTCTGATTCCAGGCTTAGAAGGTTAAAAATGTACAGTCTTGAGCAAAGAAGAGACCGAGGGGACATGATTCAGTTGTTTAAATTTATTAAAATGAAAGATGCTACGGGACTAAAGTTTAGCACTGAAAACAGGACAAGGGGTCATTGTTTTAAGCTATTTAAATCTCAGGCTAACATGGATATTAGGAAAAATTATTATTATAGCAGGGTAGTGGAACCTTGGAACAGCTTACCGGAAGAGGTGGTAATGAATACAGGAGTAGATAGTTTTAAGAGGGCCATTGATCTTCACTGGGGATTGTAAATTGACTAGGACCAGTCTAGCTGGGCCCAGAGCCTGTTGCTGGTCATCACTTTTGTATTTGTATATAATTGGGGTACAAATCTAAGCATATTGTTTTAAAATTTACCTATACTAATGGACTAGTGGAGGAAATCCAATGTGTACTTGAGTTTTTTGTTTTTACATACAATTTTATTTTTAGCACATTCTATACTAGCAATGTTTTGCAAATATACTTCCTTTTTTATCTACAAATAAAATTTGTTTTAGAGTTCTCTGATACTTTGACAATAAGGACAGTAAGATGGAAAGAATGCCAGAGCTGCTTCAAACGGCAGAGAAACAAATTTATCACAAACATAAGACCTTGAAAATAGGTGTATGTGATTCTTGTAGAGGAGATATAAGTTTGATCTGTTTTACAAAAAACATATTAAACAGATTTTCTGAAAAAGTGTAACATGAATTCCACAATGTTTTAACAATACTGGGATAGCAATTTTCAGTGACCAGCAGTGAATTTTCGAAATCTGGGTTCCACTGTACTTCATTTAATTATGAATGTACTGTAACTCAGCCACCATCATTAATTGTTTAATGAATGAATTTCTTCATTCATTGAACAATTAGCTTTGTTACTCAGTACTACAGCAGTACTCATCTACTTAAAAGCTTTGTGATTTTCAACTGAGAACTTAGATAATTTGAAACTCAGGTGTTGTTAGTTACTTCCACAACAACTCAAAACTGATAATTAACTACAGTAGGCGCCGCTGGATAGATAAAAAAGTCGGATATTGTAATCATCGTCTTCGTTTATTGTTATCACTTTTTCATAAACTTTCAATTTCTTTCCTTGTTTTTGTTCCTCTATTAACAGAAATACATAGGCAAACCTTGACGAGACATAACTTTCTGTGTAGCATTTTATGGTTTTCAATAGCAGTTCAAAATTTTTCTAGGAATGAAGTTACAGAAAGTTTGTCCCCAGTGATCACAGACTCCCACTAAGAAAGCTTTCTTTTGCACCTTAAAAAATTCAGTCGCTGGACATGTTGCAGGCATTGATGTAGGGCCTCCATTGTTGCCATTACTTTGTAAGCTGTTAAAGAATTGTGTTGAGATAGAAAACAAAGCGAATTTAAATTAAAATTTAAACAACAAGCAAAATCATGCTGGGAAAAATAGAAAAGCTGAATGTACTTGAAACTGATTTACGAATGTCAGGGAAAACAGTCAGAGTTTATTTCACCTATTACTATGTGATTGAAAGTTGCATAATTTAGCTTTAACTTTTTATTATTCAGCTATTTCGATTCTGTTAATTTAATAATTTATAATAATTTAAAACTGCGTTCAGTTGAGTCATTGTGATTTTAATTTGAAGTTGCCAAAATAAATGCAACTTAATTGAAAAAAAAATCATGATTTTGTGTCTCCTGGGTTCTTTTTGGTTATTGTTATCAGTCGGTTATTGTTATCAAATTGTATTTGTCCCAAAGTGATCACATTAAGCGGCGCCTACTGTATATGCCATAGGCGGCTCGTACGAGGGGGCAAGGTGGGCAATTGCGCTCTCACTTTCAACAGTAAAGGGACTTTGCCCCTCCACTTTTTCAAAACTAAGTTCAAAACTAAGGGTCAAATGGAAAATGATTGATGATCTATACACGTGTTTAAAGAAAGAACTGACTTAATAAGTGCCTTTTTTATGCTTTTTTCATGTTATTATTCCGTAAAAATTAAAATGGAACTTTGATTTTGGTAGGAGAAAATCTTCTGTGGCCACCCGCTTTTTGAGTCCGTTTCTCGAATTTTTGAAAGATGGTCAATTCATCAATAATGACGTAAAAATTCAAGTGGCCTCTTTTAGAAGAAAAAAAATTAGCTTTCAGGGTGTGTCGCCCACCAAACCTGCCCCCCCCCACACACACCTCCTTTGACCCCCCCCCCCCACAAACTTTTTTGGGGCACCAGCCGCCTATGCAAAATTTCAATTGGCCTCTTTTTGAAGAAAAAATTTAGCTTTCAGGGTGTGTCGCCCACCAAACCTGCCCCCCCCCACACACCTCCTTTGACCCCCCACTTTTCTGGGACACCAGCCGCCTATGGTATATGCTATGCTTCGACAGCCTGGTTAGGACATCCAGAGACGGCAGTTTCGTCCTTGCTATGTCAAGTTGAACTGCGCCATTGCTGTAGACTCGCACTGGTGTGCTAAATTTATTGAAGCTACATGTTTTTTGGCACTCTCAGCTTCAATAAAATAACATCTGTCTCCTGCTCAGTTATTGACTATTCTAGACTAAGGAGTCCATAACGAGGACGAAGCTACGCTCTCTGGATGGTCGGTATACTGCATGTATAGTTGAGGGGACCTTAGCCCTGGCTTAAGAGCGGTAACTTACTACTTCATAATCAACTACAGTAAAACCTGTAAAGTTGACTACCCTTGTAAGTTGATCACCTGTCTAAGTTGACCGCTACTTTCAGGCACAGAATTAGATCTTATCATATAGTTCAACCTCTATATGTTGACCTCCTGCTTAAGTTAACCACAAAAGTAGTGCACTGCAAGTGGTCAACTTACACAGGTTTCATTGTATTTGAATATTTACCGCTGTAGTTGCTTGTCTTATTGTTGCATTCCCGTTCAGCCAACCAAAGCAAGGTCCAGATCTCATGCAGTTGAGCCAGTTGTATAAATCGGCATATCTCACGTCGTTTCTTAAACTTCCGAGCGGGTGTATCCTCTCTCCCATGGTGTCGAAAATAAAGCTTCCGTTGACCAATCCGATCAGCATGACATGACTGCCGTGAGGTAACATGGTCTCCTAATGATGGCAATATATTTTATCAACTAAAGATGCATATCTTGAAAATATTCGTACACCTCAGTATCACTCAGTGATCAAAATTAACACAAAGATGATTAACACATAACTTAGATCTAATTTTCAGGTTTATATTCTTATCTGTCGGTGTAAGGGGCCGTCCACAAGTGAGATAGGGAGAAGCAAAGGGATGTAAGTGGACATTTTCAAGTTTTGAGTAAAAGGCGTTTAAGGATAAGTTCCATGGTTGGCTTTCATTGGAAAGTTTTTCTAAATCATGCTGTATAACAGAACGTACCAGGGCTACTAGGACTATCTATTTCCCCCAAGACAGGAATGGTAGGAAACACCTACCATTTGTACTGGTTACCTTCAACGTTTTTATTTTGCCACTTACATCCCTTTGATTCTCACTGCCTCAAATGACATCAGGCTTTGGGAGATGGAGATTTGAGTGCAATTTTGATAAGGGGAAGAAGAGGGCAACAAAAGTGCTACATAATTTTTTTTTATAACTATATGCAAATCTCCTCATTGAACAATCGTGGATAATTGTACTTAATGAAAGTTATCTGTTGAAAACTTAAAATATTCACTTAATATTCTTTTTTTTTTTTTAATAAAAAAGTTTTTTTTTTTTTTTTTTTAACTTTGGAAAAGGATCTATTTTTCATTACTAATACTATATCCATCATTAACATAACTTCTCAACTAAATAGTTTTGTTAATTGGTTTTATGATGTTGGAGCAATTTGTAAAAACAATGCTTAAAAATCTACTTAAATTTAAATTTGGTGTATTTGAAGAACATGGTTTTAGTATATGGGTTCATTAATGGATAAAATATTGATTTTTTTTTCTAAAGTAAACCATTGTAACTAATATACAAACAATTTATGGATTATCTGTGAGTATCTTTATATATGCTTAGGTGATATGCAACTAGTTATTGGCTGATGCATTGGGAACAAGGAAATTCATATTATTTTTACTTTTATCTGGACACAACATTCAGTACAATTTCTTCTCATTATTTACTTACTAGTGTATCCAAAGTAGCCAATACATTTGAACGGAATTGTTCAGGTGTTGTCAAATCATCCAGTGAATTCATATACCTAAAATAATCAATTGAGTAAATTTAAATTAGTGCACAGCCTTCAAAACATTATTTCTCAAAGAAAATAAAGATGTATGTAGCATGATAAAATATAGTGTAGAATGTGTACAGCCATAGACTATGTGCCCGACAATTGTTTTCAATCAGTTGATCTATTAAAAAACTGCAAAAAGCTAACACCTGACCCCAATGTTGCCTTTCGTGTGGTCTTTTTATTTCCTAACCAGTGGTGTAGTCAAGGGTAAACCTTAGAGCAGGAATTAGTAAATGGAGAAAGCAAGTCCAATCATTGACTTAGCATGCATAATGTCATTTCCAAGGCATACATAAGGGCTCTTACTAACTTGTTGAAATAATGAGATAGTCAAACTGAAGATACAATGGCCGCCACTTATATGAATCGCGTATGTTCTAAACAGTTTTGATTCCATTAAGAGACTGATTCAATAAAGCTGGATTTTGTTCTGTGCTTGATGATTTGATTCAATTAGCCACTGATTCAATTAACCGAAGTCCACTGTACAAAATCAAGAAGGCAAGTTAATTACGCCTTCAAATGTGTTTTAAATGGAGAATAGTGGGTATTAAAAAAAGTATTGGGTAACTTCTAGGGCTCAGATTCAAATTTTTATGAGAGGGGGAAGATTCTCTTCAAATTTTATTCTTATAGAAATACAAATACAAATGTGACGACCAGCAACAGCCTCTTGGCCCAGCTATGCTGGTCCTAGTCAATTTATTAGTCCTCAATGAAGATCAATGGTCCTCTTAAAGCTATCAACCCCCTTGCTCATTACCACCTCTTCCGGTAAGCTGTTCCAAGTGCCCACAAATTTGCTAAAGTAGTAGTTTTTCCTTATTTCCAGGTTAGCCTGAGATTTAAATAGCTTGAAACAATGACCCCTCGTCCTGCTTTCCGTGCAAAAATTTAATCCATTAACATAATTCATTTTGATAAATTTAAACAACTGAATCATGTCCCCGCTGACCCTCTTTTGCTCCAGGCTATACATATTAAGCCTATTAAGTCTGATTTCATAATCTAAATCTGAAAGTTCGTCTACTAGTCTAGTTACCCTTCTTTGAACCCTTTCCAATACAGAAATATCTTTCCTCTTATATAAAGGCAGAAGAACCTTCTTAGATTTGTTGGAAATAGATCTATTGATAAACCCAAGCATTCTGTTGGGTTTGTTACTTGCAATGCTGCACTGTTGACTAAACTTGAAGTCCTGATTTCTTAAGATACCCAGATCAATAATATTTTCTGCCTGACTAATGATTGAACCCTGTAAACGATACTCATACGCTTATTTCCATGACCTAAGTGTAGCACTTGACATTGCCCTACATTAACTGCCATACCCCACTTATCCGCCCACTTAGTAATATAATCTAAATCCTCTTGCAGCTGTTTTATCTGTTCTTCATTTTCTACAATCCCCATGACTTTTACATCATCAGCAAAACAATCCATGCTTCCAGAAATATTCTCATTGATGTGGTTCATAAAAATAATAAGAGAGGCCCTAAAACTGAACCCTGAAGAACCCCACTTAAATCAACACTCCATTTGGAATGATTTCCCCTCACAACTAATGTTGGTGCCCCCCCCCCCCGCCCCACATGAGAAAATCCGCGCAATTTTAAAGTCAATGTACTACTCTTTGTTTCCTTCCAGTCAGCCAATTTCTAATCCAAAATAAAGTTTTTCCTCCTATTCCTATATCAGCTAGTTTGCTGAGAAGAGCAACATGCGGGTACTTATCAAAAGCTTTTTGAAAATCAATATAAACAACATCCACACACTTTTTGTAATCTAAAGCCAAGGTAACCTTGTCGTAGAAATGAAATAAATTAGTAGTACACGATTTACCTTTCCTGAACCCGTACTGAAAACTAGTCAACAGACTATTAGTCTCTAAGAAATTCATAATCTTAATTCTTGGAGGGGATCATAAACTTATGGAAAAAAAGTCCCAATATTAATTTAGTCTTTTTTTTCTCTTCCTTAAAATTTTGCAAAGCCTTGCCTAATTTTGTAATTAAACTGAAGATTTTGTTTCAAACTAGTAAGTTGATCGGACAAAACTGATAGTTCTGATACACAATTGGTGTTTTTCCTATTGATAACCAAGGGATTTGAGTTGATTCCAACTTGATACATGCAAGTATAGATTTTTCATTTTCCAACCATGCTAGATATCAAATATGCCAGTTAGTAGGAATAAAAATGTGTGGTTTGAAAAAAAAAACCTTCTTCATTTTTACTTCCTTTAAAAAAAAAAGGAAGTATTGTATTCGCGGAAAAATTTTCACTTAAAAATCGGCCTTAATTTCCATTTTGCTCACCCCCGAATGAATGTTGATTTTTTTTTTTCGACCCGACCACACGTGGATATATGCCTAGGAACATACACCCGAAATATCCATTTTGACGATCCCCGAGTTAATTACAACGAGTTTTCTCGTGATGTCCGTATGTCCATATGTATGTGCGTATGTATCTCGCATAACTCAAAAACGGTATGTCCTAGAAAGGTGAAATTTGATACGTAGACTCCTAGTGGGATCTAGTTGTGCACCTTCCCTTTTGGTTGCATTCGGATGTTCCTTAGGAAGTCTTTTACACCTTTTTGGGGGGAAATCATTGTTAATTTCAATGTTAACTCAAATGGTGTTATAATTTGTCGAACACTTGGCGATATATCGCCAAGCTTTTGGCCGCCAACCTGGCGAAAAATTTGGCGATTTTTTTATTATTATTATTTTTTTTAAGTCTGGTCTTAATTCGGCCAATGTTGGTGATATTTTAAGAGTTAACCACTGAATCACTTTAAAATTGCCAATAATGGGGAAACAAATCTGTCGGGAGAAACTAGAGGTGAAAATATTTAGTGTTTCCTTGCTTACTACTTCAAGGCGCTATTTTTATCATTAAATTGGGGCAAAATTGAAGTCATGTGATGCGCAAATCAGCTCGTTTTTTTCAATATGCTAATCGAAAAATGTGTAAAAAGTTATAGTTATGTAATGTATTTATTCAAAAGTTATTTTGCGGGTTAAAGAATTATTTTTGAAGGAAAAAGGAAATTAATAACGTGTTTGAGAATTTTTGAGTTTGAGTTTTTATTAATTCTTCAGTTTAAAGGATTATGTATCAATTAAGACTCACCTCATGCATACGTCATTTCCCAGCATGCCATACATCACAATTGCTGGTTTGTCATCATCTCGCTTTCTGGCGATGCTAAAAATTTTTTAAAAAATATCAGTTTTAAAGTTTTAGCTTTCCTTTTGTTAGAAGTGAATTTTAAGAGGTATATCCTCACAACTTATAAATTAAAACTTGTAATATTGATTTGCCGTAAACAAGCTAAAGCTTTGTGGCATGAAAAGAGACAAAAAAATAAATTCTGTTCTTCATATTTTATCTTTTAAAATGCAGTTTCTAAATTATAAATGTAAAGATTAATAATTTCAAAAGAACTTGAATTTCGTTTTCAGTTAGATGTGGTAATTTAAAACTATAGGGGGAGGACCCTAAACTGTTTATTTATTTATTTATTTTTTTGGATTCAACTGATTAATAATTTTTTAAATAATGTCCTTAAAATAACGGATGTCCATCTATTTAAAAATACTTAAGGAACTTCATAACTTTGTTGACACAAAAATGACATAATGGGGTCGTTTCCAAAATTTTAAAAGTATTTTTTTCTGAAAGAGCATGCTTAAAAACATAGAAGTGACTATTTTTTAAATAATTTGTTTAAGTTTAATACTTTTAAAAAAATTACTTAAATCGGTGCGCTTTCATTGTTTACGCTTCTGTCGTGTGACGTCACATATGATGAAATGTCATTTAATGTTGCCATTCACAGAGCAAAATATTTAATTCGCATCTTTACTCACATGTATTGGCAACGATAGGGTTGATAGCAAGCGTAGAGCGCAATTTTAGTTCGATTCTTGATTATCATGACGTGAAAACGCGATAGAAAGATGCACAAAAGAGCATCATTTGTGACGTCATCAAGACCACGCCTTGTTTGAAAAATCGGACAGTTTAAAAAATCAATTAAAAAATAACTGTTGGGAAAATGAAAGTATTTTCTGGGTCCATGTTATTATTATTATTATTTTTTTTGCTTATTCTATCAATTTTATTGACAAAAAGTACTACTTTTGACTGAAGGAAACAACCCCATTGTGAAGTGAATTCTCGTTCGCAACTTCTGAATGAAGAAATTACCGATAAATAAGTTGCGGTTGGTTTTTCTAAATTACAGTATTCTGAACGAGTTAAAAAAAAGTATGTTCATATTATCTTACCTTTTTAAGAATTCAAGCATTGTTCCAGAGGCTGCTCCTAGATTGGAGAAAAAAACATAACTTTAAAACCTGAGCAGTATCTATACATGAACAAAATTTGGTTCCTTCTTTTTGGTATGTGCAAATAACTGTTTGCAATAATAGTGAGTTTAAGGCTTGTACAGGGCAAACTTTAGCCAAATCTTGTACTCCCGAGAGTAAGTATTGAAAATAAAAGCGACGTTAATTATGCACAAAAGTTTTTAATTAGGTAATGATTTGCAATTATTGTTTTTACTTCCTTTTCTCTTTAAAATAACAATTAACTTAAAATAACTCTTAAAAAACAATTTCTCTTTAAAATCTGCCTTAACTTCCATTTTACTCACCCTCGAATGAATATTGAGTTTTGTTTTCCCGACTCGACCACACGTGGATAAGTGCCTAAGAACGTATAGACACATGAAATATCCATTATGACGATTCCCGAGTTAATTACGACGAATTTTCTCGTGACGTCTGTATGTACGTATGTACAGGGGCGGCATTTCACCATTTCATTTGGGGGGTCGAGTTTTTTAAATATGTATAACCCAAAGCGAAACCAAACACACATTAGCTAACAAGAAGTTGTCATAAAATCGGTTTAGTATGAATAAAATTAGTGTTTAGAAACAATTAAAATTTTGATTCATTGACTAAAAATTTATCATACAAAACATCTCGCTGCTAAAGATTTTATACCTTTTGGAAAAATTATAATGCATGATTTTTCGAATTCGGAAGAGCAGGGAATCGTGTTACTAATCTATCAGTGCCCAATGTCGTGCTGTTTTGCCAGTTCAGCTAAATAGAAAAGGTATTTTTTCCCCCTTTGTGCCTCGAAAATATTTCTCTAACCTCCTGAGACACAAAAAAAAAATCTTTCTCTACTAGCTGAACCGATTGTAATATTTAAAAAATAATTGAAGTAACACAAAGTTATGTATAAAAGCACTTTTTACATCTTGCTCTTCAAAATCGCCCATGCTACTTCTAAAACTGTGAGGGGCTTAAACTTTTCATCATTGAATAATCTAGTCATGTCGGTGCTCGCAGCTTCAATGAGATATCATCTGACTCCAGCTCTGTTATTCACTATTCCAGACTGATGAGCCCATAATAAGGACGAAACTGCAGTCTCTGTATGTGAAAACCATTCTGTCGGTATATTGCTTGTAATTATTCTTTCCTCATACTAAAAATTTTACTCACAGTTGAAACATTTTATTTTTCGTTTTCAAAATCCAATCCAAATAACCATAATTCCAGCCAACCATACAGAAAAATAATTATCATCAAATTTTGTGTTAATTTCATTCGAAACTGAATGTATTAATTCATACAAAATATTCAAAAATCAATGTTTGACTTCACATCATCATGTGGATTTTTGTCACTTTTTTTTTTTTTTTTCCCTCTTTAAAATTGGCTAGGAGGAAGAATTTTTTTTTTTTTTTGAAAAATTTCACGATTGATTGAAATGTACACACAGATCGATTGTAGATTGAACTATGGTTTGAATAGTCGAGTAGCGGATTGAAGATATAGATTTTGATAGAGTAAAGCATTTTTCAAAAACCTTTTCCCGATACAAACAAATTGGCTAAAAATTCAAACGAAGTCATACATGCCAAAGGGCATGAGCTTTTTCATCATTGAAAGAATCGTTTTGCAATAATTCTTCCAGTCGTCAAATCACTGCTTTGAAGTTATAGAGAAATGGTTTTATCGTTTTAACTCTTGAATATTATCTTGTGTCACTCCGCGATTGCATAATTATAGAGCCCTATAAAAGGTATTTGGTTAATGTGTCTTTTTTTTTTCAATAATCACATGCATTTTGAAGAAGTTTCTATGAAAACATTATAGTGTATTGAGCAGCTGAAACGTGTTTTTAGCAGAAGAAAGCAATGAACACTCATTAAATAAACATACACTTAAAAAATGAGCGTAAAAGTGAATGTAAAATATCAAGGAAATTTCTTGTGAAAACCATGCTGCCACACCACTTTTCACGAGCCTCTCGTATTGGACATACCATCGTAACACTGGGCACACAAGTGTGAAATATTTAGCCTATATGAGGCAATGTCGTCTTTAGTTAAAATCAACCATGATTTTCTATCTGTTTTTTATGTTCTGAAAAAGCCGAATATACTTCATGAATTTCTAAATCATCATCCAAATAACGAAAAACACTTCTTCTAGTCTGAGAATGTGTCGAGTTTCATCAAATAGTTGCTGAGAACTAGCGAGATTTCCTTTAGTGAACATTTATTTGCGACTTAAGTAAATTGAATTCACCCATTTTCTATCATTCTGCTCAAAAAATTTGGGGGTGCAACCGCCCCCTCTTGACCCCCCTATTTGCCGCCCCTGCGTATGTATGTGCGGATGTGCGTATGTATGTCGCATAACTCAAGAACGGTAAGTCCTAGAAAGTTGAAATTTGGTACGTAGACTCCTAGTGGGGTCTAGTTGTGCACCTTCCTTTTTGGTTGCATTCGTATGTTTCTAAGGGGGTCTTTTACACATGTTGGGGGGAAAAATCATTGTTAATTTCAATGCTTACTCAAGTGGTGTTATAATTTAGCAAGCACTTGGTGATATATCGCCAAGCTTTTGGTCGCCAAGTTTTGTGGCCAACTTGGCAACAAATTAGGCGGGGTGTTTTTTTTTTTTTTTAATTTGGCAAAATTAAGAGGTCTTACTGCTGAATCGCAGTAAAATTGCCAATATTGGGAAAACATATCTGCATGAAACTTTTTTTTTTTTTTTTGCTTTTGTTCGCAACATACTTGAGGTGAAAATATTTAAAGTGCTTCTTTGCTTATTCAAAGGTATTTTTATCATTAAATTGGAGTAAAAGGAAATCATGTGATGCACACATTAGCTCGTTTAACGTTGTTTTGATAAATTTATTTACAGAAAAAGGTATTATTTCACTTCTTAGTAACGTTAACCATTTTCATTCTCTTTTTGCTTATTTGGTTTTTGCAATAATTTGCGTTTTTTTGCTGACGTGTTTTTTTTTTTTAAATTTTATCGCTTTATTTTCAGCACAAAAGCCTTGTTGTTACTGGTATTAGATAGTGTTGACTGATGTACATAAATGAATCTAATGAATTATCATTGAAAAAGATTAAGTTATTTCTGTTTTAGTACCAAATTAATCGATCTGATATACAAATACAAATGTGACTATCAGCAACAGGCTCTTGGCCTAGCTATGCTGGTCCTAGTCAATTGATTAGTCCTCAATGAAGATCAATGGTCCTCTTAAAGCTATCCACCCCTTGCTCGTTACCACCTCTTCCGGTAAGCTGTTCCAAGTGCCCACAAATTTGCTAAAGTAGTAGTTTTTCTTTATTTCCAGGTTAGACTGGCTTTGAATAGCTTAAAACAATGACCCCTCGTCCTGCTTTCGGTGCAAAAATTTAATCCATTAACATCATTCATTTTGATACATTTAAACAACTGGATCATGTCCACTCTGATCCTTCTTTGCTCCAGGCTATACATATTAAGTCTGGTATCATAATCTAAATATGACAGTCCCCTTACTAGTCTAGATACCTTTCTTCGAACCCTTTCCAATACACAAATATCTGTCTTCAGACAATGCGACCAAAACTGCACAGCATACTCCAAATGGGGTCTTTCTGAACTCCTATATAAAGGCAGAAGAATCTTTTTTGATTTGTTCGGAATAGATCTATTGATAAACCCAAGCATTCTGTTGGCATTGTTATTTGCAATGCTGCACTGTTGCCTAAACTTGAAATCCTGATTTATTAAGATACCCAGATCAATAACATTTTCTGCCTGACTAATGATTGAACTGACTGAATAATGATTTGATAACTGAAATTACTTTGAAAATTTCACGAACGGTCCTACGGTATTTGATTCGAAGAACCGAACCGTTTGATTATTCGAGCTGTCTTTTGTTAATTACTATTCTTTAGTGGTATTCTTTAAGATGGATTAATTTTCACTACTAACACCTCGGTTAATTTCTACTGATCGTTTACAATCAAGTTTACAAAGTCATTTCATACTTCTTACTCGATCAACAATTTTTTCAACACTTCGAGCTAAACAGGAATTCGTAAATCCTAATATTGTTATTAAATAGTTCTAACATTACAAATGTCGAAACTGAATAAAGGTTTAACTTGCAATTGAATAAATCCACAAAATGTAATAGGCATTCTAATTTAATCTATGGTTAATCCATAAAAATTGACTTCTCATTGCTGAAATTTCCAACCCGTAACAAGCATTTTTGATAAAAAATTTAACTCATAAGTCAGATGTTCAGTGGTAATGAAAGAGTACATCGATGAACGTGTGAAGTGTAATATGCGAATTTCGAGGTACAGTGGCTCCCAAAAGTGTTCGTACACTTTGAAATTTTTTAGTAAAACCAAAATAACTCGAAACTGAATTCGAATACGGAGTCCAATATTTTTTCACATCATTCCTATGTCATTCTAAATACAACCCATTGGTTTTTTCAAAATATTAACGGATCTACTTTTTTGAAATGGGTCAGAAAACGAAGAGACAGAGAAATAACACGCCACAAAAGTCATCGTACACTCAAATATTTTCGAATAAATTCATGATTAAAATTATCATATGCCGTTTTATTATTATTTTTGCATTGTGTTGACCCTTATAAGTCATTTGGCTTTAATTTTTTGTTTATTTATTTCTTAATATTGTGCTTATTGCTACAGCATCAGGACTTGGTAGTTTGGAATTTTTTGATGAAATAATGAATCATACTGTTCCTTTAAATAGTTTAAAAACCAATTTTGAACTCTTAACCAAAAATTTGGTTATTTTGAAACAACTTTGTTTTTTATCAAAATAACGATATGAAGCACTCGGTTTTCAACGTTTGCGTCTAGTGCCTCAAAAATCGTCCTAAAATTCAGAAAAAAACCCTCAATCTCCATATTTGAACTTAATGTAACGTATTTAGAGATATCTATAGGCTAGATTACGAAAATACGGCTTTAAAACGAAAATAGAGCTAGAAACAGTAAGACTCGAAGTGTGGTAGAACACTTACTCAGAAATTACGCAAAAAAAAAATAAAGAAAAATAATGAAATCTATTCCCAGACGTTTAAAAGGTGTTATGAATATTGTATGATATTCTACTAATTAATAACTTAAACAAAAGTTAGATTATTCAATAATAAATAGACATTTTATAAAGTGTACGAAGACTTTTGTGACATAGAATTTCCGGCACTTTTTGGTTTTTGATTTTTTAAAAATTAAGTTTTAATATTTTTTAAAAACTTTTCATGTAGTTTTGTTAAAAATTAATCATAGATCTTATAATTAAATACCTATTCCGAAATATTAATTCTAACCAATGGATTGGGGCTCATTTCTTTGAAAGTCGTAGGTGTACGAAGACTTTTGGGAGTCACTGTATATCTCTACATAGTATAAAATGAAGTCCCCAAAAAGCGTCTGTTTGTTTGAACTCGCAAAACTCGAGAACTACCCGGCCGATTTTGCTGAAATTTTCACAGTTTGTTCCTTTAAGTCCTGAGAAGGTTTGCAGACCAGTTCGAAAACAATTCGATGAATAGTTCTTTTTTTATTCCAATTTAGGCCCAATTTTCACATAAATTCCCGAATATGGGGGTGAAAAATTACTTTCACATATTAATATTACATATCTTTCGAAAGGGTAGAATTTTCCGCGTTCTACGCGATTTGTTTCAATGCTCTAACTTTATTATGGCGGGAGTTATTTGCGTTTTTAGCTCGAATTTTTTCAGGCTTAGCTGAAATTTAGGTACTACTTTCTTCACTAAATAAATCAATAAAAAGTGAAGGAGTTGTCCCACAGCTTTCTTTTTGACGCCATTGGAAAAAGCGACCTTTTTTACTCCAGAATTAACTCGACCTATGGTCGAAAAAATAAGCTTTTATCTCGAAAGGAAAAAAAGTTACAAGCCTTTTTAAATCAAGTTTCAGAAATCTCGATTCCATTCAAATTGTGAACCATTTTCTTTCGCATTTTAATTCCTTAAACTTATTTTATTTTGTGTTTCCATGGTTACGCATTTTAAATCTATCTTTCTGGATTTAATTTCTTAAAAGTATTTTAATATCTGTCGTCATTGTTTGGAAGGGAAATCATGTTTTTTTATCTATTTTTTTACACCTGATTGTTGAATATACGTACCTTGACACAATTTTTATTTTCAAGGTGGACCGGGCAACGCAGCTAGTTCAATGATAAAATGTTATCATTTGAGAAATAATGTTTTTTGTTTTGATTAATATAATTTATAAGTTTCTTACCATTGAAGCAAATGTTCTGAAAATCCCGGTGATTGCACAGATTTCGTCCTCTGAGTCTCAAGTAAATGGAATCGGTTCGACCATTCAAAATGGGCCAAGACATGTTTTGGAAACCTGAAAATTAATAATAATTAAAAAAAAAACACCTTAAACACATGTATACATACTTAATTATTTAAAAAATTGGTTAATAACTAATCTAAACTCTCGCCGTAGATAGAGTGGTGATTGGATGGATTTAAATAAATGATAATACATTATGTATGTATTGGTATTCTAAGAGAATGCTGTCTATTGTGTCAGATTTAATGAATGAAATGAGATTTGTATGATATAAATTTGTAAATAAATATAAATATTACCTGTGGGAAATGACGTTTGTGGCCAGTCAAGTTCATTTCCAAAAGCAAAGCTAAAATTTTTAAACACTTCCTGTAGTGGAAAAAAAGGTGAGCATTAGTTTAACTTGAAAGCTTATGACTAATAATAGTGACGGCTTGTAAGGTTTTTTGCTTAGTAGATCAACTTATGATCGAACACCTTAATTGATTGAAAATTACCTTCAGCCATATTTTTACTCTCAAATATAAAATTAAACCTAGTTCTTATACTATCTTCTTGATAAATAACTAGATTGTGTATTTCACACTTAGAAAACTTTAACTATTCTAAATAATTCTTTGACTGCATTATGTTTTTTTTTTTTTTTCTTTTTAATATGTTTAAAAATCGAGGCCAATTTAATATCAAAGTAGTAATTTCGTTAATTGTGCAAACAATGAGCTATTTGAATGATTAGTGTGAATCTAATATTAGGCTCTCTTAATTAAAGTACGGCTTAATTAGTAGTTATCCTTTTAGTTTAAAACTAGCTGCGTTGCCCGGCTTTGCCCGGTCCACCTTGAAAATACAAGTTGTGTCAAGTGACGTGTATACAACAATCAGGCTTAAATAAATTTAAAAAAAAAAAAAAAAAAAAAACATCATGAAAATTTCCCTTCCAAACAATGACGCTAAATATTAAAATACTTTTAAGAAATTAAATCGAGAAAGATGGATTTAAAAAGCGTAACCATAGAAACACAAAATAAAATAAGTTTAAGGAATTAAAATGCGAAAGCAAATGGTTAACAATTTGAATGGAAATGCGATTTTTTGAATTTGATTTAAAAAGGCTTGTGCACTTTTTTTCCTTTGGAGATAGAAGCTTAGTTTTTCGACCAAAGGTCGCGATAGATCTGGAGTAAAAAATGTCGCTTTTTCCAATGGTACCAAAAAGAAAATTGTGGGACTACTCCTTCACTTTTTATTGATAGATTTAATGAAGAAAGTAGTGTCTAAATTTCAGCTAAGCCTAAACAAATTCGAAATAAAAACGTAACTAACTCCCTCCTTAATTAAGGAAGAGCGTTGAAACAAATTGCGTAGAACGCGGAAAATTCTACTCTTTCTAATGATATATAATATTAATATGTGCAAGCAATTTTTCACCCCCATATTCGGGAATTTATGTGAAAATTGGGTCTAAATTGGAATAAAAAAAGAACAATTCAATGAATTTTTTTCGAACTGGTCTGCAAACCTTTTCAGCACTTAAAGGAACAAACCGAAAATTTCAGCGAAATCATCCGGGAAGTTCTCAAGTTTTGCGAGTTCAGACACACAGACGCTTTTTGGAGACTTCATTTTATACTATGTAGAGATGTGTGTTGAAAATAGTATTCAGTACATTTGAGAATATACTGGCAATTTATAATTTTGGTTGAATGCCTAAGATTGATGTATTTGCCCTCCATCATTTATTTTCACCTCAGAAGTAAGGACATTGATAAGGACTGTTACTGGGGTGAACAGGAATTTTCCATCAATATAGGCATAATGGATACATTTTTCAGGAAAGTTTTTTTTTTCTTCGTTGCTACAATTTGCACATGTTAAGGATATGAAAACATATTAACGTCTTTTTTTACATTAATTTACCTCCCTGAAATCCAAATTCACAGAGGTGAGCATTCACAATAACCACACTTAGTTTTTAAAACAAAATCTATCTCCTTGTTTTTCGAAAAAAATCTCACAACTTATTTATGGTTGAAAATAAACAAGTGGGCTCACTTGTATCACAGAAAATAAAATTTGATGTCATTACTGCCACGTGTTAATGAGAAAGAGCATTTCGTGTTTAGGTAACGGAGGTGAGAATTTATTGTGTGACATGATTCCCTATCCTACTAAAACAAACTAAAACACAATATTAAACAATTAAATATACTTAAACAATTGGTATTTGAGACACTTGTGAAAGGAATAAAAAATAAATAAGTACATACTTTTAATTAAATAAGTTATTTAGCAACACCAGATGTGTGACATGCCATGGAGGTGTAAATTCACATGTGAACCAAAAATATATTAAAATTAAAATTATTATTAAAAAATTGTTGGCCAGTTTAAATAGATATAATTTTGATGAAATTAAAAAACATTGTTAAATGAATTGTTCCTTAAAGCCTCCTCACATGCCTTTTATTGTTTTCACAATAAAAGGCATGTGACAGAAACTTTACATTTTTTGACGAATGACCCGAGTAAATAACAATTGAAAAATTAATAACAAAACGCTCGTCCCTTCAGTTCGTTTCAAGAAAGTAGTTAATTTAGTTTCATACTGTAAAAAACATAAATAGCGTGGAATATTGTGTAAGTAGCATCTTCAGACCGTTTGAAATTTGTAGCTAGGAAAGGAGTTTCTGTCACACACTGTAAGTTGTTTTTACAGTGGCAAACGAATCGTATTCAAAAAGCTTTATTTACAGGGAAGCTGATTGCCGAAAATACTCGTAAATTCGTTTTTGCTGTAGAAAGAGCATCGTATTCAAAAAGCTTTATTTACAGGGAAGCTGATTGCCGAAAATACTCGTAAATTCGTTTTTGCTGTAGAAAGAGCATCGTATTCAAAAAGCTCCATTTACAGGAAAGCTGATGGCCAAAATTTTGGTAAGTTTGTTATGAAGTAGTAAAAACTTCATTTTCCGAAAAGATAATTGCCAAAATAATGATAGGTTTTTACAGTAGTAAAAGCTTCATTTACGGAGAAGCTCTGTACCAAAGTGTTGGTAAGAGTTTGAATTCGTACCAGGGTTCGTTGATTTAAATCAGCTTGATTAAAATCATGATTTAAATCAAGTGATTTTTTTTAAGTCATTGATTTAAATCAATTGATTTTAATCAAGTGATTTTTTAACAAAATCATTGAATAAAATCAGTTGATTTTATATTTAAAAATTAATTTTGCATTTTTTGAATGTATTGCTCTAAATTTAACTACGGTGAACCATACTATCTTTCTTAGCTTCAACAGGCAAAACTACATAGATCCCCCTTTCTGTGTGTGTAACACATTTTCGCTCTTGCAATATTGCTTTTACTCCAAAATTAAGTAAAAATTTGTAGTTTTCTTATACAGAGTGCCTAATATAGTTAAGAAAAGTAGTTGTTCAACATATTATTTTGCTCTAAAAACGTAAGTGATGATGGAAACCTTATCTTTAAGCAAAGCATAAAACAAAATCACATCTTATAAACGTTATGATGTATTTATAAATCTTAAAAATTTATTGAATATTTAGAGAACGTATCTTAAATTTATAAGTAAGTTGATTGTATTCATCTATTGCATGAAATGTATTACATTTATGAATGCAAAGAAAATAAATATCTACACATTTTTGAATATTAAAAAAATATTTAAAAAAAAAACCTTATTTAAATCAAAATAGTCCGATTTTTTTTTAAATTTATTTATTTATTTTAATCACGAACCCTAATTCGTACAAATTTCAGTTAAACGATTCGCGATTAATCATGACTTTAAAAACTATTTTTTAGCCCCCGAAAATTTCGCTTGTCGTAAAATGAGCCTAAAGCTGTAAGATTAAAGAATAATAACCTGATTGGTTTAGATATTATTTTTCTGTGCTCAGTTTCAATACAAAATATAAAACCATTTTAATGAACTTGTCCATCTTCATCTTCGTGTTCAATTTTCTTTTTAAAGGTTTTAATTTAATTAGAATAGTTTTTTTTTCACTCTAGTTAACAATGAGAGTCATTGTCGAAACGAATTTGAATAAATATTGTTCAATTAACCTTGAATTCTATATTTTAAGATATTTCCTTATAATTTTAAATTGAGCTATTTTTCATGCATATACATTTTTTAATGTTCCGAAAATTTTTGGTTATCGTTTCCGAAAATTTTGGGCTGACAGCACATTCTAAAACTGAAAAATTATTTAAAAAATAAAACTTTTAAAATGTTTTTTCCCTCCAATGATTTTTGTTTGCATAGTTGAAGAGTTTCTAACGATTGAAGAATCATCGACAGTGAGCAATACTTTTCTGAGAGTGTGTTTACAAGTTTATTTATTTAAAAAAAAATCTTACCATTGTAATTTGGTTCGCAGTGACCCATTCTGGCGGAATATGAAAGTGAGCTCCGATTGAGTCTCCAATGTAAATAAGCCCTTGAGACTTGGTACCTTCGCAGAGCTCTTCTTCGTATGATTTTCCAGAATCCTGATTCAGTCCCTTTAAATGCAAAACAAACATTTATTGGCAAAGAAATTTTATACATTTATCTAACTAATTCATTGCAGTTTCAAACAAATTATTCTTACTGACTCAAAAACAACTTAGCAAAATATTTCCTTAAGTATGATTGATCATGATAAAATAAAGAGAAAAATTTAAAACAAAAATATCTTACAAAAATGCCATTGCAGTTTGAATCCATCAAGATATCTTTGTCAGTAGGCCTGAAATTGTAAATTTGAATTAATAAAAAAGCACCACATGTTTTCACAAATACATTAATTACATTAGCCCTTCACAAATTTTCTCTCCGCTTATAAATCAAAAATAAATTTTTGCATCATTCAGATCCCGAGAGTGTTTTAGATAGATTAAAAAAAAAAAATTTTTAACTTAAAATGTATCTCTGCTCGAGATAAATTTTCCATTATTCAGCTCCCATTTTTTCGATTCGTGGGACACTTTTGGATTGGGATATACCTATACCCCCCCCCCCCCCAAATAATAAGAATAAAAATAATTATGTCGGAACTACGTATTGCTACTATATAAAATGGTTATATTATAGTAACGTTCTATTAAGAAGCCATGAAGATAACTAGTTTTTGTAAGTCTTGTTTTTGTTATTAATTACTTAAATATGGGTGGGGGAGACATGAAGTTAGAGAAATACGTCCGCATTATTTATTCCTTTACATAAATATCAGTTATTAACTTAACGCACTTGGTGTACAGTGTGATGCAAATAAATTGCTAGGGTTTCATTACCAGTTTGAGAATATTGGACCAACAGCTCTCTGCTGGAGTGAGCTTGAATGAAAGAGCGAGTTGTAGACTTTCAATTGGCTGCCACTAGATGTCTCTGCGTGTTATGGTGATTGTCCTACTTCTTATTCATTATTCACTTATTCAAAATGGCTGTCAAAGGAGAGGTGATTTAGCACTTTATGATTTGCTCCTTAGGTCACCAGACCTAACTCCCTGCGATTTCTTCCTGTAGGAATGCGTTAGGGATACTGTGTTTATGCCCTCCTTACCTGCTAATTATGACGAAATGAAAGTTGGATCATTGCATCAATTGCTTCTGTGATTGCGTACGTGCAACAACGTGTATATAAGGAATTTGGAGAGAGGAGGTGGGGGGGGGGAGCAGGTGTGATATCGTTCAGGCATCAAGAGGAGTGTACATAGAGCATCTTTAGCATGATTTAAACATGTGAAAACTTTCGTTTAAGTACCATTTTTCTTTTAGAAATTTACGCGTCTGAAATCCCACTATTATTTTTGAATCTTCCTGTATATTTACTTTTACTTTTCGCAATTGATATTATTATAAAATCATGTTTCATACAAAGGATGCTCAAAAACTCAGATTTAGATTTTTTACCCAATTTATTGCCTTAAAATAAATATGGATATGGGAGTACTTTTACATCGTTTGTTTATAAAAAAAATATTTTCCTTCGCCATTTTTATTTTTAAAAAAAACCGCTACATTTTCGTGACAAACTAAAAGCTTATCTGATATTAAGCATGGAAATCAATTCTATTGTTTTTGTTGTAAAGTTATTATAATATTTTAATTCTATAACTGAATCAATTTGTTATAATTTTTATTTGTTTCTCTTTTTTTGAATTAAAATTTATTTTTCCCATGATTCTTGTCATTGAAATTATAACTGTTTATTTTATGCGTTATTTGTAAGCGTGTAAATTTTCAAGAAGAAATACGAAAACTCTCGTCCTGCATCAGAATTTCTATGCACAAAAGACTGGAAGATTTTTAGTTAATAGTCACTAAGTCACTTACTTTCTGCCAGGGTAGATATTTTCATTGACGTCATCACAATCTCTACCTCGCCAAGCGTCTCCTCTGAAAGTCTGAAAGCAGAAAATGAGACATAAATAATTTACATGTATCCAGTGCAGTTATATTTCACACTAGTGGTATCCGCACGGCTTTGCCCGTAATAGAAAAATTAAAAGGTCTTTTGGTTCGCCTGTATATTTACAAATAATGTATGGTGAATTTTCTCGCCAATTGGCTTGTACCCATGTTACGGTTCAACGTTATGATAATTTCGTATCTCGCCGATTGGCTAGTGCCCATGTTACGGTTCCACGTTATGATAATTTCGTAATTTACTCGTCCATCTTATGATATTTTTGCTCTTAAAATTGGAATAGAAAAAGATCACATCGAATTTTCGAAAAATCGCTTCGAGGTGCACACCCCTCATGCTACAAACTAACTTTGTGCCAAATTTCATGAGAATCGGCCGCACGGTCTAGGCGTTATATGCGTCACCGACTTCCAGACATCCTCCGGATAGAGACTTTCAGCTTTATTATTAGTAAAGATAAAGAAAACGGTAAGGTTACAAAAAAAATCCAGGAGTTTTGCGAAATGAGAGTAAATTCGGAAATTTTGGGAAATGAACGGTAATTTTGGAAATTTAACTGAAAGAGACCATTTATTTTCTTTTAATATTATTACTTTTTATCATTCAGTACGCATTTTGAAAAACTTTTTTCGAACTGAACACATTTTCGGAATTGGGGGTTAAAAGGGTTAACGCCTTATCTCTTCTTAACATGAGGGGAAAAGTCTTACACAAAAAATGCTTTCTTGGCAACTAATAAGAACTCTCAACCTTCGAATAATTTTTCTTTCTTCCTTTGCTTCTCATAATCATCAAAACTAAGACGTAGCACCCCGATGTAAAAACAACTACCAAATCATTCAAGCCTTTTCTCTTTGCATAGATCTCAGATCCGTTTTCTTCCGTTTTAGAACGATATATATCTCACAATAATTCATATTTATCATCATTTCAGAAATATTTTTCTCAGTATAAGCTATGCTTGTTTTATTCGAGTAATGTCAACTTACATTCAAAAACAAACGTTAACATTTTTAAATAATACAATAATCTGTAAATAGTAAAATACTGATGAACCTATTACCAGCCCTAAGCCAGGGCTCAGGCAGAAATACATAAAACACACCACCAGCTCAGTTATTTCATCCGAGGACCGCAGTTTCGTACTTTTCAGCACTAATCAGCCCGGAAGAGGATTACCTAGTTTTGCCTTCAATCTTTGTGTTGAACCGTACCGTTGCTGCGGTCACTCGCCTGGTGTTTTAATTCTGCATTAGCTACCAGTTTGTTTGGCTCTCTTGGCTCTTTTAAGAGGTTTTCCGCCTCCAGCCCAGTTACTTCCTATTCCAGGCTGATGAGTGCTAAAAAGCACGAAACTGCAGTCCTCCGACGGAATAACTGAGCTGGCGGTGTATTTCATGTACTGATGAACATGACTACGAAACATCAAAAATGCAAACTTGTTCGTATTAGACGTTATTCTCAACAATCGAGAGTAATTCACACAGTGAAATGCATATCTATGTTAAAAAAATAAATGCTACTATTTTAATCTTTACTAAAATACATGTATTGTGATCTAATTACTAATACATTGAGAAAAAGTTAGCTTTTTTCATAAAATTTAGCAGTTTTTAAAAACAAGAAAGAAATTTTAGGAAATCGTTTATATTTAGTTGTTTTTAAGTCTTCTAAACTTCACTATTCGAATATCTCCGTGTAAAACGCGTAGTCTATTTGTATATAGATATTTTCTGACTTCATCTTATGAAATTGTACTAAAGTGGTACCCCACAATGAAATATATACAATTTTATCTCTACGCAAATTGAAATGTCCACAGGTAAACAAGTGTATGGGCTTAATTCTCTATAAAAAATTTAATAGATACTTTTTGATGCCTGTTGGGATTTCTACAACCACAAAAAGTAATGAATAACTTATTTAAAAAAAAAAGACCCTCCCGTCTGAGCCGAAGCGTGCATTTTAACGCACGTATTATGCCTGAGTTCAGAGCCCGATCATTCTGATATTGGACATGGGGTTCATTTGTATTTCAGGGGCCCCCTAGGGCCCGACTAAGATTTTTGAAGACACTGGGCATGAAATTCATTCTGTCCCTCCCCCCGCCCCCTATATTTCCGCTTATTCTGAAGCTATAAAATATTTCGATGCTTGCATATTAACACAACCCATGCTAAATTTGGTGGTAACCTCATATCACGTTTAAAAAGTAGAAGAGATACAGTAGACGATAATTATATAAGATAGGGTTAAACTTTGCCAGTTTACAGTTAATATCAAAGATATTTATGATTCAACTTTTAATAGTAAATAGAGACTAAACTTGGAGAGGTTTTGAGATTTGCAAAGAGATAAATTTTTTAAGGGGAATTTTTATCAACAAATAGATATTTTCCTTGTCTGCTTTTGCAAAAATACCAATGACATCATTATACTCTAGATTCTGAGTGAAATCATTATTTATTTTTAACTAGCATGATAAATTAAGGAGATTTTGGGCCCCCCTGAAATCTAAGAGCAGGGGCCTGTGCCCCGCATGCCCCTGCGGTAATCAGGCTCTGCGTGAGCTTTTTCATGCGATTAAGTATGTAGCAAACCATACTTTATTAACAAAAAGTTCCTTTTAGTCCTGATTTCTTATTAAGAGAGTTTAACTTAACTGTATCTTCGTTTTCATGAGAATTTCTGTGCACGATTTATAGCAGCAGAATCATCGTTTTGAAGTTTATTTAGACGCTGTGAAAGTTTTGATCGGTATGATAATTATATGAAATTTATCCTTTACCTGTATGATACTGTAATTGTCTCCGTCAAGATCAAGAAATGGTTTCATTTTGCCAAGAACCCTGAAAGATGCAATATTACAGTCACTGCTAAGTACATTACTATTTTGTTTAAAAAACGTAATGTTTTTGAAAAAAAGGATCTGAAAATCTTGGAGTAAAAACCATGAGTCGCACGATAGCAGAACTTATCGTTGTGAATTAACATTTTAAAAATCCGATTCCAGAAATTAATATTCTTAATCTATTCCAAAGCATCTTCTTGCAGTTAAAAAGAGTAATATAGCTATAGGCATTTATTATTATTGTGAACATTCTACGAACGAGATAAACTGGTAAACACTATATAAGCATTTATGTAGCCAAAGGGGTTTTTAGGAGTTCAACCAACCCCCCCCCCTCGCTCCGGAATGGAACGCTACATTTTCATTTACGATTAAGATTTAAGTATTGATTGTTCTCTCCTTTTTTTTTTATAATTTATATTGAAATTGCAAAATTTTTATTCGACCTAAAATACACATCATACATTGATATCCCATAAAGTAGTATTATTAATAGTAAACGATTAAAGAAAACATGGCGCGAAGATTTGACAACAAAACATAATACAGAAATTCATTACTAATTCCGTTTTTAATGGAAAAATGCACAGGATTTTCTTCCGCACTAGAAATACTTCTCTTTAAACGATTCCAGTCCTATTGGGAGTTCAAGGATAAATGCATTACAAGGCTCAATAATAAGGAAAAGTGGCTGATGACAATAGGGACGCCCGATGGAGGTCACTGAGACCTCTAAAAAATGACTTATTCGGCAGATTTTGTCTGACCGCTCGGCAAATTTGAAGACAGATCAGGATCACAACCGCATTTGCATTTGCTACCATTGATCGTTACATGTTACAGCGCGTGAAACAATAATTAAGACTTTTGACTTGATACCTGCCGATTTATGATAGCTTCAACTTAATATCGAACATTAAAACTTGCAGAGTTTCTTTCTCCAGTAAAGTAAACATTGTTTCTGTTTTCAAAATGTGTTAGTTCTAATAAGCCATCCAATCCCCGTAGCAGGGGTGCCCACGGGGGGAAGGGGGGTATGGCGCAAGTTGCGGCATTAAAATGGGGGGGGGGTGATTTGTTTTATTTATTTATTTGAATTTAATATATTTATTTTTAATTAAATTATTTATTTTATTTTATTTTATTCTGTTTATATTTTATTTCATTTATTTATTTAGTTTGTGTGTGTGTGTTTGTATGTCATTGGCGCAGCACAGAACATTTCTAATAAAATAATAACAATAATAATAGTAATAATAATAATAAAACAAAAATAAATAAATAAATAATATTTTTAAAAAATAAATAAAATAAAAAAAGAGAGCTTAAAAATAAAAAAAGTGAAAGAGGGTTGAGAAAAATTTTAGGGGGGAATTTGCGCCATTGAACTTAGGGGGAATGGGCACCTCTGGGGCCCCGTAGGGCATTGTGACACACCCTGGATAAAATTAATTATTCATTAAAAACTAAATGTTCAGGTTTCTATTGAAGATAGTGAGATAGTTTTTTGCTATGTGAAAATCAATAATAGATAGGTGCGCACACACACACACACTACACATATACAGAGTTATAAATATATGCGTCTCTGTGTGTGTGCTTTTTTGTGTCTGATTGATTTCCTAATGCTTTATCTTATTTTCAAGGCTGGTTTTTTTTTTTTTTTTATCATAAGCTTTTTGATAGGAAAATAGGGCTACCGGATCTGTAGGTGACACATTTTGATTTCGAAACCTGTTTTGAGTTTCGAATAAGGGAGGTAAAATTGATAACTTTCAATGAAAGTAGGGGAAATAAATAAATAGCGAGATAAAAATGATAGAGACCGATAAAATGTTTCATTTTTCTTAGATGTCCTGTCTGCTTTTGAGACTTACATGGAAACCAAAACTACTGCATCGGCTAAAACATTCATGTATATTTATTTATTGTCTAATACAGCAGTTCTCAACCCGTGGTCTGGCGGTCCAGCAACGGTTTGTGGAAAAATTTCACAGGTCCTCTGAAACTTTTGCCAGTCCACGCTAAAAAAAATTCTATATTAAAAGAAAATAGTAATAATTTTTAGATGATGAATATTTTTTACCTTAGTTTTCGATTACTTTTCAGATTTTTTTGACTTATTTACTTGCGTAAATTTAGCATAATTAGAATAATTACTGTAATTTGTATTTAGTTATTATTGTCAGTAAATAGTATTTAAAATATTTTTAATTACTTGTGTAACAATTATTTCATACCTAGTAGGCTTTTTTTTTTAAAAAAAACTTATTATTGTTCTTTTTTTTTTTTTTTTTGGATACCGAACCTAAATAAAGCACTTCTCAAAATATTTAACCAGTCTGTGAGTTAAAAATGGTTGAGAATCACTGGTCTATTAGATTTAATTTGATTCAATAAGCTTCGTATTAGAAGCTAATGGCTATGGTTAATTCTGTAATTAGTTGAACATTTAAAAGCAAACTGATGGTCTTGATGGATTAAATGAATATGACAGGTGTTTTATTATTACTCAATTTCAAACAAAATGTGGAACACATTAAAAATTATTATACAATTATTTCAATTGAAAAATATTACCGTAATATTTTTCTGCAAACGTAACTAACACCAGGAAGCTCACAAGCAGAAGACAATCGTTCTACAAATGTCTAGAAAGAAAAGATCGATCTTGTTAATACAAGCAAATTTACTTTGCGTGCTAAATATGAACAGAAACAATTCCCACTTTTTGCATTAAAAAAAAAAAAAAAATTACAATAGCTGAAAATGTACACAGTCCTTAAGAATGATTTTATCTTTTTTAAGCAGCTATGTAGTTATTACGTTGTTAAAAATAAAGACATGACTTTTTTCTTTTTTTTTTTTTGAGAACGTCATAACTTTAAGGTCCGTCATATTAACTTCCCGTATTTTGAAGAGTGTGCTATGTAAGTTGTGGTGGGTTATCGGCGGTGGAAGTGGAAGTGGTATCTAATCTACAGATATGGCCTTTTGCGGTAGTAGCAAAGGCATGGCGCGGTAAGCATCGCCATGTGTTGTGGATGATCATACAGTCAAGCCCGCTTGATGGAATATTCAATTTGCCTCGTAAAAGATTCTAATAAGCGGGATATTCTACACTGGTGGGCAAAATTAAGAGATGGAAGGCATTTTCACACATTTCTCGGAAAATATTACATAAAACCGGGACAGTTGGTTGCTATATAATGACACTATGGCACTGGTGTCACTGAGATGATTTTACGTATTCTTGTGGGCATTGCTGAGGCAGCAGGAGATGTAAAAGCCTATAGTCAGCTGCTCAGCTAATTCCACTGTACAACACAGTAGCGATTTGTATTGTGTTTCTTGAATATTTTTGTTGTTTTTTGTTGATTTTTAGGTGAAATGAGTGAAAATCATCGTTTAAACGAAGGTATGAGGTGGATAATTGTGGATAGACTTGAGGCAGGACAGTCCTAAGCTCAGGTTGCTGGGGAATAGGGTGTAACTCTAAGCGTTGTTTGGAATTTTTGGAGTCAGTCTAAAAGCAGTAGGGTAGTGTCCATAAGACCCGGACAAGGTCTTCCGAGAACAACAACGCCCAATAAAGACCAACATTTGTTACTTACAGCCAAGCGCCTGAGGACGTCTACAGCGACACAGCTGTCTAGGGATCTCACTGTTGCCACAGGAACATTGGTTTCAAGGAAGACAGTTGCTAGGAGGCTCGGTGAAAGAGGGTTGCATGCCAGGAAGCCCGCCATTTGCATCCCATTCACTCACTCCCACAAAAGAGAGTGTCTAGAATGGTGCAGACCACTTCCACCACCATATTCCCACTACAACTCACCACAGCCCTCTCCAAATACAGAGATATGCCGGACCAACAGATTGCGAAAAACGTTTTCCAATAAAAACTTTGATTTAAGTACTTCTAAAAAATCGGAACATTACAGTATTTCAAAATCTTGTTTAAAACATTTCGTGTATAATCAAACTCTTAACGATATAAATTTTCAAACAGCAACAAACTTTATTGCAAATCTTTAAAACTCTTTATGATGGAATTAGTAAAATAAAATATTACAACGTTAAATCGTACGAATTCGCAGTTCTCTGCAAATTTGTGATTTTACGATGGAATAATTTCTTTTACTTTTCTGTACAAAGGTATTTCTTTATTTCTTATGGAATTGGGAACGAGTGTTTTAGAATAATTCAATAAAAACGTCAAATGCTTTTGAATTTTAAAAATACTAACAATGGAAGTCATTTAAAAAAAAAAGTTTAAATCGAAGAATATGAAATTTTAAAGAATCAATACTCACCCAATGGAAAAACGGTAATACAGTTGAACCACTTCTTGATAACTGAACTGCTCTTTCCATTCCAACCTAAAGTTATACCATACCATAATAAAAACTGTTATAATATTTAACTCTACAGATATCTTACAACGTTTGTATTATATAATTGCGCTGGTTATAAAAAAAAATGCTCATTGAATTTCAAAATTATTAAAGTATACCACCCCTTCGAAAGATTGTCTCCAAAAATTAAACAAAACCAGCTCCTGTTTAAGATCTAGTATATATGTGACAATTTCTGTTGAGTCCTTGCATTACAACTGAGTTAAAACATATTCAAAATAAATAAATAAATAAAAATAAATAAATAAAAATAAATAAATAAATAAAAATAATAATAAATAAGTGTTTACCCAAGTACAGATTATCAGATATCTATTTAAAAAAAAAAGAAAAAAAGATCAAATCGTTTCATATCTGTATAAATACGTTAAAACTGAAACATTTTTACGAAGCCAAACATAACTACTTTACTATTCTTTTAATTTTCAATGGGGTTGTTTCCTTTAGTCAAAAGTAGTACATTTTGTCACAGAAATTGATAGAATAAGCAAAAATAATACCATAGACCCAGAAAATACTTTCATTTTCCCAACAGTTATTTTTTAATTATTTTTTTTTTTAATGTCCGATTTTTCAAACAACGCGTGGTCTTGATGACGTCACAAATGATGCACTTCGGCGCATCTTTCTACAGCGTTTCCACGTTATGATAATCAAGAAGCGAATTAAAATTGCGCTCTACGCTTGCTATTAACCATATCGTTGCCAATACACTTGAGTAAAGATGCGAATTAAATATTTTACTCTGTGAATGGCAACACTGAATGGCATTTCATCATTTGTGATGTCATCGGCAGAAGCGCGCCTGGGGCGCAGCCTTTCATTGTTTGAGGGCCAGAGGTCCCGTTGATAGTTAATAGTTGATAGTTAAGCGTAAACAATGAAAGCGCACCGATTTAAGTAAGTTTAAAAATATTAAACTTAAACAAATAATTTAAAAAATGGTCAGATCCTATATTTTTGAGCGTGCTCTTTCAGAAAGAAAAAAAAGCTTTTAAAATTTTGGAAACGACCCCATTCTGACTGTTTTGGTCAATCAATTTTATCTTGGATACTAATCACGTTTTTGATTTTTAATAACCCCATTCAGCATATGGTAACTAAATGGTCGTTAATTAGGAGAAACTAACTTTTGAAGCACATTTATTTTGATGTAATAAAGAACTCATTTTCAAAGAGAGCAATTTGTTTCGGTTCAAAACTCCTTTATAATTTAGCGCAAAGAGGTTTGGATAGCTTTTCTTTTTAATGTTCAGTTCTGTTAAAATTTATATTTTACCGGGAAAACACAAACGATAAGTTTAAAAACTATATAAACCTTTATGAAATGTAAAAAGAACCAAATTCTTTTTTTTACTAAGTATGCTAGAAAGTTCATTGGCGAAACGTTATGCTGGTTCCTCATTCCTCTGCCCGTTATTATGATGGGGGGGGGGGAGGTATCCGGGTTCGAATTTAGCTTGTGAGAATTATAGTAGACCTAGCTATATGGACTTACCTCTGGTTCAGGGAATAAATGGCAGTAATCCATTCCAGCATCTACGTGGCAAATACCTAAACTGTAGCATACTACATCTGGAGATTCCTTCCGACTCAATCTAAAAATTTAAATAAAAAAAAGTTAGGAAAAGGTGAGGAAATATTTACCGTTCTTTGTTAATTGTGATATTGTACTCCTCTCTTTTGTAGCCTATTTTACGAGAAGGGATGGCAGAGGTAAGCCAAGCAACCTATAAACTTGACGATATAGTGTGGGTCGGTTAACTTGATGCTTGACCTCAGGCGCCCTCATTTATGTTTGTGTTTAAAGTGGGGGAAATTCTTAGATTGGCGCAGCACCGGTCATCAAACCAGCCTTTTTCACCTCCATTTTTTAATTCTTTTTACAACAAGAAGTTCCGTCTAGAACTAGACGAGCCTACTTTCCCGTATACCCATACTACTTTCTAGTACCTGATCAATATTCTCAAAAATAGCTAAAATCGCAAATTTTTTCAAACATATTTTTTTTAATATTTTAAGCTGATTTCTAGGAATAAAATATTCCTTACTTTTCTTCAAAAAAACGAACAAATAAAATAGCAGCACCTTTTAAACAAAGCAGCTAATACACTTCTTTCCATTAAAAAATTTTTTTGACAGCTTTCAAAACGAAAAAATAATAATAATAAGTTCATTAAAATAAATACATCATATAAAAAAAAATCGTTTCTTTTTCCCCTGTTGCCAAAAATAATTTTTTAAACGAATTAATGCACTTACCAAAATAAAAAAAAAAACAATAAACTGTCAACTTAAAGAAATAATTTTCATTGTCAAAAAAAAAAAAAAAATCGTCTGCGCATATTTTTCGAGTTTATTCACCGAAAACTAAATACCTAAATTAAAACTTTAGCGTGAAAATAAAAACAAATCATATCAACAATAATTATTTCACAGTTAAAACCACAGCAGCGGAGTCGGAGTCGGAGTCAATCTCATTTTGCGATAAAAGAGTCGGAGTCGATTATCCAAGAATCGGAGTCAGTCATTTGTCCTCCGTGTATAAATGTTTGCCATAGCTACGAAGTCAGAGTCGAAGTCGGGGAGTCGGAGTCCGATTAATTGTCGGGAACAGGAGTCAGAGTCGGTGTCAGATGCCCCTAAATTCTCGGAGTCGGGAGTAGGTCGTCAAGAGCTATTTCCAACAAAGTTTGTTTCAAGTAAATCCGCCTTTAAGTTCGGAATCTATATTGACTTTCAGTTTCCCCTTAGGCGCTAATGTTAAGAGATTTTAACTGTTCAAAATTGAACGAAAACTTGTTCAAATCAAAAAGATATTTTCGATACATGTTTTTTATCAAAAGTTTTTCCCTACAAAGTTTGTTTGAAGCCACTTCGCTTCTAAGTTCAAGATTTATTTTTGATTTGAATTTCCCCGTAGGCGCTAATGTTAAGTTTTTTTGAACTGTTCAAAATTGAACGAAAAATTGTTCAAATCAAAAAATGAATTATGGGAATGAGATGTCCTCGCCGAGATCTTTCTAACAAAAAAAATTTTGTTCGAATCGGACTAGTCATTCAAAAGTTATTAGGGGGGGGGGACAGACAGACAGACAGACCGACAGACATTTTCCCCCATCTCAATACCCTACTTTCCAATTTTTAATTTTTCAATATTTATCTAACTATTTTATTTATTTTTGACTTTTTTTTGTTTTTCGGGATATTTTTAAGATGTATTAAGCCTTCTTTCATGCTTTTTTCTTCTTTCTCTGATTTTTACTGGGAAAGTAGGCTAAAAAAGGAAGTATTGTATTCGTGAAAAAAAAAAAAAAAAAAAAAAATCCTCAAAAATCGTCCTTAACTTCCATTTTGCTCACCCCCGAAAGAATGTTGAGGTTTTTTTTTTTTTTTCCAACCCGACCACACGCGCATAAGTGCCTAAGAATGTACAGACACCCGAAATATCCATTTTGACGATCCCCGAGTTAATTACAACGAGTTTTCTCGTGACGTCCGTATGTACGTATGTATGTCGCATAACTCAAGAAGTGTTGCCAGATGGACAAATCCAGATTTCCCCATTTCCCTTCTAACTTTTCCCCAAAAAACGATGTTTTTTAACAAAATTCCCTAAATTCAAAAATTATTTTTCCACTAATATTTTTATAAAATGAATCGACTTCCCATGGTAATTTTTTCTCTTGAAAGAAATTTTTTCCCCAAAACAACCAAATTTCTAAAATTCCCCAACATTTTTTTTTTTTTTTTGTTTTCATATTTTTTTTTTTTTTTTTTTGTAATTATTATACGAGCGCCATCATCAAGAAAGGACTTTTACTCATATTGGATTTGATTATATGGCCCTGGCCGACCAAGAGGTAAGAAATAACCGAATATTTTTTTTTCTACTAGCATTTACTACTCTGCTTCTGTAGATTTAAACTATGAACTTTAAAAATTTATCCAAGAACACTCTTCATCACACTCACTTATTTTTACCCGTTTCACGTATCAACTAATTACTTAGTGCGAATTCCGTAACATAATACTCCACATAATGTGAAATGCGAATTCCGTAAAATTGAGAAAAGCTAAACCAACGCAGTACTAACAGCTTACGTTCGACGAGCTCAACCGGTAGCAACCGGTTGATCGTCACGAGACAGCTAGTGACGGCAGCTAATGCATTGGAGGTGACGAGGTGATTTCATTATTTTAACCGGTGAGCTACCAGTCGCTCATCGAACGCAACCACAATTTCACTACCAGATGTAAACAAGAGAATTTAATACATGGAATACACCGAATTTAAACACGAAAAAAATGCTTTTTTCCTGAAGATTTTTTTTCTTCGGGTTTTCCCCAAGAAAAAAATTTTTCCCCAAAAAATTCTCCTCAAAACCCATTTCCCCAAAATTTCCCCAGAGGGCACACGATTTCCCCAAAATGGGGAAATTTCCGCCAATCTGGCAACACTGCGTCAAGAACGGTATGTCCTAGAAAGTTGATGTTTGGTACGTACTCTCCTAGTGGGGTCTAGTTGTGCACCTCCCTTTTTGGTTGCATTTGGATGTACCAAAGGGGGTCTTTTACACCTTTTTGAGGGGGAATCATTGCTAATTTCAATGCAAACTCAAGTGGTGCAATTTAGCAAACACTTGGCGATAGATATATCGCCAAGCTTTTGGTCGCCAAGTTTGTCACCAACTTCGCGACAAATTTGGCGGTTTTTTTTTTTTTTTTTTTTTTTATTCTGGTTTCATTTTGGCCACTATTGGCGATATTTAGAGAGTTAACTTTTGAATCACATTAAAATTGCCAATAATGGATAAATAACATTGGTGTAAAAGGTTTTAATTGGTGTAAAAAGGTGTAAAGGTGTAAATTGGTGTAAAAGGTTTTAAAAGGTGTTTTAATTGGTGTAAAAGGAACTCATGTGAAGCACACAGCAGCTCGGTTAATTTTAACTGAAACCGTTTAAGCCTCTGTGAATCAGAAAAGCAACTAATTAGAGCTAAACTGTAGTACAACTATTAGAGCTAAACTATAATACAGTCTGTTTAACGCTTTTAAGACTGGAAACAATACTTATTTGAAAAACACTTTTTACAAGCATACCACATTTTTGATTTTCACAATCTCTTTTTAAAATCTCATTGAAAATCGATATTTAAAATTTAAAAAAAAAAAAAAAAAACTGGTTCATAGTCTTTTTCCCCTCACAAAAAATATAATCGCCTATTCAATCCTTTATGTTTACGAACACTATCACTTCTCGTGAAACTAAGTATAGACAAATGAGGCAGTGAGCCGCAAAGGAGTGTAAGTGGAAATTTTCAAGTTTTAGGTAGGCTTTCATTGCAAAGTTTTTCTTAATCATGCTGTATAACAGCAACCAGGGCTACTGGTACTATCTCTTGTCCCAAGATAGAGAAGTTCACCTACCATGTACTGGTTATCTCCAAATTTTTAATTTTGCCACTTGCATATCCCTTTGCTTCTCACTACCTCAAATGTCTATTTTACTGAAGAGCGACATTCTTCAAAAGCAGCAATAGTACTCACTTTTCAATGATAGATGGACCCCAAAGATGAACCAAGATGTCGCATAAAATCGTGTATTCAGATGGCAAGAATGTGCATAATTCCGATACCATATTAGTCACTGTCCTGTTGTTGACTTCAGCGACTTGTTCTATCAAAGCAACCAGGACTGTGCACGCTAAAAGAAAAAATAACAACCTCTGCATTTTGCTTGATTTTCGAAATTGGCATTGAAACAGCACACGCGATTTAAATTATTTGGAATAATGAACTTAGAGAATGTTTCGAATGAATTATTAATCATTTAATGTTTAGTACTTGAACATGGTTTTGTACTTAGTGTATAGAAATGTAATAGTTGGATTCAGAGATATTTTTAACATTTCTAAATGCGTAATCGACGCATTGATAATCAATTCGGAACTCCAATAAACTATAGGGGGCGCTGCAGCCACTGTCTAATGGCGGATGAAAAAGGTAAAACAAACAAATTCCATAACTTATTACTTGCTTTGACGCTCCGTGAATGACAGTAATTTTTCATCGTGTTTGTGGGAAGCTTTCTTTTCTATTCTTCTGAAATTACATTACGCCACAAACTGTTTGAAGCCTGTACTTTACCCCAAAGAAAACACGTGGAAAGGAATGTTTTACCTTTTTCTTTAGTATTGTTTATCACCGCATGGTATTCGAGCTCTGGAATTGCGAATAGCTAGATGTCTCAACTCGTTATAGTATGTGCATTAGAATTAGCATTAGCCATCCAGAGACCTCCGTACCATCCAATTTTCTTGGATTAATCGGTTTTTAATAGGTCTCTGTGAAATTCATTTACATAGAACAAAAACCTTTTTCGTTTCCTTGCGATGAACAATTTTGAAGTACCTAAACAGTAACACATTTCTCTTACATATGATGCATGACGTAGATTGCTACATTCCGTAAATATTACACATAAAAGGAAAAAAAATATAATACAAGCTCCACTTAGAGTTATTAACAAGAAAAGGATGTGTAAATGATGTACAACATGTATAGTAGGTGCCCCACTTGTTATATATAATTCAGTTAGTCAGATTGGCGATCAAGGGAGGGATGATTTAGCACTAGGTGATTTGCTCACCAGACCTAACACCATGGGATTTTTTACTGTGGAGATAAGTAAAGGATTACTGAAAATTCGGATCACTGCAGCAATTGCCTCTGTGACTGCGTACGTGCAACAATGTGTAGGGCAGGGGTTAGAATACAAGTGTGATACGATTCGGGTATCAGCAGTAGGGTAAATCGAGCATTTTTATAATGATTTAAGTGTAAAAAAGAAGCATTTGTTTTTGTACCGTTTTTACTCTTAGAAATACAGTGGACCCTCGTTTTACGCGGTTTCGATTATACGCGGTTTAAGATTTGACACCTTTATTTTATTTTGCGCGGATGAGTTTCGGTTTCACGCGGATGCGGCGATGCAAACAGATAAAATTTTCCCCTCTTTCAATATATAAACTCCTAAAGATTACAGATTAGGCGCAATCAACTGCATTTTGGCGTGCTAATAATGGAGTTTGGGCCACTGGAGACATTTTATGCTATTGGTTCTAGAGCTCTTTCCAGAAGTAAAGTTATTAAACTCACACAGTTCAGAACTCACTGGAAGAAGAGCTTTTAGGAGTGACAAAGGAGGCCAAAACCAACGAGGATACCGACGTCGGGGACTCACAACCAAAAACGTTCACATTGAAAATGTTGAGCCATTCCTAGACAGTAGAAGTGATGTTTCTGATTTGTTAGTGAAGGAAGATTCTTTCATGGAAATGACGTGGAAATTTCATGGAATTTCATGGAAATTCTTAGTGACTGCCAAAAGACTATCACAGCCAGCTCCTCTTTATAAACAGAATACGAAATTAATTATGTTTTCTTTATGCATTTGTGCATAAAAGTCGATATAAGTGCACATTAAACTTATTATACAATTAGCCATCACTAGAATGAAGTATTTTGTTATCTACGGAACCAAACCCCTATTTTAATACTAGTATTAGGTCTCAATTTAGGCGTTATTTCCGTAGAACGTAACTCCCGCGTAAAACGAAGGTATACTGTATACACGTTTGAAATTCAACCATTATTTTTCAATATAATCCTGTATTATTGCTAATAAATAAAATCGGTGGCGGAAAAAAAGTAAAGGAAAAGAAAAACCGATATCAATACATTGACATGGGCGGATTTAGAACTGAGTTCCTGGGGGGGGGGGGGCAGAATTTTTTTTTTTTTTAGCATTATCAATTGTATTGATTACAACTGGCTGGATTTAGCCTTAGCCTGCCTCTAAGCTATTTCAGGGTTTGGGTCTCTTTAGTAGTCTGGTCAACTTCTCCATCGGTGGCAAAAAAGGTCATTTTTTAAAGCGCCCCCCTCCTTCCATGCATTATACATAAGGTCTAAGGTGGAAAATGGAGTCCTTTTAAGTAGGGGATAGAATATCTCCAATTTTAGGAATTTTTGTAAAATAGATATAAAATTCTGCATTTTGAAGCCTTAGAAGGGGTAATTGGAACTACTAAAATTTCGGAGACAAATAGCAAAACTCTTTTGCAAATTACGATAATACACAGTAAAAATTGTTTTAGGGTTGACAAATCAATTACAACAGTTCTCAGAGAGAAAAAGCGAGAAAGAATAGAAGATTATGCATTGTTATTTGCTTACTTTGGCTGTCGGTTCAATTCAATCAGCTTTTGATCACGTCTCCAACCCACCGATAAATACAACAGTGAATTAAATACAAAATGATCAATATTAAAAAAATGCTTTAAAAGAAATGGTGTATAGATTTAGAAAATAGGCCCATTTGGACAGTTCATAATTTATACACTTGATAAGAAATAAAGTTGAAGCACACTTTGCTTAGGAATTTCAAAGACTCATCTAATCCGTTTCAAGGACTTGAGAACAGTTAAAATTATTTAAGGCACTTAAATTGGCCTTTCCAGTCTCTGAAATTTAGTACTTGATTGAACTTTTTTACAGTATTGTTCTAACTTTGTAAGAAACAACTATTTTAAGCTTGGGGCTTCGGTGGCCAAGCGGTATTGCTCAGCAACTGCTTGCATGCAGAGAGGCACAGGTTCGATTCCCCCCTACTGCCCTGGGTGTTCTTCTGATTTCCTTGTATTGTAATAAATCTGAATTGTGCTATCTGTCAAATGTGTCTGAGCAAAAGTCAGACTTCCACCTAAAATGGGGCTCAGTCAAACGGAAGTCGCTCATATTAGCCTCAAAAGTGGATTAACGCCTCTGTTATTCATTACCTTGGGTGCTCCAAGGGTCATCAGAAAAGGACAGTCGCTATTCTCTTCATTTTCACTTCTGAACTTTTCAAAAAAAGAATAAAAAAACATGATTTTTTTTCTTTTCACATTTTTGAAGGTGTGTTGTTACCATGTATAACGTTCTCCCAAGACTGGGGGGGGGGGGCATTGCCCCCCCCCCTCGCCCACCCATAAATCCGCCCATGTACATTGAAACCAAATTTCTAAGTTGTTTCAGTTATTCATTTTATTCCAAGGCGAAATGGCGCCTTTGATTTCTTGAAATTCGTGATGCAACAGAAGCAGACGATTGAAGGTCATCTCTTTGCGAATGAATGACGCATAAGCCTATCAAGTTACCGTACTTTCAACCCTAATGCCTTTCCGAAGTTAAAATTTCAATGCCTCATTTTATCTGACAAACGATAATTTAGACTGATTAAAAACGCAGGATTTAATTTCCCACTGTTTTCGCTCTCGAGAGAACATCTCCGCTAGCAAATATACAATATACACAAACGCGTTTAAACAAAAGTGGGAAAGGATTCAAAGGTTCGTTAGCAACAAATTCGAATACAAGAAGATAGGTCTAAGATTTATATAGTTGTTTTAGTATTGTCCGTTTTTCACGAGAAGGCACTTGACTCCTCCCTCGTCACGTGGTACCCGATGATTCTATTTCGCTGCTTTCGGTAGAAGGCATATTCGGATCATAGCATTTTGTTGTGAAAGCAGCAGTTTTTAAAATGTAACAACAACTAAAATGACAACAGACAAGTGAAGTAAGTGGTGTAAAGGACACTAAGACTTTTTTGCACATTAAAATGCACGCCCAAGTTAAGACTGTCTGGTTGTCTCCTTTAGAACTCTGCGTTCGAGGAGGAGTGGCGAAGTGCCTTCTCGTGAAAAACGGACAATACGCATCCTTATTTTAGGATCAGTTGATGTTCAGCTTGTGGTGTAAAAATTTCGATATTTTTAAGCTGAAAACGCTTGATATTGAAAGTACAAAACTCATGTTCTACGCTTAATTAGAAATTAAAGCGAGGGGTAAATGCTTTATGTTTGTTGATTAGGATAGAAGAGGTCTACTTAACTATTAAAACGAAAATTATATTTAGTAATCTAAGTGGAAATGCTGCGATTATTTATAAAGAAAATAACGTATAAAGATTTATTACGTACATCAAAATAATAGTTAAAAAGGAAGATATTAACTATTTGCTCTTTCGAACAGGAGAAGTCTTGCATTCCATCACAAAAATGAAGCAGCTACCGGAGGGGAGAACGTCTTATAAAAAATATTTAAAAAAACCTACTAAATCAAAAAACTGCAAAAATCACGCCCATTTATGTGCAAATAACACTGATTTCTCAAAGTCGGGGGGAGGTGGGGGGGGGGGGCAAGTGCTTCCTCCTGACTTCTCAAAATTTCGGGCCTAAGTAGACAAAGTACTGACGACTGAGTAAAAGGGAAGATGAGAAAGTTTAGTTTTGAAATATTGAGTGAGCAAAAAAAAAGTATTTAGTACGATGAAGTTTAAGTTCCCCCCGGTGAAGTTTCACCGGATCGGTGAAGAAACTTAACTCCTTAGGAAACGAGCTGATGTGTGCATCACATGGCTTCCTTTTACGCCAATTTAATGATAATAGCGCCTTGGAGTAAGCAAGGAAACACTAAATAATTTTCACCCATAGTTTCTTGCGAACCGAAGCAAAAAAACGCTTTACACAGATTTATTTCCCCATTATTGGCAATTTTAATGTGATTCAGTGGTTAACTCTTTAAATATCACCAATATTGGTCGAATAAAAATCAGACTTAAAAATTAAAAAAAAAAAAAAAGTGTTTGACAAACTATAACACCACTTGAATTAGCATTGAAATTAACAATGATTTTCCCCTAAAAAGGTGCAAAATACCCCCTTGGGAACATCCGAATGCAACCAAAAGGGAAGGTTCACAACTAGACCTTACTAGGAGTCTGCGTACCAAGTTTCAACTTTCTAGGACATACCGTTTTTGAGTTATGCGAGATACATACTTACATACACACATACGCACATACATACGTACATATACGGACGTCACGAGAAAACTCGTTGCGATTAACTCTGGGATCGTCAAAACGGATATTTCGGGTGTCTGTACGTTACTAGGCATATATCCACGTGTGGTCGGGTCGAAAAAAAACTCAACATTCATTCAGGGGAGAGCAAAATGGAAATTAAGGCCGATTTTTGAGTGAAAATGTTTTTGCGAATACAATACAGTAGGCGCCGCTTAATGTGATCACTTTGGGACAAATACAATTTGAAAACAATAACCAACTGATAACAATAACCGAAAAAAAATCAAGGAGACACAAAAAATTGTTTTTTTTTTTTTTTTTTTTTTTTCAATTAAGGTGCATCTATTTTGGCAACCTCAAATTAAAATCACAATGACTGAACTGAACGCAGTTTTAAATTATAAATTATTAACTTAACAGAATGGAAATATCTGAATTATAAAAATTTAAAGCTAAATTATGCAATTTTTAATCACATAGTAATAGGTGAAGTAAAATATGACCGTTTTCCCTGACATTCGTAAACCAGTTTCAAAGCACATTCAGTTTTTCTATCTTTTCCAGCATGGTTTTGTATGTTGTTTAAATTTTAATTTAACTTCGCTTTGTTTTCAGTCTCGACATAGTTCTTTAATAGTTGACAAAGTAATGGCAACAATTTAGGTCCTACATCAATGCCTGCAACATGTCCAGCGACTGAATTTTTTTAGGTGCAAAAGAAAGTTTTCTTAGGGGGAGTCTGTGGTCACTGGGTCGAACTTTCTATAGCTTCATTCTTAAAAAATTTTTGAATTGCTATTAAAAACCACAAAAGCTACACAGAAAGTTAGTCTCGTCAGGGTTTGCCTATGTATTTCTGTTAATTGAGGAACAAAAACGGGGAAAAAAATGAAAGTTTATGGAAAAGTGATAACAATAAACGAAGACGCTGATTACAATATCCGACTTTTCTAAGGTGTGTTAACATACAATTGTACCGGGATTTCGTGATTCTGATTACATTAAGCGAATGATAACATTAACCGTGATCACATTAAGCGGCGCCTACTGTACTTTCTTTTTTGTAAAAGGAAGTAAAAAGAGAAGAGTGAAATAGTTTGGAAAACATTTAATTAAACTATGAGATCACTTCACAAACTTCGCAATAAATAACAGTTTAATCACGCCAACATACTCAAAATGCTGGTGAATTAACCGATTAAAAGTTGTTTGAACCATTCTGCGCAATGTTGTGACACAATCGCTACCCACTGAGTATACATTTTTTACGTACAACATTGTGCAATAATCATTGCTCAAAATTGATTATTTGTAAAGTAATGACAACTTTTTAAAAACAAACATGAATGATTTCATCCGAATGATTTAATGTTTCGATCAAAACATTTAGTCATTTTTGATAAGACACTGATGCGCAAGTTAAAACTGCAGAAGAAATAAATATCGATCATGATAGCTGAAAGATAACTTCGACCTCCACACCTTGCATGTTTGTTTATTTTTTAGCGTTGTTACTTTTTCATTCATATTCTGCTTAATCTCAATGCAGAAGGGGGGGGGGGTGAAAATGATTCATTGCACTTCAAAATGATTGTAAAAGTTATTCTATTCTTAAATTAAAAAAAAAGAGCTATTTGCCGTTGTTGTAATTGAGAAAGTAAGTATAACCATATTTTTGATAATATTCTCATAAAACTTTAAAATTTTCACAAATGCTCCCGCTTTTAAATTGTTTTTAACTTTTTTTTTTTTTTTTTGGTTTAATGATCATCTGTGTGGTTTTGGTGGCTTAAATTGAGAAATTAAACATACATAATCATTTGGAAAAGAATTAAATTTTTTGGTTTGCTCACAAATATTTCATCCGTTACATCTGTAACTCGGTCTGTAACCGTTTCTCTAAATCAGTCAAAAATAATAATAATAATAATAATTTCAAATTAGATTGATCTGTACTTCTAGATTGAGATAATTTTCAGCGTCTGTCGTTTTTTTTTAAAATTAAATTAATTTTTTTTTAAGGAACAAATTTTGTGTACCATTTTTTTTCCCATTATAAATTTTCTGCTAACCACATTACGAACGAGAAATTACATTTGCTTACGTGAAATAATTTTTCCTTTTTACCGAAATTAGCTACAGAAATAAAAAAAAAATAAATATTCGAATATTTTCTGTAACACAAATTGATAACAAAAGTGTTCGCGAAATGTGAAAAAAATTGAGAGTATTTCAGGAAAAATGTATTCAATTAGTTTCAAAAATGCAAACGATATCGCTCAAGCGTAGTTCTGGTAAAGCAAAGAGAAGCACCTATGTATATTTTATCGTTACACGAGTGAAAGTAATGAGAGAATACGAGATCTTTCCGTCGAACAGGCGAGGCGTTGGTACATCATTTCTTCATGAGATAGATTAAGCTGCTGACACATTTTTCAGTCGAATTTTCTTATCTCTTTTTGAAAAACGCTGAAGTAGTGTCGCGAATTCAGCTTAGTCTTTTACAGAGAAAGTTATGAAGTATTATGGGCCGATTTTTTAGCACTAGCTACTTGTTAATTGCATCTTAATTACTATAGAGCCGATTAAAAGCTGCTGTGAATGCAAAACCTCTGTACTGCCTACTTTGAAACTATAGCAGCCTTTTTCTTTCTTTTTTTTATAAATTTTTATAAATTCAAGATTGCAAGCATTTTCTTTCTTTCTTTCTCTTTCTCTCTCTCTTTTTTTTTTTTTTTGTAAATTCACGATACAAGTATTTCGATTTATCGTTTATGTTTAGAATTGTAGCGAAGCAGAAATCTTGTTTTAGCCTTCAAATTCCTTCATAGCTGAAAAAACCTATTTTTTGTTCACTAACTGTTGAGCAAACTGGAAACACATTTCTCACACTAAGCAAATCTGTTCGGTCAAAACTTTTCCAAACGATTTCCCACTAAAAAGAGTAAAAATTATTTCTACAGAGCTCCTTTGTATAAACTCAAAATCGAATCAAAAGTAGTATATAGAGCAAATTTAAAATTAAAGATCTGTCAGGAACTTCAGTAGTTAATTTATGAGAACAAGTGCCACAGAAAATAATTTCTAATTAAAAATCAAATGAATTCACAAAAGTGAAATGATTCTCCTGATCAAATTTGATTGTTATTTAACAGAAAACTATTTACCTAATAAATATGATCTATGGTAGTGGACTCATGCTTAATTAGACCTGTGAAAATTAATTAAATAAAAAGTAAGTGAGTTAAACATCACTTTTATTATTAAGAAACTAGCTGCGTCACCCGGCTTTGCACGGTTTACCTCGAAAATAAAAGTTATGTCAAGTGACGCGTGTTCAACAATCAGGCTTGAACAAAGGCAAAAAAAAAAAAAAAAAAAAAAAAAAAAAAAAAACCGATAAAATTTTGCGGCAGATTGCGGAAAAATAACCAAAAAATAAACATTTTAAATACCCCGATTACAGGAAAAGCCTCTAAAACAAAAGACAGAATTTTATTTTTTCATATTCGAGAAAAGAAAAGGCAACAGATCTTTCTTCTTAATGATCGCTACATGCCATATAGAGTAAAGAAATTACATACATAGAGTAAAGAAATTGTATATTTCTTTACTCTATGCTACATGCACGCTACAAATTATAATTAATAATAATTTGAACGGAGGAAAGCCTTCGAAAAATAAGAATTTTGTGTCGAAATCTAAGTGTCATAATTAATAGTTTTCAATTGATATCTCCGCTAATTATTATCGGTGGATTATGTTAAATAGCCAAACATGAAAAGACGGGAAGATTACTGTCTAACCAAGGATTATATGGAAAGGTAAACATCCGGTTTACACGCGGAAATGGAAGCATCTATTAGTTTTCAGGGATGTCAGATTTTGCAGATGTATGTTAGCCTTTAAATTAAGCAGAGTCTCATTCAAATAAGCGGAATACGCGCATAAAATTTTTATTTTTCCCCTCATTCAGATGGAGTCGCCTTAACTGGATGTTTGCCAATTCCATACAATCCCTGGTCAAACAGTACGAATCCATCGATACCTAGCTCGATGGTCAATTCACTGCCGTTCGGGAGAAGTAACTCAGACATACATAGATACATAGGCACATACGCTGTTTTTAATTATATAAGATAAATTAATACATGAACTACTTTGTGCTGAAAAGTTCAAGGTAAAATATTACGTAAAAGTTCAAAGATTTTAACAATTGCAAAGTTGTAAATTTTAACGTTGCATTTCATCTTGTACCCATCTATTATAATCAGCAATATATTTTGAGATACAACTAAGTTGACCAAATTTTCCAAGAGCAAATTGGGGACAAATATCTGCAGCGTCCCCACTTTTGAAATGAGTTGGGGACAAAAATAGCCATGAGCTAGCTTGTGTACAAACAACAACAGGGTCTGATATTGCGAGATATTTTGTTCAAAGAAAAAGTGGGGTGGAAGAGCACTTGTAAAACATAGATGTGTGCACAAATTCATGTGTATGTTAATAGTTTTAGGGCATCATAAGTCGGGTTATGACCTCCTCCCTGATTGTAGATGATGTGCCGCTTCCTTGCTTTTGGGATACTTTTCTATTTCTGCATCGCAAAACCATGCCATGCACTAAGACTTACGAGCAGTTTCTTCAGGAAGAAGCATAAAACGTTACATTTCAAAACAAAAACTGCTACAATATTGATAAATAATGAAATTTAGTGCTATATGAATCAATACTAGCTCAGGAAAATGAAAAATTATCTTTTTTCAATACTTCAGGAAAGTAGTAGTACAATATAGAATTCAAACAAGTATGACAAATGCGAAAAGAAAAAAAGAAGCAAATAGTTATTTCAATGTTTCACTAAACTAACTGGAATACCCGAAAAGATTTCAAATGATATTGAAATGCAAAGTTGTTGGAATGAAAAGCCAGGTGGGATTAAACGGTTAAAAAACTCAAAAATGTGGTTCCCACTTTTTGTAACTCACTATTTTAAAGGGCAGGGACAAACTTGCAAATGGGGACTGTCCCCACTAGATGGGGATGCTTGGTGGACTTGCAAATGGGGACTGTCCCCACTAGATGGGGATGCTTGGTGGACTTGGACATATTCCTTTGCCTTCAAATATGGTGAAAACCGAAAAATGATGAGAATTTCTTTTTTCAGAATTGCTTAGAAAATATGAAAAAGCTGATGCTACTTGGATCTTGCAGGCGAGCTATGCCATGTTACGTTTTAAGAAGTTTCTCTCAAATGTAACTCAATTACAAGCTTCATCAGGTAGAGCAAATTGTTTGAGCCACATTTAGTTATCTCAAAATACAAGTTTACAACGCTAACATTGACATTCGTTGTGGGCCAAACAAAATGAGTTCACAAAACTCTCTTGAATGACACGAAAAGCATGCGAAGAATCAGCCCCAGATTTATAAATTAACCCTGCAACAAATCTGTTGGGCCCCTCCCCATAAGCCAGCAGTGAATATTTGCAATGTTAACAAGTCTTAGCGCTAGTTTTTTTTTTTTTTTTTTTCAATTTTCAGGGCCGGTGGTCCTCTTAAGGACATGCCCCCCCCCCCGCACTTTGGGGTCTGCGGGTCCCAGATCCGGCCTGTGAAGAATGAAGAAGAGTTGAAAGAATCGAGCATTTTTTTTTTTTTTCAAAGGCCCGTTATTTCACAATTTTCCGGGGGAGGGAGGAGGAGTGGTGAAAAAGTACACACATTTGCAGCAAATTTGGAGGAAGACGATTTTTATTGTAAAATGGTTTAATGAAGAAAAAGAAAATGACGAGGGGTTTTATTTGTTTAATAAAAGTACGTAAATACCTATAAAACGTGCGCTTTTTAATTCAAAAAACTGCTGTACGAAATGATTCAACCTGCGCTCCAGCTCGAAACTTGAAAAAAATCTTTCAGAACCACTTTGAGTTCAGAACAAGCTCTTTTTGACCTAATTGATAAGGGCAACACTTCCTAACAATCTCAAAAAAAAAAAAAAAAAAAAAAAACAGAAGCTGAACAGATTCATTTTCACAGAGGACTGTGTACAATTGCCGCCGTCTCTGCTGCGACGGTAACGGTGCAATGCGCCTTGCCTCCGAACACAAAGATCTACAGCACAAGACGAGGAAATAACACCGAGGATACCGTACCGGTGGGAACCCAGCCGTAGGTGGGGTCTGGTCTTTGGGGGACCGGGCCCGTCCCTATGCCGGTCCCAAGCCCGGGTAAATGGGGAGGGTTTTACGATGGTGTAGCATCCACGTATGTAAAACGACCACTCTTTACTTGCGTGTGAGCAGATCTGCCCAATGGCTATCGAGTGGAACAGTGAGTAGGCAATGGGCACCACCGGAGTCAGGTCCGTACCTGGGTCCACGGTGTCTAGAGTCGTAAGTGGTTTAGATCTCGTTCCCTTATGGGTAAGGGGGCCCCGGCCGAAAGGTCCGTTCTCTGGAAGCCCCAGATGGCATAGCAGAGCGGGGTTCCCTGTTCCGTACCGTACCGGTGGGAATCGAACCCTCGACCTCCGGCTTAGAAAACTAAGTTTCTATACCACAGAGCCTCCCCCTCCCCTCCTACCAAGAAAATAATGTTTCCAAAAGAAGCAAAGAAAAGACAATGCAGAGAAGCTTCATACAACGCGTCATTTGATGGTCTTATAATTGTTTTGAAGTAAATGGGTTCATGAAGCATAAAGCAAAATTCAATGGGGATGGAGATTATCTTTTTTTCTTTGTAGAGACAGTTTAAAAATTACACAGGGGAGTTATGTTTCAGGAGTATTTCTTCTTTTATTAGGGGGAGGGGTTCTCGTTTCTGGTGGAGTGTAGTACTTGAGGAGTGTGGGGGAGGGGAGCGTCATTGCGAGGGGATTGCTATTACCCATATGTTATGAATATAAAATTTAAAAATCAAACTTAAAACTGTCAGAACGCAAAATAATTACATATTAATTAATAGCTGTTCATTTAAATATGAGAAATACAGTGAATAAGAAACATATTCTTAATTATGTTATGAATATCAAATATTAAATTAATTTCTGACCTTGGCAAGCTCTTCCTCCATTTATCAATTCAATATCGCCAGAAGAGGGAGAATCCGCTTCAACAAAACATATTGCAGAAGTGAAAATTGCTAATGAAAGCACGATTACTATTAAATTGATCTTCATCTTCCTAATTATTTTAAATTCCCGTTTTCTTTTTCAATTCAGAGGGTTTGCATGTTTTATATGCACTAATTCTAGCGGTCATTTGAACTTCGCTCCGATGATCTGATGATGACCTTGCAAATCGAAATAAATAAAACGTTGCTGTAATTTGAGTCATAACAGGAGAAAAGAGAAACTTTTATTTTGGACATGTGGATCACTTATTTTGATATATTGTTGCGTGACTTTTGATAAACATTGATAACATTTAAAAAATATCACTGCGCATGTCCCGTAAAATTAAATTATCTTCTTTAAAATGGCATCAAAACTAGCACCCCCTTTTGGCGCTAAATTGGCGAGTTGGCGGTAGTACCTTGCTCTTCTGCTAGCGATAAACAAATTGCTAAATACTTTATTCGCTAAATTTCGGTTTTTAATAATAGAAAATATTAATATTAAATTTCTAGGATAAAGATATCAAAACTATAAACTGTTTAGAACTGTGCGCTTGTTTGAATTTTTGTTTTAAAATGTAGAACTCTGATGTTTTCGGTATGGTATGGTAACCCCTTATTTTTCAAACCGCAAAATTCAAACATTCACTCGTGCCGCAACGAAACGAAATTGTTGTTGGTTGTTGATAAGTGGGTGGCGTAAAGTACGTTATTAATTTGTGTCGTCGCAGAGATTCTTGTTTAATTAAAAATGGATCTAGATGATTCATTTACTGAAGTAAGTCTTTGTTTATTTCGTTTTACGACGTAATTGTTAAAATGAAAGCAACGAAATAATGAATGTGTTATCTTGTTGACTTCAGTATTTCAAAACTGAAGTAGCTCAATGTTTTCATTTGTCAAAAGAACTCTTTTTTTTTTTTATATTGATATTTGAAAATGTTGCAAGCGTGTGGTTTACGTTGTAGAACTATTTGTACTCGGAGAGATTTTATACTAAAATGTTTTTACCATTAATTTATTTTGCAATTAGTTATTTTTGCTGATGTAGTATCTAGAGTGTCTTTCATGCTTTGAAGTTGTCGGGAGGGTCTTCCGAATCAGTATCAGGGCCTGGCCTCTCTGAATTAGACCAGCAAGGTTATGCATGTCATGAATGTGCTTTTACACACAATGTTTTACTATTTATTCTGATACATTTCAACATTAACTCATTTTCATCCCACATTTATAATTAACCAATAACCTTTCAGTGCTGTATCAAATAGTATTTAAAAAACTGAAAAAAAATTTAAGTGGACTAATGAAAATTTAAATTTTTGTTCAATAAGGATAATTTTTTCTTTATACTCATATTTGCATGTCATAGAAGAGTTCTTGGAAAATGCCTTCTCGCTCAATAAGAGGTTTTAAAGTTTGGGGCTTTTTGGGAAAAATAACAGGTTTTTGGTTAAGTTTTGAAGAAAATAAAAATAATTAAGATTTTGTGTTAGTTACCAAATTTTAAGCAAAATTGTTTCATTTTGACAGCTGCAAGAGGTGAAAAAATCTTTGGCAAACAATTGAAAAAAAATGTCAAGTGTCTCAATTATCAAAATTTTTCACCTGGCATTTTTTAAAATCTTTTTAAATGCCATTGAATGACATAGTATCACGCAAGTTTAAAAATGAATCTAAAATACTTTTTAATTTAATTTACATTTCAAATTTATAAAACAGTAATTTTCAAACTGTATTAAATTCAACACTTATTCATTTTTTCTGTTGAAAGATTAAAAATATCCTTCATCAACGCAATATGGCCTCTTTGGAGAGGCCTTGAATTTGAATTTTTAGGATGATGATTAATCATTTTTTATGAAAATGCAATTCATTGAGACATTAAAATGAAGTTTGATTGTATTTGACTTAAAAATAATTATAAATTACTTGAAAAATCCTAAATATACAGACAATAATGGTTCACTACATAATTATTATTCAACTAAAAGTAAGAGCTATTCATTCACTGGGGTGTTACAATTCATTGATTGAATGATCCCTCCTGCAAAAATAATAAGTTTATTTCAGAGCTTGTGAAGCTTTTGAATGCTACTCACTAGAGACGTACCGAGTAGCACTCGGCCTTTCACTACTCGGCCGAGTACCGAGTTCTCGACCTTTCACTACTCTGCCTTTCACTACTGTACCAAGTACCAATTACGTTTTAAGAAAAACCACCGACACACATGTGATGAATTTTGAACTTATTGGAATAGTAGTATAGACCTCCTTTACAAATTTGTGCTTCTACTTACGTTGTTTGTTCTGACTTTACTATTCAGCACAAAGGTATTTATTTATCTTATTATAGACCTCCTTGTCCATATAATAGTTTTTAAAACTAAATTCCTGCTGAAATTTAATTACGCATTACATAAACAATTTGTTTGTGTCAAAAATTTTACAAAAAAAATTATTTTTAAAATTAAAAATAAATAAATGAAAGGAATGATTAATCAAGTTGGAATTAAAACAAATTACAGTAAAATCCCTCTAATGCGGACACTAACAGGACAATTTTTTTTGTCCGCAATAGAGAGGTGTCTGCAGGACAGGGGTTTAATAATGTTATTTGCATTGGAACTGGGGAATTAAAAATTGTCTGCATAAGAGGGGTGTCTGTTAGGAGGGGTTTTACTGTATACCAATCAATTATAGTTCTAGTCCTCCAATCATAAATAATTTTTAAAAGCAGATAAAACAAATGTGCAGGAACACTGCAGACATGTGTTCCTGCCCCCCCCCCCCCCCCATTACAAGGAACGTCTTTTTCAGTGCATAACTTGTGAGCTAAAGAATGTAAAATTCGACAAAAAAAATCCGACTTTTGTCGGATGCCTTTAAATCCACGAGCTCAAATTTTTTGCATTGAAAAAGGAATTCCTCGTAATGCCAAAACATGTATCTGCACTGTGCTTTTAACATTGTTTTATTTCCTTTTATTTTTTAAGCAAAGGTATTTTTATATTTTTTATAACTACTTTTTGTTTGTAGCAAAAATTCATTTTTAATATAAAAATTCCATATTTTCTATACTTACCTTTTTTGCATAATTTTTAATAAATAAGTTTTATTTACTTTGGGGACATTAAAATAAAGATTTATTCCATTGAAGCATTACAAACTTCATTATTCTCAAACTTTAAATTTGACTTATAAATTTTAATTGTAAATGATTGCAGAATATAATGTTTGCTCTTTTTTTTATAAATTTTAGTATCTGTCTTGGACAATATTCAATTTTTTGCAACTACTCGGTATTGGCCGAGTATCTGCTCAGAATTTGGCCGAGTACCGAGTAGTTACCGAGTACTCGGTACGTCTCTACTACTCACAAAAGTTTGTCAGGTTGCATCATTTGAGGAAGAAATGAATAATAATCATTTCATGAAGATGAAGTTTTTCAAGTCTGAGAAAACTGTTACGTATGTGCATTAATGTTTAAAGAAAAGCTCTGTATTTTACAGGGTTGCCATGCAACTGGGAAACCTGGAGAAACTGGAACAATGCAGGGAATTCAAAATGCATCATTTCATGGTATTTTTGACATTTTTGTAGAATCTGTAACATGACCTTTTTTTTGCCATAACTTTTTAATTTATACTGTTTGATTTGCAAATTATTTTAACTTGTGTTAATGTGTTGGTAGGAAAAGCTCAAAATAAAATATGCTAATTAAACAGTAAAGTAAAATATTATGGCAAAAAAAGGTTACGTTACGGATTCTACATAAATGTCAAAAATACCGTGAAATGACCCAAATTCAAAAAAAAAAAAAAAAAAAAAAAAGGAAAAAAGAAAGAAATGGGAAATCTGGGGGAATTTTGGAAATTTTCTCTAAAACCTGGAAAATGCAGTTAATTTTTAAATCAAAGTTGCAAAATCATTACCCATATGTATAAAATACCAAAATAAATAATCAAATAATAAGAAAAAATTATTTATTGTTTTATTTGACATGAATCTTGAATTTTATGCCAATTTAATTTAGAGAGCATGAAATTAGTCAATATTCATTGTTCTGTTTAACTTTTATCTTTTTAAGTTAAAAGAAGGCTTTCTTTTTCTTGTATAAAACGTAAAATATATATAAAAGTTCTCCTTATTTTTACATTTTTGTTTGGTATTTTTGTTCCCTTTGGTGAAAATATCAAGATATAAATGTTCTTTTTAAATAAATCAGTGTATGCTTACAGTGAAAATACAGGATTTGTTTTTTTTTTTTTTCAAAAACTGAGTTTTGATCCTATTTTTATTTTTGTATTTATATTAACATAAAACTCAGACCAACCAATTGATTTTCAGAAGCTGATTCAAAGGACTAAAGCAAGAAAAGAATATATTGCTTTGAAAAAGTATGAAACAGCTGCATTGGTTGGCAAGAAGCGCAGTGTACTGCATGATGAATATCAAATTCCAACTGAAAGTATGTTTCTCATATTCATCTTTTCTTAACTACAGTCGGCTCTCGTTTTATGCGGGTTTAATTTAGGCGGTTTAAGATTTGACACCTTTATTTTATTTTACGCGTATAAGTTTCGGTTTTACTCGGATGCGGCAATGCAAACATAAAATTTTCTCCTCTTTTTTAAAATCCAAACTCCTTAAAGATTACAGATTACACGTAATAAACTGTGTTTGGCATGCTAATAATCGAGCTTGAGCCAGTGATAGAGGTATAAAATTTCCGGAAATTTTGAAGTGGTGGGAAAAAACTGGTCTTTTACCGTTTTTTTTTTCAGGAAAAACATGGGAAACATGGATTTTTTTATGAATAAAAATAGGGATTCTTAATAGCTCTGTGTTTCTTGGAACATATAAAGGGTTAAGCATTAAAAAATATATGCAATCCACACATCTTCTTTTTCTACTTGACAGAATTACACATAAAAGTAAGTTTAATTAGAAAAAGAAACAAAGCAAAAAAAACCCTTTTTGTTTTATAACTGAGAGCTTTCTTGGTCAAACACCAGAAATAAGTCAAGTCGTCGTTCAACCAATAATACTGAGTAATATATGTCTAATCGTAACAATTACATTTTCTATTTTAGATCGCCTTTCAGACTTGAAATAATAATTGTAATTTTTGACTTTCAAACATGATTGATATTGTTTGAAAGAAAAATAAGTATTATATTTCTCTTCCTTACAATGTAACTTTACTGTCTGAAAATGAAAGCTTTTGAGTTTTGATTTTTTCCAACCCAGTCTAGAAAAAGGTAAAACATTCCATTCCATGTGTTTTCTTTGGGGTAAATTACAGGCTTCAGACAGTTTGTGGTGTAATGTAATTTCAGAAAAATAGAAAAGAAAGCTTCCCACAAACATGATGAAAAATTACTGTCATTTACTAAGCGTCATAACAAGTTATAAATTACGGCGTGTATTTGTTTTACCTTTTTCATCCGCCATTAGACAGTGGCTACAGCTCCCCCTATAGTTTATTGGAGTTGCAAATTTGTAAGAATGTGGGTTTTTTTTTTTATTTTTAAATCGTAAACTAATTTAACTAACCATATTTTACAGCAGCATTTAATTGGAATGTAAAGTCCAAATCAAAGCCAAATTGGTTTTTCTTTTCCTTTCCAACAGAAACCCCAAACCAAAACTGCGTCCTGATTTCTAAAGCTGAACCAGAACTTAAACTGGAGTTTCAGTTTGTTCATACGGTCGGTCGTGCTAAGCACAGTAGTAAAAGAAGTCATACCTACACTTTTGAACAAAACTGAGATTTTGTAACCAAGTTTTTCTCTGTTTCGTATGTTTTTGGGTCATTACATCAGGAACTATTTTTTAATATATTCTGAAAAAAAAAAAAAAAAAAGACATCTTAATCACAACTATATGGAAGAGCCAAACTTTAAAACACAATCTCCCTGCAATGCAGATTCCACTTTTGTGCTTAGCATGGCAGTATACAGGGTGAGGCAAAAAAAAAAAAAAAAACCCTCGGAAGTAATTTCATTTTAATGAACGTCTTATTTATTTTTGTCTCTCACTTTATTAGAAAATAATTTACAATATATATCTCCCAGTTTATGAATTGTTTTCAGTTTTCTTACAATTTTAAGCAAAAGACCTGCTATTTTAAAGTTGTTTAACCCAGTAGAATGACTGTTTGCTTGTTGCGCCTCACCAAACAGTATTTGATGCTGCATGCTACTTCAAGTGGCTTAGAAATTATAGTCGATGTCAAGAAAGTGTACAAAAACGAACGGCGAACATTTCAGGAAACATCGCCAAAATCCAAAGTCAGGCTTTATGTGAAATACACCGCCAGCTCAGTCAATTCCAGCCGAGGACTGCAGTTTCGTGCCTATTAGCACTCATCAGCCCGGCATAGGAAAGTGACTGAGCTGGAGATGGAAAACCTCTTAAGGAAGCCAAGAGTGCGAAACTAACTGGTAGCTAATTATAGAATTAGCAGACCAGACGAGTGACCGAAGCAATGGTTCGGTTCAACTCGAAGATTGAACGCGAGGCAAGGAGACTGGAGAAGCTCAGTCACTTTCCTATGCCAGGCTGATGAGTGCTAATAAGCACGAAACTTCAGTCCTCGGCTGGAAATGACTGAGCTGGCGGTGTATTTCACGTATTTCTGCTTTAGCCCTGGCTAATGGGCGGTAATTTACTGAATAAAGTCAGGCTTTGTCTGATGGAATCAGCACTAGCGACAAAAAAATCTTTTTTTGTGGATGAGGGCCATAAAGCAGGGTTGGCCGGATTGGACCCAATTGGGTTGGACCCAATGGGTTTTTTTGAAAAAACCCATTTAAAAAAACCCATTATTTAGCCCACTTTTGGGTTTTTTAAAATTTTCTGAGAACTGTTTTTTTAAAAATAATTAATTTAAATACTTTTACAATTTAAACTTTTTTTTTATTTCTTCTTCACAATAGGCAATGGACATAAAAAATGAATTTTGAACTTTAATAGTATTTCTTAACTCTTAAGGGCATTAAAAAATGCTTCAAAGATTTTAAATAAATATATTTAACATTTTCCTTCAGCTGGTCAATAAGGAACTCAAATTATCTTGACTAAGTCCTGTCATGTCAGATTTTCTCAATATTTGCAGATTGTACAAAGGATACTACTTTAGCTAAAAGCCTCTCATGTGAATTATTTTCTGCAAACCAACACGTCACAAAACTCGAATAAACAAAGTATATTTTTTAGAAATTAACAGGTTTTACAAATGGTCGGACAGAAAACGGAATAGGATGTACAGTATTTTCATTATCTTACGAAAAAGTTTAATATTTCTTACTCTGTACACAGAAATAGAAAAACAGGCAACATAAAATTCAAAGAAATGTCTCGATTAAGCTGGAATTCAGTAAAAAGGGATTTAAACTACTTGAGGTTCTACAGTAGTTTTGCATAGCAAAATGAAATACCATAAAGTAAAATACAAAAAAAAAAAAAAAAAAATGTCGAAATTAAAAACGAACAAATAAACAATAGATTTTATCACTCAAGAAGTAACTTTGCCTTAACTGTTGGTAATCATGCAAACTAAAAAAATCTGAAACTTCACCATTCTTGAATTTTGTCGTCTTTTATACCTTTCTTTAGAAAACACTGAATTTTCCAGCTTTCTTTATCAAGACAATTTTTGTGCTTTGTCCATATACTTATGCTACAATATGCTACAAGTACCCCACCTTTCCCCTAAAAAAAGACAAAAAAACCCACATTTCTTTAAAAAAACCCAGCTTTAGTTGGGTTTTATTTAAAAAAACCCTGGGTCCATGGCTTTTTAAAAAAAACCCGGGTTTTTGCCAACCCTGCCATAAAGTGAATCAAAAAGTGTACCAGAAGGACATTTTAGAAGCTGTTGTACTTCAGTGGATGTAAGAGCACTTCAGCATAGCAATGTAGCAGGGTTGGGTTTTGGACTGTCCAAAACTGGTTTAGGACAGGACAGGTGGTTTTTACCGTACAAAACTGTCCAAAAGTGTCCGAAACTGTCTTAAACTGTCCAAACAATGCTAAAGCTAAAGCAGTGTAATCTAATCAATTATCATTTACTGCACTATTCGTAATGCATAAATATAGATATTAATGAGGTTTAATTAATCTTTGATAATATCTTTCTCAAATGATTTTACTGAAAAAAATTGCCAGTAACTATTACATAAAAACTTCCTTATGTAACAGTTGGTAGAGTTATGAAAGGTAATTCACAACACTACCAAGACAACTAATTTCAGTTCTATTTATAACTCAAAGGAATGTTATTAAATGTGCAGTATTTAGGTGCAAAAAAAGCTTAATTTTTTTTTAATGGTTTTTACAAATAAGTTTTACGATATGCTTTAACGAAAATTATTTTTTTTAATCATAAATTAAAGAACAAGAAATTGATGATTAAACACTTCTGTTATAAAACTTATGAATTAAAAAAAGAATAGCACATTTTTAATATAATACATTCTGTAACTATAAAAAATTGTAATTTATTGCATTTAAGTCAATTGTTTTAAGGCCATGTCACACGTAACGAAATTCGCTCAACCTACCCGTTCAACTTCAAGCTTTCATCCAACTTTCTCTTGGAGAAGTTGAACAGGGTTTCCAGGCTCTCAAATGAAGGGTTGATCCTAAACGTGGCTTCTGTCTACCACTTTAGGTGACTTAGCACAATGTACTCTGAGCGATGTTTTTTGGATTTAATGGGGTTTTTTTTCTCAATTTATTTCAAAACTGTAAATAAATTTCAGTTTTGAAAGTTGCAATCTTTCGAAATTATGAAAAAGTGATTTATAAACATGTTGATTTTACTAGCTCAATACAGCGATAACAGCCCTTTTACCTAATAACAATGAGTAAAAGCAGGCCTGGATCTGTAAGTTTTGATCCCCCCTTCCCCGATAAGAGTTGAATAAAACATGGAAGCTTTTCTTCACTATTTTTTTTAAATTCAATATTATTATTTGTTTATGTTTTAAACGGCTATTTTAATTATCAGACAAAGTTTTTTTTTTGACTTATTTTGTTTTTGAGGGAGTTTGAAATTCTTAACTCCTGATTTTTTTTCCTCTCATTTTACGTATAAGTTCATTACATAATCAATGGACCATAAGAAACTTTTTACAATAAAAAATTTTGTTTTATCCATCTTTCTGGGTCCAATAGCAGGTTTTTTTTTTTTGCAAATGTTGGTAACTCTTATGTAACTATTACCTTTTTTTACACTTTGATTAGGCTTGCTGCTTTTCATAATGTATTTAAAGTTTTTTTTTAAATAATTTTATTTGAAACGGACATTTTCGTGGCTCATGTTAAGGTAATTCTATGTATTTATTTCACATTTGCTGATTTTCCGAAATAAAATCTTTTAATTATCCTGATACTTTACAGAAATTCCCAAATGTGTTTGCAACCTTGAAGGTTTAAGTGTATTCGTTTATCCAAAAAGTTTTCCAATTTCTTGGGTCGTTGCCCTGACCCCCCAACTGCGGGCATGTAGATCTGGACCTGAGTAAGAGTCGATATTTATAAATAACTTGTCTAATTATGTAAAAGCTGTGATTTTTAAACCAGTAAACTTGTCTACCACTTTAAAATATGTGGCAAAATTTAATAACAGCAATTATAAATCAAGTTAAATGGACATTTCCGAGTTATTACTTTTAAACACTTATCTGCCCAAAACCTGACTAAAAAATTTGTATTTACTATGAAATTGCTACAACAAATGATTCTCAGTTTAAAGTATTTTGATTTCATACACTAGAGGAAACTTTTCGACTATTTTGGATTAAAAAAAATATATGTTTAGTAAAAAATCCCAAACAGAATGTTGATTCAACAAGCTGCTTGTCTGTAGAATGAGAGATGAATAAAAGAGCTACTATTAGTATAGGATAACAAGTATTGGAAATAGCAGTATATTGAATAGTAACAATAATAATGACTATTTATTTCTTAAATTTTTTAAAGCTGAAAGTGAAAGGCAATGCATACATTTGTGTAGTTTAATTTTCAAACTTTAGTAAAATTTGCATCTTTTGTCAACATTTACATTTATTCCCACTCTAAATCTTTTCTCCTCAAACCATGCAGTGATAAAATACTAATTTCAAATCCTTTTGCACACCATGTCTATTTCTAAGTTTGGAATGGATCAATTCAAAACTGGAAAATATCCTCTCTATTGATGCTGAACATGGGTATATTGTTTTGTCTAAAACTTTCCCATCATACTTTTGCTGAGACATCCTGAATTGAGAGATAACCGCTACAAAAGCTATTAGAGTTGGTATTTAAGTTTTTGACACTTATGTCTTTGGTTGTATCAAGCAACTATTAGTTCCTCTATAAACAGAGAATATTTATATTAGAGAAAAAATTAATAACATAAAAAAAGTAAATATCACCATTCAAAATATTTAGATACTATTATACTTAACTATTGAGTTCTGATCAACTTAGTTTCATTTTTACTCAAAAGAAAAGAGACATTGCATAAATCCTTTCTCAGAAAGCCTTTTTGATTGATAAAATTAATTGTATCTAATTGTTACAAATGAATTAAGTTATTAAAAAGTTTAAAACAAAACTACTTTGAAAACAAGCTGTAACAGTTATCTATAACTACTTTTACAGTGTAACAAATTTACAAGAAAATTTATCAATTAATTTTAATCAAACTTATTAATTGAACTATTAATTTTAATAATATACTGTGAAATAATTTTTCAGCATCAGGAAACCATATGTGTTTATAAAAACTATCAATATCAGTATTGGAGTTTTTAACAGGTCTTGTCAAAAACAGTTTTTTTTTGTCAAAAACCCAACCTTGTCTAAGTATTATTATTTTGCTATTGAATGTACACCAAGTGTAGTTGTTAAAATAGAAATCTTTTTAGCAATACACAAAAAGTGGAATAACAAAATGTTCTACTTTTATATATACATGCTACTGTTTTTATATGAAACCTCTGTACATGACCCATTCTATTTTATCTTTCCAACACATGCACATGAAATTTATTACTTTAAAAAAAATCAAAACTTAAAATTTTTAAATAGTGAAGAGTATAAAGTACTTATTGCATAGTTTACAAGTTACATAGAACGCAAGAATACCAACTTTTCTACTGATTTAGGCAGGTTTGTACTATTTTTCATAGTTTGAAAAATTGGACTTAAAATGGTTCTATTGATTTAATTGAGTCATGCAGGTACATTCAATTAAGTAAGAAATTGTGAGATGTTTTACTTTTGTTCTCTGAGAAGAACAATGCTTCATAGATGTTTTTACAGAGCATACTGAAAGAACACATTATCTTTTATAATATATACCAAGAAAGAAAAAAAAATTAAAAATAGTTCATTTTTTCTAGTATTCTTTAGAGAAACTGACACATAAAATTTATACATAAACTTTATTTACAATAAGTTTCATAATTACACACACTCATATCTATTAATACATAATTTCAATTACATTTCAAAGTTCAACAATAATTAACTTCGCCCTGGAACAAACATTTTTTGACTGCAACCTCTATAACTGCATCTGTACACAATAACTTGAAATTCTTTCTCACATAATCTAAAATTATGAAAACAAATTAGACAAGTATATATAACATGAATATTATGCAGGGAGGAGGACAGGCAAAGTACCCTCTAGCTTTTATGAAATGTAAAATCAATGTATTTCCATAAAGTATAGGCATGGTGTGTGTGCTGTTTTTAAACAATCCACATGTTATACCAGACAGCCCGGTTATCATATCCAGAGACTACAGTTTCGTTTTTATTAGAACTCATCAGTCCGGAAGAGCGAATAACCGATCTGGAGGCCGATGTCATCTCAGCGATAACATCTGCCTCCAGCCTCTGATTGTGATAACCGGGTGTCTGGTATTTTATATGCAGAAGAAAACTTAAATAAAAGATGATAAATTGTAGCAAAAAAAATGTGTTGTTATTAATAACAATTGATTTATGATGTGTATATACTTAAATGTTTAGGACAAAGGAGCTAAACATTTATTTCATTTATTCATTTGTTTATTTTTTGTGCATATTTCTATTGCATGAATTTAATTTATTAAAGAAGATGAACTTTTGTTGCTATTAAATGTTTGGAAAGTGAAGCTTATCTATGAATTAATATTTAACTTTGTGTATGTGTAATGCAATATTTGGCCAACTTTGATGCACTATAACTCTGACACCAGATGAATTTCAGTCACCAAATTGTAATCATAGGTTCATACAATAAAAAGGTGCTACGTGTATCAATTTCATTGTTTTTCACTCGGTCCCTCTTGAAATAATTTGCTTTAAACTTTGCGAAAATGCAATATTTGGCCAACTTTAATGCTCTATAACTCTAGTACCAGTTGAGTCTCAGTCATCAAATTGTAATCATATTTTCATGTCATAAAAAAGGTGTTACCTGTATCAATTTCATAATTTTTCACTAGTCCCTTTTGAGATATTTGACTTTAAACTTAGCCAAAATTCGATTTTTTACATTTTTGAAAAAGTTTGCAAAAAAAAAAAAAAAAAGGACAAAGTTTCCAAGTTTAAAATTCCTACAGTATGTAGTCCTATATTTTATCTACACAAGAAAAAAATATAGCTGAGACTCTCCTCCTTTTACTAATTTTGTTGCCCTAAAACTCGTATTTTATGCTAATTTTCAGTTTGTAATTGTTAATTTTTTTTCTTCACCTTTCTCACCATTTAAAGAATATTTTGCAAGCAAATCGTATCTGGGGCATCCTTCTGGTGATGTAGGATTTCGTTTTGTCCTGATAACTGTAAAATTAACCGAGTTAGATTCATTTACGTAAAACTTGTTTTTGGTCCAAAAACGGCAACTAAGCAAACTTAAAATGGTGGGTTAAATAAAAGTATGAGTCTAAAAAATTTTCTTTTAACACTTTTGAACTCACCTAGTAGTGAGAATTAACTAGTAAAAAAATTAGGAAAATCAAAAATGTCGAATAACACGGCCTGGGTGATTTCTACGGATTGACCCATTACCGTTGCTCTTGCTTCAGATTGTTTACAAACATTCATTGATTTGGCAAGATTGCACACTACGAGATTGGCGAATTTGGCAAGGAAATTCTTACAACCACTTTGAACTAGAAATTGACCTTTTAACACAATAATAAGGTGGAGGTTTATGAAATATTACGTTTTATATTTGTTTTTGACGAAAATATAGTAATAATAACTCACCTGAAGTTATTCTAGCAGTTTATTCCATTCCTTGCACACGCTGTTGATGTTGTTACAGGCAGCCATGTTGTATTTTGACGTAACAGGTCAAAGGATTGCTTCCTCCTGATTGGCTGAAAGTTGAGGTTGATCCAACTTTTTTGCTGAGAAGATAAAAAGTTGAATGGAATACGTTCAACCTCGGAAAGCATAGCACACGGGGATTTTCCTGTCGGAATTCGCTCTCGCGGTTGAGTCGAATCGAAGTTGATCGTCAGGTTGAACGAATTTCGCTACGTGTGACATGGCCTTTAAGTAATTATTGCACTATATTTTGAAGACTTTCTTTTGCACACATGCATAAATGTCAAAAAAATTGGTTTATAGAAGAAAAAAAAAAAAAAAAACTCCTGCATACATATTGAAATTTTTAAGGAAGAATTTAATTTCTATGTAACTAGATTAAAATCAGCCACATAAATAAGTACATATATATTCATACTTGAATGTTCACATTGAATAAATATATTAAATAGTCAAATAGAAAGAAAAAAAAAGACATTTTGTTCTGTTTCTGATATTTTCTTACAGAATATAGTTTCTCAAAAAGTAATGTTGGACACTTTTGGACACAAGGGTTTTGAACAGAACTTGTTTACCCTGCTTTCATTTGACGCATGCATAAACATAAAGAAATTTGGTTACTAATGTTGAAAAAAAAAAACTAAATTAACTCATGCATACCAATTAAAATTTTAGTCAAGAATTCAACTTCTATGTAATTAGATTAAAATCAGCTGCATAAATAAGTTGAATGTTCTCATTGAATAAATGTTCAATATAAAACATTACTTTGATACACTTTATTCTGTTGTTTTATGTTTTATAAGAGAATTCAATTTTTCTAAAAATATAGTTTTGGACACTTTCCGACAGTTTTTGACACAAGGGTTTTGGACAGGACGGTAAAAACCAGGGTTTTTACCGTGGTTTTTACCGTAGTGTCCAAAACCATGCCAACCCTGCAATATAGACTGGACATTTCAATTTGACTCCACACCAGTTCATACGGCCAAAAAGACAAAAGTCGTGCAAGGCGCATTTGTTACACTGTATGGCATGTTTTAGAGTCAAAGGTCTACCCTAAACTACACATAAGTTTGGACTCTCTAAACCAATTGTTTCATGGGGAATAGGATTGATTAAAGGACTTGCGACCCTTGAATGAAATTTTTCAATCAGTTGCACCTTTGTTTTACTTCAAAAGGTGGCCAGTTTAAAACCAATTAATTCATTCATTGCTAAAGATCTTCTCATATTATTGTTTTTTATGTTTTGTTAATTTGTTTATTTTTAATAAAGTTATACGGAAAATTGCTTGCCCCGTTTTTTTTTGCCGCACCCTGTACATTTGGTTCGCACAGTCAGCAGAAACATAGTTCTGTGATTAAAGTTATGCTTGTTTGTTTTATGAAAAAGGAAAATAAATTCTTCACTAAGGATATTGTTTTTTTTTTTTTTTTTTGCAGAAAGTATTAAATGTTTTTTGATCTATGCAAATTATATTACCATGCAACAACTTGCATTATCAAAGTTAGTATTTTAACATACAAAGAGGGGGTGGGGGTAAAAAATTGCATCAGAATTTAAGTATGAGAAATTTCTAATTGCTTTTTGCTGAAAATTTCAACCAAAACTTCCTGAAAAGTTGAAAAAAAAAATCATTTTTAAAAATTTTTTTCCAAAGTGGAAATAAACCCCATGGGGAAAAAAATGGTTTTTCTCATTTTTTTTCGGAAATTTTCCGTTTTTTTTTTCTGATTGTTTTCATCTCTAGCCACTGAAGACATTTTATGCGATTGGTTCCTGAGCTCTTTCCAGAAGTAAAGTTATTAAACTCACGCAGTTCAGAACTCGAAAAGCTTTTAGGAGTGACAAAGGAGAACAAAACCAACCAGGATACAGACATCAATGACACACAACCAAAAAAATTCACACATTGAAAATTATTTAGCCATTCCTAGACAATACAAATGCTCTTTCTGATTCGATAGTGAAGGAAGATTCTATCATGGAAATCACGTAAGTGATTATGGATGCGTTAATGCTCTGCAAAGAACTACACAGAAAATTTTTTAATGACTGCAAAAAAAACTATCATAGCCAGCTCCTTTTTATAAACAACAGGAAATTAATGTATGTTTTCTTTTATGCATGTTGTGCATACAAACCGATATAAGTATACATTGAGCTTATTATACAATTAATCATCACTAGAATGAAGTATTTTTTTTACCTACGCAACCTAACCTCTATTTTAACGCTAATGTTAAGTCTTTATTTACGTGGTTTTGATTTACGCGGCATTTCCGTAGAACAAAACCCCCTCGTGAAACGAGGGTGTACTACTGTACATTAAATTTGTCAAGTAAATATTAAAATCTCAAATGCAATTCAGTCTGACTGTCAGAAATAAAGAACTGCTTACCTATATTTGAAAAAATAATTATTATTGGTTATTATTCATATTTTACACGTTGTAATCTAATTATTTATTCATTCTGAAAATTTTAACTTATTTCTTAAAGTTGAATGTTTCTTGAAAAAATTGAAAAATTAAGTTGATAATCAGCAGTGGCAGGACGGATGTAGTCCACAGTGGAAGATAGACTGTTTTATCTCTTCATAGTATAAAATGAAGTCTCCAAAAAGAGTCTTTGTTTGGATGCGCAAAACTCGAGAACTACCCGACTGATTTCGTTGAAATTTTCACAGTATCTTTATTTTAGTCCCAAAAAGGTTTGCAGACCAATTCAAAAAAATTTCGACGAGTAGTTCTTTTTTTTATTCCAATTTAGGCCCAATTTTCACATAAATTCTCGAATATGGGGGTGAAAAATTACTTGCACATATATTAATATTACACATCGTTAGAAAGGGTAGAATTTTCTGCGTTCTATGCTATTTGTTCCAATTCTCTAACTTGATTACGGTGGGAGTTATTTGCGTTTTTAGCTTGTGATTTTTTTAGGCTTAGCTGACATTTAGGCACTACGTTCTTCATTAAATAAACCAATAAAAAGTGAAGGAATTGTCCCAAAGTTTTCTTTTTGATACCATTGGAAAAAGCGACATTTTTTGCTCCAGATCTATCTTGACCTTTGGTCGAAAAAGTAAGCTTCTAACTCCAAAGGAAAAAAAGCGTACAAGCCTTTTTAAATCAAATTCAAAAAAATCGCATTTCCATTCAAATTGTTAACCATTTGCTTTCGCAATTTAATTCCTTAAACTTATTTTATTTTGTGTTTCTATGGTTACGCTTTTTAAATCCATCTTTCTCGATTTAATTTCTTAAAAGTATTTTAATATTTAACGTCATTGTTTGGAAGGGAAATTTTCCTGATGTTTTTTTAAAATTTATTTAAGCCTGATTGTTGCATATACGTCACTTGACACAACTTGTATTTTCAAGGTGCACCGGGCAAAGCCGGGCAACGCAGCTAGTTTTGAACTAAAACAGGGTTCGTACGCTCCTTACAAACTCCTTATAAACTCCTGCTTTTTAAGAAAAGAAAATAAGGGCCCTTAAAACTGCTATTATCTCCTTAAAAACTCCTTATTTTTTTATTCTACATGACCTTAAAAATGTTTTTCTATCGCCAATCCGATATGAGTGATTACGTTGTACCTAATTTTACCAAAATTCCGCTATTTATTCGTTTGCTAATACCGGAAATCCGATTTTTTCGTTAGACAAATTTCTTCCCCACATCCAAAATTTTTTTCCAAATTTATGACGATTATGTATATAGCTATTTGTAAAATAACATCTTGTAGATTTTTCAAAGTACCATTTTCAAGTTTTTTTTTTTTTTGGCTTCTATAAATTCTTTTATTTACCCTCCCCCCCCCCCCCCTTGTATTTGAATTTGATTCCGAGGCTGCTGACGTCAAAGAAAATGCAGTAAATGCATATTTTACTATAAATTTATGTAGTATGTTTACGTGAGTTCAATGTTTTGTATGAAAAAATAAATAAATAATATTAGAGTTGTACATATTTTTTCTGAGATAAATTTTAAAAAATACATCTTTAAACAAGAAACTAGTCCTTAAAAAATAAAATGAACTCCTGCGAAACTCCTTAAAAACTCCATACTTTTGATTTTCTAAGTTGAGTATGAACCCTGTAAAAGGATAACTACTAATTAAGCCGTACTTTAATTAAGAGAGCCTAATATTAGATTCACACTAATCATTCAAATAGATCATTGTTTGCACAGTTAACAAAATTACTACTTTGATATTAAATTGGCCTCGATTTTTAAAGATTAAAAAAAAAAAAACAGCATAATGAAGTCAAAGAATTATTTAGAATAGTTAAAGTTTTCTAAGTGTGAAATACACAATCTAGTTATTTATCAAGAAGATAGTATAAGAACTAGATTTAATTTTATGTTTTACAGCAGACTTTTTAAATCAAGTTCTAAAAATCCTATTTCCATTCAAGTTAATCATTTTATTATCAAGTTATATTTTTTTAATTTTCGTGTTTCCATGGTTACGCTTTTTAAATCTATCTTTTCCATTTTAATTTCTTAAAAGCATTTTAATACTGTCATCATTGATTGGAAGGGAAATTTTGCCTGATGTTTTATTTTTTATTTAAGCCTGATTGTTGAGCATAAATCACTTGACACAATTTTCATTTTCATGATAGACCGGGCAAAGCAGCTAGCCTCCAAATAAATTGAAATGTCCTCAGATTCAAGCTTTATTCTATACAAAAGACTTAACATGTTCTTATCTTTCCACAATGGACCTCCTACAATCTCACAAAATGTTGAATAATTTCTAAAAAAGAAAATTAAAGCATTCAGTCATGAACATTTTCGGTGAAGAAGTTGGATTAAATTTTATTTGTATTAGCTAGCCAGCACTTTCAGTTTATTGCACATATTATCCATAAAACTTTAAATATTATTAAATACCTACCAAACCAAACTTAACAAGCAAAATGTTCGTCTTAACCGTATAAAGAGAGTTTAACTGTATTTAAATCATAAGTATATTGGCGCTTTGGAAACGTTCGTTAATTTGTTATTAAAATTCAAATATTGTTGGTAAGTCTTCACAGATAATTTTGAGCCAACATCAACATGGCTTATTCAACAAATGCAAAATGAAATCAAAGATATTAATCTTGTAAAATTAAAAATAATGATTTATTGCACAAAGCTTGCAGATCTGCAAGTTTTGTGCAATAAAATATTATTTTTAATTTCACTTTTCTACACAATGTTATTTATTTCTATTAATCTTGATTTTCAAAATCCTGACACTTTTCAAAAAACAAGAGCACATGTAGCATATGGCTTTCTGTTTCTATTTTTAATGGTTCTTTTTTACTTTCATCTCAATTAAGAGTAGTTAAATTAATTTTGAAGATATTTTAACTTGCAAAAAGCTCAGTAATAAATTAAATCTGGAAATAAAAAATGAGGTGTGGTTGTGTTGAACAGTAAGAAATGAAAAGCAGAATCTTGTACATGACTGGGAATGCAAACCCATAACGAAAATAAACTTATCACAATCATCTCAAAAACCAAAATTTATCTTTGAAAAATTTTGTCTTTCTTTGATAATTTTCAAAAAAATGACAAGATAGTTTTACTCAGTAAAAACTTCCAACATTTTCATTATTATTTTTATTTATTGTTTTAATTTTGCAATTGCAAATTTATAGTTTTTTCACAAAAATAAATTTTTAAATTCAAAGTTTGCATTTTATAATGTAAATTATTTACATCAAGTAAAGTTGCATAGTAAAACTGAATAAGTCTTTTAGGGGGGGGGGGTCTACACTTTTATTTTGTGTTATTGCACATAAATTTTGAGTTACTTATTTTCTTTGTGCATGAACCTGTTATTCAAATATTTTAGATGGGACTTTAAATGATCTGGAAGAATCTCCCAAACGGCAGTGCATTGAAATGCAAAAAGATGCTTCTTTGAGCAGTGGACAAGAAAAGGAGAACATAGAAGAACCTACATTGTCACCATTTGTCCCATACGCAACTTCTAAGTCTCGAGGATTGGCAGCTCTAAAAAAACCTGCTCATGATACTGGTAAGCTACAGTACGACATGTAATTTTTTTTCTTGTGAACTAAATAGTTACTATCCTGATTTTTTTTTTTTTAACTTTATTGTTTAAAAGTATTTTTATGAAATTTATTTGAAATGTGTTTGAAACTAGTTGATTTTTCTAATGTTCTGGATTTATGTCTTGTAAAGTATTCCTTTGATTAAAACTTTTTTGCTCAAGGTTGATTAATGTTTGAAACTTAAGATTCAATTGCTAATTGATGTGCAAAAGTTGATATGTCTAGGGATTATTCAATCTTGATTTAAAAGTGTAATGTTGATTACAGAACAAACAGGTTTCCCTGTGGATTTTTTTTTTTTGAAAAGGGTACTCTTTTCCATTAGAACATCTATAAGGATAAACTTCAAATTGTATTCTTTGGATTTTTTAGAACTGAAATCACATTTTCAAAATTCTGGCAAAAATTATTAAGGCCACAAAAAAAAAAAAAAAAAAAAAAAAAAAAAAAAAAAAAAAAGAGAGAGAAGAAGAAGAAAAAAAAAAAAGATGGACCGCTGCAATGAATTAGATTTTACAGTTATTTCATGCTGTAGACGGATTATAAAATCAAAAAGCCGCATGAATACTTATTGTATGAGTTGGTGGTCTGTAAAATGATTTTTGCTATTTTTCGTAATGGCAAGACTGTTTAAATTGACAGTGTCACAAAACTTGTTTTGAACCAAATGATCTTTGTCTGAATGCAGACAATATTTCCCCCCTTGGAGAAAGAGTAAATGCAAACTTAAACTTTGAGTAACAAAAATAATTACGTGTTAAAATTATAATTTGTACTTAAATGCATCAAATTCATTTATTTTGTGAAACATAAAATTTTACTTGTACATAAGAATTTTTGAGATCTCATTTTTGGGGGAGAGGGGTTGAGTGGAGATGGGAAGCAGGAAGACTCAGTTTCCTAGTACACAATTCTCTGGTGGGGTTAGAAGTAATAAGATTAACCTAAAGTAAAAAAAAAGACAAAACACTCAATAATAATTATTGTTCTCTACTGTTAATTGAATTCTTTTCCTTTAGTTGCCTTAAATATATTCTACATTTCTATATTTTTTGAAACCTTTTTTGTTGTATTGAACCTTTTAACAAATTTTACAGAAGATGCAAAACGTCAGTGTTTGAAAAGTGTCAACCACAATGCAGGTTCTTTAGCAGCTGGAAACAAGGCTGAAGATAATCCATTCGGCCCATTTCATTCAGCTACTAAAGTTAGAGGCTTAGCTGCTCTGAGGAAACAAACTTCAAATGACAATGGTAATCTTAGAATTTAAGCATGGAATTATTTATAAAGCCAATTGTGTGTTGCATTTTCAATTTTATATTGGTGTAAAATTCAAATAGTGCAATTTAAAATTTTTTAACAAATATTCAATTTTTGGCAAAATATGGTATTTGATGCATCTCAAATTTGGATGTTTTTCACTTTTTATTTGTTAAACTATATTTTTTACCAGTCTTTATACTTTTGTTTCCTCTAGTGGAAATATAATTTTAGTGCTTATCTACATTTAGTTTTTTTAGTTTTCTTTTGTTCTAAAAAAAAGTATTGAGCTTAAAATGGTAGAATTCTGAAGTGAAGTTACTTATAATATGCTATATTAAACATTAACACCCACACAAAATGATTCTATCAATTTGTAAGATAATATTTTTAGGTAAGGTTCTTCAATTGTATTATCAGGGCTCCCAAATGGTCCGCTTTTCCCGCCAAAGTCCGTTTTTTAGGGTAAAGTCCGTTTTAGACCGCTTTTTAACATTTTGGTCTGTTTAGTCCGCTTTTGTATTGTTTTTACTAAAAAATCAGATTTTAAAAATTTTCATTACATTAAAAGATACTGTGTTAAGCCCGAACACGCTGCCGCGGCGCCGTTTTTCTATTGAACTTGACTTTCTGATATTATTTCACTTCAGATTGACGTCATTACTCCTCCTCCCACCGCTTTAACATGGAAATCTAGCAAATGGAGAAGTTTGGGGGAAGAGTTATGACGTGAAATCAAAGCATTTTGCTACCGATATTTTTCACGGGTTCGTAAGCACTTGAAAAAAAATCAAGAATGTTTTATCAGTGCAATTTTCTGAACTTGTGTCCGATATGTAGCATCGCGAAAAATTACTTCCTGTGTTTGCGAGTTCAATCTTTTTGCATCTTGTTAATATTTGGATGTTTTTGACAATCAGAAGTTACTTTAACATTCATTAACTTAGATTAACTTATTTTATGTTTAATTACAATAGATAATAAACTTTTTTTTCGGAACCATGATAAAATCAAACTTTCTTGGACTTTGCCGAAAATTGCTTCCTGGGTTTTGAGATTTCAATCTCTTTGCATCTTGTAAATATTTTGATATTTTTGGCAATCAGAAGTTATTTTGACACACTCCACCATAGATTAGCTTATTTTTTGTTTAATTTTAATAGATAAGGAGACTACTTTTTTTTCGAAACCATGGCAACATTGAACTTACTCGCACTTCGCGATCTTTTTGCATCTTGTTAATGTTATGATATTTTTGGCAATCGGAAGTTATTTTAACATAACACCTCCTTAGATTAGCTTATTTTTTTGGTTAATTTTAATAGACAATTTATTTTTATATCTTTGGTACCATAGCAACATTGAACTTTCTCGCACTTCGCGGAAAGTGCTTGTCGTGTTTGAGATTTCAATCTTTTTGCATCTTGTAAATAATTTTGATATTTTTGTCAATCAGAAGTTATTTTGGCATACGCCACCATAGATTAGCTTATTTTTTGTTTAATTTTAATAGGTAATAAACTACTTTTTTTTTTTTCGAAACCATGGACAAATTGAACTTACTCGCACTTCGCGATCTTTTTGCATCTTGTTAATGTTATGATATTTTTTGGCAGTCGGAAGTTAATTTGACATACGCCATCATAGAATAGCTTATTTTTTGTTTAATTTTAATAGATAATAAACTTTCTTATTTATGGAACCATAGCAGTATTGCACTTACTCGAACTTCGCGAGGAATTGCTTCTTGTCTTTGAGATTTCAATCTTTTTGCATCTTGTACATATTTTTATATTTTGCGCAATCGAATATTTTCACATATGCTATCCTAGACTAGCATATTTATGTTCAATTTTAGTCATGTTTAGTTTTAGAGAATATTTTTTTTTTTTTTTTTTTGAAATTATGCTAACAGTGAACATACTTCGCGAAAATTTGATTCTCTTGTGCAAGATTTCAATCCTTTTGCATCTTGTAATTATTTTAATATTTTTTAAAATTGGAAGCTGTTTTGACATGTGCTACCTCAAATTTTTTAATTTTATTTTTAAAAACTAAAAAACTTTGTATCCGTATTTTTTTAAGTACTCATAATGAGTATTTTCAATTTGAAAATATAGCTCTATGAATCTAAACTTACACATTCATTTATTAAATTAAGTTATCCAGTAAAAGCAGGCTCAAATTTACATTCAGTGTATTTATCGCTTAAGCAGCATTTGTATATTTTTGGGTATGGTGACTTTAATAAAAAAATTTTCTTTCTCACTAATTTTTATATGTACTTGAAGACAGTTACAATATTTTTTGGTGCCCGAACAAATAATACATACATATGAAGAAATGATTTGGATACTTAGCATACTAATAAATGATTTGCAAACCTCTAATATTTTTGAACTTAGTCAGTTAGTAGCGTAGCCAGAAATTACCTCCTGCTTTGGTGTTTGGTCATAAACTCTCATATGTATATAAACTTACCATATTTTGGCTGGAAATATGTGTAAAAACCAAGGGCTGTGGAGGGGGAGGGGGACCTCCTGGCCTCCAAACTATATCTTCTTGTCTTGCGGTACCTTATATCAAAATGAATTCTCTTTAAACTGGTTATGTGAAAAATTTTGTAAACTACTATGTACTAAGGTGTTTACTGTAATAACTGTATCTGAAAGGTCTTTATTAGGTATGCACTGATTGATTTACTCTGTAAGATGGTCAGTCACATGCTTGCTTGTCACTCCCCCCCCCCCCATCCAAATGTTTGTGTGAGTAATATAATTCAATGGATAAGAAGTTCAGATATACAGAAGGTGATAAGGATTTATCATTAAAAATCATTATTTTGGTTAATTAACGAATTATCTTCACGTATTTATTGCCAGGCAGCTAATTTGCCTTTTGGTGCTACCCTGGGTTTAACTATGAATGGTCCTCCCAAGGTCCTCTTTTTAATCCAAACTAGTCCTCTTTGGTCCCCTTTTTGATTCAAAGTGGTCCTCTTTTACCCTTTTCTATGGCTAAAATGTGTTGGGAGCCCTGTATTATTTTCTGGCTTTGTCCTTAGTATTCTGCTTAAAACTATTTATTGTATGAAATGGTATCTTGTTCCTAAACCTTTTTATAAGCAGGGTTAGTTTTTATTTAAGAGTCCACATGTAGTTTTGGGGATGTTTCAAAAGTAACATTTTAACCACATGGTATGCAACGCAAAAATACAAATGTGTTAAATATAGGGCAATGTTAATAAATCTTTTTTGGACTACTGAGTAAAAAAGTTTCAGGATGTTGATTCTTCTACCATAGTAAGTAGATTTAGAAACTTCAAAATTTAATCTAACAACATTGTTTATAATAAATAATTTTTTAAAAAAATGTTGAATTTTTCCACTTTGGTATTTAATCTCATGAATATTGATTTATACTTGCAGGATTTTTTTTTGGAAAGCTATGGGATCTTGGCAATTTTTATAAATGCTTTATTTTGTTGTATTAAAATAAATTCTTAAAGTATTTGTTTTCTGATTTCCCTGACACAATGCATTTGAGTTCATTTAAAATATTTTCAGATCAAATGGAAGAAGAAATTACAAATGCGGAATCTTGCAAGCCTCAAGTCAATAATATCAAGACATATGTATTTTCTACCAACAGCAAAGAACTTTGCTCACCAGAAAAATCTACTCGTTCTGGCTTAACTACTAACACCAAGCAATTAGAGAAGAATACTAATGTTCCTCATTCTCCCTCCACAGAAGCTGAAACTAAGTCTAGCACTTTTACTATTAAACTGTCTCAGACTAGTAAATCTGTAAATAAGGTAGAATCATCAAGTGGTGAATCGGATGGTTCTTGCGTGCCCCCTCTTAAAAGGAGTAATGTTCGAAATGATGATGTTGATATTGCTAGGCAGAATAGAGAGTTAAAAGCATGGGATCAAGCAATTGCTGCAACTTTGGTAAGTTTTTATTTTTAATTTAATATTTAAACTAAACAGTCCTGGATCTAAAAATACATAAATCGAAACATACTATTTTTAATGGATTAATTTTGAAGTTCGCTGATCCACCTTAAACTTGCTTCAAGTGGGCAGTTCATGATTTTTTTCCTATTTGTTTTTTGGTTTGATTAAATGGGTTTTCGGTTTCAATAAGCGAATAACATTAGGCTTACGTAATGAGATTTGTTTCAGTTCTTTAAGATTTGGTTCGAATAGATGGTGCGTCTGATTGACCGGTGGTCCAAATGAGCAGAGTTGACTGAATAGGGAATCTTTGAAATCAGTACATATTGTATTGGTTAGGAAATTTATAGATTGTATGAGGCCCCTAGTTTCAAAACCGGATACTTGCAAAAAATTCGATTTTCTTTTTTTTTTGTTAATCTTGTAGAGAATCATAAGGCCTATTTGCCTGCTCAATATTCGGTTCAAAAACCGCTTCTTTCCCCCTTGAAATAGGGCGGGAAGGTCTGCCTCAGTTTCAAAACCGGACTTTTACGTCTCCTGTAAAATTTGGTTTTCTACAAGTGTCCGGTTTTGAAACTAGGGGCCTCATATCTAGTTAACGTATTTTCAGTATACAGTGAAACCTGTGTATAACGATACTGTCTATAACGATAACCTGTCTATAACAATATTTTTTTGGCCCCAGCAAAATGTTAGAATGAATAATCAAACTGTCTATAACGATAACCTGTCTATTACGATATTTTTTTTACGTCCCAACACTATCTTTGTAGACAGGTTTTACTGTATTCAGTAGCAAGTAGAATTTTTATTAATTTCAAAATGTTTGAGAGGTACAAACTGAAAATCTGTTGTGAGCCTTTGTTTTCACCTAAAACATAAATCACATTATTGATACGAAGTGTAAAAAACGTATGAGGCAGTGAGAAGCAAAGGGATGCAAGTGGACATTTTCACGTTTTGAGTAAAACACGTTCAAAGATTAGCTCCTAGGTAGGCTTTCATTGAAATTTTTTCTAAATCACGCTATATAGCAGCAACTACCAGGGCTACTAGTACCATTTCTTGCCCCAAGACAGAGGAGAGGTTCATTTACCTTTTGTACTGGTTATCTCCAAATTTTTTAATTTTGCCACTTGCATCCCTTTGCTTCTCGCTGTCTCATATACGTAGGCTGCTATTTATATTTCTGGCCTAATAGTGAAAAAGCAAATTTTTGTCATCAAAATTGGTTTTATTGTTTTTCAAAATATTCTCCATGAAGTTCTATACACTTTTGCATACGTTTGATCCAGTTTTCGAAGCAATTTTTCCACTCCGATTTAGGTAACTCCAAAACATGCATTTTGAATGCATCAACCGCTTCTTCAGGTGTCGAAAATCGTTGTCCACGTAATTTATTTTTGATGTAAGGGAATAAAAAAAAGTCATTGGGTGCTAAGTCAAGGCTGTATGAAGGATGACCAATTAATTCAATGTTTTCGCCTTTCAGAAATTCCTTTGTTTGAGCTGATGTGTGAGAGCTCGCATTGTCATGATGCGGAATGATTCGCCTTTTCTTCTGCTTTTTTCGAATTTCTCCGATGATTTCTGGCAAACAAATGGTTGTGTACCATTCAGAATTGACTGTCCTGCGTTGCTCTAATGCCACTGTTGCCACGTGACCAGTAATTCCGAAGAAAGGCAACCATTTGTTTCGATGTGCTTTTCTGTCGAACAACTTTTGTCGGATTTGGCTCGTCTTGGAAGATCCATACAGTCGATAGCTGTTTTGTTTCCGGCTCATATGCATAGATCCATGATTCTCACCTGTGCAGATATTATAAACAGCCTTTGATACCCCTTTAACATATTTTGTCAACATTTCTCTGCACCAATCGGCACGAGCCTTCTTTTGAACGTTTGTCAGATTATACGGGATCCAATGCGAACAAAAAAATTTTACGGCCAAATGTGCATGTAAATTTTGTTGATGCTTGTCGTACAAATGTCCAGAGCTCCCTCAATGTCACATGAAGATCTTGCTTTATCAGTTCACGCACAGCGTCAATAGTTTCTGGTACAACAACTGTTTTTGGACGACTTGCACGGCATTCATCCTGGATCGAACATCGACCACGATTAAATTCGTTATACCAGTTTTTTACAGTGCTGTAGGATGGTGCTTTATCGCTGTATAAAGAATTAAGTTCATCAAAGCAATCTTGTCTTGACAATCCACGTCGAAAGTTATGAAAAAAATCGCACAAAATGTTCACAAGTCAATTCCATTTTTTTAGTGAGATGAATTTTTACTTTTACTGTAAACAACACAAATCAAGCTAAAATGGCAAATCTTTCGGAAGAATTTATGTTTAAAAACATCAAACTTCCTATTTAAATCGTCTGCTGTCACCTAGCAACGAGGCCAGAAATATAAATAGCAGCCCTCGTATACTTTATTCTAGGGTTCCCAATGGAGTGCAAGTCCAAGAGAATAGCACTCTTATAAATCTCTCTCGAAAAATTTCGATGCGAGACTTTCTCACAATTTTTTCATGCCTATTAAATGGAATTATGAGATTTTTTAAAAAACCTCCCAATTAAAAAAAAATCACTCTAACATCAACAGAGGGTGAGATTTTCTCAACCACATTTTTTCCTCTAATGGAACACTGCTTCATTCCTATTTTTGTCAATGGTACGTTTTAATTAATTATTTTTTTAAATGACTCTCCAATAACACTCCTCGATTTTCTGTTTTAACTTTCAGATATTTTTCATAAACTCGTAATAAAACCTTAACCAAGAGATGAAAACTCATAGAAAATACTAAAGATATAGGGTGTTTGAGTATCCTTTTTTGTCATGCGTTAATATATTCGTTGAAGTTTTTTGAAAGGTTAATATTTTTTAAAAACTTTGCACAGGAGACTGAAAGTTGTGTTGCAACACCTATAAAATTGAGAAAATGTACAGCTCAGCAGCCAAACATAGAAGAAAAACAAATGCAGTCACAGAAGTTCGGACATGGGGAAATCAAGCAGTCCGTGAAAGGTATATCAATCTATGATATTTAAATTAAGTTAACCCCTTCCCTCTCGCTCACGTGAAAATGCCGTGCTGGGATTTTGACCTCTATTTCTCGCTCCCGTGATATTGCCGTGCTAGGGTGTGCAATATTAACGTGGCGAAACTATTAAAACCAATTCATTTATTTTGCCTGGAATAAATTTTATTTCTCTCTTTAAACACTAGATGGCAGCACCAGTCCATTATACATGTAATTGCAGATTTTAAATGTAATTGCAGAGATTCAGGAAGGAAATTCGGTTTTTCTGTCCAGATTGTGACTTTGGCCTCTATATCTCATCAGGGTGGCGACAGATCAGGGAGATCAGGGAAAAGTCAGGGAACTTTATTAATCAGGGAAAAGTCAGGGAAATATCAGGGAATTTCGAAAAAAAAAACAAAAAATCAGGGAAAATTGATTTTATGAAGGAAAAAAAATTGCTTTACAAAATTAAGTACTTTAATTCATTACGCATTTTTCGCCATTTATCTGTTCAAAAAAAAAAAAAAAACTAAAATTAATGAGGTGCGATTATACACTGCCGCATATTTGTGCATCTTTTTTCCTCAACGTCAAAGTATTGAATCTTATTAACCACAGGATAAACTTCCTAAGATTGCTTCTGTGTCTGTTAGGTTGTTTATTTTACCTAGCTTGAAATTTCCTTTTACGCCTTCAATGCTACGTAAAATAAACGACCATACAGGCAAAAGAGGAAGCCTTCATTAATGCCTTATCTCCTTTGCCTTTATTCCATTGTCTCAAAGTAGTTAGCGTACTGTAATTATGACTTCAAGAAGAAATCTTTGGTTTTTGAATTAATACTATAAAAACTGAAAAGTTATTACTTCTTCGTGTTTTAATTTAATTGCTAAAATTGAACTTTCAATACAAAAAACTTTGTTTTTTGACGTTATACTATTTGTTGTCACAGCAGATTATAAAGGTTTTCTTTTCTTCAGACTTAAGTGATGCTTTAATTTTATAACCAAGTTGTATTCTTCTAATTTCTTTTTTTTTTTCTTTTTTTTTCTTGCATTTCAAAGTTGTTTGTTGCAAAAGCAATCTAAGATTTTTTTTTTTTTGTTACATACTGAAATCATTTGAAATAGAGTTAACTTGTGTACTTAAGTAAATATCTTTATTTTTTTTTTTATTGTTAAAATGCTGTATTCATTCATTAAAACCTATGTTCTTGATTAGAGAAAAGCTCCCTATGAATGGATGTCAAATGGTTTCATCTGTTTTGCATAAATATGTCAATTAGTTATTTAAGAATAACTACATTACTTCTATTCTTTCACTATTACTTGTTACTCTTGCAACAATTATTATGCTGTTTGAAAATTAATTTCAAAATAATTTCAATTCTTTTTTAGTTCTATCATAAATACACATATGTTTTTAAGAGTAATTTTGATAGTTTCTTAAAATTCTTATGCTAAGTGGTTTCTGGAAGTAAAGTATTCTTTTTTTTAATTTTCTATAATCTTTCCATGTACAAAAATTTAATATACTGTTTTGTAGGTTTTTATTCCCCCCCCCCCCAAAAAAAAAATTGACTCGATATGTATTTTTTAACCATTTTATTAAAAATGTAGCATCTTTTTAAAATATATCTTTAGTTCAACAACTTTACACAACTTAAAAGTTAAAAATACTGCATTTTAACCAAACATACAATGGATTTCAAGTAGAGCAAAGAAAGAAAACTATTATCATTGGTAACGTAAATCAGGGAAATTTGGTGAAGTTAATCAGGGAAAAGTCAGGGAAATTTTTTTCACAGTTCCTGTCGCCACCCTGCTCATGCTTTGAAATTTACCACACAAGCAAAATTTACTAATCTTTACTTATATTACACAAAAAGTTAATAAAATCCTTTTTTAATATTTAAAAGACATATTTCTTAAATTTTCACTGCTTGGCTTGGGCTTGCTTGTTGGTCTTTCATAAAATTAAAAAAAAATTTAAAATATCAATCTAAAAAATGTCAAAAATTAAAAGTTGAATGCACATGTTTTTCTGTACACTTATTTTTATGTAATTTTCTTAATTAAAAAATTGACAGTTTTATGACTGTTTTCTGGAAAATTATTCGATCGTTAAGGGATTAAAGTGAAAATTACAAGTTGAAGTCTGATACAGTTGTCTCAAAAACCAGAGTGTCAGAGAATTCCGAAGTTCTGTTTAATTCGAGGTGCTTTATTTATACTTTAAGATATATTTTGTAAAGGCTAAAAGATGATTTGCATAAAAATTTGAAAATCAATATCTTTTGCTATTGTAAAACTTCCTTAGCTGCATGGAGCAAGGCAATAAAAAGCTATTGAGAGGTCGATATCAGCAACACCTTCAGCGGCAACAAATATTCATTGACGACAAAAGATGGATTGATGAAAGCCTTGGAGATAATTCCTTGATACGAAAAGGACTTGAACTTAACATTGTTTTGCTACAAAGAACAGACAGCTCTTTTGGAATGTCCAATTGCAATTAACTAGAGAAGTGAACCTTGTGATGCTGTGTGAGTTGTATAGCAAAAATTTTAATCTTCTATAAAGTTTTGTGTTTTGCGAGGTGCACACATACATTCAAATGTCATGATGAAACTTATAAAATGGATTCAAGTCAGTCAAAATGCAATTTTTTAGTTGCCTACAAATTTACGCACAAAAATATGCTTAGACATTTTGAAAAAACTGATCTAAATTCCTTTCGGAGAAATTAAAGTGAAATTCATTTTTAAATTTAAATGATACTCTTTGTAGAGACAATGTATTACTTTTATTGTTCAAGGAAGCAAAAGGTAGGCATCCTTATGTTGTCGAAACAGAGTAAAATTTTTTGGATAGACCGAGTTTTCAGCAGGGTTGCGGGGGTCGGAAAGAAATTGACTGACTTTGGAAATTTTATAGCCTTCCACTTTTACTCTGGCTCGTGGAATTGTAAACCTTCAACTCTCGATTCCGACTCCTTTACCCCGAAATCAGTCCGACTCCACAGCCCTGGTTTTCAGTTTTCCGAGATGGTGTGAACCCCGTTTGCCTCAGATTTTCTGAGACATTGTATGTATATTTTTTTAATTTGAAGTGTTTTGAAAATGATATCATTTTTTACTTAACTATAAGATGTCTGCAGGTCATAGAAGTCTTTAACGGAGCAAATGATACTCTGCCCAGTGGCAGAAACGCCGCGACACGGCGACATCGTCACGAACAACAAAACCCTGTCACGGACAGTTTTGTCCGCGCTAAAAAAACAAACGTTGTCTGCCAAGAAAAAAAGGGTTTGTCTGCAGAGGAAAAAAAAAGCTGTCTGCAACTGTCAGACATTTATTTGTATGAACTGCTGATGCGGGGAGAGAATGATGATGAATGAGAGAAGATAACGAACACGTGAACAAACTGTTTACTGAAAAAGCAAATCTGAAATCAAACTAACGAATATTACTGGGTACAAAAAAAAAAAAAAAAGTCAGCACATTTCTGTGATAGATAAGGCTATTATTAAAACACAAAAATAATGTTTTTGTACTCATATTAATCAGATTCTGAAGTGCTGAAATTTGTTTTACACTTTTTTTCATTTTGGGAGGTTGTCGCTGGCTGGTGCATTGAAATAAATAGCTATCATGGCTGTGTAGCATCAGGGAAAGAAAAAATCATCACTTTACAGAACACTTTCTCAATGCTGTTAAATGAGAAATTACTAGTTTCCAAAATATAAATCCGTTATATCGCTTATGGGTCATTTTCCAGAAAACGTAACTTTTGAAAGAAAATATTTTTCAATTTCGAAACCTTTTGTTCTCTTTTTTTTCTGTTCTTACATGAAAGTGTTACCTACTAGAAGTAATCATAATGACCCTGCTAAGTTCCAGTTATTTTACTCATAAATGAAAAAAAAAAAGGCATTGTTCATAGAAATAAAAAGAAAGAAACTTTTAATATTTAAAAATCGAGGCTAATTTAATATCAAAGTAGTAGTTTTGTTAATTGTGCAAACCATCAGCTATTTTAATGATTAGTGGGAATATAATATTAAGCTCCCTTAATTGAAGTACGGCTTAATTAGTAGTTTGAAATGTGTGTATGTTAAAAATAGTATTTATTGAATTTGAGGATATACTGGCAATTTATGATTTTAGTAGAATGCCTATTATTGATGTATTTCACCTCCATCATTTATTTTCACCTCAGAAATGATGACATTGATAAGGGTCTGTCACGGAGATGAGATTCACGGAGGTGAGGAATTTTTCATTAATGTAGGCCTAATAGATTCATTTTTCAGGGATTTTTTTTTTCGTTGCTACAATCTGCACATATTAAGCATGAGAAAACATGGCCACTTCTTTTTTTACATTAATTTACATCCCTAAAATTCAAGTTCACGGAGGTGAGAAGTCAGAATAACCCTACTAAGTTTTTGAAGCAAAATCTATCTTTTTGTTTTTCGAAAAAAATCTCACAACTTCAATTATGGCTGAAAATAAATAAGTGGGCTCCCTTGTATGATGGAAAATAAAATTTGATGTCATTGCTGCCACATGTTAATGAGGAATGGCATTTTGTGTTTAGGTAACGGAGGTGAGAATTGATTGTGTCACATGACTCCTTGTCCTACTAAAACAAATTAAAACGCAATATTAAAAAAATTTAAGAATGAAGAATGACTTTATGTATCTCTCTTGTACACCTTGCCAAAAAAGGGTTGATTGCGTTAATAATTATCAAGACTCAAGTTTGAAAACCTTTTTTTAAATAATGTTATGATAGTTAGTGATATAGCAATTAATTTTATTAGTTAAACAACCGGATAAATTTTATTAATGCCAAATTAAGTCATATAAAATCTTCTCCCTCTTTTTTTATTTGCCAATCTTCAGTGCTGAGAAGTGAGGTGAGCAGTTATGCGTAACATGCTTTTCTCTTGTGTTCTCTTAAGTCTTAAATCAATGAGTAAAGAGGTTTTCTACCCCTCCACCTCTTTTTTTTTATCATTTGGATTTTATTTATTGTCATTTTGCGCTCTGGCAAGTAAAATCAAGATTATCGATTAAGTATTAGTCATTGTTTTTCTAGTTTCATAAAGTATGATTAAATGAAAAAAAAAAAATCTTTTTAATGTTAGTGTTTTAAAAATTACTTTGCAAGTTTTCATTTAAATTACTGCTCCATGTTTCAGATGAAGTTGTGAAAATGAATGCTTCTGTGAATCGTGATATCGACCCAGCAGAACTGCCACTTTCTGCTCGTAAAGCATTGTTTGAAAAAGCGCTGTTGCAGGGGTCGCCTAAGCCGAACGAAAATGTTGCTGAAGCTTCACTTTCAGTTGCTCAACGTGCTGCTCTCTTTGAAAATGCCTCTAAAAATAAGCAACTGAAACCAACAGTCCCAGCCCCACATCGAGTTCTGCACTCGCCAGTCAAATCTTTAACAAGTAATGCAAAACCTGTGAGCAAAGGACCTTTTTCAAGTGAAATCGGTTCATCAATTCAAGCATTGCAAAATGAAGGAAAAGGTACTTATCTCTTTGTGCAGTTGTTTACATATCAAAATTAGTTTTTGTCCTACAAGCAGTAAAAAAACTTATTAAAATTAATATTTTTGTGTAATTACAAATAAGTGCCTTAACTTAAAGTTGCATTTAGCTATTTGATGGTTTTATTAATATGTTCCATTTAATATTTTTTTCTACAAGTGTCTTTTTTTTAAACATATTGTTTAGAATTAGGGGTTTTTGCAGAGTGAAATAAGTTCAAAAGTGAATTCAATATTAAGATTGGAGATGCTGTGCTAATTTCTCTTGTTGACACTCTTTGTGTTAAGCATGCTAAAATTGTCCCTCTATTTTGTTTCACCTTTATCACATGTTGATTTATTTAGATTGCTTCTTCAATTGTATTGGGAGGAAATTTCTGTCCCCCCCCATCTATTTTTTTTATGTTAACTCTGAGATTGTGTTTAACCATGCTCTGTAACTAATTTGTTAATTTTTTTATTGCTTTTTATGTCACTTTACGTTTGTGCAGATTGTATTATTTTCAGTAAGTAATAGCCAGGACTAAGGCAGAAATACATGAAATTTACCTCCAGCTCATTCAATTCCATCCTATTAGCAGTCCTCTGCTGGAATTGACTGAGCTGGAGGTGTATTTAATGTATTATTTTGATTGATGTTTAGTTTGTGATTCCTGACATTAATTTTTGTTCATTCAATCCCTTTTTTTGTTGTATACTGTTTCCTTCGTATACTTTTGCTGTAAATTTAATGTTCAAATAAGAGAATAACATTTATTAGGAAGGAAGAATTGTTTTTGTAAAAGAACTCAAATTTGTTTGAATGAAGGATACATTTGTGTTTGATGACACATTAAGTAATGGACAGATAAACAAAATTTATTTTAATGATTTAATTTTTTTTCTTAACTTGTATCATTAGCCCTTCAAATTGAATTTAAAGCAAAATGAAATTGAGTTATTAGCATTATACAAGCTAGTAAATGCATGGATTCAACTGGTCACTGTAATGATTCAAAAATTGACCTTCATAGAGGGTACTCATCTAGACAACTGTGACGAAAAAGAGTAGGTTTCATATTTTAAAAGTGAAATCTGCCTTAAAATCAATTTATCACTACAGTGTTAACTCGGAAATCCAAACCCCTGAGATCCAAAATTCAAACAGCTTGCAAAGTATAAGCTTAAATTTAGATTTGAAAAAAAAAAAAAGAAAAGAAAATATTAATAACTATGATTGAAAAGTTAAGTTAGTTTTTTAATGGCAGCTACTTTTAGCAAACCTTTGAAAACAGCATATAGTACAGCCAGCTGTGTACCTTATTGTGGCAAACTGATTTCAGTTGTCATTCTTTGACGTAACAAACTGAATTTGATGATGCAATGTTGCTCCAGCAGTGTTGGTCAGCAGCATCACCCCTCTCCCTTACGCTTACAACCACACAATAGGTTAGTGCATTACATTTAGTACCGTGTACACCCCACTAATATGTATAAACATTAGCATTAGTGGGCTCATTTGGAACTTCTTTATAATGCTGTACATATATACTGTACATAAAATATACTGTACATACTTACTGAAAGTATGTACAGTATATTTTATGTACAGTTATTTTTTTCCCTTCAAATTGTGTTTGATTCCCAGTAAACATTTAAATCCATGTAGTTTTAGAAACAATATGTATTTTACAAGTTACAAATTGTACTGCTTTCTGCTTTAGTTGAATGTTACTTTTTTTTTAAAAACATTTTATTAAAATATTGACTGCAACTGTTCAAGAATTATATTTGCATTTCATTTCAACGTTTTGAAGTTTCCTACGATGTTGTAGAAGTGAAAAAACAGGGTGCTTTATTTTTTTTTAAGGTGTTTTATTTTTATTTTATTTTTTGAGTGGGAATCATGTTACAGCAATACTCCTGCTACTATGATGTAGATGGCGTACAAAGCACTCGTGCTATATCGGATGTAAAATTAATTCCTTATTAGCTGGAAAGAAAAACTTTCAAATCATATTGAGCTAATAACAAAAGTTTAAATAGGCCATCTGGTAAATTCTAACTTTCCAGAGTCTGAATAGGGCTCAGCCCTATTAGTTCAGGTTTCTGTGGTTCCACTATGTGTACAAATATTGAAAGAGTTGATGAATCCAGGGGTCTGGCCAGAGGACATTTGGTTCTGTTAACGGACCCTTCACAATAATCCGATCAACCAAAACGGACCTTTCACAAAGTCCCGATCAACCAAAACAGACCTTACACAAAATTCTACTGTAAATTCTGATAAACAAAAACTGATCTTTCACAAATTGTTTATTGAAAGAGCAAATCTCAAAACAAAATAATGTGTATTTCCGTGTATACAAACGATAATGTTTGGAACCTTTTTTAAAGTTAAATTCTACTGCGGCCAAATAAATATAACGCTTGTTGTTTTCTTTGAAAGAAATTAACAGCTGAAAGTCAGTTTGGATTATAATTTTGCTTGTTTATTTTATGCAGTGGGTTATTATAAACTTCTCTGAAAAAGCGTCAACCTTCTCTGAAAAGGAATCTTAAGCAATCCCCCCCCCCCTCATGATTTAATAAACAATAATGTACAGCAAAATGAACTTAGAACTGCAAATGATAGTAGGGGTGGGAGGGGGGGATGTAATCGCTTTAGATAGGGTTACCAACTTCAAACTTATCGCCATTTAGTGTCTGCGGGTGCAATGTTTAACTGTTATTTTGGGAGAAAGTTCTCTTTAAATAAACTCCTTAATTTACCGTTTTTTTCTTCAGATGCCTACATTTTGAAAGATGCAATCTTTTTACACCCGATATGAGAATTATATTTTATTCTTTTTTCAAGCTAACTTTGCTGAATTAAAACACAAATAAATGAAAAGTCTCTTTATTTTTGTAACAACGCTAATTTCAAGTTTTTAAAGTTAAATTCCATTTTTTTATGAGTCAAAAATTAAAATGCTGAATCGATGTTTTTTTTTTTTTTTTGCTTCAACTCTGTCCAGATATTAATGATATGTTTACCATAGGACACTAAAATGCAATTGTAAAATAATTGTATCAAAAATTTTTCTTTTACAAGCCGTTTTTATACTTTTGATGCCTTGACTTTCAGGATTGCGATCTCTTTACATCCACTATAGGAGTCGGATTTTTCGAATTTTCGATTCATTGTAGTACGCTTTGTTAAGAGGGAAACAAATAAAATCTTATTTTATTTTTGTAAAAATCACAGGGTTTATAAGTTTTAAACGAAATTCTGTGCTCTTTAACAGTGTCTTGGATCAAAAATTTAAATTCTGAACTCCTGCCTTTATTTATTATTTTTTTTACAGTTATTTTGAATACTATACAATTAACATTTCTAGTATAATTTAACATAATGTAGAATGGTAGATAAATATTGATACTTGAGGGGTGCCCATCTCCCAGTGAGCGATGCCTCCCCCCCCCTCGAATGCTAGAAAAACACTTAAAAATGATATTCTCAACAGAAAAGAGGGAAAACACTCAACTTCAAGTGTCGATGCAGTTTGTACCACCTCAAAATTCTGAAATTTTGTTTTTACAAAAAATAAAAATGAAATAAAATAAAATAAAATTATTTGGTTTTTCACAAAATCATTTGATTTTTCACAAAAAACATTCCCTGTAAGAAATCCTGGAACGACCCATGAAATCAATTTTTAAATTTTCAGCATTGACTGGAATTCCTTAAATATATCTTGGGTTCAGTAATACTTTTAGAATAATTTAAACATTTTATTTATTATTTTTATTATTTTTTTCTTTTCCCCCACTCTGTTACAATTATCGAATTTTGTTTATACAGCATCTCCTGTGAAACAGCCCACTTCTAAGGCAGTTCATTCAACTCCATCTCCAAGCAAAAATGTAGGCTCACATACCCGCCTCGTGCAGCAAAAATTGATTGAAAATGCTAACACTTGGCAGCATAAGGACATTGTGTCTAAAACAAGTGAGGAAAGGAAGCAAGAACTATCAAGTTTGGTGAATCACTGGGAAAAGCTGTCGTCTTCTTCCAGTTTAGAAAAAAGCAATTCTGAAGAGGTAATTTTTATTGATTAAATATATTGTGAAAATACAGTATTGTGGCAATTAATTGGGAAATGCCTTTTTTTTTTTCATTTTATCACACGTAAGCGAACAAATAAGCACTCAACTTCAGCTCAGAGTTCAAATGGCAGTTATTGTCAAACTAGTAGCTGTTTTTACGCATCAGGTAAGTAGCAGGTATATAAATTCTTTCGCCAAGTGTCTAGAAGTTGGCAGTGTTAGTTGCTTGCTTGTTGTCGGAGTAATTAGAGTCATGGATATCAGCCCTGAAACATGTGCTAAAGTGATTGCACTTAGAAAACACACTTCTGAAACGTTAGAAGAAATAGCCAAAATATGTAGAGTGAGTAAATCAAGTATCAAGAGGATATGGCAGCGGTTTAAGACAACAGGAAATGCTGGAACCAACCGTATTGAAAATAAGGCCGAAAAAGATCAACTTGGGCTCTTGACGACAAAAGTTTACATCGAATGAGTGTTAGGAATCCTTGATTAACTAGTTTTGATTTGTCCAAGTCCATGGTGGCAGCTGGTATTGACATTGCACCATCAACAGTGAGATGCAGGCTTTTAGAACGGGGGCAGAAAGCACGTCTACCGTACAAGAAGCAGCTACTCATGCCTCATATGAAAAAAAAAAGGTTATAATGGGCATGGAAGTATAAAACATGGACTAAGGAGGACTGGGGAAAAGTTTTATTTTCTGTGGTTCAGGGATTTAGACCCAGGTTCGTGAGAAGGAGCAAAGGAGAACCTCTTCGTCCGCATTACATTAATCAAGTATCCACCTAAAATGATGTTTTGGGGTTATTTCTGTGGTTCAGGGACATAATCCCTTGTTCCCATAGAAGGAATGATGAATAATGCCAGCTAAGAATCAATATTGACCCAAAATGTGCTTGCAACCAAGTCTAAACTTTGGCAGAACGGAGATTACGTTTTTTAACACGATAGCTTGATATCACACATCGAAGCAAATTTTTAATTTCTGCTCTAAAAACAAACTTACTGGACCGGATTGGCCCGGAAACTCACCGGACTTAAATCCGATTGAAAATTTGTGGGCTATTGTTAAAAAACGTCTTCATAAGTTTGACAGTACTACGATGGAAAAGCTAATTTCGTCTGTTATTGACACATGATACAAAGACGCTGAAAATAAAACTATATGTGCCAGTCTAGTACATTCCATGCCAAAACGTGTCTGTGATATTATTAAGTCTCGAGGAGATCATATTAGTTATTAGTTTCAAATGTATTCATGAAAAAATTGAATAAAACTGATTTTTTGGAAAAAAATGCATTTCCCAATTAATTGCCACAATACTGTATTTCTATGACTTCAGTTGTGCTTTGAACTTTGCAGGACAAAGTCAAAAGAAAAAATTATAATGAATTGTTTGACCACAAAATCTCGGAATTACTTATTTCACTTGAAAGATTTTTATTCCTCCACAGAACCTGTTTATCACTGAAATCCAGTTCAAATGAGGCAGTGAGAAGCAAAGTGATGTAAGTGGACATTTTCAAGTTTTGAGTAAAACACGTTTAAAGATCAGCTCCTAGGTAGGCTTTCATTGAAATTATTTTCTAAATTATGCTGTGTAGCAGCAACTACGAGGGCTACTAGTACCATCTCTTGCCTCAAGACAGAAGAGAGGTTCACCTACCATGTGTACTGGTTATCTCCAAATTTTTAATTTTGCCACTTACATCCTTTTGCTTCTCACTGCCTCAAATGTCTTATGTTCCACTTTGGAAATAAATTTAAAAAGAAGCTCTTGTTGAACCTTTGATCATTCCTGTTTTAGTTTAATGCAGTGAATGTGTGAAGCTGCAATGTGATTTGATGTCCTCAAAGTAGCTATAACACAAGTTTTTCTCTACTAATTAATTTTAAAACTGATGCTAATTCCTGTCCCGCAGCACAAAAATTTTGGGAATGGTACGGAAGTATCGACTTCATTATCGGCTACTAAATATTGGTTTCCCCATGAATAGACTCTCATCCCTTTAGCATCACTGACAAAGGAAGTTCTCAAATGGCACTAGTCTAAATATCGCTTTGTTAGTGTATACAAATAACCTTCTACATTTTTCATCAATGGGGTGGTTTCCTTCAGTCAAAAGTACTACTTTTATTCATTGAAATGGATAGAATGAGCAAAAAAAAAAAAAAAAAAAAAAAATTACATGGACCCAGAAAATACTTTCATTTTCCCAAATTTTTTTTTTTTTTTTTGGAATTAATTTTTTAAAAATGTCCGATTTTTCAAACAAGGCGTGGTCTTTATGACGTCACAAATAATGCATTTTGGTGCATCTTTCTACCATGGTTCCATGTTATGATAATCAAGCAGCAAATTAAAATTGCGCTCTACGCTTGCTACCAACCATATCGTTGCCAATACACGTGAGTAAAGATGCGAATTAGATATTTTGTTCTGTGAATGGCAACATTGAATAGCATTTCATCATTTGTGATGTCACACGACAGAAGTGTAAACAATGAAAGCACAGAAATTTAAGAAATTTTTTTAAAATATTAAACTTAAATAAATTATTTAAAAAATGGTCAGATCCTATGTTTTTAAGCATGTTCTTTCTGAAAAAAAAAATGCTTTTAAAAGTTTGGAAACGACCCCATTGTTTTCATACATAAATTTGAAAGTTGATAAAATAGAATGGTACCTAAATGTGCTGTTTCATCAAAATTTGTGAAGGGAGTTTCTGACATTCAAAGAAAAGGAGAAGATTCTCAGTGTTCTTGAACAACTAAAAAGTGTGTTGAAGGTAGCAAATTAGGTATTGAGTGTATCTTCCATACAAAGAAATAAAAGTCCGTCAAAAAAAGTCTGTAAAAGTTCAGAACTTAGTTTTAATATTAAAACTCTCAGACTAGTGTCTAAGCGAAATGCAAATGTTATGAAAATGGAAGCTGCTCTTGTATTGCGGATCAAAGAGGCCAGGAAAAAGAGAAGGGTGTTATCAAAGAGGGAAAAACGTTCGATTAATGAAAAGGCAGCGCAAGCAGTATTAAGAATTATGTAAGAATAACTATCTGAAAATTGTTGCTGGAAATTGCTCGAAAAAGTAAAATATAATAAGATTCTTAGAGTACCATTCATACTACTTTTAAAAATAATTTTTGAAGTTGATGAGAACCAATATATAAGTTGATGTGTAGTGAAACCATATTTCATTTATATTTTTCAGAAAACCTCTCAAAATTAAGAATGAAACATTTATACCATTACCCAAATATGTTCTCAATGCAGTGTATATGAATGCTATTGAAGAGCCTGGGTCTATTAACATTTCTATTTGCTATTGAATGCTAATCGGTTTCCATAAGCTTCAACTTTATTTAAAAGTTGTTTAAATTTTAATGTAATGTAGAAGTGCCCGGTTTGAAATAGATGCTATGTAACAAGAGCTACCAAAACATTATTTTAAATGATTTGTGTTAAGATTTGTCTACTATGTCAAACTAAATATTTTTTTCTGTTTTCTAAACAAATTAACATTTGTACTTGTTTTGGGGAAGCGCTTTTTAATCTATATACAGTAAAACCCCTCCTAACGGACATCCCTCAAATGAGGACAAATTTTAATTCTCCGACTCCAAGGCAAATAACATTACTAAACCCCTGTCCTGCGGACACCCCTCTATTGCGGACAAAAGAATTTGTCCTGTTATTGTCCAAAATGAGAAGGGTTTTACTTTATATAATTACCTCTGAAGGTTCTACCTGAACAAAACACTCTCTGTGGGTGAGCCTTGATTCTTGAGAGCTAAGTTGAGTTTTGGTAAGATTTTGAAAGATGAAAACAATTGAAGTATCACATTATAGAAGATTTTTAAACTGCTGTCAGAATTGTCTATGTACACTCATATTAAAATACCATTAATCAAACATAGATTTGTCACAGCTAAAATGGATATGACCATAATAATGAGAAACCGGTTATAAGATAGTCGTTTTAGCTAAATATGATGAAGAAATAGTACATATTAAAATTATCTTGAACTCTTTGTATTTACGGTATTTAAATGTGATTTTAATTTTTAATTTTAGTTCATATTTATCATTTACAGGAACTGCCTCAAGAAAATTTTGATGATGAACCTTCTTTAGAATCTGAAGTCATTTCTGAAGAGGATGCTTCTGAGTGCAGCAGTGCTAATTACAATAATCAAGCTAACGTGTGTGAAACAAAGGACAGAGTTAGTCCCAGTTTCAGTCAACACCAAATAGAAGAACCAAACAATGAAGATAAATTTAGTTGTTCAGATTCTGGAGATGAAGCTGGGAATAATAGTGGTAAAAATGCTTCATACTCAGTTGTGTTATTTTTTGTTAAAGTAAAAAAGTATTTTAAATGTTTTAGTTTGTTTCTAAAGAAGCTGTCTCAAATATTTTTTACTGTAAAATTAAATTAAAGTTAATGTTCTAGGGAATTCTATTAAGGGATCGTCTGCAAAGATTTATCACACTTTGAGGGGGAGGAGGTTCATGAAATTGTGACAGGGTGAGGGAAAGGACAACAAGAAATGTGGCATAATACATTTGCTGAAATAAAATGATGTAAAACAATGGTAAGGTGCTTGACATGTGACATAGGGAGAAGAGATGATATGGTAAAGTGTGACAGTTTAATGAAGGGGAAGAGGGGTTAAATATGTTGAAAAGAAGTGACATTTATGGGGGAAACCCCAATTCAAATTTTAACTAGTCAGCTCTCATTTTATGAGGATTTGATTATATGCGGTTTAAAGTTAGATGCCTTTATTTCATTTTACGCAGATTAGTTTTGATTTTGTACGGAAGCGGCATTGTAAACAGAGACAATCCCCCCCCCTCCCTCCCCAACAGAAAATCAACTTCTTGAAAATACTCCTGAGATTGCTGAGAACATGCAATGAAGAGTACTTTGGCTTGCTAATAAGCGAGCTTGGGTCACTGAAGACATGTTTTTATGACTACTTTTAAAAAGAAAGTTCTGGAACTAAAGTTATTAGACTCATACAAGTCAAAGCTCCCCGAAGAAGGGCTTTTAGGAGAGACAAAGGAGGACAAAGCTATGGAGAATACTAACATCGATGACACAATCAAAAACTTTCACATTGAAAGTTTAGAGCCATTCCTTGGCAATGGCAATGGAACTTTTTGATTTGTCAGTAAAGAAAAATCCTGCTATGAAAATGATGTGAGAAATCAAGGATGCATTAATGCCCTGCAAAGAAATGCAGTGAAAAGTAGCTAATGTCTGTCAACAGATTCAAAACCAGATATTTTTATATACATAGTAAGTTTTTTGTAGTAAGTTACAAACGGCTTTTGTAACGGGAGCTTTTGTAGTAAGTTAAGGTAGGTTTTTATACCTTAGCTTTGCCATCAATCTTTGAGTTGAACCGCACCATTGCTGCGGTCGCTCATCTGGTTTGCTAATTCTGCATTAGCTACCAGTTTGTTTGGCTCTCTTGGCTCCCTTAAGAGATTTTTCGCCTCCAGCTCATGTGATTCCTATTCCGGGCTGATGAGTGCTAAAAAGCACGAAACTGCAGTCCTCGGATGGAATAACTGAGCTGGCTGTGTATTTTAAGTACATAGTAAGTTTATTAATTTTCTCTTTTTGCACATCGGGTTAATAAATTGAAATAATTACACATTCAGTTTATTATATATTTATCTACTACTAGACTGAAGTATATTTTTTCCTTCTAGAACCTAAACCATACTTTAACACTAATATTAAGTCTTAATTTATGCGATTTTGGTTTACGCAGCATTTTTGTGGAATGTAACCCCGCATAAAACAAGGCTCTACTGTATTCAAAACATGAAATGTTACTTCAATGTGAATTATTGTTTTTAGCTGTTACTAATGGATCAAATAATATTTATATTGAGGAATAATATTTATTTTTCAGAGCCAGAATCCACTTCTACAGAAGGTACATCCAGTAATGTTTCACTGCCGCAAAATTTCAGCTCAAGTTCATACTACAGTGTACCTTCAAGTCATTATCAAACATTATCTTCAATGTCAGATAACAGCAACAAAGTTGTAAGTCTAGCATATTTTTAACATTAGTTAATTTGATAGTTTTCCTCATTTTTCCTTTTTTCTTTGGTATTTTAACAAGAAAAATTATAGTAAGTTTAAATAAATTATTTGGCAAATTGGATTAAGCCTGAATTATAGCAAAAGTGATAAAAGAATATGAAACAACATATAAAGAAAGGCACAAATTAATCGGAAAACTGCATACATAGGTTTCAGGGTTACAAAGAACCCTTTTTTCAATGCAAAAAAAAAAAACGGTTTTTTAATGACATTCAAATCACAATACTAATGAAATATGTTTGATTTACACACTATTCAGATTTGATAAATGACGAAAACAAGACTTAGTTTTTTGACGTTTTGCATTATTTGTTTTCAAATCTTGCCAAAATCAATTATTTTTGCAGTTTTGGATAACATTTCTGGATGTTTAAAATACACTGCATTTGAGTAATTTCATGAAGTAATTTTCAAAATGTTGCTGTCCCATAAAATTATAATTATTTAGGATGAGCAGCGTAAAACAATTAGTTAATTTAAAATATTTTTCAATGTGTTGTTATCCCGTTATTTATTAAGTGCCTTTTATTCTATTAACACTATATTTGTGTTTACATTTTTGCTCATACTATTTTCATGATTATTAATTTTGATATGAGTTAAACGTATTTACAAGTTTCACTTTCTATGCATTCATTATTTGAACTTTTTATATTTATGTAGGTTTCAAGAACTGATAGTTATTCTAGCACAAGTTCAGTTGGCTCTTATGAAACTATTGCTTCGAGTCAAAGTGAAGACAATCCTGCAAAAGAAGTAAATCCTGATACACCTCTATTGTACACTGTGAGTTTTTATAGGAAAAAAAAGCAGGAGACGAAAACACCACCTGTTCGTACTATTGTTAGAAAAGAGCAAGTCAGTCCACCACCAGATGAGGCTGGTCGCGGGGAAATAATCCAAGAACGTATTCAGGTATGTCTTTTCACCTAAAACGTCAAAGGGCCATTCTACAGAACAGTGGCCATTTTGTCCTGCACTTGATAGCTGATATATTTCTCTAAAAAAAGTAATTTTAAAAGCTAATGAGCCAGATTTTTTGCTTAAAAAATCAAACATACATTTGTGATTTCTCAATCCACAGAATTTTGTTAATTACCTTTTTAAGTTAGTTTTTATTAAATATATTATCTGTCTCACGCAGAACAAAACAATCCTTACATACATCCAACAATATTTCCTGATTTTTCTCAGCACAAAGTTTATTTCTCAAAATGGTCATTGATTCGTGGAATGGCTCCAAAACATATTTTTAGTGATACAGATTGGCAAACAAGCATAGTTTATAGGTAGAAAAATCAGATATTAAACTGTTCCTATGTTTCTTTAAACTCTTTTTTCCATGTTTTCCTACACTATATTTTGTCTGTATGTTTATGTAATTTGGCGAAAGTGATTCCAAGTATCACAATTCAAAATGAGTTGTTTTTCCAACTATTAGTTTCTTTCGTCCTTTGTATACTTATTGTATTCAATTGCACAGGGAACAATGATTTTGGCACTGGGGTTTTTGGAACTGATTTCAAATGAATTTGGTACCCCAAGTTCAAAAAAGGGGGGTAAGGTTTATTTATTTACCTTTTTTTAGGGGCACTTTATTACATATAAAAAAAGATAACATGTGTATAAAGCTTCTTTTAGGTTCTGGTCTATCATCATAAGTAGTTTTGTTGATATATTTTTTGATGGCTGCTGTATTTAAATACTATAATTCAAAAATGAAAAAAAAAAAAAAAGTAAATAAATAAATAAATAAAATTTAAAAAAGCAATTTTAGAATAATTTATTATTGAATTGGATAACAAATTTTAATGAAAAATGTTTGTTAAAATCAATGATAAAAGTTACATACAAAATATAAGTAAATGTACACCTTTTTTAATAATTTTTAAAAGCACATCAACAGTTTGATGCCTGAAAATTTTATCTTTTTATCAGTGGAAAAACTCAGAGAAGCTGTTGCCTTATCGAGAGTAGACCCTCTGATATGTTTGTCTACCTCTCTTACCTATTATTCAGGATGGACTTTTATTTGGAATTATCTGTTATCTTTAAGTGAAAAAAGTTAGTTTTGAAAAAAAAAAAAAAAAATCTTAACGTCATTCCATGTAAAAATTTTTATAACAAATTATTTACATTTAATATTTAGGTTTTGCTCCCTTTGTTTAAATATCATAAGTAAAAATGTCATTTCATCCTATTAGTCATTACAGCAAGAAATTTTAAGGCAGCAGACAGTGATTAGCCAAACAAGTCAAGCTTTGAATTTGTGTAGTGTTACAACAGAATTCTCAGGTTCTTCAGAGCAAGTTGAAGGAGAAAGACTTTTATTGATTGCTAGTAAGTTGTTTTAATGTATAAACTGCAGTGAATTTTTAACTTTGATTACTGAAAATACTCATATGTTTTAAACTTATGATAGTTTCTATGACACATAACAATGAACCAAGAGTAAAATACTTTTATATTTTGTTACAAATTGCCTACACTGAATGAAAAGTTCTACAAAGTTATTTCCTTGATAAAATCCCTAAAATATGCTTGATAATTTTGAAAAAATACAATATGGTGTTAGGAAAAGCTCAAGTTTAACAATTTAAAGTACTGAGTACGGATTTTCTTCTTCGCCAAAGCTCACAGTGGTTTTGTAAAGTCCTGAACCTAAAGCTGGAAGTAACAATCAGTATGTTGAATGAAAACATGCTGTTTTAGTTTTGTATTCTAATGCCAAATAATTTTTGGCTTTGCTCACTTTTTATTTAAAAACAAGCATGCAAATAACTTTTTAACCCCTTGAGGACCAGTGCTCGGAAAACGAAGCGCAGCTACGGGACCGAACGTTCTGAAATGGAACGCCGCCATCGGCCCGAGCATTTACAGCAGTTAAGCCTAACTGAACAAAAATATTCATATAAAATCAGCATCTCAAAATAATGGCTTGAAATTTTAATTTTGTTTAAACAATGTACTACTGATTACTAATTACTAATATAAAGACTATTACATTATTAGAAGGAACGAAATAAGTAGAATACTAAAACTTTAACCATGTGCACAAAATTAAATGATATGTGCACAAAAACAAAGTTAGAGTTTGACATCGTGAGTGTGGAATCAAAGAAAAGGAAATGTAGCAAAAAAATATGTTCCTTATGTAATTTTGATTAAAACAACTTAGGTCAACGAATTTAAACTAGTTATATTTCCCACGCGACAAGTTTCAAAACTGCTTCATAATTCACTCGAAAACATTCCCTTTCACTCACTTCGCTAATCATTTTTATTGCAGTTTCCCATCCCCAAATGAAAAAGAATAAATACAGAAGAACAATATCAGAAAGGATTCAAAAATAATCATAATTTCAGGCCTCTTGAACTCATTCCTGTACTCTCATTGAACGGGGAATCCCAAAAGTCTGGAACACATACGCAAAAATATTTCAACCTTCCTTCCCTCCCCCATAATTTATTCAGCTAGATGTATATATCTTTCAATTACTCGTAAAAAAAAGAGAAGCAAAGATATAAGCAAGAGCAATTGAGACCTCATAAATCATATGCGCAGAGCAGTGATTCACTGTTGTTTACATAAAAAAAAATCTATCCCATTGAGAGGCCCAAATAAGAAACTAAAGCGTGTACATGAAGGTCAAATACCATGTGACTCGAATATGATCAAAGTTATAGCCATTTAGCGCCATCTAGTATCATTTAAATATTCAATTCAATCGTTCCATTTCGAGAAAGCATATACGTGACGCTGGGACTACAGCGTCGATCAGAGTGCGTAGCGGATAAGTGACGCTGGGCTGATAGGAGAGGAATCGTTGCGTAGCGTCCGCGTGACGCTGGGTGCGAACGGGTTAAAACAGTTTTTAAAAATGTCATTCTATACTTCTGTTCATCCAATACAATGCTTTGTGGTATATAAATATATTTAAATCTTTCTCAATCCTATCAATTTCACCTTGAAGTTATAAATAGTCTTCTTTTAAAAATTTGAAAAATATATTTAGTAGTTGATGTTAATCTTAATTTTAGTAGTTTTGATATTCTTTGACTAAAACATTTTGGAAACATGCCAAAACTAAGAGTAAAAGTAGAATGTTCTCCTCGATATTTTATTTTCCATTTTGACATTGTTTATAAGTTATTAATTTTGTTTAAATTTTATAAGTTCATAGAATTTTGTTGTGATATGCAAAACTGCTTTAAACTCCTAGAAAAAAAAAAGATATACAAAAAACATTGAGCATAGCAGTTAAACTGCACCTGGAGAGAATGGGAATAAATAAACAATTTTTATATTTTATACTGTGAGATTTTCTTCTTGAAATTTGAAGTTAAAAATGGAGGTTTTTCTCCTTGATTGTTATTTTGTACCTCTTAATTTATATGCATTAAACTTTAGCTCAAAAACGTCAAGCATGTTTAAATGAAATACAGAGACTTAAGACTCATGGAGCTCAAGGAGAAAGTATTCCTGATGGTACCGGAACTCTCACGATAACGGGAATTCAGCTTCCTTTGAAAAGGGAATTTATAGCTGCTGAGCTGGAAGGAAAAACTAGTAAGTATTTTTTTAAATTACTTTTTACATACACTTATTGAGATACAGCCACTTTGGGCACAAGTGGTCAACATGGCACACAGCATATTGCTGTTAGTACTGCAAAACGTTTAATTTAAAACATGTCAGCAAACTGTCAAAAAGCACAATAAAAGTTGTAATGATGTTAAAAAATTCAAAAGAAGCATCTGTTAATTAGGGATGTGTTACAAAAACAATTTTGGATTTAATTCATTCTTGCTTTAAATCTAACATATTATATATTATAATTCAATATCATTAATTTCATTTTCCTCCAAATATATATATATATATATATATATATATATATATATATATATATATATATATATATATATATATATATATTAGTGCTGGGCGATGTTGCAGATTTTAACATTGCGATACATCGCGATATTCCGATACATCGCGATATTTCGATGTATTTTCTTTTCATTAAATCAAGGGTGTCCACCAAGGGGGAGGGGGTGGGGTAAGGCGCAAGGTCTGCAAAAGCATGAGCCACATAAAAACACAGAAGATTCATTTTAATTTCATATTTTGGAAGACATTCCCCATTTCAAACAATGACCCCAGTCCACTGCGCATTTTTTGTGCGGGGGGGGGGGGGGGGGGTCAGAGAAGGGGTTTGACTTAAAGAAAGAAGTAGCAAGGTCAAGGTGAAGGGGAAACGTTTTGATTAGAGGATTCAGAGTCTTGGTTGTTTCTTTTCTTTTTTCTTTTGAGTGGAGAAGGAAAAACTAAAAAAAGGGAAGGACTAAAAAGTTTGTGTCCTAGAATTTCGGGGGGTATTTGTTCTGACGGTCCCCACCCTGTCTACGGCCCTGCCATCGACATAATATCACGATGCTTCGCCATTGGCTGCGAGAAGCGATGCTTCGACTTCAGTCACCGAGTCATCATAAGCCGCGATGTATTCTCAAAGGCAGTTCTTTCGACGCATCGTGATGCATCGCGGTGTATCAGCGAGTAGTCTCGCCGAGTCATCCGCGATGTATCTGCGAAGTGAAGGCAGTTCTTCCGATGCATCGCGGTGTATCAGCGAGCCGGGGAGAATCGCGAAGGTCCCGAGCGTGCGCAATCTCGCCGAATCATTATGAGGCCGTTTTTCCTTCCGACGCATCGCGGTGTTTCAACGAACGCGGTCTTTCGCAAGCATCGTGGTTCACTCAGACGTTCTGAAGCCGTTGGAAACATCGCGGCGCATCACGATGTATCGTGATACATCGCGTTTCACCGGGAATCGCGGTGTATCGGAAGAAGAGTAAATATAAACACCGGCGTGGCGATGATTGCTTGACACCGGTGTTTTGCGATGTATCGATGTATCGCCCAGCCCTAATATATATATATATATATATATATATATATATATATATATATATATTGTATTAAAGTAGTTTTTTTATCAATGAATACTTGCTACTTCCTTTTTCTAGAATGTCGAGCATAAAGTTATGAGGGGGAAAACATGTTCTCAGGCGATTGCTTATTTTTCATACATTTAATTTTCCCTTAAAATACCTTTCTCTCATTTTAAGGGGAACTTAACACCTTTTTTATTGTAATAAAATTTTATTTTGCAGATGAAATGGTGCATCATTTCTTGTGCTTGATTCGCTTTGGAGCTCAAGTTATAGTGACACAAATGGTTTCTACTAGTGACAAACTTTCTGATGGAGCTTTAACTTTTACGAATCATATTAAACTGCAAAACTTGCCTGCAGATTTTTCAGTGGTGTTTGAAGTTTATGGCTTGGTAAGTAAATAATAAGGGTCAAAAATAAATAACTAAATAAGTTTTTTATATACAAAACAATAAGTATTATTTATTTCTTGTAGCAGTCAAAAAAGGAAGTTCTCCCACATGAAAAAAAGTACCATATAAAGCGAGTAAGTGTTTTTGCCTTTTATCTATTTCGATGTTAAAACTGAATAGATGTTCTTTTTTAAAGCAAAGCTTTTTTTTTATTAATATGTTTTTATTTTGAAAGTATTTGTAGGATGTTCAACGATTGCATTGTAAATCAGGCCCAATTTAATTTTTATAACTCACCAAAAAGATTTGACTTCTGCTGTTGAATATTATATTTGTGTATATCCTTCCAGGAACATAGCAAAATTCGTCTTACGCCAAAGGGAAAAAGAGCTGAAGGCAAAATATTGCTTCCAGGTATGTATTTGAAACTTTCTCATGTGTTAGACATATTTCTGCAGTGTTCATTGTTTTAACTCATGCTTTGAGATTTTACAGCCAACAGTTTTTTTTTTGTTAAATTGTTTAAAGAAAAATGCATGATTTTAAGAAGATGATATTGATATTTGCAAGGTTTTGTGTTACTTTATTATCATTTTTTCCATTTATGCATTATTTAATTTACAATGAAAAAATATTGATCTATGTGGCAAATGTTTGGTTCTTTGTTTTAAAAATTTGAAATTTGCCATTTGAATAAAGAATTTTCTTGTGTTTAAATTTGTTAGTCAAGCTGAAAATATAATACAGTATGGGACCCCAATTTGGTAATTCTTAACTGTAGAAAATCCGAAGATCAAAACTTCCCCCCCTTAAATAATAATAATTTAAAAAAAAAAAAAACATAGTGGGAAAAAAAAATATTTTCTTCTTCAATTTAAATTTTTTTATATTTTAAATGTTTAAAATTGTGAGCATTCATTTTTTACTTGTTGAAAACATAGTACTTGTAGCTTATTTTAAGGTTTGAAAACATAGTACTTGTAGCTTATTTTAAAGTTTCTTCAATGCCTTGTGCCATGCGTGATATTAGTTTTTTGCTAAAATTGTGCGGCTATCTCTTAGCATTAGCTTTTGGTTTACAATACTTTTTATCTTCTCAATATACAGCACAAAGCATTTCAAGCAAAAGTACAAAGCTGTTTTTCAGTACAAATATGATTTATTTATTGTATCGATCCTCATATACAATACACAATTTGACAATAAAAATAAAAAAAAATTAAAATCTAATGATCGTAGGCCAATGCCAATTACCTGCGACATATTTTTTCTTTAGCTCAGGTCCCATTTCTAAGCATTTAAGGTCCCATACTTTGGTATTCAATTTGTCAGAGGTCACCATGATCAAGCAATCATGCTCACTCGTCTGGAAGTTCTGTTAGCTGCATGGTTTCAGTGACATTTACTGCTTCGTACAGCACTTATTTTCAGATAACTGTAATGGATTTTAAATTTGATATCAGCTCAACTGTATGCGAACAAAAGACAAACAATTTCTATTTATAAGAGATTTTTAAACATGTGGCAAAAGCAAAACTTGAATAAGAAAACACTTGGTGGTGTGAATTATCACAAAATCATTTGTATTTGTCCACATTTTATTTAGTTGTGAATGCAAGCCACATTACTTTTACTAAAATATTTAACTGCAATACTTTCTCTATTGTCTTGTGTGCTCGTAAAAAAAATGTACTGTTTCTCTAATACAGTAGAGCACTTTTTGTACATCTTTCATTTGAACATCATTTACATTCGTTTTTTCATTACAGCCTTGATAAAAAGCCTTTGATTCAAAGGACTGGTTTGACAAATTAACTTAGCTATTTTTACTATGCTAATTTTTTTAAACCTAAAATGTCTCAAAAATGTACCACATTTCCAATCGCTTATTGTTATCAAAACACTCAATCCCAATTTCCTTTATAAATTTTATGTTAAAGCTATCTCTTTATTTGAGCGTTACATCGTTTAATGTTATCAATTGTCAAATCAGAAATCAGGTTTCTGCTTCGCCTACTCAAGATTTTGCAGAAAAGTTAATCAGAAAACTAAAAAGTGATGATAATCAGATATGACATCTTACGAGTTTAAGTCATGGATGAAAATTATTCAAAATATCCTTACTGCTCGCCATTAACTAAATCAGACGTTGTTATAGAAAAGCAGAAGAATGATGAAACTGATGCATAAAATAAAGTTGTAGTGATATTGAGCCACCTCCTACAAATGCTGAAATGAGGAATGCGTTGAAAGTGTTGAAACATAGAGAACAGCACTGCTTCAATGATTGGAGGAAACATTGATTACGAGCAATTTATAAATGAGCTTCTAAAAAAATGTGGACTACCAACAATTGATAGTTAAAAAAAAAAAAAATTATGTATACTGTTATATTTTCATCGAAATATGCAGTTCATAAATATGAGTTTTTTCATTTTATTTTGAAACTAAATATGCATAGCTTAAGTTTGTAAATTTATCTAATTTAGTGATGCTAGCAGCAGGGTTCGCCGATATATATTAGTCGATATGTATCATGATATATATTACAATATATATCCGATATTTATTTTGAAAATATCATGATATTTTGATTTTCTCGATATTTATTTTTCCGACTATGGTATTTTCACTATAAAAAGTACATTAATCATAGTAATATTGTTTATTTATTATTAAACATAACCTAAACTTTCTTACTTGTATTTTATATTCAAAAAATATTTGTAATGTAAAAAATTTAATTCAGATTAAGAGGGCATAATTAAATATTAAACATTGGTGAGAAAAAATGAAATTGTCTTATGACTGTGCACTGACTAATGTATATTAATTATTTTTGAGTCATACAACTGTAAAAGTAGCTAACAGAAGAAAAATGAGTAAAACAGCTAATGCTAAATTAACTCGATTAAAATTGATAAAAATGTTAAATGAAATGTTAGAAAAATAAAGAAAGAAGCTTTAATTTTAAGTATTGTAAATAAGTATTTTTACATATTGTGATTATAATGTAACAAAATAAAGAGTGATTTGAGAATGCATTTACTATTTTGAAGACTTTAGTTTGCATTAATTGAAAATATCGGATATATATCAAAATATCTTATATATATCAAAGTATAAATATTTTCGAAAATATCATGATATTTTCCAACCCTGGCTATCAGTCGGTTGTTATCAAAATCGTTGTGTCCCAAGGTGCTCACATGTAGCAGAGATGACTGTATCAATCAAAATAAATACTTTTTGCAAATGAATTTTGAAACAAGTAATAAAATGTTTGTTAATAAGAGTAATTGATTCTCAAGTGTAAAAATGTTTTTTTCTTTTTTAGCTGTTAGCAGTCCTGGAGGTCCAAATGCTGTTAGGTCATCAAGCTTTGGTGTTATTGGTTATACACGGTTCACTCTTCAAAATTGTAACAAGAGTTGCTTCACTCTCGATAAAGTAAAATAAGTTTGACAACTTAAAATCCAGCCTATCTTTTTAGCATAACTTTTATATATTGAACTAAGTGTTAAAATATTGACATATTAAGTATAAAAAATAAAATGTACAAAATCTTTATACTAAAGATATAATAGTGTAAAATTAATAAACAACTATTAAGCAAGAATATTTTGCTAAGTCATCTCTTAATAATGCATAGTTGACTGTCGATAACTTGAATATTCCTTTACCTTGAAGTTTTCTTTCGGGCCCAAAATAATTTAGCATTTTCAATACAAAGTTATCTCTATATCTCAAATGTACTCTTAAGTCGAAGTTTTTAAGAAAGTTTCGGCTTCATTCATGTATAAAAATGCAGTCAGATGAAGATGTTTTTTTTCCTTTAACATAATTTATTTACAACTTAATAACCCCAGCATTGCAAGATTGCGTGAAGAGTAGACGAGTGGGCTACTTTTTGACGTGCCTAGCAACCTAAAATTTTATTGAGTAGCAGCTGACTTATCTTTGAGAGATTTACAACTTTGGTAATAATTTTGAAAAAGGATCCTTTATGTTCTGGGCAGCTCAACTAACCGTGCTTTTAGTTCAAAAAAGACCAAGGGAACGGCGAACTGAAGTAAAGAGAAAAGAAATTGGGCATACAACTGAAACAGTAGTAAATTGTTTAAAGTGCTGTGATTTCATAAACAGCAGTGATATCGAGCGGAATCGAAAGATTTCTTGAATATCAAGAAAAATAACTGAATCTTTGTGCTATGAAACAGTATATTATTATATAAATATTAAATACAGATAACTTGGGTCAGTGTTGATTAAATAGGAATTTTTATTTCATAGTTAAGTTTTTATTGTACGTGTATTAATTGTGAATCAGGGCCTGATTAACGCACGGTCCGGCGGGTCCGCGGACCTGGGCACCACAAATTTAGGGGCACCAAAATAGCATAACCTAAATTCACTTACTTCCTTCCTTTTTTTTAAAAAAAAAAGCTCATTTTACTTTTTCTCAACTTTAAGGGAGAGGAGGCTCAAATTTTTTTAAAAATCAGCTGAAAACCTCATAAAAATAAAAACATTTTGCGTAAAGAAGTCGTTGTCCCTTAGCTCTGGAATTTCAAAATAATTACTCGGATGACATAGATGAACATTTTCCAGAAGAATTAACACACTTTCAATTTTTTGCAAAAGGTAACCCTTCTCCTGGAGAATGTTTTAAAAGGATAAGATAACTAAACATTACACATACATTTCCGAATGTGGATTCACCCCTGCAGCTTCTTCTTACCTTGCCTATCAGCAGCTGTTCCAGTGAACGTTCCTTTTCATTTTTGAAAAGAATCAAAAATCATTTGAGAAGCTGCGTTTCTCAGGATAATTTACAGGCGTTTTCCTTATTGACCATTGAAAAATCTATGACATCAAACATAGGTTTCAATTATTTGATCGACACATTTGCCTCTGTTAAAGCCAGAAAGAAGCTTTTTTAAAGCTTGATGTCAGAATTAGTAAGTTTTTTTTTTTGCAGTTTTAAATTGTTTTTTAAATTTTTTTCGTCTTAAGAGGCAGTTTTAACTGTGATTAGTTTGGTGACTATCAAGTGTTTGGTATTCAAATCCCAGATTTCCTTTCAAACGTAGTAATGTTCCTTTAAAATGTAGTTTCTAGTAATTAGGTTTTTAGTATGAAACATTGACTTTAAAATTGTTCGGATTTTCTCATGTGGGGGGGGGGGGCACCAACATCTACTCAGGACCTGGGCACCAGTTTGGCTTGATCGGGCCCTGATTGTGATGAAGTCAAAATGAACACTTCTCAAGAATGTTTTTGAAGACTTAAAAGATTTCTAAAAACATTTCCTACTTTTTTTTAAGGTACCATTTACATCTCCTCTGGAAGGAGTATTAAAGGTAAAGCTGTCTTTACATGCTGAACATAAAACTATGCAAAAAGGCTTTTTGGTGAGTAAAAAGCTTTCTATCCCTCTCTTTTAATTTTCCAACGGGTACAGACAGTTGAATAACTTTGAATAACTTTATCTCATTCAAATATTGATTTCTGAACATTTATGTTTGCAATAATGATGAAATTTTAGCAAATGTGATTTAAGTGATTATAATTTAGAATTTTTGAAGTTTAAACGTTGAGTAATATTTTGATATTTGATCCTATCTTACAAATGGATGCCTGGTAATGTATCAGAAACATTAAATGTAGGTAAGAGGGAGGCACATATGAACTTTTTTTTGTTTTTGTTTTTTTACAAAAAAACTTACTTTTTTCATTTTATTTTCTCAATTTATTTTAGTAACCATTATCTTACTACTAATCCCTTCAAATGTGCTTGCTCCAATATTAGGCAATGTGACTTTTTTTTTTTTTTTTTGAATATTTAAAATTATTCAAAAATTGTTCACGTGTGTGCCTACATGGGGTACATTTGGACATGCTTGGATCACATATGGACACCATAAGTAAAACAATATTAATAATTTAAAGTAGGAAAGACAAATGGCTTAGATTCACATTAATAGGAAACTCTTCATTCTCCCAAAACTACTGGATTAAACTTGCTGCTCTCAGAAATAACTTATGAACTGGGTAGGAATTTTGAGATTTCATATACATAAAAATTTAGGAGTTTGCTTTGAATGAATGTGTATCATGCCATAAGAGCTAAACATAAAAAAAAAAGTGCATCAATATTTTCTGCATTAAAGCCCTTGGCTAAACTTTTATTCTTTGGTTTCTGGCTTAAACATAGGACAAGTCATATGTACCCATTTGAAATGATTTTATAAAGTACTAAGATGATATTTTTTTTCTTCACTTGAAAAAACATGTTGACTGTTGTACTTTAATCCAAACTTAAGTTCACGGCTTATGCACAACGAAAGAATGAAAGCAAGTATTTGTTAGCTATTTAAAAATTATTTTAAGCACCTTTTTTCTTCGTTTTGATGGAATAATTCATAAATATAACATTAGATATAATAACATGGATGAACATTAGATATAATAACCATAGATGGAATAACATTAAGGGTGCCAAAAGCAGTGTCCAAATGTGCTCAATAACTAGATGTTAATAATTTTGTCAAACTTAGCCTAGTAGAAAATTTTTTTTTGACCCATTTGATGAATAAATCATTACATTAAAAAAATAAGCTATTTATCCTTGCATAATTAAATTTCCTAATTTAATGTAAGGGTTCTTACATTAAATTATTGTTTAAACAGTAAACTCCCTATTTCTTCATTTTTATGGAATAATTCATAAATATACAGTTGGTTCTCTATTTAACGACTTCCAAGGGACCACAAAAAAATCTTCCTTAAATAGAATGTTTTTAAAACTACAGTGGAGCACCGGGGACCATGAAAAGTTGTCTTTAAATAGAAAAAATCATTAAATAGAGCGTCGTTAAACTGAGAGCCAACTGTATAGCGTAAGGGGTGCCCAAAGCAGTGTCCAAATGTGCTCCATAACTAGATGTTACTGATTTTGTCAGACCTAGCCTAGTAAAAAATTTTTTTGGCAAATTTGATGAATAAATCATTATATTACTTACATACTCCAGCCAAATTCCTCTCCTAAAAGTAGCTAAATAATGACTACATCTTGATAGTAGTTTGTAGTCGCTACATTTCTAAAAAAAAAAGTAGTTTTTCCAACCACTGGTCTGGTTCTGTAACTATAAATATCTTTGAGGTAGTGTTTGGTACTCCTTTTGAAATATTTTTTATTGTCGAAGCACTTAGAGCTAAGAAGTAAAAATGTTTATTTTTGCACAGAAAAAATAATATGAATATGATTCAAATTTTAAGATTTGTACTTTATATGTATTTTAATTGTTTGCAAATTTGTGCTCTAGTTATTCTTTACATCAGTTTTGTTATTTATTTTGTATTTGAGATTTTTTATTTATTTTTATTTTTTTTTTGTATATATGAAAATATTTATATTGCAATAAAAGAAAACCATCATAATTTCATAAGCATTTAGTACATACATTCCTTCATTACATAATAATATTTCAGACCATGTTTGAAGACATAAGTGGATTTGGAGCTTGGCACCGCCGATGGTGTGCACTCGATGCACAATATCTTTCTTACTGGAAGTATCCCGATGATGAGCAAAAGAAAGTATGTTCCTTTCTATTTTTCCAAACTAAACTGTTCATGAAACTATATTTATTTTTAACATCAAATCATTCAACTCCTCATATGACTCTTTTTAGGAACCTATTGGTACTATTGAGCTCAAACAGTGTGTTACTGGTCAGGTGAAGTTGGTTGCTAGAGACATATGTGCCAGACCGCAAACTTTTCAATTAGTTACAGTTCGACCACAAGAAAAAGGAGACAAAAACACTTTAATATCTAGAAGTGTCAATACTTTAACAACCACAAAGTAAGATAACTTCTTTAAAGAAAGTAAAATGCTTGATTGTAATATTATCAGGAAACTATGAAAAGTAAAATCAAAGTTGAACATTATGAAATCCATAAGATTAAACCATTACTATACGTTTGTAAGGAATATGTTTTGTTGGTTTGTATTATTCACAATTTGGATTTATCAATTTTTTGAAAAAATATTTGTAGTTTTTGTGTAAAGCAAAGAAAGTGAAGTAAAGAAGTTGCACATAATAACCCCGATCTAACGATTGTCAAGGGACTTGAAAATGTTATCGTTCAATCACAGAGCATAGACATTTGATGCAGTCAAATCTGAACCAGTGAAATGTATCATTAAATTAAGGAAATCGGGTATCGTTAAATCAAAGTTATACTGTAATTACAATAGGGTTATTGATTGCTTTTAGCACTGTCTATTTCTGATTAAATGAAAAATTGACATTTTCTCTTTATGATTTAATTAAATTTATCGGTTTTCATGTTTACCAAATATTCTTAATATAATTTAACAGTTGCTCTAATTGCATAAACAGTGTTATTGTCTTGTGAAACAATGGATTGTTTCATATACTAATAGTAATAGTTAATAAGAGAGAATATGGTTGCTACAAGAATATGGTCAAATATTATTGTAACTTTTCTTAAAATAACATTGACACTAGCCTGAATCATCCATATATATATATATATATATATATATATGTGTGTGTGTGAACTGCTCTCATTTTTTCTGAGTACTGAAAAAATTTAGTTATGAAACATCAATTTAACTCGTTAGTTTTTATTCAAATCCAAAGAGGTCTAAATTAAAATTTTGAGTTACAAAATTGCTCTGTCCTACACTTTGACGGAAAATTTTACACTATATTTTTTGTCCATTTTTTAAACCTGATTGTTGAACAATTTTTATTCATTTGACACAACTTTTGTTTTTGAGAGGATCAGATTGCTTATTATGGTAGCATGGTGGTCATTTGGCGAGTGAGGCCATAAACAATAGAGTTGGTAGATTACTTTACATTTAAAGAAACTGTTAGCGTAATTTAATGTTTCGGAAAATTGTTTTAAATTGCAACGAAACTTTTATAGCTTTTTTTTAATGAGTGTGTGTGCATTTTAGGTAAAGAAAAATAATTATTTTACATCACATCAGGGAGCAGAGGGAGATTTTCATTTATTGAAGACTTCTTTTAAATTCTTAGCACGGGCATCCCCGTGCGGGTTCATCTGTATCTATATGTAATATTTAAACATACCTACTATATATAATATTTAAACCTATAATATATAATATTTAAACATAATATACCTAAATAAAAATCAGTGATTTTTCAGAAAACTTTTGGTTTATGTTTCCATTTCTTTTTGAGTCACCTTGCATAGCTAAATTTTATAAAAGCACTAAACATTTTATGTGTTGTTGAAAGATTAATAAACTGTTCTCATTTACAGGCATCTTCTATCAGCAGACACAAAAGAAGAAAGGGTTGTTTGGTGTAATAAGTTGAATGAAGCTCTAACAAATGTGAGAAAATGGAATCCACAAGCGCTGCGCCCAGTGGACTTTAAACAAGATTAAAGCACAGTTGTATATGTTAGTGTATATATAGACTTTTAAAAATGCATTTAGCAGGAGTGTAGAGGAGGACTGAATAGCATTTATTTATATATTGCTGAACTTTTTAAGAAAGAAAAGTTGAAATTTCAACATTGTATTGTAAGGCACTTGCAAATTATCTCTGCTTTCCTCATCATATAAATGCTGAATCTTTCGAGAAGAAAATTATATATATATATTCAAAATATTTGAAAAAAAACCCGAAGAAAAAATGATGAACATTTTAATTGCATTTTACTAGTCTGTTATAACTTGTTTGAGCATTTTAGTCACAGCAAAATGTTTATATGTTACAGTTCATTTTGCTTAAACTTTGTATCTTAAGCATTACATAAAACTTAGATTTTGTTTATATCAACATCAAAGTATAACTTTTGTAATTTCTATTTTAGAAGAAATGTTGTTAATTGCTAATACAGCTTTTTAGATATGCTAATAAATAAGTTATTTTAACTATAAATTTAGTTTTTTTTATTTATTAGAGACAATTTACTACAGTATTTCAATTACAGGTATTCGTCCCCGGATCTGTGATTTTTCGCTTTTTTGTCACTTTTCTCTCTCTCTCTCTTTTTTTTTTTGTGATTTCTGTTGTCTCTTGAATTTTTCCCTGCAATTTGTTTTCCATGGTAGTGTGCAAAATGATTATTCATCCCCATAGCTGTTGAAAGGTTTTCAACATTTGAAATGAAGCATGAAAAGATATCCTCAAAGTTGATCTTTTTTTGTCTTTTTTTTTTAAATGCAATTTTTTAAAAACATTTTCTCTAATTCCGCTTTATTCAATCATAAGATTTTGCCTTACAATCAAAACTAGTTGGGAAAGAGATATTTAAGGTTTTCTCGCTTCATGTTCTATTTGCAGCATCTATGTATTGCAATGTACAATCTTTTTGACTCCTTTGCAGGATTTTAAGCTTTCGCCATCGAAGCATTCAGCAAGTGTCTTCAACTACTAATATTTTTAATATTTTCTTTTTATCTACATTAAAAAAAAATTCATGTTTGTGGAAGCAAAGTACAAGTCCTATTTTTTTACAGTAAAAGAACTAGTGAAACTTGAGTACCTATCAACTCAAAGTAAAATTTAGATCTGGTTATGATTTTGAAAGTCAGAACATTTGAATATTCTTGGTGGATTAAAAAATTACTCAAAAATGGAAAATCTGAGTTGCTATGTGCGAAATTCGAGTGCTTGAATCCTGGTACCAAAAAATCCTCTTTTTCCACCTACCTACACTAATGAAACGATGTTTTCAGCAATGAAATTTACTATTTCCCTCAACACTTACGTTTTTACAGGCTAGTATCTCCCACATGAAATTTGGAAAATATGTTTAAAAGAATTAGCTACAAATCAACTTTAAAAAAATGTATCTTTAGTCCTTGAATTTTATGATTTATTGTTCAAAAAACTTTTAAACAAACACATCAAAATCTTTTGCAGTCTTTTTTCACGGAGCTTCCAAGATTCTATAAGTATATTCAGAAAATTGCAATTTCATTGAATGATTTTTTTTTTTTTGAAAAACCACTGTCAAATTTAAGGCATTTACGGAATTGGCTTATTCAAGACTTTCTCAGAACTGAATTTCAACAATTAATAATAGGGTCATTTCCAAAATTTTAAAAGTATTTTTTCTGAAAGAAAATTTTGGATCTGACCATTTTTTAAATAATTTGTTTAAGTTTAATATTTTTAAAAAATTACTTAAATCGACACGCTTCTGTCCGATGAAATCCATCACAAATGCCATTCAGTGTTGCCATTCACAGAACAAAATATTTAATTCGCATCTTTACTCACTTGTATTGGCAATGATAGGGTTGATTGCAAGCTTAGAGCGTAATTTTAATTCGCTTCTTGATTATCATAACGTGGAAAGATGCACCAAATTGCATCATTTGTGAAGTCAAAAGACCACGCCTTGTTTTCAAAATCGGACATTTAAAAAAAATAATTTAAAAACAACTGTTGGGAAAATGAAAGTATTTTCTGGATCCTTGTTATTATTATTTTTTTTTTTTTTTTTGCTTTCTAATTCTATCAATTTCAGTGACTAAAAGTAGTACTTTTGACTGAAGGAAACAACCCCATTCATTTGATAAAAAACTTATTTTTAGGAACTTCCACATCCAGCTCGTGTTTCTACAAAAATTGCATGCAGGGTTTGAGCTTTCAATCTTTTTGCATCTTGTAAGTTTTTCAATTATTTTAAAAATTGGAGACCATTTTAACACAGTTATCTTAGGGGAAGGTACCCTAAAACCTTTAAAAAAGTAATATTTTAGTTTTTATATAGGGTCTGGTGGGGTAAAGTGGTCATTCGTCAAATAAATGGCTATAGCTTGGAAATAAATGTTCGAATGAATATGAAAATTTTATTATAGAGTAGGGCAGTTAGAAACTACATTTCGAATACAAAATTTTACAACTGGCAAAATTTTATTCGGTAAAAAAAAATATTTTGTGTGAATATGAAAAGTTTTTAAATCTAAACACCTCTTTTAACTTCATTGGGAAATTTTGTTTGTTAGAATTATGGTTAGATTGACTGCATAGGAAGCTTCCTACATGTCTCAAGAACTCTTACTCATTAGCAGTTAGTTGAATCTCTTTTAGGTACTTTTTTAGAACAATTTAAGTTAGATGGGGTAAAGTGGTCATAATATTAGGCTTAAACAAATATTGTTCTTCTAATGTCACTTAATCGTTAAGTATAAGGCAGATATAAATTTAATATTAGTTTCACTTAATATGTATTGTTTTTACAGTAAACGGGGTTAAATATACAAGCATATGCATACGCATATACTCGTGTAGGCACGTATAGAGACGTATTCACATAAATGCACCAATAAATACGTATACGGGTATCTGCAAGTATTTTTAATCTATACAGATATACATTCTACTATTAGACGTATATACTCGCTTATACTTGTATATATATATATAAACACTTATAATATACCCAGGTAGACAGGAATATACGCGTACGTACTGGAGTAGACACTTCCATAACAAGCATATGATATACAAGTAAACAGTGTGAGTTTAAATTTTTGGGCAAATTATTAAAATGTGTTAGAGGGGAGGATAAGAAGCAAAAATCATGAGGAACATATGGTCACATGCACAATGCTGACGCGCTACATGCACGCAAAGCCAGAAACTGATGGATGCAAAACAGGTCACAAATTTACTACACAAAGAAAATTTTACACAACATTTTAAGTCTCAAAGTTTTAAAGCGATTGATGAAATTTGCGACCTGCAGCTGTAATACATGAGCGTCGCAATCACAAAGAACTCTCTGTTACAATAACAGGACTTTTGAAATAGTTTCATCTGTCGCTGTGCCTTTGTCGCGATGCTTGTACTAGAGGCCGTAACTGTTAACAACTGCTCTAAAAATTTCTTAAAAACTGAAATGTTGGGTAAAATCATCTTTGTGTAACAAAATTGTGATTTGTTTGCATCTATCACTTTCTGGCTTTGTGTGTATGTAGTGCGTCAGCGAACGTAAATTCCTTAAAATTCTTTGCTTCTTATCCTCCCCTCGCACACTCCTTAGATTTTTGCCCAAGAGCTTGGATTCATTCTGTAGGCACACATGTATATAAGCTTATATACTCGTGTATACATACACGTACTGGTGTATACACGTAAATGTACGTACATACGTCTATACAGGTATATAATTGTGTTTTCACGTATACATACGTATACACTCGTGCTTCACAATATATATATATATGTGAGTACACTCGTGCAAACACGCACTGAATGCATCCACGAATAATCTCGTGTAAACCCGTATATGTGTGTATGTACACTTATATATGCGTGTATACGTCTACTGTACACTTATATACTCAGATATGCATGTATGTACGCGAGATACAAGTGCATACACGCATATGATGTTCGTTTACACGCGTATATACCCGTATGTACACGTGACACGTATATACTCGTGTAGACACGTATACACTCCTATAAGTAATCACGTATACATGCTTATATACTCGTGTATACACGTATATACTTGAGTAGGAACGTGCATGCATGTATCTAATGCATACATGTATCTACTCATATATGAACGTGTTTACTAATGTTTACACGGCACGTATATACTCATGTATACACACATATGCTTGTGCATATACTTGTAACTATAAAAATAACCGAAATATACAAATATTAGGGTTGTTTATAATGGTTTTGCATCTATTTTTAACTATGACCACTTTACCCCATACTATGACCACTTTCCCCCACCACATGGGGTAAAGTGGTCATAAATACAAAGGGAAAAGAAAGTTATAAAGCTACTTAAATCAATATTTATTTTCCTAAAACTCAATGTACTGTGTTCTTTAATAATGCAATGTAAAATAAAAACAAAAATTTTTTAAATGTTTAAAGAATTTATTGTATTTATTATTCACATAATTTGAAAACCTACGATTTTATGACCACTTTACCCCACCAGACCCTATTCAAATCATGAGCTTTTAGGCGACACTGAAATCATGTTTCTATGCAGATTAAAAGTAACTAATTTAAATATTAATAGAGTAGGAATGTATTAAAATGTACAACAATTTTACTTGCAAATCTGAATTTCCCAAAACGTAAATTAAAAAACTCAAGCTCTTTTTTTCTGGAAAACTACTTTACATAATACTTCGAAAATTACACTACATTTTATTTATCATAATAATTATTTCATTTGATATATTTTGGATTTTTATAATAAATAGCAGTACCAAGTTTCAGGGCTATAGGTGCAATAAGGCCTCCTGACCATCGGGCAGTGTTGGGCAAATTTGAAGGAAAATTTAAGATTAACAATTGATTAATTGGTAAACATAACCACAACAACTAACAATGGATCGATTGTAATTGTGGAAAATTACAATTTACAATTTTTTAATTGTTAAATGTTGTTAATTTACCATTAACTAATTGTTAATTGTAGTTTACTACAATTTATTACACACAAATTACACGATTTAAATTTTTTTTAAAACAGAGCGGTCTCCGAGACTTCACAGCCCGTTATGTTCTTCTTTCTCCCCTCCTCTGTAACAGATTAAACTAAAACTGATTTACACAACTTAAAACAAACATTTACATTTAGGAAAAGCTTGCTAGATGCTAGTTCACGCGGCGAGCAGCACCGAACGAAAATACAAAATCGAATAATACTTGAGACTCTGTACCCTGCACTGTACCTATTGATACATAAAATTTCATTGTTAGTTTTAATAGTTTAATAAAAACAAAAATTAATTGCAAAGTGCAGTTAATAGTTTTATTGCAATTAATTTAATTGCAATTACTTTTTTAACCAATTAACAAGGTAATTGAAAAAATATTTAATGCCCAACACTGCCATTGGGTAAAGAAAGAAACCTTGTCACCTTTATATACATAGATTATATTCTTTCATTTTTTCTTTTGGAAAATTAGTGCATTGTATTTGATTTCAAAATAACTATTACAGAATTTTGTAAATACCAGCTGCGTTGCATGGTCTACGTCAACAATAAAAGTTACTTCAAGTGATGCGTGTTCAATAATACGTCTTGAACAAAAAAAAAAAAAATCAGCAAAATTTTGTGGCAGATTTCAGGAAAATAACCAAAAAGGAAACATTTTAAATCCCCCAATTACAGGAAAAGCCTCAAAACAAAAGTTAGAATTTTATTTGTTCATATTCAAGAAAAAAAAAGGCAACAGATCTTTCGTCTCAATGATTTTCTTCACGCTATAAATTTTAATAAAAGCACTGTTGCGGAAAGTTGAGATGAAGCACTGAATAATAATTTGAATGGAGTAAAGCCTTCTAAAAATATAGAGATTTTATGTCAAAATCTAAGTATCATAATTAAGTTTTTAATTGATATTTCCACTAATTATAATCAGAGGACTATGTTAAATAGCCAAACATAAAGGTGGGAAAATTATGCATCTATTCATACCTGGTTCGATGGTCAGTTCACTGTCGTTCGGGAGAAGAAACTTGGACATAGATGACCACATAGATAGATACATAGGTACATACATAGATACATACGCTCAGTTTTTAATTATATAAGATCTAAGTATCATAAATAAGTTTCTAATTGATATCTCCGCTAATTATTATCGGAGGATTATGTTAAATAGCCAAACATAAAGACGGGAAAATTACGAATCTATTGATACCTGGTTCAATGGTCAGTTCACTGGCGTTCGGAAGAAGTAACTCGGACATAGATAGGTACATGCGCTCAGTTTTTAATTATGTAAGATAGCAGAATTTACTTCAAACAGCATTTGTACTGGAGAATTTAGAGTGTAATGTAATATGATCTATTAAGTGAGACTATAAATTAAGAAGACATTGTAAAAGGAAAATTTTTCTTTAAATATTTTTATTTAAAATTAACTGTTATTGCATACAAGAGAATGGTTTGAATAAAAATATTAGAGTATTTACAATATATTCACATTAAAAGTTATGCTAGGTTGCATTTATAGTTCTATAATTTACAAATATAACTCTTTTTTTTTATCGAATACAGCCGATACATTTTTAAAAATCAGAAACCGACTAAAATAATTGATAAATTTCTAAGATCCTAAAACATATCAATTAAAACATTTCCAGTTCCAAGGTATGCATATCTCTCCATCTTGTAACACTGAGTAATAATGAGAAATGTGTAACCGAATATCACGCAAATTGTATTTAAATATAGAAGAATTTTCAAGCATTCTCTCACAACACTGAATCATAAGATTAGGAGTTATATTGTCATCTTTTTCTAAGGCACCAAGTCCAAATTCAGACATGCATTTCATGTGCATTTGCCGTTCTTTGGTTTTCATTCTGCAAGAAAATATTTAAGAAATTACAATTATTCCCGAAAGAATTAAGTTTATGAAATATGTAACTTAATGGATAAAATGTTTCATCTAAAAAGTTACTTTAATTCAAAAGAAACATTTAAAAAAAATTTTTTTTTCTACAAACATGTAAAATGCCTTTTTGTTTTATTAAAATTATTCCTTTTTTTCTGTAAAAGCCTGATATTAAAGTTTCTTTACTATATTCAAAAAAAAAAAAAAAAGGAACAAGCAGTTGAACAGTTTGTCTTGAACTTAAGAAAAAGAAGTTTTACGAGGTTTTGAAGGGATTATAAAAATGTACAGCTGGAACATATTCAGGAATCAGGGAAAAATATCCGGTATTTTGATATATATCCGATATTATCAATTAGCAGAAACTACAGTTGTCAAAATAGTAAATGCATCCTCAAAACACTCTTTATTTTCTTACATTATAATTATAACATGTAGACTTAAAATTAAAGTTTCTTTCATTATTTATATCTAATATTTCATTTTACATTTCTATTAATTTTAATGGAGTTCACATTTAGGATTAGCTGTTTTACTCATTTTTCTTTTGTTAGCTACTTGTACAGTTGGATGATTCATCAGAAATAAATACTAGTGATGTAAAATACCTGGGTATTTATTTTTAGGGGTAAATACCCAGGGTATATACCCGGGTAAATACCCAAAATGGGTATTTACCTGGGTATTGATTTCAAAAATTTATATTCAACTAAAATACTTTTCTGTATGTATTCCACTATGTATATATACAGGGTGATTTGTTTTAACCTCCAAGACCAAGTTAAGATATTGAAAACTTGAAGTAAAAATAAAAATGAGTCAAAAAATACAAATTTTAACTTTTTACACGTGCCCCAAGTCCTCTGACTTATATTTAGGGAAATAATCTCCATTGAAAAACAATTACAAAAAAAGTTTGACATTAGTACAACCAATATTCACTGAGGTATGAAACGCAGCGTTTTGTGACTTACACCACTTTACACTCGCCCTCAGTAACATCTTTTTGGGGAAAATGTAGCAGTTAATGAGTGTTTATATAAAATTATATGTGTGCAGAGGGTGGTTTTTCAAATTGTTCAAGGTTTTGCAGCGTGTTTTGCGTATCACGGCATAACATTTGCATGAATTTTTGAATAGAAATGAAAAATGTAAATACCTTGTGTTTTTTACTTTGAAACCTATCATTCTTCTGAAAGGGTAATAAGTTTTAATCTCATCTTCTGATGGTCCCTTAAAACTTTCAAATATATCCTTGAGTTTTGATTGCACAAATGTCAAGTTTTTTTTGTGTCAGTAAGTTTTAAATGCAGATCATTTCTCTAAATATAAGTTAGGGGACCTAGGGCCGTATAAAAAGTTAATTTTTTTAGTTTTTGACTCATTTTTATTTTTTCTTCAAACTTCCAATATCTTTACTCTGCATCTGATTTTGAATATTTTTGCAATTGAAAGTATGCATCTAGGACTAACGGTTGCAAAAATAAAGGTCTTTTGCAGGTTAAAACAGAACACCCTGTATAACCAACCACATACAAAACAATAAATTTTTCCCTAAAATTTGTATTTTGATCACATATTTAAAGAATTATTGTGTGAAACAACTCAGCAAGCTAATATGATATTCACATTGTGTTGGATATGCCTAATCAATGTTGATAGCCAAATTTCACATATAAAAAGCCATTCTACAAAAAGTAAAAAGCTTAACTGTTTACAAAAAAAAAAAAAAAAGCAAACATCTTTTTTCATTTATGGCATTGAAAAGAAAGATTCTTTGGTTCACGATATGTTTCTTTCATAATTTCATTAAGTCTTTCAATGAAAAATATTATAAACTGTGTAATACATATGTATGTATCAGTTTTACCAATTATTTCATATTTAGATTTAAAAAAACAATTTCTCATTCACTTGCTGCATTTTTTTGTAAAATACCCAGTTTTTGGGTATTTACCCAGGCCTTGGGTAAATACCCAAAAAATATTTACCTACCCGCTGGGTATTTACCCGATCCACATCACTAGTCGTGCAGTCATAAGACATTTTCTTTTCTCCTGAGAAATGTTTAATATCTAATTAGGCACTTTTAATATGAATTAAAATACAAGTAAAAATGGAAGTTTATATTACTTATTAAATATGTATTATACATCATAAAAATACAGACCATAACTTTTTGGTTAATTTTAATAATAAATGAACAAAATTACTATGATTAATGTACTTTTTAAATTGAAAATACCATAGTTCAAAAAATAAATATCGAAAATATGAAGATATCATGATATTTTTAAAATAAATTTCGGATATATATCGTGATATATATATATTGGCGAACCCTGAACGTATTAAAGTTATTGTATGCCTCACAAATTAAAAGTATTCTGTATTGATATTGTTGGAGGTTTCGTTCCTTTAATTTCAACAAAGTTTGTGTGTAACTTTGTTTTTCTTTATTAGTGGCTCATCTAAATATGATATCAACTTTTCATCTTTGAAAACTAGAGAGAGAATGACCCAGAAACTCACTTCTCTAATGTCACAGCCAAGACCCATCCCCCTAAAATTCCTTTAAAAAATACATCTCCTAAAATACCTGAATTCGTACTAAAATTTCATTGTTGTTCCTGAAAAATTTCGAAAATTTTACATTGGCATCTTCGGGCGGAGGAGACCCTTCAAAGTATTTTATCTTAATCTGATGAATGGACATTTTACAAAACATTTCGTTAAAAATTGGAACCCTTCATAGTACTTTTTATTTTAGAACAGACCTTTCACAAAATTCTTTGTTTGAAAAACGAATTATTTACTGTTTAAAACAGATGTCTTACTATACCTAAAAGAAACAGGTAAAATGTTATGCATTTTATCTGTTTCTTAAAAACCTTTCCCGATTATTTATGAATTTCGAAATCCTTTTTCTCCGGAACCCGAGAAAGGTTGTCGATTCATCACAAAAAAACGGTGCACATCCCACATCATTGAACCGATTTAGAACTTTTTTCTAAACCGATGCATCAATACCGCAACGACCAAAAAACTCAACAACCAATGTACAGACACCGGTCTACCATCATTGCAGTTTTAATCTGTTAATTTTTTCTAATTTTTTAAATATTTTAATCGAGTATAATCTTTACCCATCATAAAAATGGGAGAGGATGGCACTTCATATTTTCATAAATAAATTGAGTTTATTAAAAATGCTTACTTATCATATTGTTCCAGAAGACTACTTGCTGCTTCTAAATTACTTGTAATGAAGTCCACTAATAAAAAAGCTGGGCAAGAAGCTGGTACTATAAACTGTCCAGTTGGAGATAACATTAATGGGCCAGCTTCACTAAAGAAATATTTTCAATGGACTTGAATTGAATTTGTTGATGACAAGTTTATACCACAAAAATAAAGATTACTGATATTCGATTTAAGCAAATATAAAATTAGAACATTTTAGAAATTAAAATAACAGAATTTTTTAAAAAAATACTAAGCACTTTTCATAATGCACTCAAAAGGACAAAATAACTTTTCTCGGTCAGAAAGGACAATTTAAGAATTCCTGTAGTTTGTCGAAAATTCCAAGAAAATGACACCACAAACGAAGAAAAGTGCGGCTCAAGTCATGAAGAGAATATCTCATAATTATCTAGCTTTCAATCATAACTTTGAGGGTTGAAACATGTATATTTTTCTCATTGGGAAAGTTTGGTTTGAAATGACTAGAACTGCACTTTTATTCGTTTGCGGGGTCATTTTCTTAGAATACAGTGAAGCACCGTTTATACGTTTCTGAAGGGACTGTATGAAAAAAGCGTACAAATGAAAAAAACGTATAGCAGGATACATTAATATGTATTACAACTCTGCAGGGACCAAATTAAAAAACGTATAAATGATAAAAATGTATAAAAGAGAAACGAATAAACGGTGCTTCACTGTAATTGAAAACTACAGGAATACTTAAAATGTCCTTTCTGACTCAGAAAAGTTATTTTGTTCTTTTTAGGGCATTATGAAAAGTGCTTAGTATTTTTTTTTTTTAAATTCTGTTCTTTAATTTTTTTTAGTTTAAAATATTTCAGAAATAGATTCACCATCACCAAACTTCACCTTATTTTTTCACATAAATGCTCTGTACTAAAAGGAAAAAAACCTGTTGGCACTAAAATTTATTCCTTGTTCCTCTCTAAGATCTATGCTTGCTAATTTCATGCCTGCTTCAGAGAAGCCTTGATTCAAAATTTTCATTATGGTTGCTTTTAACGTTACTGTTGCAAGGCAACAAAATTTGTAACAATGGGTTTTATATTTAAACATTTAATAGGGAAATTGCATGAAATTTGCAGTTTTCCATCCTAACTGAAATAATAATTTTGTTCTTGAATTTTAATTTTTCAGCGCTAAGTTGTACCTTAAGATTAAGCAAATCATTTAGTGAAATTTCGAAGTCTCTAAGTGGTCTAGTTGCAGAGATATAAGCAAAACCAGGCCTCAGATTTCTCCGTGACAATCAGGTCAAGTATAATAAAGGTGCTTAAAAAATACAAAAACTATGGGAATTCATGGCCAAATTTAGTGAAGATCCTACACAAAGCATGAATATGTATGAAGAGCATACACACATACTTCCAAAACATTTAGTCGATTGATCGGCTGATTTTTTTTTAATTGAAATTACATTTGGGTTTTAAAACAAGTAACTATGCGGAATGAATTTATTACTCCTAACCAAAAATTTACAACTCTAGCTGTTCTCTCCCTATTTGATTAAAAAATTTCAAATTATCATGATAGGGGTGAGAACAATGGATTCATGTATTTTTTTTCATAAAAAAATAAGGGATGGAAAAGGTTACTGGGGAAATTTAAAATAAAACTAACTTTAAATGTAAAAAGGGACCAGCTTTTGAAAAATGGTGTTGTGGGGACTTAAAACTAAAAAAGGGAGCCCTTTGCATAGGTCTTTTATGCCAATGTTTTCAGTACTTTCAGTGTGGTATGCAAAGGTAATATAAAACCCAATATTATCTATGTACATTACACATTTATACAAAAACATTAAATGTGTCCTGCTATTTTCTTAATATTGTGTCCGGATTTTTTTCAAAGCCACTATGGAGTCTGCATCTCTACATAGTATAAAATGAAGTCCCCAAAAAGCGTCTGTGTGTTTGAACTCGCAAAACTCAAGAACTACCTGGCCGATTGCGCTGAAATTTTCACAGTTCGTTCCTTTAAGTCCTGAAAAGGTTTGCAGACCAGTTCGAATAAAATTCGATGAATAGTTCTTTTTTTTTATTCCAATTTACGTTAAATTTCCACATAAATTCTCAAATATGAGGGTGAAAAATTACTTGCACAAATTAATATTACACATCGTTAGAAAAAGTAGAATTTTCCGCGTTCTACGCAATTTGTTTCAATGCTCTACCTTTATTACGGCGGGAGTTATTTGCGTTTTTAGCTCGACTTTTTTTAGGCTTAGCTGAAATTTATGCACAACTTTCTTCATAAAATAAATCAATAAAAAGTGAAGGAATTGTCCCACAGCTTTCTTTTTGACGTCATTGGAAGAAGCGACCTTTTTAACTCCAGATCTAACTCGACCTATGGTCGAAAAAATAAGCTTTTATCTCGAAAGGAAAAAAAGTTACAAGCCTTTTTAAATCAAGTTTCAGAAATCTCGATTCCATTCAAACAGTGAACCATTTTCTTTCGCATTTTAATCCTTAAACGTATTTTATTTTGTGTTTCCATGGTTACGCATTTTAAATCCATCTTTCTAGATTTAATTTCTTTGTCGACATTGTTAGGAAGGGAAATTGTGCATGATGTTTTTTTATTTATTTATATAAGCCTGATTGTTGAATGTACGTCACTTGATAAAATTTGTATTTTCAAGGTGGACCGGGCAAAGCTGGGCAACGCAGCTAGTTAGTAAATAAGACAATGGCCTAGCATCCCTTGCTCTGGAGTTTTGCAGTACAGCAATACTGCCGTTATACGCACAAAAGTCGTATCTGTACTTCTTATCAAAATTGAGTTAGGCACCAAGAGGTTTTTTGTCACATATTTCACTTAAATACAATGTTTTACAGTTATTTGTTAATGGGAGATATTTTTTGAAAAAGTTGCACCTGAATCAAATACGTGAAGGAGCAAAACTTTAAACAACAATGGGGTTGTTTCCTTCAGTCAAAAGTAATACTTTTAATCACTGAAATTGATAAAATAAGCAAATAATAATAATAATAATAATAATAATAACATGGACCCAGAAAATACTTTCATTTTCCCTACAGTTATTTTTTAATTATTTTTTCAAAATGTCCGATTTTTCAAACAAGGCGTGGTCTTGATGAAGTCACAAATGATGCACTTGGCGCATCTTTATACCGAGTTTCCACGTTATGATAACCAAGAAGCAAATTAAATATTGCGCTCTACGCTTGCTATCAACCATATTGTTGCCAACACACATAAGTAAAGATGCAAATTAAATATTTTGCTCAGTGAATGGCAACACTGAATGGCATTTCATCATTTGTGATGTCATTGGCAGAAGCGTGCATAAACAATGAAAGTGCACCGATTTAAGTAATTTTTTTAAAAATATTAAACTAAGTCAAATTATTTTAAAAAATGGTCAGATCCTATGTTTTTAAGCATGCTCTTTCAGAAAAAAATACTTTTAAAATTTTGAAAACTATCCCATTTCTTATTTTGAACTCGGTCGCAGATATGAGTTTTGTGCTTAGTATGGCAGAATACTGTACTCAAGAGAAGGAAATTCGAATGAATTATGTACAGTGTAATATTTTTCAGTCATACTACATACTAGCCAGTCTTCGTAATCATTTTTGACATTGTAGTTCAAAGGCAATTAGAAACATGAAGGATATTTTTTTTAAAAACTTACCATTCTACTACAATTTGAAATTTCTCAAGTCGTCGAGGCCATACAGATGGATAACCGTGAACCCATCTATACTTATACAAAGCTGATGTTAATTTATTTAGTTGCTGTATATATTTCTGCACCATAACTGTGGGTTGAAATTTCCGATGATCAACATTGATGCCCCGCAACACTTCAGAAAGATTTTTCTCAACAGTAGGTATTTCTTTGAGTAAATCATCATACTGATAAACTGAATTGATCATCTAAAAATAGTAGCGGTTTTAATAAACATTTTTCGATAAATTGAATCATGCAGTTTTTGAAAGAGAAAAAATTAAAGTGTACTTTGTTCAATAACAAAACAAAGAATTGAAGGGCTCGGGGCAAGAATGGGATATGCCTTGTGACGTGCTCCTTTCCATGGGTCCCTACTGCTGGCCGACCTTGATAGGTCACCCATGATTGACAGACAGCGCCGTCTAGTCTGTGCAATGAATAGGCTGGGACACCGCTAGGTCCTTTGATGGTGTCGCACCTTTTGAAGGCCAATTGCCATGGTTGCGTGTGATCTTTTGCCAAGTGCAGTGGGCGGGCTAGACTTTTTGATGCCTGTGGTCAAGCAAATCAAATCTCTTCCTGACTTAGCTACGATCACAGCGCCAAGAAGTCAACCAATCAAAAAAAATTAAAGTGGCACGGGCACGCCTCTTGTTAGGTTCCTGTGCCAAGAAAATTTTTTGGATCGGGGAGACAACACCAGGACTCTGTGGTGTGGAGTTGGGAAAAACATCAGCGGTCTCACGTACCTGTGGTACGGGACAAAATTTCTACAAGTGCGGAACTGTGTTCCAGAGGCACAATTGTTGTTGTGCCGTATCCTTATTTACTTACAAACTGTTCGTCTACAAAGTCCTCCGCTTGAGGCAAAGTGTCACTGAAGAACTGTGTATGTTCATTTTGCTGAATATGACTGTAAATAGTGTAAATACTCGTATATTCTGATAGTCCAGATTGCACTAATAAATTTCAAGTCCTGCAAAACTGTGTTATTACTTGGCGACGCGTAACACAACCATTTCACTACGCCACAGCCTCATGATGTGAATTTTTTAGTAGGCCAATTTTCAACTCATAAAAAATATTTGTAGAACTTTTCAAAGGTATTATACATTCTATATTCTGCAATACTAAAACCAGATTTGTTTTTCTCCAAATGAAATAATCCATTGTCATGTTTATTTCGGTTTTAGTTATGAGAAAGAAAAATTTTGATCAAAAAGGCACTCCTTGTGGCTTGTCACATTTCTGCCCCGAGCCGTTCAGTTGTTAAAATTTATAACAAAGAAATTTGTGTTCTCTCAAATATGGATGTTATAAAAAGATTTTTTTTCATAGTTTTAATTTGGCTTTATTTTAACCCTTTGGGGCACAGTGGCTTTGCTCGAAGTCACTCCTACCCACTTATTTTTTACTAGTGGTACCCGCACGGCTTTGCCCGTAGTAGAGAATTAAAAGGTCATTTGGTTCGCCTGTATATTTACAAATAATGGATGATGAATTTCTCACCAATTGGCTATATTCATTCGCTCTCCCATTCCACATCATGGTAATTTCGTAATTTACTCGTCCATCTTATGATAATTTTGCTCCGGAAAATGTTCTTAAAATTGAAATAGAAAAAGAACGAAATCGAATTTTTGAAAAATCGCTTCGAGGTGCACGCCCCCATGCTACAAACTAACTTCGTGCCGAATTTCATGAAAATCGGCCGAACGGTCTAGGCGCTATGCGCGTCACAGAGATCCAGACATCCTGACAGAGAGACTTTGGGCTTTATTATTAGTAGATAGCCAACTGACACATCAGTTTCAACAGTTGACTGAAAAATAATAAAATTCTAGGTAGCCTCAAAGAGTTAAATCATGCTAAGCTTGAGTTGTAGTTCATCGTATATTTGGCTCAGAACGGAAAGTTCTAATCCGGTCATTTGAGGTTGATGCTTCAAGAAATGAGGAAGTAGAGGTGGTTGAGTCACCTCGATCCCTTATTAAGTTGTTTTCTACCCCTTACGCAAGTATTCAGTAAGTTACCGACCTATAGCCAGGGCTAATGCAGAAATACATGAAATACACCGCTAGCTCAGTCATCTCCAGCCGAGGACTGCAGTTTCGTGCTTATTAGCACTCATCAGCCCGGCATAGGAGTGACTGAGCTGGAGGTGGAAAACCTCTTAAGGAACCAAGAGTGCCAAACAAACTGGTAGCTAATACAGAATTAGCATTGACCAGACGAGTGACCAAAGTAATGGTTCGGTTCAACTGGAATATTGAAGGCAAGGCAGGAATATTCAGTAAGTTACCCTGACTGAGCTCGCGGTGTATTTCAAGCATTTCTGCCTTAGCCCTGGCTATAGGGCGGTAACTTACTGAACATACCTGCCTTGTCTTCAACCTTCGAGTTGAACCGAACCATTGCTTCGGTCACTCGTCTGGTCAGTGCTAATTCTATATTAGCTGCCAGTTTTGGCACTCTTGGCTTCCTTAAGAGGTTTTCCACCTCCAGCTCATTCACTTCCTATGCCGGGCTGATTTGTGGTAATAAGAATGAAACTGCAGTCCTCGGCTGGAATTGACTGAGCTAGCGGTGTATTTCATGTACCTTACATAAATGTCTCACAACCACCTTTAGAAGTTCCATGGGAAGGCTTATCCCTAGATGCCCTATACCAACTTTTTTTAAAAAAACATTTATTGTTGCTCATTATTTTCTTTTGTACTAATGAACACCTTTTGAGACCTTGCAAAAATATTTTTCTTTGTTTACATACAGAAGTTTTCTAAGGGACAATTTTCCATTAAAAGTTTCCCAAACGTATGTAGAATATTGATTAGATTTATTAGAATCATAGAATATTTAGTTTTAATAATAGGATAAATATTAGCTTTAATATATCAATCAAATAGATTAAGATGATATTTTGCCATAGTAAGCTGACATTCTTACATGTGTTCTCTATACTTTGAAATACAGCTTATGAAAGTTAAAACAATTTTCATAGTTGTTGCATGACCTTTATCAGACAAGCGACTTTAAAATTAATCATAACATAGTACAGTATAACCTCGATTTTACAAATGTCAAGGGACTGGAAAAAGTTATCGTTAAATCAAGGATATCTTTAAATCGAGGATCATAGACATTTTATACAGTCAAACCTGGACCAGTGAAATGTATCATTAAATTTTGGAAATTGTTAAATTGGGTATCATTAAGTTATAAATGTATGTTGGCAATAATGTTCAAAAAATATTTTATAAGTATCTAAGACAGAGCAATTTCAACTTAAGTTTTCCAGTTTAAATAATGGTCATAATAATAATGAAATTAAATTTTTTTAATCAAACATTTTTAAACTTAACAAAATAAATAAATATATTTATCAGAAGTGTCACTAAGGGGGTGGACAGAGGGGGGCGACCTGCCATGAGTGTCACACTTCAGGGTGGTTACACCCAAAATTTATTTTAGAGTTTCTGAAAAATATAAATATTTCCATTCTGAGTTTTAACCCAATATTACAAATTCAGTATAATCAGTCAAAGCTAGTAACATCACTAATGGTAGATGGGGAGAGGGTGAATTTGTGCAGGTTAACACCCCTCTGGGGATGCGGTTTTCAAACACATCAAAAATGCTTGTGAGGGTGTGAAGCATTTCTTTTGAAGGTATCTAGAAAAATATTAAAATATCAACTGTCTCAGAATACTTGGTGTGCCACTGGGAAAGAAGAGGGTCACTAAAGACTTGGTTTTGGAAAAATGGGTTGTGATGTTTCTAAGCGAGGGAACATTGCTCCAGTTTTTGTCTTCGCCTTTAAAAAGTGTGCCAACATAGGAATGAATGTTTTACTAATCAAGAGATTGAGATGAAAATTAAAAATAACATTATGAACGTGGCAACTCCGTTTTATTTATAGCTATTCAATCTAATAGAAGTTGATTGAAAATAATTTTTGACTTTAGGTAAAGTTTTTATTTTGCTCATAAGCTACGTAAATCTCTGACAAGCAGCAGTAAATAAAATTAAAAAGTTTTAGATAACATAAAAAAAGTCAACAGAAACTGCTTTTTTAAACTAACGAAAACTAAAAAGTTATAAGTGTAAAAATGCATCAGCTTTTTTTTTTTTTTTGCTGGTTGACTGCAAATTACTGCCCCGGCTGTCTAGCCTCACTCTAGCCTAGGGTGTGTCACCTGTGCTAGATACACCACTGTTTATATATACATATATATAATATTCTAATTACTATTAGAAAGAGTTAAATAAGCAGTTACAAAAATTATAACTTACATCCAACCAATTTGTTCGAACATCTTCACTGCTCAGTATAATATGACCTTCAAAACTAACTCCAGTTTGACGCCCAAAAACAATTGTTCGACCTTTTAAAACAACCAAAACTTTTAATAAGAAACTACACATTACAGTTCATATACATTCAAAGAAATAAAAGTGCAAAAAGCGTTACAAATATAATTTTTACTCACCAGTGAGGACAGACATTCCTGCTGGATGCTGAATCGTCAATCCACGAAAACTTTGTAAACATCCTCTAAAATGCGTTATACCCCAACCACAGTTCCATAACACATCTTTAAGTTTTAAAGTATTTATTAATTCCTTGGATAATCTTTCAGTTTCATCTCTCAAAGGCTGGCCTTTTCTTAATCTACGTAAAGCTTCCTCAACATTTTCATTTAAAAAGAACCTATTTCAGAAATAAAATGAATGTATTTAAAATTACAAACAATGCTTTAGACTGGTTTAAATCTTCAACATTGTACGTTAACATACTTTATTTTATGTAATACACGTTGTTCCAAAAATATTGACCCATTTCTATGGAAACACTAATATATTAATTTTTTTTAATGAAATGTTCTCTTTAGAAAAAAAAAAAAACTCATAGTTTTCGGGAAACTGGTTGGTAAAATATATAAAGAGGAGCATCAACTGTACCAGCAAAAATACGGAAAACAGCCACCAAAATAACCAATTCAACTGCTCTAACGTCTTAAGACTTTTTTGCTTGGAGTAACATCAAATCCCTTGTATACAAAGTTAAAAGTTACAAGGCAGCAATATCTTTTTCAATTTTGTGCATAAGAACTCCACACAATTGCAAATAAGCAAAATGATTATAAAGAAATATAAATAATTGCACTTTCATTTCCAAAAAAAAGGGTAATATCATCAATAGGACACACAAGTTAAATTTATAATGCAACTTCTTGTTATCAGTACATATTGCTGTCAATGGAGGCGCTTGAGAAGCAGCACATCAAAACAATCTGAAGATAAATTGGTGGTCTATGATTACTTTTTGGTTTAAAGCAACAATGAATATTTGTCATATACAGTCAGGGGCACTCCATACTTAAGTTTGAAGGAGGGAATTTTCAATTTACCAACTCCAAGATTTACCGAATGATAAATACAGCACATATATGCACTAATACTTACATGTAATGAGAAGACCATCATTATAAAATGAGCTGATGTGTGCATCACATGGCTTCCTTTTACTCCAATTTATTGTCATTTCCCCATTACTGGCAATTTTAATGTGATTCAATTGTTTACTCTCTAAATATCAACAACAGTGGCCAAATTAAAACCAAATTTAAAAAAAAATCACCAAATTTGTTGCTAAGTTGGCAACAAAACTTGGCGACCAAAAGACTGGTGATATATCGCCAAGTGTACAACAAATTATAACACCACTTGAATTTACATCGAAATTAACAATGATTTCCCTCCAAAAAAGGGGCAAAAGATCCCCTTTGGAGCATCCGAATTGCAACCAAAAGGGAAGGTGCACAACTAGACCCCCACTAGGAGTCTACGTACGAAATTTCAACTTTTTAGGACATACCGTGTTTGAGTTATGCGAGATACATACACACATACATACGGACGTCACGAGAAAACTTGTTGTAATTAACTTGAGGGTCGTCAAAATGGATATTTCGGGTGTCTGTACGTTCCTAGGCATGTATCCACGTGCGGTCGGGTCAAAAAAAAAAAAAAAAAAACTCAACATTCATTCGGGGGTGAGAAAAATGGAAATTAAGGCCGATTTCTGAGTGAAAATTTTTTCGCGAATACTTCCTTTTTTGGAAAAGGAAGTAAAAATAAAAAAGAAATACAAATTCGTAATATACTTTTCTCCGCCTTATCCACCTTTTAGCATAAAGCTTTGTGCAAATCTTGCAATGCTGTATTCAAATTTGCTAAATCATCAAACAAAAGTTGTGAGATAAGCAGAGGGTGCCCTAAAGTAGGCAGGGCAGTTGCACTAGGGCAAGCAAAGGGTGCCACAAAGTATCCATAGTATCAATATATATATTACCGTTAAAGTATGAAATCCGTTCTTTTATAGAATACCTAGTTATTTCATGGAATAACTGATCGTGTCCGTTAAAGTGTAAAACTCTCTTGTATTTCATGGTTTAACTAGTTATGTCATAGAATAACGATCTGCTGCCCGTTAAAGTGTAAAATAATCTATATTATATATCTTGCACGACAAATACATTTACCTTCCACCCCTACTGCAATTATGAACTATTTCGGGCCATAGGGAGAGAACTTGTTTAGCATGTTAGGTTTTGTTTTAGAAATAATGTTCTTTGTAATTCCAAGTGTCATTTTAGTAATCCTTGTTGTAACAAATGATTTTATGGTACGCTTACATAAATACCATTTATACGCTGCATAAATTAAATAAATTGCTTCTTTTTCATTTTAATTGTCTATTTCTTTCGGTAGTTTATTTATAGAATACCTAGTTATTTCATTTTAGATAAATTGTTTATTTTACACTTTAACTGTATCTCTTTAGTTAATTTATAAAATACCTAGTTATTTCATAGAATAACTAGTTAAAGTGTCAAATTAATAACATATTACACACTTTAACGGACACAATCAGTTATTTCATGGAATAACTAGGTATTCTATAAAATAACTGCATTACATACTTTAACGGTAACATATATACGTAATAGAGATGGACTAGGGTGCCATGAGAAAATTCTAATTTTTCAAAGGGTGCCTCAAATTGCAAAAGTTTGGGAATCCCTGGAATAAGAGAATTTTTGGGAGTCACAGTGACCTCCCATCAGACATCCCTGTATACAGTCAACTATCTCTAATCATGCAGCTTGGGATTAAGCGAGGGATTTGCCATGGATAATCGCTAATTTCAAGTCTCTCTTTCTCCCTACATACACATATATATTGCTTCTTTAAACACTTTGTTTAGCTTTTTCCATTATTATCACTCCAAAATAAATTGACATCTAAAATAGAGTACCTCAAATCAATATCAGGCTCGTTTCTAATTCTTTGTTCAATGTCTTCAGCAGCTTTTTGCGCCTCATTCCACCAGCTAGAATGAAATACATCAGATTTTCTCTTTGCTGTGAATTCAGATGGTTTCTTGACAGGTTTTCTTTTAGGTTTCTTTTTCAGCAATGCATCTAAGTCTTCGGTGGGTAAATGGCAAGTAGATAAAATATTATGCAAAACACGATGCAAATCTTTCCCAAGTAGTTGTATGTTTACATGCTGAAAAGATTCATCTAGAAGAAAATTAAATGACCAGTTAGAAGTTGCACATTTAGAAAATAAAAAAAAACTGCAAAAAAGGTGTTTTTTTAGAGGTATAGAACTTTAAGTTGGTAACACTGTTTGATATGTGTGCCATTTTGATAGCTGTCACTTGTTTTGTGTTCAGTTCGGTTTGCCATTTCATCATGAGTAGACAACAAGGTGGTGCAACATGCCACAGAGCGCGTGTCACAATTGATTTATTGAAAGAAACGTTCGGTGAACGAATAATGTCGCGTAATGGACCCCTGAATTGGCCTGCAAGATCATGCGATTTAACACCGCTGGACTACTTTTTGTGGGGCTATGTGAAGTCTGGTCTACACCGATAAGCCACAGATGATTGACGCCTTGGAAGAGAACATTGGCCACCTTATCACTGACATACGGCCTCCATTGCTGCAAAAAGTGAGAAAATTGGACTTTCCGATTGGACTTTCTACGAGCCAGCCGAGGTGGCCATATGCCAGAAATCATAATTAAATAAAAATGGCAAAGAATCATCTTTCGAATAAAGCAACATTCATGGCAATTAACAACATTTAACTGTGTTTTATTTGAACCTAAAGTTCTCTACCTCTAAAAAAAACACCCTTTATATAGAGGGAGTTGGGGCTTTTTGGGGACTGGTCTTTTTTTATTTTAATTTTTGAACATCAAATAACACCGATAGTTATGCTGATTCTTTCAAAAGTGCAGATGGTTCCAGCCAAAAAAAAACACATACACACACACAGTAAAAGTTGGTAAGTTTTACTGTGGTAACTTGGTTATTACTTGGTTTAATTTAATATGTTATGTTGATGTTTAAATTCTAATACAAAAGGAAATAAGTTAGTTTACAATATTGTATAATGCTTATCATTAAAACTGCAGCAAAAGTTGTTTGTGTAAAACGGATCAAGTACTTGTACATTTTATTGTTTCTGAATAAAAATACAATATTGAAATCAAATGGTAGTTATATTGAACAAATTTAATTTCAGCAGTGCTGAGTGATTTTTAAAAAAGTTTTCAACTTAATTTTTTTAAACAGCTTTCACCAAGATTGAAGCATTATAAGTTGAATACCTTAACTAAAACAATTTCTTTTAGTTCACAATGGGGTTGTTTCCTTCAGTCGAAAATACTACTTTTAGTCACTGAAATGGATTGAATAAGCAAAAAAAACAAAAAAAACATAGACCCAGAAAATATTTTTATTTTCTCAACAGTTGTTTTTTAATTTATTTTTTTAAATGTCTGATTTTTCAAACAAGGCGGTCTTGATGAAGTCACAAATGATGCATAATGGCACATCTTTCTACCACGGTTCCACGTTACGATAATCAACAAGCGAATTAAAATTGCACTCTACGCTTGATATCAACCATATCGTTGCCAATACACGTGAGTAAAGATGTGAATTAAATATTTTGGTCTGTGAATGGCAACACTGAACGGCATTTCATCATTTGTGATGTCATCGGGCAGAAACATAAACAATGAAAGTGCACGGATTGAAGTAATTTTTTAAAAATATTAAACTTAAAGAAATTATTTAAAAAATGGTCATATCCGATGTTTTTAAGCATGCTCTTTCAGACAAAAATACTTTTAAAATTTCGGAAACGACCCCATTATCTGCATTTTTTTTTTTTTTTTGTCAGAAAGAAAAAAACTTCTGATAGCATTTTTTCAGATCTAAACCACAGGGCACCTTTGTCCACTTTTAGAAAACCACAAAAATAAAAACTTTTAGAAGAAATAGATAAACAATATTCTAGTAATAGCAAGAGTGAAGTTGATAAAGACCCAAGTTATGCTGATTCTTGCAAAAGTGCAGATGGTTCTGGTATACATAGCAGTAAAGTAAAAGTTGGTTAGTTTAATATTTGGATTAATTCAATTTGTTACGTTGATCTTTAAATTCTTACACAAAAGGAAATAAATTAGTTACAGAAATATTTGACAATATTTATCATTAAAATTGTACCAGAAGTTGTTTTGTAATGTGGATCAACATACTCCAGGCATGGGTTTGTCAACCAGGCAAGGTTCTGTTATAAAATTATTTTTTTAAAAAGGAACTAAACATTAAAAAAAAAAAATAATAATAATAATAAATTAATAATAAATAAAATAAATAAAAATAAATTGAAAATTAATTTGAATTTTGACATTTGGAATTCAAATTATGTTTTTTGCAATCACAAGTGTATGTGTAGGTGTGTGTGTTTGTGTCTGTGTGCAGGCATGAGTGTGTGGGTATGTATGTGTGTATGTTTGTATAGGTGTGTGTATGTGTAGGAGTATGCAGGCATGAGAGCGTGTGTATGTGTGTGCAGGAGTATGCAGGCATGAGAGTGTGTGTATGTATGTGCGTGTGTTTGTGTCTGTGTGCAGGTGTGTGTGTGTGTGTGTGTATGCAGGTGTGTGTGTGTGTGTGTGTGTATGCAGGTGTGTGTGTGTGTATGCAAGTTTATGTTGGATATGGACGCAACCTAGAGAAGGTTTTCGCTAGAGGAGCAGCATCATGAGGCGGGTTGACGGTGGTGTTGCAGAGGGAACGGGGGGGGGGGGGGGGAGGGGGGGAATAAAATCATAGGAATTCAAAACAGTTAAGTGAGAACAAGAAGCAATGTGATTGCTCAAAAAAAAAAAAAAAAAAAAAAACTCAGATGATGAGAAGCATTTAATAAAATTTAAGGATGAAAATCGAACTGTTCGTTTATTTTTTTGACAATATAAAAAATGAAAAGTAGAAAATGTGACAAACATACCCTGACTACCAATACCTCTAGGCATTGCATTTTTTTAAAAAGTAAATCTAATTTTAAAATTATGTAAATTATTTAAATGCAGTTATTAAAATTTGGAAGCTTTTTAAGGTTAATAAATGAGTTTAGTGAAAAAATTATATTATGTTTGCTTCAATATTCAATCATTTTGTTCAGAAAAAAAAAACAAGGTTTTTCTCTGACTCAATGAATCTTAAGTCTATCAAAAAACAGGTTTTTTGAAAACAGAGAGCTTTTTACAATTTTACATTGATATAAAATAAAGCAATAAAAAAAGATTATGGATTATAGACTACAAAGCTTTTAGCATCAGATGCTAAAGATCTCCTAAAGAGTGAGAGATTTTTCTCAAAATGTTGGAGCTATAAGTATAAAAAATAATCATGATGAATCATGTCACAAAAGAAGCTGAACTTACCATCATTTACTTTTCTAGATCCACTTCGCAAACAAAAGGTCAGTGATATTGGATTTGTTGGTAAGTTCTTGAGGACAGTTTCCAAATAAAAATTCAACTGTTTCAAAGAATTTTCATTTATTTCCTAAAGAGAAAAACAGTATGAGGGTTATTCCAAAAGTAAAGCTTTTACAGTGTATATAAATTTACTTCATTGCATAGAAATTTAGTCTTTTTATGTATCAATAATCATTAGTAGCTATAGTTATTGATATAGATACAGGGTATCCTGAAAAAGACTGACTGTTTTCAAAAATTTATAACCGGAAAATGGTTAATGATAAAAAAATAATTTTTGCAGAAAATTCATATGGTGAGCCATAAGTTTGGTCCCCCAGAATTCCAAATTTTAGTTCAAAACTTTTTTCATGGATGGCGCAGCAGACAGTAAGATTCTAAGCCAAAAAATAATTTTTGGAATTCACCGATTTTTCCTCTGATTGCGACATGGGACTGCAGTCGGTGGCATTCATTTTGAAAATAATGTTGTGTAATTTTGTTTATTAGAAACATTTTTTGAAAAACTATGATGTAATTTTCTGTCTTTCTTTGATTTACGGTCTTACAATCTGAAGCGCCACCTATTGGAAAAATTTTGAACTTAAATTTGGAACTTTGAGGGACGAAACTTACTGCCCACTGCAAGAATTTTCTGCAAAAATTATTTTTTTATCATTAACCATTCTCCTGTTATAAATTTTTAAAAACAGTCAGTCTTTTTCAGGACACCTGTATTACCAGTATTATTAGTTATTATTATATTTAATTTTAGTCATTTCTGTTCGGCTAAATGCCTATATTTTTGTTTCTTGAAGGATTTCACCAATATTGTTTAAAAAAAAAAAAACATTTTGTGACTTACCTTTTGCCATTCCGGGAGAAAAACCTTGCGCGGGAAATCCCATCCACCTGCCACCGACACTCAAATGTCCGAGTTTGAATCGGAAGTGTTCGGAAAAACATGTGGCACGCTATGATTGGTTGCCGTCATTCGGCAGACGTCGGTAAACTTTCGACAGAGCACATGTCGATCACATGAGGAAACCATGTTGAGGTGTTAAGTGCTGAATACCAAATTAAATAAGAATTGTGCAACCTGCAAGCTGTGTTTTCTCCGAGTTGTGTTGTTCTGGCAATATGCAAATAATGTAACGTCACATTGTTACGTGCAAGGTCGGATCTGGCTATAAATACTCCGACCTGCCGTAGCTCGATCGCTACTTTTCTTTTACTCGTCTCGTGTTGTTGGTGTTTGTAAATGTGTTTATCAATGTCATCATAAGTTTTTTGCTACTGGCCTCTCAGGTGAGGTCTGATCTTTTCTGAATAATGCACTGCTGATGTCTTCAGTTTGGAAAGCGCGTGCTGTTATGACGTCTATCAAAGTGAAAAGTTATAATTTTCCCTGATGTGGGTCGTTTGGTCTCCGAGGAAAGAGGATCGTGTCCATCTTCGATATGTTTTTCTCCTGATGTGGTGAACTTTGCTCACATGGTATGAGCTGACCAGCCTGCAATTCTGGTGGAAATTGCTATGCCGTCCATCTACCTGTGAAGTGTCACTATGGAACCTCGACAGGACTTTTGATACCTGCATGGACTTATTGTAAGATCTTTTTTTTAAATTTTTCTTCGGAGAACCAAATCATTGTGTTGTAATCATTTTCTCAATATATGTTAAATAAATGTTTTTCAGTGTAAAGAATGATTCATGTTTTATTTTCTTCGGGCAGACCACTCCCTCAAATTTTTAGTTGGAAATGAGTTGCCTAATTTTCAGCTTAGCTGTAGGCCATTAACCTCAAATTATATCCAACAATTTCTGATGCTGGAATATTTGAAGAAGTGGAAAACAGTTCAAAAACATTCACAATGATTCATTACATTACCAGGGGGCATATACAGGGTGGCGTGCAGGAATTTCCTTTTTTTGAATTTGGCACACAAAAAGTGTGGAGCATCACAGAGTGGTGAGGAGAGACCAATACAGACAGCATTGAGCTTTTACTGCGGAGGAGTATTTTTCTAACAGCTGCTTGATCGGAATGGGGATTTAAACTGGCCTGCAAGCTCGCCTGATTTAGCTCCCTGTGACTATTTCCTGTGGGGTTATCTGAAGTCGCGGGTTCATAACGATCGTCCAGGAGCCCTGGAAGACCTGCATGATGCAGGTGCGGACTGGGAAGGAAATTCGACCCTGGAGTCTTTAACATCTACCGGCCCTTGTGGGAGGTGGGGGGGGGGTACTATAGGAAATCTGAAAAACATGCACTCTTATGCGAGTAAACACCGTAAACAAGCATTGTAATGCTAATTTTGCAGTTTAACGATTACAATTTATAAAATTTTATTACTTACTAGTGGCACCCGCACGGCTTCGCCCGTAATAGAAAAATTAAAGGTCTTTTGGTTCGCCTGTATATTTACAAATAATGTATGGTGAAATTTCTCGCCCATTGGCTTGTGCCCATGTTACGGTTCCACGTTATGATAATTTCGTAATTTATGATAGTTTTTTTCTTAAAATTGGAATAAAAGAAGAACCACATCGAATTTTCGAAAAATCGCTTCGAGGTGCACAACCCCATGCTACATACTAACTTTGTGCCAAATTTCATGAAAATCGGTCGAACGGTTTAGGCGCTATGCGAGTCACAGACATCCTACAGATATCCTACAGACATCCAGACATCTAGACATCCTCCAGACAGAGAGACTTTCTGCTTTATTATTAGTAAAGATATCTTGGATGCAGGCTGCATCCAAGGGTGCCCATATGGGCAAGGGGTAGAGTGGTTCAAAAAACTTTTTTTCAGCTAGAGTCCAGGACATCCCCTAATTTTTTTTTTTAACACCTACTAATAGTATTATGCTGTAAAAGTTTTAGATTCTTACTCAAATTTTAAGACGGTGCTCAATGACCCCTTAATTTAACATTAGCCGTATCATAGAAAATGCTACAAATTGAGAAATATTTAATTTCCCCAGCTGTTTTTTTTAAATAATTGGTCTGTTGCAATGTATATGCATAATACTCGTGTATATTATAATATGCAGCATCGTTTTTTCAGTTCAATGTATTTTTTAAAAACCCCTACCCATACTGATGAAGTTTGGGGGAGGGGGTTGACACCCTCCTTCAGTTGAAATAGGCAGCTAAAATTCTTCGAGTATATTGCTATCTACAAGTCTAAAAATATTGAGGGGTGTCCCGGTACCAAGGAGAAACTGTTTTTTTGCATGTATTCTCGAACCACCCTAATGGGGGGGGGGGGGGCAAGTGGAAGCTCAAGCCCCCCCCCCCTTTGAAATCAGAACTTCTTTGCTTTTAGTACTTTTCTCTTTGCAAAAATGTCAAAATATTTCTTCTCTACCAATTAATGAATAAGTTATTAAAAATGTCAAATTTTAATAACTCTAATCTGTCCTGAAATCGGCTTCTATGGGGAAAATATCCTGCTAAACCGTGGGGAAAATATCTGAGGCCCCCTTAAAATTTTGAATGTGGGCGCCCTTGCCTGCATCTGAACCGAAACTGCCAATATATTGGTCAACATACTCCAAAGAGTTGACCAAAACTTCTGAGTTCAACTGAATCACTGACAATGGAGGGCAACACTTACAAGATATCATTTCCAAGACAATGTAAAGCATAATCTCCCAAAAAGAAAGTTCTCGCGTCCTACCCTGTATTTGAAAATTTCAAATGTCAAGCTAATCTTGAAATTAAAAAAAAAAAAAAAAAGATTACTTTAATTAGGTTATAGGCATTTGGAATAGCGTACTGGAAGCAGCTGTTCCTTGCAATGGGATGAATAGTTTTGTGAGGTCACTCGAAAAGATGGATAAATTGCCTAGGACCAGTCTAGCTCAACCAAAAGCCTATTGCTGTTTGCTGATTTTGTATTTGTATTGCAGTTACATTTTTACTTCTGTATCAGAAGCAATTTTGTGCATTCACAAAAAAGCTCTCACTCTAATTTCAAATCTGTATCCATTTTAGTCACCCATAAATCAATTTGACTAGTGTCCCCCCCCCCCCCCGATATCTGCATCCTTGAATCCTTTTTGAAGAGTATTCTGCTGTGGGCAGGTAAACAGCAGTATCTGCAGCAATGTGTTTTTGAGATATTAGAAGAAATGCATTTTGGATTCAATACTAACAATAGGGATAGGTTGTAATTACTTTTTTTTTTTCAGAAGAAACCGAATAAACAAGCTTGTACAACAGAGCTAATGTACAATAGATGACAAAAATGCAAAAGAAAAAAAATAAATAAATAAAAATTTGCAGTTAATCTGATACCTTTGAAGTTACACAAGACAAAGAGCTGGAATTATTTACCTTCTGTTTGGGATACTGATAAAATAGATCTGGATGAACTGCAAAATAGAAAGGTCTCAGAGCAGTAGCAACGTCTTGTTTCGAGAGGTAAATGTTTCTAGACTGAATGTAAGAACTTTCTCTAGCCAACTGGGGTAATTTCCTGGCTATGCTACAAAAAATATCAATAGGTAATCACCACAAAGGACAAAGTTTTAAGATAAAGAAGACTAGAAAATCGCACTATCTAAACATAAACAGGAAAAACTTTAATATAAATTTTAAAGAAATACATCATTTCAATAAATAAAAGCAATTTTTCCTATCAATAACATATACGCGGTTTTAATGATAACTTCAGTCATAAATTCACATGCATGCCTGATCAAACTTACTTAAATTTTAATAATATGGCCATTCAATAAGTTCAAAAAAGTAGGGGAGAGAAAATTTTCAACAATATATATATATATATATATACTTTAAATGAAGCAGATTTAAATGACTTTGATTGGTTACATTTTCACCATGATGTTTCATGGAGTTAGTACCGAGAGAGAAAATGCTAATAGCTCCATGATGTTTGCATGTTTGTTTACTAACTAACCTTGATCTTGAAATAATGTTGCCAAGAAATTTATAATCTTCTGGTTCGATTGAAAAAAATCATCAGGATTTTAGAGATTTTCTTCTCAAAAACAGGCAAGGAAAGTTAAATAAGAAGTGCAACAACCGTTGTTTTTGCGTTGGTATTTCTGCACCACTAAATTAAAATTATTTAATATTACAGGAAATAAGGGACATTTCTTCACATCAATTCTCAAGATATGTCCCTAAATCCAGATATTTTGTGTAGGCCCCTACTACCATGGAGCTTCATGGCATAGTAAAGGCTCCATAGTTTTAGGACCAACTGAAGACCAAAAAGAAGAATTTCTCTTTCATTTACAGTGTATACAGGGAGTTTATATTGAAACTAGAGTCCCTATATGAAATCGTATAGGGACTATTATTTAAACGACATCTTCTTTAAAGGTGTCTGGACTCTAAAGTTGTTTAGCGGCAAAACTATTACTCAGAAATTTCCGAAATTATTTGTACTACATAATGGAAGAATAGAAACTTGGTTGAGCCAAAAAAAAAAAAAAAAAGAAAGGAAAAGAAAATTAATTTAAATTCTGATGTTTTTAATTCAAAATTGTGTTTTTCGCAATCACGAGCTGCGACAGGACCCTACTCATTGGAGTTTATTGTTTCTAGAAACTGCTACTGTCCCCCCCCCAAACCAGCCCCTTCTCCTGGGCGGTTACGTGTGTATAGTTGTGTGTGTGTGTTGGCGCGTGCATGTGTAGGCTTGTGTGTGCATAGACTTGTGTATGCACGTAGGCGTGTGTGTGTGTGAGTATGAGCGTGCGTGTGTGTAGGACATGGACGCCACCGACCAGGAGAAGCGAACTTCGAGGGACATTGCACAGGACCGGAGGAGCGGCGCCTGCAGAGGACGGTGGGCGGGGGCGGGAGTGCTGCAGAGGGAGGCGGGGGGGGGGGAAATAAAATCAGCGTAACGTCAAGGACAGTCAAGTGAGAACAATAAGCAATCGTGATTGCTCAATAAAAATAAATTTAACGTCTTGAATTTAAATTATGTTTTTCGCAATCACAAATTGCGATATGACCCCACTCGTTGGGCTTCTTTTGTTTCTAGAAATGGAATGGAACGGAAATGGCCAAGAAATTTGTATCCGTCAAATCTGTACCTCAGAGTCAGACTTTAAAATCACTTAATCGCTACTTTTCAGGAGAGAGGGAAAACGTTTGTCTGGTGCATGCAACGGATGAGAAGCGCTCTCTTTCAACACTGGCTAATAATTACAAACTATTTTTTTTTTTTTTTTTTAGAATTACACTCTTATGGCTCGATGCGGAGTAAGACTTTACATGCCATGCACTAATAAACGGAAAACCGCAATGTTTGGACTAACGTCAGTCTGGTTCTGAAGTATAGATTAGAGCCCCTATAGCTGGAGCTCTACTATAGGGGCCTTAGTATAGATATTATGATTGGTGATTTTCTTGAACAGGTATTACGGGGCATACCTATGAAAAAAGAAAGAAACGCTGATTTGGAAACGGTAATAAAGATAAAGATTTTATGGCTGATATCCACCAGTTCACTTATCCAAAAGAGTACATGGATTCCTGGAAAAAGGGGACATGATACTTGAATTTTAAAAATTAATATTCCGTCACTTGCCATATACTATTCTCTTTAGAAATGAATGAACTTCCTGAATCTGAACCTTTTTTTCCCAAATAGTTTGGCGACTTCCAGAAAACCTAGGGCAAAATCAAGCTCTCTTTGTATTTTTACAGAGCAAAATATCTCTTTTTTGTTACATACTGTAATTTCAATACGCTTGTTATCAGAATATAATATTTAGGTTAACTTTTATCTTTTGAATGTCTGGTTAAATTGTTTGTTAAGTAATTTAAAACTTTTTTTTTTTTTCAACCATGAAATAGGGCCTTTTCTAAGGTGACAATTTGATGTCCTTCCGTTACCAAAATACTACATCTCAGTTAGTTCACCAAGAACCTCCTATGGGTATAGAAACTAATGTTTTTTTTTTTTAAATGAAAAGCAGAATTATGTCAATGAGGCATAGTTATAATTTTAATAGATATTCAACTTATATGGTTTTTAATGGTAACGGAAGGACAAAAAATACGGTCACGGAAAAACAATTATCTATATGCTGATACAGGGTAAAATTTTAGAATGCAAATAGGAAACAAACTATTGTTTAAACTTAGTAGTCACATTCAAAACACATATAAGTAATATTTGTACAAAAATTATGTGTGTTTTCATTAAAAAAAAAAAAAAAAAACTTTCATTTATTTATTTATTTTTTAATGTTTTGTGATTTTATTTCTTCTATTGTATGTGATAAAAAAAACATGAAAACTACGCTAAACAGTTCCAAAGCATTCGAAAATCATTTTGGTATGACATGTCTGTAATATGACAAGCCAATTTAAGCAGAAACAATTGCTTACAAACTTAATATTTACATTGGAACAATACAATATTGAAATTGCTTTCAGATTGTGTGCCACAAAAGTCAGTCACAGTAAAGGATTGTTGAGAGCATTGATTCAACCGTTAAGCTTACTGCGAAGAGATCCGTAAATTCAAAGATCAATTTTCAAAAAGATGGAGTAGCAACTTTTGAATATCTAATCCTGCAACTGTACAAAACTACATTTCTTACATCTGAGATAAGGGTAAAATAGCCCTGTTTTTCAGGATTTTTTTTTTAATCTAATGATGCGAGGAATTCAAAGATAATTTTCTATCGATACTCAGTTTTTCTTGAGCCGAAATCACACTTGAAACTTTAAAGTAGAAAATGCAATGTCCAGTTAACTATAGCCATTTATGCAGTGGTTGGAAGTAGCGCGCTACAAGTAGCGACGCTACTGTAGTAGCTACATTTTTGAGTAGTTTGTAGTGTAGCGCACTACTTTTTTAAAAAAAATAGTGTAGTGAGTAGTTAACTACAAAAAAATAGTAGTTTGTAGCGATTTCTGGAAACTACTTTCAAATAAACTGAAAAAAAAAAAAAAAAAAAAAAAATCGATGTTCAAACGAATTTGACTGGCGCAAATTTTACACAAGTACATCAGCCTCAGTATTCGAACCTCAGGTATTTCATTTTGACGCCATATCTGCTATCTGTTCGATGCCTTTAGTTTGTTTGCCGTCGTAATTTTTATGTTTCACCAATATTTACATTGAAAAAAGCACTTATTTTCGTGAAAATGAAGATATCGGTGATTTCGCGAGTTGAAAATTTGGTGAATTTTATATGAACAGACCGAAGATTGAAAAACAAAAATATTTTAGCGAGGCTTAAATTTTTGACAGTATTCACCAAATAAAAAGAAGCTACTGAAACTGTTATAGAAAAGGATGAAATTGAACTGTTCTGGAGGACTTACAATAAATGCGAGCATTACTGTGTATGAGAGTATGATAACGGATATTTTTCTTAGTGTCTTCTGATGAGCTAATTTATCAATCATTTTTTGTTCAATCCTCTTACGGTGTGTTTGTGTATTAGGGTGTCCCACCCCCCCAAGAAATCGAAAGTTGATTTTTCAAGTCGCACACTTATATCTTATCCCTTTACGTCAAAAAAAAAAAAAAAAAAATCATATAATTTGAACAACGGCAACAACTGCCGATTATGTCTGAAAGTGTGAACCAGTACTTGTGTAGTACTAGGTCAAATTAAAATAAAATGTTTTTCTTAGAAACTCAAAATTTCTGTTGATAAAACGTTGCTCCTATACCCCACATATGCACCACAAAAATATTTATTCAAAATAAAAACCATTTAGATATCCCACACGTGGCCTAACATTTACAATTTTCTTCAAAAAATTAAGTTTTTGATACATATTTTCAGATATGTAAGATTTTACGAAATTATCAAGCTAAAAAATATAAACTGTAAAGTAGAAAAGTAGGGAATTAGCTTTAAATATAAATTTTTGTTTTCCTGCAATTTTTAAGTCTCCCACATAGTACTCAAAGATATGGATTTTTTTCAGGTTGAGTTAAATTTTTCATTTAAAATATAGGGTCTGGTGGGATAAAGTGGTCATAAAATCGTAGGTTTTCAAATTAGGTGGATAATATATGCAACAAATTCTTTAAACACTTAACCTTTTTTAATTGTTATTTTACATTGCATTACTAAAGAACACGGTACATTGAATTTTAGGAAGAAAAATATTGATTTTAGTAGTTTTATAAAGATTTCTTTTCCCTATGTTTTTATGACCACTTTACCCCATGGGGTGGGGGAAAGTGGTCATAGCATAGGGTAAAGTGGTCATAGTTAAAAATAGATGCAAAACCATTGTAAAGAACTCTAATACTTGTATATTTCAGTTGTTTTTATAGTTACAAGTATATTTACGAGTACATGCTTGTATACACGAATATATACATGTCGTGTTATACACGAGTAAACACGTTCCTATAGGAGTAGATACATGTATACATCAGATACATGCATGCACGTGCCTACTCAAGTATATACGAGTATATAAGCATGTATACGTGATTACCTACAGGAGTGTATACGTGTCTACATGAGTACATACGTGTCACATGTATATATGTGTCACGTATATGTACGTGTCACATGTATATAAAAGTATATACGCTTATAAACGAATATCATATGCGCGTATGCATTTGTATCTCGAGAAAATAAGTGCATACTTGAGTATATATGTGTATAGTAGACGTATATACGCATATATAAGTGTACATACATACATATACGAGTATACACGAGTAATTCGTGGATACATGCTGTGCATCTTTGTACGTGTCTACTCATGTATATATAATATGGAAGCACGAGTATATACGCATGTATACGTGTAAACACGATTATATACCTGTATAGACATGTATACGTACATTTATGCGTATACACCAGTACATGTATGTATACACGAGAATATACGCTTATATACATGTCGGCTTACAGAGTGAATCTCAGCTCATGGGCAAAAATCAAAGGGGTGTGAGAGGGGAGGAAAAGAAGCAAGGAATCATAAGGAAGTTATAATCACTGACGCGCTACATGCACACAAAGCCAGAAACTGATGGATGCAAAGCAGGGCATAGATTTGTTGCACAAAGATGATTTTATCTAACATTTTAGTTTTTAAGAAATATTTAGAGCAGATGTTGAAAGTTACGGTCTGTAGTAGCTCTACAGACCGTAACTTTCTGTAGTTCTGTTCTGTTCTGTAGTTCTGTTCTCAAGAATGAATACACGCATAGCAATAAAGGCGCAGCGGCTGATGAAAGTTTTTCAAAAGTTTCGTTATTGCAACAGAGAGGGATCTGTGAATGCGACACATGTATTACAGCTGAAGGCCACAAATTTCATAAATCGCTTTAAAACTTTCATGTTGTGTAAAATTGTATTTGTGTAATATATATATATATATATATATATATATATATATATATATATATATATAAATTTGTGATTTTTTTTAGCATCCATCAATTTCTCACTTTGCGTGCATGTAGCGCGTCAGCATTGTGTTTGTGACCATATGTTCCTTATTGATTCTTACTTCTTATCCTCTCCTTAAACACCTTTTAATAATTTGCTCAAGAATGTAAACTCACCCTGTATACTTTTATATCATATGTTTGTATGTAAGTGTCTACTCGAGTTCGTACGCGTATATACGTGTCTACCTGAGTTTATAAGTGTTCTTATATATACGAGTATAAGCGAGCATATACGTGTATAGTAGAATGTATAGCTGTATGGATAAAAAATACTTGCAGATACCCATATACGTATTTATTGGCGCATTTATGTGAATACGTCTATGTAAATGTCTGCATGAGTATATATGCGTATATATACGCATATACTCGTATATTTAACCCCGTTTACTGTAAAAACAATACATATTAAGTAAAATTTACATTTAATTTGTATCTGCCTTATACCTAAAGATTAAGTGACATTAGAAGAACAATATTCGTTAAGCCTAATATTATGACCACTTTACCCCATCTTACTTAAATTGTTCTAAAAAATTATCTAAAATAGATTCAGCTAACTGCTAATGAGTAAGAGTTCTTGAGACATGTAGGAAGCTTCCTGTACAGTCAATCTGTTCCTAACTCTAACAAACAAAATTTTCAAAGGATGTTAAAATAGGTGTTTAGATTTTAAAACTTTTCATATTCACGCAAAATATTTTTTTTTACCGAATAAAATTTTGCCAGTTAAAAACTTTTGTACTTAAAATGTAGTTTCTAACTGCCTTACTCTAAAATAAAATTTTCACATTCATTCGAACATTTATTTCCAAGCTATAGCCGTTTATTTGACGTATGACCACTTTACCCCATTGACCACTTTCCCCCACCAGACCCTATTATTTTTTTATTATTCGTTTGTAATTGTTGATCTGTAAATGTGTTCGCCAGTAATTTTTGAACTTGATATTCTATTTAAATTTATATGTAATTTTTTGAAAGATAACTGAAAAAAAAAATCAATTTTTTAAATAAAATTATAAATTTTAGGTCAAGTGTGGCATATCTAAATGTTTTTTAATTTGAATAAATGTTCTTGTGGTACATGTGGGGTGTTGGGTATAGGGGCAACGTTTTATTAACATAAATTTCGAGTTTCTAAAAAAAGTGTTTTTTTTTTTTTTTCGATTTGGCCTAGCATACAAGTACTGTTTTACACTTTCAGGTGCAAGTCGACACGGGTTGCAAATTGTATGAAACTTTTTAAACGACTTCAAAAAAGGAGGTTATGATTTCGTATTGCGGCTTTTTATGTATGTTTTCGAATTGTTCCAACACTACTAGACCGATTTGAAAAAAAAAAAAAAAAAAAATTGTTTGGAAGGCTATACTTCCCAGATGGTCCCATTGTAACTTAGTCTGGATCTGATAAGGGGTCTCGGAGAAATCCAAGAAACTTTAAATTTCATACGTCACGGTCACGTGGTTTTGCTGTGATCGGTGTATTTTCACACCTAAGGTTTTGGCTTTCTCTTAAACCATATTTAATTCTCACGGCACATGGATGACTAATTTTCGCAACGCTGTGCTGCCTGCTAATTTATTATTATAGGTGTTACTAATATATTTATTACTGCGTAGCAAAGCAGTAAATTAAATATATTTTGCTGCTTTAATAGTTGAATCAATTACCTTAATATTTTATTTACTAATAAATAACTTTATTTAGGCACTAAAATATAATGTTCTTTATTTAATATTCCAGTTTTCAAATATATTTAGTGTTCAATTGCGGAGGAATTGAATACAGACCACCCATCCCCCACGATTTAATTTATATTCTTTAATAATATACATTATAACTGTGTATGATTTCTGAAGTTTGACCAATATTCTAGATTTACTATTTCCAGGGGCGCTGACTTGGAAAAATTATTGGGGGGGGGGGGGCTGGATGTCACCGGGGTCTAGGGAGTATGTTAAAGCACGGAGCCCCCCCCCCCCTACCAGAAAAAAATTCAGATTTTTGTGCCTTGAAAATGCCAGCTTACATATTTCTGGTGTGTATAATTTATACAAACAAACAATATGTGACATGGCGTTTTCAAAGCAAAACAATCTAAAAATTGGTACACAAATTTTCTGCTTCAATTAGATCATGTCACTTGCCTTAAGTGAGGGACAATTTTACAATTCCATTTTGTGGGGAGCCGTGAAGTGCCATAGCTAGGCTATGGCACCATACAAGGCAGTGCACTTGACTTGCATGGAAAGGAACTCCCAGTGGTACCGATTTATAACAACTATTGGGGGGAGGGTGCCATAACGGGGGGGAGGGGGGGATTTTCTAAATTTGAGATAAAAAATAGTGAGTTTTAAAGTTTTTTAAGCATTTTAGAGTCATATGATCAACATTAGAACCCCAAAAACTCGACTCTCGGTAAATCGACACTCTGAGAAACTCGGCGAGCCGACACATTTTTTGGCTTTGAAAAAAAAACATGCATGGTATTTTCGTAAAAAGCTAATTTATTTTACAGTAATAATTATGCTTTTAGTGTATTACAAAGCAGTGAATATATAGCTCTGAAAAGATTGAAATGATATTTAAGTAAATCTAAACTATCATTAAAAGAATAAAGCATAAAAGATTGCTGTCGCACTTTGATTACTATAAGTGAAATAACTAATTTAAGCTTGCTTTGGATAAGGCTCAGAGTTCATTAAATAAAAATAATGTCTCAAAATTAATGCTTTAATAGAGTTAAAAAGGTTAATACAGATAACTTTATTAACTTTAATAATTGAAGAAAACTATCACGCCTTCCATTTAATGTACAAAATCAAACCCTGATATATTTTTTCCAGATCAGCAACACTTAGATGAGAGCGCCGCCGGCGACAGACTTCACCCGAAGGTTCGCGCACTGGGAAAAATTCTATGAGTGCTCTCAGCAGCATAACACTATCATTATTCACACCACTCGTTTTCAATTAACCTGTTTACTACCGCAATAGTTATTTGTTTTAATTCATTACTGAATGTATTTTACAATGTAACTATCTTCAAACAAGGAAAGTAAAAAATACCAACATAATTTTGTAATTTTAGAAACCATAATATGACAAATAATGTTCTCAAATTATTGAGGGGGCTCTGCCCCCTAAAACAAAACTATTGAGGGGGCTCGGCCCCCTCAAGCCCTATGGAGCCGGCGCCACTGACTATTTCACGATACCGCCAGCTCAATTTGAAATTAGGGTTATATTAATTAGCAGGCTTCAAAAAAAAAAAAAAAAAAGGAGGAGGTTCTGAACTCGTTGGATTTGTTTTTCCTTTGTACAATGTTCCATAAATACTCAAAGACACCTGTACTCAGGGGCGTGCACAGGGGGGGGGGGGGAGGGACACCTGTTGGTCCGGGCCCGAGCCTAAAGGGGACCCAATATTTTTATAACTAAGGATCAAATACAGGGTTAACAATATGGAAAGGGTTCCGGAAAAGTCATTTATGATGGGCTCCAAAATTTCTATGCACGCCCCTGCCTGTACCGATAAGGAAAATTCTTTTTTTGTTTGAAACGGTATTCTTCCTCGGCGGTCTATTGGTCATCAAGTTCAGGTTTGATGAAATTGAAGGAACTCTTTAAATATCATACTCACATTTAAATCGATTTGTACTTTATTAACTTTGTATATCGTCTCACTTAGTGAACCGGTTTTTATGCTTTTTTTTTGTTTAGTGGTGGTTTTGTTTAGGGGTGGTCTAACTTAGGTTCCAAATCTTTGATTTACCCTATTTGTTCTTTAGGGAATAGTTAAGGGTAAAACAATACATTTCATGCAATTTCCCTCACAAACGATTAAATATAAAACCCATTGATAAACAAAGGCCATTAAACAAAGGTATATACTTTCTTTACCTATAGTTAAAGAAAGTACTAAAAAAAAATATTATTAGGAGTAATGCTAATGAAAATTTTGAATTGAGGATTCTCTGAAGCAAACATAAAATTCATTCTAGTTTAATTTTTAAACTTCATCTATAGTGAGGCCATGGGAAGAAACACGCGACTTTTATCACGAGTTACATGAACGTATTGTGAAACATAAATTACAATTTACAATGTTACAATTCTAAAATTTAAACTTAAAGCGATTTCGTTTATTTATTTATTTTTTTTAGTGTCTCGTGCATTTGCTTGCGGAAAGCAAACTTTGATAAAGTTGAACAACTAATGATGAATACAATTTTTTTTGTAATTAGTTACGCATTTGCAAAAGTCTTTCTACACAGTCGTCGAAAGTCTCCGAGACGCTCGCCGTGTTATTTACACCACTAACAAGCAAAAAATAAATTACTTAAAAAAAAAAAAAAAAAACCCGCCTTCAAAAAATACCCAGGAACTAAAAAGCAAAAAATAACTGATTACACTTACATTCTATTTCATACAAAAACATAGAAATGAAATTTATTTTGCAATTCCAGTACAAAAATCAACTGAACTAAACACCGAATTATAAAATAAACACTGATTTAAATTGCTATACGATGAATTATTTTAAATACCTAACTAGTTATATACGATCTCTTAATTTTTAATAACCTTTTGAAATCGGAGCCTCCTATAAACTACTACCTAACGTAACTGAGTAGGTTTAGTTTTAAAGACTAATTTCGCGTATAGTTAAATTAGTGTTTAATTCAGGATTCGGTGGGCTGTCAGTTGCGTTATGTAGTTGTTTATAGGCGGCCCCGACTTCAAAAGGTTGTTAAAAATTAAGAGATCGTACATAACTAGTTAGGTATCTTACTAATATTATATATGCGAAAGTTTGTCTGTATGGATGTATGTATGGATGTATGGATGGATGTATGGATGTTTGTTACTCTTTCACGCAAAAACTACTGAACGGATTTTGATGAAACTTTACAATAATATAGCTTATGCATCAGAATAACACATAGGGTAGTTTTCGTCCCGTTATGGGGGGCAAAACCCCCTTAGGGGGGCAATAAAACACAATTTTTGTATAAATTCTCTAATATTGGGATGAAAAAATACTTGCACATATTTACATTATATGTCCATCGAAAGCTCTGATTTTTCCGCTGAAGATGGCACCTGTTCGAAATTTCTAAGTAGAATAAAAAACGAGTTATGAGCTTTTTAGATCCATGTTTGAAGGCTTTCCTCAACTTAATACAGTATTTAGTGTATCATCTCAACTCCCTGTCGATAGCGACAATTGTTGTATTGTTGACTATCTTTGCTTTTCGTGACTGTTCAAGGCTTTTCTCAAGTCAAATCTTGAAGTAAGATTTTTGTACAAGATTGGCAAATAATACATGATTTGGCTGATGATTTTCCATTTAAACGGAACTTTAATGTAATTAATGGTTTTTATTATTATTTATGCTGATTGAACACTTACTCATTATCCAAACAACCAGCAGATCGCCAAAATATTTGCAGAAAGATTTCCGTAGCTGATGCATTTGGCAGTTTTTTCAACGTTGCTGTTTTTGAAGCCGAAGACTACGTCATAATGTTTCTCAGCTTTCACCATGTAAACAAAATATCGCCAATCAAAAAATTTTCAAAAGACTTTTTTTACTGTATTAAATAATCCAGCAACTAAATTAGGCAAATCCATAAACAGCACAAAAACTTCCATTAATTTTCCTTTTTGCACAATTTCAAACAATCACCAAATTTTATTACTTATTTCGGTAACATTTCGGATGAAACTGTTTAACGCCATTTTATGGTGACCAAAAATATCTCAGCATCTGGCGACGATATCTCTGTAACGAAAATTAATATATCGTTTTACAAAGTAAGGAAAGAATGGGGGAGCATCATCGAAGGTACCCCGAAACGACTTTCGCAAATTCGGTAAAATCGCACCAAGAGCCACAATGATTAAATTTCCCGAAATAACTAAAGCAAGTATAAGGGGATTACGAGCGCAGCTACTTTTTTTTAATCACTTCGTACTTCATTAGCCATACAGAGAAGGTTTTAGACTCCATGTTAAAAAAAAAGTATCAACAGATTAATCTTTTTAAACATGAGAAGATTAATTTCATGTTTTTTAAATTTGTGTATATGCTTAAATATAGTGCTTTCGTTTCTAAATCAATACTACTTTGTTCTTTATACTTATTGCTACTTTAGTTTTATGGGTAAGGAAGAAACTCGATTTTTAATCACGTCAAAAAGATGTGTTTTAAATTCTTTCACTTAAAACAGAAAGCAAAAGCAAGTAACGATTTTTTCTAATAATTATTACTGACCCAGGCAACGGCGGGTATTTTTGCTAGTTTAAAATAATTCATCATATAGCAATTTAAATCAGTGTTTATTTTATAATTTGGTGTTTAGTTCAGTTGATTTTTGTACTGGAATTTCATTTAATTAAAACAAATTTCATTTCTATGTTTGGTTAAGAAATAGAAGGTAAGTGTAATCAGTTTTTTTATGCTTTTTAGTTCCTGGGTATTTTTTGAAGGTTTTTTTTTTAATTTAAAAGTGATTTATTTTCACGATTGTTTTTACACAAGAGCATAAATACAAGAGTGTATGCAATTTGAAAAATTGACTTTTGTTTTTGAGGGACAACCTATTGTGTATGCTTTGTATTTACTTATTTTTTGGAAAGTAGCGAAGTAGCGACTACTTTTCAGAAGTAGTTTGTAGTTGCTACATTTTGAAAAAAGTAGTTGTAGTTGTAGTTAACTACATTTGTAACAAAGTAGTTGTAGTTGTAGTTCGCTACAAAAAAAAATGTAGTTATTCCAACCACTGCATTTATGTATATAGATGTAGTTAACTACAGCTACAACTTTTTTTTTTTAAATGTAGCGATACAAACTACTTTTAAAATGCAGTTGCTACTTTTTAAAAAATAAATAAAACGCATTCCCACACACACAGTTTAAGGATTGAACGAAAGAAATTCGAAAAGTGGTTTACATTACTAAATTAGCTTATTTGAATATGGTATATTATTAAGAATTATCTATTGTCCCCCCCCCCCGCCTTTTTTTGCAACCAATTTATCATTCTAAACCATTTTGTGTGATTTTTACGAATATTCGCTGCAAGAAAGTATCCAAAAATTAAAGGTTGAAGGAATTCCAAATTTTTTACCCTTTCTTGCCAGCGAATATTAAGTTTAAATGCTAGAAATTTATGAAATATTTATTATTTTCTTAAGTATTTAAAGCTCTTTAATTTCCTTCAAGAAGTAGTCTACATTGAGAGCTACACATCTAAATATGTTTGTTTCTTTGAACCTTTGATCTGAATGGGATCGTTTCCAAAATTTTAAAAATATTTTTTTTCTGAAAGAGCATGCTTAAAAACATAGGATCTGACCATTTTTTAAATAATTTATTTAAGTTTAATATTTTTAAAAAATTACTTAAATCGTTGCGCTTTCATTGTTTACACTTCTGTCGTGTGACATCACAAATGATGAAATGCCATTCAATGTTGCCATTCACAGAACAAAATATTTAATTCGCATCTTTACTCACGTGTATTGGCAACGATATGAATGATAGCAAGCGTAGAGCGCAATATTTCATTCGCTTCTTGATTATCATAACGTGGAAACGCAGTACAAAGATGCGACAAATTGCATCATTTGTAATGTCATCAAGACCACGCCTTGTTTGAAAAATCGGACATTTTAAAAAAATAATTAAAAAATAACTGTTGAGAAAATGAAAGAATTTTCTGGGTCCATGTTATTTTCTTTGCTCATTCTATCCATTTCAATGACTAAAAGTACTACTTTTGACTGAAGGAAACAACCCCATTGGTAGATTGAATATTGGTTATTCTAGCATTATACTAGTCAAAAACTGAAATTTTCCATTATAGGAATTTAATTTTGAGCTTCAAGAGACGGGTTCGGACCTGGACACAATCCCTTTTCTTACGTCATTAATAAAATTAAATAAAAACGCTTTTTCAATTCTGCCAAATATTCTCAAAAATTTAAAATTATATAATAATTGACTTGTGTTTAAGTATCAACACTCAATCACTAACAGGCCCGACGAAAGGTCATGTCAGCCTAGTCCGAAACTAGGACCCCAAGGACACTGACGCGAAAGAAGGAAAGAACGACAAGAAGGAAATAAAAAGGAAGAACGATAAAGAAAGGAAGAAAGAAAAAAAAAGGAGAAAGAAAAGGGGGGGGGGACTCCGAATAAGAGAAAACGTAAAGATTAAGTAAAATTTACTCTTTTGGTACTTTCTGTTGTGGCACTTAAAATATAGTTAATTATTTTCTAGTAAGCAGTTTTGATTTTTTTTCTCCCCCCCTCTTTTCTTCTTCTTTTCCCCTCTTTTCTTTCCCTTTTTTCTTCTTTTTTCTTTCTTTAGGGGGCGGGAGGGGCCTGGTGACTTAACTGACAAGGGGCCCGCCTTGGCTTTCTGCGGCCCTGAGTGCTTATATTCTAATACTAGTGGTACCCGCACGGTTTTGCCCGTAGTAGAAAATTAAAAGGTCATTTGGTTCGCCTCTATATTTACAAATATTGAATGATGATTTCCTCGCCAATTTGCTATATTCATTTGCTTGATCATGTTACGGTTCCACGTTATGATAATTTCGCAATTTAGTCGTCCACGTTGTGATAATTTGCTCGGTAAAATTTTCTTAAAAGTGGAATAAAAAAAAAGAACAAAATCAAATTTTCGAAAAATCGCTTCGAGGTGCTCACCCCCATGCTACAAACTAACTTTGCCGAATTTCATGAAAATTGACCGAACGGTCTAGGCCCTATGCGCGTCACAGAGATCCAGACAGAGAGACTTTCAGCTTTATTATTAGTAACTAGAGGTACCCGCACGGCTTTGCCCGTAATAGAAAAATTAACAGGTCTTTTGGATCGCCTGTATATTTACAAATAATGTATGGTGAATTTTTTCGCCAGTTGGCTTGTACCCATGTTACGGTTCCACGTCATGATAATTTCGTATCTCGCCAATTGGCTTGTGCCCATGTAACGGTTCCACGTTATGATAATTTCGTAAATAATGTATCGTGAATTTTCTCGCCAACTGGCTTGTACCCATGTTACAGTTCCACGTTATGATAATTTCGTATCTCGCCAATTGGCTTGTGCCCATGTAACGGTTCCACGTAATGATAATTTCGTAATTTACTCGTCCATCTTATGATAGTTTTGTTGTTAAAATTGGAATAGAAAAAAAACCACATCGAATTTTCGAAAAATCGCTTCGAGGTGCACACCGCCATGCTACAAACTAACTTTGTGCCAAATTTCATGAAAATCGGCAGAACGGTCAAGGCGCTATGCGCGTCACAGAGATCCAGACATCCATAGACATCCAGACATCCTACAGACATCCAGACATCCTACAGACATCCAGACATCCTACAGACATCCAGACAGAGAGACTTTCAGCTTTATTATTAGTATAGAAGATGCTTTGTTTTCTTTATGTTCTTTTCAAATTGCTGTAAAAAGAATATTTTATCGATAAGTCAATTAAAAAAAATATTTAATGAAATAAATGAATTAATTTATCTCTTTGAAAGAGTCACTGGCTTCTTGAGCCCCATTAACATCCGTTGAGGTCCTTACCCATCTACCTTTAAGATTTTACATCGATTTCAACTGAAAAAACTTCACAGAAATAGGGTGAATCCCCCCCCCCCGCTCAATTAGCTGCTGCCCGGGGCAAGGGACCCGGGTTACTCCCTCTAGATCCGACATTGATAATATCTCTAACATATACTACTATGTACCTCCTATGCGAAAAAATATCCACTTGATATCCAAATAAGGTATGAAAAGAAAGAAAGATTTTCATAATCACTGAGCATTTAGATATGCTCTATGATCTTTATCTGTCATGAACGATAGATGATATACTGCACACAGAAACATCAGTAACAGAGCAAAGTTTAATTACATCTCCCATTGCTATTCTTCGAAATAGGTAAACGTGTGCGATCAAGGTGACGGAGTAGAATTAACTTTAGGAAATAGTTGGAATTTTGATCGAAGATAAGGTGCACGAAAGTAAGTAGTTTTAAAATTAGACAATGAATTTAAATGACAATATTTGCTAATTAGTATTTTGGGGCCACCCCAAATTTTCTTTTCTGTATTTATATTTAGCTTATAACTTTTTGGATCTATCGTATAAAAGCTCATGTAATCGCTAAAGCTATTTGCCAAACAAAGAAGATTTCGATAATGGGGTCGTTTCCAAAATTTTAAAAGTATTTTTTTCTGAAAGAGCATGCTTAAAAACATTGGATCTGACATTTTTTTTAAAATAATTTGTTTAAGTTTAATATTAAAAAAAAAAAAAAAAAAACTTAAATCGGCGCGCTTTCATTGTTTATGCTTCAGTCCGATGACATCACAAATGATGAAATGCCATTCTGTGTTGCCATCCACAGAGCAAAATATTTAATTCGCATCTTTACTCACGTGTATTGGCAACGATAGGGTTGATAACAAGCGTAGAGCGCAATTTTAATTCGCTTCTTGATTATCATAACGTGGAAACGTGGTAGAAAGATGCGCCAAAGAGCATCATTTGTGACGTCATCAAGACCACGCCTTGTTTCAAAAATCCGACATTTAAAAAAAATTAATTAAAAAATAGCTGTTGGGAAAATGAAAGTATTTTCTGGGTCCATGTTTTTTTTTTTTTTTTTTGCTTATTCTATCAATTTCAGTGACAAAAAGTACTACTTTTGACTGAAGGAAACAACACCATTGGGAAACTCGCAGCTTCCAAATCCTTTGCATGCGTTAGCAAAGAGTAGGCTAGGGAAGTATCTATTTGCATATGGTACTATATACAAATATAGTACCCTATACTATACTAAATATAGTACTCTATATACTACTATAAAACAATAGGATTACCAAAATAAAATTTTTCAAGCGAAAATTTAACTACCGCGTCATTTCCCAATTATTGAAATACAGTGGACTCTCTCCATCTGAACACTCCCTTATGTGAACACCCCGATATTCTGAACACATTTTGATGGTCCCGGCGAAACTTCAGACTTAACATAGGCGACGTATCTGTAGAACACCCCAGTATTATGAACAGTATTTTTAACCCCCTTCAGTAATGTCCTCTCTATATACTGAACATGTTCGCAATCGGTTCCTGGGAATTCTTATGAGCTTATGAATCATCCATAAACTCATTTCTTTTGCATTGACAAAGACGTTCCTTATAACTCCGAAACACGAGTCTGCAGTAATCTGCAGTTTGTGCTTGTTTGACGTTGTTATTTCTTATTTTAGTGTGTATGATAGTATAAAGTATGCAGTATTACGGCCCATTGATGTTTTTTTTTTTGCATGATTAACCCCCGACAAGGTCGGGGGATTATAAGTTTGACGTGTCTCTCTGTTAATGTGATTAATTAAAAACCCCTAAAAGGTTTTTCGCGATTTTTGCAGCGAAAATATATTTAAAAATTCTTAAATTTGGTACCAAAATAAAGAGCTTTTTTTTTCTGCGTCTGATAGAATGTGTTTGGAACTTCCATGTTATATAGGATTCGAATTATAACGCTTTTTAAAGCAGATTTTAAATACGGCTAAGCCTTTTTTCAGCGATTAGTAACCGAATTCATTGTTGGCCGACAAGGAAATTAAAAGCATAGTCTATGATTAAAAGCAATTATTATTTTAAATTTTTATCTGTTGCCAGTTTCCATTTGTTAACAAATAAAATACTTGTAATTGATATTAATAGTTTAAGGCTTTTAAAAGGATTTTTAATTGTCCCTCTTGATTCTACATTTGCGACCCAGTCGGGAGTTTTTTTAATTTTTAATATTAGTTGCTTGTATTTAATTCGCAACTCCAGCGCTCGAATACGCTACCTTGCGGTGATTTACAAAACTGCTGAAAAAACTAAAACATTGTTCCACGTGTGTCTGTTGACGTAAACAAAGGCAGTTTGTTCTGAGTATTTATTAACGCAATCGATGTGTCTTAGATTGCTTTCAGCTACAGAAATTCTTTCGTCCCTTAGTAGTATTCTCGAGCTTCTCAAAATAATGTTAGTTTTCCTTATTTCCTTCTAAAACGTGAGTTGATTGAGAAATGGTGAAAGCGTTCACTAGAAAACTCTGGATTAACAAACTTGGATAACGTTATACCAGGTAAATATTTTTATTGTTTTGTGTAAAGTTGTAAGAATGTTTTTTTTTTTTTAATTTTAAATTAATTTAACTAACCATATTTTGCAGCAGCATTTAGTTGGAATGGACAGTATGCAAAATATTTTCTTGAATATATCGTAGAACGAAATGAAAAATATTCAACCGCGCGAGAAAGAATTTATTTTATTGCTTTTATTCTCAGCTGAAAGGTTTCGCCAAATTTGTTTAGGGTTATAGCTTTAGTATTGTGCGAGCAAAGTAACCTTGGCGAGATTCCGCATTTTAGTTATTTTTTATCATGAATGGAATAAAATGGTAGAAAGATTACAGAATTCGATAAGTAAAAAGAAATAATGGTAGATCAATTAAAAAGAAAACTACCACCTTTTGTTGATAATTTGCATAGCATGACAGAATTAAATCATAATTCAGAAATTAGAAATATACGAAACAGAAATTTTTTTAATTAACCGATTCGGCAATTTGAGAAAAATAACTCAGCTACAAATGCAAAAAATTAGCGCTAGCCAAGCAAGGCAAAGAATTATCATCTTCTTTTGATAATAATTCGTAATATCATATAATTAAATTATCTAGCATTAATTGTTATTCTTGTCAGTCTTATGGCCACAATGAAAATGTAGTTCCATCAAAAATTGATAAATATCGAATTCAACATCGTGGAAATGGCTGCGAACTACGAACTACGTAGTTTGCATTAATATTTGACGTTTATAGCAATGCTTCTTGAATTCTCATTTCTTTCTACGTGGCCCAGAATATCAACAAGACTTAGAAAATTAATTTAAAACGAATAAAGCGAAAAAATCATGCATACGAATAAAATTTACTAGGCTTATTAGCATTTTCTTCGTTACCACGTGCGTTTGTTTTACCTTTTTCGTCCGCCATTAGAAAGTGGCTACAGTGCCCCCTATAGTTCGTTGGAGCTGCGAATAAATTTATCCAAACTAATAACTTTTAGCGCAATGGAGTAATAATCTGCATCAAGTTTTTGATTGAGAAAACTTTAATTCGTCAGAAACGAATTCAAGTTCTCTACTTACATTGATTTCTTTCTTTACTTTTCTCACATTTCAGAAGAAGAACAAACTTAATGGAGACCGAAAGAAAATATTTAGCAAAAGCTTTTTTGGATTTACCGCAACCAAAACATCAAGTCCAGTGCCAATATGTATGGATCGATGGCACCTTGAAGAATTTGCGATGTAAATCAATAACATTGGGCACAATTCCTCGAAACCCAAAAGGTAAGATAATATATGTTTTGAATTTTGAGTAGAATGGTATTTCTGGTACTGTTTGAAATATGTAAGATCTCATGTTTGGAGAAAAAAAGAATCAGTGTATTTCATCCATCAGATTGTCTTTGTTTCTTTCCAAGAAATACATGGCATTTACTCTTTAGAAGTAATGTCCGTTTTTCACAAGAAGGCACTTGACTCCCCCCCTGTCACATGGTATCCGATGATTCTATTTCGCTGTTTTCGGCAGAAGGTGTATTCGGATCATAGCATTTTGTTGTAAAAGCAGCAGTTTTTAAAATGTAACAACAACTAAAATGACAACAGACACGTGAAGCAAGTGGTGTAAAGGACACTAACACTTTTTTTGCATATTAAAATGTACCCCCAAATTAAGGCTGTCTGGTTGTCTCTTTTAGAAGCGCGTGGATTGCGCATCGATCACCCCCGCGTAAAATGGAACTCTGCGTTCGAGGAGGCGTGGCGAAGTGCCCTCTCGTGAAAAACGGACAATAGAACGCATGCCCTCGAGAAATTTAGCTTCCGAATGGTGATCTCAAAAAAATGACGTCATTGCTGACATTCTATTGCCAGATACAAACTTCGATAAAATATAGTCACTTTATACCAGTCTTTTGGTAAAATGTGTTAAATACCAGGAAGTAAACCTTCCTTTTACATTTTTTAAGCAAAAACTTGCAAAGTAACAAGTAAAATTCTGTAAACTAAAATAAGAAGGTGTCTTTAGACGTGCTTGAAAATCAAGTAGCCTGTGTATCTCCAGCTTTATAGGAACAGAATTTAAGTGTTAACTAGCCGCCAGGACTGCCAGATTAACCGCCTTCGGTGACCATAACGCTGCCGCCAAATCTTTTGAAAATAAATAAATATATATATAAAAAAACGAAAGCAAAACTCAAATCGGTGTTGGAAAATAAGATTCAGCAAAACGTTAACGCTGTGGCAATTGGGTTTGAGAGCTCCCACTAAGAACAGCGATATCTTTTTAATACAGTGGTGGTAAAAAAAATTGCATCACCCGCGCTGCAAAGGAGAGGAATATCATCCCGACTGCATTCAACACACAGTCAAGCATCCCGTATCCCAGATGATTTGGGGATGTATTTCTGATCAAGGAGTTGGTGGGCTTCACTCTGTGCAAGGTACAGTACAACAGTGAACGCTCATGTGTATATTGGCATTTTGGAGGAGAAATTGCTTCCTACTATCCGGGATCACTTTACTTCAGTTCCAAACGTCATTTTCCAGGATGATTCTGCTCCGTGCCATAGGGCAAAACTGGTAAGTAACAACTCAAAAACCTTGATTCTGCCATTTGACTTAAATTGACATGGGTTAAATTTTTTTTTTCTCTCTAAACTCACACGCAGGGTCAGAAATGGAAAAATGAGCATGGGGTCAGCAGTTTGCCTTGGCCCGGAAACAGCCCCGATCTACGTAAGCAATGATCGGGTTCCTGCTGTTAAATGTTTATTTCATAGGTTTTGCAGAATTTCACATACATTCATCGTTAATCGGTCGACAAAACTTCTCACATAATCCCCTTGCTGTGAAAATGCGAGGGTGATGCAATTTTTTTACCATCACTGTATGACAGTGGTTTGAGAAAATGTTCGCTCAAAAGTAAGCCCATTCATTGCATCAATATTTCACTAATGTTGAACTTGAAATATCTACCCCTTTGTAATGTTGTACGATTTGTGAAGTGCAGCAAAACTATTAATACTCATATTATAATAATTAAATATGGTGCGTAAAATCTATTTCAAGTAAAATATGCTTTTTTTTTTGTAACTCACCGAATAAATTGTAACACCAGGATAGCAGTTATGAAATCTGGATATTACGAAAACTGCAGGGGGTAGAACTATTTTCGTAAGGCGGGGGGGGGGGGGGGGGCGCAGGTAAAAATTTTTTAGAAACCACTATGTTAAGTAATATAAAGCATGAATTTCCTTCTTCTCTTTCAATTTTTTTTGATGGCAAGGTATCAAATATTTTAAAGTTCTCCTAACCAGGAAATCACACGATAGGTAAATGAAAAAAAAGAAAAAAATAAGTAAGTAGCAATCGAAAGAGCATTGTAAAACATGTTTCTGGACGCATAAGTTATTTGCCCTCGTGTCCCCGTCATAGAGATATAAGGTCTTAAACTCATTGGGAAATTTTAAGAAAAGTCGCCAAATTTAACGAGTTTCGGTGAGTGATGGAAAACCTGTTTCCTAAGCTTTGCAGATGGATATTCTGCCACATGCAGACGCTGAAAACATGTGGTACCTTCAATTTGTCGCCAAGTCTTTAAATTTGGAGCTTTTCTTAAAATTTCGGCAGACTTTAAGGCTTTGTATCTCGGTAACGGGTGGACGAGAGTAAATAAATTTTACGTCAAAAATATGTACTATCAAGATCCTTTTTCCATTGCTACCTATTTTGAATTTCTTCATTATTGCATTATTCGTGTGGTTCCCTGGAAAGAGTTTCCTAGTTCCTGTTTGGTAAAAGGAAAATCTCACAACTTATCTACTTTTTGAAGTGGGATGGAGGCGAAAACTTTCGTCAGTTATTTTGTTTGTTGGATGACAAGTTTCATTTTTAACTAGTATGTTGTGGCCATCACGAAACTTTCTTCTATATTTTTCCTTTTTCTGATCCCTCCCCATGCTTGAGGAGGAAGCAATATTCCTAACAAAAACAAAATTACACATGCAAAAACTTGACGACCATCCCAATGTCTGAATTATTGTAAAAACAAAACAAAGAGCGAAAATGGAAAGTTACTTTAAAAGCCTTACTTGAATTAATTACAAATATTTTATTTATTAACAAACATAAGATGGAAACAGTTAAAAATTTTAAATCATTGAGATAATATTTCCTATCATTTCCATACAATTAAAATCACGAGAAATACGCAGACGACAATCTATTACGATTTATCTTTCTTATTGTTGCATTAATAAAACTATTTTTATTCGGAAAAAAAAAAAATCAACACCTCTTGGAGCGATTGGAGTCAAAATTGAACCAAAGCCTGTTTACGTATGGATTCACATATATTCCAAATTTCAACCAGAACGTAGCATTACTTCTTGAGATAGGGCACTCACAATGGAAAAAAAGAACGAGCGATTGCGCTACCCCCCCTTTTTAGCTGTTGACACCAAAATAAAATCAGCTCTTATACCCACTAAGGGCTACTTGTCAAAAATTTTTTGTTTGATTCCGTTAGTTATTTCTTGAGATACAGCAGTCACAATTGACGACAAAAAACGTTCTATAATTCAACCCCCGTTTGAGCTATTGACACCAAAATTGAATCAGCACCTGCTCCTGTTAAGGGCAACATATGGACCAAATTTTATTTGATTCCGCCAGTTACTTCCTGAGGAATAGCAAGCACGCGTAACTCAAAAAACATCCCATTGCTCCACCCCCCTTGGAGGAATTCGCGCCAAAAACCAATGGGCACAAGTTCACATAGGGGCACATATGTGTACCAAATTTCGTTCAATTTCATGCGGTAGTTTTTGCTGTAGAGCGGCCACAAAAAACTGGTCACACACAGACGTGACACACATACACACACACACACACACACACACACATACACACACACACAGACAGACAGACATTTTCCAAAAATAGTCGAAATGGACTCAGCACACCTTAAAACGTTCGAATCCGTCAAAATTCGAAATTCGAAAATTTGCACGAATCCAATACTTTCTTCTATATATTAGATATAGAAGAAAGTAAAAATTGGTCGACAAAACGTTCACGACACCTATTATGTGACGTGTATTTACTATTTACAGTGAAGCAAGCACGAGGAGATTCGATTCTACTGTAATTAAAACACTCCTAGAACTCTTGGTCTTACTCTAAATTGTTGATCTAAGTTTTTTTAGTGTATTTGCATGCATGGAAATAGTGTGAGTAGGGCAGGGAGGGGCAATTGCTCCTCCCTAGAAGAGAACATCCGACTCCCACGCTCTTTCCAAATGTCACCAAAGATAATTTAAGATTACAATTTTAGGATTCCAATTTCGAAAAATTTCCGAGGAAGAGCCACATAACCGCTTTTTCTGACTTCATCTGACTAAAACTAGCATAAAATGATTTAATGATTTTTTAGGGGGAGTGGAGGACACTTATTTCAAGCATTCCAAAGTCCGCCTATGAGAAAGGGGGCGGGTGGCAACTGAAAACCACTACCTTTTTGCTCCTCCTCCCTAATGGGAACCCTGGCTACGCTACGCCCATGCTTACATGCAAGAACTGCTTCTTCACCGAGCTCCTTTATTGTTTGTTTACAATTTTTAATTCTTAACGCACAATAAGACGTATAAAATTTACTAATGGTTGAATTCTTTATTTTTAGAGCTTCCTATAATGGAATTTTGTGGATCAGGAACAGACTATGAAGCTGGAAATATAGCAGACATTTATGCAAAGCCCGTTAAGATACATAAAGATCCTTTCAGAGGTGGAGATAACAGAATTATTTTTTGTGAAACATACACGCGAGAAGGCTTACCAACTTGTAAGTTAAATTACGTAAGAAAATAGTATTTCTTTCCTACGGTACATTTTGGAATATCTGATTTAAAGTCCCCAAATACACATTTTGATCATTACGACCGCATTCAGTAAAAATTGCGATTGGTGTTTTCGATAAGTTTGGAAATATTTACTGACAAGGGCACTTCGAACATAAATTTTTGGGAAGTCAGAAATTCTCAATTTGCCGAATGGAACTCTAAATTTCACCGAATGATGATAATTTTGCCGAATAGAACTCCAAATTCTGTCGAATGATGATAATTTTGCCGAATCGTCAGACAAAATTTGCCGAGTAAGGAAATTTTTGAGAGGTGACCGCCAGTAAAAATTCGATATTTTGCGATTTGGAGGTTTGTTGCAAAGTTTTTTTTTTTTTTTTTTTTTTTAAATATCGTTAGAGTATTTAAGGGAAAATATTTCACTAAAAGCAGTCTTTACTAATAATTATCTGCATTTATATTAAGACGTAGATGACTAATTTTTCAGTTTCCTTAATTTTATGAAATCAGTTTTAAAGTAAGGTAGAATCCATCTCAATTCAACAAGGGGGTGTAACATGATTGTCTCCGATTTTTTTTTGAATTTAACATTTGTTAAAATTCATAAAAAATTAAGAAATAAGTTTTTTTTTTTTTTGCCCAAAAAAAATTTCTGCGCCGAGATGCAGGCCGCCAAAGATGGCGGTGCTGTCATGATTTCTCACATGGGATTTTCGTTAAAATCTTTTAAGTACATTATCTCAGAAACGGCAGAACATATTTTGTTGCGGTTTGTTCTATTTAAAAGGATGTTTTTCTTTGTTTAAAAAATATGCAACATTTTGAAACATGTGATTCAGTTTTTTTTTTCCACAGTCTTTTGAAAAAAAAAAGTTTAAAATGATTTTTTTTTTATTTTTCTCAAATATGTCCACTTTAAAAATTTTCATTCTTTTACAGTTTATTAGTACTATTGAGCACTACGTTTTCTGAAAAGGAGAACTTTCACTTTTTCGTTTAAGAGATTTTAGAGGCATTTGAAAAAACGAGGATTTTTAAGGAACCCTTTACGTAATGACAGACCAGAAAATTCAAAAAAAATTTTTGCAACAAGTGGTCAGAAAACACTTTTAATTAAGTTACATAGCGAAATTTTCATTTTGAGTCTCCACTTTATCCAGGAGTTTTATTATTTTATGAAAACAAGAACGCAATCTCCAGCCGATTGGTTGCATTTCCCCACGCAACCTTTCAGCGTAGCGCCTAAAGAATGGTTAAGCACAATATATGCCATCTTGTTCTCACTAAATTCAACATCCTGAATAAAATGGCGACTCAAAATTCTCCCCCTCCCCCTGTGCTATCTCCTGATTCACGCTGAGCCTGTGCTCAAGCTTTGTAGAGGAAAGGACAATAGCGCCCGTAGACAGAATCATTATGGGGCGAATCGCAGTACGGTTCCGTCTTTTTACTCCCTCTGAAACTGTGAAAGCGGTTCGAATAATCAGAGATTCGGATAGTCGGAGTTCGGATAATTGGAATTCTACTGAACATCAAGTACTTTACTAGTTGACAACACTTCATTTATAACACATGAAACCAGCATGTGAGTCGATATAGCGTATAGTTGTAATAAAGACTCGTTGCATATTTGTTGATTTTATATCTTTCAGTCGCAAATAATCGTCACAGACTTTATACTACTGAAGAGAAAATTCAGCGTTCATGGAAAAGAAGTGTTTGCCAATCATATTCTCTACTCAGGAGTGACGGGAAACCTTTATCGTACATGAATGCAGCTTATGAACCCACTTCAAGTAAATGTATTTTTCAAATTTTTATTCATTATGACAAACAAAGGAAGTCTTTTTTTTTTTTTTTTTGGATTTTCACATACACAATGTTGCACGAATGTAAAACGTAAGACATTGTTAGATAAAAAGCTACTACAATATTACGCATTTTTTCTTTCTTTCTTTCGTTTATAACAAGAAAGCATTAATGAAATGTGTCTATGAATGGTCGCTATGAATAAAGCCACGCGTCTTTCTTTGGTTTTAAGCATTTAGTACAGTAAAAATAGGGGTCGGACCCAAACATCCAAAAAAAAAAAAAAGCTAAACCTGGAGGTAAAAAGTCCCACCCCATTGTGCGTCGGGTTTTGGAATGGGGGGCATCTAAAAATTGCTATTTTGAGTATTTTTTCATAATTTTTAGAGTAAATTTAAAGTGAGAATATTATGTTATACTAAATTTAAAAGCATGAAATTAAAGGTTTTTGACCCCCTAGAGGGATGACATAACCCGCCAATGCTACAGAGCCCCCCTATCCCCTTAAAACGAAGTAGTACCCCCGAACCCCCCTCCATACATTTCATATGGAAACATTATTTAATGCTAAGTTAAAGTTAGAAATCAAGTGTGTCCATCCTCCAAGAGCGATGGCGCACCTCCTCTCTAAGCTACAGCACCCTCCCCTCTGCCAAATAAAATAAATCTTCACCCCCCCCCCCCCACCTTTTATTTCAAGTAAAAGTATTATTTCATGCAAATCTAAAATGCATTAAATCAGGACTGTCCACCCCATAAGAACAGTAGCTCAGGTCCCTAAACGAAATTATATACTGAAATATTATCCTTCCCCCCCCCTCTGATGGTGCACATTTGATTAAATGGCCAGAAAAAGTACGCTGAACTGTCTTTTGCTTTCAAATGATTTCTCCTAAGCTTGTAACAAAAAGTCTTCGTAATCAAGATGTTTTTTGGAATCTAGATCCTCAGCAAAATCGTTATTGTTGCAGCTATGTCTAACAAAGTTTGTGCATATAATTTAGCACTTCAGTCCACTTTCAGACTTTTCAAACATTCACTATATCCAATAAACCCCTCAGAGCAAGCACAAGATTTGAGACGCAGAAAGTCTTCTAGAGCAGAAGGCTTGGCTGTTGTAACAGGACACAGATTATATTTCTGTGGTGCTTTCTTTGCACCCATCAAAAATGACACTAGCTTTCTCATACTTACAAGTGACCTATACACTGCATTGCTGGCATATTTCCTTGAAGCTTACATATCAGTACCAAAAATATGATCAAGCAGCAGGTATCTTCCATCTATTACATATGAAGCAGTGAGAAGCAAAGGGATGTAAGTGGCCCAATTAAATATTTGGCGATAACCAGTACAAATGGTTGGTGAACCTCTCCTCTATCTTGGGGCAAGAAATGGTATTAGTAGACCTGGTAGTTGCTTCTGTACAGCATGATTTAGAAAAGAAAATCAATGAAAGCCTACCTAGGATCTTATCTTTAAACGCGTTTTATTCAAAAATTGAAAATGTCCACTTACATCCCTTTGCTTCTCACTGCCTCATATATGACACCAGCTGTTCGTTCTATGATGTTGGATGAACCTTTTGCTCCAGATAATAGCACTTTAACGATACAGGATTTCTTTCCTTCTGAAACCAGATTCATCGAATACTGATGGAGGATCAGCGCATAGCTCGGACCAGAAGTTTTTAGCAGTTTGTTATTCCATCTTTACTGTTCATACCATTTGGTGTAAAAGATGGTTTGGGCTTACACATCTTTACAGATAGTAACTACTCTCGTAACAGTAGCTAAAATTGTTTGCCTTCAATTTCCTTTGATGTTACTACCCGAACGTTAAAGGTCGCAACTCACCTTATCATCAGCGAGCAATACCACTACCAACTTGAGAGGGAAGAAACTTCTGGGGGCTTTAGAAACGGATTGTGATTTTCAAACTGGGAGACAAAAAGGTGTAAATATTTAGCATTCTATTGTTGTATTGCTTATTGCTCTCATCAAGACTTATTCTATCATTGAATCATTACAGGTTCTAGATCACCTGAATTTGTCACTGCGTTAGATCGTTGGATAGCTGATGTTTGATGTGATCAAATTTTTTTTATCGCATAATGTACTCTAAAGTTTCAGATAGTGCTGCAAGTACATGTGCGCATATTTAGCATAATTCACATAACCTGCTGCGTAAAAGAGAGGCAGCTTGGTGTTTGCAAATGAGAACCCCCACCGACTTAGAAGGTGCAGAATTGCAACATTGCCCGTCTCACTATTGGCAATTCCGGTTTCTCCCACCCTTACGGTGATGGCAAAAGATTGTAGAAAAGTTGAAGTAAGTTAATCAAGAAGAAGTAGGGAAACTGGTCAATTTTGACTTTTTTTTATGCTGCACAGGAATTTTGTTTTCCAGCGCTCTAAACAGTTTAATAACTCCAGTCGCAAATAATTTGGTTACTAAGCTCGCTTAGATCTTTTATAATTATCATTCTTACATTACCATATCATTGTGTGGTATTTTGTGCTTCGGAAAAGTTTAAATCAGGGAAATTTTTTCGTGAATTTCACTGCAATAGTTGATTTTAGAATGTAAATTCAGGGTCCCCCCCCCAAAAAAAAAGCGATGGCGCACCCCTTAAGTGTGACAGAGTACCCATCCAGAATAAAAGTCCTTAAAAAAAAAGAAATACCCCTTGAAAAAACTGCCTTAAAAATTCCAATGAGGCAAAGCTGCTCCATGGACCCCGCCCCCCCCCATTCTCCCCCCCCCCGCCTGTGCACCCCTGTTAATTAGAATTTTTTTCTGTGAGAGTTTATTGTTTTACTATTATAGAGAGGTTTCTGCGAGGTTTGAAAATTTTTTTTAATAGAAATATTATTTTTATTTTAATAGAGGATTATTTCGTCCCCCCCTTCCCTCCAAAACCCGACGCGCAAAGTGCTGGGACTTTTTACCCCTTCTTGCTGGAAGGGTAAGAAGTAATTTGCAACAGGTTTCATCTTTTTTTTTTTTGGATGTTTGGGTTTGGCCATTTTTTGGCCTAATTTTACTGTACTAATTCAATTAACGACAATTTTTCAATGGAAAATTGTATTTACGTCTTATCCTTCTGCTTTACAGAATCTAAATGCTATAAATATTAAATCCCTCAAATATTTCTGCTAATTTATAGCGCCTTCTTTTTCTTGCCAATCCTCATTGATCTGAAATCTTATCAGGTCCATTAGTCCTCAAACTCTCCAACACCAAAAGGTCTACATGAAATACACCGCCAGCTCAGTCAATTCCAGCCGAGGACTGCAGTTCCGTGCTTATTAGCACTCAGCAGCCCGGCATAGGAAGTGAATGAGCTGGAGGTGGAAAACCTCTTAAGGAAGCCAAGAGTGCCAAACAAACTGGTACCTTATACAGAATTAGCACTGACCAGACGAGTGACCGAAGCAATGGTTCGGTACAGCTCGAAGATTGAAGGCAAGGCATGGTATTTTCAGCACTCTTGGCTTCCTTAAGAGGTTTTCCACCTCCAGCTCAGTCACTTCCTATGTCGAGCTGATGAGTGCTAATAAGCACGAAACTGCAGTCCTCGGCTGGAAATGACTGAGCTGGCGGTGTATTTCATGTATTTCTGCCTTAGCCCTGGCTATGAGGCGGTAACTCACTGAAAATACCAAAAGGTCTATCTAGTATGTTCTCATGCGACAAGGCAGCACATCAGACAGGGCCTGATTACCGCACAGGCCAACTAGGCCTGGGCCTGGGGCCTCATCTTCTCAAGGGGCCCCAAATTACATGTAAAATTATGCATAGCATTACAACTATAAAAAAAAAACCCCAAGGACTTTAAAGTAATAATAATAAATAATGACTTGTTAATTAGAAAAAACTTACTTAAAGGAGAATTTTTATTCATTCTGTCAGTGGCGAATTTACCATGTCACACAGTTATGAAGGGGAGGGGGACGAAGAGTATTCCTAAATGCACATGAAAAATGATTTACATAGTTCTGTGTTAGACAAAATGGTCCCGAAAATGCAGGACCCCCCAAACCTGTAACCACTGCATTCCGCTATAGAGCCTTCGGGGGCCTCCAAATTATTGTGGGCTTGGGGCCTCACTTTTAGTTAGTCGGACACTGACATCAGAGCAGGTGTCAATTGCACTGGTACATCTCGAGAAAATCTTAACGCTATGGTAGAATCTTAGACACCTAAGGTGACCAGAAGACAACCAAAAAAGAACTGTCTGGGCTCACTTGTCACCTCCAAAGTGCACAGCACCACCAACGACAGAGGCGGGATACCAAGGATGGGAATTTATATTGTAAAGAATGGAGTCGTTTCTAAAATTTTAAAAGTATTTTTTTCTGAAAGAGCATGCTTAAAAACATAGGATCTGACCATTTTTTAAATAATTTGTTTAAGTTTAATATTTTTAAAAAAATACTTAAAACGGCGCGCTTTCATTGTTTACGCTTCTGCCGATGACATTACAAATAATTTCAGTGTTGCCATTCACAAAGTAAAATATTTAATTCGCATCTTTACTCGCGTGTATTGGCAACGATAGGGTTGATAGCAAGCGTAGAGCGCAATATTTAATTCGCTTCTTGATTATCATAACGTGGAAACGCAGTACAAAGATGCGACAAATTGCATCATTTGTGACGTCATCAAGACCACGCCTTGTTTGAAAAATCGAACATTTTAAAAAAATAATTAAAAAATAACTGTTGGGAAAGTGAAATTATTTTCTGGGTCCAAGTTATTTCTTTTGCTCATTCTATCGATTTCAGTGACGAAAAGTAGACTTTTGACTGAAAGAAACAACAGTCGGGACCCATTCAAATTTTACGGGGTTCCTTGATTGGTCAAAAAGGAATGGACTCCGACCGTTGATCCTTCCAGTTTGCTTTTGAATTTATGATTTGTCTTATGTGTGTATCGATTGTAAAACTATTTCAATGGTGTAGTTATTCAGTAGTACTTGATAACATTCTAAACTAATTGGTTTGTATTTTTTTTTTTTTTTTGAGCAATCACGATTGCTTATTGTTCTTACTTGACTGTTTTTGGCGTCTTTTGATTTTTCCCACCACCACCCTCCGCAGCATCACCGTCGACGGGCTCCTCACGCTGCTGCTCCTATAGCGAAAGCCGTCTCCAGGTTGCATCCATGTCCTACACACACGCGCATACATACACAACTACACGCACGCACACACACACAAACACCTACACACATACACAAACGCATACACACGTACAAACACATACACACACGCATACATACAGACACCCACACATACACATAACTACCCACACATTCATGCCTGCACACAGACACAAACACATATGCCTAAACACATATACACATACCCCCCCCCCCCCACAAACATTCATACACACAACTACCCACACACTTATGCCAGCACACAGACACAAACACACATGCCTACACACATATACACATAACCCCTACACACAAACACATACAGCCACACACAAACACACGCCTACATACACACACTCGTGATTGCGAAAAACATAATTTGAATTCAAGATGTCAAAATTCAAATTTTTTTTTTTTTTTTTTTTTTTTTTTTTACGCTGTCGGGCTTTTTGTTTTTATTTAATATTTTTTTCATATTTTTAATAGAGAGCGGATTCCGCTGTGGCTGGGAAATTGCTGAAGCCCATTACAGAGCTTGTTTGTACGCTGGAGTTCATATAAGCAGCATGGAGCCCATCAGAAATACAGGACAGGTGAAGTATTGAAACTGATGCCTTCTGCCTTTATATAGGAGTTTAGTAAGACCCCATTTTTGGAGTATGCTGAGCAGTTTTGGTCGCCTTATCTGAGGAAAGATATTTCTGCATTGGAAAGGGTTCAAAGAAGGATTGCTAGACTAGTAAGGGAATTTTCAGATTTAGATTATGATACTAGACTTAATAGGCTTAAAATGTATAGCCTGGAGCAAAGGAGGGTCAGAGGGGACATGATTCAGTTGTTTAAATTTATCAAAATGAATGATGTTAATGGAATAAATTTTTGCACCGAAAGCAGGACGAGGGGTCATTGTTTTAAGTTATTCAAATCTCACGCTAACCTGGAAATAAGGAAAAACTACTACTTTAGTCAGGGGTGCCCACAGGGGGGGATTATGGCGCAAGTTGCGCCATCAAAATTTTTGGGGGGGATTTTTTTCCCAAAAGTTTTGATTTTCGTTAGAACATGAAATTTTTGATTTTTTGAAAGAAAAAAATATTTTAACTTATTCAACAAGAAATAGATGCATAAATAATACTCTTCCCACGTACTCCTTTCCAAAATTTAATGACCGTGTCTCTTTTTCAATAAAGGGAACATCAGAGACGGGACGGAGTTGTGTCCGTTTCAAAGTTGGATCAGACGATTTGCTTTCTTCTTAATAAGTTATAAATTTTCTGAAAGTAGCACAATTCTGCATGATGAATACGTGCGACAGTAATAAGAGGGAGAGAGATCAAAAATGAATATAAAATAAAAAGTTTTTCCCTGTTTTTTATTCATTGTTTGTAATAATTCTGACCACTATGCTCTAGTCTTTCATTGATTCATTTGCACCTTGACAATCGTTAAGAACTAGTTTTGAAGTTTGCGATTAACATATTTTTAATCCCTCCCCCCTATTAGGGATTGCAATACCGGACTAAACATTCAATACCGGTACTCGGTATTTTTGAAACGTGATACCGGAATACCGGCATTAATACCGGTATTTGAAATTTCTCAAAAAATGCTTGAAAACATATTGTTTCTTTTCCACACTTCTTAATTTTGTACAAAAATTGTATTATACTTATGAAAACGTATTTTGAACAAATTTGAATGAAGGCGGAACAAATGTTATAAGAAAATATCAATAATCAATAAAATATCAATAATAGCAAAAATCATAATCCATCTATCAATTGTCTCTAAGCCTGGAACTTATTTTAGTGCTCAACTTTTCTGCAGTTGCAAATAATCTCTCTGAATTCACGCTGGTTGTTGGTACTGTTAACAATGCGCGATACACCACCTCTAATTGTCTAGAAGTCCTTCATCTCCAAATAATTTGCTCTCTTGCGTGTTATTTTTGGATAATTCCTTTTGTGTGTATGTAATTTTGTATTGTGTGTATTTTAATTATTTTTTTAATTATAGCTTGTAGCTATTTCTTTCCGAGAGACGATACCTTTCCAATATTAACATAATTTTCTCTTGAGCTGGGGAGACTTGTGTTTGCTTTTTATTAGCCCTTTGGTTTGAAATCGACGATAAATTTAACTAAATTTTATCTTGTTAATTTCTCTTATTCGTTTCGCTTTTTTTTTTTTCCAAAATTTTTCACAATGATAATTATGTAAATATCTCAAAATATGTTTCAATTGATTATGCTTTACCTCTATGCAAATTTTCAAGGCACTATATAACTTCTAAATATTATCTTGCTAAGTAGAAAGTCAGATAGCGAGACAGGACAACAAATCAATACTGGTGACAACAAATTACCAATTTTTATGCAAACAAGAAAAGAAATCATAAAGTATTACTACAACTGATGTTTGCAATAAATTGTTCATAGTACAAATGCATTCAAAATTACACTCGAGTTTAGCGTTCGCAAAAAGGAAAGTGAGTGATTAGGGGAATGGAGAAAATAAAAACATGGTGCACAAAAGCGCACGAAAATGCAATTCATCTCTCCATCTAGCAATGACAATATTATTGTGCAATTTTCACTTCGTTTGTTTAATGATATTTTTTAAGGTAGTGCTTTTGAAGCCAAATTTTTACATCAATAGATTGACTTCGGTTCTGTATTATGAAAAAATAAATGTACATTTAAAATAAAAGTATACAATTAGTAAGATAAATTTAAACTTCTGCAATTGAATGTATTTATTATTTTCAGCTAATACCGAAAATACTGTTGTTTTACCTAAGCAAATACCAGTATTACGAAATCATCAAATTGCTCGAAATACCGGTATACCGGTATATCGGTATTGCAATCATTACGCCCAATTGACAATTACTGTATTTTCTTCATTAACTAGCTTAAGTTTATGTAGAATTTTTCATTTCACTTTACTGTCACTACTAGTATTAAACTGATTGTTTCAATTTATCATTAGATGATTTTCATTAAAACTTTCAGTGACGTTGGTTTTCGCTGATGGAAGCAGAACAGTCTGTTGTTCTTAAGGTGTTTTAATTATTTTTCGTAAATCATTTTTACTTTCTTCTATATCTGATATGCATAGAAGGATATTTGGTTCGTTAAAATCAGTGGCGTATATATGTTAAAATTTTGGAGGGGCCGATATGACCAGAGACTTAGCCCCCCTTTTTTCCCCCTTTTTACAATCTAAAATTTTTGGAAGGCTATTGTGCCAGCTCTACAATTTTTTGGAGGCGGATCAATTCTTCCGAGGTGATAAAGAAAAGAGGAAAGGGGAGGTTTTAACTCCCTCCGGAACGTTTTTCAAAATTGAAGTTACCTTCCGAAATTTAAAATTGAAGTCAATTTTCTGCCATCTCAGGAAAGGAAGGGTTCGAGGACAGGCGACCCACCCCTCAGAGGTTTTCGATTTCTCAGTTTAAAAACGTAAGTTGGTTCAAATTTTCTTAACTGGAAACATAAAAGCGCTTTCAGACCATCTTTGGTAGTAAAGTTAGAGCAATGGTGATGGTTTGGAAACCCTCCTCCGGAATTGCTTTGGAATTGATGTCCTAAAAATGTATTTTATGCTCTTTTAATGGCGTTAAAAAACGGAATCAGGAGCTGCCTCCCAGAAATTTGATTACATTGAAATTTTAAGAAACGCAAATGTTATGACTCATTGAAAGGGAAGGGTGCTCTCTCTCTCGGAATTTTTTTTTCGAAATTAAAGGCCTAAAAATTAATTTTTAGTCTATGTTTGATAATGTTAGGGGAATGAAAAAGATTTAAGAGCTTTCCTGAAAATAAATTTTATTGGCGTTGAGGCTAATAAATGCTATTTTAAATTATCTTAAATGATGTTAGGGAAAAGGGGGAGAAATTCGGGATATATATATATATATATATCTCCTTTATAAAAACATATTTGGAAATTAGCTTTGAATGCATTGGAAACAGGTGACGGTAGGGGAGTAATCTCTACCAGAAATTGCTTGAATTTTAAATTCCTTAAATGCCATTTAGACTACTGACTAAATTATTGAAGAAAATGCGGTTAGATGAGCTCTCGCTCTAAATTTTTTGGAAATTGATGTTATAAAATTGCACTTTCTAGTTATCTTAGGTGACATTGGGGCGGACAGTGGGGATCAGGTGCTCTCACATGGAAATTTTCCGTAACTAAAAATCTAAAAGTGAATTTTAGGATCTCTTTGGTCGCGTGAAGGGGTCAATATGATCCATTTTTGCTTCCTTGCTTGGAGCCGCATTTAAATTTGTTACACTCTAAAATTTCCACCGAGGTACTGGCCTGGAATTTCTGCCACAAAACCGGCACAGCGGCAGAGCATCTTTTTTTTTTTCATTTCGCCACTGATGAAGGAATAAAAAGTTACAGACCACCTCTAGCTCGGCTGCTCTCTGTTGCAAGTTTCTGTTCTTTTACTTTTTTTTTTTTGAGCTAAATGTTCGGAATTTATCTAAACAAAACGCCAACAGAATTATATTTATTTTTTAAAAAATCTTGATTTAAGTAGGACCCGGGCCCCCTTAGCCCACCCCTTATATACGTCCTCGGTTAAAATTCTGGAGTTCTAATTTTTGATATGTGCTGAATAGCTGAATCCATTTTTGAGGATTTTCGAAAAATAACAGCCAGAGTACTTGTGTGTGATCCATCTTTTTTGGCTATGCGACTTCAATTTTGGAAAACTTCCAGGAGAGCGCCCCAACTGTAACGCCCGAACAAGACCCTCTTTATCATCAAGAGTCATCTAAAACTGCTTTTTTAGAACTGAAATTCTGAAAAATGTATAGGAGAGAGCTTCTGGTCCCCCCCTCTCTCTTAACACAATCAAAGATAATCCTGGAATTGCGTTTTTGGAGTATCTATTTCGAAAAACTGCCGGGCGAATGGCACCGAAATTCACCTTCTACTAATATTATCAAGATCTACCAAAACTGCGTTTTTTAAGCTATAAGTTCACAAATTTAAGTGGAGCACCCCTCTACCTTCCTCCACTCGCGTCAACATTATTAAAGACTGACTGAAATTTGATTTTCAGGTTTTCAATTTTGAGAAAATTCCGGTAGAGTTTCCAAAAACTCTTTTTCATTACGTCACAAAGGTCGGATACAATTGCAATTTTAGAGGATCAATTTCAAAAAATTGCCTGTCTCCTAACCATAGAGAGCCTAAAATAGCCTTTTAAAGACTTAAATTACGAAAAATTTCCGGGGGCGAGTCCCCGAATCTCTTTTCCCCTAACATTACCGCAGATAGTCTAAAACTGCGTTCTTAGAACTAAAATTTTGAAAACTTATCGGAGGAGAGCCCCGAATCCGTCCTCTCTCCCTAACACAATGGTAGACTACAATTGCGTTTTCGAAGTTTCAATATTGAAAAATTACCGGGAAGGGGACATTGAATCTTTTACCCCTCTAACATCACCAGACATCTTCTAAAACTGGTTTTAAAACTACAATTTCGAAATTTTTCCGGGGAAGAAACCCCCCGGACCCCCTAGCTAAGTGACTATAATATTCCCGTTTCAAGGTTCACATTGTATACATCTAGTAATGACTCCATTCAAAAATCAGAAAAGATGAATCCACACTCCCTGTAATTATTCATACACTAGCATTCCCGTACCCGGCATTGCTCGGGTAATGGAATTAGCAGGGTTAACAGTGCTTGGTGCACCTAGTTTCGAAAATCCCCTATAATAATTACTTATTACCTATAATTTTTTCTAATTTTGGGAGGATCCCGGGGCCCCTGGACTCCTTATATATATACCCTTGTCCTTAACCGATCTTTAACTGTTATTAAAGATCCTTTTAAAGTATTGATTATCTTTGCAAACACAGGCCATCCACATCTTATTGTTATACCTATGTTTAAGCAAGAACTTCTTTGTATGCAACATATTTAGTTTTTTTTTCTGGTGCTATAAAATTATTAAGCTGCTTGATGAACTGACTTTCGAGCAAGATACATAAAATTGGTCGTGAAAAAAAAAGTCCTCTCTTAAATCGATCCCTGCTACTTTTAATGTCTGTCCTTGTGACTTATTAACGGTTATTGCAAAGCAAACTTTTACAGGAAACTGCACTCTTATAAATTCAAAAGGATAGTCCACCTGTGATGATGTTCTTAAAAACTTCGTTTCTAGTTTTGAATAAAAAAATTTTGAAAAAAAAATAGAACCGACTTCAAAATTGCTCTAAAAAGTGAAAAATAATTTTATTCTTTAAACACCATCGATAATGCTTTTAAACATAATTTTTGAAGTTGGCGCAAAAACAAAACGTAAAATCCAGTGTAACCATGCTTCGTTCATATTTTTTTCAGAAAAGCATCCAAAGTTACGAACGAAACATTTATATCGTTATTCAAATATATTGTCATCAATGCATAATTTATGTGATAGTGAAGAAATCGGGCCTGGTTAAATTTATAGTTGTAGTTGAGTTATGACTGTGAATGATTTTATCTATCGTTTTTGCGCCAACTTCAAAAATTATGTTTAAAAGCATTATCGATGGTGTTTAAAGAATAAAATTATTTTTCACTTTTTAGAGCAATTTTGAAGTCGGTTCTATTTTTTTTTCAAAATTGTTTTATTTCATTCTTTTTAGTGTAAATGTAGATATTTCAGTAAAAGTAAGAAGTTACCTAATAAGAAGTTCGGCTCTATATCACTGTATTGCTTTAGAAAATCATTTATTCAAAATTATCATTACAATTACTATTTATGTTATATGGCACCAAACTTTTATAACAATGAGTTTCATATTGTCGCGTAGATGAAGATAGCGAAGACTATGTGAAAGCCAAATGAAGCGAATACTCGTTAGTCTCAACTCGAGATCTTTATTCAGAACCACGAATGAACGCTACATCTCCTTATATACAACTTGAGAAAGTGCTGGAACTTTCCAGACTTGGAAAGATACTGAAATTAATAGAACATTCGAGAATATACGGGAAACAGTAGAAACGAAATTTTAGTAAAATGCACCGTATCCTAGTCGGGATTTGAACCCGGGTCGCTCGTGTGGGAGGCGAGAATTCTACCACTGAGCCACCGTTATCTACGGATGAAAAGTGCGAACTTCGCTACAATATCATTTTAATCATTTAATAGGGAAATTGCATAAAATGTACTATTTTTTGCCCATAACTTTTTTCTAAAGAACAAATATGATCAAACAAAGTAATGGGACCTAAGTTGGAGCCATCCCCTATCCATTAAAAAAAGAATCATCAAAATCGGTTCACTAGGTGAGACGCTATGAGTGGACAAAAAAAAAAAAAAAAAAACATACATACGGTATGAACTGATAACCGCCTCCTTTTTGAAGTCGGTTAAAAAATGAAAGCAAAAGACAGAAACATTATTATTTGACTTGAGAAAAGCCTCGAGAATCACGTGAGAAACAAAAACAATATCAAATTTAAAATTCACCATCGAGCAAAAGTTGAGAAGAAGTACTGAATAATGATTTGAATGGAGGAAAGCCTCCAAAAATAAGGGATTTGAATTTCAATGACAGGTTTTAATTTCACAGAAATTAAGGGGTTTTAATTAATTTCTCCTGAACTAATCGATTTTTCGAAAAATCCTTTCTTAGTGGATACTTTCGTAATCATGTGGACATGCCTGCCAAATTTCAAGTCCGAGGCTTCAGCGGTATTGGCTGTGCGTTGATATATATATATATATCTCAGGACATTGATTTTTATATATTAAGATTTGCAAAATAAATAAATAAATAAGGTGCAGTGAAACTCGGGTGTCTCCAAAACTTGTTTACTCAAAGTCAACGCTGTAAATTTTGGGAAGGCGAAGCGGAACAACCCAACAATATTTCAGTTCAAATGGTATTTGTTAGCGCTACCCCCCCCCCCCTCCTCCCAAAAAGCCGAGAATTTGAGTGGAAATTAAACTCTAAACACTTATATTTAACCCGATTCGAGAGCGAGATAATTTTTTTTTTTTTTGGGGGGGGGGGGGGAATTTGCGCCATTGAGCTTGGGGGGGGATGGGCACCCCTGACTTTAGTAGGGTTGTGGGCACTTGGAACAGCTTACCAGAAGAGGTGGTAATGAGCAAGGGGGTGGATAGCTTTAAGAGGGCCATTGATCTTCATTGGGGACTAATAAATTGACTAGGACCAGCCTAGCTGGGCCAAGAGCCTGTTGCTGGTAGTCACATTTGTATTTGTATTTGATAATACATAAAAACGATGGTGTAATTTTACACCATCGTTTTACGTGAGTATAAATTGCCTCTTGGTGTTGGGTGAATATATTAATTCTTAATTAGCCTTTGAAATAATTACTATGATTATCAGTCAATCTTATGATTAGTTTTAACTGTAAAGATGTTGGCAGTGCAAAAAAAGCTTTTACTGTATCAGTTATCGAAAACGAAAATCATCTGATTTAAATTCACTGCTTTAGGGCAGTTTTGCATTTGCTATTTTCAAATTCCATTATTTTTTTTCTTCAACCAAATGAAGGAGAATCATATTAAGTAACAGGAGGTAAAGAACTATACTGCCGTGGGCAGGTAAATGGCAGTATCTGCAGAAATTAGTTTCTTTACTAATAATAAAGCTGAAAGTCTCTCTGTCTGGATGTCTGGATCTCTGTGACGCGCATAGCGCCTAGACCGTTCGCCGATTTTCATGAAATTCGGCACAAAGTTAGTTCGTAGCATGGGGGTGTGCAACACGAAGCGATTTTTCGAAAATTCAATTTTGTTCTTTTACTATTCCAATTTTAAGAACATTTTCCCGAGCAAAATTATCATAAGATGGACGAGTAAATTACCAAGTTATCATAACGTGGAACCGTAACATGGGCGAGCCAATTGGCGAGAAATTCACCATACATTATTTTTAAATATACAGGCGAACCAAAAGATCGTTTAATTTTCTACTACGAGCAAAGCCGTGCGGGTACCACTAGTTTGAAATATTTGAAGAGAAATATGTGTTGGATACAATACTAAGAATGGGGAAATGTTGGAATTAGACGTTATTTTCGCGCCTTTTTTTCAGCGGAAACCAAATAAGCAAGCTTGTACAATAAAGCTAACGTACAATCTTTATCTTTACTAATAATAAAGCTGAAAGTCTCTCTGTCCGGATCTCTCTCTCTCTCTGTCTGTCAGGATCTCTCTCTGTCAGGATCTCTGTGACGCGCATATCGCCTAGACCGTTCGGCCGATTTTCATGAAATTCGTCACAAAGTTAGTTTGTAGCATGGGGTGTGCATCTCGAAGAGTTTTTTCGAAAATTCAATGTGCTTCTTTTTCTATACCAATTTTAAGAACATTTTCCCGAACATAATTATCATAAGATGGACGAGTAAATTACGAAATAATCATAACGTGGAACCGTAACATGGGCACAAGCCAATTGGCGAGAAAAATCACCATACATTATTTGTAAATATACAGGCGAACCAAAAGACCTTTTAATTTTCTACTACGAGCAAAGCCGTCCTGGTACCACACATTAGTTTGAAATATTTGTAGAAATGTGTGTTGGATACAATACTAAGAATGGAGAAATGTTGGAATTAGACGTTATTTTCGCGCCTTTTTTTCAGCGGAAACCTAATAAGCAAGCTTGTACAATAAAACTAACGTACAATAGATGATAAAAATGCAAAAAAAAAAAAAAAAAAAAAAAAAAAAACGAAAAATGTGCAGTTATTGCCCTTTACCTGCCTATGGCAGTACACGGCAGAAATGCAAGAAATGTTTCCTTTAACTTCATCTACAACAACTTCTTCAATAAAAAAATGCAAAAAAAAAAAAAGTGCAGTTACTGCCCTTTACCTGCCCACGGCAGTACACCCTGCAGTAGAAATGCAAGAATTGTTTCCTTTAACTTCATCTACAACAACTTCTTTAATGAAAAAAAAACCTATAACTGCCACCCGAGTTTTAGATAACATGATAGCTGGATTAATAATATAGCTGACTGTTAATACAATAGCTAATAATGTATGAGAGCTAAATTTATCTATGCAAATGAATAAGTGAATGTATTCTTAATTTCAGTGGAAATATACAGTTGGTTCATGCTCGCCTGTTGCACTTGGGGACGACGTCTGGATGAGTAGATTCATTTTGATCAGGGTAGCCGAAGATTTTGGCGTTACAGTGAGCTTCGATACCGCTCCGTCCTCGATCCTCTTCGAGCCCATTCACATAGAGGTGATATTCAATACAGAAGAAATCGGCCAGCAAGATAGAAAAAAGTAAGAAAATCCTCTTATAAATGATAGCCGATGATAAAGTAACCCGCGTGTTTCAACAATGAAACTCGCGCCACGGCATGATAATTTGATAATTCGCAACTCCAGAGCTTGAATACGCTACCTTGCAGTGATTAACAATAGTATCGAAAAAGGTAAAACTTTCCATTCCACGTGTTTTCTTTGGGGTAAATTACAGGCTTTAGACAGTTTGTAGTGTAATGTGATTTTAGAAGAAGAGAAAAGAAAGCTTCCTACAAACACGATAAAAAATTTCTGACATTCACTAAGTTTCAAAGCAAGCAATAAGTTACGGCATTTGTTTGTTTTACCTTTTTCATCCGCCATTAGACAGTGGCTTCAGCGCCCCCTGTAGTTAATTTGAGTTGCGAATAAGTTTTGGTAATGTTTAAAATTCAGGGAAAATCTTTATTGCGAAAAGGCTGAACTCAATCCAGTAACTTAACTCTTTTGCTGGTAAGACTGTCATTTTAGGAGAATGAAGAAACGTAAAAATGGTCAACAATAACCGCTATCTACTGGAGTTAAGGGTTAATCCACTGGAGTTAGGGTTAAAAGTTAAACTCCCAAAATATCACCAAACAGGCAATGGCTGCGTTCAAATGTAGAAGCAAATTTTAACCCGTCATACCATGACGGGCAACTTTCTAGTACTTGAATATTGTTCAAGATTCATTGAGCAATCACGAATTGCTTATTGTTTTCAGTTGACTGTTGAATGATGTCCATCCTTTTTATTTTTTTTTTCCGCCTTCCTCTGCCGCACCTCCGTCGACCAGCCCCTCCCGACATCGCCGCCCATATTCAAAATTTTAAGAAGGAGGGGGGGGGGGGGGGTCAGATATTTTCCCCATGGTTTAACAGGATATTTTCCCCATAGAAACCGATTTCAGTACAGATTAGAGTTATTAAAGTTTGACATTTTTAATAAATTATTGATTGATGGCTGGAGAAGAAATGTTTTTACATTTTTGCAAAGAAAAAAGTACTAAAAGCCAGGAAGTTCCGATTTCTAAGGGGGGGGGGGACTTGAGCCCCCTCTTTCCCCCTATATGGGCGCCCTTGCCTCCCGATGCTGCTCCTCTAGAGAGCCCGGTCTCCAGGTTGCGTCCATATCCTACAAACACGCGAACATACTCCCACATACACGAGCGAAGTCGATACTTCGTTCCGAAAATTTTTGCGTTGCTGGCGAGGAATTTACGTTAGCTCTAAAAATCGTTACTCGTGGAAAACTCGCGATACAGCCATTTCGCGCAAAGCGTAATTTAGACATCGTCCGCGCATCACGTTCGCCACGTAAAGCGGACCGACGTACGTTTTCCGAAAAGGGAGAAGCATTCCTACATTGCGAACGCGAGTAAAGCACATGGCAATACTCTCACCCAATAGAGAGAGAGCGTGCTCATCTCGAGGAGACCAATGAAATGCGACTCCCAACTCTACGAGACGTCAGATATCTGGCTTCTCGTCCCGTCGACGGGTACCGTACAATACGGCTTGCTGCCATGGCAACGCCGACCAAAAACTGGTTTTAGGGAGGAAAAAGTGCCAGCTCACGTCGCAGGGACTGATTTACGGCGGGGCTTTCAGGGCCCGGGCCACCAAAGGAAAGGGGGCACCAAATTTCCGTCATCATTTATTCATTTATTTATTTATTTATTTTGAGCAAAAAGACAGAGTGCACCAATATTCGAGAAAGTGCAAAAGATCTTTAAAAATCTTACTCCTGTGATTTGGAGGAATCTTTTCCTGATGAATTTATTCATATTAGTTCAATCATCGGAAAAAAAAAAGTTTAATGACCGAAAAGTTGAAATGTAGATACAGCCCTGAAATTGTTTTTGACTTTGCCATTCTCCTATTGTAGTGGAGAACGATCATTTTCGCTATTGAAGAGAACTAAGTGTCCTTTGCGTACTCTCATTTCTGATAGTAAATTATCTTCATTAGCTCTATTATCAATAGAAGGAAATTTGACCGCAAAACTTGGTTATAAGGACATTATAGAAGAATTTACTACAAGAAAACAAAGGAACGCAGAAAGCACATTATGATTTACCTTAACCATCATAGTTTCTCCATCTGCGACTGTAAAATATTTTCTTACATGAAAATCAGGAATTTATTTTAGAGTTTTCTTTCTATCAAAATAATACCCAAAAATTACCTTCATATTTTTTTTTTGGGGGGGGGGGCACCATATTTGTCAGTGCCCCGGGGCACCCAAGTGTGTAATGCAACATTCAAACAGCGGCCGCACATCACGTTCGCCACGTAATAAAGCGGACAGAGTAACGTTTTCCGAAAAGGGAGAAGCATTCATACTTTGCGGAACGCGAAAAAGTCACATGTCAGTCTCTCATCCAATAGAGAGAGCGGGCTCATCTCGTAGAGACCAATGCAATGCGACGCCCAACTCCACGGACCGTCAGAAATCTGGCTTCTCGTCCCGTCGACAGGTCCCGTACAATACGGCTTGCTGTCATGGCAACGCCGGTCGAAAACTGGTTTTAGGGAGAAAAGCATACTTCGGTGACGGATGTGCGGACGTAGTGTGAATGTTGCATAAATCGGTCCCTGCTCACGTGCCGTACGGACGACGTCTGAATGAAGTCGTATCGCGTTGTAACCGGAGTCGACTGTACTCTACTTTTATTGTATTCTTAAATGGTAAATCCACCGTTCATTATGTGACACACAAAGTTTTTCTCGCTCTTCTTGCAGATACACGAAGAAGATGATTCTAACTTGATAATGCTTCTTAAAATATTCATTTTATGAGCTGCAAAAACTCTAAAACGTTTGCATAGAAAATCTTTGCGGGACTGAATATCTCGTGAGATTCTGACTCATGTTTTCAAATTTACTGGAATCTTTTCTTGTCACCAGAATGCTAATTTTTTTTAAAAACATAATAATAATAATAATAACAACAATAACAATAATAAGAATACAAATAATAATAATAAAATTATTATTATTGTTGTTGTTGTTATTATTATTATTTTGAAACATTCCAATTTTGGTCAGGTAATCTTTCTGACCACTCAGTCACTGAAGTCCCAAGTCCATGAATTTAAATGTAGAGAAAAGATAAGCAATTAGCTTTTGTCCGCATAAGAACTCAGTTTAAAAAATGCAATATAAGAATTAAAAACTAATTTAAGTTTGTCAGACAGACTGGCATTCTAACCAATACACATTACTCAATCAAAAAACCATTGCTTACTTGTTTGTAACATTTAAAGTAAAATAATTATTTTATAAAAATACTTTCATGTTTTTAATGGTAATTTTGTGGGGAAATTCATTTTAACTTTATGCTTTTTGCTAACCGTAACGATATGTATTTTTATTACAGATTAATAGATGGATTGTTTGCCAAATTTGTAACAAAGGAGCAATCGTTGAAAGTGGTAACTCTACCCAATCGAGTTCTACTCGATCATATTAATGCAGATGCTGACCCATACTCAATTATAAACAAAACAATGGACTGCTGATTTGTGTTTCTAACTTCCTGATGTTTTCATGTTACACATCTTATGTACGTGTGTGCCTCATTTTATTTTAAAAATTCGATAAAAACATTGAATCTTCATTACTGGATGTTTTCGCTTTTAAAGGCTTTAAGTGATTTACTTGCAGTCATAGTAGGGCTGCGGAGTCGGAGAGAAAATGACCTGCTCCGACACCGAGAATTTTAGAGCCTTTGGCTCCGACTCCTTTTCCTCAAAATCAGTCCGATTCCGACTCCTTTTCCTCAAAATCAGTCCGATTCCGACTCCTTTTCCTCAAAATCAGTCCGATTCCGACTCCTTTTCCTCAAAATCAGTCCGATTCCGACTCCTTTTCCTCAAAATCAGTCCGACTCCGACTCCGCAAGCACTGGCAGAGTTGCGGACTTCGAGGGAAAATGACCGACTCCGACACTTAGAATTTCAAACCGATTCCCCACTCTTTTACCCCAAAATCAGCCTGACTCCGACTCCGCAGCCCTGACTAAAAAAATCAATTGTACTGAGCCTGTGTGCCGAGGAAGGCACTGAAAAACCACCATTTATTTAAGAATATTTTACCAAATTTAATAACATCGACAATTTTTGATTATAGAAGTTTTATGATGCTTTTTACAAATGCTTCAAAGACTTGTATACCTCTTTAACATGTCTGTTATTGTTTTTTCTAGATAAATATTTGGAATTTTCTTCTTTATAATTATTTATGCATTACGACTTCTTGTTAATTGCTTCGATGCATGGTTGCTTGTGGTTTTGTATTAATTCAGCAATGTGCGCGCAATGCATTACTGCAAATGGAGTGTTTTGATCGTGCATTTTTCCGTTAAAAACAACTACTAATCTTTATCTTTATCTTTACTAATAATAAAGCTGAAAGTCTCTCTGTCCGGAGGATGTCTGTAGGATGTCTGTGACGCGCATAGCGTCTAAACCGTTCGGCCGATTTTCATGAAATTTCGCACAAAGTTAGTATGTAGCATGGGGGTGTGCACCTCGAAGCGACTTTTCGAAAATTCGATTTTGTTCTTTTTATATTCTAATTTTAAGAAACTTTTTCCGAGCAAATGATCACAACGTGGAATAGCAAATTACGAAATCATCATAACGTGGAACCGTTATAAGCCATGGGCGAGCCATTTAACATAGCCAATTGGCGAGAAATTCATCCTCCATTATTTGTTAATATTCAGGCGAACCAATGACCTTTTAATTTTCTACTACGGGCAAAGCCGTGCGGGTGCCACTAGTTCAATAATAAATTTGTAAATGAATAAATAACATACACACAGGGTTCGACAAATCGACCTCCCGTTTTTGGAGAGGACCTGTGGAAGTTGTGAGGAAACTGGGGTGGAGGAGGTTTTAGTCTACAACAGTGTACTGCTGTGGTTTATATAACAACAGTATACTGCTGTGGTTTATACTGTGTTTAGTCCACAACAGTATACTGCTGATCTGCAGATAAATGGCAGTATCTGCAGAAATGAGATATTTGAAGAAACGCGTTTTGAACTCCACACTAACAATGGGAAAATATTGAAATTAGACCTCTTTTTCGCGCTCTTTTTTTTTCAGCTGAAACCAAATAAGCAAGCTTGTACAGTGAAGCAAACCTACTGTTTGATCACGGATTGTATGTAATTTGGCAATCTGCCAAATAAAACAGGGGAGAAGGGGAAATGACGATGGGATTTTGATGCACGCGTTTTATGATGTCATTAATGCCTTATTCATTTATATATATAGCGTATATATAGATATAGTGTATATATAGATGTACCGTATATATAGGGGCCTTAATTTATTGCATTTTCAAAAATAAAATAAGGGGAAACAAAAATAGTTACCATGGAAACAACAAAAAGAAAGAAAAATATTTTCATTTCGTTCAGGAGCGTAAAAACAAAATGGTAAACTCAAAACTTTGTTGTGAATGAATAAATCAATTATTTTTTGTTGTGAGGATATAGATCGAATATACTTTAGATTTAAAAAAAAATGTTGCTGTGAGTAAATTTCCATTTTTACAAAACTAAGGCTAAATACTAGGGAGGCAAAAGTGCACATCTGAAACAAATCAACTAACATCCCTATAAACTAATAGATACGTCCATTTCCGCCTATAAACCAGATATTAGCCTTTCCATGTAATCGATGATCAGACAATACAATAGATGACAAAAATGAAAAAAAAAAAAAAAAAGAAAAGAAAAGAAAAATGAAAATTTTGCAGTTACTGCACTTTACCTGCCCACGGCAGTATAAAGGGCAATAGCTGCAAACTTTTCATTTTTTCCTTTTGTTTTGTTGCATTTTTGTTATCTTTGTACGTTATCCTTATTGTACAAGCTTGCTTATTTGGTTTCCGATCCGGGGAAAAAAAAAAAAAACGCCTTTCTACCAATATATTGAAAACCTATTTCTGTAGATACTACCGTTTACCTGCCCACTGGAAAGTATAACGCGCCGTTTGCAGTAGTCGCAATGCCGTGGCACGGTGAGGTCCGACAAAGATTTAAATGTAAAATAATAATAATAATAATAATAATAAATTTTTAATGTGTTTTGGTCTCATCATTAATGTTTTTGTATTTGGAGAGTACGCCGGCTTGAAGAGATTTAAGTTTCAAATTGGCACATGAAACAATTAAAAAGGACTTGAAACTGTCTACAGTGAAGTCCCGATACAACAATGCCAATACAAAAAAATATCCACGTCAGAGAAAAACCGAATTGCCATTGTATTGTTTGAACTCCACTACAACGAAATTCCCGTTAAAACGAATAAAATTTCCAGTCCCCTGAAGTAAGTTCGCTGTAACAGGAATTCACTGTATATACTCTATTTAAAAAAATAACTTCATTTCCTGCTCATACCTCAGTAAAACGTTTCTATGCAAGACAACAGCAATCAGTGAGATAGACTTATTTTATGACGAGTTTCTTGTTATTCGAATGTACAAGTAGTTTACGAATGTGATGGGCCTTTTCGAATTATTTTAATCAGCAAAATAAAAGATTTTACACTGTATTGTCCACTTGAAAGTTATTTCTTGATCCTCAACTGCTTCTTTTCGTTTCGTAATTAGACGCCGCGCACCAAGCAAGGGATGTAAAGGCTGAAATGACTGCAATAGCCTGGAAAATAGAAAGCACAAACACAATGAGGGTTGAAATAAATTTTTATTTCAATGAGTTTTAGAGGGCTCAAGAGGTTAAGCCCTTTGAAACTCAATAGGAACCTTGTAAAACTCAAATTCTAAAGAGCTAACTTTTAAAAGTTTGAATTTTACATTTTTTTTTTATTTCATTGAACTTTAAAGGTCCTGTTTGCTCTTTGATTAGTATGGTTCGTTCCATGTCAAATCGACAAGGCATTTATCCAGAGAATCTCACATTTCACTTTCAGAAATCTTACTCTTTAACATTTCAAATTTATATATGACTTCAAAAAAAAAAAAAGAAAAAAATCTATCATTCATAATTGCTGAGTAATTAGTTTTTGAAATTCGTTAAAAAGGAATTTTTTGAATCCTACTATTGGTTCACAATCTCTATCTCTTTCAATATATATATATATACAGGGTAATTATAATTAAAGTTACCCTGTTTAGACCCCTCTATTGACCGTTGTACTCATTGGATTTCGATGAAACTTGGAATATAGGTTATATAGACCATGGGGAGTAGGATTATGCAATAAAAAATTAGTTCAAAAATCTACCACCAGGTTAGAAAAGGGCGCATGAATCAAATAAGACGGAGACTGTGTCACAAAATCGATTTTATTTACAGAATTTGTTCAACGTGCATTCTCTCTGCGTCAATCACGTGTTCAAAACGTGTTATAGCGTGAGCCACAGTTGATGCACGAAGGGTTTCCCTATCAATAGCATGAACATGGCGCCTTATACTGTCCTTCTTTAATTCAGGCACCGTCCGTATGCTTCCACCATAGACCCGATCTTTCAGGAAGCCCCACAACCAGAAGTCACACGGATTTAGGTCCGGCGATCGCGGGGGCCAAGCTGTAGGAAAATGCCTAGAAATTGTCCTGTCATCACCGAAATGCATACGAAGCAGTGCTTTTACTGGACGAGCAATGTGAGGGAGTGCACTATCTTGCATAAAGACAGTTGAGTCCAAACACGCTCGTTGTTGCAAAGCAGGAATGACTTGCTGCTCAAGAAGTGCGCAATATCGGGGACCTGTGACGGAACAACTTTTAAAACCTTGCGGCGTGGTCTCCTCGAAGAAATAGGGACCGAGGATGAAATCACCGTTGAAACCACACCATACGGTAATGTAATCGGGATGCAGTGACTGTTCATACACAACATTGTTGTTGCCGACTGTTTTACGTGTGTAGAGCGCCCCCTATCGTACATTTTTGAACTATTTTTTTTATTGCATAATCCTGCTCCCCATGGTCCATATAATGTATATTCCAAGTTTCATCGAAATCCGATGCGTAGAACGGTCACTAGAGGGGTCTAAACAGGGTAACTTTAATTATAACCACCCTGTATCTTGTTCAAACGTTACAACTCAATTTTCAGCCACTTCCCGTCATCGGATTCTTTTGAAATTTCGCGTGCGACCTCAGACCTCATGAAAATGCAATACTCTAAAATCAAATTAATTAATTATTAACTTATTCTAATTTTAATCTATATTTTTGCATGAGTCCTCTAATATAAGGACGAAAAAATGCTCGCACAAATTAGAGTTAAATGTATCAATCTTTTCAAAATATTTTTTGTACTTAAAAAATGATGATTTTTATCTGTTGCGGGTGTGACTGTGTGGTTATACCCACAACACGTGTAAGTCATCATTTTTGACTATAAAAATAATGTTGGGAAAGTTGACACTTTACATTGTGATATATATATATATATATATAATGGTTCTTTATAAAGTGAAACCCCGTTACAACGAAATATCCGTTTCATTGAAACACTTTTTCAATCCCAATTTACTTGCCATAACTTGAATTTCATTACAATGAAATTCCCGTGACAAAATTTGCTCTCCGTTCCCGAATAAAATTGCGGTTCTTTGAAGTTCGCTGTAACGAAATTTTACTGTATTTAAATATTCTAAAATTAAGATATAAAATTTAAAATTCCTGGCAACCAATGTGACAATCAATGTGACAACATTTCATTGTTACACATCATTGTTACATATCAATAATAACAGCAATCAATGTGAGATTTTGGCAAATTCAATTAAAATAGAAATCTGTCCTCGAAATAATAGTAACACTTTACATGAAACAACACAACCAGTGTAATGCACTGCCCTAAATCACATTTACGAATGTTTCCAAGATTTTTATGGTTAGCTCAATGCAAAACAATCAATCATATTTTGGTTTCCTGAAATATACCGATAATTAAAGAAAATTCATTTAAAACTATAATGCGTTCACGGGAAAGATAGACTAGATGTAAACAAATAAATGCGCTATTTGGCATCCTGAATCACAGGTTTGGCTGGAACAAGAACGAATTAGTGCCAAGCAGACGATGAATACGAATGACGTTGGTTAACTTCTTTTTGTTCCAGAGTAAAGTCCCAAAACTGGCATAGTGGCAAACCTTGTGGCAGTTCGTTCGTTTACTTTCGGTCCATCTTTTCCATGAACAGAGTATATATGTACATCCCAAGTTTAGTATGAGACATTAATCAATCGAGGTGCTCAAAATTTCGCTGTGCTCGGGTGTAACATTTGGATAGAGCATGAAAATAATTAAAGAACTTTACGGCCACTTTTTGTGAAATTGATATTTTTGACGTTATTGTTGCTCCAAACCATAGATATTATAAAAACTTTCTAAACGAGCTAATGTGTGCATCACATGACTTCCTTTTACTCCAATTTAATGTCATTTCCTCATTACTGGCACTTTTAATGTGATTCAATAGTTTACTCTCTAAATAGCACCAAACAGTGGCCAAACTGAAACCAGATTTAAAAATAAAATCCTCCAAATTTGTCGCCAAGTTGGTGAAAAAACCAAAAAACTGACAACATATCGCCAAGTGTCCGCCAAATTATAACACCACTTGAATTTGCATCGAAATTAAGAATGATTTCCCCCCCAAAAAGGGCAAAAAACCCCTTTAGAAAAATAAACAACAACACTCTATCAATAATAAACCTTTTGCTGATAAAATATATTGACTTGCGATTTTATAATATAAAATGTTCAATGCGAATTATAATGTGAATTTACATCGAAATTAAAAATGATTTCCTTCCCAAAAAAGGGGCAAAAGACCCCTTTAGAAACAACCGAATGCAACCAAAAGGAGAGGTGTACAACTAGACCCCACTAGGAGTCTACGTACCAAATTTCAACTTTCTAGGACATACCGTTCTTGAGTTATGATACATACGCAAATCCGCACATACAGACGTCACGAGAAAACTTGTTGTAATTAACTCAGGAATCGTAAAAATAGATATTTCGCGTGTCTATACGTTCTTAGGCACTTATCCAAATGTGGTCGAGTCGAAAAAAAATTTCAACATTCATTCGGGGGTTAGTAAAATAGAAATTAAGGTCGATTTTTGAGTGAAAATTTTTTCACGAATACAATACTTCCTTTTTACTTTCTTCTATATCTAATACATAGAAGAAGGTATTGGATTCGTGCAAATTTTCGAATTTCGAATTTTGACGGATTCGAACGTTTTGAGGTGTGCTGAGTCCATTTCGACTATTTTTGGAAAATGTCTGTCTGTCTGTGTGTGTGTATGTATGTGTGTGTGTATGTGTGGGTGTCACGTCTGTGTGTGACCAGTTTTTTGTGGCCGCTCTACAGCAAAAACTACCGCATGAAATCGAACGAAATTTTGTACACATATGTGCCCCTATGTGAACTTGTGCCCATTGGTTTTTGGCGCGAATTCCTCCAAGGGGGGTGGAGCAATGGGACGTTTTTTGAGTTACGCGTGCTTGCTATTCCTCAGGAAGTAACTGGCGGAATCAGACAAAATTTGGTCCATATGTTGCCATTAACAGGAACAGGTGCTGATTCAATTTTGGTGTCAATAACTCAAACGGCGGTTGAGCTATAGAACGTTTTTTGTCGTCAATTGTGACTGCTGTATCTCAAGAAATAATGAACAGAATGAAAGAAAAATTTATCGGCAAGTAGTCCTTAGTGGGTATAAGAGCTGATTTTATTTTGGTGTCAACAGCTAAAAAGGGGGTAGCGCAATCGCCCGTTCTTTTTTTCCATTGTGAGTGCCCTATCTCAAGAAGTAATGCTACGTTCTGGTTGAAATTTGGAATATATGTGAATCCATATGTAAACAGGCTTTGGTTCAATTTTGACGCCAATCGCTCCAAGAGGTGTTGATTTTTTTTTTTGAATAAAAATAGCTTTATTAATGCAACAATAAGAAAGATAAATCGTAATAGATTGTCGTCTGCGTATTTCTCGTGATTTTAATTGAATGGAAATGATCGGAAATATTATCTCAATGATTTAAAATTTTTATTTGTAATTAATTCAAGCAAGGCTTTTAAAATAACTTTCAATTTTCGCTCTTTGCTTTGCTTTTGCAATAATTCAGACATTGGGATGGTAGTCAAGTTTTTGCATGTGTAATTTTGTTTTTGTTGGGAATATTGCTTCCTCGTCAAGCATGGGGAGGGATCAGAAAAAAAAAGAAAAATATAGAAGAAAGTTTCGTGATGGCCACAACATACTAGTTTGTTAAGGGAAGTCAAAACAGTTCTTATTCTGCCTTAAGAAAGGCAATGATAAAGTCAGGTACATAATAGGTTCAGATATACATAGAAAAACCAGAAATTAAATTTGAAAAAATAATTACTTTAGCTCTGCCTGTTTAAAATTAAAAATTTAGGTTTAAATCTGAGTGGGAAATGTTTCGAGAATACAGTACTTTCTTTAAGTATTTCGTAGAAGAAGGTAAAAAGGTAGTTGGGAATAAATAAAAAAAAAAAAAAAACATTAATTCGAAGATTATTCTTTATCGAATTAGTAATTTTTATACAGGAAAATTTGAGATATTTAGGTTCTGGTTTGCCAAAAATATTGCTCATTAATGGTCAATGCCATTCCGTAAATTCAAGGAAACAACTGATTATGAACTATTTTCTTTGTTTTTACAATGTTCAATGGCATGATCAATAACAATTAGTGGTCACTGATAAAAAAAAGGTAGGGAATAAATAAATAACTCAATTTTAAAAGTATAATGACGTTTTTTTTTCTTCATAAATTGTACTTACACCAGCTGCAGTAAGTTTCTTCTCCGTATAATCTCCACCCTTGACCAAACCGGCGACCCCAGTTGCAAATAGAAGACAGAAAAACACTGCACCATGCACATAAACCTGTGAAAAAATACGTATTTCATATACATGTCTATTTCTCGACCGTAAAAGTTGATTGCTTTTGATCAGTGCTGTAATCGTAAAAATAGCAGAAGTCATATTGTACATAAATTTAAAAAAAAAAAAAAAAATTGAATTTTGACCTCTTGAATTCAAATTATGTTTTTCGCAATCACGAGTATGTGTGTGTGTGTGTATGTAGGCATGAGTGTTTATGTGTGTGTGGGGGTATGTGTGTTTGTGTGTAGGGGGTATGTGTATGTGTGTGTAGGCATGTGTGTTTGTGTCTGTGTGCAGGTATGAGTGTGTGGGTAGTTGTGTGTATGAGTGTTTGTGTGTGGTGGGGAATGTGTATGTGTGTGTAGGCATATGTGTTTGTCTCTGTGTGCAGGCATGAATGTGATTAGTGTGTGGGTAGTTGGGTGCAGGCATGATTGTGATGAGTGTGTGGGTAGTTGTGTATGTGCAGGTGTCTGTATGTATGCGTGAGTATGTATGTGTTTGAATGTGTGTGTGTATGTGTTTGTGTATGTGGGTGTATGTATTTGTGTGTGTGTGTAATTGTGTATGTATGCGTGTAGTAAGTGTAGGATATTGATGCAACCTGGAGACGGCTTTCGCTAGAGGAGCAGCATCGTGAGGATCCGGTCGACGGTGATGCTGCAAAGGGTGCTGGCGGGAAAATAAAATGATAGCATATCGAAACAGTCAAGTGAGAACAATAAACAATCGTGATTACTCAGAAATAAATAAATAAATAAATAAGAGGGTATACGTTGAAACCTTAAAAGGAGGGCGATGGATAACATGAAAATGAAGGGAAAATGTAAAATGTGAGGAACTTACTGAAAGTATACACCCATATTTTACGCACAAACCCTCCTGTGGATTCTCCGTGAAATGCCTTAATTCTTGGATGGCTCGGTTTTCATCAACAGAAAACCAATATACCAACAGCTCGGTTATCACGTCCAGAGACTGCAGTTTCGTCCTTTTTAATAGGTTACAGTACCTCAAAAATGATGACACGATCAACAGAAAACCACCTACATGCAATATACCAACAGCTCGGTTATCACGTCCAGAGACTGCAGTTTCGTCCTTTTTAATAGGTTACAGTACCTCAAAAATGATGACACGATCAACAGAAAACCACCTACATGCAATATACCAACAGCTCGGTTATCACGTCCAGAGACTGCAGTTTCGTCCTTTTTAATAGGTTACAGTACCTCAAAAATGATGACACGATCAACAGAAAACCACCTACATGCAATATACCAACAGCTCGGTTATCACGTCCAGAGACTGCAGTTTCGTCCTTTTTAATAGGTTACAGTACCTCAAAAATGATGACACGATCAACAGAAAACCACCTACATGCAATATACCAACAGCTCGGTTATCACGTCCAGAGACTGCAGTTTCGTCCTTTTTAATAGGTTACAGTACCTCAAAAATGATGACACACGATCAAATATACAGAACGTCCACCACCTACATGCAATATACCAACAGCTCGGTTATCACGTCCAGAGACTGCAGTTTCGTCCTTTTTAATAGGTTACAGTACCTCAAAAATGATGACACGATCAACAGAAAACCACCTACATGCAATATACCAACAGCTCGGTTATCACGTCCAGAGACTGCAGTTTCGTCCTTTTTAATAGGTTACAGTACCTCAAAAATGATGACACGATCAACAGAAAACCACCTACATGCAATATACCAACAGCTCGGTTATCACGTCCAGAGACTGCAGTTTCGTCCTTTTTAATAGGTTACAGTACCTCAAAAATGATGACACGATCAACAGAAAACCACCTACATGCAATATACCAACAGCTCGGTTATCACGTCCAGAGACTGCAGTTTCGTCCTTTTTAATAGGTTACAGTACCTCAAAAATGATGACACGATCAACAGAAAACCACCTACATGCAATATACCAACAGCTCGGTTATCACGTCCAGAGACTGCAGTTTCGTCCTTTTTAATAGGTTACAGTACCTCAAAAATGATGACACGATCAACAGAAAACCACCTACATGCAATATACCAACAGCTCGGTTATCACGTCCAGAGACTGCAGTTTCGTCCTTTTTAATAGGTTACAGTACCTCAAAAATGATGACACGATCAACAGAAAACCACCTACATGCAATATACCAACAGCTCGGTTATCACGTCCAGAGACTGCAGTTTCGTCCTTTTTAATAGGTTACAGTACCTCAAAAATGATGACACGATCAACAGAAAACCACCTACATGCAATATACCAACAGCTCGGTTATCACGTCCAGAGACTGCAGTTTCGTCCTTTTTAATAGGTTACAGTACCCTCAAAAATGATGACACGATCAACAGAAAAACCACCTACATGCAATATACCAACAGCTCGGTTATCACGTCCAGAGACTGCAGTTTCGTCCTTTTTAATAGGTTACAGTACCTCAAAAATGATGACACGATCAACAGAAAACCACCTACATGCAATATACCAACAGCTCGGTTATCACGTCCAGAGACTGCAGTTTCGTCCTTTTTAATAGGTTACAGTACCTCAAAAATGATGACACGATCAACAGAAAACCACCTACATGCAATATACCAACAGCTCGGTTATCACGTCCAGAGACTGCAGTTTCGTCCTTTTTAATAGGTTACAGTACCTCAAAAATGATGACACGATCAACAGAAAACCACCTACATGCAATATACCAACAGCTCGGTTATCACGTCCAGAGACTGCAGTTTCGTCCTTTTTAATAGGTTACAGTACCTCAAAAATGATGACACGATCAACAGAAAACCACCTACATGCAATATACCAACAGCTCGGTTATCACGTCCAGAGACTGCAGTTTCGTCCTTTTTAATAGGTTACAGTACCTCAAAAATGATGACACGATCAACAGAAAACCACCTACATGCAATATACCAACAGCTCGGTTATCACGTCCAGAGACTGCAGTTTCGTCCTTTTTAATAGGTTACAGTACCTCAAAAATGATGACACGATCAACAGAAAACCACCTACATGCAATATACCAACAGCTCGGTTATCACGTCCAGAGACTGCAGTTTCGTCCTTTTTAATAGGTTACAGTACCTCAAAAATGATGACACGATCAACAGAAAACCACCTACATGCAATATACCAACAGCTCGGTTATCACGTCCAGAGACTGCAGTTTCGTCCTTTTTAATAGGTTACAGTACCTCAAAAATGATGACACGATCAACAGAAAACCACCTACATGCAATATACCAACAGCTCGGTTATCACGTCCAGAGACTGCAGTTTCGTCCTTTTTAATAGGTTACAGTACCTCAAAAATGATGACACGATCAACAGAAAACCACCTACATGCAATATACCAACAGCTCGGTTATCACGTCCAGAGACTGCAGTTTCGTCCTTTTTAATAGGTTACAGTACCTCAAAAATGATGACACGATCAACAGAAAACCACCTACATGCAATATACCAACAGCTCGGTTATCACGTCCAGAGACTGCAGTTTCGTCCTTTTTAATAGGTTACAGTACCTCAAAAATGATGACACGATCAACAGAAAACCACCTACATGCAATATACCAACAGCTCGGTTATCACGTCCAGAGACTGCAGTTTCGTCCTTTTTAATAGGTTACAGTACCTCAAAAATGATGACACGATCAACAGAAAACCACCTACATGCAATATACCAACAGCTCGGTTATCACGTCCAGAGACTGCAGTTTCGTCCTTTTTAATAGGTTACAGTACCTCAAAAATGATGACACGATCAACAGAAAACCACCTACATGCAATATACCAACAGCTCGGTTATCACGTCCAGAGACTGCAGTTTCGTCCTTTTTAATAGGTTACAGTACCTCACGTCCAAAAGTACCTCAAAAATGATGACACGATCAACAGAAAACCACCTACATGCAATATACCAACAGCTCGGTTATCACGTCCAGAGACTGCAGTTTCGTCCTTTTTAATAGGTTACAGTACCTCAAAAATGATGACACGATCAACAGAAAACCACCTACATGCAATATACCAACAGCTCGGTTATCACGTCCAGAGACTGCAGTTTCGTCCTTTTTAATAGGTTACAGTACCTCAAAAATGATGACACGATCAACAGAAAACCACCTACATGCAATATACCAACAGCTCGGTTATCACGTCCAGAGACTGCAGTTTCGTCCTTTTTAATAGGTTACAGTACCTCAAAAATGATGACACGATCAACAGAAAACCACCTACATGCAATATACCAACAGCTCGGTTATCACGTCCAGAGACTGCAGTTTCGTCCTTTTTAATAGGTTACAGTACCTCAAAAATGATGACACGATCAACAGAAAACCACCTACATGCAATATACCAACAGCTCGGTTATCACGTCCAGAGACTGCAGTTTCGTCCTTTTTAATAGGTTACAGTACCTCAAAAATGATGACACGAAAAATGATGACACGATCAACAGAAAACCACCTACATGCAATATACCAACAGCTCGGTTATCACGTCCAGAGACTGCAGTTTCGTCCTTTTTAATAGGTTACAGTACCTCAAAAATGATGACACGATCAACAGAAAACCACCTACATGCAATATACCAACAGCTCGGTTATCACGTCCAGAGACTGCAGTTTCGTCCTTTTTAATAGGTTACAGTTTTTAATAGGTTACAGTACCTCAAAAATGATGACACGATCAACAGAAAACCACCTACATGCAATATACCAACAGCTCGGTTATCACGTCCAGAGACTGCAGTTTCGTCCTTTTTAATAGGTTACAGTACCTCAAAAATGATGACACGATCAACAGAAAACCACCTACATGCAATATACCAACAGCTCGGTTATCACGTCCAGAGACTGCAGTTTCGTCCTTTTTAATAGGTTACAGTACCTCAAAAATGATGACACGATCAACAGAAAACCACCTACATGCAATATACCAACAGCTCGGTTATCACGTCCAGAGACTGCAGTTTCGTCCTTTTTAATAGGTTACAGTACCTCAAAAATGATGACACGATCAACAGAAAACCACCTACATGCAATATACCAACAGCTCGGTTATCACGTCCAGAGACTGCAGTTTCGTCCTTTTTAATAGGTTACAGTACCTCAAAAATGATGACACGATCAACAGAAAACCACCTACATGCAATATACCAACAGCTCGGTTATCACGTCCAGAGACTGCAGTTTCGTCCTTTTTAATAGGTTACAGTACCTCAAAAATGATGACACGATCAACAGAAAACCACCTACATGCAATATACCAACAGCTCGGTTATCACGTCCAGAGACTGCAGTTTCGTCCTTTTTAATAGGTTACAGTACCTCAAAAATGATGACACGATCAACAGAAAACCACCTACATGCAATATACCAACAGCTCGGTTATCACGTCCAGAGACTGCAGTTTCGTCCTTTTTAATAGGTTACAGTACCTCAAAAATGATGACACGATCAACAGAAAACCACCTACATGCAATATACCAACAGCTCGGTTATCACGTCCAGAGACTGCAGTTTCGTCCTTTTTAATAGGTTACAGTACCTCAAAAATGATGACACGATCAACAGAAAACCACCTACATGCAATATACCAACAGCTCGGTTATCACGTCCAGAGACTGCAGTTTCGTCCTTTTTAATAGGTTACAGTACCTCAAAAATGATGACACGATCAACAGAAAACCACCTACATGCAATATACCAACAGCTCGGTTATCACGTCCAGAGACTGCAGTTTCGTCCTTTTTAATAGGTTACAGTACCTCAAAAATGATGACACGATCAACAGAAAACCACCTACATGCAATATACCAACAGCTCGGTTATCACGTCCAGAGACTGCAGTTTCGTCCTTTTTAATAGGTTACAGTACCTCAAAAATGATGACACGATCAACAGAAAACCACCTACATGCAATATACCAACAGCTCGGTTATCACGTCCAGAGACTGCAGTTTCGTCCTTTTTAATAGGTTACAGTACCTCAAAAATGATGACACGATCAACAGAAAACCACCTACATGCAATATACCAACAGCTCGGTTATCACGTCCAGAGACTGCAGTTTCGTCCTTTTTAATAGGTTACAGTACCTCAAAAATGATGACACGATCAACAGAAAACCACCTACATGCAATATACCAACAGCTCGGTTATCACGTCCAGAGACTGCAGTTTCGTCCTTTTTAATAGGTTACAGTACCTCAAAAATGATGACACGATCAACAGAAAACCACCTACATGCAATATACCAACAGCTCGGTTATCACGTCCAGAGACTGCAGTTTCGTCCTTTTTAATAGGTTACAGTACCTCAAAAATGATGACACGATCAACAGAAAACCACCTACATGCAATATACCAACAGCTCGGTTATCACGTCCAGAGACTGCAGTTTCGTCCTTTTTAATAGGTTACAGTACCTCAAAAATGATGACACGATCAACAGAAAACCACCTACATGCAATATACCAACAGCTCGGTTATCACGTCCAGAGACTGCAGTTTCGTCCTTTTTAATAGGTTACAGTACCTCAAAAATGATGACACGATCAACAGAAAACCACCTACATGCAATATACCAACAGCTCGGTTATCACGTCCAGAGACTGCAGTTTCGTCCTTTTTAATAGGTTACAGTACCTCAAAAATGATGACACGATCAACAGAAAACCACCTACATGCAATATACCAACAGCTCGGTTATCACGTCCAGAGACTGCAGTTTCGTCCTTTTTAATAGGTTACAGTACCTCAAAAATGATGACACGATCAACAGAAAACCACCTACATGCAATATACCAACAGCTCGGTTATCACGTCCAGAGACTGCAGTTTCGTCCTTTTTAATAGGTTACAGTACCTCAAAAATGATGACACGATCAACAGAAAACCACCTACATGCAATATACCAACAGCTCGGTTATCACGTCCAGAGACTGCAGTTTCGTCCTTTTTAATAGGTTACAGTACCTCAAAAATGATGACACGATCAACAGAAAACCACCTACATGCAATATACCAACAGCTCGGTTATCACGTCCAGAGACTGCAGTTTCGTCCTTTTTAATAGGTTACAGTACCTCAAAAATGATGACACGATCAACAGAAAACCACCTACATGCAATATACCAACAGCTCGGTTATCACGTCCAGAGACTGCAGTTTCGTCCTTTTTAATAGGTTACAGTACCTCAAAAATGATGACACGATCAACAGAAAACCACCTACATGCAATATACCAACAGCTCGGTTATCACGTCCAGAGACTGCAGTTTCGTCCTTTTTAATAGGTTACAGTACCTCAAAAATGATGACACGATCAACAGAAAACCACCTACATGCAATATACCAACAGCTCGGTTATCACGTCCAGAGACTGCAGTTTCGTCCTTTTTAATAGGTTACAGTACCTCAAAAATGATGACACGATCAACAGAAAACCACCTACATGCAATATACCAACAGCTCGGTTATCACGTCCAGAGACTGCAGTTTCGTCCTTTTTAATAGGTTACAGTACCTCAAAAATGATGACACGATCAAAGCAATTTTTATTGCTTATTTCAAAACTAAAAATTATTCTGAACACAGGGGGAAAAATTCATTGCTTTAGTTCAAATATTTAAAACGTTATGAGTGGTTTTCGACCATGCTCGCTATGTGTTCTTATGCAAAAAAACTTTAAACTGCTTTTTCTCGATCATGGTTTTTTTGTGTTTTCATGTCATAAGAATCTCTAAGGATTTTTTTCTATTAAAGATACAGCTTTAAAGTAACACTTTTTGCAATTGGGATAACATGCTTGACAAAACTGTGCATTGGATAAGCATTTTATAAATTACTCAAATGTTTAGAGCATGTTAAACCTTTAAAAGCCATTTGAAAAAGAAAAAGAACTTTGATTTTTTACATAATTAATCACAGAAAATGTTCTAATAAACTCATAAGTAAATGAATGCACAGATTTTTAGAGATGATTATAGTGATCGTTTAGCAAAAAAATATTTTTAAATTAGTGCAAAAATAGAAAAACCTTAAGAATTTTAAAAAATTGAAATTTTCCTCAATTTTTTGAATTTTTAAAAAAATAGGCAATATTTTTAAATTTTGAAAATAAATTATTGATTACAAAATAAGTATGCATGTTATGGTTTCAAAGAAATATAACATTTACTTAAATTTAAAAAATTTTTTTTGAAGGTACTGTGACCCCTTAAGGACTCATCAGCCTGGAATAGTGAATAACCGAGCTGGAGGAAGATCTCACCTCATTGAAGCTGAGAGTGCCAACAAACCGATAGATGAAGTAAACTTTTCTCATTGGCATGGTGCGGTTTAACTCGTAAATTGAAGGTAAAGCTTGGGTATTCAGCAGTAAGTTACAGCTATTAGGCCAGCCCTAAGGCAGAACTACAGTGTCTCCCAAAAGTGTTCGTACACCTACGATTTTCAATGAAATAGGCCATTATCCATTGGTTAGAATTAATATTTCGCAATAGGTATTTTATTATAAGATTTATGATCTATATTTAACAAAACTACATGAAAATTTTTAATAAAACATCAAAACATAATTTTTAAAAAATCAAAAACCAAAAATTGTCGGAAATTTTATCTCACAAAAGTCTTCGTACACTTTGAAAAAATGTCATAAAATTAGCAAATAATCTAACTTTTTACAAAGTTATTTAGTAGAACATCATGCAGTATCAACAAGAGATTTTAAACGTCTGGGAATAGATTTCATTGTTTTTTCTTTCTTTTTTTGCGTAATTTCTGAGTAAGTGTTCAACCACAGTTTGAGTCTTACTGTTTCTAGCTCTATTTTCGTTTCAAAGCTGTATTTTCGTAATCTAGTCCCCAGATATCTCTAAATATGTTCCATTAAGTTCAAATCTGGAGATTGAGGGAGTATTTCTAAGCTTAAGGACAATTTTTGAGGCACCAAACGCAAACGTGTGCTTCTTATCGTTATCTCGATAAAAAACAAAGTTGTTTCCGATTACCAAATTTTGGGCTAATAGTTTAAAATTGCTTTTTAAAATATTTAAATGAACATCATGATTCATTATTTAATCAAAAAATTCCAAATTTCCAAGTCCTGTTGCTGTAATGCACCCTCACACTAAAACACTTTCACCGTCCTGATTAACTGATCCAACTAAGTTCTTCAGATTAAATTCCTCATTTTTTCTTCTATTTACAATTATACAACAATTTAACCCAAAATGTTGAATTTATTTTCATCTATAAGTAAGACGTTGTTCCAAAACGTTTTGAGCTTATTTATCATGGATTTTGCGACGGAAAGCGTAAGCTTACTGTTATTCGCACGAACAAGAAAATTTCTGCAGGAAGAGGTCCCATTTAATCCAGCTAAGCAGAGAACTTGGCGAACAATTTTAGGTGAAAATTAAACGTAAAATGTTTCATTAAAGTCTGCAGAAATTTTTGCAGCACTCAAATGTGTATTTTTCATAATTTTTTTAACTGTAAACCTCCGATCACGCATTGTTAACTTTGCCAGTTGACCTTTTCTTACCGTGTTTTCGATCTGATTCTTGTCTTTAAAGCATTTTATCAAGCACTTCACTATAGAATGGTATAAATTACCTAATTTAGCTACATTTCAAACCAATTTACCGCTACTGTGAGGAAACAATTCAAATTTCGAATGGTGTTTCAAATACCAGTCATTTTAAAGTAATACGCACAATATTAAGGAATAAATAAACAAAAAATTAAAGCCAAATGACTTTAAAGGGTCAACACAATGCAAAAATAATAAAAAAATGACATATGATAGTTTTAATCATGAATTTATTCGAAAAACATTGAGTGTACGATGACTTTTGTGGCGTATTATTTCTCCGTCTCTTCATTTTTTGACAAATTTCAAAAATAAAATCTGGCAATATTTTGAAAAAAACTACTGGGTTTTATTCAGATTGGCATAAGAATGGTGTGAAAAAAAATTGGACTTCATATTCAAATTCAGTTTTGCGTTATTTTGGTTTTACTACAAAATTTCAAGGTGTACGAACACTTTTGGGAGCCACTGTACATGCAATACATTGATGGTAAAAAAAAATTGCATCACCCGCGTCGCAAAGGATAGGAATATCATCCCGACTGCATTCAACACACAGTCAAGCATCCCGTATCCCAGATGATGTGGGGATGTATTTCTGATCAAGGAGTTGGTGGGCTTCACTTTGTGCAAGGAACAGTTAACGCTCAGGTGTGTATTGGCATTTTGGAGGAGAAATTGCTTCCTAATATCCGGGATCACTTTACTACAGTTCCAAACGTCATTTTCCAGGTTGATACTGCTCCGTGCCATAGGGCAAGACTGGTAAGTAACAACTCGAAAACCTTTATCCTGCCATTAGACTTAAATTGACATGGAGTTAAGTAATGTTTTTTCCCTAAACTCACACGCAGGATCAGAAATGGAAAAATGAGCATGGGATCAGCAGTTTGCCTTGGCCCGGAAACAGCCCCGATCTACGTAAACAATTATCGGATTCCTGCCGTTAAATGTTTATTTCCTAAGTTTTGCAGAATTTCACATACATTCACCGTTAATCGGTCGACCAAAACTTCTCACATAATCCCATTGTTGTGAAGATGTGAGGCTTTTGCAATTCTTTTTACCAGCACTGTATACCGACAGTCTAACTATCGAAGGAACAAAAGTCAAAAGAACCTGATGTTCTTTGGACTTTCGTTTCTCCATTACGAGCGTTATTTGACTTTATACTGCTTGAATCTAGCAAAGACCGATCCTCAAGAAGTTGAATGTCATTACTATTGGAATCGGAACAAAGTCTTGCTGTCTTTTATCCACCAATTTTTGAATGCTAGTCGTTAGTTCATAGTTGCATCCAATGAAGGTAAAAATGAAAATATAAAAAATATGTATTTTGAAACAGCTATAAAAGCTTTGTCCGAGCACCGTAACATGAACTAGCCAATTTCTCGCCAATTGGCTAGTTCATGTTACGGTTCCACGTTATGATAACTTGCCCATCTTATGATAATTTTGCTCGGGAAAATGTTTCTAAAATTGGAATAGAAAAAGAACAGAATCGAATTTTCGAAAAATCGCTTCAAGGTGCCCACCCCCATGCTACAAACTAATTCTGTGCCAAATTTCATAAAAATCGGCCGAAAGGCCTAGGCGCTTTTGCGCCTCACAGAGATCCTGACAGAGAGAGATCCAGACAGACAGAGATCCAGACTTTCAGTTTTATTGATAGTAAAGAAAAGATAAAGAAGTTGATGACAATGTTAATAAAAGCTAAACCTTTAAAAACCAGTCAATCGGCAAAAAATAATTTTCTCACAAAATAATTAGGGAGTGAAAACAAAACAGATACTTACTAGATTTGAATCGTAAATTTTATTGGTTGTGCAGGCTGTAGTTAAAATAAAGAAGCTGAGGAAGAAATGGGCGCAGCCAACCAGTAAGAGGCACAAGGTAGCTGGAATCTCGCTGTAAACCTTATTGTCAACATTCCCGAGGTGAGCTGTAATCCCAATGACGATTAAGGCACCTATCTAAAGGAATACAAGAGATATTACGGTTCCTCTTCGATGTAAGAAAGCCTGACATCATCACAGAAAGTAATACACGTTTTGGCAATGGCGGATTTACTAGGGGGGCTGTGGGGCGACCACCCCCCCCGTAACCGTCATTTTCTGAAAGCAATAACATGAAATTGAAGAAATTACTAGCAATAGCTACTATTATAATCAAGTAAATTCTATAAATTTGCTCTTAATTAGTTTAAGACTTTAGTGTAGTCGAGGGTAGACAGCTTTACCCACTTTTTAATTTTTACCCAAGCTCGCCCCCCCCCCTTTGGAATGGCTTTATTGGTAAAAAGTTGGTGCACCCACCTTAAAAATTGCCGCCCGCCCTGTCTAGTGGTCAGAAAAGTCTGGCTGTGATGGGGAGGTTCCGGGTTCGAATCCCGGCTCGGGCATGGGGATGTACTTTCTCTCTCTTTTCTTTCCATTGGGTGAATACGTTGTTGTTCTGTGAATGGTTGCCTACCCTATAAACGGGTTCTTATGGCATGTGTGTACTGTGAAAGTCGGACTTCACACCAAATTACGGTACAGTTAGAAAAGTGAAGCAGCGCACCCCAAATTGCCAGTTTAGCTGGCACACAGCAACAACCTTATACTGACATGATTTTTTATCTTTCACAATTAGTCAAAAAAAAAAAATTAATTTGAATTTTGACATCTTGAATTCAAATTATGTTTTTCGCAATCACGAGTGTGTGTATGTAGGCGTGTGTGTTTGTGTGTGGGGGTATGTGTTTGTGTGTAGGGGTTATGTGTATGTGTATGTAGGTATGTGTGTTTGTGTCTGTGTGCTGGCATAAGTGTGTGGGTAGTTGTGTGTATGAATGTGTGTGTGCGTGGGTGGGTGCGGGGTATGTGTGTGTAGGCATATGTGTTTGTGTCTGTGTGCAGGCATGAATGTGTATGTAATTGTGTGTATGTGTGTGTGTATGTGTGGGTGTCTGTATGTATGTGTGTGTGTATGTGTTTGTGTATGTGTGTGTTTGTGTGTGTGTGTGTGTGCGTGTGTGTGCGTGTGTAGTTGTGTATGTATGCGCGTGTGTGTAGGACATGGATGCAACCTGGAGTCGGCTTTCGCTATAAGAGCAGCATCTTGAGGAGCCCGTCGACGGTGATGGTGCGGAGGGTGGCGGTGGGAAAAATCAAAAGACGCCAAAAACAGTCAAGTGAGAACAATAAGCAATCGTGATTGCTCAAAAAAAATTAAAAAAAAAATGCCCTCAACAATGTGGGGCAAAATGAATTCAAAATTACAAAAAGTGCAAAACAATTTTTGTTTTTAGTCATATGTCCTCCGATATGAAATTGGAACCCAAGCTGTAGAATCGACAGAAACTATCTGTATACCAAATTATGTTTCTATGCCCTGGAGATGTGTTGAAATCGCTTGTGGTCCGCTGCTCCGGAGCCGTTAAAAAAGATTCGGAACTCCACTAAATAAAACTCAGTAGTTTTTGAGACCAGAAGTCAGTCGTTATCACTCTAGTCTTTTCAACTAATTGTTAGTTTTAATTATTTTACTTGTATCTTTGTAATTTTCCTACTTTACATTTAAAGAACTTTTTCTTAGGTGCAAGATCAGTTCAATGCCTTAAATATTAAAATTAAGATGATTAGACACATTATAAAAAATTTTAAATTCGTAAACAACATAAGATTCAAAATGCTTATATGATTCAGCAGAAACGAAGTTGATGAACAATTTTAACTGAACAATTACACAGGGTGTCCGAAAAGACCTTGACACATTTAAAAAGGTAACAGAGAAGCTACAAATTGTCGTATGAATATGCGATTTTCACGAGAATACTTCACAGGTTACATTTTTACTTCCTTTTACGAAACGAGCTGATGTGTGCATCACATGACTTCCTTTTACTCCAATTTAATGTCATTTTCTCATTATTGGCAGTTTTAATATGATTCAATAGTTTACTCTCTAAATATCACCAACAGTGGCCAAATTGAAACCAGATTAAAATTAAAAAAAAAAAAAATCGTCGCCAAGTTGGCGAAAAAACTTGGCGACCAAAAGCTTGGCGATACGTCACCAAGTGTTTACCAAATTATAACACCACTTAAGTTTGCATTGATATTAACAATGATTTCCCCCCAAAAAGGTGCAAAAGACCCCCTTAGGAACATCCGAAAGCAACCAAAAGGGGAGGTGCACAACTAGACCCCACTACGAGTCTATGTACCAAATTTCAACTTTCTAGGACATACCATTTTTGAGTTATGCGAGATACATACGCACTGTGACGTGTTATGGCACAAACCGCACATGTTTTTTTAAAATGTGCCAAGAATTTTTCGGACACACCAAGTACATTATCCTCATCTATAACGAATTAACTGATTGAGTAACTCTTCGACATCATCAATTATGAAACTCATGCCATAGCATGATAATTTGATAATATTTTTTGGTAATGTTTGACCCAGGGCTCGAAAATATCATATTTACGAAAATGCCCGATATTTTGATATATATCGGATATTTTGATATCTATCCGATATTTTCAATCAGCACAAACTCAAGTCTTCAAAATAGTAAATGAATCCTCAAATCACTCTTGATATTCTTAAACATTGTTATTACAATATGTAGACTTAAAATTAACGCTTCTTTCATTATTTATACCTAATATTTCATTTAAATTTTTTTACCAATGTCAATGTAGTTCGATTAGTATTAGCTGTTGTATTCATTTTTCTTCAGTTAACCGCTTTTACATAGTTATATGATTCAGAAATAAAAAATATGCTTTAGTCTGTGCACAGTTACAAGACAATTTCTCTTTTTTTTTTGACCAACATGTAATATTTAATGAAGCACTTTTAATATGAATTAAAATTGTTATTACTAATCATTTTATGAATATAAAATAAACGAGCTGATGTGTACATCACATGACTTCCTTTTACTCCAATTTAATGTCATTTTTTCATTACTGACAGTTTTAATATGATTCAATAGTTTACTCTCTAAATATCACCAACAGTGGCCAAATTGAAACGAGATTTGAAAAAAAAAATTAAAAAAAATAAAAAAATCGCCAAATTTTTCGCCAAGTTGGTGATCAAACTTGGCGATCAGGAGACTGGCGATATATCGCCAAGTGTCCGCCAAATTATAACACCACTTGAGTTTACATCGAAATTAACAATGATTTCCCCCAAAAAAGGGGCAAAAGACCTCCTTTGGAGCATACGAATGCAACCAAAAAAGAAGTTGCACAACTAGACCCCACTGGGAGTTAATGTACCAAATTTCAACTTTCTAGGATATACCGTTCTTGAGTTATGCGACATACATACACACATACGCACATACATACGTACATACAGACGTCACGAGAAAACTCGTTGTAATTAACTCCGGGATCGTCAAAATGGATATTTCGGGTGTCTGTACGTTCCTAGGCACATATCCACGTGTGGTCGGGTTGAAAAAATAAACTCAACATTCATTTGGGGTTGAGCAAAATGGAAATTAAGGCCGATTTTTGCGTGAAATTTTTTTCGCGAATACAATACTTCCTTTTTTGCAAAAGGAAGTAAAAAGGAATATTTTATTACTTTGCTGTATTAATGATGTATTATAAATATTAACTAACATTAATACAGTGTGTAAATAAACAGTGATTATAAATACATCATAAAAATATAATGCATAACTTCTTGGTTATGTTTAATAATAAATGAACAATATTACACTATGAACAATATGATTTTTATATTGAAAATACCGTAGTTGAGAAAATAAATATCGAAAATATCAAAATAATATGATATTTTCAAGATAAATATCGGATATATATCGACGAACCCTGGTTTGACCTGCAGGGAAATGCTTTTTTTTGACAAGGCTGAACTGGATCCGGTAACTTAACTGTTTTACTGGTAAAACTCATTTTAGAAGAATGAAGAAACGAAAAGTGGTCAACAATGAAAGTTATCTGCTGGAGTTGAGGGTTAATTTACTGGACTTCGAGTTAAAATTTCAAGTATCAAAATATCAGCAAACAGGCAATTGCTTCGTTCAAATGTAGAAGCAATTTTCACGCGTCATACAATGACGGGCGATTTTCTAGTAATATTTCTAGTAATAATTCTAGTAATATTAAAAAAGAAAAAAGCAAAAATTATATTAATTTGAAATTTTGGCATCTTGAATTCAAATTATGTTTTTCGCAATCACGAGCGTGTGTGTGTATGAATGCGCGTGTGTGTTTGCGTAGGCGCATGTGTGTGGGTGCGGTGTGTGTGTATGTATGCATCTGTGTGCGTATAGTGTATGCAGTGCTGTGCGTGTACGCGCGTGTGTGTAGGCGTTCGTGTGTGTGTGTGTGTGTGTGTGTATGTAGAGATATGTGTTTGTGTCTATGTGCAGGCATGAGTGTGTGTGTGTAGGAGTGTGTGTTTATGTCTGTGCGCAGGCATGAGTGTGTGTAGGCGTGTGTGTGTATGCGTGTGTGTGTAGGATATGGACGCAACCGTTTTCGCTAGAGGAGCAGCATCGTGAGGCCGGTCGACGCGACGGTAGTGCTGGCAGAGGGTGCTGGCGGGAAAATAAAATGATAGGAATTCAAAACAGTCAAATGAGAACAATAAGCAATCGTGATTTCTCAAAAAAAAAAAAAAAATAATAATAATAATAATAATAATGATGAGATAAAGAAGGGGGAAAAACTTACCAGTTGAAAGGTCAAAATAGATTTACTTGCGATGTGCTTTTGTGTAGCTGTCGTTTGTCCCCTGTTCATTTTTGATGAATATTAAAGTCAAAATCGTCTAAAGTTCTAAAAGTCAAAAATGTCAATTTTCTTCGGAATCAAAATACCTATTATTTAGGCTGATTGTGAAGGTAAATGTGACAAAAATATGAATTCATATTTTCATCGCATAAAGAGAGATACGGTTGAAGGAAGCACACAAATCCATAATCAGTTACCATGGCGTTTACTCCGTGATAAGGTTATCGGAATGACGCTTCCAGCGCATCGATATGGAAAACTGACAATACCTCCTCCGTTGATTTGTAATTTTAATGATTCGTATAATATTATTATTCATTTTATTGAAGGCCAAAGCTCTTGTATTTTCCGGATAGGCGGTAACGTTAACACGTGGTTTTCGAATTGCTATTGCTTGCCTAAAATGGATGAAATGTTTTTCTTTTTTGTAAAATACATTAGTTTATATATACAAGGTGTTCCATTTTAACGTACAAGACCTTTATTTTCTTAAGCGTTTTTTCCTGTGATTTAATAGCCCTTGAAAAGTAGATTGTAACACAAAAAGGCCATGATTGGCATTATTATGACTCCGATGTCCTTATTATGACACCGAAGTGTCGAGTGGAGGATGTGAACCTGTGCTGCATACGCTGCACATATGTGCATGAACTGTTCGCAGGAGAGAAAAAAAATAAAAAGATAATTAATTTGAATTCTGAAATTTTGAGTTCAAATTATGTTTTTCACAATCAGGAGTTGCGACAGGACTCTACTCATTGGGGGATTTTGTTTCTAGAAACAGATCCTGTCCCCCCAAGCCTACCCCTCCTCCTGGGCAGTTATGTGTGTATAGTTGTGTGTGCGTGCATGTGTGTATGTGTGTGTAGGCGAGCATGTGTGCATGTGTAGGCTAGGCTTGTGTGTGTGCGTAGACCTGCGTATATTCACGTAGGCGTGAGTTTATGTGTGTAAAGGTGTGTGTGTTAGCGTGTATGTGTGTCAGTGTGTATGTGTGTATAGAGAGCGCGTGTGTGTAGGATATGCACGCCACCAGATTCCGGGGGACATTGGTCAGGACCAGAGCAGCCGCGCCTGCAGAGGACGGTGGGCGTGGTGCTGCAGAGGCCCCTGGTCCAAGCTGAAAAAGGAACTGGACCTCAAAGACGGTCAAGTGAGAACAATAAGCAATCGTTATTGCTCAAAAAAAAAAAAAAAAAAAAAAAAAAAAAAAAAAAAACCCGACTTATTTGTGCCACGAATGTGATGATTGATTTGGGGCACAAATTGTTTGTTAAAAATGTTTTTAATAGAAAGTCTTATTTATGTAGTTGACGAGTTCAAAAAGAACAATGTCGCAGCGTACCGACATTTTTTCCTGTGATTTAATAACCCTTGAAAAGTAGATTGTAACACAATATAATAAGGACATGATTGGCATTATTATGACTCCACTGTCCTTATTATGACACCGACGAGTCGAGTGGAGGATACGAACCCGTGCTGCATATGCTGCACATGTGTGCATGAACTGTTCGCAGGAGTGACCAAAAAACGAAAATAACAACCTATTTGTGCCCCGAATGTGATGATTGATTTTTTTCGCTTTCCCAGTGAACTAAATACGGAATTTTTTGTAATGTTTTTGAGTTTATCAAATGTAGTTAATTATCCTCATATAAATAATAGCCGATGAACGAGTAACCCGCGTGTTTCAACAATGAAACTTGCGTTACGGCATAATTATTTGATAATGTGTGTTTGTAACGTTTAACATGCAGGGAAAGGCTTTATCGTGACAAGGCTGAACTCGATCCAGTAACTTAGCTGTTTTACTGGTAAGACTGGGTTATTTCAGGGGAATGAAGAAACGAAAAAATGGTCAACAATAAACGCTACCTACTGGAGCTAGGGTTACAATTTCAATTATCAAAATATGGCCAAACAGGCAATGGCTTCGTTCAAATGGAGAAGCAATTTTTACCCGTCATACCTTGACGGGCGACTTTCCAGTGTTTTTATATTCAAAACAAAGAATTTTCTCATGTTTTTTCCTTTTTCTTTTTTTTTTTGCTTGATAGGTTTTTTTTTTTTTTGGCGTTTTACCAGAGCTGGTCTTGTTAGGACCTCCTGTTCCTAACAAAGCAAATTCAATATTTTTTGTTAAACTGTTGACGAACATAACATAAACTTTCATACGGAATGATTTTTTTTCTCATTTTCTGAAATAATTTTTTTATGATCCCATGTACAAAAGAGGAGCCAATTGAGTTAAAAATGAGCGAGACATTAGGCCCTGAATCTTAGGTAGGCCTTATCTGGCGTACTTAATTTCAACAAATTTCCTTCTCCCCAAAAAATGTCAAAAAGAAAAAAAAAAAAAAAAAATTCACGCCTTGGAAAAAAAAAAAAAAAAAAAAAAAAAAAAAAAAAAAAAAAAAAAAAAAACCTCAATATCTCCAACTTTTGTCACGTGCAAAAAATGACACAAGAAACTGTTTTCGCCCCATTATCATTTATGGGTTCGGCTATCAGAAGGAATTTTTACATAAATGTCCTTCTATGAACGCAAATATAAAGCGAGTATTATTTCTCTCTGTGCTTATCAATCGAAGGAAATAAGTTCTACCACTACTCAATAAATTTGATAACTTTATTTATCGACCGTCATTTTTCGTCCTGTCCCACCGATTTCTTATTATCGCGAAAAGCCACTCTAACGCTTAGATAAAGAACGATAAAATTTCCGTTTGCGAAGAAAGGTTTACTCATAGTTTACTTGTCAATCGTCAAAAATCCAAAATGGGCGACCCAAATATCAAGAGACCTCCCCATGAGCTTCTTTTGGCGCAACTCGTAAGTATACTCTCTAATGTTAGGAACACAATTATTTGCCACTATTTTCCCTTTATTTGAGCATTGAAAATTTTGATTATCGTTACATTAAAACTTGAACATTGATTCCACACTTTTTTAGAAGTAATTATAAGAGGTGGGAAATAAAATTCATATTATTCGAATTGTTTTTTCAGCTGATATACACAAAAAGTAAATTTTTGAAATTTGATTTTTGCTCCTTTTTGTCAGCCTACTCCATAATAAATAAATAAATAAATAAAAGAGAAAGAAAGGAAAAGAATTAAAAAAGATAAAGGCATGAAAGGCGGCTGAATGCATCGTAAAAATATCGCTAAGAAAAAAAAATAATTAAAAAATAAATAAATAAATAAAAATTAATAATAAATAAAAATAAATAAATAAATAAAAATAATAAATGAAAAATTAAAACTTAGAAAATAGGGTTTTAAGATGAGGAAAATGCGTGTCTGTCTGTCTGTTAGCACCATCCTACTCCAATAACTTTAGAGAGAATAGTCCAATTTGAACAAAAATTTTCTCACGTTCGAAAGCTTTCGGCGAAGACACCTCATACTCATATTTTACTTTTGATTTAAGCAATTTTTTGCTCAGTTGTCATCCGTTTCATTTTCATTTATCTTATTTGATGTAAATGAATGAGTTTAAACAAACTTTAATGCGAAACATACAGCACGGCATTGTATTTAGAAAATTAATTATTTCAGTAATTACGAAAGAGTTCTGCATTCTTGATGTCTTCGAAACGTTTGTTTTGTACTAGCTGCGCCGCTCGACTTTGCACGGTCCACTTCGAAAATAAAAGTTATGTCAAGTGACGCGTGTTCAACAATCAGAAAAAAAAAATCAGATATTGCCGCAGATTGCGGAAAAATAACCGGAGAGGAAACATTTTAAATTCCCCGATTACAGGAAAAGAATCAAAACAAAAGACAGAATTTTATTTCTTCATATTCGAGAAAAACAAATGGCAACAGATCTTTCTTCTCAATGATTTTCTTCAAGCTGCAAATTTTAATAAAAGCAATGTTGCGGAAAGTTGAAATGAAGCACTGAATAATAATTTGAAAGGAGGAAAGCCTTTGCAAAATAGAGGTTTTATGTCAAAATCTAAGTATCATAATAGTTTTAAATTGATGTCTCCTCTAATTATTATCGGCGGAGAAAATTAAATAGACAAACGTAAAGATGGGAAAGTGGCAAATCTATCGATACCTGGTTCGATGGATAGTTCACTGGCGTTCGCGAAAAGTAATTCGGGCATACACACATAGATACATACGCTCAGCTTTTAATTATATAAGATTATTTTTTAAATTGCAACCAGTTAGGATAATGCAACACATGCAATACATTTTTTATCACTTTTTTCTACATCTCTTTTTAAAAATATCACCCACAGCGAAAACAGAAATGTAAAGATCCGATTCAAACCTAGAATTTCTTGGGAAAGAGAATTTTGTAAAATCTCTCTTTAAAATAAACTTTTCCCCTTATTTCTTAAATCACCGCAAAGTGACGTATTCAAGCTCTAGATTTGTGAATTTAATTATTTGACGAATCATTTTTAATTTTAATGGAACTTCAAAAGTCTCGGTTAAACGCTTGTTTTGTTTAAAAAATATTCATTTAATTTAAAAATTCAACAACCTAGTTTCGGTAGCGTTTGACAAGTAGTTTTGTTTTGATTTGTTTGGCGAAACATTTTGGAATCGCGCCGTGAAGTGCCATGCCCATAAAAAATAACATAAGCTGTTACATTAATGTAGTTTTTGTGACTTTTTGGATTTTTTCCTTATACTGTGCGCGAAATCCTTGGATGAAGACGTCCAAAGTAGTGTTACGAGTACAGCCACTTCAAGAAATTCTTTAATTGACGACACAGTTCTTGAGAAAACACAGGAGACTTATTTACAACTATGTACAAGAAATATCGTTAGCAACTGCTAAATGAACCATAGCAATTAAGCAAATATCAATTAACACCGTAAATTCAACGGTCACACACGTATTTACATCAAAATACGCAAAAACACAGCGCCAAAGACTAATACACTTTACAGAGCAACGACGAAAACGAGACCAACTTTCTATTCCGCGGAGGCTATTTATAAATCCGTGAAAAGTTTCCACAATATTCCATTGAGAAATTTCGATTACATTCTACCAATTTCTCGTATTTTCTTTTTATTCCATTCACAAAACTTATCTTTCAGAAATGGAAGGACCATATACTTCATACGAATGTAAGGGGGCTGTATATTCATTACAAGAAACTATTTACAGGTCACGTTACTAAGACAATTTTAGATGAAAGATAATGGAATAAACGCCAAATTTAGCCAGAGTACAACAAATTAATCATAAAAATAATTACTGTTTACAGAATTTGTAACAGTAGCTTGAAACGGTTCGTGTAAGTTTGACACTGGCAGATACGTCTTCCGTTTATTTCCTGATTTCCGAACTTGACTGACACACTTCCGAGTGTCTAAATAAACTTAAAAATAAGCCCTAACGGTATTTTTTAGCAACGTCACCATGTAAATTTGCAACAAAGTCAGTATAACAAAAACATTTATTTCTTGTTTTGAACAAGAAATATGTTTTGATTTCCTAGTGAAGAAAATTCAAGGAACTATAAGTATTTGGTTAGAAACAGTAAGAAAATGTATCAACATTTGAAACAATTAGTCTAAATAGATACGGGCTTCTCGAACCTTCCGTAAAGCAAGAAGTTTAGCATTATGAGCAACAGAAAGAATAACCACAGGTTTTACAGTCATTGAAGTAATTTGAGTTAACGTAACTGTTGAAGTAATACACCTTAGTTCCTTATCACTGCAATGTTTATTAATTGTCGAATAAATACTATTAAAAATCAAGTCATTTTTTTCATCAAAGATGATTTCGTTTGAAAAACAATAAATTATCATTTGGTAATAACAAGTTTAGTTAGAATACAAGTATTAGAACTTGTATGATTAAAGTGAAAACAACGTAAATAAAGCACAAATATTGGAGAAGATACAGCATATAGCTATTTCAAGGCTACAATGGAGCCTCTTCATCAGTGCAGAAAGCTCGCCAACACAACCAAAAGTTGCGAGAGAACAGTTCAGTTCTCTCGCAACTTTTGGTTGTGTTGGCGAGCTATCTGCACTGATGAAGAGGCTCCATTGTAGCCTTGAAATAGCTATATGCTGTATCTTCTCCAATATTTGTGCTTTATTTACGTTGTTTTTCACTTTAATCATATTGTAGCACAAAGCTTATATGATATTTTTTCATATTAGAACTTGTATTCTAAACGCAACGGCTGAGTATACAAAACCTGCTTTCGAAAATTCGAAATCGAAATCAACATTAGAAGCAATAAAATGTCGAAATGACTTTTTTCGTGCAAAAAAGTTAAGGAACAATAATTTAAACATTTTTTTTAGAAGAAATAACTTTAGAAAGGGATTTTTTACTCAACACAGCTACATTGTTACTGTATACCAATACTTTAATGTAATTACTATTTGATGAACATTAAAAAAGCCATGTTAAGAACGTGGCCAACTACTGGGTATATCAACCAAACAGCATAGAACCAGTGTCGGGCCTGCCATGGCCGAATATTGGAAATGCAAAGGTATTCTATAACTAGTGGTCGGTCATCCTTTTAAAAACAATTGAGTTTAAGAAGGAGTTTGGTTTTTCATTGAAACATTATGTTATATATTCCATTCCAACAAAAGTTATACAAATTTACTGTAGTGTGAAAAAAAGAAGGGTACATATCATTTAAAGAAAATTCCTACTTAACTGAAAAATAAGCAAGATGACAAACTAGGATGACGGGCACATCATTTGAAATAAAATGACTCTTCAAGAAAAAGTACCCACAACTTAACTGTTATTAAATGATATGGGAATCGGTAAATGAACGTGGGGACAGGGATGGATACAGATTAGCATTTCAGAGAAGGGGGGGGGGGTATGCAGAATATAATTAGTTTTGGATATGAAAAATTTCTGGAACTGTGTTTGAGTGAATAAAACGCACCTAATAGGCCAGGATTAAGGCGCTTAAGAGGGCATAAACTTTATTAATAGACGCACGGCTTTGCCCGTTGTAGAAAATTAAAGGGTCTTCGGTTCCACGTTATGATAATTTGGTAATTTACTAGTCCATCTTATGATAATTTTGCTCGGGAAAATGTTCTTAAAATTGAAATAGAAAAAAAAAAAAACCAAAATCGAATTTTCGAAAAATCGCTTCGAGGTGCATACCCCCATGCTTCAAACTAATTATGTGCCAAATTTCATAAAAATCGGCGGAACGGTCTAGGCGCTATGCGCGTCACAGAGATCCTGACAGACAGAGAGAGATCCGGACAGAGAGACGTTCGGATTTATTATCAGTAAAGAATTTCAAGCAATGAAAGCATTATTTCAAATATTTACTTAAACAAATGATGAATAAATTTAAAAGATTTCAACAAACACTTATTCATAAAATATTTGAACACAAAATGTAGTAATATACTTACACGATCTTCTACATCCATTCATCGCGTAACACAATTATTAAATTATGATCACATACAATAATGATGGATGGATGGATAGACCCCTGTAATGGATCGATGATGGATCATGACCCCTCTCTGCGTGAGAATGTGTCATATCCTGTTTGAGCTAAACATATACTATTTTTACGCGGTTTTATGTCGTAGTGGCCGACTTCTGGAGACTGTCCAACTACTGGTGCCCTTATTCTATGAACTAAACTAAATTCAGTGACACGATAGTTCATGGGAGCCGAGGCCTATTTACTCCATCTCAGTTTTCGTCACCAAGGGCTCTGGGGTACAAAGGCAGATTTTCGGTTTTTCGGTTAGCTGAATGCAGAGCCCTGGTGTTTGACTCTACTATGCCCAACCCGGGAACCGAATCGGATCTACCACTAAACCACTGCAAGTATAAATTATAATTATTACAAGTAAAAACTATTACTTTTTCCCCCCTAGATACTCAGTGTCATTGGCCTGGTTGCTGAAGCTACGCTCCAGAAGTCACTGCCACTCATGTTGCACTGAATGATTGTGACTTCCTGCGTCACGGTAGAGTGAAACCGACACTGAAGTCACGTTTCACTCTACCGTGCCCAACCCTAGAAACGAACCCGGATCTACCACTAAACCACTACAAGTATAAATTATAAACATTGCTAGTAAAAACTATACTTTTTCCTCCCTAAGATACTCAGTGTCATTGGCCTGGTTGCTCAGGCTACGCTCCAGAAGTCACTGCCACTCATGTTGCACTGAATGATTGTGACTTCCTACGTCACGGTAGAGTGAAACCGACACTGAAGTCACGTTTCACTCTACCGTGCCCAACCCTAGAAACGAACCCGGATCTACCACTAAACCACTACAAGTATAAATTATAAACATTGCTAGCAAAAACTATACTTTTTCCTCCCTAAGATACTCAGTGTCATTGGCCTGGTTGCTCATGCTACGCTCCAGATATCACTGCCACTCATGTTGCACTGAATGATTGTGACTTCCTACGTCACGGTAGAGTGAAACCGACACTGAAGTCACGTTTCACTCTACCGTGCCCAACCCTAGAAACGAACCCGGATCTACCACTAAACCACTACAAGTATAAATTATAAACATTGCTAGTAAAAACTATACTTTTTCCTCCCTAAGATACTCAGTGTCATTGGCCTGGTTGCTCATGCTACGCTCCAGAAGTCACTGCCACTCATGTTGCACTGAATGATTGTGACTTCCTACGTCACGGTAGAGTGAAACCGACACTGAAGTCACGTTTCACTCTACCGTGCCCAACCCTAGAAACGAACCCGGATCTACCACTAAACCACTACAAGTATAAAATATAAACATTGCTAGTAAAAACTATACTTTTTCCTCCCTAAGATACTCAGTGTCATTGGCCTGGTTGCTCATGCTACGCTCCAGATGTCACTGCCACTCATGTTGCACTGAATGATTGTGACTTCCTGCGTCACGGTAGAGTGAAACCGACACTGAAGTCACGTTTCACTCTACCGTGCCCAACCCTAGAAACGAACCCGGATCTACCACTACACCACTACAAGTATAAATTATAAACATTGCTAGTAAAAACTATACTTTTTCCTCCCTAAGATACTCAGTGTCATTGGCCTGGTTGCTCATGCTACGCTCCAGAAGTCACTGCCACTCATGTTGCACTGAATGACTGTGACTTCCTGTGTCACGGTAGAGTGAAACAGACACTGAAGTCACGTTTCACTCTACCGTGCCCAACCCTAGAAACGAACCCGGATCTACCACTTAACCACTACAAGTATAAATTATAAACATTGCTAGTAAAAACTATACTTTTTCCTCCCCAAGATACTCAGTGTCATTGGCTTGGTTGCTCATGCTACGCTCCAGAAGTCACTGCCACTCATGTTGCACTGAATGATTGTGACTTCCTACGTCACGGTAGAGTGAAACCGACACTGAAGTCACGTTTCACTCTACCATGCCCAACCCTAGAAACGAACCCGGATCTACCACTAAACCACTACAAGTATAAATTATAAACATTGCTAGTAAAAACTATACTTTTTCCTCCCTAAGATACTCAGTGTCATTGGCCTGGTTGCTCATGCTACGCTCCAGAAGTCACTGCCACTCATGTTGCACTGAATGATTGTGACTTCCTACGTCACGGTAGAGTGAAACAGACACTGAAGTCACGTTTCACTCTACCGTGCCCAACCCTAGAAACGAACCCGGATCTACCACTAAACCACTACAAGTATAAATTATAAACATTGCTAGCAAAAACTATACTTTTTCCTCCCTAAGATACTCAGTGTCATTGGCCTGGTTGCTCATGCTACGCTCCAGATATCACTGCCACTCATGTTGCACTGAATGATTGTGACTTCCTGCGTCACGGTAGAGTGAAACCGACACTGAAGTCACGTTTCACTCTACCGAGCTCAACCCTAGAAACGAACCCGGATCTACCACTAGACCACTACAAGTATAAATTATAAACATTGCTAGTAAAAACTATACTTTTTCCTCCCTAAGATACTCAGTGTCATTGGCCTGGTTGCTCATGCTACGCTCCAGAAGTCACTGCCACTCATGTTGCACTGAATGATTGTGACTTCCTACGTCACGGTAGAGTGAAACAGACACTGAAGTCACGTTTCACTCTACCGTGCCCAACCCTAGAAACGAACCCGGATCTACCACTAAACCACTACAAGTATAAATTATAAACATTGCTATTCAGTGACACGATAGTTCATGGGAGCGCCACTGATTCAAATTCAGTGACACGATAGTTCATGGGAGCCGAGGCCTATTTACTCCATCTCAGTTTTCGTCACCAAGGGCTCTGGGGTACAAAGGCAGATTTTCGGTTTTTCGGTTAGCTGAATGCAGAGCCCTGGTGTTTGACTCTACTATGCCCAACCCGGGAACCGAATCGGATCTACCACTAAACCACTGCAAGTATAAATTATAATTATTACAAGTAAAAACTATTACTTTTTCCCCCCTAGATACTCAGTGTCATTGGCCTGGTTGCTGAAGCTACGCTCCAGAAGTCACTGCCACTCATGTTGCACTGAATGATTGTGACTTCCTGCGTCACGGTAGAGTGAAACCGACACTGAAGTCACGTTTCACTCTACCGTGCCCAACCCTAGAAACGAACCCGGATCTACCACTAAACCACTACAAGTATAAATTATAAACATTGCTAGTAAAAACTATACTTTTTCCTCCCTAAGATACTCAGTGTCATTGGCCTGGTTGCTCAGGCTACGCTCCAGAAGTCACTGCCACTCATGTTGCACTGAATGATTGTGACTTCCTACGTCACGGTAGAGTGAAACCGACACTGAAGTCATCGGATCTACCACTAAACCACTGCAAGTATAAATTATAATTATTACAAGTAAAAACTATTACTTTTTCCCCCCTAGATACTCAGTGTCATTGGCCTGGTTGCTGAAGCTACGCTCCAGAAGTCACTGCCACTCATGTTGCACTGAATGATTGTGACTTCCTGCGTCACGGTAGAGTGAAACCGACACTGAAGTCACGTTTCACTCTACCGTGCCCAACCCTAGAAACGAACCCGGATCTACCACTAAACCACTACAAGTATGTTGCACTGAATGATTGTGACTTCCTACGTCACGGTAGAGTGAAACCGACACTGAAGTCATCGGATCTACCACTAAACCACTGCAAGTATAAATATGAAGTCACTGCCACTCATGTTGCACTGAATGATTGTGACTTCCTGCGTCACGGTAGAGTGAAACCGACACTGAAGTCACGTTTCACTCTACCGTGCCCAACCCTAGAAACGAACCCGGATCTACCACTAAACCACTACAAGTATGTTGCACTGAATGATTGTGACTTCCTACGTCACGGTAGAGTGAAACCGACACTGAAGTCATCGGATCTACCACTAAACCACTGCAAGTATAAATATGAAGTCACTGCCACTCATGTTGCACTGAATGATTGTGACTTCCTGCGTCACGGTAGAGTGAAACCGACACTGAAGTCACGTTTCACTCTACCGTGCCCAACCCTAGAAACGAACCCGGATCTACCACTAAACCACTACAAGTATGTTGCACTGAATGATTGTGACTTCCTACGTCACGGTAGAGTGAAACCGACACTGAAGTCATCGGATCTACCACTAAACCACTGCAAGTATAAATTATAATTATTACAAGTAAAAACTATTACTTTTTCCCCCCTAGATACTCAGTGTCATTGGCCTGGTTGCTGAAGCTACGCTCCAGAAGTCACTGCCACTCATGTTGCACTGAATGATTGTGACTTCCTGCGTCACGGTAGAGTGAAACCGACACTGAAGTCACGTTTCACTCTACCGTGCCCAACCCTAGAAACGAACCCGGATCTACCACTAAACCACTACAAGTATAAATTATAAACATTGCTAGTAAAAACTATACTTTTTCCTCCCTAAGATACTCAGTGTCATTGGCCTGGTTGCTCATGCTACGCTCCAGAAGTCACTGCCACTCATGTTGCACTGAATGATTGTGACTTCCTGCGTCACGGTAGAGTGAAACCGACACTGAAGTCACGTTTCACTCTACCGAGCTCAACCCTAGAAACGAACCCGGATCTACCACTAAACCACTACAAGTATAAATTATAAACATTGCTAGCAAAAACTATACTTTTTCCTCCCTAAGATACTCAGTGTCATTGGCCTGGTTGCTCATGCTACGCTCCAGATATCACTGCCACTCATGTTGCACTGAATGATTGTGACTTCCTGCGTCACGGTAGAGTGAAACCGACACTGAAGTCACGTTTCACTCTACCGAGCTCAACCCTAGAAACGAACCCGGATCTACCACTAGACCACTACAAGTATAAATTATAAACATTGCTAGTAAAAACTATACTTTTTCCTCCCTAAGATACTCAGTGTCATTGGCCTGGTTGCTCATGCTACGCTCCAGAAGTCACTGCCACTCATGTTGCACTGAATGATTGTGACTTCCTACGTCACGGTAGAGTGAAACCGACACTGAAGTCACGTTTCACTCTACCGTGCCCAACCCTAGAAACGAACCCGGATCTACCACTAAACCACTACAAGTATAAATTATAAACATTGCTAGTAAAAACTATACTTTTTCCTCCCTAAGATACTCAGTGTCATTGGCCTGGTTGCTCATGCTACGCTCCAGAAGTCACTGCCACTCATGTTGCACTGAATGATTGTGACTTCCTGCGTCACGGTAGAGTGAAACCGACACTGAAGTCACGTTTCACTCTACCGAGCTCAACCCTAGAAACGAACCCGGATCTACCACTAGACCACTGCAAGTATAAATTGTAAACATTTCAAGTAGAAACTATACTTTTTCCTCCCTAGATACTGAGTGTCATGAGCCTAGTTGCTCATGCTACGCTCCAGATATCACTGCCACTCATGTTGCACTGAATGATTGTGACTTCCTGCGTCACGGTAGAGTGAAACCGACACTGAAGTCACGTTTCACTCTACCGAGCTCAACCCTAGAAACGAACCCGGATCTACCACTAGACCACTACAAGTATAAATTATAAACATTGCTAGTAAAAACTATACTTTTTCCTCCCTAAGATACTCAGTGTCATTGGCCTGGTTGCTCATGCTACGCTCCAGAAGTCACTGCCACTCATGTTGCACTGAATGATTGTGACTTCCTACGTCACGGTAGAGTGAAACCGACACTGAAGTCACGTTTCACTCTACCGTGCCCAACCCTAGAAACGAACCCGGATCTACCACTAAACAACTACAAGTATAAATTATAAACATTGCTAGTAAAAACTATACTTTTTCCTCCCTAAGATACTCAGTGTCATTGGCCTGGTTGCTCATGCTACGCTCCAGAAGTCACTGCCACTCATGCTGCACTGAATGATTGTGACTTCCTACGTCACGGTAGAGTGAAACCGACACTGAAGTCACGTTTCACTCTACCGTGCCCAACCCTAGAAACGAACCCGGATCTACCACTAAACCACTACAAGTATAAAATATAAACATTGCTAGTAAAATCTATACTTTTTCCTCCCTAAGATACTCAGTGTCATTGGCCTGGTTGCTCATGCTACGCTCCAGAAGTCACTGCCACTCATGTTGCACTGAATGATTGTGACTTCCTGCGTCACGGTAGAGTGAAACCGACACTGAAGTCACGTTTCACTCTACCGTGCCCAACCCTAGAAACGAACCCGGATCTACCACTAAACCACTACAAGTATAAATTATAAACATTGCTAGTAAAAACTATACTTTTTCCTCCCTAAGATACTCAGTGTCATTGGCCTGGTTGCTCATGCTACGCTCCAGAAGTCACTGCCACTCATGTTGCACTGAATGACTGTGACTTCCTGTGTCACGGTAGAGTGAAACAGACACTGAAGTCACGTTTCACTCTACCGTACCCAACCCTAGAAACGAACCCGGATCTACCACTAAACCACTACAAGTATAAATTATAAACATTGCTAGTAAAAACTATACTTTTTCCTCCCTAAGATACTCAGTGTCATTGGCTTGGTTGCTCATGCTACGCTCCAGAAGTCACTGCCACTCATGTTGCACTGAATGATTGTGACTTCCTACGTCACGGTAGAGTGAAACCGACAATGAAGTCACGTTTCACTCTACCGTGCCTAACCCTAGAAACGAACCCGGATCTACCACTAAACCACTACAAGTATAACATTGCTAGTAAAAACTATACTTTTTCCTCCCTAAGATACTCAGTGTCATTGGCCTGGTTGCTCATGCTACGCTCCAGAAGTCACTGCCACTCATGTTGCACTGAATGACTGTGACTTCCTGTGTCACGGTAGAGTGAAACAGACACTGAAGTCACGTTTCACTCTACCGTGCCCAACCCTAGAAACGAACCCGGATCTACCACTAAACCACTACAAGTATAAATTATAAACATTGCTAGTAAAAACTATACTTTTTCCTCCCTCAGATACTCAGTGTCATTGGCTTGGTTGCTCATGCTACGCTCCAGAAGTCACTGCCACTCATGTTGCACTGAATGATTGTGACTTCCTACGTCACGGTAGAGTGAAACCGACACTGAAGTCACGTTTCACTCTACCGTGCCCAACACTAGAAACGAACCCGGATCTACCACTAAACCACTACAAGTATAAATTATAAACATTGCTAGTAAAAACTATACTTTTTCCTCCCTAAGATACTCAGTGTCATTGGCCTGGTTGCTCATGCTACGCTCCAGAAGTCACTGCCACTCATGTTGCACTGAATGATTGTGACTTCCTGCGTCACGGTAGAGTGAATCCGACACTGAAGTCACGTTTCACTCTACCGTGCCCAACCCTAGAAACGAACCCGGATCTACCACTAAACCACTACAAGTATAAATTATAAACATTGCTAGCAAAAACTATACTTTTTCCTCCCTAAGATACTCAGTGTCATTGGCCTGGTTGCTCATGCTACGCTCCAGAAGTCACTGCCACTCATGTTGCACTGAATGATTGTGACTTCCTGCGTCACGGTAGAGTGAAACCGACACTGAAGTCACGTTTCACTCTACCGAGCTCAACCCTAGAAACGAACCCGGATCTACCACTAGACCACTGCAAGTATAAATTGTAAACATTTCAAGTAGAAACTATACTTTTTCCTCCCTAGATACTGAGTGTCATGAGCCTAGTTGCTCATGCTACGCTCCAGATATCACTGCCACTCATGTTGCACTGAATGATTGTGACTTCCTGCGTCACGATAGAGTGAAACCGACACTGAAGTCACGTTTCACTCTACCGAGCTCAACCCTAGAAACGAACCCGGATCTACCACTAGACCACTACAAGTATAAATTATAAACATTGCTAGTAAAAACTATACTTTTTCCTCCCTAAGATACTCAGTGTCATTGGCCTGGTTGCTCATGCTACGCTCCAGAAGTCACTGCCACTCATGTTGCACTGAATGATTGTGACTTCCTACGTCACGGTAGAGTGAAACCGACACTGAAGTCACGTTTCACTCTACCGTGCCCAACCCTAGAAACGAACCCGGATCTACCACTAAACCACTACAAGTATAAAATATAAACATTGCTAGTAAAAACTATACTTTTTCCTCCCTAAGATACTCAGTGTCATTGGCCTGGTTGCTCATGCTACGCTCCAGAAGTCACTTCCACTCATGTTGCACTGAATGATTGTGACTTCCTGCGTCACGGTAGAGTGAAACCGACACTGAAGTCACGTTTCACTCTACCGTGCCCAACCCTAGAAACGAACCCGGATCTACCACTAAACCACTACAAGTATAAATTATAAACATTGCTAGTAAAAACTATACTTTTTCCTCCCTAAGATACTCAGTGTCATTGGCCTGGTTGCTCATGCTACGCTCCAGAAGTCACTGCCACTCATGTTGCACTGAATGACTGTGACTTCCTGTGTCACGGTAGAGTGAAACAGACACTGAAGTCACGTTTCACTCTACCGTGCCCAACCCTAGAAACGAACCCGGATCTACCACTAAACCACTACAAGTATAAATTATAAACATTGCTAGTAAAAACTATACCTTTTCCTCCCTAAGATACTCAGTGTCATTGGCCTGGTTGCTCATGCTACGCTCCAGAAGTCACTGCCACTCATGTTGCACTGAATGATTGTGACTTCCTACGTCACGGTAGAGTGAAACCGACACTGAAGTCACGTTTCACTCTACCGTGCCCAACCTTAGAAACGAACCCGGATCTACCACTAAACCACTACAAGTATAAATTATAAACATTGCTAGTAAAAACTATACTTTTTCCTCCCTAAGATACTCAAGGTCATTGGCCTGGTTGCTCATGCTACGCTCCAGAAGTCACTGCCACTCATGTTGCACTGAATGATTGTGACTTCCTACGTCACGGTAGAGTGAAACCGACACTGAAGTCACGTTTCACTCTACCGTGCCCAACCCTAGAAACGAACCCGGATCTACCACTAAACCACTACAAGTATAAATTATAAACATTGCTAGTAAAAACTATACTTTTTCCTCCCTAAGATACTCAGTGTCATTGGCCTGGTTGCTCATGCTACGCTCCAGAAGTCACTGCCACTCATGTTGCACTGAATGATTGTGACTTCCTGCGTCACGGTAGAGTGAAACCGACACTGAAGTCACGTTTCACTCTACCGAGTTCAACCCTAGAAAGGAACCCGGATCTACCACTAGACCACTGCAAGTATAAATTGTAAACATTTCAAGTAGAAACTATACTTTTTCCTCCCTAGATACTGAGTGTCATGAGTCTAGTTGCTCATGCTACGCTCCAGATATCACTGCCACTCATGTTGCACTGAATGACTGTGACTTCCTGTGTCACGGTAGAGTGAAACAGACACTGAAGTCACGTTTCACTCTACCGTGCCCAACCCTCGAAACGAACCCGGATCTACCACTAGACCACTGCAAGTATAAATTATAAACACTGCAAGTAAAAGCTTTTCTTTTTCCTCTCTAGATACTCAGTGGCGTCATCATTGGCCTGGTTGTTCATGCTACGTACCAGAAGTCCTTCACAATGAAAATTCCGAATTTCGACTTCACTAATGGACAAATCACAGTGAACGGGTACAAGGAAATCACCTTGGACATAAATGCCTTCTCAATGGCGCATACCGTTCTACTTCTTTTGAGCGTCAGTGTATCTTATTTTGTCTCAAACGCAATGCTTTACGGAGTAAATAAACTTTCCATAGAACCGATTCTCAATCACACAATACTGGTAAGTAAATACTGTCGCATTTACTGTACCCCACAGATGACTGAATTGTTTTAGTATATTTTAATTATTATTATTACCATCATCATCCTTATCATCATTCTTCTCCACCTCCACATCATTCTCATCCTCCTCCTCTTTATTATTATTATCATTATCATCATCATCTTCCTTATCATTATTGTTCTCCATCTCCTCATCTTCCTCCTCATTATCAATTATCATCATCACATCATCCTCGTTATCATCATTCTTCTCCACCTCCTCACGATCCTCATCCTCCTCCACATCAGCATTATTATTATACCCCTCTTCCTCCTCATCATTAATATAATTAATATACTTTTCTTCCCCCTCTTCATGATTTATATTATTTTCATTAGCATTATCATCATCATTCTTCTAGTCCTCCTGCTCCCCATCATCATCATCATCGTTATTATTACTGGTATATTTTCCCTTAAGGGCTCTCCTGAATGATGTTGCACTAATTTTGACCCTTCTCCACTTTAGCAAAAAGCGTCACTTTACACCTTTCTCTCCCCTTGTCACATATCACTGTGTCATAAGAATATTGATATTAAAAAATGTGTGATGTTACACTTTTTGTTATCTTCTATCTCTCTTTTGATACAAACTCATATTTTCACGAGCTCCCTCTGCCTTTTAAAGCGTGACATGATTTGTGGAAGACCCCTTATGTTTCGAATTAACATAAAGCGTGATATCCGTCTATGATTTTGAGAGCTTGATTTAGCAGAAGCCGTGAGACCTTTGATTAAAGGCTCTCCAGCCTAAGAGGTCACAGAAAATTATGGACTATGCAGAAAATTATAATAAAATATGATTGTCTTGTCTATTATGATGATTAAAATCAAAAACGCTGCCTAGAATGTATAGAATTTGGAGGTGGGCAATGTGGTTCTTTTTATTGATCCGCTCATCAGAGATTCCTTTGACCCGTTCCCTGAACTCGTTCATTTGAAGGACTTCGTTCATGTTGCGGGCCGCAAGACGTACTCACGTACATTCGAAATGCTTCATTAGATCAGTAATAATCTTTAACGAAAAAAACAACTAAAATTACCTAAAAGTAATAAAATAAGCCTATAAAAAAATCAATCACAAAATATTTTACTTAGGTTTAGCTGTCGAAAGTTCATATGTATATACACCAATAGATCATAACTACATAACGAAAATAATACAACAATAAAAATATCAGTACCTCAGCCGGGGTACCGAACAATTTAATTCCCAAAACAAGATTCAGCTGAACATTAGGAAGCTCCAGATTTTCCCATAGTACCCATGGATAACACCGAAATTTTGCTATTTGCAAAGGCGGGAACAATTCGATAATTGGGAAATTGGCGATCTTAATTCATTGCCTCTAAATGTTTGGCATCAGTGCCCGCACGAGGAGTGTGTTTCGTTTGGATACAGAAATAAAGAAATCTTTCATTTCCGCCCATTCCAAATCAACAAAAGACTCAAATTGATCGGCCACTTTAGCTTCGTTATCGTTGCTGTTTATTAAACTTCAAGCCCTTAAAGCAGTTTGTAACTAGTGTTTTTGTCCAAGTCCAATAATCTTTTTTCTTGACTTCAGTTCGCATTACTCTTAAGGGGTCTAAGGACCTTTAACCTTCAAAACTTTCAACTTTCTGGAAGAAATAAATGTTATGCATAATTTAATTCTGAACTATTTGATACCTTATTTATAACCATACGCAAAAAACTTTTCAAGTTATCGTAAAAATGCGTAACGTTTCCCCATAGAGATTTATGTTAACAGCAGCTGTTTAAGCTTCTTTTTCTCAGGTGCCAGTTTCTCCTTTTGCGTGCGTGATAGCTCAGAAAGGTTCTTATATATTTCCGTAAAACTTATCATGCATGTTTGCCTAGTATATTTTTATGATCTGAACCTGAATTTATTTTTTAATTTATTTATTTTATTTTATTTTATTTATTTATTTATTTATTTTTTTGAAAGTTTAAAAGTTAATAGCTAAATTTTCCAAAATTTTTTGGGCAAAAATATATATATTTTTTAATATTAACTTTCATTTTTGGTTAAAATTTAGATTCAGATCATAAAAATAAACCAGACAAACATACATGCAAAGTTTTACGGAAACATATAAGACACTTTCTGAGATATCACGTACGCAAAACAAGAAACCGAAACCTGAGAAAAAGAGGCTTAAACAGCTGCTGTTAACATAAATCTCTATGGAGAAAGGTTACGCATTTTTACGATAACTTGAAATTTGTTTTGCGTACGGTAATGAATAAGGTATCATACTGTTCAAAATTAATTTATGCGTAACATATATTTTTTCCAGAAATTGAAAAATTTTGAAGGTTAAAGGTCCTTAGACCCCTTAAACTGCTTCTTTTCCTAAAAGAACGATTACATGATTCAGCCAGGTAACACAGGTTACTTTTTTCAATTTTTGCCAAAATTTTAAGTCTCTAAAAGACTAGTCAAATGCTTTTCAATTAAGAGCCATTTTTTATAAGAGTCAGGCAGGTCAGATACATGCCATTTTTGATTTCGCTAAAAATTTTGCAGTGGTTTCTTCGAATGATTTTAGTCGACACATATTTTTTTTTATTCCAAAAAAAATTTTGTGACCCACAAAAATTCCGAAAGTTGGTCCCGACTTAGGATATTTCTCAAATCAACATTTTTTAATATTCAATTACGTCTGGTAATTGAGCATCAGCAAAAGTAATCTTTGTGATTACAACATATTTTGTGCCTCAAATGAAATATATCGTAAATTTAATGGCTGACCTTCAGTGGACCCTGGGAAGGGTGGCTAAACTGTGCCGAAAAACATGAAAATATGTCATGTTTGAGGCCTCCTAATTCCATGCACTGAGGTTCAACCATAGTTTTTTTCAAGCCATTTCTATAATAACCTGCACAAATTATTAAATAGGTTCATTAACTGTATGAGTAATGCTCACTGCTGCGAAAAAACTTCAGTTTTGTCATCGAAATATGATAAAAAGTGTACTTTTTAGGGGCTTGTATCTCAGTGTACTGAGAGTCAGTACAGAACTTGATGCCAGCATTTCAAACTAGAGTGTATGTCGTTTCCCAAACAAGTGACAAAACTATGAGCAATGGTTCTGCAGGCTCATAAAATGCACACGAGTACAAAATTGCATACGAGTTAACGACGCATCCAGTTAGTTGTATTCAAGTTATATGCTTTGTCTTGCATTTTGTTTTTACTGTCCTACTAGTCAGTTAGGCAACCATACCCTTGTTTTATAATGTCATAATGCTGCTTTTATCATAAGTAATTGAAATATGACTCAGTAATTGTTTGCTATCTCGGTAGTTTAGTGAAGAGAAAATAATTTTTGTCACTATAATGTACAACCTAAAATGGAAGAAAATAAGTCATTGTCAAACGAAAAACGCTATCTTAATTACAATATTTAAAACTATACCTAAAACACCTTCAAATAAGTGTTACAAATAACTTACGTTTTTACCGCAATAAAAAAATTTTTTTTTTTCACTTTGTTTCCTGTTTTAATAGTATCAAGGGCGGATACAGAAGAATCTTTTGGAGGGAGCACGGGAAATTGAATACCCCTCCCCCCCCCCGCCATCGATGTTTCATAAAGTTTTGACGACTTTATTTTTAAATGTGCGTGTTTTTTTATTTATTTATTATTATTATTATTTTTTTTAAAGGATTCCTTAAGGTCAATGAATTTACTTCTAAGTACATGAATATTTTGCACTAATATACTTTGAATGTGGACGGAATACATTTTTAACGTTTCAAGCCATTTAAATACTAAACCCAATATAATGTCACCAAGATGATAGACAATGAGCGGCTTTACCTAGGAACACTGTCATAATGATTATAACACCAAGGCAAGGTTATTAAATAAACCCATACCTCTGTTGAGTTTTTTAAAATTAATTTAATCATAACTTCATAACATATATAAGTTTCACTGAAGAATTCAGAAACTATTTCTGAGTGAATTTCAAAACAATTGTTGATTTGTTCTTAAAGCCATGATACAGTTGAGATAACATATTGATACTAAATGCCGTTTCTATTAAAAATCATGGTTTTTCTCAGAAACCATCACATGATTTCTTTTATTTTGCATCTTTTATTAGCTAAAAAAATCTATTATTTCGCAAATAGGTTCCCAGATCAAAAGGACTCTTTTAGGTGCGCCTACACATTTAAAAAAAATGTTAATCATTGATTCCATCAAAGAAGAATTAATGGACGAATCGCGATAATGCGGTCTCTTGAATTTGAAGCCAATGAGTTAAATGTATTCTGCAACTCTGGGCTCTGACTCCAGTAATACTTCTTTAGCAAACAAAAATGCTTTTATTCAAAATATGCTGTGTGTGTGTGTTTTGTGTTTAGCTACGTAAAAAAAGTGCAAAGGAAAGGTCAGTTAAAAAGATATAAATAAAATAGTGAAATTAATTAATCCTTTTTTGGGGGTGGGCACGTGCCCCCTGTGCCCCCCCTAAAATCCGCTACTGAATAGTATAAAGTATGCGAATAAGCATAATCACTCTTTTTGCAAGTCTATAACTCTTTTATGGCAAGTTTTTTACCATACTAGTTTTTTAAATGGTATCTGGAACATTTTATGTGATGATATACTACATGGAACAAAGCAATATTGTAATGATAAAATAATGGTTTAAAGGAAAATGTGTGAAAAATAAATACATTTTTTACATTTTTTTTAAAAAGAAGTTTGGAGGAACACTCTTTTTTTTTTTATGAAAAAGGTGATTGTGAGGTGAGAGCATAACCATCAAGAAAGTGTGAATTATATCAACTTAGTAATCTTGAGTTATGTGTAAATAAAATAAGGAATTGGAAAAAAAATGGATTTCATCCAAAACAGATTGTTTCTGAAGTTCAACTTAGAGAAAGTAGTCGAAGTCAAAAAAATATTTCTGCTGTTAAAGGCAAGGCCCTACTAACTAAAAGTGAGGCCCACGGCCCACAATGCTTTGGAGGTCCCCTCTAGCACTTTGAGACAACGCAAAATGATGTTAAAATAATGTTTACCATTTACTTAAAAGAGGATTTTTTATTATTTTCACAAAAACACATGACTATTTAATGCTATGCATAAGTTTTTTTAAAAAAAATTCGGAGCCCTCAGAAAGATGGGGCCCCAGGACCAAGCCTAGTTGGCCTGTGCCTTAATCAGTTCCTGGTTAAAGGTAAAATATGTTCATTCCATCGAATAAAATACAGTAAAATTATGACTGATATTCGAAACGATGAGAGATTTACAGTACGAATTGCTTAAAATAAGCCTATAATCAACTACTTGTACAACTACTTCTGAAATTAAATGCAGTGTAAAGTAAAAAATGCAAATTTGCATGAACTTTGTGTATTTTATTGTACCCCTCTCAAATTAAATCTCAATATTCACCATAGTGCCAACCCTGGGGGAAAGTTTAAATCCGGATACGTTGATTGAATTGAAAACTGAATAGTTCATTTTACTGTTTTGAAATACGCATTGTGTTCTTGAAAAGAACTGCCCAAGTTTTGTCACTTGTTTGTGAAAATACGCATACTCTACTTTGAAAAGCAGGTATCCATTTCTACACCGACCCTCAGTGCACTGAGATAAAGACATATGAGAACTGCACTTTTTAGCATTTTTCTGTACCAAAACTGCCATTTTTCTTGGTGCCATTTTTTTTTTTTTTTTTTACAAATCTGCGATGTAACTAATGAGGGTATTGAATAATTTTTACATATTTTTACACAAATTACGTATAAAAACCATGCTGGGGCCTCAGTGCATGGAACCGGGAAGCCTCAAACATGACACATTTTCACTTTCTTCGGTCCAGTTTAGCCACACCTGCCAGTGTCTACTGAAAGTCAGCCAGAAAATTTACAATGTATTTAAATTTAGGTACTAAATGTCATATTGTCAACACAAGAATTTTTTTGGCGGATGTTCAGTACACAGAAATAATCGAATTAAAAAAAACTCTGATTTGGAAAAACCTCTACGTCGGGCTCCACTTGATGAATTTTTACAGGTCACCAAAATTTTTTTGGATTAAAAGAAAAAATACGAGTTTTCTAAAATCTTTAAAAGAATCCACCATAAAAATTTGAGCAAAAAAGGTGTATATCCGAACACCCATTTCTGCCCGTTCTTATAAAAACTCACTCTTAAATTGTATCTCGTCAGCCACGGAAAAAGTAGTCCGATCGGCTATTTTTCACACAATCTTGCAACACTTTGAATTAAGGAGTATTCCTATAAAAACAAAATTGCACTCCTCATACAAGTTGATAAGGAAAGCAATGTGTTAAAGGAAAAGTAAACTTTTCTTTCTTTCTTTTTCTGCATTTTGGTGCATAAAATTCAACTCGTAAACTCACTCGAACACTCGAAACACTTGTACTCTAAACTTACTGGAAACACTCGTAAAAACTTCGACTTTAAAGCAGTACATTTGAGATATGGAGACAACTTTGCGTTCAAAACATTGGGACCGAATGAAAATTTCGAGATAAAGGAATATTCGAGTTGTAAGGGTGCAACATAATTTTAAGAACAAAGGATTTTTTTGCGAAGTCACAGCGACCTACTTCCCTTCGGGTCGCTCCTGGGCATTACTAATCATGCGTTAGCTCCAAGGCCCGACTAACTAAAAGTGAGGCCCGAGGCCCACAATAATTTGGAGGCCTCCTGAAGGCTATTATTTAAAAAATATGTGAATTTTTTGTATAGTTGTAAAGCAATGCATAATTCTTTAAGTAATTTGGGGCCCCTTAGGAGTTGTAAAGCAATGCATAATTCTTTAAGTAATTTGGGGCCCCTTAGGAAAAGGGTGCCCCAGGTCCAGGCCTAGTAGGCCTGTGAGGTAATCAGGCCCTGGTTAACTCTCCTGTATTTAAAATTTTTCATGAAGCTGACTACATTTTTTAATTTCTTCTCATTCGTATAGATGGCAGCAGCAGGAAAATATCGTTAAATTATTTTGTATTGAGATGCTTAGCATATGCAGTGGCGTAGCTAGGGAGGGGCGGAGGGGGCGGTCCGCCCCGGGCGGCACTTCTTAGGGGGCGGCAATTTAAGACTTTGGATGCGAAAAAATATAACGCGTTTTCCCAATAATTGAATCATGCTTTTGATCTACTACAGGAGGCAAAAAAAAAAGTCTTCGAATTGTAAGGTTTTTCTTGTAGACAGCTCAGCAGTATTGTTTGTTTTTTTCTCTTTCTTCGTCTGAAGCTACAGACTGAGGGAGGTGGTAGTGTGAAGTCAAGGGACCATGTTTTTTAGCCTACTTTCCCAGTAAAAGTCAGAAAAAGAAGAAAAAAGCACGAAAGAAGGCTTAATGCATCTTAAAAATGTCAAAAAAAAAAAAAAAAAAAAAAGTAAAAAAAGTTAATTTGAATTTTGACATCTTGAATTCAAATTGTTTTTCGCAATCACGAGTGTGTGTATGTAGGCATGTGTGTTTGTGTGTGTGTGTGGGGGGGGGGTGTTTGTGTGTACGGGGTATGTGTGTTTGTGTCTGTGTGCTGGCATAAGTATGGGGGGGGGGGGTATGTGTATGTGTGTGTAGGCATGTGTGTTTGTGTCTGTGTGCAGGCAGGAATGTGTGGGTAGTTGTGTGTATGTGTGTGTATGCATGCGTATGTGTATGTCGGCATATGTGTTTGTGTGTGGGGGGGGGTGTTTGTGTGTACGGGGTATGTGTGTTTATGTCTGTGTGCTGGCATAAGTGGGGGGGGGGGTATTGTGTGTGGGGGGGTATTTGTATGTGTGTGTAGGCATATGTGTTTGTGTCTGTGTGCAGGCATAAATGTGTGGGTAGTTGTGTGTATGTGTGTGTATGTATGCGTGTGTGTTTGTGTGTGTATGTGTTTGTGTGTGTAGTTGTATGTGTGTGTAGGTGTATGTGTGTATAGGTGTATGTGTGTATGTTTGTGTGTGTGTATGTGTGCGTGTGTGTGTGTAGTTGTGTATGTATGCGCGTGTGTGTAGGACATGGATGCAACCTGGAGACGGCTTTCGCTATAGGTGCAGCATCGTGAGGAGCCCGCCTGTCCACGGTGATGGTGCAGAGGGTGGCGGTGGGAAAATAAAATGATAGGACATCAAAAACAGTCAAATGAAAGCAATAAGCAATCGTGATTGCCCAAAAAAAAAAAAAAAAAAGAAAAAAAATCAAAAATAAATAAAATAATTAAATAAATACTGAAAAATTAAAATTGGAAAGTAGGGTATTGAGATGGGGAAAAATGTCTGTCTGTCTGTCGGTCCGTCGGTCTGTCTGTCTGTCCCCCCCCCCTAATAACTTTTGAATGAATTGTCCGGTTCGAACAGACTTTTTTTTGTTCGAAAGATCTCGGCGAGGACAACTCATTCCCATATTCCACTTTTTGATTTGAACTATTTTTTGTTCAATTTTGAACAGTTCAAAAAAACTTAACATTAGCGCCTACGGGGAAACTGAAAGTCAATGTAGATTCCGTAGTTGAAGGCTGATTTATTTCAAACAAATTTTGTTGGAAATAGCCCTTGACGCCAGACTCCGAGAATCTGGAGGCACCTGACTCCGACTCCGACTACTGTGCCCGACAATTAATCGGACTCCGACTTCGTAGCTTTGGCAAAAATTTATACACGGAGGACAAATTACTGACTCCGATTCTTGGATATTCGTCTCCGACTCCTTTATCCCAAAATGAGATTGACTCCGACTCCGCAGCTTTGGTTTTCACTCTGAAATAATTATTGTTGATATGATTTGTTTTTATTTTCACGCTAAAGTTTTAATTTAGGTATTCAGTTTTCGGCGAATAAACTCGAAGTCCTTTATGTTTCTACATAACGATATGCGCAGACGATTTTTTTTTTTTTGAAAATGAAAAGTATTTCTTTAAGTTGACATTTTATTGTTTTTATTTATTTTGGTAAGTGCATTAATTCATTTAAAAAATTATTTTTGGCAACAGGGGAAAAAGAAACGATTTTTTTTTTGTTGATATGATGTATTTATTTTAACAAGCTTATGAATTTTAATTATTATTCTTTCGTTTTGAAAGCTCTTAAAGAATTTTTTTTAAAGGGAAAAAAGTGTATTAGCTTCTTTGTTTAAAAAGTGCTGCTTTTTTTTTTACGCATCTAATTTTTTTTTAGATGTGTGAGGAATACTTTATTCCTAGAAATTAGCAAAGATATGTTTGAAACAATTTGCGATTTTAGCTATTTTTTGAGAATATTGATCAGGTACTAGAAAGTAGTATGGATATACGGGAAAGTAGGCTCGTATAGTTCTAGACAGAACTTCTTGCTTCTTTTCTTTTTCCTATTAAAGTAAACTATTACGGAGGAAACAATCAATTTCATAACCTTTCGTTACATGATGAAGCTACCACTTGATTTTAAGTAAGTTCCTAGGAAACCACCCTTTATTTATTTCAAAAAACAACACTTTTTTGAAAGGAAAATGCAACGAGAGTAAAAGGAGAGAGGTCTCAAATGGTGACCGATTTCTTGCTCATTTTCAGGATAGCATTATCTGTTTCAACAATTGCTTTGATTGGTCATTGACTACAAAATTTTCACTAACACAGAATGAATTTTATGTTCGTTTTATTAAAAGATTTATTCACAACTCGAATAATAATTGCTTGTACTACTGTATTATATCAACTAATTCCTTTATACAATGATTTTCACATTTAGTCATTCATTTTAAGGAAACGTTTTTAATTAGTAAAACGGTATCTAGGCAAAGCCTTTCACATCTCGACCTCTATTAGTGAAAAAAGAATCATCCAAATTTGGTAATATAGCAGTACCGGATCTAGGGAAGGGGAGGGCGTGAGTCTTGCTCGTACCCTGGGTGGCAACTTCTGAGTTTGTCAAACATTAGGTGAGTAGCTCGAGCACGGATTCAAAAGAGAATTATAACCCCCTTTGAGAAACCAAATTCTCTCCCAAACTTCCTCCCCCAACCAAACCCCCTGAACGCTCTCATAACGTTGTCCGTCAAACAACGGCTAAAGTCGCGTTTTTAGGACGTCGTTTTCAAAAAGTTACGAGGGGAGACGGAAAAACCATCTGACTTCCCAACATTTTTGAAAACATTTGGAAACTTATGCCGTCAAAGATAGCCTACAATTGCGTTTTTGAAACTTCGTCATCGAAAAATTTCCTGAGAGCTCCTGAACGTTCCCTATTTTCTGAAACGTCATCAAAAAAAAAAAAAAAAATTGATTTCAAGTTTGAAAATATTTTGGGAGGAAAATCCAGTCTTTGTTGGAGTTAGAGAAGCCCTTATACCAAAAGATACAGATTACATATGCGTGTTCAGTTTAGTTGAAAAACTTTCCAGACAGCAGCGCCGAATCTTTCCCAATCTCTTCACGTATCCATTCAATTTCGGTAAATTTCCTTAAGAAGTCCCGACCCCCTAACGTCAGCAAAAAAAGCATACAACTGATTGTTTAACTTAAAATCTAGAGGGAGCTTCAAACCTCTTTTCTATAAGCGTTACTAAAAATTCTTAAAATTCCGAATTTTGACTTAACTTTTGGAATGTTTCGGTGGGGCTCTAAATTCCTTTTTGTTTTTCTGCTGCAAGAAAAATAAGAAGCAAAAATACTTTTCACTCTTTATTGTGTCATTTATTTCCCATCATAAAGTGCGGCAAATTGAGGAGCCGCCCCGGGCGGCAGAAAGTGTAGTTACGCCACTGAGCATATGTAATTTTTTCTTCTCTCCAAATCTTAGTAAATATAATATATACTGTAAAAGTACTTACTTTCGCGAAATTGTAATTTTCGCGAGTCCGACGCAAACGCGAAAATTTAAATCTCGCGAAATATTCTAACTGCACATAATAGATAATCAAGATAATTTGGTTCTGTTCAAATAGAGTTCGCACAATTTTCAGCCTGAGAAAACGTCAATAATTTTGTTTTCGCGAAATTATGGCTCAAAAACGTGATTTTGCAGTACAAAGCTTCAAAGGAACACAGGAACAAACACAAAAGGGCAGCTACTAGCACTTGCTACCACCATACTAAGGAAACATGACCAAATTTCTGAAAAAGAAGACCTATCATAAAAGTTAAAATCAAATTCAATAAAATTAAAGAAATTGCACCATTATTAGACATTAATTTCTCCTAATTAGTTCTCAGAGGACCACGATTAGTTGATTGAGCAAATAACATAAAATACAATGGGAAAGACATAGCAATAGTGTTGCTTTCTACTTCCTTTTACAAAAAAGGAAGCATTGCATTCGCGAAAAAATTTTCACTCAAAAATCGACCTTAATTTTCATTTTACTCAACCCCGAATGAATGTTGAGCTTTTCTTTCGATTCGACCACACGTGAATAAGTGCCTAAGAACGTATAGACACGCGAAATATCCATTTTGATGATTACCGAATTAATTACAACGAGGTTTCTCGTGACATCTGTATGTGCGTATGTATGTCGCATTTACTTAAGAACGGTATGTCCTAAAAAGTTGAAACTTGGTACGTAGACTTCTAATGTGGTCTAATTGTGCACCTTCCCTTTTGGTTGCAATCTGGTGTTTCTAAAGGGGTCTTTTGCCCCCTTTAGGGGAGAAATCATTGTTGTAAACTCAAGTGGTGTTATTATTTGGCGGACACTTGGCGATATATCGCCAGTCTTTCGGTCGCCAAGTATTGTCGCAAACTTGGCGACAAATTTGTTGATTTTTTTTAAAAATCTGATTTCAATTTGGTCACTGTTGGTGATATTTAAAAAGTAAACTATTGAATCACATTAAAATTGCAAGTAATGGAGAAATGATATTACATTGGAGTAAAAGGAAGTCATGTGATGCATCAGCTCGTTTTATTTTACTTTTTAACTAATATTACTTATTTTCAACCACTTAAAATGAGACGGTTCTCATGAAATGAGACTCTTCTTACAGAATATTTGTATAATTTTAGAATTTCTTTCACTAGACTACGTATTGAGAGCCAAAAAATGCTACTAAAGTGAACTCTTAAATAATAAAGATTAAATATGCATTCAAATACCTTCCCAGTAAATGTGACCTTCCATGTACGTTAAAGGTGACTGGTGTAGGCTTAATATTTTGTGATCCCAAAGTCCTCCAAATTCGCATTGACCTCTTATCCCGCGCCGTACGGTGATCGGCGATGCTGTATGGCAGCGGTCGGCAACCTAAACTTGACTGAAGATAGACTTTCTAAGTTTGGTGAATACAAAGATCGACTGGTTGGGGGGGGGGGGGATACACCATAGACTTAAACGGCTGTGTTACACACAGAGTTGAGACTGTGCTGCCTACAAATTGCAGGTTAACTCTTATCTAAAAGGACTTTGATATTTATTAAATAGTTGCCTTAAACTGCTAAAATAATGTTATGGGAACGTTATTAACTCAGATCAAAATATTTTCAGACAACAGTGCTGCTTGTTTTAAAATTGATAAAAAATCCTGTAAGTATAAGTGATACATATTTTTTCCAAATAACTATCGATTTCAACGCTAAACCCAGAGTTGCGGAATCAGAAGAAAAATGACAGACTCCGGAAATTTTAGAACTTTCAAACTCCTGATTAAACTTAATTTTGTACCATAAAATAATGCTTAAAATAAATGGCACTCTGACTGAAAGCAAAATCCAAAGTTTGGCCACGATCGACTGGCCCCGAGATCGACCGGTCGATCGCGATCGACGGGTTGCCGACCGCTGCTGTATGGTAATTCTAAAGTGCCGTACTGATAGATAGGGAATAGTTTAGTAAAGTCTAGTGTGCTTATTAACTCTTGCAATGATAAAGAAAATTCATTAAAATAAATTAGATTGAAACATAATTATTTTTTAAATTTCGATCCTTATTCCGAAAAAACTTTTTTCACAACCTTAATGGGCAATGCCACTATCACGAGTGGGATAATCAAAGTCGATAATTTCACCGATAATTTGTTTTAGATCTAAACATTTTAATTTTACAGGAGTAAGCACATATTTTAATCGTTACATTTGATACAAAAATACTCCCGACACAGTATTATTTTTAACCCCCGACACACAAAGGAAGGGGGTTATAAGTTTGACCTGTCTGGTGGCACTCTAGCGCCTAAACGGATGGACCGATTTCGAGGAAAAACTTTTTTTATTCGAAAGGAGAGTTGACCAGGAGTGTTCTTAGCTAGGTTTGCATCTTCGGATGACATTAATTAACGAAGATATTAATTAAAAACCTCTAAAAGGTTTTTTACGACTTTTTGCAGTGAAGACGTATTTAAAAACCTAAGAAGTACCAATATAAAGAGTAATTTTTTCTGCGTCTGATAGAATGTGTTTGGATTTTCCATGCCATATAGAATTCGAATTGTAATGTTTTTTAAAAACAGATTTTAAATGCGTCGTAGCCTTTATTCAAGCGATTGGTAACCGAATTCATTGTTGGCTGACAACAAAGAGTAAAGAAATATGCAATTTTTGTAATTTCTTTACTCTATAGATGATACATAGAGTAAAGAAATAAACACTTTACACCATAGAGTACAGAAATGTAATTTCTTTATTCTATGGGCTGACAAGAACATTAAAAGCAATTATTTAAAATTTTTATCTGTTGCCAGTTTCTATTTGTTAACGAATAAAATACTTGTAAATGATTTTCAATATTATAAGGCTTTAAAAATAATTTTCATTTTTCCCTCTTGATTCTACATTTGAGACTCAGTCGGGTTTTTTTTTTTTAAATAACTTTAGTTATTTGTTATTAAATGACTTTGTTACTTAAAATTTAATTCATTTGCATGAGTTACGTGTGGGACATCTAAAGTCAACCTCTTGCAGTTTATTGATGCATGCATTATTTAATATTTTTGCTTTATTAATATAGCAATGACGAAACAAATTGTAGGCTTTGACAGCTAAGGTTCCAACATAAAGAAAACATATCTCATTTTTTAAGAAATTATTATTTAAACCATTGAAAAAAAAACTTGTCTCGGGACTCCAAAGTGAATAATATTATTAAAACACCAGGTTAACATCCCCCAGAAAAATTCCTGTCTGAGCTAGTGCTAGGGGACATTTCAGAAACCCTTGCTCGACACGTATGGTGACTACCATTGCTTTGAATCGTATATTTCTAAAATGCCTTTCGTACATGTCTAAAAGAATTCTTTGTCTTTATTCAGATTTTACTGCAAGATGTAGTCTTTTGTGTACTAATGCTTGTCGGTGGAATAGCTACGATAGCGTATCACCGAGCAGAAGGTGGAAAACAAACGGAACTCCTTATAGCAGCGGTAAGATAATGAAACATCTAGCCGAAAATGTCATTATTTATTTTATATCATTTGTCTTTTGACTAGTGCTTAATTCCGTCAACCATTTTCGCCAAAATTTCACCGATCGCGCGATGGACTGCCAATGATTTAGTCGTCAAACGTACTCTACTCATTTTGTAAAACCTTTCATATGAAGATTTTTTGTCCCACGCTCAGCAAGATTTTACTATTTTAATTTTAATTAGACGAAATTTCTGTACCTCACGGCCAGAAGGACGCAAGTCACATTATGGTAATTTTACAGGAGAGAAAAAAAACTTTTTTCTGGCGCATGCAAAGGATGGGACGCGCGCTCTTTTAACCCTGGTAAAAAATTGAAAAGGATGTTTTTTTCCCCCTTTTCTTTTTTTTCTTTTTTTTTTACGAATTACGTTCACATGGCTCGATGCAGAATAAACTTCTACATACAATGCACTAATAAACGGAATATCGAAAGTTTTGGACTTACGACCGTCTGGCTCTGAGCTAGAGTTTTGGTTTTTGACAAAATGGTGGACGGAATAATACGTATGTGCTTTTTTACTTTTAAGTTGCTCGTAACAATTATTCACTAGCCACTGTTCGCAACAGACTTGTAAAACTGGAACTCATTTTCGATTGATGCTAGTAATTTGTTTTGTTGTTTGCATATAATGCAAATACATATATATTTTAAAAATATTTTAAGTTTGGAGATGAATTAGTCATTTTTTCAAGTACAGTAGACCCTCGTTTTACGCGGGGGCTACGTTCCACGGCAATGCCGCGTAAATTGAGACCTAATACTAGTGTTAAAATAGGGATTTGGCTCCGTAGGTAACAAAATACTTCATTCTAGTGATGACTAATTGTAGAATGAGTTTAATGTGTACTTACATTGATTTTTATGCACATCATGCGCAAAGAAAACATAAATTACTTTCGTGTCCTGTTTATAAAGAGGAGCTGGCTATGATAGCCTTTGGCACACTGTTATAACCAGGGGTTCCAGACGAGTGAAAATATTCCCTCTAAGGTGAAAGCATAGTGCCTAGAGCAGAGGAGCCGAAACAGCATGCAATCGCAAAAAAGACTCAGTGCGCACGCGCTTTTGCCTTAGACATATATTCAACCACCTCAATATGGCGGACAAATGATGGTTGCGTTTGTGTGTCTTTCACATTGAATGAAGTACACTATTGGATTTAAACACAATTTTTCTTGGATTAATTATCCGAAATTAAAAGTAAGTACAGCTTTTGATCACTTTGTAGCTTTTAGGACTTTCAAACATAGTTAAGTGGTTAAAAGTGCATTTATTGCTTTTCAGTTACCGTTACTGTCTTTTAGTTTCCGTTAACCGTTACTATCGTGAAATTTCCATCATTCAAAACGCTACTAAAAATATCTGTCATTATTTTCTTGAGTACTCGATAAGCAGCTTTTAATAATCACCAAAAAAAAAAAAAAAAAAAAAAAAAAAAAGCTATAAGATATCAATAATCAACAAGTGAGAATCTTAATAAAAATGCTTCTTGTGCTAAGTAGATTATAACAGAAAGCTAGCGAAAAAAAAAATCTCTCTCAGTCTAGCGTTTTTTTTTGACTTTTTCATTCAAGCGTTAGAATCATTTCCTGTTAGCGGTTAATGTCTGGATAGCGTTATAAATTTCTTTTGTTTTTTTAACTATCGAAAAACTTCATGTGCATTTTATTTTGTTACTCTTGATTAACGTTTATGAAACGATTTTGTTTTTCCGTAACTGTAATATCCCTGAATATTTTTGGCTCTTCATGTAAATAATCCATAAGTACAGCTATGCTTCATTTTCGGAATGCGTCAAGGTTTTAGTAAATGTATAATTTCTCACATTATTTAAATAATTACTCATCTTTAAATTATAACGATTTGTGACAGATCTTTGATACCAAGTAAAGGGGTAGATATTTATTGTTTTATTAATTCTTAACATTACTTTTTGTAAAAAAAAAAAAAAACCCTCGTCAGAACTCTGAATTTTTCACATGTCTTTAATGGCCCCAGAGTTATTATTAATATTATTTATTTTATGAATTTTTAAGAAAACGATAAAGATTTCACTGGTTCGCAAAGTTTTCCATTTGCTTTTACCGCGCCCGTGAGTCAAAAGAAGCTGAGAAACACTGAGTTAGAGCAATGAGCACTTCTTAACTATGTTGAAAACTCTGAAATATGATCAAATGCTGTAATTACATGTTTTAATCATTTCCAGTATCGAGTTCAATGTGAAAAATGTCCAAAACGAAGAATATCATAAATCAAAACAAAACTTGGGGGAAAAAAAAAAAAACACACACAACTGTATTCAAAAACGCACACAATACGGGGGAGGGGGGAGGAGGATCTATAGTAAGGGTGCCATTTCTCTCTCCAAAGGTTCCTTTTTTTCACTCCGGCTGTCTATTTTTTAAAAGGTGCCTGTTTTTCACCCCATTTAGAGGTGTGATTTCGGCTCCGTATTAGGTGTCGCTGGTGAACAAGCGTTTCTCCCCTGAAAGTTGCCGAATGCATCCTGTAGTTTTAACAGTGCAGTCATTAAGAATTTTTCTCTAATTCCTTGTAGAGTATTAACGTTTCCATGATCACTAGTGTCATTTAAATGATAGAATCTTCCTTCACTAACAAACCAGAAAGATCATTTCTATTGTCAAGGAATGGCTCAAAATTTTCATTGTGAACGTTTTTGGTTGTGCAACACCGACGTCAGTATGCTCGTTGGTTTTAGCCTCCTTTGTCACTCCTAAAAGCTCTTCTGCCAGTGAGTTCTGAACTGTGTGCCTTTAATAACTTTACTTCTGGAAAGAGCTCTGGAACCAATCGCATAAAATATCTCCAGTGGCCCAAGCTCGATTATTAGCACGCTAAAATGCAGTTGATTACACGTAATCTGCAGTCTTTAGGAGAATGGATTTTGAAACAGAGGAAAATTTTATGTGTTTGCATTGCCGCATCCGCGGAAAATAAAAAAATGGTGTAAAATCTTAAACCGCGTATAATCGAAACCGCGTAAAATAAACCCGCGTAAAACGAGGGTCTACTGTACATTTTTTTTTAAACTCATTTTCGTAAAGTAAATTGTTTATCAACTATTTTAATTAAAAGCGTTCGCTCTGTAACCTTATGGCATACTCAAAGTTTGCTAAAACCATGTGCTAAAAACTATTAAACTTATTCTAAATAAGAACCATTGTACCCACTACAAAAACAGGAATAGGTAAAGAATGGTAAAATTTTTGGTTTATTCTAAGCCAGACCCGTCATTTAACTGGGTCAGCTGGGAAGGGGGTCAGTTGCTCCCCCCCCTCTATGGATTTGAAAAATTCATATTTTTACATTTAAATGAGAATGGGTTTTGTTGTATTACCGATCAAATTTGCATTATATACACACCGTTTGCATCCCCCTGGAAAAATTCGAAATGATGGGCCTACTCTGAGCAAATTCATTCCTTGCTATCAAAAACGAAAAAGGTTATCGAATATACTGAATAATTAATTGATCATTATGATCTTTTTCTACGATTAAGCTGTTGTTTTTTAAATTAAAGCTGACAGATTTTTAAGGAAGGCATAAGAAGTTGATTTCAACCTCTGTACACTGTTAAAACTACAGGTTGCGTTTGGCACCTGTCAGGGGTGAAACGCTTGTTCACCAGCGGCACCCGATAGAGAGCCGAAATTGCACCCTTAGCAAGGGTGAAAAACTGGCTCCCTTTACTGAACGTGCACCGTAGGTGAAAGATGGTACCCTAGGTGAGAAAAATGGCACCTTTATTGCTTCCTATAGAGATTCCCCCTCCCCCCCGTGTTGTGTGCGTTTTTGAATACAATTGTATTTCATTTATTTTGATTTATATATATGAAGGCATTTGATCGCATTTCAACTTTCGAACATAGTTTAGAAGTGTTCATGACTTTAATTTGTCTGTTCGTGCACTAACTTTCTTATATTCACACTTGGATTGCTCAGTAATTAATATGTTGTTGACAACTTTTACTGCATGATCCGTATCGAAAATGAACAGGGAAGGTATTTATCAATTATTTGCCGGAACAACCAGAAATATTAGGTAACATTAGATTAGAATCATGGGAAAATAAAAGCGTTTCATAAACGTTTAAAATTTTAATCGAGCGTAACATATCAATACTTATTATAAGATTCTATATTTGAGTATCCTTATGCGTACAATATAAATACTAATTTAAAAACCCTTCTTTCCAATGTCAAGTTTTCCGTCAGATTAAAAATACAAGAAGTTCTGTCTAGAACTAGACGAGCCTACTTTCCCGTATACCCATACTACTTTCTAGTACCTGATCAATAATCTCAAAAATAGCTAAAATCGCAAATTTTTTCAAACATATTTTTAAAATACTTTAAGCTGATTTCTAGGAATAAAATATTCCTTACTCATCTAAAAAATTAGATGTGTAAAAAAAAAAACGAACAAATAAAATCGCAGCAACTTTTAAACAAAGCAGCTAATACACTTTTTTCCATTAAAAAAAATCTTCAACAGCTTTCAAAACGAAAGAATAATAATTAAAATTAATAAGTTCATTAAAATGAATACATATTTAAAAAAAAATCGTTTCTTTTTCCCCTGTTGCCAAAAACATTATTTTAAATGAATTAATGCACTTACCAAAAAAAAAAAAAAAAAAAAAAACAATAAAATGTAAACTTATAGAAATAATTTTGTTTGTCAAAAAAAAAAAAAATCGTCTACGCATATCTTAATGTAGAAACATAAATGACTTCGAGTTTATTCGCCAAAAACTGAGTACCTAAATTGTAACTTTAGCGTAAAAATAAAAACAAGTCATATCACCAATAATTATTTCACAGTTAAAACCATAGCTGCGGAGTCGGAGTCAATTTCATTTTGAGATAAAGGAGTCGGAGTCGAATATTTAAGAATCGGAGTCAGTCATTTGTCCTCCGTGTATAAATTTTTGCCAAAACTACGAAGTCAGAGTCGAAGTCGGGGAGTCGGAGTCCGATTAATTGTCGGGCACAAGAGTCGGAGTTGGAGTCAAGTGCCCCTAAATTCTCGGAGTCGAAGTCTGGAGTTTGGCGTCAAGATTTATTTAGAACAAAATTTGTTTGAAGTAAATCCGCCTTCAAGTACGGAGTCTACATTGACTTTCAGTTTCTCCGTAGGCGCTATTGTTAAGGGATTTGAACTGTTCAAAATTGAACGGAAAATTGTTCAAATCAAAAAGATATTTTATATATAAGTTTTTCAACAAAATCTTTTTGCTACAAAGCTTGTTTGAAGCAAATTCGCCTCACAGTTCGGAATTGTCTTGAATTTCCCCGTAGGCGCTAATGTTAAGTTTTTTTGAACTGTTCAAAATTGAACAAAAAATAGTTCAAATCAAAAAGTGAAATATGGGAATGAGGTGTCTTCGCCGAGATTTTTCGAACAAAAACAAAGTTTTTTCGAATCGGACTATTCATTCAAAAGTTATTAGGGGGGGACAGACAGACAGACCGATAGACCGACAGACAGACAGACCGACAGACATTTTTCCCCATCTCAATACCCTACTTTTCAATTTTTAATTTTTCAATATTTATCTAATTATTTTATTTATTTTTGACTTTTTTTTTGTTTTTCGGTATATTTTTAAGATGCGTTAAGCCTTCTTTCATGCTTTTTTCTTCTTTCTCTGACTTTTACTGGGAAAGTAGGCTAAAAAACGAGTAGATAACTACATTCTCTTCATGCAATAACGCCTAATAAGAAAGATACGTTAACCAAAACACGATGTGAAACTCATGAGTCAAACATTGATTGAGAGAGATTTCTTTTCACGCGGTCCCCCCCCCCCCCCCCGCACCTTTGCTGCTCTGGTCGTTTCCACTAGTGATGTGCCGGATCGTTAAAAAAGTAGATCTACGGATACGGATCTGGATCATTAGTGTCAAGATCCGCGGATACGGATCTCAAAATGTTTTTGCCCAATTCAACTATCCAAGTGTATAATTTATTACGGAAGGTATTCCCGTCACTATAATAACACTGTTTCTTCAAAAAATATCATCTATGGCGAAAATATAATAAAGACTATGATTTACTCTTTGAAGAAATCTCCGTTAAAATTGAGGGAGAGTTGGAAGGAACGGGTCCGCGCAGCATTAATGCTTAGATAGAATGTGAAAAATTATTTCTATCTTGCTCGGTAGATGTAGGATACAGGAGCAAGAATGCAAAGCTGCTACTGGATAGGCTAGAAATAATTTTTCGCATTTTATTTCAGAATAAATGCAGCGCTGACCCATTCCACCCAAATTTCTCCGACCTACGAAATAACAGAGCCAGGAACACCTTTACAAACAGTAAATAGAGACTTTTGTCTCACTTTTTTTGAAGGACGCCGGGACAAACCAGAATGAAGAAAAACAGAAACCCCATATCAATAGCAAAACTAATATTAAACTAAAAATTAAAAAAAAAAATCTCTCAGAGGGCCATTGGTTTCTGAAATGATACCTTATAATTTAAATAGGCAATAAAACATAATTTAAATGGAATTTATGTCTTTTATTCAAATATTTAAAAAAATTTAGAATAGAAAAGATCCGTTTAATATCTGTCAAAAAAGTAACGGATACGGATACAGATCTTTATTTTTCCTCGGATATCCGCGGATACGGATACGGATATCCGGAACATCACTAGTTTCCACTACGTAGTTATTTCATTGAGAAGAAATACACATTGGCATATAGGCTGCTCACGTCGATGCAGTTTTATTCCTGAATTAGCTATTCAATTACCAGCTGATTTAAACGTTTTTATTTTTAATGTTGTTGTTGTTCAAGATAGTACTGATAGATAGTCTTGGTAACAGTTTTGCAGGATATAAGTAGCAAGATATTAAATGTTTAATAAGCTAAACGGAACAATAAGCAGTTGTCAACATACTTTAATCACTTTAAATATGTTCGAAAGCTCTAAGAGCTACAAAATGATCAAATGCCTTCACTTACGCGAGATTTCGAATATTAATCCACGAAATTTTCAGTTTTTTACTTCATTCAATATGAACGTAAATTTCGTTGCAACTTCCTTCGTTCGCCATTCAAACTGAAGTTGTAGTTGAACGATAAGTTGAGCGCATGCGCAAGGAGTTTATCTCCTATTGAATGGTTTTTTAGCACTTTTTTTAACGTCGTTCACCCACTGAGGAACCAAAAGCACCTTAATGACACTTCCTAGCCTATGTTGCACCTTGAGGCACCGTTTTTTCACCCTAGGGTGAAATTCTTTACCCTTCTGGCACTCCTGGTTTTAACAGTGTAATACTATCATCGTTTTAGAAGTACTTCTTAGAACAAGAAAAAGTTGGTTATTCATAAAATTTGTGTTTGTGCGAAGATTGACACATTTGTGTATATCTTTTGGATGATTCGATAAATTTATTGAACTGTAATATTGTGTTATAGCTCGCTGGGTTAGTTTTACGAGCTATAATAATCATTCCTTAGATGGCGAGAATTTCCATCATTTACACATTTTACAGAGGCATACTTGACCTCAAAAATGTTAACGAGCTTAATACGCCAGCTGTACTCTGTTTAGCGAAAATACAGAGAAGTCCTGCTGTATTAAATAGCAGTACAACCAAATATCCGTTTTAATGAAATACATTTTCAGTCCTAATTTTAAAAAAATCCATTTTATTATTTTTATTCCATTATAACAAACAAAACTTGCGGTCCCTTGCAATTCGTTGCAACAGGATTTCACTGTACAGACCGAAGGTAAACAAATAGGTTGTCTAAGGATTTGTCAGTTTTATTAGAGATTTCCCCTGCAATAAAAAGTTTACTTCGTCTGCTTGGTGCTGATTTGTTATTGTCCACGCCAAAAAAAACACGTGACTGTCTCCTCCAAATAAAAAATTTTCTTTATTTGCACCTATTTTAACTTTTCCGTCAACGCAATATAAAACCTGACAGCCCACCCCATTTTTTCCAGATCTGTATTTCATTGAAGAACTAAGAATTCTCTACACATATTAAATAAAAAATAAATAACTTTGCATGCTTGAATGTGAATGAGTTCTTGAGTTTGGAGCAGTGTTTTATTTTAATACATGTTTTTAAATTTTTTCCAGGGGATTTCTTTATTCTGCAGCGTTTCTTCCGGTGTAGGAGTCTATTACTCATACAAAGTGTATCAAGGTCAATAAATCATCTAAAAGAACTTATTATTTAATGTTCCTCTTTTCACTATGTACATATGCATAATGATACATCCTAGTGAACAATAATTATGTGGTCAAATAAAAAGTATTACGAATAAAAAACATTTTGTACATGTTTTGATATGTACTACTTCTTTTTACAATAACATATTGCACATGGTTTGGTGTGAATTTACATTTTTACGATCCCACAAGCAAGGTGTTAATGACTGAAACAGTTGACTGAAATCAGTGACTGTAATCGCGGTTTAAATCAATTTCTTTTTTTCAATGGGGTTGTTTCCTTCAGTCAAAAGTACTACTTTTAGTAACTGAAATTGATAGAATAAGCAAAGAAAATAACATGGACCCAGAAAATTCTTTCATTTTCCCAACATATTTTTATTTTTTTAAAATTTCGCAAACAAGGCGTGGTCTCAATGACGTCACAAATGATGCTCTTTGGCGCATTTTGTACCGCGTTTCCACGCTATAATAATCAAGAAGCGAATTAAAATTGCGCTCTACGCTTGCTATCAACCCTATCGTTGCCAGTACACGTGAGTAAACATGCGAATTAAATATTTTGCTCTGTGAATGGCAACACAGAATGGCATTTCATCATTTGTGATGTCATCGGCAGAAGCGTAAACAATGAAAGCGCACCAATTTAAGTATTTTTTTAAAAATATTAAACTTAGTTAAATTACTTAAAAAATGGTTAGATCACATGTTTTCTAAGCATGTTCTTTCAGAAAAAAATACTTTTAAAATTTCGGAAACGACCCCATTGACTGACTTAGGTTTTGATGATCTGTTCTTCTTCAATCTCCATTTTCGCATTATGGGGGAAGGTGAAAAAATTCCAATCAAAGACTTCTTAAGAATTTTTACAACATAAGCACAAGTATATAAAGATTCTAGAACTTGAGCAATAAAATACTTTTTAAATTTCTTAACAATGTATTTAAATAGCACGCAATCACTTGAGATATTGTTTTTGAACATAAGCTGCGTGGAATGGAAGTTTGATCAGACTGGTTTTCAATTTATTTAGTCAGCTCTGGCGTTGTCTAGTGATTGCATGGAATGACTTGTATTAGGCAGTTAGCAAATGATAATTTCATTATCGATAGCATGCTTTACAGTTTCATAGGTCAGCTTGCTTGCCTGCCTTTTCAGATTCCTTGCAAAAAGTTTGAACTATTCCTTAAAGATTGTGTCTTCCATCCAATCGGATTTAGTGCAACCATAAGGAACTCCATAACATAAGGATTTCAGAATATAAAACTTTTGATAAAATGAACAACTTACTTCAGAGAATAACTTTTAATGAGAAAAAAATGTTAATTCCACAGCCTATTTCATTAAGCCTAATATTATACCCATTCCACCCCACTTAAAAATGTCAACATATTTCTTAAAATCTATGGAATTTTTCTTTTCTGATTTTTTCAGTTGACAAAATAGAATTTCTTTAATGAAAATAACAGCAAAAGAATGTTGTCTAAATTCAAACAAAATCCTGAAAACAAAGTTTCAACGATATCAGTTAGTTTTGATTTTTTGCAATATAACTTACAAGGAGGCTGCCACTAAACTGACTGTTTCCATTCAGTTTTTTCTTGAACCAAAATAAAGTCAAACTATTGTAAATAACATAAATATTTTTATTATTTTTCCAAAAATATTTTTCTTTTCTGGAACTTGAAAGATTAATAAACTACCCATTCCACCCCACATACCCATTACACTGCATCTGACCCTATTAATAAATTGAAAATTGAATTCTGAAAAAAAACGTTTGTAAAAGCAGCATAATATTTGAGTTGGTGCAAGCTTTTCCAAGTTTAGCAAAATATGTTTTGAACAGTGTGACTGTTGTAGTTCTAACTACAGGTGGAATCCCTAAAGCAAATATCATCACAGTTAGAAAGTGATTTAAAGCTATTAGTTTCGACTAGATACCCTTCCTATAAAATGCAAACAAAAAAGCTTCTTTTTGGACTGACAGAGTTGCAGTTTCTAGTCTACAAGCACCCATGATGGCCGAATCGAAATGGGTAAGTATTTCAGTACCCCATTAAGAGTTGCGCTATGATCTACGTGCGAAGGTTAAATTCATTGAAATTTAGTATTTAGGATATTAATTGCGAAAGTTAAAAAATAATTATTTTTGCTCTTTTCATGCAAATGTAATTTCTATGTTTTGAAATTGTTTAAAATTTTATTTTATTTATTACAATTTAAAAACAGACAACAGTACTTTTAAAATGGCATTTACAAAACGTAAATTTAATTTAAAAAAAATAAAACAGGAATCTGATAATAGTTTTAGTAGCGTAATGAGAATTTTTTTTATTAAAGGGGATTTCATCCATTTTCTAAATTCACGCAGATGGATAGGTAGATATAGAGAGATATAAATCGAAAGATGGAAAATAAATAGAGATAAACAGAAAAATAAAGTCATTTATTTTATTTGCTAGGGTGTGACATTTTTCCGAATAAATTTGTACTATATTCCGGGAATTTTAAATCTTGTTGCTTAATTTTCATATGCAGGGTGTCCGAAAATTCCTCAACACATTTTAAAAAATCATACAGAAGCAACAAATTGTCGTATAAATATGCGGTTTGCGCAGGGTGACCAGATTTTTTTTTCCACAAAAGGCAAGAGATTTTAGGCAACAGAATACTTAAAAATATATATTAATAAAAAATAGAAAAAAAAACCATTTTGTTAACGGTTTGTGCTTATTACAAAGAACAGAAATAAACAGAAAAAAAAATTAAATAAAATCAAAAACCCGACTGCGTAGAACCAAAAAAAAAAAAAAAAACTAAAAGGAAAAAAATATAAGCCCAGAAGTTTAGAATGTTATTAAGTATTACTGAATTACTACACCAATGAAATAGTTTTATAATCGATACACACATAAGACAAATCATAAATTGAAAAGCAGAATAGAAGGGTCAACAGTCGAGGCCCATTCAAATTTTACGGGGTTTCTTGATTAGTCAAAAAAGAATTAGCCCCGACTGCTGATTCTTCTACTCGGCTTTTCAATTTATGATTTGTCTTATGTGTGGATCGATTATAAAACTATTTCAATGGTGTAGTTATTCAGTAGTACTTAATAACATTCTAAACTACTGGGTATATATATTTTTTTCTTTTTAGTTTTCTTGGTTTTTACGCAGTCGGGTTTTTTGTTTTTACTTAATAATATTTTTTTACTTTACACATTTTAGTTAATTTTCATCGACTAAGTTACTATGATTATAAGGCGGTAAATTTCGCAATCTTGTCATTTTATTGAGAGAGCTCCTATCGTGAGGATTATTAAGTAACTTGCGGTGGTCTAAACTACTGATTATTAGTCCCTCTAGGGACCTAACTCGGCTTAAAGCTACATGTGCTTGACCTTCAGCAAAAATGCGCGAACTTAAGTCAACCACAGCTATATAAACAGCCTTTATAACTAACTCATGATGACGCGAGCTCAGAAGCGTCGTCAATCAAATCTTTATCGCAAAACTAAAAAGTCCATCAAGAAAGTACACATCGCAAAGTGCAGTCCCCTGAATCACGACAGAAACAAATACAACATGAAAATCGAATAAGTTGATTTAGTAAACAAAAAATTCAGGCAGTGAAAACGCTGCCTGCATTTGTCGCAAAACGGGACATTTCTGCGTCCCGACACAATGTGCGGGGACAACGGGATAGGCTGCCTGAAAATGGGACTGTCCTCTTCAAAACGGGACGTATGGTCACCTTTGATTACACTTCACTGGTTCACAAATTTTTTTGCCTTCATTCGTGTGAAATTGTGGTACATTGCTAGCACTGAAGATCTGAAAAGGCGAGTTACCCAAGTAGGTTTAACTGTGTCTGCAGTCCATGCTGGGTAGAACAAGGGATTAACTTGAGTAGGGAGACTATTGTACCTTGGCCCACTTCTAAAACTTTTTGGTTTTCAAAAACAGAATGTGTGATTTTTATGGTTTCTAGTTATTAAAATTTAACTTCAAGCCTTTTTGCCTAAGTAAAAAATATTTCGGATTATAAAAAAATATTTTTCTATTTTTGTATATTTTTCACAAATTTTATGTAATTGGTCCATGGTACATGATGCTCGTGTACCTCGAGACAGACCTCTTGTACTTGCTTAATTGCATAACTTACGCTGTATTCAAGTTTATTGGACCCACTTTCATTCAACTTTCTTAAATGCCTAGTAACAGTTGACCTGCTTACTTTGAATACTTTTACGGCCTCACTAAAAGTCATTTTTTGTCAGGATCATTACTTCTTACTGCTTCAATAGCATTTTGTAATGCCTCAACATTTACTGGATCACTCTTGGTTCCAGTTTTACTTCGAGGCACGATAAAATAAATTTTACCTAAAAAAAAACAAAACAAAACAAAAAAAAATCATTACAACCTATTGTACCTTGATCCAGTGGTTCAAGGTACAAGATGGAGCTTGGTTTCAAGGTACACGAGGGTGCAGGTTTATACAATACAAAGTGGCTACCCTAACCTAACAGCTACGTAAAAAGTAAAGACTAAATGTTGAATACACTTACCGAGAGATAGGCAATAATGGTAAATCAGTTGGATAACACTAGTCTTTAAAAATCCAATTTCATTTAAGTAACACTGGAATTATTTACTTTTGTTTGCACAAATCTCACAAAACAATCACTCTCCACAGAAAAGCTGGAGTTTCAACCTACGACTCACTCTGGCAGGTGGAGAGACTGTCATGGCTGACATAATACCGTGATTCCTCTCTAGGTAAAAGCGCTAGCTGATTAGAGTGCATGGCGCAAAGTACACCATGGTCAAGATACAACAGCCCCCTCCTACCATGAGGTTTGAGCAACGAACGCTGCAAATATTCAAATACAATTTAGAAATTTTTATTCCCTTATTTTATTTATTATCTTTCTTTTTACGATGTCATAAAAAACCCATACACCCGTGAAGCATTCTAGTGATAACCGCAAATTCCGACGACAATTTGTTGCTTTTCTATGATTTTTTTTGAATGTGTCAAGGGCTTTCATTGACACCCTGTATTTGGGGCATAAGGAATCATTATGCATCATATTATAAAGTATCAACTGTCTAAAAAAAACTTTTTTTCTTGAAAAATAATGATTTGTACTTGCTGCGGGTGTGATTATACGATCGCGAACGCAACATGTACCAATCATTATTTTTTGCACACAAAACGTATTATCAGACAGTTGATACTTGATATATTGATACATAATGGTTTCTTGTGCTCAAATATATAGTAACTAGCATTCCCGTAGCCGGCATTGCTCGGGTAAAGGAATTAGCAGGGGTTAACAGTGCTTGGTGCACCTAGTTTCGAAAATTCCCTATAATAATTACTTATTACCTATAATTTTTTTCTACTTTTGGGAGGATCCTAGGGCCCCTGGACTCCTTATATATATGCCCTTGTCCTTAACCGATCTTTAACTGTTATTAACGATCCTTTTAAAGTATCGATTGTCTTTGCAAACACAGGCCATCCACATTTTATTGTTATACCTATGTTTAAGCAAGAACTTCTTTGTATACAACATTTTTAGTTTTTTTTTTCTGGTGCTAAAATTATTAAGCTGCTTGATGAACTGACTTTGGAGTAAGCTACATAAAATTGGCAGTGTTGAAAAAAAAGTCTTCTCTTAAATCGATCACTGCTAATTTTAATGTCTATCCTTGTAACTTATTAACGGTTATTGCAAAGCAAACTTTTATAGGAAACTGCACGCTTCTAAATTCAAAAGGATAGTCCGCCTGTGATGATGTTCTTAAAAACTTCGTTTCTAGTTTTGAAAAAATGAAAGTAAACGACAGAAACATTATTATTTGACTTGAGAAAAGCCTCGAATAATCACGCGAGAAACAAAAACAATATCAAAATTAAAATTCGCTATCGACCAAAAGTTGAGATGAAGTACTGAATAATGATTTGAATGGAGCAAAGCCTCCGAAAATAAGGAATTTAAATTTTAATTACGGTTTTAATTTCACAGAAATTAAGGGGTTTTAATTAATTTCTCCTAAACTAATTGATATTTTGAAAAATCCTTTCTTAGTAGATACTTTCGTAATCATGTGAACATGCCTGCCAAATTTCAGGTCTGAGGCTTCAGCGGTATTGGCTGTACGTTTATATATATATGTTATCTCAGGACATTGGTTTTTATACATTAAGATTAGCAACCAAATTTTTAAACTTCCGGAATAAAATGCAAATATATGCGTAAAAATATTCCGCGCGTACAAATGGATTGAGTAATACATAAATGGATAAATCGATAGGTAGATAGATAAACTACATATATGAAAACCGGTAGATACAGGTAGTTATCAAAATAATGGAAACACCTGTGAATAAAAGTGACTTTTTTGAATGTGCTTCGTAAGTAATGAAGAATAAAACTAGATATCTGGTTTTTTTTATGAATAGCAATGTACATATTCTGGTAGTACAGAGTGGCTCAATTGAAGTTTTAGAAGTCTTGGATTTTTTTCAAGAGCGTGAAACCTCTCAAATTTTAAAAGAGGACAAACTGTTGGATCGCGTCTAGCTGGAGCAGGGGCAACTGAAACATCTCAACTTTTTAGCGTTTCTAGCAGTGTTGCCAGATTGGGGGAATTTTCCCCATTTTGGGGAAATCTGGTGCTCTCTGGGGAAATTTTGGGGAAATGGGTTTTGAGGGGAATTTTTCGGGGAAATTTTTTTTTCTTGGGGAAAACCTGGGGGAATTTTTTTTTTTTTTTTTGTATTTAAATTCGCGTCTTGACATCTGGTTGTATCAAACAGCGTTGGTTTAGCTTTGCTCAACTTTATGGAATTCGCATTTCGCATTATGTGGAATATTATGCTATGGAATTCGCATTAATCTGCGTGAGTAACTAGTTGATACGTGAAACAGGCAAAAATAAGTCTGATAAAGAATGTTCTTGGATAAATGTATACAAAAAATCATAGTTTAAATGTACATACAGAAGCAGAGTAGTAAATGCGAGTAGAAAAAAAAATATTTGGCTATTTCTTATCTGTCGGTCAGGCGCTTGTATTTATGACTAGTGGCACCCGCACGGCTTTGCCCATAGTAGAAAATTAAAAGGTATTTTGGTTCCCCTGTACAAATAATGCATGATGAATTTCTCGCCAATTGGCTTGCCCACGTTACGATTCCACATTATGATAACTTGGTAATTTAGTCGTCCATCTTATGATAATTTTGCTCAAGAAAATGTTCTTAAAATTGGAATAGAAAAAGAACAAAATCGAATTTTCGAAAAATCGCTTCGAGGTGCACACCCCAAAGCTACAAACAAACTTTGTGCCAAATTTTATGAAAATTGTCCAAATGGTCTAGGCGCTATGCGCGTCACAGACATCCAGACAGACAGAGATCCAGATATCCAGAGACTTTCAGCTTTATTATTAGTAAAGATTTAAAAAAAAGGTAAAGATAAAGAAAACAAAAAAAGAAAAAAAGCGAAAATGGGAAGCAAAAATAAGTTGGGGAATTTTATAAGAAAATTTGGTTATTTGGGGAAAAAATTTTTTTCAAGAGACATAAATATCAGAGGAAGTCGATTCATTTTATGAAAATACTAGTGGTACCCGCACGGCTTCGCCCGTAATAGCAAATTAAAAGGTCTTTTGGTTCGCCTGTATATTTACAAATGATGTGTAGTGAATTTTCTCGCCAATTGGCTTGTGCCCACGTTACGGTTCCACGTTATGATAATTTCGTATCTCGCCAATTGGCTTGTGCCCATGTTACGGTTCCACGTTATGATAATTTCGTAATTTATTCGTTCATCTTATGATATTTTTTTTCTTAAAATTGGAATAGAAAAAGAACAAAATCGAATTTTCGAAAAATCGCTTCGAGGTGCACACCCCCATGCTACATACTAACTTTGTGCCAAATTTCATGAAAATCGGCCGAACGGTCTAGGCGCTATGCGCGTCACAGACATCCTACAGATATCCTACAGACATCCAGATATCCAGACATCCTCCGGACAGAGAGACTTTCAGCTTTATTATTAGTAAAGAATAAAGAAAGATTAGTGGAAAAATAATTTTTGAATTTGGGGAATTTTGATAGAAAACATCGCTTTTTGGGGAAAAATTGGAAGGGATTGGGGAAATCTGGATTTGACCATCTGGCAACACTGGTTTCTAGAGGTACAGTGTCTTAAGCCATGGCAGCATAGACACATTGCGGTAAGACAAGCTCGGTAAAACAAAATAGAGAGAGCGGAAAGAGGAGCTCAGTGAAAGAACCCGACGGGTATTGAAGCGGATTGTAATATCTCAAAATCGAACAATAGCAGCAAAAGTGACCACAGAACTCAATCACCATTTGGATTCACCAGTGTGAGCGATTAGAGTCAAAAGGCACCTTTATTAACAAAATATTTACGGCAGAGTAGAGATTCCCAACTCACTTGTTACGGAGTGTTTCCATTATTTTGATAACTACCTGTAGATAGGTAGAAATAGATAAATATTAGAGACGTACCGAGTACTCGGTCACTACTCGGTACTCGGCCAATACCGAGTAGTTGTAAAAAGTGGAATATTGTTAAGCAGATTTTAGAATTAATAGAAGAGTGCAACCATATAATATACTGCAATCATTTACAATTCAAATTTACAAGTCAAATTTAAATTTTGAGAATAATGAAGTTTGTTTTGCTTTAATGGAGTAAATCTTTTCAATGTCCGCGAAGTTAATAAAACCTATTTGTTAAAAATGGAGCAGTGTAAAAAATATGAAATTTTTATATTATTATGTTTGGCGAGCTAGAACCAGGGGTGTACACGGGGGGGGGGGACACCTGTTGATCTGAGTATGAAGGGGGCCCAATATTTTTTAAACTAGGCATGAAATATAGAGATAAACAATAAACAATATGGAAGGGGACTCGGAAAAGTTGTGACGGGCCCCAAAACTTCTGTGCACAACCCCGACTAGAACTAAAATAGATTGATTTCATTTGTTTTAATTCCAACTTGATAAATCATACTTATTACTTATTTGTTTATGTTTAATTTTGAAAATTACCTTTTTATAAAATTTTTGACACAAACAAATTTTTTTACATAATGCGTAATTAAATTTCAGCAGGAATTTTGTTTTAAAAACTATTATATGAACATGGAGGTCTATACTATTATTCCAATAAGCTCCAAATCCATCATGTGTGTGTCGTTGGTTCTTCTTAAAACATAATTGGAACTCGGTACTCGGCCGAGTAGTGAAAGGCCGAGTACGTCTCTAATAAATATAAAGATATAGAAGGATAAACAGATAAGGAGATATATTGGTAGAGTGGTAAACTCACGTAGAATTTGTAGTTTTCTCTTTTTTTTTCAATTTCTACTATTACTTTACTCTCCCTACATATATTTACTAATTTATGTATCTTCTTGAAATATTAGAACTCAATTTTTACCCACTTCCTGTCAGAATTATAAATTGTATATATGAGACTTCAGTTCCGATGACAATGATATATTCTTTATCAAATTAGTTACTTAACCATTAATTATTAGTTTATTCCAATTTTAATCTTTTCTATCAGTCGTCAGCTGTGACGAATAGAAATAACAATATATAAACTTCAAATATACTTATATTGTTACATTCAAAAGAGAAATACGTTTTTAAAAGAAAAAAATTCGTAGACTTAAGAAGGTTCTCGCAATCAAGCACAGCAGCCAGGTTTTTAAAACATGGTTTTTGACATGTGCATCAAGAAACAAAACTGTCGGACTACCTCGTGATAGGCAAGGAAAAGGCGAAGTAATTCAAATGCTCTTGTGGTTTACAGTCACAAAATTTAAATTATGTAGAATTCTTTTGAATAGAGATGCTTAAAAATTCAGTTTTTGATTGTCCACAGAACTTACTCCTCGGGTACAGAATTAAAGATGAGAATTAGTTTTTTTTTTTTTAACACGCTTTTATTAGCTTCACCTGTATGTATGTACGTATCTTATAACGGAATCTTGCAACTCAAATTTCGCCCACTTTCTGCGATCGGAATCTTTTGAAATTTGGCACGCGACCTCAGACCCGATGACAATGCAATATTCTATAACCAAATTAATTAATTAACTCTTTTAATTGTTAGTTTCCTCCAATTTTAATCAATATTTTGGCATAAATCCAACAATGTGAAAAAGGAAAAAATTTTAAAAATACATTAAAAAATGCTCGCAAAAATTATTTAAAAATATCTACAAAAACTTTTAATTTTTCTGCATCACACAAAATTTGTTCCAATGTTCGAAGGTAATTAGAACATGAAATATAATTGTTTTTAACTAATTTCATGCCAAAATTTAGGTGAGCCTTCAATTGGAAGCTCATTGCTGATCAGACCATTGTTGAACAAAACTTTTATTCAAATACATCTCAAATTTTCAAAGTAATGTAGATATGATTTCCGCACACATACATCGATATTTTTTCGTAAAACAGATTAAACTAAAAAGAAGAAAATAAAATAATAGTTTAAAAAACTAAAAAAACACGCTTTCGTAGCAAAATGAACTAAAAAGTGATAAATAATCTTTGGATGATAGTAGTTGACCAATCACTTAATTTTAATGTAATACAAAAAAGCGTGGGGGGCTTCTGATCAGTTGTCTTGAATTTCTTCCATTTGTTGTCCATGCAAAAATGTAAATGGACAGCACCCCACGGTTTTTTGTATTACATTAAAATTAAGTGATTGGTCAACTACTATCATCCAAAGATAATTTATCACTTTTTAGTTCATTTTGCTACGAAAGCGTGTTTTTTTAGTTTTTTAAACTATTATTTTTTCATTGATGTTCATTATCTGCACATAAGTGCTAAACGTAGCACACTAAAGTAGAGGCTTCAAGTAGTCTTGCAGCAGCTATTATATTACATTCTAGCGGTACACGCACGGCTTTGCCCGTACTGGAAAATTAAAAGGTCATTTGGTTCTCGCCAATTTGCTATGTTCATTTGCTCGCCCATGGTCGCATGTGGTAGTTTGCTCGTCCACGTTATAGTAATTTGCTCGTCCACGTTACGATAGCTTGTTCGGCGGTGCAGTTAAATTCAAAATAAAATCATAGAAAAAGAACAAAATCGAATTTTCAAAGAATATCGCTTCCAGGTGCACACCCTCATGCTACAAACTAATTTTGTGCCAAATTTCATAAAAATCTGCTGAACGGTCTAGGCGCTATGCGCGTACAGACATCCGGACATCTAGACATCCAGACATCTTGACATTCAGACAGAGATTCAGCATGATTATTATTAGTAAAGCTATATTATTAGTATAGTTAATAGCAGGTTTGACATCACTTACACTTTAACATCTCAGCATGCACTTTCTAGACTAGCTTGTACAGATGGGCGATAAAATAGTATGTACACCTATGAAAAAAACCGTGATTCTTTTCAAAGAAGCAGAACGCTCAAGTTTTCCACCTAGTGATTATGGGACAGTGAGTTATCAACGCCTCATCACCAGTCATAGTTGTTGCGTGCGCTTACCAAATGTTTAGACAGAGTTTGAAAAAAAGCACGATTGTTCGAATGTGGTACGCTGATTGCTCGACGGGTCCGAAAGCGCTAAATAATCGTTGTCCCAGATAAGTCAAAGAGAACCTCCCTCCAGAATGTCATTTCAGTAAAAGTGGTATACAAGGGGAACTTCATGCTTCAAACATTTATGGTAGACTTGCGTTTTGTAAATCACTGGTGACATCATGCGTCGTAGTTTTCAGCTACGTCAATGGTGTAAAACGCACAAAACTGTTGCTCCTTAACAGTGCTAACGAGTCATCAGAACTGACAACTCAATTTGAAATTATTTCAGGCGGCAGGGCGGTCATTCCAAGCTCGTCAGCTTGCGAGATCGAGATTTTCGCTTCCGTGATCGGTTGTGACGTAGACATGTCGCAAAGTAGCATTTTAATCTACTCGAACTTAGCCTGCGTCTAGGTTCGAGGTTCGAGTAGATTAGAATGCTACTTTGCGACATGTCTACGTCACAACCGATCACGGGAGCGAAAATCTCGATCTCGCAAGCTGACGAGCTTGGAATGACCGCCCTGGAAACGTTCATGTGAGGAGAAAGTCCGCAGAAGTATTTTCTTCTGATTTTTTTTCTAATTTTTATAGTGCAACAACTTTAAATTATCAGTATATAGCGTAGTTTGAACCTAAAAAAAATATTTTATAGCTTTTACATAAGGTCTTTAGTCCGCGCATACGCCTTGAATGGGGTCGTTTCCAAAATTTTAAAAATATTTTTTTCTCAAAGAGCATGCTTAAAAACATAGTATTTGATCATTTTTTAAATAATTTGTTTAAGTTTAATATTGAAAAAAAAAATACTTGAATCGGTGAGCTTTCATTGTTTACGCTTTCTGCCGATGCCATCACAAAGGATGAAATGCCATTCAGTGTTGCCATTCACAGAGCAAAATATTTAATTCGCATCTTTACTCACGTGTATTGGCAACGATAGGGTTGATAGCAAGCGTAAAGCGCAATTTTAATTCGCTTCTTGATTATCATTACGTGGAAAGATGCGGCAAAGAGCATCATTTGTGACGTCATCAAGACCACGCCTTGTTTGAAACCTCGGACATTTAAAAAAATTAATTGAAAAATAACAGTTAGGAAAATGAAAGTATTTTCTGGGTCCATGTAATTTTTTTTTTGCTTATTCTACCAATTTCAGTGACTAAAAGTAGTACTTTTGAGTGAAGGAAACAACCTCATTGAACTAAAATCGCTTAAAATTTGAAATCTACTTGTTCAATATACAATAATACGTACATGACATACTGACGTTTCAAAAGTACTTGAAAAATTCTAAGTTAGTTGAATATGATATTTTATTGCTACGTACAAGTATAGTTACACACACATTTATATGCATATAAAAACATTACATGTCATAGCTAATTGCTGAATGATTGCCATGGCATGTAATGTTTTTTTATGCGCATATAAATGTGTGCGTAACTATATTTGTACGTATAATACTGCAACGAAAGATTATATTCAACAAATTTAGAACACTTAAAATACTTTTGAAACGCGTAAATATGTCGTCGTGTGTGTATTATTGTATATTAAATCCTTAAATTTCAAGCTTTAGGCGATTTTAGCCCAATTTAAGGCGTACATATGAACGATATAAAGATCTTATGTAAAAGCTATAAAATATTTTTTTAGGTTCAAACTACGCTATAGGTTGAAAATTTACGGCTGTTGCATTATAAAAAATTACGAAAAAAACAATTTTATACTTGTTTGAAAAATTCAGTTTTTAACATATTTTTTCAAACTTTCAGCCTTATTCGCGAGCAATTTTCTTTTTTTTTCCCCCAATTGAGGATACCAAATTACAACTTTTAAGAGGTAACGTGATTCCGAAGTTTAAAAAAAAAATCGATTTTTTCAAACCACCCTAATGAAAAAGGACATCTTGCTTGGCCCCCTCTGTCTCCTGACTTAAACACAATTAGACATTTGTGAGGATATTTGGAGACAAAGCTTCGTGCTAGGTTTCGTCCACATTCTACGCTTTTGGAATTAGAAGCTGCTCTCCCACAGAAGGATTTCATATTCCATTAAATGTTGTTTATGACCTCTATGACTTCTCCCGCATCGCGTATAATCTATAATTAAGTCAAAGGTTGGTGCAACGCCTACTAATAAAGTTTTTCTCTTATTTCACAGGTGTTTGTATTATTTGGTCACCCATCTGTATGTAATTTTTTGTGTTTCACTGCATCCTTATTTCAGCGAATTATGGTTAAAATGAACTAACATTATTATAAACTTATTTTTTTTATAGAAAAAGCACTGGGCTCTTTGGTTATCGTTATTAATGATCGTCTTGATAACGCCATCTTTGGGTGCAGATTATAACTATGACTATGATAGTGAAGGTAATTACGAAGCCTATGCAAGTGCCAATTATGAAGCAGAAGCTAGTGCGAGCATCGAAGCAGAGGCTGACGCAAGCATCGCAGCAGGGGCTGACGCAAGCATCGCAGCAGAGGCTGACGCCAGCATCGCAGCAGAGGCTGACGCAAGCATCGCAGCAGAGGCTGACGCAAGCATCGCTGCAGAGGCTGACGCAAGCATCGCTGCAGAGGCTGACGCAAGCATCGCAGCAGAAGCTAGTGCAAGTATCGAAGCAGAAGCAGAAGCAAGCATTGGAGCAGAAGCTAGCGCTGGCATTGGAGCTGGAATCGAGGCTAGTGCCAGTATTGAAGCTGGCATAGGGGCTAGCGCCGGTGTTGAAGCTGGAATCAAGGCTAGTGCCAGTATTGAAGCTGGAATAGAAGCTGGTGCCGATATTGAAGCTGGAATAGAGGCTACCGCCAGTGTTGAAGCTGGAATAGAGGCTACCGCCAGTGTTGAAGCTGGAATAGAAGCTAATGCCAATATTGAAGCTGAAATAAGCGCTAGCGCTAATGCTGAAATTGAAGCCAGCATTAGAGGCGATGTTAGTATAAATGGTGAAGTTAGCATCAACGGTGAAATCAGCGCCAGCGGTGATGTAAGCATCAGTGGAAGTGCTGACATCAGTGCAAGTGGTGAGGCTGATATAGAAGTTGATGGACTTGCAACGGTTCATCGAAAAATCGGTACCTTGGGTTCTATCAGAGGAGTTGTATACAACGTTGGAGGCGAAGAGGTAAGTATTATACTCTTAATTAAAATTAGTACTTATTTTCTAACTTCATCATTTACATTTTTCAGTTCGAAAGCATTTTCAGATTAAATGGGTGAAAATTATAGGTAACACGGAATAATTCATTTCGCTTTCGTGTACCGTTTTTGAAACTTTACAATATGGACATTCAGCAGTAAAATTATAAGTTAGTTCCAAATTATTTTGGTTTGTAAAAACACGCTTTTTTTTTCAAGTATGCATTATTCGAAAGCAGTTAAACGTATCTCTTTTGTTATCAAGCACTTTTATTATATTTGGCCTGTTTGTCACGGAGTAATCTGACGCCTGGTTTTGCTTATATTTCATTCATTATTTAGATCACTTAGATACTTTTGGATTTCACTAAATGATTTACTTAATATTAAGTACAACTTAACGCTAAAAAATTAAAATTCTGAAATAAAATAATTATTTCGGTAAGGATGGAAAATAGCAAATTTCATGTAATTTCCCCATTAAATGTTTAAACATAAAACCCATTGTTACAAATTTCGTTGCGTTGCTACAGTAACGTTAAAAACCAATCACAATGAAAATTTTGAATCAAGGCTTCTCTGAAGCAAGCATGAAATTAGCGAGCATAAGTTCTAGAGAGGAGCAAGGATCAAATTTTAGTGCCAACTGCTTAAAGTTTTAGATACGTACTAGCAAAAATACCCGGCGTTGCCTGGGTCAGTAACAATTATGAGAAACAATCGTTACTTGCATTTGTTTTCTGTTTTAAGTGAAAGAATTTAAAACACACCTTTTTGACGTGATTAAAAATCGAGCTTCTTCCTTACTCGTAAAACTAAAATAGCAGTAAGTATAAAGAACAAAATAGTATTCATTTAGAAACGAAAGCACGACATTTAAGTATATACAAATTTGAAAAATTTCCAAAATATGAAATTAATCTTCACATGTTTAAAAAGATTTAACTGTTAGTACCCTTTTTTTTTAAACATAGAGTCTAAAATCTTCTCTATAAGGCAATTGAAGTACGAACTGTTTCAAAAATTGTAGCCGCCCCCTCATACTTGCCCTAGTTACTTTGGGAAATTTCGATCATTGTGGGCTCTTGGTGCGATATTACCAAATTTTCTGGAATCGTTTTGGGATACCTTCGATAATGTTCCCCCTCCTTACTTCGTAAAACGATATGTTACTAATTTTCGTTGCAAAGATTTTGTCGCCAGATGCTGAGATACGTTTGGTAACCATAAAATGACGCTAAACAATTTCATCCGAAACGTTTCCAAAATAAGTTGTAAAATTTGCGATTGTTTGAAATTGTGAAAAAAGACAAATTAATGTAAGTTTTTGTGCTGTTTATGGATTTGCCTACTTTAGTTGGTGGATTATTTTATGGATCAAAAAAAGTTTTTTAAAGATGATTTGATTGGCGATATTTTGTGTACATGGAGAAAGCTGAGAAACATTATTACATAGTCTTTGGCTTCAAAAACAGCGACAGTTGAAAAAACTGACAAATGCATCAGCTACTGAAATATTTCTGCAAAAAATTTTGTCGAGATTTCTGCTGGTTAATTGAATAATAAGTGTCCAATCAGTACAAATAGTAATAAAAAAACAATAATTACACTAAAGTTCCGTTTAAATGGAAAATAATCAACCAAATCTATAGTTATTATTAGCCAATCTTGGAGGAAAAACGTTATTTTAAGATTTGACTTGAGAAAAGCCTCAAACAGTCAGACGAAACACAAAAACATTCAACAATTCTAACTATGAACCGGGAGTTGAGATGATACACTAAATAATGAATTGGGTTGAGGAAAGCCTTCGAACATGGAACAAAAAAAGCCCATAACTCGTTTTTCATACAACTTAGAACTTTCTAACAGATGCCATCTTCAGCAGAAAAATAAGCGCTTTCGATGGACTAATTTTAATATGTGCACGTATTTTTTAACCGTCATATTGGGGCATTTATGCGAAAATTTGGACCAATTAGAATAAAAAAGGAACTATCGATCGGATTTTTATCGAACTGGTCTACAAACCTCCCCAGTACCAAAAAGAACAAACGGTGAAAGTTTCAGCCAAATCTGCCGGGTAGTTTCTGAGATCTTAGGGAACAAATTTACCAAAGTCCATTTATATATATATATATAATATAGGTTTTTTCCCCTTTTAGTACCGAGCATTTATATGAAAAAATAAAGTGAAGTTTCGTGATGGTAAAATTATTCTATTTCTGAAATATATTTGCGATAAAAAGATTAAAATAACAGAATTTGTTAAAAAATATTAAGCACTTTTCAAAATGCACTCAAAAGGACATAATAACTTTTCAGGATCAAAAAGGACGATTTAAGTATTCCTTTAGTTTTCGAATATTCTAAGAAAATTACACCACAAACGAAGAAAAGTGCGGTTCTAGTCATTTTAAACCAAACGTTCCCAGTAAGAAAAAAATGCATGTTTCAACAATCAAAGTTATGATTGGAAGCAAAATAATGATAAGAAATTCTCTTCATGACTTGAGCCGCACTTTTATTCGTTTGTGGTGTCATTTCCTTTGAATTTTCGAAAACTAAAGGAATACTTAAATTGTCCTTTTTGATCCTGAAAAGTTATTAATGAAATTAATCCGGGTGATTAGCAAAGAGTATTTTAATTTCAGTTTAATATTTTTGAAAAGACAAAATGCGAACTACATGAAGAATAAAAGAAAAAATCTGTGCTTCAGTTCATGAAGTTCAAAGTGGCCTTGCACATTTTGTTTTTTACGATGTTTCATTTGGGGGGGGGGGGGGAGGGGAAACAAAACACATTCAAGTCAAAAAAAAAAAAAAAAAAAGTAATTTGTCTTTTGAGACGTCTGGCCATAACGAGCGTGAACTTTGCAGAAAACATCCTGTAAATCCACTGAACACTATGACATCAATTCACTGAACTCCATTATCTCAGAGCAACTGTAGGATATCGCAGTGTTATTCCCGGTATTAGGAGGCCTTAGGTGTCTTTGCTTACGTTCGATGAGCGCAACCGGTTGGTTAATCACGTGACAGCAATGACGTCAGCGGTTAATAACCGGTTGTTCACGAACCAATGCTTCATCGAACGCTTTCGGTTGCTCACCGGTTACTTGCGCAGAAATGGCGCAGACGAATAACACGCGGGTGAAAATTACTTATAATTGGTCAAAATTGTCACGTGGTTCCCTCAACCAATCAACCAGCTTAAGTTGCGGTTGACCGGTAGATCAACCGGTGAGGCTCACAGAACGACATCGGAAGCAACCAGTTAAACCGGTAGCTCTCAAGTACGCTGCGGTTGGTAACCGGTTACTCACCGGTCGACCGGTGAGGTTCGTCGAACGTTTAGTGTTGCTTTGAGGTGAAGCCACTGAGCAATATTTTCAGGTGATTCATCCATTTGAGACATAAAGGTGAAACCAATCGTATTTCAAGGAATATTGCAAGACTGACAGATTTTTTACTGCCATTCTATGAACAATGAGATTTTTACTGTCATAAGTCCACACGACCTTAGAAATCTCATTTCTTCGGCTTTAACAGTTGGTACAGGCAATTTTCAATGATTAAATGCTTCCTCAAACACTTTGGATTTATCGATAGGCTCAGTTTTCTTCGAAAACTAGTTTGTCCTTTGTTGACACAACTGTTCACTTCCCAATGAAGCAGGAAGTTTCTCATCTCTCTGGAACCTTCTACCAATATTTGATTTTGCTTGAATAAAGCATAAACACAACTTTTGTCGATGAGTTACTGCAAGCTGAAGTTCACTTTCGTTGATTTATGAAAAGCGTTTGGGTTACACACGTATGTTTGAAGTTTAACACTTATCTTTTATTTTCTTTCTTTTTCTACCAAAAAGTTTAAGATTCTCGTTTTCTTTTAAGTATTTTTTCGGGATAAAATAATTTTTGAGCTGTTTAGAATTTACTTAATTCAAGCGTAAGCTTAAATTTAAAATACCTTAATTTTTCAGACTACAATACTTCTTTGTCATTTTTGTTTACATTTGAATATTTACTGCTCAAACATAACTTCGTCAGTTAGCTTCATCTTCAAATTTGAAGGGTTTTTTTTTTTTTTTCAATTTTTACTTTCTTTTACAAAAAAGAAAGTATTGTATTCGCAAAAAAAAAAAAAAAAAAAAAAAAATCAAAAATCGACCTTAATTTCCATTTTGCTCACCCCGGAATGAATGTTGAGTTTTGTTTTCGACTCGACCACACGTGGATAAGTGCCTAAGAATGTATAGACACGCGAAATATCCATTTTGACGATTCCCAAGTTAATTACAACGAGCTTTCTAGTGACGTCTGTATGTATGTAGGTGCGGATGTGCGTTTGTATGTCGCATAACTCAAGAACGGGCATGTCCTAGAAAGTTGAAATTTGGTACGTAATAGACTCCTAGTGGGGTCTAGTTGTGCACCACCCCTTTTGGTTGCATTCGGGTGTTTCTAAAGGACTTTTTTGCCCCTTTTTGGGGGGAAATCATAGTTAATTTCGATGTAAACTCTCAAGTGGTGTAATAATTTGGCGGACACTTGGCGATATATCACCAGTCTCTTAGTCGCCACGTTTTGTCGCCAACTTGGCGACAAATTGGGCGATTTTTATTTATTTATTTATTTATTTTTAAAACCTGGTTTCAATTTAGTCACTGATGGTGATATTTAGAGAGTAAACTATTGAATCACATTAAAATTGCCAATAATGGGAAAACGACATTAAAGTGGAGTAAAAGGAAATCATGTGATGCACACATCAGCTCGTTTTTAAAATAAGAAATCAAGACTTGACAGAAAATTGTATTATGCCAAATGCTGGTTTGAAAATCGAGAGATGTGTATTGACGAGGGACTTAAATTAAAATTCAACACTCACTATAAAACGTTAAGATATTTTTAAATAAGTGACTAATCATCTTAGTGAGTATTTTCGTCTTCCGCATTCTGGAAGAATCGTATATGGGTCATTTCATGTCAAGTGATCCAAAATTTGGGAATTTTTTTCCCTCACCCTTTTGTATTTCTTTGAAATTTCGCTCATCGATTGTATCCTTCGAGGTAGTCAAAAGTTCAAATTTTTAGATTTTTATCTCTTTTATTTTTTTATTTATGACACTTTGATTTTTCGAAAAACCCTCTTTTTTTCATGGAAGCTTGAACATAAAATGGACAATAACTCAGCACCAAATATAGATAGAAAATTTATTTGGTAAAAAGCATTTTAAAGTACATTAGTTGCTGTTTAATGGGATATAAAACATGACTAATTTCAAAAAAATTTTAATTTTTAAAAATTGAAATTTAAATTTTTAGTTTAAATTTCTCAGAAAAGGTATAATGAATTTTTTTTAAAAAAATTCTCAAAAATTTGTGAGTATTTTATCTTCATTTTTGCAAAGTTTCAAGTTGGGATCTCAATGGGATCATATTTTTAAGAATTTTTAAATAAAATTTGACTTATGAAATAATGGACATTTTTCAGATTCTAACTAGTTAAATATGGGGTTCTCTTACTGGGGATGGTCTAGTAAGTAGTAATTGATAATGACTATGCTTGAAATGAGCTGACATGAATTTGTAGATTGGTAAGCTCCCCCCCCCCCACCACCACTTTTAATCTTTTTTTTTTTCAAAACTTTTCGAAATGTAAAAAAAAAAAATAATAAATAAATAAACAAAAAACCAAAATGAATAGTAAACTTATTAAAAGTTGGTAAATATTCTTCTTTAATGCAAGAAAAAGCCCCATCCCCCGCACCAAAACTTTTATTATTTTTTTTTTCAAAACTATTTTCAAAATGTAAAAAATAAATAAATGAATAAAATAAAACAAAATGAATAGAAAACATATTAAAAGCTGGTAAATGTTCTTCTTTAACACAAGACGAAGTACATCCCCCCCCCCACCCATACGATTAACACTATACTAGTATCACGCCTCACCTGATGCTTTTTTTTCAGACCAAGTGTTTCTTTTTCAATCCGAACTTCACAAAGTGTACTTGATTAATTCATCTGATAAGGAAAGTTATGATTCATTTCATCCCGTACCCCTGCACCAGCTTTCAATTTTGAAGGGAGGAGAGAAATAGTTTGCCCCAAGATCATAGCAAAAAAGAAGTGTTTCCCTCCATGTTGTTCCATTCTTTTCACACTAAACTAAAAATAAATCTAAGCATCAGATCATATGTCTGTCCGCATAAAACTATCTTTCTACAACATTTGGAGTGCAGCTGTTTTTTTCTTTTCTTTAACGCTAGTTTTCTTTGTAATTTCAGTTGTAAAGGAGAGCAATGCAGCGAGATCTATTTACAGATTTATTAAAAGTAGTTATAGATCAAACAAATTTTACTATTTTGAGCATAACTTTCCATGTTGTTAAGCTTCATTCCAGATTGCCCCTCCCCCCTCCCCATTACCGTCCCACTTTCCGAAAGAAAAAAAAAGCTGCAAATGAGTGGTTCTATTTGTCTGTTAAAGTTTTTCTGACTTATAATTTTTATGACCCCCCCCCCCTTCCCATTTATAAGGCTTAGTCACTACGGATGTTTAGCAGTGTGCCTCCCAGTTTATTATGATTATAACTCTTACGTGCCAGCTTTTTTTTTTTTTTTACATTTTGAAAAGTTTTGAAAAAAAAAAAAAAAAAGATTAAAAGTGGTGGTGGCGGGGGGGGGGGGGGGGTTACCAATCTACAAATTCATGTCAGCTCATTTCAAGCATAGTCATGATCAATTACTACTTACTAGACCATCCCCAGTAAGAGAACCCCATATTTAAATAGTTAGAATCTGAAAAAATGTCATTATTTCATAAGTCAAATTTTATTTAAAAATTCATAAAATTATGATCCCATTGAGATCCCAACTTGAAACTTTGCACAAATAAAGATAAAATACACAGAATTTTTTGAGAATTTTTTAAAAAAATTCATTATACCTTTTCTGAGAAATTTAAATTTAAAATATAAATTTTATTTTTTAAAAATTAAAATTTTTCTGAAATTAATCATGTTGCATATCCCATTAAACAGCAACTAATGTACTTTGAAATGCTTTTTACCAAATCTTTCTATCTATATTTGGTGCTGAGTTATCGTTCATTTTATGTTCAAGCATCCATGAAAAAAAAGAGGGTTTTTTGAAAAATCAAAGTGTCATTAATAAAAAAATAATAGAGATAAAAATCTAAAAATTTGGACTTTTGATTACCTTGAAGGGTACAATCGATGAGCCAAATTTCAAAGAAATACAAAAAGGTGAGGGAAAAAACTTTGGATCACTTGACATGGAATGACTCATATGATAAAATCATTAAAACTTCAACGTATGGTTTTCAAGCATGATATTTAACTTAATGAATACTAGACGCATTAAGGAATGAAAATGATGTTTGCTGACAAAATAAATGATAAAACCCATGTTCATTAAGCATAAAATTAGCGTACACTTGTTTCGGGTTTGCAAATTATCACTTTTCAATGCGTATAGTATAGTTTCAAGCTTCCAACATTAACAGGAATCATTAAAGCATTTCCAATGAATTTAATGACTCAGCGTTTTTTTTTTGTTTTTTTTCTTAAATTTTTTTTATTATACATTTTTAATTTTCAATAATTGTAGATTCTCGTTTCATATTTCCTTTGATGCAAAAAGTTTTTTAAATTAGGCGATGTTTAGAGAGAAAAAAAAGTCTTACTCCATTGCACTCACGGGTAGTCTTTGTGAAGTCCAAAACTTTTGGAAGCATAGAATACAATAGTTCTTGCTGAAGTGATGCCTGGATGTTATTACGGTCCCGAAACACAAATATGTCTTCAATTAAGAAATAAAAAAAAAATGAGCAAAAAAAATTCATTTGTAGTTCTATAGAATGAAGAAAATATCATTACTAGGCGCCAAAAAAGGCTTTGTAAGCAAAAAAGTTTACTAGAAATTTTAAAAGGCGTATGAAGCAGAGAAAACATCGTTTAAAAGATTTGCTTTTTACCACTTCGAGTAAGTCCTGGCGCCCTCCTTTATTTTCGTTGGTGTTTTACTTTATTCATATTGTAGCACAAAGCTTTTTTGATAATTTTTTCATGTTGGTTCATGTTTCATAAACTTGCTAGTCCTTTCTCTTAGCTCAAAACAAGACTAATATGCTTTTTTTTCGTTTTAGGTGGAAGGATATTTAGGTGTAAGATATGCAGAAGCTCCTATTGGCAGCCTCAGGTTTCAATTACCTATTCCTGTTAGCTCCTATGGTGGTGTTTTTGATGCTACCAAACTTCGACCAGCCTGCTACCAATATTCAGAATTTCAATATCCCTGGGCCAATGACGATGACGTCTACAGCGAGGACTGCTTACATCTCAATATCTACGTCCCTAGAGTAGTCGAGGCCACTGATCCATTACCGGTTCTGTTTTACATCCATGGCGGATTTTTCCATTTGGGATCGAATAGGAAGGACATCTACGATGGCAGATCACTGGCCGCTATTGGAGACGTGATTGTAGTAACCGTCAACTATCGACTTGGAGCATTAGGTTATTTGTATTCTGATATCGAGGACCACAAAGCTCCTGGAAACGCAGGTACTTTTATCCATCCTCTACAGAAATTTTAGCATGTGTTTAGATTTACGTGTATTTTTTCCAAAATATTTACCCTTTTGCGAGGAACTAATTTGCACTTTCTTCTGTCTGATGACAATCAGCTCCTTTTCCTAGAAAAGACATTAGTCTTTATAACTGAAATAACACATACATGGGATATTCTAAATGATGTACAATACTTCAACTTGGTTTGTTAATATAAAATTCTATGAAGTTGTGGGTGAAGTACTAGTTGTTCATTTTTTGAATATTGTCAAGAAGTATTGTTCACTAGTATAAAGTGTTGTTCGATATAGTAATGGATTTATTTTAAATCTACAGAGCTAACTTCATGTTTATAAATGCATATAAACATAGTGAAACTGATAAGCAAATTCTTTGACTTTTCTAGGATTGCATGATGTTTTGACGGCTCTTAAATGGGTAAACGAAAACATTGGCTACTTCAACGGAGATAGAGAGTCTATCACTATCTTTGGAAATGATGCTGGATCCGTTATCACTGGATTATTCCTGACATCTCCTCTTACGGAAGGTCTTTTCAGAAGAGCCATCATGTTGAGTCAATCACCAGCCCACCTTGTTTTCAAAGAGAAGGAAACTAGCCACACATTAAGCAAGAAGCTATCCCAAAAGCTTCACTGCCACAACAAAGGTTTCACTTCTGGAGATGTCAACGGTGAAATTGGAGTTGGTGCAGGGGTTGGTGCCGGAGCTGGTGCAGGAGTTGGTGGAGGGGTTGGCGCCGGAGCTGATGTTGGAGCTGGTGCAGGGGTTGGTGCCGGAGTTGGTGCAGGAGCTGGTGCAGGGGTTGGTGCCGGAGCTGGTGCAGGGGTTGGTGCCGGAGCTGGTGCAGGGGTTGGTGCAAGAGCCGGTGTTGGATATCCAAGGCAAAAGAGAGATGCAGCTAGATATGGATTCCAACGCGAGGAGGATTTTGACGACAGCAATAGAGTGGATTCAATTTTCGACGGATCTGTCAGCGACAAGATAAAGGACTCAGTCTCTTTGAGCGAAACTGAATCTGCAAGTTTTGTTGATCTAGAAGGACCCGTCATTGACGGAGGAGATGTTACTATCACATATAACTGGGTCGACTGCTTGAGAGGTATTGTGTTTTTTTGTGTATAGTATTTCTTATTTAATTAGTTAAGGGAAAAAAAACTTGTGCTTTTGCTCACCTATCCCTTCTATTTTGCTCCGAATAAACGATACTCTGTATAGATAGGGCATTTAAACGAAAGTTGCTGAGATTTTCATTCGTCGACAGATAAAAAACATCGTTCAAGCAAAGGCGAGACTTCAGTTATTATAACATATGCCAGTATTATTATAACACAGGCCAGATATTGACGGTACAGTGCTATATCCTCAGGAGGAAGGTACACCTGGTGCAACAAAGCATGCGGTTTCACGTTGCACGATTACGTTTTTAGAAATATTTCCTTCAAACAAAATTATTTGCATGCGTTTCATACATTAAAAATAAAGCTAGAAAATGCCTCACATTAGTTTTAATCGTTGGCTGCTGTCCATGAAATTTAGATAAAAGTGATAAGAACAAAAGGTAAAAATTTTTACTTTTTTAAATTTGCAAACTTTTGAAATGTACGAATTTTACAGATTAAAAGTTTTAAATTTTGTATCAAAATGAGACTTTGCTCAGTAATAAGTTTGAATGTTTAATTTTCGAAAAAAAGGGGGGGGGGAGCTGTAAGTTGATTTTAAAATGAACTCATTAATCTATAAATTTACACACTTTAGAGACATACTTTTCGTAATTTTTATTAGTTCATTTCTGCATCAGGAATCGTGCGGCTACGTTTTAACAAATAATATAAAAATAATAATAATAATGAGTAAATAAATTAATAAATAAAAATAAAGCTAATTCTTACTTAGGTCAACAAAAAAGGTGTGACTGCTTCATATATCATAGCTGCCCCCATTGAGAAGAGATAAAATGGAGGGAGTAAAGACTTTCATTCATGAAGGGAAAACCTCAAGTCACGTGATAGATTTTAAGGAAAGGCATTGGAAGAAATCGGATTTCTTCCGCTGACTTCGCGCAAAACGTGTCAATCATTCGTCGTTGTTGAGTCACGTGACTTGAGCTCTTTTCCCAAGCTTTTGCTAAGCCAATGATTGGACTTGCTTTCTCCATTTACTAATTTCTGCTCAAAGGCTGCCGCTGATCCAGATAATGGGGTCGTTTCCAAAATTTTAATTAATTTTTTTTGAAAGAGCATGCTTAAAAACATAGGATCTGACCATTTTTTAAATAATTTATTTAAGTTTAATATTTTAAAAAAATTACTGAAATCGGTGCGCTTTAATTGTTTACACTTCTGTCGTGTGACATCACAAATGATGAAATGCCATTCAATGTTGTCGTTCACAGAACAAAGTATTTTATTCGCATGTTTACTCACGTGCATTGGCAACGATAGGGTTGAAAGCAAGCGTAGAGCGCAATTTCAATTCGCTGCTTGATTATCATAACGTGGAAACGTAGTAGAAAGATGCGGCAAAGTGCATCATTTGTGACGTCATCAAGACCACGCCTTGTTTGAAAAATCGGACACTTTAAAAAATTAATTAAAAAAAACTGTTGGGAAAATGAAAGTATTTTCTGGGTACATGTTATTATTATTATTTTTTTTGCTCATTCTATCGATTTCAATGACTATAAGTAGTACTTTTGACTGAAGGAAACCACCCCATTACTATTGCAGTCATTTCCTGCAATATGTGCCTTACCATTCCGAAGATGAATGGTTAGATGGCTTCAATGGTGCACGGAAAACTTTCCAGGCACGAGTCAGGAAGAGTTGTTAAGAGCAGTGCGAAATGATGGGAAATCAGTAGTACCTCCTTTGAAGGACATTTTTTCCTGGTTCCAATCCCTTTGAATTGGGACCTTCACGTATTTCCGTCTAACTAAGGTACTCTCTTCGAAAAGTCAGTAATCCAACGTTATAAAGCACAAAAATTGCAAAATATTGCAGACACGTGTTTTGGTGTTACAAGAAACACCTTTTTCAATGCAAAGAAGTGTGAGCTTCTGGATGAAAAGTCATCCGAGAAAAGCAACAAGGTGGAACAAGAGATAGTATAAATATCAAAAAATAGAAATTAAATAAAACAAAAAAGATAAAATGACACCTGGAGGCAAAATTTATTATATATTTCCATCAGGGAAAAACCGTTAAGTAATAAATTTTCCAAGAAAACTCATAAATACCCCATATGTACCCCATTATACGTACCCCATTGTTTATGCAACCTAGTATATTTAATAAAGCCTAAACGAAGCTAAGCACACAAATACTGGATTTTATCGAAGTTAAAATGGATTTAAAAAGCAGTTATGTGTACGTATTTATCATGGTACTCTCGTACCGAGGCAAAAGGCATAAGGGAGCATAGAAATATGTCAATTTCTTTCAAAGATTGATGATTTCTTAAATCAATGTAAAAGTGTATAAGGATTTATTTACGGAGCTAAAATAAATTTAAAAAGCCAAGTTTTATGCATGTTTGTTTGCGTCTGCGCAGTTTAGGTAGAAAATATCAATAAGGAGGAAACTTTCAGGATCTATCTTTGCCGGGTTCATGATTTGTTTTAATAAATACTAAATTCTTAATGGCTCATAAAGCTATTAAAAGTATAGACATTTGTTAAAAGAATAAAGAGTGAAATCATGGATACGTTCATGAAAGTTTATTTAAAACTAAAATTTCAGAAAAGTGATGTCGGATCAGTTAAAAACACATAAGATATAACAGGAAGTATCCAACGTTGTTTAGCACAAATAAACAAATTTCAGAATACACGTGTTTCGATCCTCGAAACACGTGTATTCTAAAATCTGTTTGGATATTTCCTGTTATTTCTCGGCACAAAGGTATTTATTTATTGCTTAACAAAAGATATATTTTTCAGTATTAAACTGAAATTGTTATGAAATATACTATCAAAACTTTTTATATTTACAGATACAGACCCATTAGAAATTGTTAAAGCCCAAGCGGAATTTACTCACGTGGATTTACAAAACTTCAGTCCCCATTTCGGAGACGAAATTGTCCCAGAGTTGCCTCGAGATTCTTTTGTCAATTTGAATTTCCATGAAGGGATTGATCTGCTGGTTGGCAACACGAATGATGAAGGTTCTAATATCGTAACTGCTTACTCTGAAGGGCTCCAGGATTATGGATTCTACGGAGAAGTATGCTATAAAAAATAATAAATTAAAAAACTAAAGAAACACGCTTTAGTAGCAAAATGAACTAAAAAGTTAAAAATAAACTTTGGATGACAAGTATATCAAGTATAGTGTCAACGGCCATACCATGTTGAAAATACCGGTTCTCGTCCGATCACCGAAGTTAAACAACATCGGGCGTGGTCAGTACTTGGGAGGGTGACCACCTGGGAACACCACGTGCTGCTGGCATACTTTTATTATGATTCCAGGATTAGAAGGCTAAAAATGTACAGTCTTCAGCAAAGAAGAGACCGCGGGGACATGATTCAGTTGTTTAAATTTATTAAAATGGAAGATGTTACGGGGCTGAAGTTTAGCACTGAAAACAGGACAAGGGGTCATTGTTTTAAGCTATTTAAATCTCAGGCTAACATAGATATTAGGAAAAATTATTATTTTAGCAGGGTAGTGGAACCTTGGAACAGCTTAGAGAGGTGGTAATGATCAAGGTGGTAATGATCAAGGGAGTAGATAGTTTTAAGAAGGCCATTGATCTTCACTGGGGATTGTAAATGGACTAGGACCAGTCTAGCTGGACCCAGAGCCTGTTGCTGGTCGTCACTTTTGTATTTGTATATAAAGTAATTGACCAAACACTTAATTTTACTGTAATAAACAAAAGCGTGGGGGGGGGGGTGGCCTATTTACATTTTTGCATGAATAACAAGTGGAAGAAATTTAAGACAACTGATAAGAAGCCCCCTACGCTTTTTTTCTATTACAGTAAAATTAAGTGTTTGGTCAATTATTTTATATACTTGTCATCCAAAGATTATTTTTAACTTTTTAGTTCATTTTGTACTAAAGCGTGTGTTTTTTTTTAAACAATTATTTTATATTTTACTTTTTAGTTCATTTTGCTACAAACAGTGTGTGTTTTTTTAGTTTTTTAAACTATTATTTTTAAAAAAATAAGATTTAGATTCTAAATATTGCTAACACTTGTAACTCTTAAATGAAATCTTCGTGCGTGTGTCCGATTTTTGTAATGGAATGTATCTTAGTATTCTATTGCATTATTTGCATCAGACATTTTGAACGCTTTCTGATAAATTCATGTGCAAACGTTGTTACACTTCGCAGCTCTGATTTGTACGTTGTAAGTAATTCTAATAAGCCACTGGCTATTTGTCCAAGGGAAAGTTGGACCCACAAACATACAAGTTACGCTAATGAAATCGTGTTAATTAGAATAAAGTAATAACTTATAGTTAGTAAATTAATTTGATTATAGAATATTGCATTATCATCGGGTCTGAGGTTGCATTCCGAATTTTAAAAGAATCCGATCACAAAAAGTGGGCGAATATTGAGTTGCAAGATTATAAATTTAATTTTGGTGTAGACGGGATTAGAACGCACGTTCGATTATTCCCGGAGGTTGACGTCAGCGAAGACCCGCGCCTTAGACCGCTCGGCTACGACCGCTCATAGAGTGGTGGAATGTACTAACTAATAAGCCACTAGCTCTTAGTCCAAAGGAGAGTTACAAACATACAAGTGAAGCTAATAAAACCGTGTTGATAAAATGTAATAATTTGTAGATAATATAACCATTGAACGTGTAAAATAACAGTTTTGCTGTTTTATAAGAGGACTAGACATACTTTTCCGTTATATGTACGTCACTTGGCGCATTTTCAATCTTCACGATTAGTTTTCATTTTATTTATTGCTACCGCGTTTGGTCAAAGTGACATACAGAAACTACTTGTTTTGCAACACCATACGTTATTTTGTCTTTTTAATGACCTTTCAAACGAAACAAGCCATTAAAAAAAACTATTATCTATTAAATTAATTTATTTAAATAAAAAAACATTAAAATTGATCACAAAATGATAAAAAATCTGCTAAATAAATACATTGAGCCATTAATAAAACAAAAAGGGTCATTAGCATGCAAAAGCAAATAAGAGAAGCAAATATGTCGGTGTTATTTATTTATTATTTTTTTTTCGCATGGAAGAAAGTAAACAGGTTGCTAAGGAAAGTGACGTACCTGTAGTGAAAAGTACAGATTATATTTTTTTAAAAGACACTTAATTGATCTTTTTTGTTTACCACACGAAAGAAATCACATTAATATTCTAAACAGCTGTGAAAATCTGACTCTTTAGCTCATTCCATTTTAAAATAACTTTCAAATGAGCTCAGAACTTATAGTTTCAACTAGCTGCGTCGTCCGGTTTTGCACGGCCCTCCCCGCAAATAAAAGTTATGTCACGTGACGCGTGTTCAAAAATCAAGCTCGAACGAAAGGAAAAAATAATAATCAGTAAAATTGTGCGGCAGATTGAGCACAATTTTACCGTGAGGAGGAAAAATAAAAAAAAGGAAGCATTTTAAATCCCGCGATTACAGAAAAAGCCTCAAAACAAAACCCAGAATTTTATTTGTTCAGAAAATATGGCAGTATCATAATTAATAGTTTTTAATTGATAACTCCGCTAATTATTATCGGAGGATTATGTTAAATAGCCGAAAAAAAGGGCGGAAAATTACGAAACAATCGATACCTGGTTCGATGGTCAGTTCACTGGCGTTTGAGAGGAGTAACTTCGACATACATTCATACATACATACATACGCAGATACATACGTTCAGCGTTTAGTTATATAAGATTGAAATTTTTTCATTAATTTGAGAATAATTTATTGGAATTGAAGTACGAAACACTCGTCCTCTACGTTTCACTTTGATTTCGGGTTCTCTATGATTTCGTTGAGATAAGCAGCGGTGAAATTTTCTTTTGCTAAGTGTGCCATAGAAAATTTCTTTTCACATTTTATAGCGGAAATTTACAGCATAGTACTTTTTGCTACATAAAGCTTGGAAAGTGATGTTTTTAAGTTTATGAAAATAAACTTACACTGATTTGGACAGATAAAGGGCTGTAACTGAATTTTTTTTTTAATTTTTTGCATTTAGCGCTTCTTTGCAAAAAAAGCGGTAAAAAAACTTCTTACTCTTACACTTCCCCATTGTTAGTATTGAATCCAAAACGCGTTTCTTCAAATATCTAGAAAACTCATTTCTGCAGATACTGCCATTTACCTGCCCGCGGCAGTACACCATTAGTGATATACTACAGCTATTTTTACGTAGAATTTTAAAAATTGTCGATGCAAAGATTATTTTCAATAATTTTTTCATAAGTGTAAGTGCAACTAGGCGCTAAGTCACCGTTTCAATAAAAAATACTCTGGAGGTAACTTTGAATGTCATGTTATTCCCGATATATTATGATTATAATGATACATTACAATGCGCTAAACAAATATAAGGTTGAAATAAATCTTTTTAAGCACTAATGGATAAATATTTCTAGGCAATATTGATTCTATTAAAAGAAGTCATTGCAAAAATTTATTATTATTATTTTCAGTATTATTATTATTATCATTATTATTTTTAACTGTTATTATTATTGTTATTGTCAGTATTATTATTATTACTATTATTATTATTATTATTGTCGGTCTTCTTCGTCTTTTTATTATTATTATTATTATAATCAGGCTTCTTATTATTATTATTATCATTATAATCAGGCTTGTTATTATTATTATTGTTATTATTATTTTATTATGATTATTATTACTATAATGACTATTATTGCTATTATTATTATTATTTTAGATGAGCTTTACGCAACTTAAACAATTAACATGCTTTGTTTTTCTTGTAGGTGTCAGAAGTACCCATTGGAGACCTATCTAAACTAATTAGTAGACACTTCAAAATCAACTTTGACGACGGAAAGTCGGTCCGCGAGTTCTACAGTGGAAAAGGCGACTCGCTTGTTGATGATGGAGATCGTGCATTCACCCCTGTCGGAGACTACCTCTTCACGTGTCCCAACGTTTTCACAGCTCAGCAATTCGCAGCGAAGACTTCCAACAACGTGTACTACTACGTTTTCAATCACTACACCCAGGGCCATGCCTTCCACATGTCCGATCCGCTGGCCAGGTCATACGCTCCGTGGCAAGGATCTGCGCACGGCGAAGACGTGCAGTATATTTTTGGTCTCCCTCACAGATATCCAAATAATTATACTTTAGACGAGCTCAGCTTCAGTACCAATGTCGTTGATATGTTTGCGACTTTTGCGAAAACAGGGTAAGTAAGATGCAACCATAAAGTAACTCCGTAATCAAAGCACGAGTATTGCAAGAAGTTGCAAGCACATACAAACACAAATACAAAAGTGACGACCAGCAACAGGCTCTGGGCCCAGCTAGACTGGTCCTAGTCAATTTACAATCCCCAGTGAAGATCAATGGCCCTCTTAAAACTATCTACTCCTTTGCTCATCTTCCGGTAAGCTGTTCCAAGGTTCCACTACCCTGCTAAAATAATAATTTTTCCTAACATCCATGTTAGCCTGAGATTTAAATAGCTTAAAACAATGACCCCTAGTCCTGTTTTCAGTGCTAAACTTCAGCCCCGTAACATCTTTCATTCTAATAAATTTAAACAACTGAATCATGTCCCCTCGGTCTCTTCTTTGCTCAAGAGCGTACATTTTTAGCCTTCTAAGCCTGGAATCATAGTCTAAATGAGAAAGTCCATTTATTAGCCTTGTAGTCCGCCTTTGAACCCTTTCCAATACATTAATATCTTTCTTAAGATAAGGAGGGACATGCTTTGGAATTTCAGAGAACTTCCTTTTCAATGCAGAAAAGTTTTTGGAAGTAAAGACATTCGTGTCAAAAGCAACGAGATCGAACAGTAGAAGAGTTAAATAGAGAAAAGGATTTGGGACGACTTTATATCTAACAAGGAGAGGTTACGGTCTCGGAAATTCAGATCGGGATGAGATTTGGTAGATTAGTAGTATCCTTTAAGGGTACTCTCAGGGTAAAGTAATAAAGCGCACTATCCATAAAATTCCGAGAAAACAGCCTTTAAAGATTTGCGCGCAACTTATAAACTAGTAGAGATTGTTCGTAAACAAGCGCCTGGTGGTCATGTGGGCAGCGCTCTGGGGTTCCATGCGTCCGATCCGAGTTCAAATCCACTGCAAGTTTCTTTTTTGTTCATTTATAAAGTGACTGTTACAGCTTTGTGCAATTTGAATTGAAGATAATGCGAAATTTTTGAACACGTAAAGCACTTTAATAGAGAAAATGGAGATAAATTAAATCGATACAAGTTAAAATTTGAATTACAACGGCTACAAAATCACTATAGAGCTCAATTTATAGATGATTTTTAACAATATAGTTGTTATTTATATACATACACCAGAATTATATTTATCATAAAAACCTGGAAAACAAAAACTGTTTTGACATCTCGCACAATTTATAAAGGAAGATTGCTTACAGGAACAACTTATTTGTAAAAGAGTCATTGGAACATACTTCATTTACATTCAGGAAAATTTCTCTTTTGTCAGAAAGTTTAGAAGTATACCAGGCATCGAATCATTTTATCAAAAATTGGTGATGACAGTTGATGATGGACAATTGATTGTATTTTATGCAGTCTTCACGGGTATTCATTTCTCTATTATTTTCAACGAGATACGCGCAATTTTGTATACGTTTTATTAAATTCTTTACCTGTCTATAAAAATGGAAGCGAGAAATTGAACTTGATATGATTCTGATGCAATCAAATGATTTTCAGTAAGCAAGCTCTCGTAATAAACGACAGCATCTTTTAATCTCTGCTTCAACATTTCACTGTGCAATGAATTTTTATCCATTTTGTTAACAGATTTTATTCGTTTCAGGGTTACTTCAATAACCGACCATTTCGATTCACAATATTTAAAAAACTCAAATCCTTTTTCACGGTATAGAATTTTCCAGTCTAATATACAGCAAAGACGATAAATAAATTTAATGATGAAAACAAACATGAACATTGCAGACGATAATTAGATGGAAAATAAAGAGTTCAATATTCAATGTAAAATACAGCAGACGACAAATTTACAAATAACAGAATCAAGGAGCAAAACCATTGCTCGATAAGTGTGGTTAGGGTTTTTAAAATTTGACTACCTGCTTATATGCAATAAAACAACATTCTTCTTACTCATCCACAAAGAAACTGATTATGCATTTATTGCAAAAATCATTTACTTCGTCAAAGTTTATAATATCTAAAAATGTGTAATCACTTGTTTGTGAGAATAGTAAATAGAAATTTAATGTACTATCACACATTAAAAATACATCATATTTTTTAAATTAAGTATTACCTTTAATTCAAACTGCAAAAAGCGGTAATAGTCACTTCATAAAATGAACAAAAAAGAAACTTGCAGTGGATTTGAACTCGGAACGGCCGCATGGAACCCCAGAGCGCTGCCCACATGACCACCGGGCGCTTGTTTACGAACAATCTCTACTAGTTTATAAGTTGCGCGTAAATCTTTAAAGGCTGTTTTCTCGGAATTTTATGGATAGTGCGCTTTATTACTTTACCCTGAGAGTACCCTTAAAGGATACTACTAATCTACCAAATCTCATCCCGATCTGAATTTCCGAGACCGTAACCTCTCCTTGTAAGAACTCACTTCCTTGAAAGGCCGAAACACGTGTCTGCAACTTCTTGCAATATTTGTGCTTTGATTTCGCTGTTGTTTATTGGTTACTTTGTTGCACAAATGAATTTATTCATTTCCTAAGTTGAATGTGCGTCACATTCGAAACAGGGTGAGGATTTTTCAGAAATCTTACCCACCAAAGATTTTTTAACTAGCCAATATTGCACGATATGCAATCGGTAAAAAAGACCTAATTGCTGGAGGAATAATAAGTTGATACTGCCAGATTTGTCAAAAAATAGTTTGGAATGTGTATTGCTGTGAATGTCCGGAATTTAGTAAAAGGATTTTGTCTAGTTATGGGGGTCGCGTTTGGGGGGGGGGGGGTGTTTAGTAAAACTGCAAGGGAGGAAAGAAGCATGGCCATGACTGAGATTGGTGGGTACCTCTTGCTAAAGTTTTTGCATTCTACTCGATAAATAAATATTCCAGAAATTTATTCAAATAATATTAGATAAAGCAGGGGTGCCGTCGGGGGAAAAGAAAGTGGGGAGAGGGCTCATGACGGAGACTACACACGCGAAAAAGGGAAGGTATTTTAAAATAATTTTAGTCCCAATTTTAAAGTGCACATTTTCGGAGGGCCGAGGGCTCTGTAAAATTGTGAGAGGGGGTGCCATCACTTTTGGGATGAGCATTCCTAGAAAAAGTATCTGCGTAGAACAGTCATAGGTAATTTTGTTAATTAAATATTTCAGTATTTTTTCCTAAAAATGATCGCTAAAGCAATGGTGCCGACCCATCACCCTTGGAAAACATCCATAGATTAACTATCTGCATATTAGTTTCTGTAATGGAGAAAAGCAGTTGTCTATCTTGATAATTAAATATTTTAGCAATTTAATTCTAATAATTATTACTAAAGCGAGGGGCGGGAGGGGGCGGTATGGCTATGTTTATGCCATTCTTATTTTTACAAAGGGAGTTTTAAAAAGATAAAAGTTTCATTTTGGGGGAATAACATTTCTGGGGGCTGGAGTACTTCTTAAAATTTGGGGACAGGTACGTGTTGCGCTTTCGCTCTTTCGGGGGGGGGGGGGAGGCACCTATAGTCAAACCATCTGCATAAACATCTGCAACTTTCAAAATCTATCGGCAGCCTTGGAAAGTAAATTTTCCAGCAAATAATTTTAATAACTACAACTAAAGCTAAAGCAGAGATGTCGAGGTGAGGGGGGGGGGGGGGGCGTGATCAGGGTGCCAACCAAACCATCAAATTTTTTAGAGGTATTTAAATAATATTTCAGTCTCATTGGGGAATTTTTTTTTTGGGTGCGGTGGGGCTTCGTAAAATTTGGGGGGAGGGGGATGGCTCTGCCGCTCTTGGTGGGGGAGGGGGGATCACTCATAACTAAATCTGCATTTTAAGATCTGCTATAATAAAAAGGCTATCGGTCATCTCGATAAATCAGCCATTCGAGCAATTTAGTCTGAGCTGCGCAGGGGTGCCGAGGAGGGGGCGGGGGTTATGACGCAGACTACACCATTGAAATTTTTAGAAGGAATCAAAAGGTTCCATTTCTTAAGTTTTTTCTCATCTTTGGGAACTCTTTGAAAAGCAAAACGTTTTCTTTGCCTGATCTGTAACCAATTTTGCACCTAGTTTTTAACAAGATGTAGTTTTTTTTCTATTAATGTTCGACTTTGTTGTGTCCATTAAAATATTTTAAAACTTTTTCTTAAAATTTTCACGAAATGCGGAAAAACAACGTTAACGCATAACCGAATTATAACTTAATCCCGCATCAACTAATGTAAATTCCATCAAAAGGAGCGTGCTCCCTAACCACACTGCCCTCTTTCGGATTGTCGCAAATTTGTCTTCAAGAATAGCGGGGGTATAAGCGGCGGTCGGCACTCTACTTCAGATCTTACCAGGCCGATCATCCCTACTACCAGGTCGGCACTATACCAGAAGTAAACAAATGGGCTAAAAATAGTAAACCAATCTTCGCCGTATTCTTGGAACCAATATGTTATTATCCACGCCAAATGGCGTTTTTTTTTTTTTTTTTTTTTCTTACACGTGAACGCAATAGAACTATTTTTGCAAAATATATTTGAATTTTATCGAATTTTATGTCTTTCAGGGTGCCAAGAAGTGATTTCCCCAAGTACAGCAGACGAGAACCACTCTTCGAATATCTGGTATCGGACATCATCGGATCAATCGAACGTGGTCCTCACAATCACAACTGCGAGTTTTTGAGGCCTCATCTAGGATTCGACGTTCCAGAGCAAATCGTCCAGCAGACGGTCAAACAGTCTGTGCATGTCATACAGTCAGCTCCTAGAATGCTTCAATTTAACGACGGATTCACGCGCGAGTTCCAGCGCCATTTTGAAATAGGTTTTTAAGAAGAAAAATCACAAATTGGCGGCAAGTTGCCAAACAAATACTCTATTACCATCTAGTCCACATCCTCAAGAAGCTAAAACTATTATGAAGACGTTAATAATTTGAGTTTCTAGAACAAATCACACCATTTTTGATGATGTTGAATTCGGAGAACATATCCAAATGAAGTGAAATGTTCTTATCTGAAATTTTGTTATCTGTTAAAATGTTGTTAAAAATTCATAATCGAAATCATTCAAGTTTCAACCAATTCGATTTTAACCACTTTTTACTTCACTAGCGTATATTACGTTTTACCAAACATTAACCAATAAAGTATATTTGATCACGGATATAATCAAAAAAATAAATAAATAAAAATTCTGCATATGTAAATGTGTCATTTTGTTTTTCAAAATTTTCTTGTGAATATATATATATATATATATATATATATATATATATATATATAGTATCATTTATGTGTTTTACATTTCTGTATTCACGAAAAATTTCTCGCTCAAATTTTAATCTAAATTTCAATTTAAAATACCAATATACCACCAGATTTTCACTGGGCTATTTAAACAGCAAAAAGAAACTATGTTTTCGTGAACCATAAAACCTATTTTTCTTCCTAAAAAACTGTTCCCTTTGTTTTGAAAAAAAAATCACAAAAAATGCAAACTTTTAGGAATGAAATGAAAAAGATTTTTTTTTTTTTTGACACGAAAAAAATATCACGTTATTAAACCGCAAATGACGGTAGCCAACACAAACCTCATAAATCTTCCTCTCAGTTTTAACTGTTTTCTTTCACTTGTTATAGCATTTATCTGTTTTCATGCTTCTGCCGTTACATCGACCATTAACTTCAGGATCATGTTTATGTCGTTAAAATAGCCATTTTCAAGCGGAAGGCTCATAAAACCCATTTTATTCTCGATGGTTTGAAGACTTTAACTGTTCATCGCACCACGAAAAGTGAAACACTTTCAATTCTTAGGTTTGAATAGAACAGGAAGATCTTTTCGCTTTCATTTTGATAGAGATAATCAGTTATACAGTCGACTCCCGCTACAACGCGATTCAACTTACGCGAAACGGCTATAACGCGAATTTTTTTACGAGAAACGAATTTTAGAGTTGCTGCGAATTCCTCGTCCACAAAACACATTTTTTTTGGGAAGGAAGTATTTATTGGCTTTGTTACTGACTACTCAATATTGATTTCGTGAATGTTATTACATCCCTTTAGCACAACTGACAGCGAAAGTTCCCGCATCAAAGTAGTCTACACATCGCATTGTTAGTGCATCAAATAACCACACATCAATAAGTTTGAGTGAATCTTCCATACGTACAATTAAAAGTCAAAACAAAAAGATATCCATAAAAGTTCAGAACTTAGTTCGAATATTGAAACTTGCAGAATCTAAGCAAAGTAAGCATTATGAAAATGGAAGCTAATGTTGTATTTTGGATTAAGAGATCAGTGAGAGAGGCTGTTGCCATAAATGGTAACGTTATAACAGAAAAGGCGAATCAACCGTATTTTAAAATGTGTATTAGTTGTATTTTGTATTAAGAGATCAGTGAGAGAGGCTGTTGCCATAAATGGAAACGTTATAACAGAAAAGGCGAATCAACCGTATTTTAAAATGTGTATTAGTTCTATTTTGGATTAAGAGATCAGTGAGAGAGGCTGTTGCCATAAATGGTAACGTTATAACAGAAAAGGCGAATCAACCGTATTTTAAAATGTGTATTAGTTGTATTTTGGATTAAGAGATCAGTGAGAGAGGCTGTTGCCATAAATGGAAACGTTATAACAGAAAAGGCGAATCAACCGTATTTTAAAATGTGTATTAGTTGTATTTTGTATTAAGAGATCAGTGAGAGAGGCTGTTGCCATAAATGGAAACGTTATAACAGAAAAGGCGAATCAACCGTATTTTAAAATGTGTATTAGTTGTATTTTGGATTAAGAGATCAGTGAGAGAGGCTGTTGCCATAAATGGTAACGTTATAACAGAAAAGGCGAATCAACCGTATTTTAAAATGTGTATTAGTTGTATTTTGGATTAAGAGATCAGTGAGAGAGGCTGTTGCCATAAATGGAAACGTTATAACAGAAAAGGCGAAGCAACCGTATTTTAAAATGTGTATTAGTTGTATTTTGGATTAAGAGATCAGTGAGAGAGGCTGTTGCCATAAATGGAAACGTTATAACAGAAAAGGCGAATCAACCGTATTTTAAAATGTGTATTAGATAAGATTAATGATCTGGTCATGGAGCGTAAATCATCATCTTATCTTCATTTTTTAACTCATAAATATTATTACTGTATCCACAGTACAGTACTATTATAGTGCAGCATTTTATTATTACTACACACTGTGCGTACCGTGTTGTTTTATTTTATGTCTTTCCCTCCCATCGATCATTCATTTTGTGCATCTTAAAGTACTTTATGTTGAACTAGTGGCACCCGCACGGCTTCGCCCGTAATAGAAAAATTAAAGGTCTTTTGGTTCGCTTGTGTATTTACAAATAATGTATGGTGAATTTTCTCGCCAATTGGCTTGTACCGACGTTACAGTTCCACGTTATGATAATTTCGTATCTCGCCAATTGGCTTGTGCCCATGTTACGGTTCCACGCTATGATAATTTCGTAATTTATGATAGTTTTTTTCTTAAAATTGGAATAAAAAAAGAACCACATCGAATTTTCGAAAAATCGCTTCGAGGTGCACACCCCCATGCTACATACTAACTTTGTGCCAAATTTCATGAAAATCGGCCGAACGGTGTAGGCGCTATGCGCGTCACAGACATCCTACAAACATCCTACAGACATCCAGACATCCTCCGGACAGAGAGACTTTCTGCTTTATTATTAGTAAAGATAAAACAGCTTTTTTATTTTTTTTAATACAGTAAAAGTTCAGTTCTTTAAGCAAGAAACTATAATATATAGTTGAGGAATGCTTTAAAGCAGTTTGAGGGGTGTTTACAAATGTGTAAAAGAAATTGTATGTTTCTAAAAAAATTGTATTCATACATTTTTCTACAACGCGAAATTTCGATTTACGCGAGGGGTCTTGGAACGTATCCCTCGCGTAAGTCGGGATTCGACTGTAATACATAAACATTAACTTCCGAGGCACTTCAATAATAATAGAGGCAGAAATCTGACAGTAACTAATTGAATCGACAAAAAGAACAGCGAGAAAGGAGTTTTGTAGGCAAGGAAGCTCCAAGTTTTTGGGAGGAAATTCTCAATTTGCCGAATATCCAAATTTCACCGAATGTAACTTCAATTTTGCCGCAGGATGATGACTTTGCCAAATAGAACTCCAAATTTTTTAAAAAAAGTTTGCCGAATCGTCAGACAAAATTTGACGAATGAGGATTTTTTTGGTAATTAACAGTGACCTCCCATAGGAATGCTTCTATTTGCAGGTTGAACCCTCAAGAACTCTTGTTTCTAAGCCATATTGCAAATCCTAGTTTAGTAATATGGTAGTTATACATAGTGATGCATGGGACTTAATTTGCATGGGAGCTCACGGGAGCTCAAGCTTCTTCTCTTCCATTTTATGCGAATGTCAAACAGCCGACAGAAGTCAGGATATTTATCGTTCAAAATATGTTCGAATGACTACATGAATTTCCACACTTTATTCAGAAATTGACCCTGTTGGATACATGTAGGGGAGGGTGGGGCAAGATGAGGTACTTAATCAAGAAACAGTTGAGGTGGGAAACCAAACTCATAAATAAATTCGAAAACTATGTCATTATTATCTTTCAAGTTTCGTAAAAGTTTAGAACATGACGCACTATCCTATTTCCAACATGTAAATTTAGACGCAAGTTTTAATTTAATGAAAAATAAGAACACGGCGAAACTCCCGAAAATTGAGAGAAAAACTTTATACACTGCAAATGTAATAGCAAAACCTGGTTGATTCGACCAACGTGGTTTCTCTTTCTCCCAACGCAACTACTTTACTGTCTAACCACGGATTGTATGGAATTTTCAAACGTCCAGATAAGACGAATCTATCTGAATGAGGGGGGAAAATAAAAATTTGATGCGCGTATTCCGCTCATTTGATTGAGACTCTGCTTCTGCAAAAGCTGGCATCGCTAAAAAAATAATAGATTCGTCCATTTCTGGGTGTAAAACGGATGTTTGTCTTTCCATACAATCCGTGGTCAGACAGTACTACTTTTCCAGTGGGTATCAGCACCTACCTAGCGCGCGTTGAGCTTCAGTATTTCCTCTTGCCCCGCTATCTTATCTTTCCCCACCTTCCCCTAATGACGCGTGTTTGTGTGTGTGTGTGTGTGTGTGTGTGTGTGTGTGTGTGTGTGTTTGCATATGTGTTTAAGTTAAGTAACTATGAATTCACTTTAATCCACTACTTTAAACCCTTGGTCGCCACAACAATAAATAATGTACTAAATTTTAATGGACATTCGTTTAAATATTGCAATAAATTTGCACTACTATTGATACAACTTTGTAACAACTTTTAAAATAATCTGAGTACAAAAAGGTCTATTTCTAAAACTTTTTGGATTTTAATGTAAGAAATTCATTGAATAGACATGTGAAAATAGCACAATACATCTATAGCATACGTTGGGAAAACGTTACATTATTTTAATTACAAGGATTCACTTTTTAAAATAAAAGTGAGTTTGATGAGTGAATGAATATCCGACGCGCAAAAAGAGTGCGTCAAGTTACTTGAAATTTTTGGGCTTTTTAACTCCACTCTTTTTATTTTACTTCCTTTTACAAAAAAGGAAGTATTATATTCGCGAAAAAATTTTCACTCAAAAATCAGCCTTAATTTCCATTTTGCTGTGTTGAGTTTGCTGTGTTGAATGTTGAGGTTTTTTTTTTTTTTTTCCGACTCGACCACACGTGTAACCTAAGAACGTATAGACACGCGAAATATCCATTTTGACAATTCCCGAGTAAGTTACAACGAACTTCCTCGTGACGTCCGTATGTATGTGCGTATGTATCTCGCATAACTCAAAAACGGTATGTCCTAGAAAGTTGAAATTTGGTACGTAGACTCCTAGTGGGGCCTTGTTGTGTACCTTCCCTTTTGGTTGCATTCGGATGTTCCTAAGGGGGTCTTTTGCCCCTTTTTGGGGGGGGGGGGAAATCATCGTTAATTTCGATGTAAACTCAAGTGGTGTTATAATTTGTCGGACACTTGGCGATATATCGTCAGTCTTTTGGTCGCCAAGTTTTTTTCGCCAACTTGGCAACAAATTTGGCTATTTTTTTCAAATTTGGTTTCATTTTGGCCACTGTTGATTATATTTAGAGAGTAAACAATTGAATCACATTAAAATTGCCAATAATGGGGAAATGACACTAAATTGGAGTAAAAGGAAGTCATGTGATGCACACATCAGCTCGTTTTCTTTTCAATTTATTCGGAACAAAGGTAATGCTTTCTTTACCTATACTTAAATTTCTTTCATTTAGTATTCTTTTAAAAAGAAGCAAAAGAAAAAAAAAATCACGAATTTTGTTAATCATAATGACATTGCTAACAAAATCATCATCGATTAATAAATCAGTTTTACACAACCAAACGGCATGGAACCAGGTTAATATGAGGCTATGTAGTGATTGTTACTGTAGAAACACCTCAAATAAAATCCAAATCGCTGACAAATAAAAAAAAAATCAGTTTCAATTGGTTTATAATTATAATAAATCAATTATAGCATCTTTTAAGAGTTTTAAAAAATACAAAGTGATAGGGCAAGACCTTGGAGCAGAAACTAAAATGGAGGGAGCCAGTGCAATCATTGGCTTAGCAAAAGCTAACCCACAGACCCAAAGTCACGTGACTCGACAACGACAAATAGTTGGCACGTTTTGCGCGAAACAAGCGAAAGAAACCCGATTTCTTCCAATGCTTTGCTTTAAAATCTATCACGTGACTTGGGGTCTTGGTTCCATGAATGAAAGTCTTCCCTCCCTCCATTTTATCTCTTCTCAGTGGACGAGGCGACATATTTCGTCCCTCCTAAGCTTTTTGGTCTTTGAGTACCATATGTTACGATCAATTAATGTGGAAAAAGAAACATGAACTAAACCTACACATGGTATCTAAGATTAAGTACAATTTCTTTGTCCTTCCTCCAACGCACTTACTAAAAAAAATAATAATGGGTTAAAAATCAGATAATAATAATAAATATGAATGAGAATTGTATAAAAGAAAAACATCTCAAATTGTGCTTTTTTTTTTTTTTACAAAATTCCAAAATAACAAATGTAACATTGATTTTTCACGCCTTCACAAGTGTCACAAATGATGTTTTGCTTTTGGCCCTTATCAGATTAAGTGTTTGCCAAGACACTAAGTGTTGATTGAGGGCAAAGCAGCCATATTTCCCCCTGTTTTTCTTCATAAAAACGCTATTGGCACATACGACCGTCTGGATATTGTCTTGATGGCGAACGAAAATAGGAATATCATATTTGCCAAAATGGTGTTATACTGCTGAACGTTACGCAGCAAAACACTTAAGAAGAGCACCGTACGCAGCAAAACACTTAGATCTTTCAGTTTACATCTTACTTTAAACAAATATGTCAAGTACAACAAATAAACACATTCCAATAAAAATTCTAACAAAGAGAGCATTTACAAATGGTACTACGATGATTCAAGTTTTCAAATATCAGATTAAGTGCTCCCGACCAGCAACGCACAGCAGACTAGACTTATATAACTTCCACTAATAAATAGTGTTCTTGACTTCCACCAGAAAAAATATCACTGGTGGTGACACCTAGTGTTAGACAAGAGAAAATGACGGGGGGCGAAATATCGCTACTTTACCCTATCAAATTGTAAACAATCCAGGTTCAGAAGATGATGTTATAACTGAGTCGATTTGCCATCTGTAACTAAAAATGTTAGAGTAAAGAATCTTTAACTGAAGTTTCATCCTACCCAATTCCCCTTATGAGAGTTTGCGTCCAATTAAACGACAGAAAATATCCAAGAGAATATTTAAAAAATACCTAATTTAATGGCCGCATTCTCAAAAGTTATCAAACTATCGTTATTTACAAAAATAAACTGCTTAAAAAGACACAACAATCAACTGGTAAGAATTTGACAAAATGGATGTTATTTCGATACAATGTGACTACGCAAAGCAGCAGTTCTAAACCTGGGGGACGCGCTTCTCTTGAAGGGAGTAGAAAAGTTTCAAAGACATGGGGGCATGAATGTTTAAAAAAAGTAAACAAGCAAACTTATCTAAAACTTGCACAAGTTTGGTTACATCAAATATTTTCGACATTCTGTTTTTTTTTTCCTTTTTTTTTTTCGGGCAGTTTTAACTTATGTATCCGTTTTAATACGAATTTTCAGCATTAGCACACATTACGTGAAAATATAGAGCAAGGCATTGAAAATAACCTGAGGTGAGCTTTGTTACTTTCAATCTAATATTCAAAAACTTGTTTAGGACAGAGTGTGACAGCCCTCCCAATATTATAAGCTTGACTGGTAAAGAAAAGGCAACCTCACCCGATCCTAGCTTACTTCAAATTAATTCGAATTAAGTTTTGATTATTTGATGTCTATGCTAATAATCCATATGTCCTTTTAATAATCAGCTTTAGTTTCAAATTTCGACTTTTCCATTGTAGTAGTACTTTGACAACTTATGGTAGGGAGGGGGTGAACTTGCATCAGTGTCCAAAGGGGAGCACAAAACCTGAAAGATTGAAAACCCCTGATGCAAAGAACTGGGGAGAAAAATACAACCAATTACTCTGTCATCATAATAGAGGATTTATGCATTGGAAAAAAAAACGAGCTGATGTGTGCATCACATGACTTCCTTTTACTCCAATTTAATGTCATTTCCCCATTACTGGCATTTGTAATGGGATTCAATAGTTAACTCTCTAAATATCACCAACAGTGGCCAAATTAAAACAGATTTTTAAAAAAAATTGCCAAATTTGTCGCCAAGTTGGCAACAAGACTTGGCAACAAGACTTGGCAACCAAAAGACTGGCGATATATCGCCTAGAGTTCGACAAATTATAACACCACTTGAGTTTACATCGAAATTAACAATGTTTTCCTCCAAAAAATGGGCAAAAGACCCCTTTAGAAACACCCGAATGCAACCAAAAGAGGAGGTGCACAACTAGACCTCCCTAGAAGTCTACGTACCAAATTTCAACTTTCTAGGACATGCCGTTCTTGAGTTATGCGACGCACATACGCACATACTTACATACGTCACGAGAAAACTCGTTGTAATTAACTCGGGAATCGTCATTACGGATATTTCGCCTATCCATGTGTTCTTAGGCACTTATCCACGTGTGGTCGAGTCGAAAAAAAAAAAAACTCAACATTCATTCAGGGGTGAGTAAAATGGAAATTAAGGTCGATTTTTGAGTGAAAATTTTTTCGCGAATACAATACCTTTTTTGTAAAAGGAAGTAAAAAGCTCCACACCCATAGGGCCAGTGAAATTATTTTTCTGCTCAAACCTTTAGTTCTAATTGCAAATTTTCATTTCAATTTGTGATTTTGCTGCTTAAACTGTTGCGAAATCAGCTAGAATATTCCTCCTTTAATTTAAATATAAGTGAAGTAAATCTAATACAGTGTAAAAGACATTTCACGTTTTGGCAGCAAAAATATAGGAACAATATCACTGAAAGTAATTCATCGGAAGCAAAAATCACTTAGAAAACAACTGCTTCCTAGATAGAACATCTTGATATCTCTCTTTTTTAATAGCCCTGGTTGAGATGACATGTACTTAATGTTTCCTGATCTTCTGCTACCACATGAAAACATATTGTTCAACTGATGATATTGTGTCTTTCAAGACTCTTTTGTTATAATGTTATCTTGTAAGAGGGTAATGGCAGGAAGTCTTATTAAGAGAAGGAAAGTTCGCCCTCGTTTAGAATTATGCATCAGAGAGCCAAATGGTTTTATCATGATTTGCTGCACATATATATATATATAAGGGACACACGCAGTCCATCAGAATAAGTTCCCAACTTTTGCTTCATTGGAGTCCTGCACCGGGCTTTTAAAAGAATCACCATGCAAAAATTCGCTGTAAGTATTAGCATTTTTTAAGAACTTTAAATTGCACTTTTTAAACAAAATTATGAAATGTGGCAACGAAACGATGTTTTTGTTCATTTTTTGAGAAATTCCTAATACCGGTACTGATAACGGTATTCCGGTATCACATTTTAAAAAAACGTATTGCAATTTTGGTCCGGTATTGCAATTCCTGTGTGTGCGTGTGTGTGTTTTGCTTTGGAATGCTTTTAAAAATTGCTCTTAAATGCTTCCATTGTAACCACTTATTTTTCAAAAACAATTGCACAAATTTTGTCATCAAATTTTTGAAAACTAACTTCATAATTTATGTCATTTCTATTATACAAAATACTTATCAGGAAGAACATGACACAGAGAACTGATACTCTAACCAACTTTTTTAGTCTCGTGTTGCCAAATTAGGTATTTTAATTCGGTATTTTTTATCCACTTTAACCATACAATGTAACAAGAAATAACTTAGACACACATAATACACCATATTTTTAATGCTAATGAAAATATTACGACCAAAGTTCAAAATAAATATGAATGCATTATTTCGTCTAATACATATTTACAAATTTTCAAAGTGATTAATACAGGACCTTTAGGATTAATACAGAGCTTTAAACGTGTCACAAAATTTTCGGCTATGGGCCGAAACTCACTTACTGATATTTAATCCCATCCCTTGCGTAAAGATTTCTTTAGGGATGCCAAAGTTTTAGAAAGTTTAGCACACTCCCTTGTCTCCAGGACCTTCTTGCACTGTTGAACTGCGTCAATGGGATATGTGCTAGTGAAAAAATATCACTTGTTTTTGTTGATCAGGGGATAAAATTAGTCAAGAAAAATAGCGCAGACGCATTTTGAAAGATGTTGTCTGACCTTGGTCGCAAAAGTTCTTTGGAAACAAAAGGTTGACCTTCCAGCAGGATTCTACACCTGCACACAGAACTAAAGGCACTCAAGTGGGGTGCAAGACACATTTTCCGGACTTCATTGGAGCTCAAGAATGGCCACCGTATTCCCCTGATTTGAACCCAATGGATTATTCTGTTTGATCCATCGTGGAGACAAGGGTGTGTGCCAACCCTCCTAAAACTTTTGCATCCCAAAAGAAATCCTTATGTAAGGCATAGGATATAAAAAATTTTGAAAAAAAAAATAGAACCGACTTCAAAATTGCTCTAAAAAGTGAAAAATAATTTTATTCTTTAAACACCATCGATAATACTTTTTAACATAATTTTTGAAGTTGGCGAAAAAACAAAAAGTAAAATCCAGTGTAACCATGCTTTGTTCATATTTTTTTCAGAAAATCATCCAAAGTTAGGAACGAATCATTTATATCGTTTTCAAATATGCTGTTATCAATGCATAATGTATGTGGTAGTGAAGAAACTAGGCTTGGTTAAATTTATAGTTGTAGTTGAGTTATGGCTGTGAATGATCTTATCTATCGTTTTTGCGCCAACTTCAAACATTATGTTTAAAAGTATTATCGTTGGTGTTTAAAGGATAAAATTATTTTTCACTTTTTAGAGCAATTTTGAAGTCGGTTCTATTTTTTTTTCAAAAATTTCATTCTTTTTAGTGTAAATGTAGATATTTTAGTAAAGGTAAGAAGTTACCTAGTAAGAAGTTCGGTTCTATATCACTGTATTGCTTCAGAGAAGCCTTTATTCAAAATTATCATTACAATTACTATTAATGTTACTGTTATATGGCACCAAACTTTTATAGCAATAGGTTTCGTATCATTTTAATCATTTAATAGGGAAATTGCATAAAAATTACTGTTTTTTGCCCATAACTTTTTTTTCCAAAGAACAAATATGGTCAAGCAAAGTAATGGGACCTAAGTTGAGCCATCCCCTATCTATTAAAAAAAGAATCATCAAAATCGGTTCACTAGGTGAGACGCTGTGAGTGGACAAAAAAAAAAAAAAAAAAAAAAAAAAAAACATACATACGGTATGAACTGATAACCGCCTCCTTTTTGAAGTCGGTTAAAAATATCAGTAAGTGAGTTGCGGCCCAGAGCTGAAAATTTTGTGACATGTTTAAAGCTGTGTATTACTCCTAAACGTAGTAACTTTGAAAATTTGTGAATATTCAGTGAAACCTGTGTAAGTTGACAACCTGCGGTGCACTACTTTAGTGGTAATTTACAAAGGTTGATTTATATGATAAGGGCTAATTCCGTGCCCGAAAAAAGCGGTCGATTTAGACAGGTGGTCAACTTACAAGGATGGTCAACTTTACAGGTTTTACTGTATTAGACGAAATAATGCATTCATACTTACTTTGAAGTTTGGTTGAAATATGTTCCTTAGCTTTAAAGTTATGGTGTATTACGTGTGTCGAAGTTATTTCTTGTCACCCTGTAGTTGTGGCCCGGAAAGATGGCGGGTGAGCTGGAAGTGGATATGGAGCACTTCATTTTGTAAAGGCATGATTGGCGCTGATGATATCTATTACAAAATGAAGTGTTCTGTTTCCACTTACAGTTCATCCGCCATCTGTCCGTGCATGCCTTAACACGCATTGGCAGCGGACCTGGAATCTTGAAACGCAAAATAAATTGCATTCGATCCAGCTCTTGACAACAGGTTCCAATTCACTACAACTTACCAGGAGAGAGCAAATTTTATTAACTCGACTTCGCATTGAGCATACCAGGTTCACCCATAAATACCTTTTATGCCGCGAACCAGCTCCGACATGCATTACATGTAATGCAAATCTAACGGTGTTGCATAGTTTTAGTAACTGTCCAAATTTTAATCAGATACGTTTCAAATATTTTAATGATTTTAATCCATCTTTGAAGGAGTTTCTCGGAAACCCACCCCATCGCAATTTTGATCCTTCCGCCAGGAGATTGGATTCTCCTTTTTAATGTAGTGTTTGTGTCGTCAAAATGTGATTTTGTCCTTTTCTTGTTATTCAAGGTCTTTTGTCAACATATTGTTTCATACGTTGTTTAAATGTTTTTAATGTCTACATGTTTTTTATTACTTATTTTAAATTACTCATGTTTATACCTTTCTCCTGAAAACACGCTTTCTTTTATCATATCCTGATTTTATATTTATGTATATAATTTATTCTAAAACATCGTTTGACGCAGTACAGCCATCAAGGGCTCTTGCGCCATAAGAAATAAATAAACCAACCAACCAACCGTAGCATAGTAGTTTTACGCCTCCACGCATTTGGTTCAAACGCCACTTTTCAGAGTTTTTTAAAAATCATTTCCCTTTTGCAAATGACAGTAAAACATTGTACGATTTAGATAAAATATGTCTCGAAGTACCACCTGGTGACACTAACTCAATTTTGATAAAACTGGCAGATACGACATCTGTGCTTTGCACGACAGCCTTCTCTTTGTTGAGATAAAATCGCTGCTATCTCGAGATTCATGTAAGGGAGGGAAAACTCTTTAATCAATCATTCACTATGTTAATCAATCAACATTCATCCAAACTACTATTTTATCCGAGCAATTAAAGGGGCGTCATTTTAATGTCCCGATTATTTTTCTAAGACAATCACATAATTTATTCTGATAAGGACGTGACTTCAGTCATTATAATTCGTTCAAAGACGCAGATAGGAATGGTAGGTAAAAAAATTATTTGAATTTGGAAGACATCTCAAGGAATATATCGGTAACGTGGGAGGGAGATAATGGTTAAGTGAAATTTTTTTTGAAATATTTCTTAAGAAAACACTAAACAATTATCCAGATCAAAGTTTGTGAAAGCAACTGACGACCATTAAGAATTCAATCTTTTTTCCACTCATCGGATAAAATTACATTTTATTCAGAAAACGTGCATTTTGCTTGAGAAAAGCATCAAATCAATATGTAAAGGACTTAAAAAACCTTCTAAACGGACTAAAAGATTTAAACACAGGTTAAAAAAAAATTTTCACGAAGAAAAAGCATCCTGGTGATATCCTTTTAAACTTGGTGAAGATTCCTTATAAATAATCTATTTATTAACATTATAATATCTTTTCCCAGTCATGACAATTTCAACTTGCGTGTTGAGGTCATCACGAAACTTTCATCTTAGATACAACGTGTAATCGCCACTACAAAATTCTGCTATTCGCAAAAGCTTCGATAAGATATTTCGATAATTGGGAAATTGGTGATCTTAGTTCATTAACGTTAAATTTTTGGCACCAAATGCCATCGCTAGGAATGTTATTCCTTTGCATGCATAAAGAAAAGGAAAGAAAAGATCTGTATGCATAAGGGTTACCATAAAACAACAGGCTTACCTAAATAAAATCACGCATGCAAAAGTTTGACGACCGTGCTAATATCAGAATTATCAAAATTAGCAAAATCAGAAAAAAAGAGCGAAAATTGAAAATCTTTTTAATAGCCTTGCTTAAATTAATTACAGGTATTTCATTTGTTAACAGGTAAAAGATTGTTATTTATCTCTTTCATTTGTTACAAATAAAAGAGGGTAACAGATAAAAGTTTTGATTCATTGCGATTTTTCCGAACATTTTGAGTGAAAGGCTTTCTAGAACAGACGATATTTTGACATGATTTTTCTTTCACATTTTTGTATTAATTTAGCCATTTTAATTCGCAAAATAAATAAATAAATAAGTAATAAAATCCCAAAATGAAAAAAAAAAAAAAAAGCGAAAGCAAGAGCTGCAGTTAGATCACTTGGCCCTGACGTCATCGTAAATTGAAATTCGCAAAACTTCGGATATGCTAGAAAGTCGTGTCGAGCTCTGCATTAAAAAAATGTAAAAAACTATTGCATATTATTGAAAACTTTTTTTTTTCAGAAGAGAGTGAAATGTTTTTACTATTACATAGTTAAATTCTGAAAAAGAGGCTTTTGTACTTTTTGCGAGATGAGTTAAGCAAAAAATGAAACCCATGAAAAACTGCAAAATAAAGGTTTTTCCAAAATTCATAAAAAATACAAAAATCGCTCGTATTGCAAAATTTTTTCTTCATTATTCTTAAAATTAAATTTCCTACATTTTAGTACACGAAATATTTTTTCTGGCGCAATTGGTTCGGGGTTTGTGGAGTAAAAAGTGATAAAAACTGTTAAACATCACACAAAACATTAAATAACTTTTATAGACTAAGTTTTTTAGAAATGAATTATAGCCAATGTTACTTCCTGATAATGTATCTTTCTGTTAGTGAAAAAATGGTTAAAATCGGTCCAGTAGTTTCGGAGCCTATTCAGTACAAACAAACAAAAAGTCTTTCCTCTTTATAATAGTAGTATAGATTAACCCATTGGGGGCAGGAATTCTAAAATGCAGTTGTGTTGTCGCATTGATATCAGAGAACAAATAAATAAATAAATAAATAAGCGTAGAGAGGGGGGAGAATATATGTATTAACATGGTACATTACAGCACCAGATATAGAATTTCTCAAAGGTGATTTTGTGGGTACGCCATTACTACGTTAATACTTCGTCAAACTTCAAGAGTTAAGATGAGCGAAAAATAAATAAACAAGTACCATTTTTATTATTAAAAAAATATCTTTAAAAAATCTACTTCTTGAATTCCTTCTGTCGACAGCGAATGCTTCGCACGGGTCAGCTAGTAAAACTATGGCCCCTTATACGAGCCGACGCATCAGCTTAAGATCAGCCATTTTGGATCGGAGCGCGTGTTTGAGTGGTTGTCTTTTCTGGTGGGTTATCGCGTTTGGCGATTTCTCACTGCGAGCAATTATTAGCGGCACGTGAATTGTTTAATAAATAAAGTATTATTTTTGGGTAATTTGGCAAAACCCGAAACGTTGCTCTGGTAACCCTAGCTCCGCAACAATGAAAAATCCGATCCAAAATGGCTAAACTTAAGCTGGTGCGTCGGCCTGTATATATAGCGGCTCAAAGTAAAACTAAATACTTACCCTGATTGACTGTAATATTTTTACCTTCGCTACTCAACGAATAATTTGTTTTTTTTTCCCAGCTTATGCTCGTAGCTTTCGTCTTCCTGTCATCCACTTCTACTGCAACCCACAGCAGCCGCAACGTGTTCATCAATCACAACGCCCCACCACCATTCCCAAACCCGTTTGCATTTCCACCACCACCACCTCCTGCGACCAGCTTCAGGTACGACATCAAGTACAACCCTCTGAAATTCGGGTTTGCCCCACCTGCACCCGTACCAGCTATTCCGGGATACACAGTGCCGATATCTGTAGCAGCAGCGTACCCCGTCGCTGCGTATCCAGTTCCTCATCCTCTAGCAGCATATCAACCCGTCCCGGCGTATTTGCCTCCCGAGTATGCAGCGGCTCATGCACACCAGTTCATTGCTCGCCATTTTGCTCATGGTCACCATCATTAAATAGACCTGGTAAGTACTCTAATTTATGCACGCGTTTATTATACTCGCTCGTCATGTTTACACCAGACCTTCGTACCTCGAATATCCCCGTTCCTGCTCTGAAAAAAAAAAACTGGTTAGAAAATTCACCGTTCAAATGTGAAAAGAGGTTGTGCCCGAAAAAACTGTTTTACCCATCATCCTTAGCGGTTTTACCCTTAGAGCAGGAATTAAAATTGTCGGAGCAAGTCCAATCATTGACTTAGCAAAACTGATCCAAGGACCCCAAGTGACTCAACAACGACGAATGATTGGCACGCTTTACGTGAAACGAGCGAAAGAAACTTGATTTCTTCCAATGCTTTGCTTTAAAATCAATCACGTGACTTTGGGTCTTGGTTCCATGAATGAAAGTCTTCCCTCCCTCCATTGTATCTCTTCTCAATGGGCAAGGCGACATATTTCGTCCCTCCTAAGCTTTTTTGCCTTTGAACACCATATGTTACGATCAATTTAACTAGGTATTCTATAAATAAACTAATGATAGACAATTAAAATGAAGAAGCAATTTATCTAATTTAGGCAGCGTATAAATGCTATTTATGAAAACGTACCATAAAATCATTTGTTACAACAAGGATTACTAAAATGACACTTGGAATTACAAAGAACATTATTTCCAAACAAAAACTGGTGCCAACACGCTAAACAAGTTCTCTCCCTATGGCCTAGAATAGTTCATAAATGCAGTAGGGATGGAAGGTAAATGTATTTGTCGTGCAAGATATATGATATAGAATATTTTACACTTTAACGGGCTGAAGATCGTTATTCTATGAAATAACTAGTTAAACCATGTTAAAATTTGCAAATGAGGCAGTAAGAAGCAAAGGGGTGTAAGTGGACATTCTCAAGTTTTGACGACTTTAAAGAAACGTCCTAGGTAGGCTTTCATTGAAAAGTTTTTCTAAATCATGCTGTACAGCAGCACCTACCAGGGCTACTCGTACCATCTCTTGCCCCAAGACAGAAGAAGGGTTCACCTACCCTTTGTACTGGTTATCTCCAAATTTTTAATTTTGCCACACACATTCTTTTGCTTCTCACTGCCTCAAATGATATCAGTAAGTGATAATGCTTATATTAGGCTAATAATAAATGTTTGTTATTATTTTCTTAGGTATTTGTAGGAAGCTGAAGTGGTGGTTCTTCAAAACAGAAGATAAAGCAAAATGTTAAGTTTTATTACAATTTTAGCATTATTTTAAAGTGATGTAGTAAAGGGGTTTGACTGGTGTTAAATAAATTTGTTATGTAGTTTACATTTTTTTGCGTTTTACTCATTCTCTTATTTCACAAATACAAATTGTGTACTACAACTTCAGAAAATTCTAATTTTTGTCAGAAAATCATTTTCGGATCTTGGCTAAAAAAAGCGTGTAAATAAACATAGAAACTTGTAAAAAATTGCAGCCTCAGAATATTAACTGTAGGTAGAAAATCAGCGATTTTAGTAATTTGAAAAAAAAAAAAAAAAAAAAACGGTTGCTCCGAAACTGAAAAATTAATTTCGTTCAGAAGAAAAAAAGTATTACTGTTTAACAGTAGGTGTCTCAACTAACACAGAATATGCACGTTACTGTTCTCCAATGTGCAAACATTTGTCTAAAGTGGAGTTTACATTTTGTACCCATTTTAAAATCAGTAAAATAAGTACATTACTGTAGAGTGTAATTCATGTTGCGTTGACGACTCATCCGCTACAACAACAACATTAATATTAACTTTTTTAGTAGTTCATATAATTATATAAGTATTTTCTTTTTCCTTTTTTCTTTGTCCTCAGAAATTTTCAACATCTTAACTTTATAGCACCTTTTTCAAGTTTAAGAGGAATAAATTTAAAAAGAAAAAATCAGTTATTTGACAGAAATTGTGCATTATAAGTTTTTGCATCGGAAAGCTGAAATACTGAGAGAAAATTCAAAACAACAAGAAGTATTAAAGTAAAAGTCGTTTCAGCATCAGTATTAGTAGAAGAATAGACTACAAGCATTTTGCTCAGAACAAAACGAGCCTATTTTTCTGTAAGTGTACATTTTTTTTTACAGCAACCTTGTTTTCCAATTTCGATTGTGTTACATTGCAATGCTAGATTTGCTCAAATTTAATTTTTAAAGAATTAAAGCACTTTTTTTCGAAACAAAAAATGACTAATGTAAAAAAAAAAAAAACAAGTAAACATGAAATCACATTTCTTTCAACGTTACAATACTGGAAGAAAAAAAAAGGACCCCGTTTTATTCCTTACAGAACATAATCCTGACAAATAAGAAGTGCATAGAAATATGTTTAGAAGTTTAAACGGAATACAAGCAAGTTGTTGGCTGATCTGTTACAAAACCCAACGACAGTAAAACTGATTATATCATCGCATTAACGGATTTGTACAAACTGATCAGAATGAACACAAATGAGTCAGTCAGAAGTAAAGGGATGTAAGAGGACATTTTCAAGTTTTGAGTAAAACGCGTTTAAAGATAACATCTTAGGTAGGCTTTCATTGATTTTTTTTTTCTAAATCATTCTGTACATCAGCACAAAACAGAGCTACGAATAATGCCTCTTGTTCTAAGATAGAGGAGAGGTTCCTTTTCTATTTGTACTGGTTATCTCCAAATTTTTAATTTTACCACTTGCATCCCTTTGCTTCTTACTGCGTCAAATGTATTAGACAACTTCAAGTCGGTAAGCCGTTTAAGATCTTAGATTTATCCATCCATCCATCCCTCTAGTCAGATTTATTATGTTTTTCTTCTTTGCTGTGAACTGCTAAGTCCTTTCTACACTCTCGAAGATTAACACTTTTCGATCCAATGTTTGACACTGTCATTTATGTCGGATTAACTGAAAAAAAAAAAAAAAGACGAGGCGAGTTTAATGAATAAATGGCAAATACCACGCTGTACCTGGTACAACTCTTTATCATGTAAAATCTCAATGAGTTCTCTTTTGTCTTCAATTAGGAAAGATGTTATCTTTGATCAGCATTCAGTAATTTTTTTAAAGACACCTCCTGACTTCAATTCCCTTAACCTACATTTTTGTGGTATTCTTCGCATACAAATCGATTGTCTGGAACAAATTCAGACATGAAACAAAAAAATTTAAAAAATCAGACCCGTCCTTGACTTTGGTATATCACTCACCGACAGATCGCACCATTTTGTCTGGAACATTTCTTTGTGGACGTGCCTTTCCTTTTAATTGCTAAAAATCTGCTTGTGCAACATCTTCGAGCTCTTTATCTTTCTAAAGATGCCTCAAGAAAGTTGCCCTCGCTCGTAACTCTTCCAAGATGATTTATCAAACTAAGCCAAGGTTGGAAACTGGTTCTATGCTCACACCTTTCTTCTTAGGTTCCCTAGGAACGAACACGTGTTTGTCAGGACAGACAGGTGAAGTATTTCTTCGTCTTTCCTTTTGAAGATGATCTTCGATTCTTCACCAACGATCAGAAGGCCAAAAAATCTTTCATTTTGTGTCGGAATAGAGATGACAAAGCCTACTTGAAATCGAAAGTTAAAAATTTAAATGAGGCGTTGTTAAAGATAATTTCAAAGGAGTTGCAACATGAAATATTCAAAGCATCCCTGCCAGTATATGCATAATATATCCACGTACATGTAACGAAAAGGAAAATATAATTTACGGAGAAAAGTCTTGAAAGGATAAAGCAATTGTTAAAGAAAATAAGATTAGCTGTTGATTCTAATTCATGTATTTCTTACTAGACAACATCTAGGTATAGTTTCTTCTCTTTGTTTCTTCTTGATTTTCTCGGAACAAGTCCATTTTTTAGGTTTAAGATATAATATATATTTTTTAAATAGATATTTTCCCGCATTACTCTATTTATAAGTACTCAAATCCAGGCCAGACATTTATCCAGGGGGAATGGAAAAGAAAAATATACTCAATGTAAATTATACCAAAAACCACGTCCACTTACTTGCAAAGCATGAATTTCAAAAAAAAAAAAAAAAAAAAAAAAAAAAAAAACAGGGAGGCAATCGACTTCATCTATTCCTTCTAAAGGACGGGCCTGTTGAAAATTCAAAATTCTTGTAGTTTTGATATATATGCGTACAGTTCTATCGCAAATTATTCCACAACATTTTTACTTCTTTTTACGAAGTAAAGGAAGTATTGTATTCACGAAAAAATATTGACCTAAAAACAGGCCTTAATATCCATTTTGCTCGCCCCGAATGAATGTTGAGCTTTTTTTTTTTTTCTTTTCAACCCGACCACACGCGGATGTATGTCTAAGAACGTATAGACACCCGAATTATCCATTTTGACGATCCCCGAATTAATTACCACGTGATTTCTCGTGACATCTGTATGTACGTATGTATATGCGTACGTATCATCTCGCATAACTCAAAAACGGTATATCCTAGAAAGTTGAAATTTGGTACGTAGACTTCTAGTGGGGTCTAGTTGTGCACCAGGGCCGCGCCGTCCCTATGTGCAAGGTCGTGCGACGCACGACGGCGCCAGAGTCAAAAAGGCGCCGAGCTCTACCAATCAAAAATGCTCCAAATGAGTGGAAAAAACTTCCAACCAAAAAAATAAAATTGAACTTTTCATTGTATCTAAGAGTAATGGTGAAATTATAATGCTCATTAAAACAAGCAATTCCACTCGCTGCCTTTCTTAAAAGAAAAATATTCCCTTGTTGTGTCTAAATATGCTATTCAAAAGCGCAATCTTTTACACTGAAAACACATGATACTAATTTATGCATGCATGACCATTTTTCTTCATATTTGGAGTCGCAAATGCTATTTCGATGTGTCTATATAATTTCACAAGGTTAAGCATCAAGAAATTTGCTATTTCCCATTTTGGTTCTTGCAATGAATATGTTGTATTATAATTTATGCACCTCCGGAATGCTGAGTGAATGTTTTTCAAAAATATTCTTTAGAAGAGAAAAAACAACGCTTCTTAGGAAAACAAAGTGATTTTGATAAGAAAAAATAATGATGTTGGGGAAAAACTTAAGTTTCTTTCAAAAAGAAATCTGAATTAAAAATTTTCAGCAGTTATAGCTAATTGTTCATCTACTCCGACCTCCGTTTTTTTTTTCCTTATTATCTTTCTTTTTTCTAGTTCGTCTGAAAGTAAGATTGTCTTCAAAAATGCTACTCTCCCGATTCTCTCCCTCTCCCGCCGCCAAAAGCATTACGGAGCATCTCAAATTCTGCGTTCGAAAATCACCTAAAATTGCGTTTTTGGAGCTTCAATTTCGAAAGATTGCCGGCCCTAATGTTACCAAATATGTTGTTACAATCGCGTTTTTAAGACTTCAATTTCAGAAAACATTCGGGCAAGGGCCTCCGAACCGCCTTCCTTTAATATCATTAAAATTTAGGTTCTTAAAACATGACTTATTAAAACTTAAGGGAAATATCTTCAGAACGTCTTCTCCTAATATCATAGAGAACTGCTTACGTTTTTAGGGCTTTAATTTTGAAACATTTTACAGGCGGGAGCTCCAAAATTTCCTTTCCTTTAAAAATCTTCAAAGTTATCTACAATTGCGTTTTTGGAAGTTCAATTTAAAAAAATTGGAGGGGAGAGGAGAAATTGATTTCTATCTGTTTTACAAAAAAAAAAAAAAAAAACAGGTAGAATCCCAGAGTTTCATCTTTTATTCTAACGTCAATAAATGTGGCCTATAATCGCGTTTTAAGGCTTCAACTTCTACAAGTTTCCACGGAACTCCTTGTACCGTTTTTCCCGTAACACCACCAAAGACCGTCTAAAACTGCGTTTTTAAAACTACAAATTTCAAAAAATTAAAAAAAAGAATTTTAATGTGCACCCCTAAAACTATTTTCTAGTTGCGCCACTGCTCCTTTGTCATGTTTTGACAGGCATAACTCTTTTATTAATTATTTATCACTTAGAGATTAGATAGATACTCACAGTGGCGTGCACTTTGATGTTTCAAACATTTTTCTTTTTCCAAAATGCATTATTAGCATATCAGAGGAGCTGCTGAACTCCAAATATTTTCGAGATATAAAGTAAAAACGTACACCATATTCCGAAATTAAATATTAACACGTTATTTTTTCAATAAATTAAGTGCCAAACGTATTTTTGTCCATTATATATTTGTTTACAAAACCTCTTTCCAGGTGTTACCTATATTTTCCCCTAACGCCAGAGCATAAAGGCGCTCAAAAGACATTTGCACGACAGCGCCGATCAGGCTTGGCGCGGCCCTGTTGTGCACCTTCCCTTTTGGTTGCATTCGGGGCTCTTTTACACCTTTTTGAGGGGAAATCATTGTTAATATTAATGCAAACTCAAGTGGTGTTATAATTTGGCAAACATTTGGCAACATATCGCCAAGCTTTTGGTCACCATTTTTTTTCGTCAACTTGGCGACAAAAAATTTGGCAGTTTTCCCTTTTTTTTTAATTTGGTTTCATCTTGGCCACTATTGGCGATATTTAGAGAGTTTGGGAAAATTAATCTGAATAAAACGTTTCTCTGCTTCAGTTCGCAACAAACTTGGGGCAAACATATTTAAAGTGTTTCTTTGCTTACTCCAATGCACTACCATTATCATTAAATTGGCGTAAAAGGAAGTCATGTGATGCACACATCAGCTTGTTTGATTTTTGATATGTGTCACAGAGAGACTGCTTAAAAAAAGTCCTATCGGGTCTATGATTAAATATAAAAATATCATATTTAACACCGAATGTATTTAAAAAAGCAAAGTCCCTCATTTAGATCAGGTAAAATTGTTTAAAGAATACTTAGATTCTCTCCTTAACAATGCTTAGTAAAAGCGGAGCAAATTGTTGAAACGAAGTATGAATTTTATTCTGAAACATACTCTCAACAAGAAATGGGGTGTTGCCATTCATTAAAACAATCAGCTTTATCGCGTAATGATTGCCAATTACAAAGAACTAGCCAAACTCATTATTAACGGAATTAATGAAATAAAGTCATAAATCATTGCTTTTGACCCACAAGAATCCTGGCAGGCTGGATTGCTTTTTGACCCGAAGTTGAACTTAGAATAAAATTTGTCACTTCAACCTGAGCAGTCCTCCCTTAAGGGTAATCGTACATTGTTGGTCACAAATGACTTCAGTGGCTACTTTAAATGAAAGAACTTTGAGCGAAGGACCTACATTTTTATATTCCATTTGCACATAATGTGGTCGTGATTTGTGTCTCATTAGGGATCCCTCACGTGTGAGCCTACTCGCTGTTGAGTAGATGAATTTTCCATTAGAGGCTCTTGAAAGTAGGTCAAAATAATGGAGTTTTGTGCTGTTCTTTAAAAGAAATTCATTTCCTTTTTTTGTTGTTTCTGACCATTTATTCTAGTATAGTTTAACTTTTATTACTTTCATGGGGGAAAAAAGTGAGGACGTTCGATAAAATGTGTTTTTTCAAGTTAAAGAACAAATTAATATACTTTTACTGGTGGATGAGTCCACTGTAACAGACGTATAAAATCGTTTCAGAAACCTGCTTACAATTACTCCAAGTAGAGGTCCTTGTTTCAATGCGTGAACTCTATGAAGAACAAGGATTCTACTTCTTTCTAAATGCAGTTAAATTTCGAACACTTCAATATATCAGGCGACCGGAAAGTGATGCCCTTTTTTTTCAAAAAAAAAAAAAAAGTTTTAAAGCGCTGTTTTTAATCAACGACATTAATTGACCTCGTTATCAACAGCTTTTTGCCATCTAGTGTGCGAATTTTCAATCCTGTATAGATAAAAATCAGTTGGTTTTTGGACCAAAATATCTGGAAATGGCATCTTGGATATCAGTCAAATTTTAAAGTTTTAGTTTCATAGAAAGTGCTTTAGCCATCGGAAGAAATCAGATGAGAATATTTCCACTACTATCAGCAGAAATGGACCGATCCTGAAAAATGATAATGCAAGGCCTCACTGCTCAAAACGAACGCTTTAAAAAAATATTGAGCTGCTTCACCCACCATAGGGGGAGCTGCTGTACCCACGGACAAAATTTGCATTTCAATTTTTGCTGGCCTCTGGGAATGGATAACCGATTGGAAAATTTTTCTGGCAGAATCTACAACTTATCATCGAATTTTTGTCAGGTGAAAATTTCAAAGCTTTCAACTTCAAAACATTTTTTTTTAAACAATCTTTTTTGTTCGTGGGTACAACACCCCGTTCACCCCGCGGACAGGTGCCTTTGTACTCATGGACATATAAAAAAATATATATAAATGGGTCTGAGGGATTCAGTTATACTCAATACATCTTCATAAACGATTTTATGTTGAAATACTTCAAACATCCATTGAAAATAACATTAAATAAAATATCCAACAGAAATTAAACTTTAAAAATTAATCGAAGGTTTTTTTCACTTTTTTTTTAATTTTCCTTAATTTTTAACATTAGTAAACTCTTTAAAAAATTTATTACTCTTAAGAGAGTAAATGATGTAATGAATAATTAATATGTTTTAAAAAAGAAAAAAAAATAACTAGATTCATGATAGTATGGCTCTCTATGTAATTACACAATAACTTCAATTTTTATGCAAATTGAACACTTTAACCAGAATTAACCCATTACAAAAAACTCAGTTTAGTTCACCAACAAAAATCTAAAAAAGTCTACTTCAAATGAAAACAGCCGGGATTGACGGTCTGTAGATCCTACAACAGGTGGGGGTTACTTCAACACTCTATCTTCAAGCCCTATCATCATCATTGTTGAAAAAAAAATTCGGACTTTGATGACAAGGCACCATTTTGAGGTACTTCACATTGTAAGGAGATTCGGGTGTGACCCAAGGAGACTAAAAATTGCCGTCCGTGGGTACGCATGGTTACGTGTCCTTGGGTACAAAGGTACGCCATTTTGGTTTTGCAAGCCAATCACATCGATAGAACCACAGATTTACAACATTAAAAATCAGAAACAAAACCTTCAAAATATAGGGAATAATGATATCTACAATAAAAATGAATAATACACTCCACGACGGAAGAAAAAAAAAAGAATTTGCTCATGTTTTTTTTTATTTTACTTAGGTACTACTAAAACCGAAAAAAATGTGATAGAATCTTAAATGTTCGTTTGATGGCGTTGAAACTTCCTGGGGTACTGGAGAGGGTTGTGACACAGTGGCGTAGCTAGACCCGACTTTCGGGGGGGGGGGTTACTTCTTATATATATATATATATATATATATATATATATATATATATATATATATATATATATATATATATATAACATATATATATATATATAACATATATATATATATATATAACATATATATATATATATATATATATATATGTGTGTGTGTGTGTGTGTGTGTGTGTGTGTGTATAATCGCTTGTAATTTTTTCCTTTTCTTCTTTTTTTTTCTTTCTCTTCTCTCTTCTTTTTCTCTTTTTTTTTTGAGACTAACTTTTCGGGGGGGGGGGGGGGGGTTTTGTCCCCAAAACCCCCCCCCCCTTAGCTACGCCCCTGTTGTGACACACACGTTGAGCCTCAATTAGGATCTCGCTCTACGATACCCGGAATTTCCCGACGAACGTCCGTAAGTACAACCGTTCGTGGGTACAGCAGCTTCCCCTACTCACTTGACATTGCACCTTCAGATTTTCCTTTATTCCGATTAATAAGTGACAAAAAAATTTAGAAGTTTGTCCGATATCCAAATCGCCCTCTCCAGGTGTTGTGTTCAAAAACAGATTTATTCCTATCTCTGGGGTTGAAAATGAGTGCACTACACAGGAAAAAGTTGTTGATATGGAGGGAGGTTATAAAAAAAAAAAAAAAAAACTTTAAACTTTTATTTGTTTGGGGAAAAAAGTCATCAATTTCCAGTCCCCCTAATACAATATTTGCATAATATTCCTATGCTCAGTAACTGAAATCACTGAAAAACTGAAAGATCACTGAAAAAACCGTGCGCTTTATTTAATTAAATAGTACACACTCAAAAGAAAAAAAAAAGCTTTCTACTCTGTTTCTTTAAGGATGCAAAATGTAGAGTTTCAAATGTTTAAACAACTTTAAACTCATGTCTGCTCCGGAGAAGCCTTGATTCAAAATTTTCATTATGAGTACTTTTATTATTGCTGTTGTTAGGCAACGAATTCGCAACTCCAACGAACTATAGGGGGCACTGAAGTCACTGTCTAATGGCGGACTTAAAAACTAAAACAAACGCACATGGTAACGAAGAAAATGCTAAAAGTGTTGTGATTTTTGTTCGTACGTATGATTTTTTCGCTTTATTCTTTTTAAATTAATTTTCAAAGTTTTGTGGATATTCTGGCCCACGTAGAAAGAAATGAGAATTCAAGAAGCATTACTAAACGTCAAAGATTAATGCAAACTACGTAGTTCGTAGTTCTAAGCAGCTATTTCCACGATGTTGAATTCGATATTTCTCAATTCTTGATAAAACTAAATAATAATTGTGGCATGACAAGAAAAACAATTAATGCTAGAAAATTCAATATGACATTACAAATTGTTATCGAAAGAAGATGATACTTTTTTGCCTTGCTTGGCTAGCGCTTATTGTTTTCCATTTGTAGCTGAGTTATTTCTCTCGAATTCCCGAATCGGTTAATTTAAAAATTTTCTGCTTCGATTTTTCTAATTTCTGAGTTACGATTTAATTGTGTCATGTTATGCAAATCATCAACAAAATTCTCACGGATATATGATGGTAGTTTTCTTTTCAGTTGATTGACCATTATTTCTTTTCACTTATCGAATTCTGTAATCTTACTACCATTTTATTCCACTCATGATAAAAATTAAAAATGGTTTAACTAAAAACGCGAAATCTCGCCAAGGCACTATACTAAAACTATAACCCTAAACAAATTTGGCGAAACCTTTCAGCTGAGAATAAAAGGAATAAAGTAAATTCTTTCTCGGTTATTCATTTTGTTCTACGATAATATATTCAAGAAAATATTTTGCATACTGTCCATTCCAACTAAATGCTGCTGGAAAATATAGTAAGTTTAATTAATTTAAGATTAAAAAACCCCCATATTCTTACAAATTCATACAAAACAATAAAAATTTTTACCTTGTATAACGTTATCCAAGTTTGTTAATCCAGAATTTTCGCTTTCACCAATTATTAAGGAAATAATGAAAACTAACATTATTTTGAGAAGCTCGAGAATACTACTAAGGGACGAATTAATTTCTGTAGCTGAAAGCAAACTAAGACACATCGATTTCGTTAATAAATACTCAGAACAAACTGCCTGTGTTTACGTCAACAGACACACGTGGAACGCAACGTGGCAATGTTTTAGTTTCATTTGCAGTTTTGTAAATCACTGCAAGGTAGCGTGCGCTGGAGTTCCGAATTTTTGTAGCAATGGGTTTTATATTCGCAACTTTAAAGCTGGAATACGCTACCTTGCGGTGATTACCAATACTAAAGAAAAAGGTAAAACATTCCATTCCACGAGTTTTCTTTGGGGTAAATTTCCGGCTTCAAGTATTTTGTTGTCACTAAACGTCAAAGCTAGTTATATGTTATGGCATTAGTTTGTTTCAGCTTTTTTCATCCGCCATATGGCTGCTGCGCCCCCCCCCCCCCTATAATCTATTGGAGTTTCGAATTTAATTATTTAATGGGGAAATGATATGAAATTTACTGTTTTCCACCATAACTTTTTACAACTAAGTTTTTAAGGAATAAATTACAGCCTAAGTTGCTCCCTCATAATGTATCTATCTATGGTGAAAAAATGGTTAAAATCCCTCCAGTAGTTTTGAAGTTTACCCCGGACATCCGGACAGAGATTAGCTCTTTATGTATAAAGATGAGGATGCAATTTCTAAGAAAGCAATGTCATGCTTGCTCCAGAGAGGCCTTGTTTCAAAATTTACATTATGATTACTTTTAGTATTGCTGTTGTTAGGCAACCAAGTTTCGAAACAATGGGTTTAATCTTTAATCATTTGATGGGGAAATTACATGACATTTACTGACTTCGATCACGACCTTCTTAAACTAAGTTTTTTAGCAATAAATTATAGCCTCAGTTGTTCCCCGATTATGTAGCTATCTTTGTTGAAAAAATGGTTAAAATACTGTACTGTAGTTTTGAAGTTTACCCCGGACATCCGGACAGAGATTAGCCCTTTATGTATAAAGATATATTACTCATTAACATTCTGTGCAATAGATAATGTTTTTCCCGCATGGAATACTAATTTGGTCAGTATAGGGATAACTATAAATTAGTAAATAATATTTTAATTCATTATTTTATTTACGTTTTCGCTAAATATAACTTTATTCCTGATGTTTCATTATCTGAGTAAGGGATTAAACAAGAAACATACCATGTTTTACCTTTATCTTTACTAAAAATATAGATGAAAGTCTCTCTGTCTGGATGTCTGGATCTCTGACTCGCACATAGCGCCTAGACCGTTCGGCTGATTTTCATGAAATTTGGCGCAAAGTTAGTTTGCAGCATGGGGGTGTGCACCTCGAAGCGGTTTTTCGAAAATTCGATTTTGTTCTTTTTCTATTCCAATTTTAAGAACATTTTACCGAACAAATTGCTATAACGTGGACGAGTAAATTACCAAATTATCATAACGTGGAACCGTAACATGGGCGAGCAAATGAACACAGCGAATTGGCGAGAAGTTCATCATCTATTATTTGTAAATATACAGGCGAACCAAAAGACCTTTTAATTTTCTACTACGGGCAAAGCCGTGAGGGTACCACTAGTTAATATTAAAGCTGAAAATCTGTGTCTCCGGATCTCTGTCTCTCTGTCTGGAGGTCTGTAACGCACATAGCGCCTAGACCATTCGGCCGATCTTCATGAAATTTGGCACAGAATTAGTTCGTGGCATGGGGTGAGCACCTCGAAGCGATTTTTCGAAAATTCGATTTTGTTCTTTTTCTATTCCAATTTTAAGAACATTTTACCGAACAAATTATTATAACGTGGTCGAGTAAATTACCAAATTATCATAACGTGGAATCGTAACATGGGCGAGCAAATAAACATAGCGAATTGGCGAGAAATTTATCATCCATTATATGTAAATATACAGGCGAACCAAATGATCTTTCAATTTTCTATTTCGGGCAAAACCGTGTGGGTACCGCTAGTTAAAAATAAAAGTAACTTTTGAGAACACATAATTCAACATAATGTGCTACGTTATCCCCCCTCCCCCTCCCACAAAAAAAAAAAAAAAAGAAAGAAAAAAGAAGACAACAGCAGCTTTTAACGATAACCTTCTGAGCTTTCTTTTTTTTTCTTTTTAAATTCCTCACTTTAATTTTGATAATTCGTTGTGAATTTTAAAAGAAAAAAGAAATCAACGATATCTGATTGCATAGCGATCGTCTGCTAATTAAGGCGCTGAGACACGTTCAGCATACATTTCTTGAAATGTTACTTAGTCAGATGACTCCTGAATAATGTGACAAATGATAAGTCATCCCGAGATACTGATAAATCTGCAATCTAAAACTGGGTGTTTAAAAAAACTTCAGATTTTTTTTCAAAAACTTAATATAAATAATTTATTGTTTCTGCCATATTTAACTCTCCCTAGGCATATAGTTGTTATTCGCTACCGTTTAATTTACAACCCGGGAAAACGGTATTTTCAGCCACCATTGTAAGTAATAAATGAAAAATTCCTTCTGGATTACAAATTCACAATAATTGCTTCAACGGTGGTTTCCTAAAAAAGTGAAGGATGTAATCATTTTGCTAATATTAAGGTACAGGTATGTGGGGCAAACTGGAAATGGTTAAGATCTCTTACTTTTCTCAATATGAACAAATTGGAATTTTGTTCTAAAATTTAAGGGTCATAAAGAAGGAATAATGTATTTTATAATAAAGCTTGCACTGAAACATTATTTTTTATTTTTGGCAGTAACTTTGTACCTCCAGAAAAAGTTGGGAAATTTTCTATTTCCCATGAGTGAAAAATGAAATTTTGTTTCGACTGAAATATTTTTTATTTGATTATTAAAGATATTTTTGATCAAATGAATGAGTAAATAAAAGGAAGAATGAATAAATAAAAGAAAAAATAAACATGAAATTAATTAATTAATTAATACATGAGAAAAAATAAATGAGTGAATAAAATAGTGAATGAAAAGGAATATTAGTGAATAAATGAATAAATAAGGGAATTATTAAATGGAAGAATGAAAATGAAATAAGTAATAAATAAATACGCAAGTGATTTGGTAAAGTATTGAATAAGAAAACAAAATGCGCTATTTCACTTTACCCCATCCACTTTGCCCATCACGCACTTGAATACTTGTACAAATAATTTAACAAATAAGGCTTCAAATTGAAATGAATTGCTTAAAAAACGTTTTTTATGTAATACTATGCTTTTTAGCCTACTTTCCCAGTAAAAGTCAGAGAAAGAAGAAAAAAGCATGAAATAATGCTTAATGCATCTTAAAAATATCGCGAAAAACAAAAAACAAGTCAAAATAAATGAAATAATTAGATAAATATCAAAAAATAGTAATAGGGGGTTATTTTTTCGATAACAGGGGCTTCAGGGTTATTTTTTCAAAAGAATTACTTTTTTAAGGGGGGGGGGGAATTCATTTTAAAGGAGCAAAGTATACCAAACAAAACAAAACAAAAAATAAAATAATAGTTTAAAAAACTAAAAAAACACGCTTTTGTAGCAAAATGAACTAAATAATCTTTGAATGATGGTAGTTTACCAATCACTTAATTTTAATGTAATACGAAAAACCGTGGGGTGCTGTCTATTTACATTTTTGCATGGACAACAAATGGAAGAAATTCAAGACAACTGATAAGAAGCCCCCCACGCTTTTTTGTATTACATTAAAATTAAATGATTGGTCAACTACAATCATTTAAAGATTATTTTTCACTTTTTAGTTCATTTTGCTACAAAAGCGTGTTTTTTTAGTTTTTTAAACTATTATTTTATTTTCTTCTTTTTAGTTTAACTTGTTTTACTAATGGAAATCATATCTACATTACTTTGAAAATTTGAGATGCATTTGAATAAAAGTTTTGTTCAACAATGGTCTGATCAGCAATAAATTTCCAATTGAAGGCTCATCTAAATTTTGGCATGAAATTAGTTAAAAACAAATATATTTCATGTTCAATTAATTACCTTGGAACGTTGGAACAAATTTTGTCTGATGTAGAAAAATTAAAGGTTTTTGTAGATATTTTTAAATAATTTTTGCGAGCATTTTTTAATGTATTTTTTTTTTTTAATTTTTCTTTTTTCACATTGTTGGATTTATGCCAAAATATTGATTAAAATAGGAGGAAACTGACGATTAAAAGAGTTAATTGATTAATTTGATTATATAATATTGCATTGTCATCGGGTCTGAGGTCGCGTGCCAAATTTCAAAAGAATCCAATCGCAGGAAGTGGGCGTCAATTTGAGCTGCAAGATTCCGTTACAAGATACATTACATACATACATACATACATACATAAAGGTGAAGCTAATAAAAGCGTGTTAAAAAAGGACATAATCGTGATCAATTCCAGTGAAAAAAGAATTTCAAAAAATTAGAAGCTGGCTGGCAAAGACGTTATGTATTTTGAATTTTAGCTTCATTTAAAATGTTTAACATTTTCAAAATAAATAAATAAATAAACAAGAATAAACACAAATGCAATATTTTTTACATTCCATTTACTTTTTTTTCTATGTTTTACAATGATAAATTTTTATCTATACTAATAATATGAAGCTGTAGAATTTGTTTGTTTGTTTGAACGAGCTAATCTCAGGAACTATTGGTTCGAATTAAAAGATTCTTTTTGTGTTGAATAGTCCATTTATTGAAGAAGGCTATATGATATTTTTTTTAAATAAGATTGACCGAAATATTTGTAATTGCTAATTAAATATTTAAGTAATTGTTTATTTATATGAGTTCCTAAAAGATGGCGGGGTAAATTTAGTTCTATAAATTCCTAATAGATGGCGGGTAAGTTAAGTTATTGAGAGGGTGCTGACCGACAGCGTCGATAGTTGAGAGGAACCATACAGCGCGGATCAGACGCGTGGGTCGGCTACGCTGTCGTGGTCAGCGAACTGATTTTTGAATGCATTTTTTTCCCGATATCCCGGTACATAATTTGATTTTGTAGGATTTTTCTATAGAGTTTTGTTTTCCTTATTTCTTCAACATTTGATTTTGTTCTTATACTTGAAGATAGTTACTTATTCTAAGAAAATAATTTGATTTGTCGTATTATTCAGTTGTGATTGTTCTTTATAATGTTTCATTATACTATTGTTCATTTGGCGAAACATTATAAATTGTAGGAAAAAAATGCTTCTCTCGCTAAAGGGCAGGGTTACGGTAGCGTGGTTGCTTGGCGCGTTAAGCGATGAACTATACAATTGAAGATTATTTTGATCCCTAAAGCTACTGTTAATCCCTTTATGTGTTTTAGCGAATAGTTTTGAATTAAAAAAATGGACTTTAATAGATTTTTTGAAATGGTGTGTACGCATTTTAGTTGAGCTAGTTTAGAATACAAAACGTAAAAATATGCTTGACTTAATTTTTAAAATTTATTTCTGGTTTTCAATTCGCTTCTAGAGGCTTTAAACATGTCTCTGATGACGTTAATTTAAATTTTGTACGTCTTTAAAGTTGTTTTTATCTTTTCATTTTCAGTACAAAGGCATGTCTCATTTTTCCATATGTTTTGGGGTTCGTTTCAAAACCTTTCTTTTTAACGAAGTAAACGGGAAATTTTTTTTCCAATTCAGCTCACGTGTTTAGTCACGTTCTATCTGAATTAATTGGAATATCAGGTACAGAACTGAATGGAGTCAATTAAACAATTTGCTGCTGAAAAGTACTGAATAAATTCATATTGCTTTTTTGAAAAGTTATTAACTGCAAAGAGTTACAAGTTCCTTTGATAAATGACAGCAGATGTCAGTCTTCCTCAAGGCGATTGATCCGGTTGCCGAAAGAGTTTCCAACGCCCAGGTGACCGATTTAAGATTTTCGGTTTGAAAAGAGTCTATAATATTAATGGACGATTTCACCATCGCGCGTGGGGAGAAAGTGCAATAAATGTTTCTTTACTTTTTAAAATATATTGTAGTGGAATCAACTTGTTGATGATTGCTATAGTAACTCCTAGCTACTAGCTCCAGTAAACTATAGGGGGCGCAGCAGACACTGTCTAATGGCGGATGAAAAAGATAAAACAAACAAATGCCGTAACTTATGACTTACTTTAACGCTTTGTGAATGGCAGTAATTTTTCATCCTGTTTGCGAGAAGATTTCTTTTCTATTCTTCTGAAATCACATTAAAGCATAAACTGTCTGAAGCCTGTAATTTATCCCAAAGAAAACACGTGGAATGGAATGTTTTACCTTTTTCGGTAGTATTGTTAATCACCGCAAGGTAGCGTATTCAAGCTCTGAAGTTGCGAATAACTAAAATTAAAAATTAAAAAAAATTCCCAACTGAGTCGCAAATGCAGAATCAAGAGGGATATGTTAAGATTCTTTTCAAAGCCTTTTCTTTTTAAAATCAATTACAAGTATTTTATTTGTTTACAAATATAAACTGGCAAAAGACAAAAATTTAAAATCATTGCATTTTCTTTCCTTGTCGATCAACAATGAATTCGATTGCCAATCACCTGAATAAAGGCTCAACCGTATTTAAAATCTGCTTAAAAAAAAAAAAAAAGTTATATTTCGAAATTTACAATAACATGGAAGTTCCTAACATATTCTATCAGGAGCAGAACAAATTACTTTTTATTTTGGTATTAAAATTTTAAATATGTTTTCACTGCAAAAATCAAGGAAAAACCTTTTAGAGGTTTTTAATTAATATCTGCGTTAATTAATGTCATACGAAGACGCAACCTAGCTAAAACACTCTCGATCAACTCTCCTTTCGAACAACAATTTTTTTTTAATCGGTCCATCCGTTTAGGCGCTAGAGTGCCACAGACAGATACACAAACACACACATACACAAGTACACACACACACACGTCAAACGTATACGCCCTTCCTTTGTGTGTCGGGGGTTAAAGATTTTGTCTGTCAACTAGTTGATTGACGTTTCCCGTTGTCTTTACTCGAGGCAGCTTAGTTGTACCAACTTTTCTTCTAATAAGACGAATTCATTCTAGCGGTTACTTCACAACGCTGTGTGAAAACTGAACCGAGGTGACTCTCACTTACTTTTACTCGTTACAGTGATGGTACAAAACATTGCATCACTCGCGCCGCAAAGTAGAGAAATATCATCTCGACTGCATTCAACACACAGTCAAGCATCCCGTATCCCAGATGATTTGGGGATGTATTTCTGATCAAGGAGTTGGTGGGCTTCACTCTGTGCAAGGTACAGTACAACAGTGAACGCTCAGGTGTATATTGGCATTTTGGAGGAGAAATTGCTTCCTACTATCCGGGATCCCTTTACTTCAGTTCCAAACGTCATTTTTCGGGATGGTTCTGCTCCGTGCCATAGGGCAAAACTGGTAAGTAACAATTTAGAAGCCTTTATAATACCATTAGACTTAAATTGCCATGGGGTTAAGTAATATTTTTTCTCTAAACTCACATGCGGGTTCAGAAATGGAAAAATGAGCATGGGGTCAGCAGTTTGCCTTGGCCCGGAAACAGCCCCGATCTACGTAAACAATGATCGGATTTCTGCTGTTAAATGTTTTTTTCATAAGTTTTGCAGAATTTCACATACATTCATCGTTAATCGGTCGACCAAAACTTCTCACATAATCCCATTGTTGTGAAAATGCGAGGGTGATGCATTTTTTTTTTAACCAGCACTGTAGAGTGAACGCTTGGCAGTGTCCCGATCAGGGGTGCCCAACCTAGGGGGAGAAGGGTCACGGTGCAAAGTGCGCCATTGAAATTTTTAGAGGGGAGGGGGGTTCTAAGGGGTATTTTCCCCTTTCTTTCGAGGAGGAGGCTCGCTCTGGGGAGGGTAGTTTGTTGTATTTGAGAGGGGTGCCCTTGCTCTTGGGGCGGGATTCTAGAGGGTACTCGTCACTGTAACGGCTAGAATGTCATTTCAAACAAGCAAAGTAGGAAAATTTAAAAAATCGCATTTTATGCAAACTGATGTTTTTGTACATTTTCAGTTACATCTAAAAGCATAGCACGCAAGTAAAATAGCTTTGAAGCAACGTAACTGAACAATAAAAAGTGTTTAGTTGTAATTTAGCTCAAATAGATTTGGAAAAAATTAAAATTATACTTATGTATAAAACAATACTGAGTGACTGCGTTTAAAATTAAATTGAACAGACAAAAGTATTTTATTCTTCCATTATAGGCTTCGAAAAGAAAAACAAATTTGAGCACTGTGTCGATTTAAAACCAATCCTCGCTATTTGCTCTTAAATATTTTCCCTAATTTGTTATGTCATTTAAATTTTATTCCTAAAGTCGTTACTAAATAAACTTTCTATGCAAGGATTTGTGTTTATATTCAGGTATGTGAGTATATCATTGATAGCTTTATGAACTTCAAGAAGGTTACTCAAAACTGTTGAAGGAAAGATTACTTCTTATATGCGGAAACTGAATAAATACCAATTTTAAAACATTAGCCTGTAGTCCACTAATATCTGATTTCCGTGAAAAAAGTATCATCCTTGAAATGTTCAAAAATTTCATTAGATGTTCATTGCAGCAATCCAGTAATAATAATTCGTGAAAATTAGATATTAGATAAGTGGTTTCCAAACCTTTTGCACCTGCGCCTCCCTTTGTTCATAAAGGTAATATTCTGCCCCTCTTGAATTTTGTAATAATTCATATTCATAAATACTTTCCAGACGTTACGGTTTGCGTTAAAGAACACTATCACATTTCATATCAAGTATTTTTTATGCATCAAAACATTGTGATAGATATGACTATTGATGATTTTGTTACATCTAACAAGTAGTAAAAAATTACAGAATAATGGATGTTGAAATACAACATTAGTGAAATATTAGTACATGGATGCGATGGGAGGGTTTGTAAACTGTTATTTAAAAAAAAAAAAACAGTAAGGATATTTTAATAAAATAATCTTTGTTCCCAAATATTTGTAGCACTGGAGTCAGAAAGGAGTATGAAAGAATACATTTAACTGACTTAATTCACTGATTTAGAATTTTCGAGTTCAAAGGTACATGTTATCGCGCTTCGTCCATTGATTGTCGTCGCTGGGTAAGTTACATGATGAATGTTGTAAATCATTTTCCACTCTAAAGTATTAGCTGGTTTTCATATTGAATACGTCGAAGCAGTAAGCTGCATCTGAAATTGCGGATGAATATCATTTTAGTTTTTCACCACAGAGGAAAGAAGATAGCACAATTGATTCAGCAGAGTTTTCGTGTCGGTTAAAGCCCAGTCCCCTCAGCCCTCTATTTTAGGAAATATTTCCAAGCATATATATATATATATAATATATATATATATATATATATATATATATATATATATATATATATATATATATATATATATATATATATATATATATATATGTATATATATATATATTTATCATATATATATATATATCATATATATATCTCATATATATCATATATATATATATATATATATATATATATATCATATATATATATATATATATATATATATATATATTTATCATATATATATATATATCATATATATATCTCATATATATCATATATATATATATATATATATATATATATATATATATATATATATATATATATCATATATATATATATATATATATATATATATATATAGAGAGAGAGAGAGAGAGAGAGAGAGAGAGATGTTTTTAACGCTTCTGGAAGCGTATTTCACGTATTAAAGTTCGGAAATACGCCTCAAAAATTTATTCAAAAGTATTTTTATTTTTTGTATTTTCCAAAAAATTTAGCATCGTGGAATGAAGAAAAGAAGAAGAAGAAAAAAGCTATTGAAATTAAAAATTAAAAAAAAGTTAATGTGTTGTTTTATTATTTTAATTACAAAATGTCAAACATTCCAAATGTTTGAAATCAAAACAGTACACATCCTTTCTTTCAGTACCTTCATCCACTTCATCCACAGAAAGTCTAATGGAATAAAAGATCACTAGTATTGCACTCACTGTTTCCATATGGTTCAGTTTTCCACACACAATGAATTTCACTCCTCTAAAATATATCGAAGAGTGCTCTTAGTTCTTGAAAAAATAAATCTTAATATCTCTGCTCTCTGCGTGTAATGACTTTTATGGACAATCCCCTCCAGGGAAAAATTCCAATTGAGCCACTACTACTACTCAAAATCTTTTGCATCATTTCCTTCACAATTTTCTAGACTTGTTAGGGGCTAGGGGCATCATCGCACTGGAGTCAATGCATGTGAACTGAAAAATGACGTCATCATGCATCGGCCGATCGTCAGCCATACTACTGTGTTACGGAAATCCTGTTACATGTTAAATTTTTCATATCACCGCTTCTTTTAATTTCCTAGTATTTGATATTTCAAAACAGAAAATCAAAGTTGGATTCAAAATCCGTAGTAAGCGATATTTTCCCAAAATTACACACAATTTTTTTTTTTGTGTAAATTATTGAAAATTTTAGAGTGATTTTCTTTGACATAATTTTTAACTTGGCGAGAATTTTTGATGTTATTCTTTGCCTCAATTTTTAGTCTAATTTATATAGAAACTACTTTGGAGAATCTACATATTTTGTTTTCTAATTTTTAACAAAACAATCAATAAAATGAGACTAAATTCTCCAATACAATGAAAAAATAGCCACCAAACAATTAAATTAAGGTTTTAAAATCCGCCAAATAAAAGCTAATTCATTAAATAACATAAAAAGTTGATTAAAATAAACCTGAAAACAAACAAATCAACATTAAAAAATCCATCAATAATAATCCGCCAAAATACTTTTTTATTATAGGTGCGTCACTTTACTTAGCAACTTGTTTATGTTCTACCTTGGCGAAACAAGAAAATATCGTTTATGTTTGCTCCTCTTTTTCGAGTTTTACATTTCTATGGAACTTTTAATATTAATTCTTGATGCAACTTATATGGCAATATGTTTTTGTTATAGTGCGTCATTTGACACAATATTTTTTTTCACGTCTTCACCTTCAACATAGAATAAAATATTTGGCCGTGAAAATGACCTTTCTTTTGATAAGGAAGGTATTATAAACACTTAACTTTTCAAGAAAGGTAAAAAGATTTACTTCTTTAAAATAAAAAGTTTGAATGTACTAGCAATTAAATCAAAAGCAAACATTTCTTACTTTTATTAAGAAGAAAACGGAAAATCTTCAAATTTCAAAATTTTAAGTATACTACATATAGTATATTTATACAGAAAATATATACCATGAAGGTATTGCAGATATTAGTGTAGCAGAAGTACAGTTTCAAAAGGCATATTCTTCATTTTGGCGATTATTTTTCGTTTTATTTACTGTTGCCAAGTTTGATAAACTTACAACAAAATTACTTTTTTTTTGGCGATACCATGTATTATTTTGTTTATTAATGGATTTATGATAAAACGAACCACTAAATAAGATTAAATGTTGTGTTACAATAAAAAGTAGTTCGCCTAATGATTGAATTAAGCTATTAAAAAGAAAATTGTCCGCCAAACAACAAAAAAAAAAACAAAAAAAAAAACAAGCTAAATGAAAACCGTGAATGGTTCTTCCGAAATAAATCGCCAATTAAACAAATCTTAAAGCTGTTTCTTCAGTGTCAGAAACTTCCGTTTCTAAGACTTATTAGACGTAGCAACAGAAGCAACTTTTCAAAATACAACAGGTTTCGTTAGATAAAATGTTCTTTCATTTACTATTCTATAGAATTAAATTAGTTCAAAGACTGTTGGTTAGGGGGAAAAGTCAAAATTATACTCATTGAGTGATAATATTGTAGATTGGCAAGTTTTTACTCCCTATATGAACACTTAAAAAATACTTACCCAAGTGGATAAGGTAGCAACTTTTGAATACCTAATGCTGCAACTATACAAAACTACTACATTTCTTACATGCAGGATAAAAGTAAATTATCCCTCTCTGTCAGGATTTTTTTTTTATCTAATGATGCGAGGAATTCGAAGATAATTTTCTATCGACGGTCAGTTTTTCTTGAGCCGACATCACATTTGAAACTTTAATGTAGAAAATGCAATGTCCAGTTAACTATAATATAACAGGTAACACAGAATCACAATTTTTTTTGTCATCATTATGTACTTGTACTTGAGGTAAAACATCTATAAGTTGAGACAGATTACTTATGTGCATCTCACTCGGCAATTCATCATAAAAATAATCATTCACAATGCTACAAAACTCTTATGGAGACATAAGACTCGTTTACAGTCTGCTGCAACCACACTTATGAATCGGATTCAAAGTTGTCTTATGTTATTATGATCCAGCTAATTAGCAATATTTCCCAAATCTTGCATCCAATGGATCACTTCGTATAGATCCAGGGCAAAAATGACGTTTTTTACTCTCTTTTCGAAACGAAAAAGTAATTTCCTTTGTGAAGTTAGGCAACACATTTATGGACTAAAAAAGATTTTCGTTGGATTAAAGAGAAATTTTAAAGGAAAACTGGCCGATCTGCGCTTACGTCATCAAATGTATCGTTGCCAGTTAGCAGGCATTGACTCTAGTACGGTGATGCTTGGGGGCGATAGCCAGTAAAACCAATATCATTTGCTATTAATAGCAGAAAAAATATTTGTATTACACGTGGTGTAATTGCCAAAGGGGTGTAGAAACAGTCACTCTCTTGAACCACTTTACAATTAGTAATTTGTGAGGAAGACAGCAGGTATTGAAGACGTCAAGAACTTAAATTACGAAAACTTCATGAAGAAAAAAGAAAACAAATATAATCCCCGCTGTCGGAGGGGACAGATGCCGGCATTTTGCACCCTCCCCTTCTGTTGAGGCAATAAAGTCGCCGGTTGTTCACGTTTTTTGACAGATCGTTCCAGAACAATGCCAAACCAGTCGAAATCTACCACTAAATCATTCACCACAAGTTCATTGAAAATATTTGAACTAAACGTAGTGAATTGCCAAAGGGAAGATGGGTAGTGGCAACAGTCAAGCTCCGAAAGCACTTTGCAGTTAGTAATCTGTGATGTGGGCAACAAGTGTTAGAAAAGTCAAGAACATCAAATTGCGAAAACGTCAGAAAAAAGTGGAAGAAGAAGCATAATCCCTGCTTCCCCGGGAGGCAGATGTTGCCTCCCCCCCCTCCACGCCATAAGATTCCCACCCGCCCCCTCTGTTGTGGCAATACAGTCGCTGGCTGTCCACGTTTTTTTCACACAGATCATTCCAGTGCAAAAGCAAACCAATCGAAATCTTCGACCATTCCTCATTAGAAGGCATGGCATGAGGCAAGGCGCTGCCGGAAACTTAACCCATCGAATGCAATTGAGATAAATTGCTTATAAGGCTACATAAAAAAGAGACACTATTCCATTGAACCGAATAAATGTTACGACATCGAGCGCCAAGCTTTCTAGCCCTGGACAAGAAAAATGTTAATATTGACCTCTCCGAAGGCCAGTAGCCGCGGACTTGGGTCATCGATTCAAGACTTTGATCACTTCGATGTAATTGAAATCGATCACTTTCGCTCTCTTAGCCAGAGGGCATTAATGGGTTGAGTATATAAATGGTAGGATTGACTTTCACTTCGTTGGATTAGCTCTTTGGTTTTCTTTTCTTTTGGCTTGCTTCGAAGGTCGGAAAATGAAGGTTCTGGTAAGCGACATTACTTATTTTTCAGTAAATTATGTACTTGAATCCTTTTTTCTAATGTGTAAATTTGAAGTAATGTAGTTATTCGAGATATAATGATAATGTTATTAGTTTTACTTTATCTAATTGATTTAAAAAAAAAAAAAACTATCAGTTGCATTGAACTCTTTTTGAAGTAAATCTTTACCATGGTGATGTAGAATCGAGAGCTTTCTTTTAATTTAATGATTTTCATCAAATCATATACTTTATGAAACGTAATGTGCTATTCATTTAATGATGAGCGTTTTGGATTTAAAAAAATGCATACTGTCGTTAAAAACTAGCATTTGGTAGACTAAAAATATTTTCATTAAGATATGCAATCTTAAATATTAAATGAACTTTTGTATTTCTGCTTTAGGTTTTTGGAGAGTTTGAATAAAAAAAGTGTGCCAACTCAGTGAATGATCAGCCCTAACCAGTGGACAAACACAACATTTTTTGTTTGTTTTCTTTTTGGAAAAGTAAAAAAGGAAGTTGCCACTGCCAATTTATATAATTTTTTTTTTTAATTTTACTTTTTTAAAAAACTACAAGCTCTTCGCTCACTGAGATGCTTCCATTCACTGGTTGGTCAAACCTGTCTCATTGTTTTTATTTGTGATATGTTACATTTAATGAATTCATAAAATCTGATTTCCAATACAGTGAAATCCCGTTACAACGAACTTCAAGGGACCGCAAATTTTGTTCACTGTAGCGGGGATTTCGTTGTAATGGAATTCAAATAATGTGATGGCAGTTATATAGGGACTGAAAATGTAGTTCGTTGAAACGGAAATTTCGTCGTATTGATATGCGTTATAACGGAATTTCACTGTATTTGAAAGATTGCATTTTTCAACCTATGATACTGAATCAAAACCAATTTATTTAAAAACACAATGCAGTTTTCTCCACAGAAAAAAATAGCAGGTCAAACAGACAGTATTTTATATTGTCATACATCTGCTTTAAATTTACGAAGGCGAAGGTCAAACTCAAAAAAAAAAAAAAAAGCATTTTTTTATTAGAACATTCAGGTTGCTTTTAAAATAAGATCAACTGTATTCCAAGCACAAAAACAATAACAGCTATCTCTTTCAAGGTCTAAAATCTGATAACTTTTTTTAAGAAAGAATTTTTCTGGAAAATTAAACAGCTTTAGTGTACTAAACGTATTCATTAAGTACTTATAATTATGTTGGAATCATAATGATGTTGCATGCTTTCTCATAAATGTCTCGTATTCCGGTTATTATTAACGTTCTACTTTACAGTAAACCTTCATTAATCAGAACGCTATTAAATTGAATTTTACTTAACCCGTACAGCCACTTAAATTACATGTTTTTACTGCGTATAAAATACAGTCGAACCTCGATTCAACGAACCTCTCTTTAACAAATTTCTCGATTCAGCGAGTTTTTCTTTTTCCGCGAATAAAATGAAGGCAAAAACCTCTTTTTAACGAATAATAAACCCCGAATTAACAAATTATTTTAACAGCCGAATTTTTTTTTTTTAAATTATTAATTTGAGTTTGCAAATACTGGATTGTTTTCCAAATAATACATCCACTTTGTCCGAAGCAGAGAAAGACTTTTTTTTTGGAATCAGCGAGTTTTGACGAGCGAGGGGGCAACCAACGAATGGCGATTATGATGCAGAAAGCGAAAATGAAACTCCTATTGACACTTACTTTTTCTAACGCAAAATCATAGCTCCTGCAGCAGGTTATAAATGATACAGTATTTTTTTCCTCTCCATAAAGTTGACAGAGAACTGTTTCGAGTCAAGTATCAAGGAAATTGTCAAACATCTACTACTCAGTACTTTAAAATTTCAAATTAACTAGTGTGTAATAAGTCGCGGAATCTTTACTAATATTAAGGCTGAAAGTCTCTCTGTCTGGATATCTGTCAGGATCTCTATGACGCGCATAGCGCCTAGACCGTTCGGCCGATTTTCATGAAATTTGGCAGAAAATTAGTTTGTAGCATTGGGGTGTGCACCTCGAAGCGATTTTTCGAAAATTCGATTTTGTTCTCTTTTTATTTCAATTTTAAGAACATTTTTCCTCTCAAATGATCATAACGTGGACGAGTACATTACCAAATTATCATAACGTGGAACCGTAACATGAGCGAGCAAATTGGCGAGAAATTCACCATCCATTATGTTTGTAAATATACAGGTGGACCAAATGACCTTTTAATTTTCTACTACGGGCAAAGCCGTGCAGGTACCACTAGTGTTGAATAAAAAGGGTACACTTTCTAACTATGGCTATTTTTATGCAGTTGCTTATTAGAACTTTCAGATAAGACACGTGAAATTTTTTTTCGCACCCCGATAATACGAATAACCCCAATTTAACGTATAAAAGTTTCAGTCCCTATGATTTCGTTAAATCGAGAGGATTGTACTTTAATTACGTATCTTGGCTCAGTTTATGTGTAATTTTGTTTAATTCGTACATTCTTTAATTCGGACGACCTGGATTCCCTATAAGATTAATGAGGTTCAACTGTTCTTATATAAAAGTTTCAGTAAACTATTAAAAGGTTACATCTAAGTTTTTTAGAACGATAACAACATCTTTGGTATGATTCAAAATTGTGACTCATTCTTTGATTCAAACTGTTTTAAAATTAATTTTAACTCTGTAACTTTCTGAACTGTAACTTACTGAAGATAACACGCCTTGCCTATAACCTTTGAGTTGAACCAAACCATTGCTTCGGTCACTCGTCTGGTCAGTGCTAATTCTATATTAGCTACCAGTTTGTTTGGAACTCTTGGCTTCCTTAAGAGGTTTTCCACCTCCAAGCTCAGTCACTTCCTATGCCGGGCTGATGAGTGCTAATAAGCAGGAAACTGCAGTCCTCGGCCGGAATGACAGAACTGGCGGTGTATTTCATGTATTTCTGCCTTAACCCTGGCTATAGGGTAACTTACTGAAAATAATAATTATTATTGCAAATGGAAGGTGACATAAGACACTTACTTTTCACAGCTTATTACAGTTATTAGTTCTTAGTCCTATTTAATAGACGGATACGCATGAATGTTTATAAGCATTCATCTTTTATTTCTTTTCAGGCTTGTTTGCTTTTCTTTGCTCTCGTCTGCAGCTCTTTGGCTATAATACATGTCGACTTAGGACACAGATACATCGTTCCATCCTACATACACAGTCACGGCTACCACGGACATAGCTATGGAAGCCATCACTATTACCCGGTCTACTCACATAGTCACAGCTATGGATATGGACATCATCATCCAGCTTTAAGCATCGGATTCGGCAAATGAGTTACTGGTAAATGCTATTTTTATTAACACGCTTTCATTAGCTTCACCTGTATGTATCTTGTAACGGAATCTTGCAGCTCAAATTTCGCCCACTTCCTGGGATCGGATTCTTTTGAAATTTGGCATGCGACCTCGGACCCGATGACAATGCAATGTTCTATAATCAAATTAATTAGTTAACACTTTTAATTGTTAGTTTCCTGCAATTTTAATCAATATTTTGGCATAAATCCAACAATGTGAAAAAGGAAAAATTTTTAAAAATACATTAAAAAATGCTCGCAAAAATTATTTAAAAATAACTACAAAAACCTTTAATTTTTCTGCATCAGACAAAATTTGTTCCAATGTTCCAAGGTAATTAGAACATGAAATTTTATTGTTTTTAACTAGTTTCAAGCCAAAATTTAGGTGAGCCTTCAATTGGAAATTCATTGCTGATCAGACCATTGTTGAACAAAACTTTTATTCAAATGCATCTGAAATTTTCAAAGTAATATAAATATGATTTCCGCAAACATACATCGATGACTTACAGTAGCTTCTCATCGGGGTGCCCTTGTCTTAATTTTAAGATCTTACCTCGCACTCGTTTTATAAATAATTTCGTCGCCTGATAATTCTCCAACATAAGACTAAAAACAGAAAAATAAAATAATAATAGTTTAAAAAACTAAAAAAAAACACGCTTTCATAACAAAATGAACTAAAAAGTGAAAAATAATCTTTGAATAATAGTAGTTGACCAATCACTTAATTTTAATGTAATACAAAAAAGCGTGGGGGCTTCTTATCAGTTGTCTTGAATTTCTTCCATTTGTTGTCCAAGCAAAAATGTAAATAGACAGCACCCCCACGCTTTTTTGTATAACATTAAAATTAAGTGATTGGTCAACTACTATCATTCAAAGATTATTTTTCACTTTTTAGTTCATTTTGCTATGAAAGCGTGTTTTTTTAATTACTATTATTTTATTTGTTAACGATTCACTATAAAGTCTCCTAATATGACGGTATGTCCTAATATAGGATAACTATGGTTTTTAATATGCGTCTAGCATCTACGGAAAGTGTCGAAACTGGTATAGGAGTTGGATGGTGCATAATGTTTATTTTTCAGTGAAAAAATTCAAAGTTAGATTAATATAGAAACATACACATAAAATATATTTGTGTTTTATAAACTAGGAAAGTAGTACTTCCAAGTAATATTTGACAAGCTTATCTTTATCTTTACTAATAATAAAGCTGAAAGTCTCTGTCAGGATCTCTGTATGTCAGGATCTCTATCTGTCAGGATCTCTGTGACGCGCCTAGACCGTTCGGCCGATTTTCATGAAATTTGGCACAAAGTTTGTAGCATGGGGGTGTGTACTTCGAAGCGATTTTTCGAAACTTCGATTTTGCTCTTTTGCTATTCCAATTTTAAGAAAATTTCTCCGAGCAAATTATCACGACGTGGAACAGTAAATTACGAAATCATCATAACGTGGAACCGTAACATGGGCGAGTCATTTAACATAGCGAATTGGCGAGAAATTCATCATCCATTATTTGTTAATAAACAGACGAACCAAATGACCTTTTCATTTGTTACTACGGGCAAAGCCGTGCGGGCACCACTAGCACTCAAAAATTTTAAGACAGAAAGCAGCATTTGCAGCAATTTACATGTTGAAGTCGGAAAAAAATCACATAGTTCACTCTAGCATTTGACCATCCAGTTGATTCTTTGTGTTGTGACCAGAAACAGTGGTTTGAGCTATAGTTGATAAGATTATCGGTGCTAGCTACTAGTACTTTTGTAATTCTGATTTTTTTTTTTTTTGCAGTGCTGCGGTATTCAGGTCGCACCGTTCGATTTTTATGTGTAGAAAATTATAACTTTATAAGCTGCCTATTCATATGTATTCACGTTAAGTATACGTATATTTTTTAGCATTTACAGTGAAACCCCGATTTTAGGTTTCTCAAGGGACGGTGCTAAAAAACGTAAAATGCGGAAAAATCGTAGAAACCAAAAATAAAAATAGAAAAATATAATAGTAGTAAAGATGACTCTTTTAAAAGGTATAACGTCCATATTTTACGAAAAGAACATTATTATACACACCATTTTGGATCATTTTAGCACATTTAGCTGTGAATCCGGGTGTTTAAGGTGAAAATATTTCGTTTATAGTGAAGTCCGTAATATAACCGAATAGAGCAGTACAGAGGCGGCAATTGGGACTGAAAAGTAGGGGGGGGGGGGCAACTAAAAGCCATAGGACTTTTAGCGAGAGCAAAAAATGAAAGAGAGAGGGAGAGTACAAAACTTTGCTAGGACTGGTTTTGAGAGCAGATGAGCGGTAATTGATGTAAATCTCGCAATTTAACTTACGTTATTAAGATTTTGATTAATTTTGCACACAATAACTTCCCCGAAGAAACACTTAGGCATGAATTAGACTTACATTATTTACCCCAAAGTATTTTGAGATGACACAAAATTTTTGAACAATGAATACATAAAACTAAAAATTACTGCTAGTGCTAAATAATGTTTCGCAAACAGATATAAAGTAAAACAAATAATTATGTTCCGAAAATTTTGACATTTCTGCTATTTTTTTAAATATAATTTCTAGTTTTGGTTTTTAAATCGAAAAATAAAATAAATGAAACATAAAATGTGGAGGCGGGGGCCCCCGTATTCCATAAATTTGGTCCTATTCCATAAATTTCGTTTCATTACGAAAAATAAATTACTGAAATCGTAATTGCTTATAAATAAGGACCAAATACTACTACTTTAAGACATAGTTAATGTTAATTTCTTTTGTTTTGCACTATTTTTTGTTCATCGCTTCAGTTATTATTCGTTCACTTGCATATTCATTATTTCATTTTTTATTCATTTGTTGAAAAATGAATTGTATATATAGCTATTATTTATCTTAATAATTTCGTTTTTTTTTTTTTTTTTGATATTTTGACTCATTAAATTATGAACATTTTATCAATTTCTTTAAAAAAAAATAATATTTATAGCATGCATTAATGCTCTTTTTTTTAATTTTAGAGAGATAGAAGAATTATACAAGATGCCTCTTTCTTTTCACGCCACTTGAACACTTGTAGATAATAACTCAATTACATCAATCAATCTATACAAGAGAAGAAAAAAAATGTCCAAGAGAAAACAATACGTTGTCAACAACTATGAATGCAGACATTTGATTCAGCGCATACTTATGTTTTCATCATTTGTATGATGTTCTTTCATAAATACAGAATAAATATGTGTTTTTTTTCCCACATGTTTTGAAGAATCTTCAGTGCTCTCCATATACCTCTTCCATTAATACATTTTAAGTGATAGTAAATAAATAAGTAAACTAAAATAATAATTCAAGAATCTTCGCACTGTAATAAACTTTTGAAAATGAGTTTGGTTTTTAAATATTTTTGTAATGTTGTGTAAGAAGTTCGTTGGAATCAGAAATCTCATATTTCACTTGTTTACAAACCTTAAATGTAAAACTTTGCAAGCTATAAAAAAGCACGGTTGTTGACACAAGATAATTCGTTAAAATATTTTTAATAACCAGTGTGACGATATACTCAATGCTTAAATGAGGTAATTTGTCTTCAGCTCTTTTATGGCTATTTCAGAGTTGTGAGCTCAAAATAAGAGTAAACTGCCGTCTCTGGATGCTACAACTAAGTTGTTCAGTAAAGCATTCAATTCTCCCTTATCTTCGTCTAAGGGTGGTAATTTGCAGCGATGACTAGAGAACTTAAACATGGCTCACTCAACAAGCCGTTTTAGGGAACAAAGCAGCCAGCAAGAAAAGTTCCAAGTACAATCTCAGAACAATACCAATTTGAAACATTCTGAATAATATCCAAGCAAGAACTAAAACCTATACAACACCATCAAGTAGTGGAGGACTTACACGTTTAGGGACCTGTTGAATTGTATTTTTGGAAACGCTCGAGAAACAAGAATTCATTAATAATTGTTGTCGCAACTTATCGTCGTATATTTTGACACCGTGTGTTCAGTGATATGAAAAAAAAAAAAACATTTTAGTTTTTTTTAAATGTTTTTGTATAAAATAATGCCTTAAGACATTAAAAGGTTCCGTCTCTTTCACTCGCTACGTATAAAAATTAATTCTGAAGATTATTAGGGCTTCCGCTTTTCTCAGAGCCGCAACCAGAAAATAATTTTGGGGCGGGGGGGGGGGGTGAAAAACTTTCATGCGGAGCTTTAGTACATTCTTGAAAACCAGCCTTGACTCACTAAAAGCGTTTTATACAATTAATATATATATAAAAGACATTTGAATTTTGGAACAATATTTTTTGGAAATTTTTAAATATAAACGAACATTTAAATGTCGAACCGAACTTTTCGGGAGGGGGGGGTGAACCCGAAGACCCCCCCCCCCTGTATACGGCCCTGGCTTTGGTTATGTTAGAAGCTGAGCAATGGTTACGAGGACAGAGGAGAAAATTAAAATAATCATTTTTCATAAACTTAAATAGTTTGAAATACATTTTATGACATAAATATACCAATTTTAAATAAAGAAAAGTGAAGAGGAAGAAGAAATGATAATAACTTGAATTCATATTTGACATTTTTAAGTTTTCACACCTAATTTTTGCAGCCAAGTGCAGCCTCCGTGACTTTAATAATTTTAAAAAAAAGATGAACTACAGCATTTTTAAAATTATATCATAATACCTTCAACAATTATCAAAAAATGAATGATCTATGCAGCAAGAAATGAGAGCGATTGTAATATTAGTAGGAGTACGGTAATGTGGTCGGGGCGAGTTTTCAAAAATCTTGGGGGCTACACCCATTCTAAAAGAATCCATAAAAAAAAAATGAAAATTCCAACAAGTAAATCAGTCAGACTACAAAAAGCGATAAACAGTTTCATCGAGTGAAAAAGTAATCCGTTAATAAATAAAGATGTAAAACATACATGAATTTACAAAAAATGATAGTAGAAATAAATAGGGAACAAACTTTCTATAACAAAAGAAAATGAGCATGTAACCCTCGATTTCCCAAACTTTTTCATACATCGATCCCGAAAAATTTTTTACCCAGGCCATTTTTTACCCTTTCTAAATCCCGCTAAGTCCTTTAAGAGTTTTTTTTTTTCTTTTTTAATAGAGAGCTGAAGAAAACGTAATATGCGTTTTCCTTCAGATGAGCAATATAGAGTGCAACTTGAACTATTCGATGACAAAGAAAAAAGTTTTAATCATCCAAAATGAATTTTAAAAGTAAAAGTTATTTTAATGTACTTTAGCATGGTATAGCACATTCTTATAAATGCCCCTGATATCTTTATGATGAATATGATATGAAAGAATTCCTCCTTTCAAGATAGTTATTTAATTTTACTAACGAATTTCTACTCAAGTATCCACTTACGGCTCCATTTACGTCTTTTAATGTTGCCTATTTAATAGTCTTATTATTTAATTGACAAAACCATTATATCTCTCATTTCGGACATTTGGTACCATGCTAACCTTATTCCTTTTAAACGTACGAAATTGGTGAAAGGATCGTTGGTGAATGGGAGTCCGTCGACAGCTCCCATAGTTCATTAATTTCTCTTACTCATAAAAAGAAGACGCCATCTCATTGTGGACTATACACTAGGGTGGGCCGAAATAAGCCGAATTTTTTTTTTTTTTTTTTTCGAAATCAATTTTTGGATAGCGCGCAAAAGTTGCGTGATGAGCTAGTTAGCACTCACAAAAAATTTCTTGGATATTAAAAAATATTTAGCCGGCGCTATTTGACACTAAAAAACGGAAAAAAATGAGAAAAATGAATTTTTGTCGAAATGTTTTTTAAAAAACTAAATTCCAAATATTTTGCTGGAATGCACCGAAAATGTTATATAATGAGCCAGTTCGAGCCCATTTTTTTTTTTTTTTTTTTTTTTTTTTTTTTTTTTTTGACTTATCTCGGGCATGTTTAGCAATGCTAAACAACCCCCATGAATCCAAATATCTGCAAAAAATCCAAGAACAGCAATGGGTCACTAAGGACCTCGTCCTTCGTAAAACCCAAACAAGATAGAAGTTCGAGCCCATAAAATGTTTCATTGATTTTAATGAGCATTTAACCGCTCCTTTCGGACATCAAAAAATTGGAGAAAAATGAAAAAATATTGATTTTTTTTAAAAACCATTGTGAAAATTATTTTTCAAAATTAAATCATAGACTAATTAATTAAATAGCACTATTAATCATAGTAATTATTATCACGCAATAATATCATGCATTTTCTAGAATTACATATAAAGATAATAAAATTTTGAAAAAGAATTCTTCAAATTTGATTTATAATACCTCATGCCTAATGAATATTATTTTTTGGAATAATATTGTCCCTTGTTATCAAATGATGGAAGTTCTTTCCTAGCTTGAAGTTTGGCACGAATGTATCCATCTTGTGCAGTTTCACCACGATTTTATATTGCAGCTTCGGTTATTAGTTTCACACAACGTTTCAGTTACCCGAATGTATTTTCTTGAATCAAACAACATTGTTAACAGTAGCTGTTCAGGATGAACGAAATATGCATTATTTGTTACCTTATCCACTTTTCCAATAGCCATTTTTCTTACTGTCCTTTGATTAATTAGAAATTGTTTTTCTCTATCAGGGATTTTGCTTTTTTTTCTGCAATTACACGAATATAAATCTGCGCATTTGCAGGCACAAACGTCAAACAAAGTCGTAGCCTCTGCTTTAAATTTGCCTAGCTTTGATTGTAAAAGTTGCGTCTTTATATTTTTAGCATTTTTTGTTGCGCTATTATGTTTAGAATAATAAGATAAAATCATGGCAATCACTCTTCTTATCGAAACAAGGGGAAGGGAAGCACGTCCCCAAATATCAATAACTTTTTTTTGCAACTACAGCGACCACACTTGCTGAAGATGGTTGCTTACTTCCTTCTCCCTTTATTTGCATCTTAGTGATTTGATAACATCTGATAATGTCCTCATATGTTGGAAGAAATAAAGCATCGGGAGGCGACAAATCTCTTCCAGGTCCAAATAGAAGACTACTTGTGCTTGCTCGCGTTACTTTTTTTTTTCGTGCGTTTCTACATAACAGTCGTGTTGTATACAAAACAAAGATAATAACGCAATGACATTCGAAATGTCCGGCTCCCGTTTAAAAGACTTCAGAGGATTCACATTTTTTTAATACTCAAGGGCTCTATTTGTCAAACATATATAAAATAGTTATACCATAATCTTAGGAATAATAGAAGCAGTTAAGCGCCGTTCATTATCCAGGAGAAACAATTGGAACCGAAGATTAAAAAATTAGCATCTTATGTAACTATTTTTTATTTGAGTGTGTGCATTTTTTAAAATTCGCGTACAAATGTCGCATAAAATTGATTGAATTTTCACTGTTTTTCCTAAGTAACGTATTGCGTAACATTTCAGTATTTACTTATTTTGAAACTACTTTAAAAAAAAAATTTTTTTTCATTTTTCCCATGTGTCAGTCTTAAAGGAGCGTAGCTAAATATTCTACGAAATGTATAAAAGTCTTTGAGGATTTCAACTAATTCACTGACAGATACTTCTAATGTTTGATGAAACTAGCTTCAAACTTTTATTTTTAACCTCCCCCCCCCCCCCATTTTTTTTTTTTTTTTGGAAAAAAGTGCATTTTTGCCCTTTTTTTCAGTTTTTCAAGGTCAAATAGCGCCGGCTAAATATTAAACAAATTTAGCGAATTTTTTTATGGGTAATAACGGGCCCATATAGCAACTTTTCCGCACTATCCAAAAACAGATTTCCAAAAAAAGGTTTTTCGGCCCACCCTACTATACACTCACTTTATTGATGCTCAACTCCCTTTAATGTTACACACACACTCTCACTCAAGTACTGGCGACAGCAGCGCCACTCTTTATAATACGCATTTGGCGTAGTCGTTTCACTCAACAGTTTGCAAGATATTTTTCTCCAACTACCCACCGTTTAACTTGAAACTTTATAACTGTCATACAATTCCATATTCATAATAAGTTTTTCCCATTGTGGGGATCGAGCCCGGGTTGTCTGAATGACAGTGACCTAATCACTGGACAGCATGGATCTCTTTGACATTATACTGCTGTGAAAATGTTAAAGTAACTTGACACGACTTTTTAAAAACATTTCAATCGTGAATTGTTCTTTTAACCGAAATCTGTTTTTAGCCTACTTTCCCAGTAAAAGTCAGAAAAAGAAGAAAAAAGCGTGAAAAAAGGCTTAATGCATCTTAAAAATATCGTGAAAAACAAAAAAAAGTCAAAAATAAATAAAATAATTAAATAAATATTGAAAAATTAAAAATTGGAAAGTAGGGTATTGAGATGGGGAAAAATGTCTGTCGGTCTGTCTGTCTGTCTGTCCCCCCCCCCCCCTAATAACTTTTGAATGAATAGTCCGATTCGAACAAACTTTTTTTTGTTCGAAAGATCTCGGCGAGGACACCTCATTCCCATATTTCACTTTTTGATTTGAACTATTTTTTGTTCAATTTTGAACAGTTCAAAAAAACTTAACATTAGCGCCTACGGGGAAATTCAAAGCAATTCCGAACTGTGAGGCGAATTTGCTTCAAACAAACTTTGTAGGAAAAAGCTTTTGATAAAAAACTTGTATATAAGATATCTTTTTGATTTGAACAATTTTCCGTTCAATTTTGAACAGTTCAAATCCCTTAACATTAGCGCCTACGGGGAAACTGAAAGTCAATGTAGATTCCGTACTTGAAGGCGGATTTACTTCAAACAAACTTTGTTGGAAATAGCTCTTGACGACCTACTCCCGACTCCGACTCCGAGAATTTAGGGGGACCTGACACCGACTCTGACTCCTGTTCCCGATAATTAATCGGACTCCGACTCCCCGACTTCGACTCTGACTTCGTAGCTTTGGCAAACATTTATACACGGAGGACAAATGACTGACTCCGATTCTTGGATATTCGACTCCGATTCTTTTATCCCAAAATGAGATTGACTCCGACTCCGCTGCTGTGGTTTTAACTGTGAAATAATTATTGTTGATATGATTTGCTTTTATTTTCACGCTAAAGTTTTAATTTAGGTATTTAGTTTTCGGTGAATAAACTCGAAAAATATGCGCAGACGATTTTTTTTTTTTTGACAATGAAAATTATTTCTTTAAGTTGACATTTTATTGTTTTTTTTTTTATTTTGGTAAGTGCATTAATTCGTTTAAAAAAATATTTTCGGCAACAGGGGAAAAAGAAACGATTTTTTTTATATGATGTATTTATTTTAATGAACTTATTATTATTTTTTCGTTTTGAAAGCTGTTAAAAAAAATTTTTAATGGAAAGAAGTGTATTAGCTGCTTTGTTTAAAAGGTGCTGCTATTTTATTTGTTCGTTTTTTTGAAGAAAAGTAAGGAATATTTTATTCCTAGAAATCAGCTTAAAATATTAAAAAAAAATATGTTTGAAAAAATTTGCGATTTTAGCTATTTTTGAGAATATTGATCAGGTACTAGAAAGTAGTATGGGTATACGGGAAAGTAGGCTCGTCTAGTTCTAGACGGAACTTCTTGTTATATCTTGATTGATACACCTTTAGCGGCCCGGTATCGACTCCTAAAGTTTCATCGACCCCCTATTGACAAATAGCGCTTTACTGACCCCTTTAAAAGCTTCATCTACCCCAGGGGGATCGGTATCGACCACTTTGAGCAATAAACTCGTAGCCAGTATTCATGATATTACCATACAGGTTAAAAACAATTTCAGAACATACTTTTATATATATAATTCTTGAGTATTTTATTTACATAAACAAATCCAGTTGTCCCTCTACACCTCATGGCCCCACTGCGCCCCGTGTCTCATTGTACCTTCTTACCCATCATAAGTACAGAACAAATGTAGATATTTTCTTTATATTTATTCTGCAGCTTGAGACAAGATAAACTTCCATTCCAGCTGCAGATAAACTTCCATTCGAGCTGCGGAGCAAAGTACTATTTTCGTCTACGGGGCGTAAAAAAATGGCGTGCTTGTAAACAGAGCCCCTTATTTTTTACATTGATTTCTTGTCAGATTGTTCCGAGGTCCCCTTTCCAATTTTTGTGAAGTTAAGAAAATAAAATCTTATAAATAAGTTTAAATGTCGCTTATTTTCATGCCGGGCCTCTTTTCCCCCATTGCTGCTGTAACCCTTCCCCCATCCCCCCTCATGTAGTAGTCATGCTTGTTAAACATTCAAATCCCTTTAATTTATCCAGAACAAATGGAGATTTCTTCTACAAACGTGAATTTGATAATAGATCGACATTTTGCAATTTTCGATATTATCAAATTTCAGAGTTACCTTTGGATGCTTTTATGGTGAAGAGGTACAGTGCGTCGCACATAAGTTTCGACCTGCAGACAACATGCACCTTCCGAATGGTGTATTCATAAAGCTTTCCACACCACCTGTAATAAAAGTTAGTACTCATTACAAATGCTGGTGGGTGCATAAATAAGCAATAAATATTGACAATATAATGTACGGCATAAGATTGGGCGTGCATCTTTGCTTTTTTTGTGTTAAAGATACGGAGTATTATCTGATATCAAAATTTGGAAAGTGGTTAATTTTTTTTTAAATCCTTGGAGTTCTTGAAGGATTGTAAAATTTTTAATGTCAAGAACAGCGCTGAATATCCTATGAATTTTAACATAAAGCTCAAGATTGTGAGATTAATTTCATAGAAAAAGTTAAATGAAATTTAAAATGATCATGTGACCAGTATCGACCAACTGCAAAGACAATACATTTGAGCAACTTGAGAAAAACGTCATGTTTTGGGCTAAGTGAGGAAAATAAGCATCTTTATCTGCTCAAAGAAAAAAAACCTTGGAGAAAGAGAAAAAAACAAAAAGACAGTCTTTTCATTCATAAAGCTCATTACTTTTTTCATTGCAAAAGGCGTTCCCTGCAACGCCGAAACACGTGTCTGCAGTAATCTGTAATTTGTGCTTTTTTGAAGTTTTTCTTTCTTACTTTAATGTAATTTAGGTCTACTAAAATAGAAAATGTCCGATAAGAGTTCGATCCATTAGTCTTTCTGCGCTCAAATTACATTAAAATACTATCAATCTTCATTAAGCGGTTATTTTCTTCTTACATCAAACAGCAAACATTATTCATTCACTTTACGATAACGAAAGGACTAAAATAACGTTACCAAACTGACTTCTTTTTTTTTCTGCGGTGGTGATTTACATCACATTTAGCAGGGTAAAATGCCAAATTGAGTCATTATCCCACCACAGACTACCAAGATCTATGCCTTGGGATGAGATTACAATTTCTCCGCACGGAGAAGAGGCCGTGGAGGAGAATTTCGAATCAGACTCCTATTTAAAAAAAGAGAAAGAAGCAGAATTTCTTAGTTTAGACAGGGAGTGAAAATCTCATCCCAAGGTTAAGGTATTCAATGTCACTTGATTCTTCAATATGGTGATTCGCTTTATCTAAAACCATCTCGGGACATTTCTAGTAACTGTCATTTTCACATAAGTCATAAACTAACACATTATCTTTAGGACTCACAGGGTTGGGCCATTAGCCCGCTTCGGTCACGTAACTTAGCTTCAGGCTAGTACTCGTTTCCATACTTTTTTTTTCTCGTTAACAATAATGAAATTAAGGCAAAAATTTGGCTAAAAAAAAGGACTCGACTTGCATGCATTTTGAGTGGGTTTTCCAAGGGATTGATTTGCACAAGGACATTGAAAAAACGGTTTGCTATAAAACGGAGGTTTGCAAGAGTTCCTCACTACCCACTTCTTCAACGTGGTTAGTAAGCAGGTTTAAGGAGCTTCAACATGAAATTTTTGGTAAGCTTAGACTCCTTTACTTAACTGTAACTGTAACGTAACTGAACATTTAAACTGGTCCAATGTGTTCATTACATCGCATGTATACCATAAGATAACTTTGACCGATTCATAGTGATTTAAATAGATTATCTTTAATTTTACTGACACAAAACTCTGCTTTGTGTTTTACTGCCTCTAAAACTCGTTCTAAGAGAATTTTTAACGAATTTTTCTGCTCCTCAAAATATTTAGTTTAATTTTAAAACCTTAGAAATACTGTTGTTAACACAATTTAGTACTTCTTCTGCTCGCCCTCTAAGGCAAAAAAAATGTGAAACTTTAGTAGGAATATATGTTACTAGTGGTACCCGCACGGCTTTGCCCGTAGTAGAAAATTAAAAGGTCATTTGGTTGGCCTGTATATTTACAAATAATGGATCATGCGTTTCTCGATAATTGGCTATGTTCATTTGCTGGCTTACGATAATTTTGCTCCGGAAAAAAGTTCTTAAAATTGGAATAGAAAAAAAACAAAATCGAATTTTCAAAAAATCGCTTCGAGGTGCACACCCCCATGATAAAAACTAATTTTGTGCCAAATTTCATGAAAATCGGCCGAACGGTCTAGGTGCTAGGCGCGTCACAGAGATCCGGACAGAAATCCAGACCGAAAGACTTTCAGCTTTATTATTAGTATCGATAACCTTTGATTCAAAACAATTTTATTTGTAAAATTATCTACTAATTAATCCTTTCCGTAAAATACAACAGCATTTTATGATGGGTACATTACACTTCAGTTTGAATAGAATTTCAAAGCCACGGAAATTAGTAAATTCTCTTTGATATACACGTGTGAGACAATTGTTGAGGCAAACCTAACCAAGAAGCATTGTGAAGGCTACGCAGATCCTAATCGCATCATTACTAGCTGCCAGGCTAGGTTTGCCCCAACAAAAGTTCAAAATTAGTATGATTTTTTATTATCATTTCAATACTTATTCTTCCATTAAAATTAATTATCGTTCAAATTGTAAAGAATTAAAAACATTCCGTCACATTGCAGTATCTAGTCTATTAGCGAATAAGAAATGCTTATTGAACGCAATTTCACAAGATACTTTATTTTCACTTTTTTTGCGGATAAGATTATGCAATAAGGCCTTTTTCGCGGATTTAAGTACAAATGGGTGTGCTTATATAAAAATTAGTAAAAATAATGTGCTAAAGTTTGCTCAAAAAAATGCATTAATAAACTTAAGAGTAGTAAATAGAATATTAATTTCAGTGGATTATTCTGCCATGGCAGGTAAAGGGCAGTAAGTGCAAATTTTTCAATTTTTTTTCTGTATTTTTGTCATGTATTATCGTTAGCTTTTTTGTACAAGCTTGATTATTTGATTTCCGTTCAAAAAACGAGCTAATGTGTGCATCACATGACTTCTTTTTTACTCCAGTTTAATGATGATAGTAACTCGGAGTAAGCAAAGAAACACTTTAAATGTTTTCACCCCAAGTTTGTTTCGAATCGAAGCGAAGAAAACGTTTTATACTGATAAATTTTCCCAATGTTGGTAGTTTTAATGTGATTTAATGGTTAATTCCCGAAATATGATCAAATTGAAATCAGATTGAAAAAATAAATAAATAAATAAAAAAATAAATAAATAAATATAAATTTGAAAAAAAAAAACGCCAAATTCGTCGCCAAGTTGGCGACAAAACTTGGTGACCAAAAGCTTGGCGATATATTGCCAAGTGTTTGCCAAATTAAATCAGCACGAGTTTGCATTGGAATTGGCAATGAATTCCCCCCCAAAAGGTGTAAAAGACCCCCTTTGGAACATCCGAATGCAACCAAAAGGGAAGGTGCACAACTAAATCCCACTAAGAGTCTACGCACCAAATTTCAACTTTCTGGGACATACCGTTTTTGAGTTATGCGAGATACATACGCATATACGTACATACACACATACGCACATACGTACATACGGACGTCACGAGAAAAGTCGTTGCAATTAACTCGGGGGTCGTCAAAATGGATAGTTCGGATGTCTATACGTTCTTAGGCATATATCCAGTTGTGGTCGGGTTGAAAAAAAAAAAAACTCAATATTCATTCGGGGGCGAGCAAAATGGAAATTAAGGCCGAGTTTTGAGTGAAATTTTTTTCGCGAATACAATACTTCCTTTTTTGTAAAAGGAAGTAAAAAGAAAGAAAAAATGCGGAGCAAATAGTCAGAATCCACAGCAACTTCTTCCTTTTTTGTAAAAGGAAATGAAAAGGGGGCAAACAAACGTCTAATTCCAACATTTTCCTATTGTTAGTATTGAATCTCAAGCGCGTTTCTTCAAATATCTCGAAAACTCATTTCTGCAGCTACGGCCATTTACCTGCCCATATTGAACTTGAACAGGGTGCATGATATTTTACGAGAGAAATTTCGTATGGGAGTACATTTTTAATGCAAAGTCTATGATTTGTCTGATAGTGAAAATCGTATTTAGTAAGTACTAGCTGCGTTGCCCGGTTTTGCTCGGTCTACCTTGAAAAAAAACCATTGCGTCAAGTGAAGTATCTTCAATAACCAGGATTAAATGAAAGAAAAAAAAACCATCATGCAAAATTTTCTCGCCAAACAATGACGACAGATACTAAAATACTTTTAAGAAATTAAAATAAAATGAGAAAGATGGATTTAAAAGGCGAAACCATGGAAACACAAAATGAAATAAGTTTAAGAATTGAAAATGAGAAAGATGGAAATAAACAAGCGATTCAAAAAGCGTTACCGTGGAAACGCAAAACAAAATGGTTAAAAACTTGAATAGAGAACAGATTTTTGAACTTCATTTAATTCGCTTGTAACTTTTTTTCTAATGGAGGTAGAGTGTTAAAACTTTCGACCTAAGTCCAGTTAGATCTGGAGTAAAAAAAGCAGCTCTTTCCAATGCTGTCAAAAAGAAAACTGTGGGACAATTCTTTCACTTTTTATTGATGAGTTTAATGAAGAAAGTAGTGCCTAAATTTCAGCTAAGCCTACAACAATTCAAGCTAAAAACCTAAAAAACTCCCGCTGCAATTAAGTTAGAGCATTGGAACAAATTGCGTAGAACTCGGAAAATTCTTCCCTTTCCAACGATACATAATATTACTATTTGTGAGTAATTTTTCACCCCCATAATCGGAAATTTAAGTGAAAATTAGGCCTAAATTTGAATAAAAAAAAGAACTATTCATCGAATTGTTTTCGAACTGGTCTGCAAACCTTTTCAGGACTTAAAGGAACAAACTGAAAATTTCAGCAAAATCGGCCGGGTAGTTCTCGAGTTTTGCGAGTTCAAACACACAGACGCTTTTTGGAGACTTCATTTTATACTATGTAGAGATTATTACAGGAATTATCAATGCCAAAAATTTTCGTAGGTTTCTTAAAAGAAGTTTTTAAAGCAGTGAGTTCAAACTTTTTGTGCATGGATATTGATAGTCTTTGTACGTTTAAAAACTTGTATGAATTTTCAGAAAAATAGATGTTTAAAATACAAAATTAGTAAATATTAATAAAATTTTAATGCAATAGGTGGACTTGCTTTTGAGTAGAAATTGCTGACGCAAACCGTGGTGACATGGAACAGATATCGCTATTCTCAGTTCTCTCTGCTCTCCTTTCTTAGCGATGACGTTTTGCTAATTCTTATTTTCAGACATCGATTTTACTTTCGCCCCCAAATATTTTGATGACAGCTGCGTGACCCCCATTTCCTTAAAAACATTCTATGCCTCCCTTGTAAGGCGGGCCCCGCAGATTCGAAATCACTTTCTTAAAGTATAAAAAATAAAAATCTTTTTCTCTCTCTTTTTTTTTTGAAACAAAAAAAAAAATCCATTTCAATTTTAAATTTCTATTTAAAATTCACATCTGTCAAAGTGAACGAAGTCCTGTAATGCCAACAATTCTAATAAAAAATGTAAATGAAGAGAATTACAAAATGATAAAAAAGAAGTCAAGCCTATATTGCATTATTGTAACTCCATAAATTCATTGCAAAAATTACTAATGCTCCCGGGTAATTTCTCCAGGGTAAGCAGCCTTCTCCAGGGGGTCCTCTTTAAGAAACTTTCATGTGGGGGAAATAAGTATTGTACATCTTCTGAACTCCATGTAAATGATTTTTCTAAATTTGGGCAAAACTGGGGAGATTACTTGAATGTAAACCTTTAAAAATTTTCGAAACGTCGAAAAAATCCGAAACGTAAAAAATCCGAAACGTCAAAAATCCGAACGTCAAAATCTGAAACGTCAAAAAATACCGAACGTCAGAAATGTGAAACGTCGAAAATCCGAACGTCAGAAATCCGAAACGTCAAAAATCCGGACGTCAGAAATCAGAAACGTCAAAAAAAATCCGAAACGTAAAAAATCCGAACGTCAGAAATGTGAAACGTCGAAAATCCGAACGTCAGAAATCCGAAACGTCAAAAATCCAAACGCACTTACGTTAAGTTTTGGTAACTTTGCTGGAAAATTGTTGAGGAACAGATGCATTTCGTGAAAAAAATAATGATACGCAATGATTCTAAAAAATAATTTAAGTACATAATGTGAGAGAGGTAGAGTATGATATTTGCCATGCAAAATGGTACAGATTTTTTTTCACATGGAAAATTGGAATAAGAAAAAATTGCCAGAAAGTAATGAAGCTCAACTTTTACTACTTAAGGAAATGAAGGACTTGGCAGGTAGGGAAGGAATTATTTCAAAGCTCTGTCAGTCGAAAATCAGCATTTTTTTTTCTTTTTTGGAGCAATCACGATTGCTAATTGTTTTCATTTAACCGTCCGTGGCGTTTAATTCCTTTTTCACCCCCACCGTCTTCTGAAGGCGCGGCTCTTTCGATCCTGAGCACTGTCCCCCGGAATCCGCTTCTCCTGGTCGGTGGCGTCCATGTTCTACGCACCCACACGAACGCTCATACACACTCACACACACACTACACACACGCCAACGTGCATTCACACAGGTCTACGCACACACACTAGTCTACACATACACAACTATACACACGCAACCGCACAAGAGGAGGGGCAGGCTTGGGGGAACAGGAGCCATATCTAGAACCAGTAACTCCAATGAGTAGGGTCCTGTCGCAGCTCGTGATTGCGAAAATCAAAATTTCAGAATTCAAATTAATTTTTTTATATTTTTGTTTCTTTTTTTTTTTTTTTTACATGAGTTTAAGTGTTCCTTACAGAAATGATTCAACTGTCTTTGTGTAAAACCGCTGTATTTTCCCGAAGTTCGCTCCACTTTCATCGTTCAATTACTATTAATTCCTCAGAAAGTACATACAGTACTGTAAATATTTTTCACTTTTCTTTCGTGTTTTGTAAACATTAAGAACGGATTTTTGTTAAATTTTATTTAAAAACTGCTATTGCATATTGTAGCGTCATACACTGTGTTGCGTGTTATATTGCATATTGTAGCGTCATGTACTGTGTTGCCATGTTGTGTACATACATATTGTATGATCACTTTATTCCATTAAATATCATACTATTTTCCTTAACGGTATTTTCTTGGCTGTTTTCAAAAATCCGAACAATTTGAAAATCGGAAATGCCCATGGTCAATATTAGTTCGTACTTTCAACGTGCAACTGTATTTGTAAATACAATGGGTGACCCCAATAATTACTAAAAAACTCCTAAATGATTTAAAATGGTAGATGCTATTAATTTTTTTTCTTCCATCTTTAGATTTTTGCCCTTCTGGTCCTATCGGTGAGTGCCGATTACCACTCCTATTCTCCATATTCCTATGGTTCTTATAACATTCCATCGTCGTACTCTCAAGGACTAGGCTATGGATTAGGCTACGGCAGCTCTTTGTATGGTTCTTCCTATGGCGGATATGGAAGCTACTACCAACCAGCCAGGTAAAGGAGTTTTTCTGAAAATGCTTTATCTTTCCACATGCTCATATAAATAATAGCCTATGATGGAGCAACCCGCGTGCTTCAACAATGAAACTCGCGCCACGGCATGATCATTTGATAATATGTTTTTGGTAATGTTTAACATGCAGGGAAAAGCTTTATCGTGACGAGGCTGAACTGGATCCCGTAACTCAACTGTTTTACTGGTAAGACTGTGTCTTTTCAGGGGAATGAAGAAACGAAAACAATTAACGCTATCTACTGGAATTTAGGGTTAATACACTGGAGTTAGGGTTAAAATTTCAACCATCAAAATATCACCAAACAGGCAATGACTTCGTTCAAATGTAGAAGAGTAGAAGAAATATCCCCTGTCATACCTTGACGGGCAACTTTCTAGTAATTAAATATTTATATAACAACTAGCAAAAATACCCGGCGTTGCCTGGGTCAGTAATAATTATGAGAAAAAATCGTTACTTGCTTTTGTTTTCTGTTTTAAGTGAAAGAATTTAAAACACATCTTTTTGACGTGATTAAAAATCGAGTTTCTTCCTTACCCATAAAACTAAAATAGCAATAACAATAAAGAACAAATTAGTATTGATTTAGAAACGAAAGCACTATATTTAAGCATACACAAATTTCCAAAACATGAAATTAATCTTCTCGTGTTTAAAAAAATCTTGATACTTTTTTTTTAACATGGAGTCTAAAACCTTCTCTGTATAGCTATTGAAGTACGCAGTTTTAAAAAAAATATAGCCGCGTTCGTAATCCCCTTATACTTGCTTTAGTTATTTTGGGAAATTTCAATCATTGTGGGCTCTTGGTGCGATTTTACCGAATTTGCTTGAATCGTTTTTGGGATACCTTCGATGATGCTCCCCCCTTGTTTCCTTACTTTGTAGAACGATATGATATTAATTTTCGTTGAGATATTATCGCCAGGTGCTGAGATACTTTTGGTCACCATAAAATGGCGCTAAAGAGTTTCATCCGAAATGTTTCCAAAATAAGTAGTAAAATTTGGCGATTGTTTGACATTGTGCAAAAAGGAAAATTAATGGAAGTTTTTGTGCTGTTTATCGATTTGCCTAATTTAGTTGCTGGATTATTTAACACAGTAAAAGAAGTTTTTTAAAGATTCTTTGATTGGCGATATTTTGTTTACATGGTGAAAGCTGAGAAACATTATAACGTAGTTTTCGGCTTCAAAAACAGCGACGTTGAAAAAAACTGCCAAATGCATCAGCTACGGAAATCTTTCTGCAAAAATTTTGGCGATCTGCTGATTGATTAGATAATGAGTAAGTGTTCAATCAACATAAATATTAATAAAAACCATTAATTACATTAAAGCTCCGTTTAAATGGAAAATGATCAGCCAAATCATGTATTATTTGCCAATCTTGTGCAAAAATCTTACTTCACGATTTGACTTGAGAAAAGCCTTGAACAGTCACGAAAAGCAAAGATAGCCAACAATACAACAATTGCCGCTATCGACAGGGAGTTGAGATGATACACCAAATACTGTATTGAGTTGAGGAAAGCCTTCGAACATGGAACTAAAAAGCTCATAACTCGTTTTTTATTCTACTTAGAAATTTCGAACAGGTGCCATCTTCAGCAGAAAAATCAGAGCTTTCGATGGACATATAATGTAAATATGTGCAAGTATTTTTTCATCCCTATATTAGAGAATTTATACGAAAATTGTATTTTATTGCCCTCCTAAGGGGGTTTTTCCCCCCATAACGGGACGAAAACTACCCTATGTGTTATTCGGATGCATAAGCTATATTATTGTAAAGTTTCATAAAAATCCGTTCAGTAGTTTTTGCGTGAAAGAGTAACAAACATCCATCCATACATCCATACATCCATACAGACAAACTTTCGCATATATAATAGTAGTAAGAAGCAACATTCATGGAGGTATAAACACTGAAATTTATCAGATTTCGTATTTGTAAATGATAGTAGTAGAAGAGTGTGGTGCAAGGAAAACTCAAGACGTTTTCGCAAAATTCCATCTTTTTCTTTTTTTCGAATTTACTTATGAGCAAATTTGCCAGTATTGTTAATTAAAAGAAATAATGAACTTTTCCGTTAAGGCTACGACGTCACTTGGCATTTCTTTTCTTTTGGTAATTTGAATTTATTTATCGCCATTGCAAACTAAAAATTTCGTTGTTAGTGACATTCAGCACCTTTTATTTCTAAATTCTAGGGTTGCCCTGTACTTGCAAATATCAAAAATGAACAAGCTGCTCAGCCAAGCGATGTATCTTTAACGACAAAATACTAAAATTAAAGGGGAAAAAACGTTGATTATACCGCAGTACCTTTTGATTATACCAGTAATTTTGGCTCTTATCTCGCGCGGTTGGTGTCAGCTGCTGCCCCAGGCAGGCAATGCACGGTCTTCGACCAGGGAAGTACATCCTTTTTGACGGCATTCTCGATTCCAGACAGCAATTCATTGCAACAAAACTTTTATTAGTATCATATTGAGAGATCAGAAAGTCAACCGTCAAGGTATGACGAATGAAAATTGCTTCTATATTTGAACGAACCTGTTTGGTGATATTTTGATAGTTGAAATTGTAACCCTAACTCCAGTGGAAGAACCCTAAACTCCAGTGGATAGTGTTAAATTTCAATCGCTTTTTCGTTTCTTCATTCCCCTGAAATGACACAGTCTTACCAGTAAAGCAGTTAAGTGACCGGATCGAGTTCAGCCTTGTCACAATAAATCCTTTCCCTGCATGTTAAACATTACCAAAGCATATTATCAAATTATCATGACGTGGCGCGAGTTTCATTGTTGAAGCACGCGGGTTACTCGATCATCGACTATTATTAATATGAGGATAGTATTGACTGGTAGTTAAAGAAAGCTGTTGAAATTATATTTATACGAAAGAAAGCGATGATTTCACAAGTGTTCCAGAATTTTTTACCAATCTGTTCTCAAATTTGCCCCCAATGATTTCCCAAAAATTAAATTTAACAAATATCCAGAGCGGGATACATTTGGAGTAGATTCAAAATACATTTTAGTACACTTTATTTTTAACGAAGCACATTTGAAACGCATTTTAGTGCACATTCAGGCAATTGGGAAACTTTTTCTCAATTAAAGGTCTTCAATCATGCTTCCAAAATGTATACTGAGAATTCGCATGGATTATCCTTTTTTTATCTTTCTTTCTTCTTTTTTAATATTTTTTAAATATGTTTTCACTTCCATTTGAAAGTAAACATTTAACGTTGTCTTCACGGCTTATAGCAACTTATTTTTAAATGTCAAAATCCTACACATTATTTATTCCAAAAAGTTTGAAGACAGCACTTAACAAAAGATTGTTCGAAAGTTCTCTTGAACTTATTTATATTTATTAGTCTTCATTAATCAAAAATTTTATATGAATTTTTTATATATTCCAGAAATTTTCAAGCTTACTGATGAAAAAGTACATTTCTTATCTCAAAAGCGTTAACATATATAAATTCATGTTCAAGTACTGTCTTACATTCAAAAATTAATTCCATAATAAGATCGATAAATATTTCGATAGAAATATGTCAAATTAAAATAATTTGTTTTAGTATAAATTGAACTAGTATAAGAATGTCAAAAAAGATTTTCTACGTACGAAAAACTTAGATTTTTAATTTGCTTTTTTCATTATATTTAATATCATCCGAAAAAACAGCGTATCTAAAGCGAGCGACCAACCTTTTTAATTTAAGCCAAATCCTGATGCATTCGAGCTCGATAAATATGTCTGTACCAATAGCTTCTCTAAAATATCTTGTTTTATTTTTTGCTGATTTCTAAAATTACGACAGGACGTCGCCAGTACTACAGTTATTAAAAAACAAAGAGTTTGAGTGTTATATTAAAAAAAGATATAAATTAAATTTAGGACACTGACATTTCATTTTATGAAGTCCAAAAAATTTTATTGGAGCTTTTAAAATATTTTTTTTTCCTTCCGCTTTTCTTTTTCACTTAAAAACACTTTAACAAAACATAAAACTTCGGTGGGAATAATGTTTAATGATCCTTATGAAATGTAAAATTACAAAAAGTAACTTTTCTGTTTCAGCTATTCATCTGGAAGTTATTATGAGACTGCCGATGTTGAACCAATGTTGGACACGGTTTATGAAGCTCCCAAGTATCACTACAAGAATGTTGCCGTTGCACCCAAATACACAACTTCTTACGTTAGCAAGCCAGCCGCAAGATCTTACGCTGCTCCTGCAGTAAGCTACATTCAAGAAGCTAAACCAGCTGTCACTTCTTACGTATCCCCTGCCATTAGCTATGCTAAACCTGCTCGAACATCCTACGTGGCACCTGCCGTAAGCTATGCCAAGCCCGCAGTCACATCCTACGTGGCACCAGCCGTAACCTACGCTAAGCCTGCTGTTCAATCCTACGTAGCACCGTCCTTCCGCTACACCAAGCCTGCAGCCAGATCTTACGTAGCACCCGCCATCACCTATGAAAAGCCTTCAGTCACCTCCTACGTGGCCCCCACCGTCACATATGAAAAGCCTTCAGTCACCTCCTACGTGGCACCCGCTGTCACCCACACCCACGTCCAACCAGCAGTCACATCTTACGTAGCACCAGCCGTGAGCTACGCCAAGCCAGCAGTGACGTCCTACGTAGCACCAGCCGTGAGCTACGCCAAGCCAGCAGTGACATCCTACGTTGCACCCGCCATCAGCTACGCCAAGCCAGCTGTCACATCCTACGTTGCACCAGCCGTCAGCTACGCCAAGCCAGCAGTCGCATCATACAGTTACGTTGAAGATGCTAAACCAGCTGTCGTAAGCTACAGTGCAGACCTTGGAGATTCCTCTTACAATAGGTATTACGAAAACGCCTCTCCCATTTACAGCTTCTCGGCTGATAGTTATCCTTCATACACATACTCCTCCTCTTCAATCCTAAACCCATTCTCCTACACTAATTCGTACGGCTCTTACGGCTCTTCTCCTTACAGCTATTACTACAAGAAGTAAAGTGAAACTAGGAAAAATGAAATGTAAGTACCATTTTTCTTACTCAATTTTTTTATATGACATTTAAAATGTTAACGTTTTTCCGTTGTTAGTCCTGCAAAAGCTAAACGTTAATTTTTACAGGTTTAGAAATTCGATATTCACAAAAAAATTTACTCAACTGCAAACATCTACAAAATGAGGTCTCATTTCTTTGAAGTGCTATAGTAAAAATTAATTTGTATATCCGATTATAGCAGATAGGGATGTTCAATAAAAAAACGCTACCCCGTTTCCTGTAAGAAAAATAATATATATTTAAAGAGGGTAGGTAAAGCATTCACTTTTGTTTCAAAAATTTAACTAATAGTTCTAACAAAATTATCAAAAATGAAACTGAAACAAACTAATAACCTTTCATTATTTCCCCATAACTATCTCTAATTCCAGAGTGAGACTAATTGCAGCAGATGTTGAAAAAATTTCAAGACAATTCTCTTTTGAATATTCCTATATCAAAATTAATGAAATTATCACAAACTTGTAGAAAGCAATCAATAATGATCTGCGATGAAAAGGCATCGAATACATTATAATAACTAAAAAAAGCTTTTCTGTAATGGAAAAATGGTAAGCTGTTTATAGCAAAACTTGAATTTACTCGAAATACGTGTTAAATTTTTGCGAAACACTCAAAGCTAAGATTAAGTGCTTGGAACTGTAAATGGTTTCTACGAGACAATTCGTTCTTTTAGATTTTTAACTACAACTGTATTTGACACTAAATATAAAGTTATAAAATTCTCAATGAAAGAAAATTATTTTTAAACATACACGCAAAACTTTTTTAACTAAATGGAAATTAACAAAAAGTTTTTGTATTGTGTTTGTTGTCGTGCTTAATACTATAAAAACAATGATAAAAATTAGCATAAGTTTAAAAAACTTTATATTTTCGAGGCATTCCACAGTATTTACCTTTACATCTTCGAAAAATAATTTTCTGAAACATATCAAATATTACCCTTTATTTTAAAGGTTCTGTAGTTAATTCATATATTTATTCGTTTCCAACAAGCACGTTTACAAATATTTTATTGAAAGTAATTTTCCTGTTGAAATTGGCGTTGAAGTACATTTTAGTAGTTGTGTTGTTTTTCATCAATTATCTCGTAAGTACCGCAAGTAATTAAACTTCATTAGTAAATGAAATAGATAATTTACGAAATTATTTTGATGTTTATTGTTTAAAATGCGTGATTCTGTTTCCGGAAATAAAATCTCGGTGAAAGTTCATAAAAGTTCAAGCATACTGAAGAATCTAGAAACTATCGGGGATACCCCATACGTGAAAAAAGTCAAATATTATTGTAATAAAAATGTTGTAACTATTACATAGAACGTTTATGCTAATGTTGCTGATGGGGAAAAAATAAAAAAATCATTTAGAAAGCGCTTTATAATTATTAGTGATGACTGTAAAGACAAATCGTCAAACTAAAAAACCACGTCGTATGAATACTGTGGAATTGCCCTTAAAATGCTGATTATACTTTAAAACAATATCAGAAAGCTATGTGTGAAATTTAGAAAAAATTATTTCTCGGGTAACTTTCGCACGCACGTGATTTAGACTAATTTCCATTATTATTTGTAACATAATAAGAATATATTGAAAATAATAATGGATTTCTTTTCATTACAGGTCTTTCGATGCTTTGAGGAACTCTTTATATCCAAGTTCGTAGAACTGCCCCTTTGCTTTAAAAATGACTTTCTTTGTGAATATTTCAAACTAAAAAAAGACAAAAAATAAAGAAAAAACTCGTGCCATTATTTTGTTTCAGTTTCTTATTTTCCTTCTTCATGACACCAACATTTAGAATGTGGATAATTATAAATAAATCTACAGATATATTAAACTGAATTAAGTAAGAGATAGGCTCAAAATTGAATAAAGAATTACATCATAGAAATTAATACATCTTAAGTATGTGTATCTAAGTATGTTTTTGAACTATAAATTTAAAATGTTATGGCCGTAACTGATTTTAACAGTATAAAATTTTCTAATTCACTTATAAACTTATGACAAATTCATTTTTAAAAATATTAAAGACAAAATTATATTAAGTCAAAATATGTCCAAGAATGTTACTCACAACTTTTTATTTTGGGGAAAGTATAATTATTTGTTAAATTTTTCAATATAATGGCTAAGTTCTAAGCAACAGAATCAACGCGATCAATTACTGTCCAACCACGGATTGCATGGAATTTTCAAACGTCCAGATAAGACGAATCTATGTGAATGAGGGGGAAGAGTAAAAATTTGATGCGCGTATTCCGCTAATTAAATGAGACTCGGCTTCTGCAAAAGCTGACATCGGTAAAAAAAAAATAATAGATTCGTCCATTTCCGGCTGTAAAACGGATGTTTGTCTTTCCATACAATCCGTGGTCAGACAGTAAGTCATTTCAATACCAATAAAACAAATTTTAACCTTACTAAAACTGTTTGCCATAGGGATATTTTTTTTAACTACTAACAGAAATTTTACTTCGAAGCACTTTGCCTTTTTCAAATTTACTTTTCTATTTCCTAAAATCAATTTCGTTCTGATTACCAATTTACTGAATAGATCTTATTTAAACGTTCGTTTAAACGAAACGAAATTAAATAAAGACCATTTTCACTCAACCTTTAAACATAAGCACACTGTTAAAAATTCAGGAAGATTTTCTGGTAATTGTTACTGTAAAATTGCATCGCTAACGCATCTCTGATTTTTACGGTAATTTATACCGGAGAAATAAGCGATCCCAGCGCCAACTGGTTGCTGTGGCCTACCGAGGAAACCGTAAAATTTTACAGTAACATTTGATTTTTACGGTAATAGTTACTGGCAACATGGAGGCCAGTAACAATTACCGTAAATTTTCCGGAAAATTTTTAACAGTGCAGAAATAAGCAATTCAAAATTGTAAAAACTAAAGAATCGCAAAAAGTTCTGATTGACGAAGTTAGCTTCGTAACGTCAGCCTAAGCTTAAGATTTCTGGCCCTGCTTAAACGAATACCGTCTCTTCAAACATATACAATTCCATTGGCGGAGTATTTCATTATGTGAGTGAATATTCCTTCATTTTTTATCTTACTCACCTAAGGATAACATTTTTCTACAAACTTATTGATAAATTAGTAGCTATTTAAAACAAGAAACGAGTTTTAGTAGTAAAAAGCTTTTGAAATGAACTCAATAAACAGTTAAATAATACAATAATTAAATATTTAAATTATAAATATATTTTTAAAAAATGTTAGTAACTTGGAACTTAAATTACAAAATTTTGTTTTGGTAACCCGTTCCCTGCATTATTTTTTGCAAAAGTTCATAAGACGCTATTTCTTTCACAAAGTGTTTAGGCAACACTTTGGTATCTCATTTCTACACTATCTTTACTAATAATAAAGCTGAAAGTCTCCCTTCTGGATGTCCGGAGGATGTCTGGATGTCTGTAGGATGTCTGGATCTCTGTGACGCGCATAGCGCCTAGACCGTTCTGCCGATTTTCATGAAATTTGGCACAAAGTTAGTCTGTAGCATGGGGGTGTGCACCTAGATTTCTCGAAAATTCGATGTGGTTCTTTTTCTATTCCAATTTTAAGAACAAAATTATCATAAGATGTACGAGTAAATTACGAAATTATCATAACGTGGAACCGTAACATGGGTACAAGCCAATTGGCGAGAAAATTCACCATACATTATTTGTAAATATACAGGCGAATCAAAGGGCCTTTTAATTTTTCTATTGCGGGCAAAGCCGTGCGGGTACCACTAGTAAAGAATATAATAATAACTATAATCACCAAACTATAAAGAATATATTAGTATCAACTTATAGATTCACACAGTGCTTATTATTTCATGGCTATGGAGCTACATTTTGGAAAAATCTATGCCTCAGAACCAGAGTGATGTAAATCCAATAGTTGCGATCTCCCGTTCATTAGTGCATAAGCCTATTTTACATCGAGTCATGTGAACGTCATTCTTAAAAAAAAAAACCTTTTAAATTTTTTTACCAGGGTTAAAAGATTGCACGTCCCATCCTTCGCATGGGTCAGAAAAATATTTTTCCTCTCTGTTGTAAAATTACCATAATGTGACTTTCGCCCTTCTAACTCTGAGGTACAGAAATGACGCCATCGCATTCATAAATATTGTGGAACCCTCCACTTAATGCTTACAACATTGCCCATAAAAAAATCCTTCTGTTTTCTTTTTATGTTTCAAGATTTAAAAAAAAAAACCAAAATTTTCTTTAGCTAAAATATTTGCAAAAGCAGAGCAATTGTGTTGGGGAAATGCTTCGATTAAACAGGGTTATTTAACGTTATATCTATGGGGAAATGAGCAAGGCGATAGATAGCTTTAAGCGGGCCATTGATCTTCACTAGGGATCAATAAATTGACTAGGTCCAGCCTTGCTAGTCCCTAACCTGTTGCGGGTCGTATTTGTATTTTAATATTCGCTCATGTAGATTTTATTTTTATAAACGTGGTGTTCGTTTATCCGTTACCCGATTAAACGAGGCTGACAGTTCCCAACAAAATTGAAGTCGGGAAGCTAATCATGGCTTAGAAGATAGGGATATAAAATTGCATCTAAACTGGACAACATGTCTAATGGCAATGAGTTCTACTAGCTGATGTTACGATTCAGGTGGGGATAAAATATGTAGCTTAACTAGAAAACATTGATTTAATTTTATATTAGCGTTATAAATATTATAATACAATCTTAATGACTTTTCTTTGTAAAATATTAGCTACGAAATTTCTTTATGATCATCTAAATTAAACGTAAAATTACACCCTACTTCATATCCTAACTTGTTAACATACAAATTTACAGCTAAAAAATTTAAATATTTATTATTTTCTACGAAATCTGAATGAAATATATTTCTCCAAGTAGATGCCAGTAAAATTGAACAAAATAAATAAATAAATAAGGGGGAAAGATTGATTTTTACTTTAACTATAGCCCGGATTATATGCAGAAAAATCTTACTAATATTATATATGCGAAAGTTTGTCTGTATGGATGTATGGATGTATGGATGTTTGTTACTCTTTCACGCAAAAACTACTGAACGGATTTTGATGAAACTTTACAATAATATAGCTTATGCATCCGAATAACACATAGGGTAGTTTTCGTCCCGTTATGGGGGGCAAAACCCCCTTAGGGGGGCAATAAAACACAATTTTTGTATAAATTCTCTAATATTGGGATGAAAAAATACTTGCACATATTTACATTATATGACCATAGAAAGCTCTGATTTTTCTGCTGAAGATGGCACCTGTTCGAAATTTCTAAGTAGAATAAAAAACGAGTTATGAGCTTTTTAGATCCATGTTCGAAGGCTTTCCTCAACTCAATACAGTATTTAGTGTATCATCTCAACTCCCTGTCGATAGCGACAATTGTTGTATTGTTGACTTTCTTTGCTTTTCGTGATTGTTCAAGGCTTTTCTCAAGTCAAATCTTGAAGTAAGATTTTTGCACAAGATTGGCAAATAATACATGATTTGGCTGATGATTTTCCATTTAAACGGAACTTAAATGTAATTAATGGTTTTTATTATTATTTATGCTGATTGAACACTTACTCATTATCCAAACAACCAGCAGATCGCCAAAATTTTTGCAGAAAGATTTCCGTAGCTGATGCATTTGGCAGTTTTTTCAACGTCGCTGTTTTTGAAGCCGAAGACTACGTCATAATGTTTCTCAGCTTTCACCATGTAAACAAAATATCGCCAATCAAAGAATTTTCGAAAGACTTTTTTTACCGTGTTAAATAATCCAGCAACTAAATTAGGCAAATCCATAAACAGCACAAAAACTTCCATTAATTTTCCTTTTTGCACAATTTCAAACAATCACCAAATTTTATTACTTAGTTTGGTAACATTTCGGATGAAACTGTTTAGCGCCATTTTATGTTGACCAAAAATATCTCAGCATCTGGCGACGATATCTCTGTAACGAAAATTAATATCATATCGTTTTACAAAGTAAGGAAAGAATGGGGGAGCATCATCGAAGGTACCCCGAAACGACTTTCGCAAATTCGGTAAAATCGCACCAAGAGCCACAATGATTGAAATCTCCCGAAATAACTAAAGCAAGTATAAGGGGATTACGAGCGCAGCTACTTTTTTTTAATCACTTCGTACTTCATTAGCCATACAGAGAAGGTTTTAGACTCCATGTTAAAAAAAAAGTATCAACAGATGAATCTTTTTAAACATGAGAAGATTAATTTCATGTTTTTTAAATTTGTATATGCTTAAATATAGTGCTTTCGTTTCTAAATCAATACTACTTTGTTCTTTATACTTATTGCTATTTTAGTTTTATGGGTAAGGAAGAAACTCGATTTTTAAACACGCCAAAAAGATGTGTTTTAAATTCTTTCACTTAAAGCAGAAAACAAAAGCAAGTAACGATTTTTTCTAATAATTATTACTGACTCAGGCAACGCCGGGTATTTTTGCTAGTCATTAAATATACATGCACACATACATAAAAAAATTCCCTAAACATGTACTAAAATTTTAAAAATGTGCACTTAATGAATGTTTTTATTTTAATCGAGAAAAGTTGTCACCTCTGAATAAGAAATAATTGACCTATTTCCTTTTGCATTTTGTTATTAAATTGATATTCAGACAATTGTTTGCACAGAAAAATGGCATTAACGTTATTACTTTGATTGCAATAATGCATTCTTCTGGGTTTTCTCCAGCGCTTCCATATGTACTTAATTGGGCAATATTTAAGTAATTTAAATTCTTCCAGTGTCGTTTTACATTTATTTATTTATTTATTTATTTTACTCTCATTTGTTTCCATTATCAGAAATCGAACTCTTCGCAAAAATACGTTTACAGCTAAAATATATTTGCCAGGAAAAACTAAAAAAAAAATATATTCTGAAGATGGCATAGTTTTGTAATTCCAAAATCCCAGTCGCTCCTACCCAATAGATTATTTTTTTTTTTGTGAAAAATATTTTCTTTTTTTTTTAAGTTTTCTTATACAGTATGTGAACCCCAATTTTGGAATTCTGACTTTTTAATTAAAATATTTATTTATTTTATTTAAACCAAAAAAAATCTCCTTTTTTTCAAGTTTCAAAGATTCGGCTCTAAATGTAACCACAAGCTTTTACTTTTTCAATAATAGTTTTAAAAATTTCTTCGAATGCGATGTTGTACAATTCTTATTGTCTGATTTTCGATTTTCTCAACATAATTCAAAGTGGTATATATTTCTTTTTCATCTCGGTACTAAACTACGGACTCAAAAATTACTGCCTTCTCAACACACGAGGGTTTAAAACTAAATTACAATTTTAAGCTTCAATAGTATAAAAACAGAAATATCGCATAAGAAAAAAAAATATCATGCAAAAATTAATAAATGAACAAAAAAGAAACACTCTTAAATTTTACAGATGCTTAATGGCAGCAAATAATTTAATTAATAAACAATTACATAAAAGTTCTTAAATTTAAAATAGAATTTTTTTTATGCGTTGAATTCTCAATATCCTTCAAAAAAGCAGCATCCTCGAAGATATATATAATAGCGAATGATTCAGTAACACTGACGTCATCAACAATGAAACTCGTGCCACTTTATGACAATTAGATAATATGTTTTGATAATATTTGACGTGCAGGGAAAGGCTTTAATGTGACAAGGTTGAGCTGGATCCGGTCACTTAACTGTTTTACTGATAAAACTGTTAATTTAGGAGAGTGAAGAAACGAAAAGGGTTCAACTATTAACCCTATCTACTGTTTAGGGTTAATCCACTGGAGTTAGGTTTAAGGTTTCAACTATCAAAATATCACCAAACAGGATTGCTTCATTCAAATGTAGAAAAGTAAAAGCATACCTTGACCGGTGACTTTCTAGTTTTAAATAAATATATATTATTTGAATCAAGATATTTGTTTGAGTTAAAGATAAAATCGGTTTGCCTTCTTGAAGGCTATACGCGAAAGTTTCAAAACTTAGTAATCTCCTAAATTAAATCCTGCGTATTATTTATTTAAAGGGAATTTACATTCTTTTGCTCCTCTTATAACTCTTTAAAATTTTTGTCATTTTATAAACTTAATTCAATTTAGTTTTTAGCAGTTCAAAAAAACAAAAGGTTTGACAATTTTAGGTTTAATAATTTAAAAATGGAGGTCTGAAAAGTTGCACTTTTTCTTTCCCGCAGTTCATTGCTCTTGAGAGAACAATACTGAAGTTATTTCTCTATTAGATAGTAGCTACAAGGATATACTTCAGAAGAAAATTTTATTTTTACATTGTTCAAACACATACAATCTGATCTAAAAACTAATACCCTACTGACCCCAGCACAAATTTCTCAAAATGGACGTCACTATGGCTAAACCATCCAATACAATTTTTCATAACCGAACTTTTAAATCTACACCGCATTGCATTTTTCAAAAACATAGATATTCGTTTTCATACTGCTTTCAATTTTTGCAAACAAAGCAAGAATTAGCTTTTTTAAGACACGATCTTCAATTACTTCCGGAATCTCAATTTTTAAATTAACTGGATTCTAACCTTCCACAGCCACCTCATTGATATCATGTCGTCAAAAGTCTTAAATCACGACTAGGTTTAAGACTAGTCAACGTGAAATTGTTTCCATCTCAGTAATTGAAAAAAAGCCGAAGTACTACATAATCCTAATACAAGTGAATTGCACAGATCTGTTCTTATCGCAAATTTCAGAATAACAACTAGACATGTTATGTTAGGCAACATATACTTAAAGTTGAACTTGCAGACTCTCCAAAATGCCAACTGTGCTCAGCTAATTTCAAAACAAGTGGAGATCACTTAAACTCCAACCCTGGAGTTTATGATGTAGTATTTGAAAATATTGCTAATGGTTTTAACCGTTTAAGATGATTTTCTGAACTGTATTGGGCTGCCCGACCAAGACCGTTGGTAGTTGTGCTTAGGTCTGGCGTAGGTTAAAAAAGTATTTTAAATTGTCCACACATAAATGCTAATTTAGTTTAGTTTTACCAACGAGAAATCTATGTGGTATGACAGATCCGGTTAATAAGTTGATATGATAGCAATTGCATTTGACTTGTATTCCTTCGAACTACAATATTTCAAGATTAATTACTACCGTTTAAAAATATATATATAAACCAGTGATAATACAGGCTAACAGATTTCGTGGGAGAGCGGGGTCCTTTCTGTCTGCTTTGAACCGAGCAAGTTATACAACGGTTGAAAATTCTGCCATATATAATACCGATTATCTTTGAAATAGAACCACTGCCACTGTCAAAAAAAAAAAAAAAGGAAAGAAAAGAAAAAATCTATCGGACAGTTTTCGAATTAGTTCTGTGTGGCTAAATCGGAAAAGCTTTTACTGAATGCAGGGAATTTTGTACCAAAATGTTTGTAGATATTTAACAGTAAACTTTTAAGCCCGCTTATGACTTAAATTCTGAACTAAGATCAACATTTTTTATTTTTTCCATTCATTTACCACGCAAACACTATAATTTCAGACCAAGAAACAAATGACATGCATAAATATATAGGTCTTAATGAGGCGTTGGGAAAGCAAATTGAAATACACAGTGAAAGTTTTGTATAAATCTGGAGTCCAACGATCCCGGATCTATACCGAATATATAAAAAAATAAAACAACTTTCTATCATATCAAAGCTTTAGCTTTTATTTCCTTAATTTTTTGAATTAAATAATACAGAGCGAATACTTGTAGCTATTGTCAAAGCTTGAATTTCGTCTTTGAGAGAATAACAAATGGATATTATTACCATTTACAGCCCCAATGGAACCTGAAGCACTGATACTTTCTTTTGAATAAAAGCACACGTAATGATCTTATCTCTTAATTTTTATACTTAAATGATTATTTTCCTTTAAAAAAAAAATCTTCCTTTATCGAAGCCTTTTGCTACGACTCCAAATTTTGTTTTATTTTCCCCATGTAATGTTCGAAACTCATTCCCTAGTAGGGTAGGCCGACCATGAATGAACATTTAAGTGCAGTTAAACTGCACCATTTTGCACATGAAAAATAAAAACATATTTATTAATATATGATTTTTTTTCAAGTGGGAGAACTTCTAAGGGTTTCAGTCAGGTTTTTTAGAGGTTGAAAAAAAAACGTGTACCAATTCAGCAACTGAACACCCCAACTAGCAACAAACACCGCATCTTCTGGAAGGAAATGCGCAAAAAGAAGTTATGAATGCTAATTCCACTAAGAAGATACTTTAAAACCTTCTTTTTTTTTTAAAGTAATAACGCTCTTTTCATTCACTAGTTGGTATCCCATTACGAAAATAGACAAATCATTTGAGAATCACATTTATCATTATCATGGAAAATCACAAGCACTGATAAGTACGCAATTGTAGTCTCTTATTTATTTGAAAAACAATCTATTAAACACAATTAAATCTAAAAAGCTTTTCTCGAAATTGATTTTTAAAAATTTCTTCTTGTTCTTCTGTCTCATCATAAATGGAGAAGATTTTTACATTTAATCAAATATGTTAACATTTTGAATGTAATTTTTTCCACACACATTATAAATAAAATATGTAAATTACAGAAAGGTTAAACTTCGATAGAAATCTAGTATACCCGATAAACAACATCAAAACGAAATATTTTGTGTTTTAAATCCAAGAAATATCAGTTTACACATATCATTTTACAGCATACAACAAGCAGCGAGAAATATTTGAAGGTACAAGAGTAATAATGTCAAGTTCACATTTTTGATCATATTCACAGTCGTGTACTTTTAAGCGTCAGAAGTAATAATCTTAGGCATTGATTTTCTGAGAAAGTGACACCTTGACTTGAAGTTATCAAGATACATTTTTACACTTACAAACCATGTTACATTTTTACACTTACAAACCATCTCAAAAAGCTCATCTTCTCCAAATTTTTAAAAATGAAATCAAACCAGTCTTGACGCAATAACGTCACATGTTGAAACAAACATGTTTTCAATAGTGTGTAGAATAAGGTCGCATTGGTGACATAATGGATTTGTCGCTATTAGAAATTATGGAATTCCTTGTTGCGACTTTCTATAATTGTACGACAACCATGATATTTGCCACCATGTTTGGTCAAAGTTACGTGAAAACTACCTACTAGTTTGAAGATTCCATACACTATATTGAGACTTGAAGGACTTTCAAATAAAACATGGTTATGAATTTCAATTAAATGTAAAATACTCCGTAAAAAATAAATTAATCGAATTGAAACCATTAGAATATAAAATTGTCCGACGAGTAAATAATATTAAAAGTTTCATTAAAAAGTAAAACAATTTGTCGAAGAAATATATCAAGCCACTAAAAAATATTAAAATTTCCATAAAAAGGTAAAATAATTTGTCGAACAAATATATCAAGCCATTAAAAAATATTAAAATTTCCATAAAAAGCTAAAATAATTTGTCGAGCAAATGTATCGAGAAATTAAAAAACATTAAGTTCCGTTAAAAGATAATTGATATGTTTGCTCGACAAATTATTTTAAGATACATTGCAAGCTCATTTTGAACGTAAAATGATGAGAAAACATGACGACGACGTGAATAGTATTTTTGCTTTCGCCAAGTTAGAAAGCATACGAGTCATCAAGTGTCTAGCTATTTTATTAAACTCTTACCACATAATTTTCATAAAATCGAAAATGATCCACCCCATGTTTTGATTTCCCAGACAGTGAAATTATCGCTTCTTGCTAAAATCAATATAATCTGCTTGATAAATGACGGCGATACTTGAGTTTTCTACCATGTTATTTTGCATGATGAGATGATACATTTTGACCATGACGGTTAGTCCAAAGCTGACGATTGTATATTGAATAATATGAGTGCGAGATAATCATTAATTATAACGCAAACTGTTTCATTGCCAATTAATTAAAGGTAAATTAAAAGCAATGTCGTACAGTTCAGTTAGTGTCCAGAAACGGCAGTTTCGCCTTTGTTTTGGGCTCATTAGTGAAGAATAGCCATAACACAATTGCAGAAAAATAGCGCGTGCTGTAATTGGGGGAAGCAGGGGGATGCCGTCCCCCAAAATATTGGTTTTATATATATATATATATATATATATATTGAGGGAACTAACCTTGGAGTCTTGGGTACTCACCAAAAGAAAAAGTGGTTAGAAAACAATTTGCATCACTTTTGTAATATTTTCGCTATATATATATATATATATATATATATATATATATATATATATATATATATATATATATATATATATATATATATATATATATATATTGCGAAAATATTACAAAAGTGATGCAAATTGTTTTCTAACCACTTTTTCTTTTGGTGAGTACCCAAGACTCCAAGGTTAGTTCCCTCAAATACTTTTTTCCAACTACAGCACTGCGAATAATCTCATACAAGCGTTGAGCTACCAGGGTGAAGATATACTCAGTCCTACAACGAAGTCATTTGTCTGCAGCACGGTTACGGCTATTCCAGACTGATGAGCCTAAAATAAGAACGAAACTGCTGTGAAGGTTTTAACCGAGCTGTATTGCTTTCAACTCTGCCTTATCTCCCTTATCTCCCTATCTGCCTTATGAGGTGGTAATGTGTAGCAGTAGTTAAAATTTCAAATTTAAGTTTAAAATGTGGGCAACACAACTTCTCTAACTCACTTTTCGTTTTTAACTCACAAAAACTATGAGCTTGACACTAAAACTTTCTTCTTTGTTTCTTTCCAGGAAATCGATTTCGAACGCAGATGCACAAACGTTTCTATCATCCGACGGAGAAAATGTCAATTATGATTCCTTCATTGGCTCATTTGTTTCAAGCGGTGGCAGCGAAGGAGAAAAATCCCATTTTTCTAGAGCACCCACAAGATGCTTGTTCTACCCCGATGCCCAACCACGCCAAGAAGAAGGCGATAATATCCCAAGAAATATTAAAAACATAAAAACAATTTTTTCTGATATTCAGCCCGATTCTGAACGTGGATATGACTTCGGGACGATACCATCCTCTGTTCCAGTTGAAGATTTCTTCTCAAGAGGTACGGTAGGTTTTGAGCATGACCTTTCCAAAGGTTTTGACATCAAAGGAGGGCCTAGTTCACAAGGACAAGGTCACGTTCAGAACGGGCATAAAACAATTTATTTTAAGCCTCAAGATTCATCAGTAGATTCGAAAAAACCTTATGGTGTGGAGGAAACAGAAAACAGCCGTTCTAAGGAACCTCTCAAAGCTTTCCCTGCCTTTCCCACAACTTTTGACTCAAGAAATAATGATCCTGACAGTAGGTCTACAGCAGAAAAAATTGATATTTCCACAAAAGATGAAGATTTTGAGAACAATGAACATATATTAAACACTGAAAATCTTAAGAAATCATCTATAGAGCCTGAAGAGCGAAAAATAATTAGTAAACTACATGAGGAGTCTCCCTCGTATGTCGAGTTACCAGAAGAGAGAGGAATAAAAAGTACTTCAGATAAATCGATACATCAACCAACGGGTAAAAGTAGCTATAATTCTGGAAATGAAAATGAATCACCATCGTATGATGAGCTACCAGAGGAGAGAGGACTAAAAGGAACTGCAGATAAATCTCTACATCACCCTGCAGAGAGAGGTATATACCATTCTGAAAAAGAAAAATCCACAACATCGGCAAAATTTCTGGAAGTAAAGAAGGGCGATGATAAGACATCCACTTCTTTTTTCCAAAAAGACAACATCAAGGAAACCGAAAACCTGAAAGCTTTTATGGATGCTTTAGATAAATATGATGAAAACCATTCATTTACTGATTCTTTGTCGTCCGATTATGATGACAATGACGAAAAAGACTTAAGACATACTACTGAAGGCAGTAGCATTCTCAAGAAACCTGGCACTATCAGTTCACTTCCCGTCATTTCAACCGAACAAAGAACCGGAAGTTTCAAACCAACCAATTCGCGTACTCAAAATCTTGATTCCAAAAAGGTATCCGCTTTGGTTCCAACTGTTCACGAAACAAATCATGGAAATAAATTCACTGAGATACCTCAAGGAAGGGTCGAAGACGGTAAAACTATTTCATCTTCAGGTTTTAAACCCATTGCCCAGACATCTTATGTGGAGCAACAAAACGTGAAAACTGTGGTCAGAAGCGATCAAGATACGCAAGTTCCACTGCAAGAAACCTTCTCAGCCGTTTATTCGTCTGACGTAGGTTCACGTTCAAGACCTGTCTATGAAAATACTGCCAGTTTGATATCGTATCCATTAAATCCTGTCTACCATCCAGTTTACAGGTACAACTCGCCATCTATAGTGCATTCAGATGTCATAGTCACCTACTAAAGTACAAGCAAATGTTCTGACTGAAAATCAACTCATAAGGAATAAGTAAATGTTGTGAAACTTGATATTCTTAGTCCCCTACTGCACAGTTCACATCTGAAAATGGAAAGTTTAACGATTGGTTTAATTTAAATAAAATGTACTCAGACATAAGTGAAGCCGGTTGTTATTAACCCTGGTATATCAAGAATACGGTTTACATTTGAAAAAGAAAGTTTAACCATTGGTTTAGTTGAAATACGCTAGTTATACATAAAATCAACACTACGATAGCAAGAATACAGTTCACATCTGAAATAAGAAAGTTCAACGATTGGTTCCGATTGAAAAAAAAAACTGTTTTCATAAATGAAGCGAAACCATATTTTCTTTACCCTGTTAAGCAAAAACGCAGAATACATCTGAAAATGGTGCCCAAAGATTGAGTTAGTTTATAAAAACTGCACTCAGAAATGCAATGAAGCTCAATTTTCTTACCTCTGTTATAAGAAGAATAGAGTTTTGAAAGGAAAAGTTTAACGATTGGTTCAACTTGGGGAAAAAAAACCGTGCTCATAAATGAAGTGCAGCCAGATTTTCTTAACCCTGTTATAGCAAGAATAACCACAGCAAGGAGAGAGTTTACACCTGAAAGGGAATGACCAACGATCGGTTTAATTGGAACGCAGTGTACTCATAAATACAGTAAAGGTCGATGTTCTTACCCATGCTGTAACAATGATACAGTTTACCTCTTAGAAAGAAAATTTATCGACTGATTCAATTTAAATAAATCGTACTATGAAATTTTTAAACCTGCTGTTGCAAGAAAAACAGAATACATCTGCAAAGGTTATCTAACAATTGCCTTAACTGAAATGAACCGTGGAGTAAAACTTGATGTTTTTAGCCCTGCTTTAACATTAATACAGTTTACATAATCTGAAATAAAAAGTTCAACAACTGGTTTCAGTTTAAAAAAAACTGTACTTATAAGCAAAGTGGAGATCGTACTCCTTAACTCTGTTTTAAAAATAATACAAAAAACTTATGAAAAAGGAAGTTCAACGATTGGTTTAGTTTAAATTAACTGTACTCATATGAAATCTTTTTTAAAAATTGAAATGAAATGTTTACGTTTAATGTCTTATGCTTAAAACAAAAATAAAGAAAAGTGTTTTAAGGTACTAATGAGCTTTATTTATTTTTTTATTTTTCTATAATACTTGAAAATAAAATAAAAGCCCACTCATAATACCGGACGAAGCGCGAAAGTCGTATCAGCAGCCCAGTTCAGAACAAGAAATGGGGTCGTTTCCAAAATTTTAAAAGTATTTTTTTTTCTGAAAGAGCATGCTTAAAAACATAGTCAAATTATTTAAAAAATGGTCAGATCCTAAGTTTAATATTTTTAAGAGATTACTTTCATCGGTGCACTTTCATTGTTTAACGCTTCTGCCGATGACATCACAAATGATGAAATGCCATTTACTGTTGCCATTCAGAAGAGCACATTATTTAATTCGCATCTTTACTCACGTGTACTGGCAACGATATGGTTGATAGCAAGCGTAGAGGCAATTTTTAATTCGCTGCTTGATTATCATAACGTGGAAACGTAGTAGAAAGATGCGGCAAAGTGCATCATTTGTGACGTCATGAAGACCACGTCTTGTTTGAAAAATCGGACATTTTAAAAAATAAATTATTAAAAAAAAAAAAAAAAACTGTTGGGAAAATGAAAGTATTTTCTGAGTCCATGCTTTTTTTTTGCTTATTCTATCCATTTCAATCACTAAAAGTAGTACTTTTGGCTGTCATTAAGGTTTTTTTTTTAAATGTTTTACAACTTGCGGGCTATATCAATCTAGCTTTTATTTAATGACTTCTTTTCTTAAATCGCGGATTATTTTACGTTTTATGGGAAAATTTCAATTGTTGGGTGATTTATTTTTCTTTTAATGGAACTCTTTGTCTTGTTTAATCCCTAGTTTAGTTTCAAAGTTCACTAAAAAGACAAAATAACGTATGTTATGACCAAGTAAAAAAAAAAAAAAAAACCAAAGTCTTTAAATATTTTAAATTTGAATGAGTCAGAAGATGTATGCAACTGTACTCTACGTCAAATCGCGGATATCACAAATTTGCCACAGCGACTGCGTATGCGCGTGGACATACGCATATCTCTACATAGTATAAAATGAAGTCCCCAAAAAGCGTCTGTGTGTTTGAACTCGCAAAACTCGAGAACTACCCGGCCGATTGCGCTGAAATTTTCACAGTTTGTTCCTTTGAGTCCTGAGAAGGTTTGCAGAACAGTTCGAAAACAACTCCATGAATAGTTCTTTTTTTATTCCAATTTACTTCCAATTTTCACATAAATTCCCGAATATGGGGGTGAAAAATTACTCGCAAGTAGTAATATTACATATCGTTAGAAAGGGTAGAATTTTCCGCGTTCTACGCAATTTGTTTCAATGCTCTAACTTTATTATGGCGGGAGTTATTTGCGTTTTTAGCTCGATTTTTTTAAGGCTTAGCTGAAATTTAAGCACTTCTTTCTTCATTAAATAAATCAATAAAAAGTGAAGGAATTGTCCCACAGCTTTCTTTTTGACCCCATTGAAAAAAGCCACCTTTTTTACTCCAGATCTAACTCGACCTATGGTCGAAAAAATAAGCTTTTATCTCGAAAGGAAAAAAGTTACAAGCCTTTTTAAATCAAGTTTAAGAAATCTCGATTCCATTCAAATTGTGAACCATTTTCTTTCGCATTTTAATTCCTTAAACTCATTTCATTTAGTGTTTCCATGGTTACGTATTTTAAATCCATCTTTCTGGATTTAATTTCTTAAAAGTATTTTAATATTGTCGTCATTGTTGTGAAAGGAAATCATGATGTTTTTTTAATTTATTTTTTACGCCTGATTGTTGAATATACGTCACTAGACACAATTTTTATTTTCAAGGTGGACCGGGCAAAGCCGGGCAACGCAGCTAGTATTTCATATATTTCAATTCATAATGTGTTATGCTTGTGAAAAATGCATTAATTTAAAAAATAAGCAAACCATTAAATAAGTGCTATTTTTCGCTGTCAATTATAAAGTTGGATGTATCATATACATATGCGTACAGTTACATATAAAATGTCACGCAAAATATTTTCATGGTTTAACCCCAGTTTTGCCGACCTTTAAAATTTCTTCCCCCTTAAATACATCAAAACTGAAAAACAGGAAGAAAAGAAATTTCGTATCGGCGAAACTGGGGGGGGGGGGGGGCACTATTCCAAAGATGTTTGAATTTTCAAATGTTAAAAATTTTTAGAAAAAATTAGGTTCACGAAAAATATCCGAGTTACAGATCAAATTAGTGCATGTAATTGTCTTTCAATATGTTAATATGCAACTCCGTATCTCCCAGGATAAAGCTAGAACTATACCACCTTAAATATACTACCTTAAATTATACCACCTAGGATGGTCATGGCGCAGACTGCGCCATTGAAATTTTTAAGGGGGGGGGGGGGGTTGAGAGGAATTTTTCTTATTTTTAGGGAGGTTCTTGGTTTGAGGGGTCTTCACGATATTTAGGGAGGGTGCGCCCTTGCTCTTAGGGGGGGGGACCCCTGCTTAAAGCACGGCCAGCACGTAAAAAAATGCGCTTTTTAAAGATTTTCCAATAGTAATTGCTCATAAATTTCAAGCAAATTATTTTTTTTATTATACATAAATTTAAGATGTTAACGGAAAGTTTCATAAAAATCTGAGATGGTGAGTTTGAGACTTAACTTTTCATGATTCAAAACTAAAATTTAGATTTCTTCGAAGAAATAAAACAATTATCAGCAAACTTCTTTGCGCTTCCTTCTCATTCTACATCCATACATTTTGGAACAAGTAAGAAAATTTTCTCATTAATAATCAGTACGAGTATTATACATGCCATCATTAATCATTGCAGAAAAAAAAAATAGGTCCTGTCAGAAGTGGGATTCGAACCCACGCCCACAAGAAGTGGACTGCGACCTGAACGCAGCGCCTTAGACCGCTCGGCCATCCTGACATGATAATATAAAATTAAATGTAAAATTTAAACCTGATTTACAAATTGAAATTAAATTGCTACAAGTTATCTAACATTTTACTGTTATTGCTTTATGAACAGTTTTAGTTCCACCTCTGCTCTACGCAGAAGCTAAAATGGCAGTTCTCACATCACAAAACCTTTAGAGGGATTCATGAAAACTAAATTTTAGTGCTGCCATCTATAAGTCTTGTTCCTTACTAAATCTTCCTGCTACCCTATTGCTTTGATACTTAGATTTTTTTTTGTGACGTCATAAAGACTACGCCTTATTTTCAAAATCGGACATTTTAAAAAAATTATTAAAAATTAAGCGTAGAGAAGAGTTTTTTCTCGCTCCAAGTTTTTTTTTTTTTTTGCTAATTCTATCAATTTCAGCGACTTAAAGCAGTACTTTTGACTAAAGGAAACAACGCCAGAAAAAAAACCAAGGCTGTAAAACTTGTGACTAAATAAAATTTCGTTTTTGTTTTGAGGTAAGCATTACCCTTTTTGATTATTATCTTGATTGAGGTGATTTATCTTACTTTTTTTTTTTTTTTCTTTTTTTGTACTGTCAGCCGAGGATAATCAAGGATGTTAGTTGTATTTATGAAGGGTTGCGGTTAATTTATTCGGGAATTTTTTATTTGCATATTCATTTCTTAAGAATGATTATTTTGACGGAAAACTTTCAGTACTATTTTTTTCTTTAATTTTACCTGATTGTTAAACATGCGTCACTTGGCATTACTTTTAATTTCGAGGTAGACCGTGCTAAGTCGGGCAAAGCAGCTAGTTGTAATAGTAATTCGAATGATTATAACAACAACAAAAAAAAAAACATTTGAATAGTAAAAATTTTTTTAAATGCTTCTTTTTTATCATGTACGCATTAAAAATTTCATAACGCATTTAATTCAGTACGTGGAAGTATAAAGTGCAGTAGACTTGCGCTTAACCGGTACTCCGGTTTAACTGACCGTAGTTCACATAAGTACGAAAACCGAAAACCAAATTAGTAAAAAAATTAAAATGTCATACAAATTTTTTGCTAAAAAATAAAAAAAAACTAAAAATACGAAATACTTTGTTAACGGTATCATAATTTGTTCGCAATTTAAAAAATAATAATAAAAGAGTTTTAGAATGTGTGTGGGGGGAACGGATTGACTTCTATTCGCAACTCTAACGAACTATAAGGGGCACTGCAGTCACTGTCTAATGGCGGACGAAAAAACTAAATCAAACGCACGTGGTAACGAAGAAAATGCTAAAAGTGTTGTGAGTTTTGTTCGTATGTATGATTTTTTTATTTTATCCTTTATAAATCAATATTTTAAGTCCCGAGGATATTTTGGCCCACGTAGAAAGAGATTAGAATTCAAGAAGCATTACTAAACGTCAAACATTAATGCAAACTACGTAGTTCGTAGTTCTAAGCAGCCATTTTCACGATGTTGAGTTCGATATTTATCAATTCTTGATAAAACTAAATAATAATTGTGGCCTGACAAGAATAACAATTAATGCTAGAAAATTTAATGTGACATTACAAACTATTACCAAAAGAAGATGATACTTCTTTGCTTTGCTTGACTAGCGCTTATTGTTTTGCATTTGTAGCTGAGTTATTTCTCTCGAATTCCCGAATCGGTTAATTTAAAATTTTTCTGTTTCGATGTTTCCAATTTCTGAGTTACGATTTAATTATGTCATGTTATGCAAATCATCTACAAAATTCTTACGGATATACGGTGGTAGTTTTCTTTTCAGTTTGATTGACCATTATTTCTTTTTACTTATCGAATTCTGTAATTTTACTACCATTTTATTCCGCTCATGATAAAAATTAAAAATGGTTTCTCTAAAAACGCGAAATCTCGCCAAGGCTACTTTGCTCGCACAATACCAAAACTATAACCCTAAACAAATTTGGCGAAACCTTTCAGCTGAGAATAAAAGGAATAAAGTAAATTCTTTCTCTGTTAAACATTTTTCATTTTGTTCTACGATAATATATTCAAGAAAATATTTTGCATACTGTCCATTCCAACTAAATGCTGCTGTAAAATATGGTTAGTCAAATTAATTTAAGATTAAAAAAACTCATATTCTTACAAATTCATACAAAACAATAAAATTTTTTACTTTGTATGACGTTATCCAAGTTTGTTAATCCAGAGTTTTCGCTTTCACCATTTCTCAAATCAACTCATATTTTAGAAGGAAATAAGGAAAACTAACATTATTTTGAGAAGCTCGAGAATACTACTAAGGGACAAATTAATTTCTGTAGCTGAAAGCAAACTAAGACACATCGATTGCGTTAATAAATACTCAGAACAAACTGCCTGTGTTTACGTCAACAGACACACGAGGAACGCAACGTGGCGATGTTTTAGTGGTGTTTTCCCATTTGGTCCAAAAAAGAAGGGTGTTTTCCCATTTGGTCCAAAAATTTCTCGTGGTTTTGACTGACAAGATTTTCTTTATGTGTTTGACAGTTTGGACCAGTTGGAACCTCACCGTTTTAGTTTCTTCGGCAGTTTTGTAAATCACCGCAAGGTAGCGTATTCGAGCTCTGGAGTTGCGAATTTCTTTTTACTTATCGAATTCTGTAATCTTACTACCATTTTATTCCACTCATGATAAAAATTAAAAATGGTTTAACTAAAAACGTGAAATCTCGCCAAGGTTACTTTGCTCGCACAATACTAAAACTATAACCCTAAACAAATTTGGCGAAACCTTTCAGCTGAGAATAAAAGGAATAAAGTAAATTCTTTCTCGGTTAAACATTTTTCATTTTGTTCTACGATAATATATTCAAGAAAATATTTTGCATACCGTCCATTCCAACTGAATGCTGCTGTAAAATATGGTTAGTTAAATTAATTTAAGATTTAAAAAAAAAAAACATTCTTGCAAATTCACACAAAACAATAAAAATTTTTACCTTGTATAACGTTATCCAAGTTTGTTAATCCAGAGTTTTCGCTTTAACCATTTTTCAATCAACTCACATTTTAGAAGGAAATAAGGAAAGCTAACATTATTCTGAGAAGCTCAAAAATACTACTAAGGGACGAAACAATTTCTGTAGCTGAAAGCTACAGAAATCGAACTAAGACACATCGATTGCGTTAATAAATACTCAGAACAAACTGACTGCGTTTACGTCAACAGACACACATTTAACGCAACGTGGCAATGTTTTAGTTTTCCCGGCAGTTTTATAAATCACCGCAAGGTAGCGTATTCGAGCGCTGGAGTTGCGAATTCAGTTCAATCATAGAGACAATCATAACACCACCACAGAAACTCTAGTGTGGTGATGATCATAGAGGCTGCTTTCAGTGATAAAGCTAACGGAGTCACCAATTTATTAAAAACGATTCACTTTTAAGGATGCACAGTAGCACCTCGTTCATCCGACGCGCGTTTATCCGGATCTCCGGTTTACTCGGATCAAATTTATAGAATTTAAAAAAACATTACATTCCCTTAAATAATAATTTTAAATTGTGGCAGCGTGGCAGCTGTAGTACTGATCGGTATCTTAAATTGAAATTGTAGGTAAAAATCTTACCCTTTGCCGATTCCTTTTGGGCGTTTGCATCTTTAATTGCTGAGAAAGGTATTGAAATTGACTAAAGAAAATGCACAGTAATATCTAATAGAAAACTCAATATATTAACAAAATATTTGCAGCTTCAAATAACAAATTTACAAATCGGACTCCATAAAAATCATTTTTCCGTGTTCCATCAATTCTATTTATTTTATCCCTCGCTCAGTTCACTTCAGATCCGAAAAGCGGTGGGCGGAAGGAAAAGTTCAAAAATAAAAGTTCAAGGCTAACCTTGATCAATTGCAACAGTAGAAAGAACGGAAGTGTAAGTACACCTAACATTCGCTTTTTATCTTGATTTCTGCCTATGTTATCAAATCTGTAGTTGCCAGTTCAACATTGCCTCTAGAATAATGTCAATCCATCAGACATGACCCCACTAAATTTTGCTTACGCTTATTGGCCGAGACAGTCAATGAAACTCATGGCAGCAAAGAAGGGGCTACAGGAAACCCCTGTTTCCATTATGTTGCCATTGATTGGTGGATGCAAGGGTCCAGCTCAGCGCCGCTTGCGGTCAAAAAGGGCGACTTCCAATCCAAAATAAGCAAACTTTGAAACGCTGATGTTGATTGGAGGGTGCATGAGCAGTTGCATCGGTTTAACCAGAAACGTCATACATTGTCAAGGCCCGTTAAACGTCAGCGGCATCTAGTGGGGCCATGCTTCAGATCAACCATTTTGGACAAAGCGCATTTTTAAGTCGTTGTCTTTTTCGGCGAGTTGTCGCGTTTGGGGATTTTTCACTGCGAGCAATTATTAGCGACACGACCCGAAACCCGAAACTTTCCTCTGGTAACCCTAGTTCCACAGCAATGAAAATTACGAGCCAAAATGGCTAAACTTAAGCTGATGCGTCGTTCCTGTCTTCTAATAGTGGTTGTATTCTAGAGTGGTATTCACAACTCCAGCGCTCGAATACGCTGCCTTGCGGTGATTTATAAAATTAAAGAAAAAGGTAAAACATTGCGTTCCACGTGTGTCTGTTGAGGTAAACATAGGCAGTCTGTTAACGCATACCATGCGTCTCCGATTGCTTTCAGCAACAGAAATTGATTTGTCCTTCAATGGAGCTTCTCAAAATAATGTTAGTTTCCATTATTTCTCCCTTAAAAGTTAGTTGATTGTTGGAAACAGCGAAAGTGTAAATAGAAGAAAACTCTGGATTAACAAACCACTTAATCGGCATGAAATTAGCGACGAATATGCTCGTCTGTTCCAAGCATTTTATTTGAAAGGGGATTAAGTGTTTTACCAGGTAACTTTTTTATTGTTTTGTGGGAATTTGTATAAGTATGAGGTTTTTATTTTATCTAAAGCTCGAAAGGAGGATTTAATATCATTAACAGAAGAATTAGGACTTTCATCTCTACCTATTTTAAAATTAATTAATTTAACTAACCTTATGTTACTGCATTTAGTGGGAATGGATCGTATGCAAAATATATTCTTGAAAATATTGTCGCAGAACGGAATGAAACATTTTAATCGAAAGAGACCGTTTAGAATTTGAGCTAGCCAAATTAAAAGCTGAGAATTTTAATCGCCAAAATAGTGCACCAACTTTATTTCATTGCTGACATTATCGGCTGAAGAGTTTCGCCAAAAAATTGTTTAGGGTTATAGTTTTAGTGTTATGCCATCAAGGAACCTTGGCGAGATTTCGCTTATCAGTTAAACATTTTTTTTTATGATGAGTGGAATAAAAAGGTAGAAAGGTTACAGAATTCTAAAGTTTAAAGAAATAATGGAAGATCATTTAAAAAGAAAACTACCACCAATTTTCCCGTGATATTCTAATTGATGATTTTCATATCATGATAGAATTAAATCATCTAATTCAGAAATTAGAAACATAGGAAACGGAAAAAAATAAAACTAACCAATTTGGCAATTTGAGAAATAACTCGGCGACAAATGTAAAACAATTAGTGTTCGTCAAAGAAATATCACCTTCCTCTTTTAAAAAATATTAGTATTGTCATATAAATAAATTATCTACCATTAAATGTTATGAAAATGTAATTCTATCAAGAATTGATAAATATCGAATTCAACATCGTGGAAATGGCTGCTTCAGAACAACAAACTACATGAAATACACCGCCAGCTCAGTCATTTCCAGCCGAGGACTGCAGTTTCGTGCTTATTAGCACTCATCAGCCCGGCATAGGAAAGTGACTGAGCTGGAAATGGAAAACCTCTTAAGGAAGCCAAGAGTGCGAAACAAACTGGTAGCTAATATAGAATTAGCAGACCAGACGAGTGACCGAAGCAATGGTTCGGCTCAACTCGAAGATTGAACGCGAGGCAAGGTATATTCAGTAAATTACCGCCCATTAGCCAGGGCTGAAGCAGAAATACCTGAAATACACCGCCAGCTCAGTCATTTCCAGCCGAGGATGCAGTTTCGTGCTTATTAGCACTCATCAGCCCGGCATAGGAAAGTGACTGAGCTGGAGATGGAAAACCTCTTAAGGAAGCCAAGAGTGCGAAACAAACTGGTAGCTAATATAGAATTAGCAGACCAGACGAGTGACCGAAGCAATGGTTCGGTTCAACTCGAAGATTGAACGCGAGGCAAGGTATATTCAGTAAATTACCGCCCATTAGCCAGGGCTGAAGCAGAAATACCTGAAATACACCGTCAGCTCAGTCATTTCCAGTCGAGGATTGCAATTTCGTGCTTATTAGCACTCATCAGCCCGGCATAGGAAAGTGACTGAGCTGGAGATGGAAAACCTCTTAAGGAAGCCAAGAGTGCGAAACAAACTGGTAGCTAATATAGAATTAGCGGACCAGACGAGTGACCGAAGCAATGGTTCGGTTCAACTCGAAGATTGAACGCGAGGCAAGGTATATTCAGTAAATTACCGCCCATTAGCCAGGGCTGAAGCAGAAATACCTGAAATACACCGTCAGCTCAGTCATTTCCAGCCGAGGATTGCAATTTCGTGCTTATTAGCACTCATCAGCCCGGCATAGGAAAGTGACTGACTGGAGATGGAAAACCTCTTAACTAAGCCAAGAGTACGAAACAAACTAGTAGCTAATATAGAATTAGCAGACCAGGTAATTTACTGAATATACCTTGCCTCGCGTTCAATATTCGAGTTGAACCGAACCATTGCTTCGGTCACTCGTCTGGTCTGCTAATTCTATATTAGCTACCAGTTTGTTTCGCACTCTTGGCTTCCTTAAGAGGTTTTCCATCTCCAGCTCAGTCACTTTCCTATGCCGGGCTGATGAGTGCTAATAAGCACGAAACTGCAGTCCTCGGCTGGAACTGACTGAGCTGGCGGTGTATTTCAGGTATTTCTGCTTCAGCCCTGGCAAATGGGATGTAATTTTCTGAATAAACAAACTACATGTTTTGCATTAATTTCTAACGTTTAGCAATGCTTCTTGAGTTCTCATTTCTTTCTACGTAGAACAGAATATCGACAAAGCTTAAAATATATGAATTTCAAACGAATAAAAAAAAAAAAAAACATTTATGCAAACAAAAATTGGTAGAATTACGGTAACCGGGTCGCGTTGGCGTATTTTTTTAAAAACTGCCAAATTTGGCACCTACGACTCAAGTAAACAAAGTACAACAATGTAAACAAAGGAATTCATTCAATGAGAGTTGTCCCAAAGAAAAGGGGCGGATCTTCGGATATCTTAAACTATATCATCTTGGTAACTACAACTGTTTTTCTTTCTCTGATCGCAACCGTTACTGTCGGCAGTCACTGTCTAATGGCGGATGAAAAAACTAAAACAAACGCACGCTGTAACGTATAAATTGCTTCTAAACTTAGGAAATGAGAGAAATTTTCGTTCGCATGTATGATTTTTTGTTCTTTATTCATTTGAAAAGATTTTTCAAAGTCTTGGTTATTCTGACCCATGTAGAAAGAGATTAGAAATCAAAAAGTATTACGAAAGTAAAAAATTAATGCAGAACACACAGTAAGTTGTTCTGAAGCAGCCATTTTCACGATGTTGAATTCGGAATTCATAAATTTTTGGTTCGCATCGAACAGCATTTTCATTTTGTAACGTTTTTTCTATACATTAGTACATATTATGTCCAGTGTCGTGACATTTCCGGCATTTGTTGACATTTTTGTCACATAGTGCACATACGTGACAGACTGTCAAGAGTGACATTTAACACTAGATAATTTATTTCTATGACTATATGATTGGATATCAAAAGAAATCCTCATGCCTTTAATTCAATCGTCATGGAAATGATTTAACTGATATGCAAAATCTTGTCGAGATGCATTATTCTTTCACACAATTTCAAAACCATAACTCTATAAACAGATTTTTGGCGAAACTCTTCCACCGATAATGACAGCTTTTGCGCAGCAATAAATTTAAGTTGGCGCGATATTTTAGCGATAAAAATTCCAAACTTTTATTTTTTTATTGTTCAAATTCTTAACGTTCTTTCTGGATTTTTCAATCTGTTCTGCGATAAATATTTTCAAGAAAATTTATTTGCATTATGTCCATTTCAGTTAGATGTTGTAGTAACAAAGGTTATTTAAATCATTTATGTGGAATTAGGTTAAGGAAAAGAGTAATTTTTCATCATGGTCCTAGTGTCCAGTCAATGTTGTTAAGTCCGCTTTTGAAAAACTGATATTTATTCAAATTCACTCAGAACAAGATAAATAAAATGTGTACTCACAGTTTATATCAGATATTTTTGATGTAACGCTGTTGCGAATGACGATTCCAAATGATGAATTACGCAAATGAAAAAAAAAAAAAGTACACATAACAATTTGTTTGTTTTGCCCAAAATGAATACGTGGAACGCAATGTTTTAGTTTTTTCGGCAGTTTTGTAAATATCCGCAAGGTAGCGTATTCGAGCTCTGGAGTTGCGAATTTTTCCTTTTAAAAATATTGCAAAATATGGAAAGAAACAAATGATTACGCCTATTTTTTTTTTTATAGAATTATATCATTTTTCTTATTTTGAAATTAAGTTTGTAGAAAATATACAAATGAGAGGTAACGTTTTTCAGATCTGCAGAGATGAATTTTTGAGACATTAAAAGAAACGTGTTTAGGATTCGATACTAACAATAGCGAAATGATGGAATTTGACTTTTTTTCTCCAGTGGAAAGCAAATGAGCAAGCTTGTACAAGAAAGCTCAAGTGCAACGCATGATAAAAATGCGAAGATTTAAAAATAAAAATTTGCCGTTAATGCTCTTTACGTTCCCATTCCAGTAATATTAAACTCATTTTTTCCTTTAATTTGATACATTTTTTAAATAAAAAAAATATTTAGAAGCGGAAGTGTAGGAAAAGAAATAAAGTATCATGATGTATTTGAATGAAAAGGTTCATGACGTGTTTGGTGTTACACTTTTTATTAAAATGTTTAATTTCCTATGGAACATTGAAATGAAACATATATTTCTACCAAAATTTAACAACAGTAAAATTTGGATAGAACACATTAGTCTGAAATAATCTGAGAAAAAGCCATTAAAAATACCTATTGTTTATATAAGAATTAAAACGATCTGCTAAATAAGTAAAATCACATCAAAAGATCCATTCAGAGAACGTTATCATTACTAAAATTGAAGTTCTAACTAACTGAATTAGTTATTTCGATAATAAATAAATTTTAAGTTTAAAATAGAACAATAAAACATGAAGGAAATAACTTACTGCGAACACATTCCAAAAAGGCATCCAAAAGGTATGAATAACTAATTTTAAATTCAAAACTTAGGGGATATTTCGATAATTGGGAATCTGGCGCGTTCGTCTTATTTTTGGCGTAAACCTTTTTATTTTGGTAACCCTGCTGATTTATAGTAACCCTATGAGAATAGATGTTTCCCACCTCTTTGTTTAGATTTGCAACGAAAAATATCTCTCGCGCAGGCAATGGAGCCAAAAATTGACGCCAATGAAGAAGGATCGCCAGATTCCCAATTATCGAAATCTTCCCAAAACTTAAAAAAGTAAAAAGTGACAAACATTTCGTGAAGTAAAATTTTATAAAATGCTTCGAAACGTTCGGATAAATCTGCAACGGTCTACCTCTGATGTCACAAGAATGGGTGGAGCTACGTAACCTTCTGACGTCACATCGTTTTCCTTGCGAAGTTGATTTTCGCGTTTGATAATTTTTTCTTTTCGCTATTCGATCATATTTTTTTATTTATTTATTTCTCTTTATTTCCTTTTTATTATTGTTATAAAACAGAAAGGGAGTTTATTTTTAAAGCAATAATGTTTTTACTTCATATTTAATTAAAATATTATTTGTTTTTAAGACATAAATTTGGCGTTATAAAAATATGATTATTTTATTCGAAAAATGGGAGGGGGGAGGAGATATCAAGAAAAGTTTTTAAAGTTATTTACCAAAATATGCTTTATTTTAGCTATTTAAGGGAAACATTTTGTGGGGAAAAATAGATTTTAAGTTTCTGTAAAATAAAACGGTATACGAAAAAAAAATGGTAAAAAAATCACGAATTTTTTTGTTATAAAATAATTTATTTCCCTTGAGCCGAGAAATAACAGGAATTATCTAACGTTTATTAGCACAAATAAATAGATTGTTGAACACACGTGTTTCGGGGTTTCCAGGAACCCCTTTTTCAATTCAAAGTTGTGAACTTTTGGATGTAAAGACATCCAGTAAAAATCTGTTTATTTGTACTAAAAAACATTGGTTATTTCTTGTTAATAATATTATTAAAGTTTAAAATAGGTGGTGACGATTGTCAAAATAAGTTTATCAAGTTACTCAACCATTATATTTTTATTTTAGCAATTAAATAAAATTTAATAGCCAAATGGGATAATTTAATAGCTAAGTTTATGGGGAACAATAGGTTTTAAGAGTCCGTGAAGTAAAACAGCTGACAAAAAAACAATGAAAATGGAAGAGCAGGATGGGGAGTGGGGGGGGGGGGGGCAATATTGTTATACCAAATCCAAATTATTTCTAAGGAATAAGAGAAAACAGAGGCATGGATTAAAACGAAAAATATACATTACTGAAGTTTAGTGCATTTGTGCTCAGGCATTCCAACTCCTTTAAATGACTGCTTTTGACAAAGATTCGTTTTTTTTTTTTTTTTTTTTTTTTAATGGAATAAACTAAGATGACTTTAATAAGAGTCCCCTGCTCGTTTCGCTACGCCTCAGACCCGGGTTTTATGCCAAAGTTCGTCACGGTCAACTCGGCCTTTCATTTCTTCAGTGGGTCGATAAAACGAGTATCAAGCGTGCTTTGGAACCTAAACACTAGGGGCTGCGCGTTCGGCTGACCGGAACATCTGATTTTAGCACCCCAGTGCCAATTGTTAGTTCATAAGTTTTGTTGATTTTAATTTCAAGGATATAAAGCTAGCAATACGTTTTTTAAATGAATAAACTTGTAAATATAGGATCGAATTGAAAAAGTTTAAAATTTCGGGGGAGGGGGAATGAAATGAGATGGAAGTGTAACTTTTTTTTTCTAGCAAATACTTGGTAATAGATTAATATCAGATTAAAGTAACAGAAATAGCAATACCTCCGTAGTCAACGTGTTAAATAACACTAGCCTACACTCCAGGCTCCCTGGTCAAGAGCGCCCATATAGGGGGGAAAGTGGGAGCTCAACCCATCCCCTCCCTTAGATATTGGAACCTCCTTGCTTTTAGTACTTTTTCTTTGCAAAAATGAAAAAAACATTTCTTCTCTAGCCATCAATGAATAATTTATTAAAAATGTCACACTTCAAAAAGTCTAATCTGCACTGAAATCGGTTTCTATGGGGAAAATATATCCTGCTAAACCATGAAAAAATATCTGAGCGCCCCCCCCCTATTTTTAAAATTATGCATATGGGCGCCCATGTTCCCGTACCTACCGCTTACACATGGTTTCATTGGTCAGATAGGACCCTGAAAACAGTTAAGTTTCTTGATCCAGACCAGGAGCTGGGCAATCCCTGATCCAGCACCCTCGAAGATATCAATTTGGAATGGAAACTTGGAGGTCTTCGTGATCACGACTGATTAAACGTGACGTGAACCTGTCACCATTAGCGTACACGGAGGATCTCCGACCAGCTGCATAGAACCCGCGATCCTGCAGTTGCGAATCCAACGCCCTACCGATCAGAAGAATACGGCCACATGTTAAGAACATGCAAAGGTCGCTGTATCATTTACCTGGAGACCCTACTCAATGGACTTCTTTTTCCCACTAATGGATTTTACCGCAACGCTGTAATTGAATTCTTGACTTCAAAATTCAAATGATTGCCTGGGACTTGATACTGGATGTTATGTTTTGGATGTTGCGTGCTGGATAATGTTTTCGCTTAAAAAGGATGTGTGAAATCGAAAAGGTCGTTAATAAATAATTCGATTTCGAGGTGCATGGACGCTACCATCCAAGGGGAGGAACATGCTAGCGGAGGCTCGTGGACTAGAGGACATGGACGCGCCACCACCTAAGGAGGAGGGACATGCTCGCGGAGGCCCGAGGACCAGAGGACATGGGCGCCATCATTGAAGAAGATGGACACGCTCATGGAGGACCGTGCACCAGAGAAGTTTGCATCATAAGTATAGAAAAATGCAATCAAAGGAAATCAATTATTGTCAAGTAAAAACAATAAACAACCGCGATTGCTCAAAAACATATTTATATAAACTTTTTTATTTTACTTTTTTTTTTTAATTCAGCAATTGTGAATTACTTATTGTTCTCACTTGACCCTTTTGGGCGTCCGTCCGTCCTTTGATTTTTTTTTTGCCACCACCGGTGGATTTTTGGAGGGACTCCACTTCGTCCACCCCCTCCCCAGTCCCCATACTGCTACTCCAGCGGACACCGTCTCCATGTTGCATCCATAGCCTACACACACGCAGAGGCCTACACGCACACACACGCCTGAACACATACACGCGCCTGCACACACACACACACTCCTGCACACACACACACGCCTGCACACACACACACGCCTGCACACACACACACGCCTGCATACACACTAACACACCTACATATACACGCCTGCACACAACAACATGCCTGTAGGCGTGAGACTTACACTCACACGCCTACATACACACACAAACTCGTGATTGCGAAAGACATAGTCAAAATTAAAATTAATTTTTATTTATTAATTGATTTTCCAATTTTTAAAAAATTATGTGAATAATTATTTATTTATTTAATTTATCTTAAATCGACTTCTAAGACGTATTTCTATTTAATTATTCAGTTCAAAAGTTACATTTTTCTGATCACAATATTTCTGCAGTTTTGTATTTGCCCTCTGCTTAAAATGCAGTTATTTTTACTTTTTTTCTTATTCAGTAAAAGTAGTTACTTTCTTTCTTATTTAGTATCATTAAAAACATGCTTAAAAATATTTTTAAAGTATTAAAAAGTTTTTGTTTCTAAATTATTGCAACTTTATTTTTTAAAGTCGACGGGGGGGGGGGGACTTCTTGCCAATTCAGGTAAACATTAGCGATGGAATAATTTTAATCGTGATGTATTTTGCAGTTCTTTAAGATATTTTGTAATTTTTCAATATGTTTAATTAATCGAATTAGTTTTTATAAGTCAAATGAGGAATGCCCCTAAAAATAATATAAACACCTAAATATAATAGAAAACATAGTGATATATGTTTAAATTTATTATAAATAACTAGTAAAAAAGTTAATATAAAAAAAATGTTTTTTGAAAATTGTTTTTTGATTTTTTTTTTTTTTTTCAAAAGCCGTGAGGTATAAGAAATCCTTCTTGCACCCCCCCCCCCTTGCCGCCATCCATGTGCACATTTCTTATTTCCTGCGGAAATAATAGGTGTCACATCATTGTCGTACCAGTAAAATTACAAAAGTATAAGAAAAAAGAAATGAATGAGTTAAAAAAAAAAAAACAGCGAGACTAAAACAACGTAAATCCGCTTATTTCAGACCGGCTGAAGAGTAGCTCCACCCATTCCGATGACGTCATATGGCAACGTAGCTGTGACGTCAGTGGTAGACCGTTGCAGATTTATCCGAACGTGTTTCGAAGATCAAAAATTGAAAAAGCACAGTATGTTGCCAATTTTCATTTCAGAAAAAAAAAAAACCTTTGAGAAAATTAAAAATATTATTCTATGGAATTAAAAAAAAAGATTTATTGGACAAATAAATTACAATTTTGTTCATGTGAATTCTGAAATGGTTGATTGGCCAAACGAATAGCAAATCAACTTTGGTTAGGGTTACCGAAACTGCTCCGTCGCCAAGGTAAGGTAGCGGGTTGCCAGAATGAAATATTTATCGCCGCGACCCGGTTACCGTAATTCTACCCAAAAATTACTAGGCCTATTATTTTATACGCTACTGCATGCATTTGTTTTACCTTATTCATCCGCCATTAGACGGTGGCTGCAGTGCCCCCTATAGTTTATTGGAGTTGCTAATTGCCATTTATGTGCATCTTATTATAGCTCGATAAGTATTACCTGAATAAGATTTTAAAAAATAACAAATTACAAAATTTAACACATCCAAAATTTGTTTCAGCAATGCCTTTGTATAACTTACTCCACAAAAAGTTTATTTTCAAAACAATGTAACTGCCGTAACCCGTTGCGATAGTGTATACTATGCTGTTGATTGTTCTTTCAAAATAACTTTGCTATTTGATACATCGTTTCTTGAAATTATTGTATTTGTGGACAATTAATTGAATATGGAAAATCGAGAATTGTAACACAAATTTCAGGTATCTAAAATAATTTCATGTTTCTTAAGTAGAATACTAAAGAAATATTTTCTTTTGAAAAAATTACTTGGAATATTTATTACCCTTAGGTACTTTTTCGTTGAATGTACTCTAATCGTTTAAATGGCGATTAGTGACGTAGTATTTACTTTCTAAATTGGCAAAAATATTTTTAAAAAAATGTTTTGCCGCCATGTTTGCGCCTTATGCTTTAGTTTTACTTTGCAATGGAATTTTAATTGTTTTAATTGATTTTATCCATGAGTTTGGTGGACATAATTTTACGGTGCTTTTCCGTTAAAGGTACGGCACTTAACGCATTTTTTATTTTTGAACTTTTGGCGATTTTAACGAAACAGCTTTAGTTTTATCACCGGGTTGGTGACTTTTTTTTTTGAGCAATCACGATTGCTTATAGTTTTCAATTAATTTCTCAATTCAAAAGTGTCCCCATGACTGAATGAACTTTTCTTTGCATCATGGATTTTTTCAGGGTTTTTTTTAAATAATTTTTTATGGGGCAGTAACTTACTGAATATACATGCCTTGCCTTCAATACTCGAGTTGAACGAACCATTGTTTTGGTCACTCGTCTGGTCAGTGCTAATTCTGTATTAGCTACCAGTTTGTTTGGCACTCTAGGCTTCCTTAAGAGGTTTTCCACCTCCAGCTCAGTCACTCCTATGCCGGTCTCATGAGTGCTAATAAGCAGGAAACTGCAGTCCTCGGCTGGAATTGACTGAGCTGGCGGTGTATTTCATGTATTTCTGCCTTAGCCCTGGCTATGAGGCGGCAACTTACTGAATATATTCTTTATTTTATTTATATAGATGTTTATTAATATTAATAGCAATTGACAATAAATTTACAAACTGATTATAGGAACATAATAATGATTAATATTTACACACTTTTTTTACACTTACAATATCCTACAGTTTTAATAATATTAAGGAGAACGGTTATGGGAACTGTTCACTTGTGCCCCTAGCTGTTGTGTTCACAAGTGCCCCATCGTCTACTTTAGAGCTAATTCGCAAAAATGAAGAACTTTTAATTTAATCAAAAAATTTAAACATTGTCATAAATTTACTTGAATGTTCATACAATGATTCGTAATACCTGTAGTTAGATTTAGAATTTTAGTTTTAAAAATGTTATCACGTGAAGAAGACACTGATAAAAAAATTTCGACACCTGCGAAAACAAAGAAATTTTGAGTGCCCTTCCACTTTAAGATCTCTGGCCTGGCTTGAGGAATTCTCTCCCACCGACATCAGTCTGTACTCCGGCAACATCAAGTAGCTGGCCGGCTGTGATTTGCATACACGTGGATACATGGATACATATAGTTCTTCCCATGGACACGACACCACAACCACTTATCACGCCAGCAAGAGTTGCTTACGTAGTTACTTTTGGACGTCAATCAACAATTCGAAATTCTTTTAAAAATAAAAATAAAAACTTGTTCGATAAGCACATTTTTAGTTTCAAAAAGATCTCAATTTTAAGTAGCTCGTCTACTGAGAACACGGAAGACATTTTAGCAATGATATCATCTGAAAAAATCTTATAGAATCATCCTGTTTTAAGCCTAGAATCAACGTGGTGAAACATAAAGCTTATTTACTCCCAAAAACCCCAAAGTTCCGGGTTAATTCTCCAAAATTCCCGAGGTTTTTCTCCCCCGTAGCTCAAAAACTGTTTTTTGCATCCCCAGATATGGATGAAGCAATGAGGGATAGGGGTGCAGGAGGAGATACGCCTGACTTCAACAGTTCCAAACGCTTACGGAAGGAGCTGAACAACATCATCCGTGACCCACCACCTCTGTGCAGTGCCGGACTGGAGGACAGTAACATCTACAGATGGGTTGCCACGATCGCCGGGCCTCCAGGATCTCCCTACGAAGGAGGGGTCTTCTCGCTCAGAATCAAGTTTACTAACCAGTACCCATTTGAACCACCACAGGTGAAATTTCTTTTATGCGCTGCCGAAAGCAGAGTTTTCTTTTTTCTTTTTTTGAGCAATCACGATTGCTTATTGTTCTTATTTGACCGTTTTTGAGGTCCGTGCCTTTTTCAGCTTGGACCAGAAGCCTATGCAGCACCACCGCCCACCGTCCTCTGCAGGCGGCGCGGCGCAGCTGCTCTGTTAATGAGCTATCCGCTTCTCCTGGTCGGAGGCGTCCATGTCCTAGACACACGCACGTTCACACACTCACACACATACACACACACGCCTACGTGCATACACACAGGTCTACGCACACACACAAGCCTACACACTGACACACACAACTATGCACACGTAACCGCCCAGGAGGAGAGGCAGGCTTTGGGGGGGGGGGGACAGGAGCTGTTTCTAGAAACAATAACTCCAATGAGTAGGGTCCTGTCTCAGTTCGTGATTGCGAAAAACATAATTTGAATTCAAAATTTCAGAATTCATATTAATTCTTTTTTTTTTTTAATCTGCATATTTGAACAACAGCAGCCGACGTCCGATTTTGACCAACTTTAATTAATGACCAAACTATCTCCCCGAAGTACAGCCGAACCTTCGGAAATTGACAACCTAAAAGGATTGGTTGGTAGAGTCTAATGACCGTTGTGGCACAATAGCCTTAATAGGCTGCTGTCTGACCACGGATTGTACGGAAAGACAAACAACCGTTTTACAGCCGCAAATGGATGAATCTATTATTTTTTAAGCGATGCCAGCTTTTGCAGAAGCAGAGTGTCATTCAAATGAGCGGAATACGCGCATCAGATTTTTACTTTTCCCCCTTTTTCACATAGATTCGTCTTATCTGGACGTTTGAAAATTCTATATAATCCGTAATTGAACAGTATACTGTGTCAAAGAGTGAATTAAACTAACAAACCGATGAAGAGATGCCGGAAATGTAAAATTAATCTTTATAATTAAATTTCTACTTCTGTTTGTATATCCCGGGTAATCTTCAAAACTTCTCTGGACCGATTTTAACCATTTTTTCCCCATAGATAGCTACATTCTCAGGAAAGAAACATACGCTATAATTTATTTCTGAAAAACTTAGTTTAAAAAAGTTATTATGGAAAACAGTAAATTTCATGCAATTTCCCCATTTAATCTTCATATAAATATTAGCCGATGATCGAGTAACCCGCGTGTTCCAATAATTAAACTCGCGCCACGGCATGATAACTTGATAATATGTTTTGGTAATGTTTAACATGCAGGGAAAGGCTTAATCGTGACAAGGCTGAACTCGATCCGGTCACTTAACTGTTTTACTGCTAAGACTGTCATTTCAGGGGAATGAAAAAACGAAGAAATGGTCAAGGGTCGTCGTGGCCTGATCGGTAAGGCATTGGACTAGGGGCCGGAGGGTCTCGGGTTCGATCCTCGCTAGTCGAAGATCCACCGTCGTGGTTAATGGTGATTGAGCGACGTTAATTATGCTCGTGGTTACAATAACCTCCAAGTGAAACGATACCTCTGGGGTCCCTCCCAGACCATAAAGTTATTCGGCTTCTGGCCTGGTTCTAAATTCTCGAACTGTCCATAGATGGCACCACCATCTATTGTGTTGTTTTCTGAAGGCAAGGCGCCTGGCACGCAGTCCTTCATAGTTAGAGGGCCAGCGGTCCCTTTGATAGTTAATAGTTGATAAAATCGTAACAATGAACGCTACCTACTGCAGTTTATAGGGTTCATCCACTGGAGTTAGGCTTACAATTTCAACTACCAAACAGGCAATGGCTTTGTTCAAATGTAGAAAAAATTTTCACCCATACCTTGACGGGCGATTTTCTAGTGATTAAATATAAAACCGATTGTTACAAAAATTCGTTGCTTTACAACAGCAATATTAATAGAAATCATAATGAAAATTTTGAATCAGTGCTTCTCTGGAGCAAGCATGAATTTTGTTCACTTCTAGTCGGGTACCCGGCGCTGCCGGGGCATTTAATTCAATAGTTTTTTTTCTTCTTTTGCACATACTACTTTTTGAACACAACGGAGAACATAGAAGAGCTTTTTTTTTCAAATCTTTTTTTTTTTTTCAATTTTTTTTTTTTTTTTTTTTTGGGGGGGGGGGTAGTACAATAGTTAGTACAATAGTTAGAATACAATTGTATAAACGAGTAGAACAACTGACCACACGAGTACAAAGTATTGTATTCGCGAAAAAATTTTCACTCAAAAATCGGCCTTAATTTCCGTTTTGCTCACCCCCGAATGAATGTTGAGTTTATTTTTCAACCCAACCACACGTGGATATATGCCTAGGAACGTACAGACACCCGAAATATCCATTTTGACGATCCCCGAGTTAATTACAACGAGTTTTCTCGTGACGTCTGTATGTACGTATGTTTGTGCGTATATGCGTACGTGTGTATGTGTGTATGTATGTCGCATAACTCAAGAACGGTATGTCCTAGAAAGTTGAAATTTGGTACTTAGACACCTAGTGGAGTCTAGTTGTGCGCCTTCCTTTTTAGTCGCATTCGGATGCTCCAAAGGGGGTCTTTTGCCTCTTTTTGGGGGGAAAACATTGTTAATATCGATGTAAACTCAAGTGGTGTTATAATTTGGCGGACACTTGGCGATATATCGCCATTCTTTTGGTCGCCATATTCGACAAATTTGGCAATTTTTTTTTCAAATCTGGTTTCAATTTAGCCACTGTTGGTGATATTTAGAGAGTAAACAATTGAATCACATTAAAATTTTTAATAATGGGGAAATGACATTAAATTGGAGTAAAAGGAAGTCATGTGATGCACACATCAGCTCGTTTGTAAAAGGAAGTAAAAGGGAGGGCGTAGGTATTAAAAGTTTGGAAACCAGTGGTGTGCAAGCTCAAAATGATGATTTTCTGTGTTACAGGTGACGTTTCTTACCCGCATCTACCATTGCAACGTGGGTGCCGACGGACACCTGTGCATGGATATCCTGGCGGATGCATGGAGCCCAGCCCTGACCGTGTCTTCTGTGCTTCTGTCTGTGTGTTCCTTGCTGACCGACTGCAATCCGAAGTCCCCGCTACAGTCTCACATCGCCTCTTTGTACCGCAAGAATCGCCAAGAGCACGACCGCCGAGCCCGACAATATACGCGCAGATATGCAAATGGACAAAACGACAATAGAATTCGAAATCCAATTTTGTAAAAGCAGTGAAATTATATCAATCATATACAGGGGTTTATAAAATAACGTGAGGTGTTCAGAGCTCTCTTGCGAGTGAAGTAGTGGACAAAACATTGCCAAATTTCATTGGCATACACCATGTATGCCAATGCAGTAGACCATGGGATTTCGATGTCTGAAAAAAAAAAAAAAAAAAAAAAAAAAAATCGCCATCAGGGGAAATTGTAGCGTTGAAAAGGTGTATTCTGTGACTATTGAAGGATTAAATGCTAACTGATAAAAATATGCATCAATTTTATTCACAAAATATGATTTTTACCAACAAGTGAGGTTCAATATGACCAACATCGAGATTTTCCAGGTACTGCACACAAAATGCACAATATTTTCCACACGTCTGGGGGGGGGGGGGGGAGGATTAATTTCGCCTACCTGTAACATTTTTCTAGTTTTGAAGGTTGAGGTATCGGGAACATGTCGCAGATACACAATACCGTTACGAAATCCCCATGGTTAAAAATCACAAGGTGAAAGATTGGGCGACCACGGTCTCCATACCGTAGGAAATGCATGACTAATTAGACTGCTATCAAAGAAATGTTGCCACCATACACTCAGTACCTAAAGCCCAGCATGGGGTGGTGCACCATTTTACATGAAATCCTTGCTGCCGCGCCTAAATTTCTTCCTGACGACTTTTGATAAAATTCTTCTCGTTACAAATTGAAATTTCGTGTTGGTTTTATTGAACCTCATTTGTAAGCAACAATTATTTGTAGCAAAAAACGTGATGTGTGCTTTAAATTTGACATTTTTTGGCATTTAATTCTTCAGTATTCGCAAGTAATACACTTTTGCAGCGCCAAAGTTCCTCCTGGTGGTGACTTTTGGTATTATTATTTTTTTTATTGTAGAAATCGAAATTCCGAGATCTGCTATGTCCGCCCATGAAATTTGGCAATGTTTCGTCCAATACTTCACTTTTTAGAGGGCTCTGAACACATCACGTTATTTTAAAACCACCCTGTATTTTGCATTGCCACTAAATCAATTTCTATGGATCGGCGGGAGTTTAGGAATCAATATTTTTGTAAACACGTCAATGCTACTACCATTCGAAAAATAAAAAAGTTTGAACAAAAAAAAAGTGTGAGAAAGTTGTGTGTGACTTTATATTCGTAGTTCTAGAGCTTGAATACGCCACATTTCGGAGATTTAAGAAATCATCTAAAGAGGAAAAACATTCCATTCCTCTTTTGGAATAAAACGTAGGCTTCAGACTGCTTGTGATGTCAATGCGATACAAATGATTAACCCCATTACCGCCATTCAATAAACAGAAAAATATACGGTGGTGCAATAATGAAAAAAATCTAAATAAGTAGCAATCGGAAGAGCATTTTAAAACATGTTTTTTGACGCATGAAATTATTTGCCCCCGTGTCCCCGTTATCAAAATAGGAGATCCCAAAGTCTGCCGAAATTGTAAGAAAAGTCGCCCCATTTAGCGAGTTTCGGCGAGTAATGGAAAATATCTTTCATGCGCTTTGCAAATGGATGCCCTGCCATATGCAGACGGTGAAATCGCTAAGTACCTTCAATATCTCGCCAAGTCTTTAAATTTGGCGCTTTTCTTAACATTTTAACAGAGTTTGATACCTTATATCTCGCAGGGGGAGGGGGGTAACGAAAAAATATTTAAATTACTTCATTCTTACCCTATTCGTGTGATACTCTGCTAAGCTTAAAAGTAGGTTATAAGTTACCGGACTTGTTTGTTTTACCCCTTTCATCAGCCATTAACCAGAGACTGCAGTACCTCCCATAGTTTATCCGAATTGCGACTATTTTTCATTCTTATCCTATGAATCAAGATCTAACTGCCCAATGCGTGGCCCAAAGGAAACATAACTCGACTCGTAAACAGTGTTTCGTGGAAAGAACCAGGTAATCCTGCCACTGAGGTTTCAGCATTGAGCCATGTGATAAATGTGATGTGAAGCAACTTTTGACCAAAAGAAAATAAGAAGTTCCGTCTAGAACTAAACGAGCCTACTTTCCCGTATACCCATACTACTTTCTAGTACCCGATCAATATTCTCAAAAATAGGGAAAATCGCAAATTGTTTCAAACATATTTTTTTAATATTTTAAGCTGATTTTTAAGAATAAAATATTCTTCACTCATCTAAAAAATTTAATGCGCAAAAAAAAAAAAATAAAATAAATAAATAAAAAAAAAAAAATAATAAACGAACAAATAAAATAGCAGCACCTTTTAAACAAAGCAGCTAATACACTTTTTCCATTAAAAAAATTCTTCAACAGCTTTCAAAACGAAAAATAATTAAAATTAATAACCTTATTAAAATAAATACATCATATCAAAAAAAATCGTTTCTTTTTCCCCAGTTGCCAAAAATAATTTTTTAAATTAATTAATGCACTTACCAAAATAAATAAAAACAATAAAATGTCAACTTAAAGAAATATTTTTCGCTGTCAAAAAAAAAAAAAAAAAAAAAAAAAACGTCTACGCATATTTTTATGTAGAAACATAAATGACTCCGAGTTTATCCGCCGAAAACTGAATACCTAAATTAAAACTTTAGCGTGAAAATAAAAACAAGTCATATTAACAATAATTATTTCAAAGTTAAAACCATAGCTGCGGAGTCGGAGTCAATCTCATTTTGGGATAAAGAAGTCGGAGTCGAATAACCAAGAATCGGAGTCGGTCATTTGTCCTTCGTGTATAAATTTTTGCCAAAACTACGAAGTCAGAGTCGAAGTCGGGGAGTCGGAGTTCGACTAATTGTCGGGCACAGGAGTTGGAGGGGGAGTCAGGTGCCCCTAAATTCTCGGATTCGGAGTCTGGAGTTTGTCATCGAGAGCTGTTTCCAACAAAATTTGTTTGAAGTAAATCCGCCTTCAAGTACGGAATCTGCATTGACTTTCAGTTTTCCCGTAGGCACTAATGTTAAATGATTTGAACCGTTCAAAATTGAACGGAAAATTTTTCAAATCAAAAATATATTTTATATACAAGTTTTTCATCAAAAGCTTTTCCCTACAAAGTTTGAAGCAAATTCGCCTCACAGTTCGGAATTGCCTTGAATTTCCCCGTAGGCGCTGATGTTAAATTTTTTTGAACTGTTCAAAATTGAACAAAAATAGTTCAAATCAAAAAATGAAATATAGGAATGAGGTGTCCTCGCCGAGATCTTCCGAACAAAAAAAAAATTGTTCGAATCGGTCTATTTACTCAAAAGTTATTAGGGGGGGGGGGGGGGGGACAGACAGGCCGACAGACATTTTTCCCCATCTCAATACCCTACTTACCAATTTTTAATTTTTCGATATTTATTTAATTATCATTTTTATTTTTGACTTTTTTTGTTTTTTGTAATACTTTCAAGATGCATTAAGCCTTCTTTCATGCTTTTTTTCGTCTTTCTCTGACTTTTACTGGGAAAGTAGGCTAAAAAAAAACTATAACTCAAAGACTAAACTAAGGCCCCCTATACATACGAGCCGAAGCACCAACTTAAGTTCAGCCATTTTGGATCGGAGTGCGTGTTTTATCTTTGCTGGCAAGTTATCGTTTTGGTGATTTCTTACTGCGAGCAATTATTAGCGGCACGTGAATTGTTTATTAAATAAAGTATAATTTTTGGCTAATTTAATGAAACCCGAGACTTTACTCTGGTAACCCTAGCTCCGCAACAATGAAAAATCCGATCGAAAATGGCTAAAAAGTTGATGCTTCGGCCTGTATGTATAGTGGCTCTAATAAAAATCTAATGATGGGGTCGCAACAACCAATGAAGACCTTGAAAACTTGTGACGTAGAAAACTCGGGTTGAACTTCAATTAGCGACTCTTAAACTTGCTAGCCAACTGCTATGTCTGCAATCACTAGTGAATCACACTAGCCTTGCTACATTGTAATAGTAATAAGGCGCCATGCTGAGAAGTGGAGAAAATTCAATGAAAGCTTGAATCAAAAGCTCAGGAGTGAGGATCACAAATAAACTGAAACTGCGAGGCCATATCTGGATGATACCTTAGGTGAGCTGATTGGTATTTGCTTGTAAATACAAGGGTCAGTTTGACTACACACAGTTGCACAGAAACTCCTCCTTTAATAAAGGATTCATTAGAAGAGGAAAGGATATACAATTCTAATTACTCTTATTTTTTTGGCCTAAAGCCTTCGATAACAGGTTTTGTGGAACAAGGGCCAATTGCACCCTTCACAATTGCCAGTCAATTAAACCAGTAGATAAAGATGGAGAACAGTCAAACGAACCAGGAGTTATAAGCTTATCGCTGATGATAGCAAATAATCGTAAAAATATAGTATGCGGATGCTGTGGTGATGGTGCAGCATGTGGATGCAGTGACCTAATTGGTATTTTCTTGCAGAACCAAGGGGCAGAGTCACAGAAACCCCACTTTCAATAAGAGATTCGATAGAAGGGGAAAGATATACTTCTCCAACAACTACTTACTTTTTTGGAATGAAGCTTTCGGAAACAGATTTGATGGAACAAGGGTCAATTGCATCCTCCACAATTACCATAGTCAATCAAACCAATCTCCTGTATGGTTATCCTAAGTGGCATGCTAAGAAGTAGAGAAAATGGAGAACAGTCATGCGAACCAGGGTTTATTAGAGCCGCTATATTAGCCCAGTCAATAAAGGTTTCGTGTCGCAACTGATTTAGGGAAAACTAAATTTTTGCTAGGTTGTTAATACATAAAGTATACACTAAAAAAATACAAAGTCCCGACCCCCACCCCTCTTGCTTTCTCCCCTGCCCCCTCCGAAACATTGTCGGAGCAGTACTATGATTATACGCTTTTCGTGTTGCAACTACTTAAAAGCAAGCTGAATTTTGGCAGAATGTTAGTACATAATGTATTATTTAAAAAAGTACAAAGTCCCGACCCCCACCGCTCTCCCCCCTCCCCCCGAAACATTGCAAGAGCAGTACTATGATTGTACGCTTTTCGTGTCGCAACTAATTAAGAGAAAGCTGAATTTTGGCAGGATGTTAGTACGTAATGTATTCTTTAAAAAAATACAAAGTCCCGATCCCCATTCCTCTTGCTTTTCTCCACACCCCCTTCGAAACATTGCAAGAACAGTACTATGATTATGCGCTTTTCGTGTCGCAACTAATTTGAGGAGAGCGGATGTTTTTCAAGATGTTAGTACAAAACGTATACATTAAAATAAGACAAAATCCCAACCCCCCTCTTTCTTCCCCACCCCTTCCGAAACATTGCAAGAGCAATACTATGATTATAGCTTTTCGTGTCCCAATTAAATAGGGGAAAGCTGTTTTTTTCTCAAGCTGTTAGTATGCAAAGTATAAACTAAAAAAACACAAAGTCCCTACCCCTATTGCTTCCCCTCCCCCCGTCCGAAGCATTGCAAGAGCAGTATTATGATTATACGCTTACAGCTCGAAAACTAATGATGATACCGGAGTATTCCTTTTATTTCACTTCTTACAATATTATAAACCAGTGGTGCCCAACCTACGGCCCACGGGTCACATCCGTCCCATGAAACTGATCAGTGTGAACCGTTGTTTTGCGAAATGTTACAACTTGAGGACTATGTTGTAACTGGTTTCTGAAAAACAGGTTGCATTCAACAACAACAAAAAAAAAGGCATCAATTTATTACAACTACAATTTTTTTATAAGGCGTCATCTAACAGTTTGTTGGCTTGGTACGGAATATTGTTACCAATGCACTCCACTACACTATTCTTACATAGACGTACAATCGAACCCAGTTTTACGACAGCTACAGTTTGTAAAACAATGTTTTACAATTGCAAGATATGAGTAGGAAAATTTCACTCTTGGAGCAGAGGTAATTGTCATGATCTTAGGAATCAGTCTGTTGCTTGAAATATATTTTCAAACCCATTCTTCTGCTGGAAACTTAAAACCTAACTAAGTTTGAATAAAAGTTTGTGAAAAGCAAGTAATCGCAAAAATGTCCCTAAAGTCCACTTTTGATTTATCAAAACTTCCACCAACTTCAGACGTAACTCGTCAACATCTTTTAAAGATTTCCACCAGAATTTTTAGGGTCAACACCAGATTCAAACTTGGTTAGGTTTTAAACGTCCCCCATTGGGGTTGGCATTATACTTCATGCAACAGACTTATTCCCAAGTTCATGAAGATTACCTCTGCTTCAAGTGAACTTCTCCAATTAATATCTTGCAATTGAAAATATTATGTGTTTCAAACTGTATCTGTCGTAAACCTAGGTTCGATTGCACGTCTATGTGTGGACACTGTAACGGAATGCACTGTAACAATATTTCGGACCAAACCAACGAAATATTAGAAGATGGCCCCTTATATAAGACTTAAAAATAATAACCAAAAGCAATATTAAACGTTAATAATATCCGCTGGGAGAAAATAATCTCAGTTCAAATAAACTGTTCCTGATTTATTTAAAGCTTAAATAGTTAGCCAAGCATTAACATTATTTTGTAGACTATCGCCGACACAAACGAATTATAAAGTTTTGTAACAAATAATTGCATTATGGTAGTACAAACTTTAAGTGATCGTCATTACATTGTTGATCCATTTGAAGAAAATGATTATTATCACATTATATTATCTATAAATTTTGTTCAAACATTTCTTTCCAAAACGTAATGATAAAAAGCATTAATTTGTTGAAGTTACTTTTTGGTTTTTATTGTGAGTTTTCTGCATATGATTAAGTTGGTAAAACGGTGAAACTGAGCTATCTACATAAAACGTGTATGTTTCAGAATTTGTGAATAACAGTGGTCCCCAACAATGTTTTCAGAAACCAATTTCTAAATATTTGGCTAACAATTTGTAACATTGTCATTAATCGTGCTCTTCGAGTTGTAACATTTCACAAAACAACGGGCCACACGGATCAGCTTCGCGGGTCGGATACTGCACCTGGGCCGTTGGTTGGGCACCACCGGTTAATAATATTGCTAGGAGTGAAATAAAAAAAAGAAACATTCCGGTAACATCATAAATTTTTAAGCTGTACGCGTATAATCATAGTATTGAACTGATCAGTGTGCAATGTTTCGGAAGGAGGGGGGGGGAGGAGCAGCAAGAGAGGTTGGGGTCGGGACTGTCAAGGTTTTAGTGTACACTTTATGTACTAATATCGTGCAAAAATTCAGCTTTATCTTAATTAGTTGCGAAAAGAAAAGCGTATACTGTACTGTATCATACTACTGCTTTCGATGGTCTGAGTGTTTCGGAGAGGGTGGGGAGGAAAGCAAGAGGAGTAGAGATGGTAGAGATCGGGACTTTGTGTTTTTTTAGTGTTTTCTTTATTTACTAACGTCCTGCCAAAATTCAGCTTTCTGTTAATTAGTTACGACAGGAAAAGAGTATAATCATAGTACTGCTCTTGCAGTGTTTCGGAGCAGGTGTGGGGAGGGGGGCAAGAGGTGGGGGGGATGTCGGGACTTTGTGATTTTTTAGTGTATACTTTATGTACTAACATCCTGCTAAAATTCAGCTTTCCCCTAATTAGTTGCGACACGAAAAGCGTATGATCATAGTACTGCTCTTTCGATGTTTCGGAGGGAGTGGGGGGGGGGCGGGAAAGCAAGAGGTGTGGGGGTCGGGACTTTGTATTTTTTTAGTGTATACTTTATTTGCTAACATCCTGCAAAAATTCAGCTTTCCCTAAATTAGTTGCGACAAAGCCTATTTTTTTACCTTCATTGACTGGGCTATATAGACAGGCCGACGCATCACCTTAAGTTTAGCCATTTTGGATCGGATTTTTCATTGTTGCACTCATAGGGTTACTACAGCAAAGTTTTGGATTTCGCCAAATCGGCCAAAAATAATATTTTATTCAACAAACAATTCACGTGCCCCTAATAATTGCTTACAGTGAACAATCACCAAACGTGATAACTCGCCAAAAAGACAACCACTCAAACACGCGCTCCGATCCAAAATGGCTAATCTTAAGCTGATGCGTCGGCTCGTATATATAGGGGCCTTAGGATTTATAAGCTTATCACTGATAACGTTGACAGCGAAAATACAGCACTGTCGGTCTTTCACGAGAAAAGCTCCCGCCGTAAAGTCTTAGCCCGTCTACTGCCATAGAAACGGACTTCGTTCATTTTCCGCAATATCCAATCATCTGATAGCCGTCCACCATTTCCTCAATAACCGAGACCCTATATTTCTGTTTCGGTATTGTACGATAACGGCGCTTTATTCTGAGAGAAAAATATTGAGTTAGATGTGTCATTTCCGGTGATAAGCTGTCGGTTGTATGATAAGATACGTCACACGTGTGAACATTTCTATAAGGAAAGAACGGTTGGCAAATAACTGTTCATCAGTTTCAGAATTGATGTTCGGCTGGGTTTCGGAGCCCATAATATTAATAAGCTCCAGGCCCAGATCTACATACCCGCAGATCCAGCAGTGCGAGGGGGCCCACGTCCTTGAGGGACCCAACGGCCCAAGAAATTGAAAAAAAAAATAGCCCTAAGACTTTTTAACGTTGCAAATATACTCTGCTGGCCTCTGGGGAGGGGCCCTACAGATTTTGCTGCAGGGGGGGGGGCAAAATTTGTAGATTCGGACCTGAGAGCTCCTCTGCTCGCCGTCCGATTTGTAAAAACATCGTTGCAAAAAAATGAAGTGACGGAACTGAGCTCCCGTGAGCTCCCATGCTAATTCTACCCTGTGTACCAAGGCTGCGGAGTAGGCGGGAAAATAGCCGACTCCGACTCCTGGAATTCTGGATCATTGGACTCCGACCCCATCCCGTTTATCTCAAAAGTAGTCCGAATCCGACTCCACTACTCTGACTCTCTCTCTTCGCAGCTCTTGAGGGGTTGCGGAATCGGAGGGAAATTGATTGACTTCGACTCCTGGAATTTTGGATTATTCGACCTCGACTTCTTTATCCTAAAACTAGACCGACTCCGACATCACTCTGCAGCCCTTTAGAGATGCAAATTCGGAGAAAAATTGACTCCTACTCCGACTCCTTTACTTCAAACAACAGTCCAACTCCTGCTCCACAAACCTGCTGTGCATGTGAAGAACAATACGCAGAATAGAACCGTTGTCATAAAAAAGTAGAAGCACGTGTTCCTGTCAGTTTAAAAAAAAAAGTGGGAAACGGACATCCTCTGTCATGATTGGTGGTCTCTGCATTGGCATTCAGAAGCGTTTCGTTCTCTTACAATTGCTGTCGTCAATGAAAATAACCTTGTTTGAGGCTCAAGAAATTCTAATCATAGAGCTGTGACATAAATAAAGGTGACAAGATGCTGCTACCCATGTCAGACTTTCGCTGCTTCTTTTTTTTCTTTCTTTCTTTCTTTTCCTTTTCTGGCTACTAGTTCTGTTTGCTTATCATGATGATGTACCGACCTATTTCTCATAAAACGTAATAAGGTAAAAGTTAAAAAGAAAGGATTTATGTGTCTGTCTCTATCAATCAAAAAGAGAGAAGAAAAGAGAAGGCTTGTGAAAAAGAAAATTACAAAAAGAAGTAACTGGGTATCGATATGATAATTTTGCAGCTTTTAAAGCATAGTTTAAGGGAAAGTTAATAGGCTCCTTTTCTTTTTTGTTGAGCAATCACGATTGCTTATTGTTCTCATTTGACTGTTTTTGATGTTACGCTGATTTTATTTTCCCGCCAGCACCCTCTACAGCATCACCGTCGACCGGCTGCCTCACGATTCTGCTCCTCTTGCGAAAACCGTCTCCAGGTTGCGTCCATATCCAACACACACACGCATACATACACACACCTACAAACTCACACACCAACACACACACCTACACATACACACACACATATACACACTTATGCCTGCACACAGACACAAACACACGAACGCTTACACACACACACACACACACACGAACGCTTATACACACACACACACGAACGCTTACACACACACACACACACGAACGCTTACACACACACACACACACACGAACGCTTACACACACACACACACGAACGCGTACACGCACAGCACTGCATACATACTCACACACACACACGCACCCACGCACATGCGCCTACACAAACACACACGCGCATACATACACACACACGCTCGTGATTGCGAAAAATATAATTTGAATTCAAGATGCCAAAAATTCAAATTAATATTTTTTTTATTAGTTTTAATTTTCTTGCTCTGTCGCGCATAGGCGGCTCGTACGAGAAGGTAAGGAAGGGGGGCAACCACCCCCTCACTTTCAAAAGTAATGGGACCTTGCTCCTTCACTTTTTTAAGCCCAAAACGTACAGTCAATCGAAAAATGATCGTTTTGAAATTAGTTCGTAGTTAAAAGCAGAGGGTTCTGAACTTTTCTGGCTCTGTGCACCCCTTTGAGCACTGATGTGGGCTCAAGCACCCCCCCCCCTCAATCGGACCGCTATAGGTGGTTAATACAAGTGTAGAATCGAATTTTGAAATTGAAGCTAGTTAGGATAGAAGAAATTGGTAATTAAATAAAAATGTAGATAATTTCAGCTTATAAAAAAATTTCATGAAACTGAAAGCTACTGTATTTTACGCATATTCTTATTAGAACATATGAGCTAAATACAAATAAATATGAAGTAATATTGGATCTAAGTGAGGTTTGCATCAATCACTTACACAACATCAATAGGAGGAATACCTCTGTTTGCACTTAAAATTTTTTGAAAGTTGTAACTTGTGAAAACGCGCCTCAAAAGTCAATTTAATGTCCATTCTTGCTCGATATCTTGACTATATAGTCGCCTCAGAGCAACAATAGGATATCTTTGTGTTATTCCTATTGTTAGGTTTCTTACTGTTGCTCTGAGACGACTATCAAAACGCCTTTCTACAGCCGCAAACAGATTCGTAAGGATATGTGGATAAAACTGCACGAAAAGCTTCAAAAACGGCGATAATAGCGAAAATATTTGCAACTGACCTCAAAATTAAGTTTTGCAACAAAACTGTTGGTTGGTAAAGACTGGGTAACAGATCAGTAGGGCCATCATTTAATTTTTTTCCAATGGGAGTCAAAAGTTAAATAATCAGTGTACACCCTGATAAAAACTTCGAAAAACCGCGCTCATCACCCCCCCCCCCATGAAAATACATCGCTATCTTAATGCCAGGGGGGGGGGGTCAATTTTTCCCTATTGACCTCCGTAAATAACGGGCCTGCATTTGCCAGCTCATAAAAATGTTTCACCCTAAACTCAACTCATGAAACCCCTAAATGCGATTAGATAAATTCATGCGACGTCAGAAAGTCACGTGATCCTTTAACTGTGATGTCACACATGGGATTAAAATGCCACGTAACCATTGCTATTTTTTTTTGTTGCAGGGTGAGTAAAAGCGTTTTTATCATTTTTATGTCATACTAGTGGTACCCCCGCACGGCTTTGCACGAAGTACAAAAAATAAAAGGTCGTTGGTTTGCCTGTATAATTACAGAAAACGGAAGATGAATTTCTCGCCAATTTGCTATGTTAATTTCCTCGCCCATGGTCGAATATGTTAGTTTGCTCGCCCACGTTATGACATAATCGCCCACGTTATGGTAGTTTACTGATCCACGTTATGGTAATTAGCTAGTCCACGTTATATTAATTTGTTCGTCCACGTTATGATAATTTGGTCGGTGAAATGTTCTTAAAATTTTTATGGAAAAAGAACAAAATCGAATTTTCAAAAAATCGCTTCGAGGTGCGCACTCCCATGCTGCTAGCTAATTTTGTGCCGAATTTCATGAAAATCGGTCGAACGGTCTAGGTGCAATGCGCGTCACAGACATCCAGGCAGAGACAGATCCCGACATCCAGACAGAGACACAAGACCTTCAGCTTTATTATTAGTTAAGATTTCTGTTCAAAATCAATGGTTATAAAGGCTCAAAAAATATATGTAAGTAAAAGAAATAATAAATGAAACAATCGAACAACAGCATTTTCAAAGGTAAAAGAAAAATTACCTGATAAAACCCTAAAATTTAGACCCCTAAATTTAGTGCCAAAAATTCTATCCCCCTAAAAAAATCCCATTCTAAAATTTTCCCCTAAATTTAGGGGGAGAACCCCTAAGTTGGCTGCTTATGAAAAAGATTCTGAAAATTCAGCGTGTTGCCAAACAATTGTGTAAGCGTCATCATTGTTTGCAGATAACACTGAAAAAATGTGTTTCCTAAAGTTTAGTGATCTTGAATTTTCTTTTCCAGGAGATCAACAAATGCGATTTAACTGATTTCAAGTAGTGTTACTCGTTACTAAAAACATTTACTCACGAATTACACCTTCCCTGCTAATTTTGCCACGAAATTCAGGCGTTTCAATTTATCCTACAAATGCTGCAACCAGGATTCAAATGAAGAAAATGACGCTTTTCATTCCTCCTACTTTTTTAGATTACATTTTGATGTAAATTACACTTCTGAGTGTGTGTTTTACCTAACTCCAGAGCAGGGCCGAATTTGGAAATGTGGAGGCCCCGGGGCAACGAAGGAGTGGAGGCCCCTAATCAGGGTTCGAAAAGATCATAATATTTTCGAAAATATCCGATACTTTGATATATATATTCGACTATTTTTATATATATGTATATATCCGATATTTTCGATCAGCACTTTAATAGTAAATACATCCTGAAATTACTGCTATTTATTTTTTTTACATTATTATAATTTATAGACTTAAAATTAGTTTCTTATTTATATCTTTATACATTTCATTTTAAAAGTTATGTACTTTAAGGTTATTTTCATACACTGTTAAAATTTTTCCGGAAAATTTACGGTAATTCTTACTGGCATCTACGTTGCCAGTAACTATTACCGTAAAAATCAAATGTTACTGTAAAATTTTACGGTTTCCTCGGTAGGCCACAGCAACCAATTGGAGCTGCGATCATTGACTAATAATAAGAGTAGACCGAGCTTTCTCATTCTTGCTGATGAAGAAAATTGGTTCATAGATGTATCATGTGACTAGTGGAAGGGCTTGGCGAAGACTTTGGCAGCATGGTTGCTAGATGGCAGCATTATCTACAGTTTGGCACTCGACATGTATTTTAAGACAATGTGTTTTCATTAAAAAAAACTTCCAGGTGCAGAGATTGAACTGTTTTTCTTTTAGTTATGCATTATTTTGACATTAGTAAGTTTTTGATCAGTTTTCGGTAACTTTTATTTCATTTGGAGCTGTCAGCGTTGGCGTGAACGAAATGGCGTAAACGTTTTGCGTTAACGCAAAAATGTACTAATCGGTATCTTAAATTGAAACTGTACGTAAAAATCTTACCGTTTGCTGATTCTTCTTGGTCGCTTGCATCTTTTATTGCTTAGAGAGTTATTGAAATTGACTAAAGAAAATGCACAGTACTATCTAAACGAAAAACTCACTATATTAACAAAATATTTACAACTTAGAATAACAAATTTACAAATCGGACTCCATAAAAGATCATTCTTCCGTGTTGCATAAATTCTATTTATTTTATTTCGCGCTGGCGTTGATCGTCTGCTACGATTAACGCCCGCTGTTGCTAGGATATCCACCAGTCACATGGTTTGGTTTATGAGCAGCAAAAGGGTTGCCATAGCTCGGTCTACTCTTATTATTAAGGTCTATGGCTGCGATCGCTTATTTTTCCGGTACAAATTACCGTTAAAATCAGCGATGCGTTAAGTCCGCCATTTTACAGTAACAATTACCAGAAAATATTCCTGAATTTTTAACAGTGTATGATATTTAGAAATACATTCTTTGTAGAAATACAAAAAAAAAAAAAAGTCTGGGAGAAAAAACGTAAAATTTGCTAACCCGTGAAAGTTTGGATATTTTGTAAAAAAATTATTGTGGGGGCCCCTTTGTTGCGGAGGCCCCGGGGCAGTCGCCCCGCCTGCCCTCCCCTAAATCCGGCCCTGCTCCATAGCATAATTTTACTTTCTGTATGATTTTTTTAAAAAATGATTTCAGGTTGCATTTGGATCACTTAAAAGACGGGATCATGCAATATTGTATGACTACTTCCAAAATTGCCCAATGGCCAGACAAAATTTGTCGAACCAGGAATTTTTGGAGAGGTCACAGTGCCCTCCCGCGACATCCCCCCCATGGGAGCATCCCTGCTTCCATCTAACTGTTAAAAGCTTCAATTCCCTCCCGTAATAAGTTCGAATAAAAAAGCAGAACTTAAGACTTTCAAACAGAAATTCTCATTTTTCTCTGAAAAATGAAGGCCATATTCAGTTATACCGTTGAACGACGAGACGAGACCTAGACGCCTCCTGAGAAAGTTCTTCAAGGGTAGGGTCAAGGCTTCTAATCCATTCAACAAGTGTCATCCACGGAAGGGGTTCCTCGATTTATCACCTGCCAAACGACAGATCATGCGCTGTAAATCCTATCAAAACTTGTCGTTAAAAGCGAGTCTGACAGAAAAAAATTAAATCACTTTCGCGCACCCCCCATGTCATTTGCAGGTGGCCAACGAATAAAGAACGGCATCACGATTTTGATCTTTGACATCGACACATCCTGAAATTGTCAGGTGCATTATCTTGCTAGAGATCCGCAAACCTATTTAAGGGAAGTATGTTTGATGAAAGGCAGACAAGAATCTTTTTTGAATAATCTGTAGAAGCCCGCAGAGAGTTCAGGAGCTACTTCGTTACGATGAAATTTCTGGTAAGAAACATAATTATTTTTTTTTATTTTGAGACTAAGTCGATTCGTTTTGATCGTTTAATCGATCGCAAACCATAAATCTGGGAAACATAATTATTTCAGCCAGTATTCATTTAAACTGATTTTATCAAATGACCTTATGTAATTAAAAACTGAGTGTATGTACCTCTGTATGTAACTATGTATGCAACTATGTATGTATGTCCAAGTAACTTCTCCCCGAATGACAGTGAACTGACCATCGAACCAGGTATCCCGCCTTCATGTTTGGTTATTTTACATAATCCTCCGATAAGAATTAGCGGAGATATCAATTAAAAACTATTAATTGTGACACTTAGATTTCGACATAAAATCAATATTTTTCGAAGGCTTTCCTCCATTCAAATTATTATTCAGTGCTTCATCCTCTCAACTTTCCGCAACATTACTTTTATTAAAATTTATAGCGTGAAAAAAATCATGAAATGAAAGATCTGTTGCCATTTTTTGTCTCGAATATGAGCAAATAAAACTCTGGTTTTTGTTTTGAGGATTTTCCTGCAATCAGGGCATTTAAAATGTTTCCTTTTTGGATATTTTTCCGAAATCTGTCGCAAAATTTTACTGATTTTTTCCCCCGTTCAAGCCTGATTGTTGAACACGCGTCACTTGACATAACTATTATTTTCGAGGTTGGACCCCGCAAAGCCGGGCGACGCAGCTAGTAGTTTATTATTCGACGTTGCCCAGGCGTTGATTAACCCTTAATCATCGCCTGGCTAGGTGTCTTACCTGGAAAATTGGACTTCATTCAAGCGTTTCGTAATGTTTACACATGAGGCAGTGAGAAGCAAAGGGATGTAAGTGGACATTTTCTAATTTCAAGTAAAACGCGTTTAAAGATAACATCCAATGTAGTCTTTCATTGATTTTTTTTCTAAATCAATTTTTTTCTAACGCAGCACCTACCAGGGCTACTAGTACCATCTCTTGCCTCAAGACAGAGGAGAGGTTCACCTACCATTTGTACTGGTGTCTCCAAATTTTTAATTTTGCCCCTTACATCCCTTTGCTTCTCACTGCCTCATATGTGAGGCTCATATGAAAAATGTATATCATTTACTGTTCGTTTTCCTAAGCCGAGACTTAACGCCAATTTGCGCATGCGTCAGGTCTGCTGTGATTTTATCAAAATAGGGAGGGAAACCCGGAAGTAAAAAGTGCAAAATAACGTGTTCAAAGACAGCAAGTGCGAGCGGAAGTGCCCATCCTCAACCTATCGCCGCTTTTTGAAATGGAATCTGTCCTGAGTGGTAGTCTTCGCTTTCGAGAACGGACAGTACGATACTGTTTAAATTGTATATTTCTATAAGGTATTTGAATAGGCATGATTAAGGTTGTTTCTTTTTCTTTTTGTTCGCTTTTGTTACAAATGCTGCAGTTCTAGTGCAAGGGAAAAAAACTAATTCTAACGGTGTTTTAACTTAGAAATCGCTACTTCTATAGATGTGATATTTTCATTAATTTTCAATTATGATTTTTATACATGTTTTGAAATAAATTGGAAGATGCTGGTTCGACCAGTTATAGTCAGACTAAAAACTAGAAGTGGTCACGCGTTACTGTTCAACAATATTAAAATACTTATTTTTTTATTATATAATCAAATTTACACGATCTTGACTTACTAATTCGAGCAATATTAAAATTAAAAAATGGATAACTGACAAATCGCTTTTGAAAGGTTTTATTGAAAAACAACGAAAATAAATAAAATAAATTGAACTATTCTACTGTTGCAATTTTTATTTATCGTTGCCAAACTTAGGTTACCTTTGATCATCAAACATAAATAGTAATTTCGCGTAAGGAGGGCCAAAAATTAATTATGATATTATGTGCCCACAGCTAAAATATTTACTTTTAATCAACTGGTTATGAGTACATTAAAAGAATTTTAAATATCCTAGTTAACGGCCAAGTTATACCTAAATGAGAGAAAAAAAAACTAAAGAATGAGTTCGCACTGTAAAACTGCGAGATGATTAAAGAAAAAAAAACAAAAAAAAGCAATCTTTTAAAGCATGAATCCCTTCAAAAACTTAAATGCAAAGATAAGGCACATTTGGTGACTGAGAAGCATTAATATGATAAATCACACAAAAGATAAAACTTTTGCTTAGGAAAACAAATGTGGTGATGGTTGCGGGGGTGTTTTTGAAAGATGCTATTTCGAAAACCCACTGATGGTGCTCGTGAAATGTCCATTACAAGCTCGGTATTGACAATACAAGACAAGCCTGCCCATTACTAATTGGCTGCCAATAACTAGTCAGTTGCCCTCAATCAGTATTACAAAAATCATTCGAGGTTGCTTTAACTGTGTATACAAGAAAGATAATGCTGGGGATACATACACTCAGCCTCAAAACTTAATTTATTCTTACCAGATTTCTCTTTGTTAATTAAAATACTGTTTGTCCATCGATTACATGGAAAGACTAATATCCGATTTATAGGCGGAAATGGACGTAGCTATTAGTTTATAGGGGTGTTAGTTGGTTCGTTTCAGAGGTGCACTTTTGCCTCTCTATTATTTAGCCTAAGTTTTGTAAAAATGAAAATGTGCTCACAGCAACATTTTTTAAATCTTAAGTATATTAGATCTATATTCTCACGGCAAAAATTAATCGATTTGTTTATTCACAACAAAGTTTTGAGCTTACCATTTTGCTTTTACGTTCCTGAACGAAATGAAAATATTTTATTTTCTTTTTGTTGTTTCCAACTTGACGTTAAATCCCGGTTATCACAAATTTGCCATTTCAACTGCGCTTGCGCGCGGACTTGGCTTTTTGGGCTTTCTGTTTTAAGATTTCGTGTTGCTTGTTTATATTTAAGCTGAGCGAGAGTCCCACCAAATTAATGAATGCGATTAGAATATTTTCACAACGACTTCGTGATATATTATATGAAACTACGGATATGAATAATTGATAATCTTAAGAGAAAAATGACACTTCAATATTTATTAGTTTGGAAATATTGATTTAACATAAGTGTAAAATACGTTGTGTACTTCAAAAATGATTGGAATATTAGTACAGAAATCCGTCTTTTGCGGATATTTTACGTTAAAATATCCGCGTAAACAACTTAGTATTATACATTTTTATTTAGGTTGAGGGTTCGGCTTTCTATTAGAAGTGATGCTGAAATTCTAGTACGCTCTGCTGAGGTTAAAAATTTGGTCCTGAAAAAAGACAGACGATTCAAACACAGAATCCATTAATAATTAAGACGCAAAATTCAATCTTTACCGAGGCCTAAAAACTAAATCAGAAAAAACTTTGTGATTTCTAATTTTTATCTCTTGCCATCTCATATTTATTATCAAATTTAAAATGTTTGTAATTAATTTAGCAAGAGAGTAATTTGAAATCAGCTAAGTCCGCGCGCAAGCGCAGTTGAAATGGCAAATTTGTGATAACCAGGATTTAACGTCGAGTTTGTTTCCATGGTAACTATTTTTGTTTCCCCTTATTTAATTTTTGAGAATGCAATAAATGAATAAGACACTAGTGACATTATAAAACAGGTGCATCAAAATCCCATCGTTACTTTCCCTTCTTGCCTGTTAGATTCATTCAGATGGAACCATCTTTAGTTGGCAGATCGCCAAATTACATACAATCCGTGGTCAAACAGTAATAAGTTTATTCTATTTACCACATTGGCTAATATGACAGTTCATGTATTAAACTAAATGGTAAATGCATTTTGTACGTATTCTTTGATTGCATACGTAATCCCTGACTTTAAGTGACATTTTATGCATTAACTAAATTGAAAAAATATTTTTTTGTCTACTATGATTGCATAACCAATACCTAATTTTAATTATTCGACTCTTCATGCATTAAAATGAATGACAAATATATTTTGTATGTACTATTATGATTATGTCCTCGGTTGAGTACTACCACAACTAGGCAACTACAAATTTGGAAAAAATAGAATGTTTGACTATTGTTGAATTTTTTTGTTCAAATGAAGACATAAATATTCTGTAAGTTAGTACCGCCCTACAGCCACGGCTAAAGCAGAAATACACCACCAGCTCGGTCAATTACAGCCGAGGACTGCAGTTTCGTGCTTATTAGCACTCATCAGCCCGGCTTAGGAAGTGGTTGAGCTCAGGGGCGGCAAATAGGGGGGTCAAGAGGGGGCGGTCGCACCCCCAAATTCTTAAAGGGGAATGATAAAAAGTGAGCAAATTCAATTTACGTAAATCGCCAATCAAAGTTGAAGAAAAACAATTTTGCTGGTTCTCCATAATGGTTGACGAAACTTGACACATTTCCAGACAAGAGCAAGTATTTCCTGTTTTTTAAATTATTAGAAGTTCATGAAGCCTTTACTGGCCTTTTCAGAACAGGAAAAAAAAACTGATGAAGAATCATGGTTAATTTTAACAAAAGACGTAATTTCCGCATATGGGCTAAATATCTCGTTCTTGTGAGCTCTGCGTAACGATAGTTATGAGAGGCCCGTGCAGTGGTGTGGCTGCACAAGAAAATGCCGTGGTATTTTACATTCATTGTTACGTTCATACTTTAAGTGTGTCTATTTGATGAGTGTTCATCACTTTCTTAAGCTAGAAACACATTTCAGCTGCTCAATGCATACACTGTAACAAATTTCGGAAACGTTTCTGGATATATCGGAAACGTTTCCGAAATAGTAGGAATCCTTCATCCAATAGCGAACTCCTCATTATTCAGAAAGCTTTTTGTTATTTCAAGAAATCTAGAAGCGGAAGTGATGACGCAACGCTTCGAAACGTATTTCATCCTTCCAACACGAGCGCCAATGAGTCGGAAATATTTTTTTCTTATCTATGGTTGCTGCAGTCAGCAACTGGTTAGCATTGGATTGCTTGTTATTTCTTGTCTAGAGAGTAGCAAAGTGTGTCGTAACTAATTTTACGCCTTTGCATATTGGACTGCCCTAGATTTTTTAGACGATGTACGCAGCTATTAAGTTAGTTAATAACCATTTGCTTCTTTACAATTTCCAGTGCTACTATAGTTAGATGTATATTGTGTGTTCAAGCGTGAATAGTTTCAACACGTTTATACTTAATGAAACGAAACCCTTTGGATTACTTATTCAGTTGTAATGGAGGTACTTAGATTTTCTTCCGCTCATGTTCACTTGTAAGTATTAATGAATATTTTAAAACATGTTGTTACATACATTTATATTTTTGTTGATTTGCATTTGATGAGGCTCCAATTGTAACTGTTTTTGAGTTTATCGAATTAATTTAAAGTTATCCTACATACCTATGTGCGCGGTGTACTATTTGCTGTAACCAACTGAAACTGATTAATTACGCAAAAGAAAAAAGATTTATATTTGAGAAGCAATCACAGAAAAGTTATTTCGAAATACTTGGATGTACATACATTTTGGTTCAAAAAGAAAAAAAATCAATTGTTTAATTCATTAAAAATATGGTAATGCAAATGTTTTCCAGTATTGTAATATGCTTCACAAAAAATGTGCCAGTATTATTTATCTTTTTTTATTATAATTTATTCATTCATTTAAAAAATATTTATACCATTAGAAAATGACCCAGTTATCTATTAGTAAGCAATGTAGTTATGCAATTAATTCATGTGCTTATTCATTTTGTTAAATGTGGTTGACAATAAAAAATTCCTTGACATTAGTTTACCTCACCAATTTCTCTGTTGGTACTTTTCGGTACACTTTGTACGTCAGAGAATTTGACTTGAGGTGAACGAATTCCGGAACGCGAAGGGTAGGTAAGTTCTGTCAAATTTTATTCGAAAATAAAAGCTATCAAGTTTGATACAAGATATGTTTTTAAGTTCTGCATTAAAAATACAATAATTTGATAATTTTGTCTTGAAAATATTGAGAGAAAAACTGAAGTTTAAGATTATTTAACAAACAATCCCACTTTTGAGAAAGCACCCCCCTCCCCTCCCCTGACGATTTTGTGATTAGGAATGAAACTACTATATTATTTCAGAAATTTTCAAAAATTTATAAATTTGCATATGTTATGCTGCTAACCATGCTATTTGTCATTAGAAATTCAGAAAAAAAAAAAAAAAAATCCACGAATGATTCCAAAATTACTTGTTTCATTGCTCTTATATATGAAAGAATTGAAATTGATATGGTACGCAATACTATAGTAAAGAATTATATTTTAGAAAAAATCACGGAAAAAGGATTCCGAAATTCTCGGAAACGTTTTTAAAATTGTTTGGAGAATTCCGAAATACTCGGAAACGTTTTCGAAACTTTCATGAACCATAGCTGCACAGAATACTCAGAAACATTTCTGGAAATTACGGAAAGAGGATTCCGAAATACTCAGAAACGTTTCTGAAAATTACAGAAAGAGTATTCCAAAATACTCAGAAACATTGAAAGAGGATTCCGAAATACTCAGACACGTTTCTGGACATTACAGAAAGAGAATTCCGAAATACTCAGAAACGTTTTTGAAAATTTCATGAACCGCAGCTGCACGATATACTCAGAAACGTTTCCGGATTTTTTTTACAGTGTAGTATGGTTTCATAGATACTCTTTAAAAATACATACTATTTTTGAAAAAAATCTCACATCAACAAATATCTTTTCTGGGGGCTCTTTAACTATACAATCTCCCCCCACATCATGATTACTTGCTGTTAGCCAATATGTGTTTTTTTCCATACTGAGGTAATTCGTATTTAAGAAACTCGACCCCCCAAATGAAATGCTGAAATGCCGCCCCTGGTAGAGCTGGAGGTGGGAAACCTCTTAAGGAAGCCAAGAGGTCCAAGAAGCCAGAGGTGCTTCGGTCACTCGTCTGGTCATTGCTAATTCTGTATTAGCTACCATTATGTTTGGCACTCTTGGCTTCCTTAAGAGGTTTCTCACCTCCAGCTCAGCCACTTCCTAAGCCGGGCTGATGAGTGCTAATAAGCACGAAACTGCAGTCCTCGGCTGCAATTGACTGAGCTGGCGGTGTATTTCATGAAGACATAAATGTTTGTAATCAGGTAAAACTTAGAAAAATTAGTTCAATATTTAAATTAAGTCTTAACAATTCCCCAAAATCGGGGGAGTACATTAATTTGTTAAACTTCCCCCAAAGTAGTATGGAAAAAAAAGAAACTGAAATGTAGTACCTAGGAAAAGAAAATAAAGCACGAGAAAATAAAAAGCCACACATTTTGCTGGAGAACTGCATGACACGTGTTTCGGAGTTACAAGGAAACCCTTTTTCAGTTCAAAAGAAAATAAGCTTATGGATGAAAAGGCATTCGAAAGTGGGCCAGGGCGACCGAGAGACCATGTCAGCCTAGTCGGAAACTAGGGGATCCGCTTAGAATCCTGACTAAAGCCAGATCTAACACTAACTAAAGTGAAGTTCTAACAAGATTTATTAAACTCTTCAAATAACAAGTATACGAAATTTCCTCAAACTTAAACTATTGTCCCTACCATTTGAAAAAGGGAATTACAACCGTACAGTTCATAAATTATGAGAAAGTTTTTATCTTGAATAAAAGTAAGGCAAAATGATTTCTCGAATCCTTGCAGAATAATTTTTAATTTGGAGTTGTGATTAAATAAACAAATTTTCACAAAACGTCGCGAGGTCACATTTGACAAATAAATGTATTTAGGCAATTAATTCAATTTTTAGTTCTCCCCTTTTAAGGAAACAAGTAGGCTTCCGGAAAGGTACCATATAACACCCAGCGGTAAGAAAATTGAGAACAGTGAATATTTAAAAAATGCCATTTGTAGTGAACTTCCATAACCTTAGAATGGTTCGAATTAACTTGACGTTTTCGACAAAAAAAATCTCGTTGCTTGTCAGTATTGTATTTTATGCAATACTAGTGGTACCCGCACGGCTTTGCCCGTAATAGAAAAAATTAAAATATCTTTTGGTTCGCCTGTATATTTACAAATAATGTAAGGTGAATTTTCTCGCCAATTGGCTTGTACCCATGTTACGGTTCCACGTTATGATAATTTCGCATCTCGCCAATTGACATGTGCCCATGTTACGGCTCCACGTTATGATAATTTCGTAATTTACTCGTCCATCTCATGATAATTTTGTTCAAAAAATTGGAACAGAAAAAGAACCACATCGAATTTTCGAAAAAATCGCTTCGAGGCAACCCCATGCTACAAACTAACTTTGTGCCAAATTTCATGAAAATTGACCGAACGGTCTAGGCGCTAAGCGCGTCACAGAGATCCTGACAGACAGAGAGACTTTTAGCTTTATTATTAGTTAAGATAACAAACAGCCCGGTTCTCACATCCTGAGACTGCAGTTTCGTTCTTATTAGAACCTCTCGGTTAGGAATAGTGAATAACCCAGCAGATGTCATTTTATTGAAGCTGAGAGGGCCAACACACTTGCAGATAGAGTGACTTTAACTCACCAGGCAGGTTTGTTGGCACTCTCAGCTTCAATGAGATGTCATCTACCTCCAGCTCGGTTATTCACTATTCCTGACTGATGAGTTCTAATAAGAACGAAACTGCAGTCTCAGGATGTAATAACCGAACTTTGTGGTATACTGCATGTAGGCTTAAGGTGTGGTAGCCCTGGCTTAGGAGCGGTAACTTACTGCTAATGTACTGCACTTGTTTTTTAACCCTAGTTTTTTCTATCAATAAAGCCACGTAATTTGCTTTAATTTTTTACCGAAGAGTTATACTGAAAAGTCAATTTCAGCCGAAGACTGCAGTTTCGGGCTTATTAGCACTCATCAGCACAGCATAGGAGTGACTGAGCTGGAGGTAGAAAACCTCTTAAGGAAGCCAAGTGTGTCAAACAAAAAGGTAGCTAATACAGAATTAGCACTGATCAGACGAGTGACCGAAGCAATAGTTCGGTTCAACTCGAATATTGAAGGCAAGGCAGGTATATTCAGTAAGTTACCGCCCTATAGCATTGCCAAGGCAGAAATACATGAAATACACTGCCAGCTCACGTCAGTCAATTCCAGCCGAGGACTGCAGTTTCGTGCCAGGTTGGACTGAAGTTGGAATTGACTGAGCTGGCAGTGTATTTCATGTATTTCTGCCTTAGCCCTGGCTATAGGGCGGTAACTTACTGAATAAACAGTTATACTGTTAATAAATTTGTTTATTTGTGCTAGACAACGTTGGATATTTCCTGTTATTCCTTGGCACAAAAATATTTATTCATTGCTTAGTTAGACCGTTATTTTTCCTTTTGTAGGTGACCGTTCTTGTTTTTGCCCTGATGGAGCTTGCCGCTTCAGAGGGCACAGAGAAGGCCAAAGGAGCCAATGAACAGACTTACGACTACCGGGAATACCCAGTCACCCAGTACCAGCGATACCTGCCCAGAAGTTATGTCCCGGACACCAAGTACCAAACATATGCTGCAGATCCTGCTTACGCCTACCCAGCTTCATACGATGCCCACAGATTGCACCTCTCAGGCGGGATCTACAGACCTTACGGCTATGATGACGTTTATGCCTACAATACCGGCTACAAGCCTTACGTTTATGACAACACTTACAAGCATTATGATCGCAGCGTTTACCGTTATGCTAAGCATCCTTACATTCATTATGCTCCAGGGATTTACTAGGAAAGACATTATGTAAGTATACAACTTAATTTAAATCATTTGGTAACAATATCAGTTTTATCCTTTACAAGCAGAAACAATATCTGTTCGCCTGTGTTAAAAATCATTTTTATCAACTTTTCTGCTAAGTTAGATTTTTTGTTGATTTATAGTAACACATTTAATCTTATATAATTAAAAACTGAGCGAATGTACCTATGTATCTTTGTATGTCTAAGCTTCTTCTCCCGAACGACAGTGAACTGACCATCGAACAAGGTATCGATGGATTCGTCATCTTCCTGTTTTCATGTTTGGCTATTTAACATAATCCTCCGATAATAATTAGCGGAGATATGCGTTGAAAACTCTTAATTATGACACGTAGATTTCGACATAAAATCTCTATTTTTTGAAGGCTTTCCTCCATTGAAATTATTATTCAGTGCTTTATCTCAACTTTCCACAACAATGCTTTTATTAAAATGTATAGCGTGAAGAAAATCATTGAGATAAGAGATCTGTTGCCATTTGTTTTCCCAAATATGAACAGGTAAAATTTTTGTTTTTGTTTTGAGGCTTTTCTTGTAATCACACAGGAGATTTAAAATGTTTACTTTTTGAGGTTTTTTCCGCAATCTGCCGCAAAATTTCACTGACTTTTTTTTTTTTTTTTTGGTTCAAGCCTCAGTGTTGAACTCGCGTCACTTGACATAACTTTTATTTTCGAGGTGGACCGTGCAAAGCCGGGCGACACAGCTAGCATAATTTAAAACCTGTAATTAGCTTTCTTTTACCAAGTCAAGTTTTTCCTCTACATCTAATGTAAACGTGGCCAGAACGCGTCTTGCAGGAAGCCTTTTTGAATTGAAATAAAGTGTTTCTCTTCCAAAGTTTGTGACAAATTTTACTTCATTTTAATTCCACGGAAAGAAGTTAAATTTTCAGTATGAAATGTAACATTCTTCCATATTCAGCAGTAACACTGAAGGCAATTTTCTTTCGTCATACATTTTTTAAAGTGCCCTATATTTTGTGAATTGGTCGAATATTGTGAAGTATTTTGTGATTTGGTATATTTTACGAATGGTCTATGTTGCTCAACAACTTTACGTGATACACTAAAACTGAGATCACTTTTGAGCACAGCGGCTATAAGTTAGTCAAAAACAAGTCATGAATCTAAGGCAGCCAAATCGCTGTTTCCGAGTGTCATCAATGGGGTCGTTTCCAAAATTTTAAAAGTATTTTTTTTTTCTGAAAAAACATAATTAAAATCATAGGATCTAACCCTTTTTTAAATAATAGTTTTAAGTTTAATATTTTTTAAAAATTACTTCAATCGATGCGCTTTCATTGTTTCCTTTTTTTGCCGATGACATCACAAATGATGAAATGCCATTCTGTGTTGCCATTCGCAGAGCAAAATATTTGATTCGCATCTTTACTCACGTGTATTGGCAACGATATGGTTGATAGCAAGCATAGAGCGCAATTTTAATTCGCTTCTTGATTATCATAACGTGGAAAGGCGGTGCAAAGATGCGCCAAAGAGCATAATTTGTGACGTAATCAAGACCACACCTTGTTTACAAAATCGCACATTTTAAAAAATTAATTAAAAAATAACTGTTGGGAAAATGAAAGAATTTTCTGGGTCCATGTTATTATTATTTTTTTCTTTTTTGCTTATTCTATCAATTCCAGTGACTAAAAGTACTACTTTTGACTGAAGGAAACAACCCCATTCTTCTTCGCGAAAACAAGGTACATGCGTCTGCTTTTTTATATAATTGAGAAAAAGTGGAACAAGTTCAGTCTGATGCAGAAAAAAAAAAGTTCTTTCGAACAACATAGAACGTCAAGGGGTGTTGGAAATTTTCCATCCATTTAATAGGCACTTTATTTGAAATTTTAGCGTAAAAATTAATTTCAATAAAACTAATTCGCAATTTTCAACAAAACGCCCCGAGGAGCAAACCCTCGGAGCTCGAAGTAATTTTGAACCAAATTTCGAGGTTGTAAGTGCTATGGGGTTTCCTAGACGCAGGCCCGCCAAAAAACAGAGACAGAACGTTTTTTTTTTTTCTTTTTTCTTTTTTTTTTCTTTTCTTTTTTTTTTTTTTTTTTTTTTTTTGACGTTACTTGTTTTACTATGTAGAGATAATTCTGAAGAGGTTCAAAATCATCTTTAGGGGCAGGGTAACTTTAATTCAAGTTAATAATTTATTTGCAATATTCGTAAGTGCTGTTTTTTCCATTGTTGGTTAACTAAAGATTGCTTTAGAATATTTCGTCAATTTTATATCAATAAATGCATTAATACCGTTAAAGTATGAGTTAATAAAAAATAATGAAAGTTTGTCTTAAAGTTATCTGAATGACGGTATTGCGAAAAGGAGTTGAGTTTCCATACGATAAGCTGCAATTACTTGTAGTCACGTAACACGTGACCTTATCACTCCAAAATATGTTTTGCCACCGATGTTGTTCAACTTTATTTTTCTTCTCATAAACAAATATCGTTTTTGAGAAAAGTTTAACGAATGAACAAAAACTGCTAACTTGATATACTTACATGCTAACATATTTCCAAGTAAAAAGTTTTTTTTTTTAGAGGTAGAGAACTTTAGGTTCAAATAAAACACTGCTAAATGTTGTTAATTGCCATGAATGCTGCTTTATTCGAAAGATGATTCTTTGCCATTTTTATTTAAATATGATTTCTGGCATATGGTCACCTCGGCCGGCTCGGAGAAAGTCTAATCGGAAAGTCCAATTTTCTCACATTTTGCAGCAATAGAGGCCGGATGTCAGTAATAAGGTGGCGAATGTTCTCTTCCAAGACGTCAATCGTCTGTGGCTTATCGGTGTAGACCAGAGACCTTACTCCACATAGCCTCACAAAAAGTATTCCAGCGGTGTTAAATCGCATGATCTTGCAGGCCAATTCACGGGTTCATTACGCGAAATTATTCATTCACCGAACGTTTCTTTCAATAACGCTCTGTGTGGCATGTTGCACCGCCTTGTTGTCTATTCATGATGAAATGGCAAACCGAATTGAACACAAAACAAGTGACAGCTATCGAAATGGCACACATATCAGTGTTGCCAACTTAAATTTCTATACCTCTAAAAAAACACCCTTTAGTACGAGTTACATTTAAACATTTCATGTTTCATAGACGTTTTAAAACGGTTGCCACGACGTTGGTAACCAATTTAAAACGTTAATGAAACGTTTATGAAAGTGTGCTACCTGGGCTTTCATTTTTTTTTTTTTTTTGCTTGTCTTTTTCTCCCCATTTGTGCACAGAAAATAAATACGGTACAATGAATAAGGAGGTAACTATAGTATGTAGTTATGGTTAAAAAAATAAAACAATTTTGTCGGAAATAAGGGACTCAATTACTCACGAACTAATTTAAGTAGTGACTTGAAAATGCATAATCTATCATAGTTCTGTGCTTAATGAGCGTATGAAATATTCAGGAAGTGATCGCGGCATTCTTTAGAGAGTTATTAAGTATTCCATTTTCACTAGTAAACTGGGAAGTAAGAAAACACTAAGTTAAATATGTTCTATGAAAATCAATGAGACTGCTTATAATAAAATGTTTAAGCGAAATACTAAATAGAAATATTTTTATTTTTAAAAACTGATAAACTTTCCGCGGCAACACTTAACCGTTATTTTGCTTCTCTCAAGATAGCAGCATAGGTATGTATATCGATTTCCGAATTACAACAACAAGAATCCAAAAATCTGTTTTTCTAAGTGTAATTAAGTAAAACAACCAAAATTTGAAGTGTTTGCTTATTTTTTGCCGACATTGGCGAAAACAACCTTTCAAATAATGCTTTACATATGAGCTCTGATGAAGAATAAAGGGGAGTCAGTACCTCCTATACCGTCGATGTTGATTTTCACAGATTCATGTACCTTTTTCGGAAAATCTATTAAGGATACAATTATGACATTTTTTCTGTACCTTAAGTTTTTCTGTACTCTTTTCTTCATACTGAAGTATTCTTCATACTGAAGTAAAATTTTACAGAAAGAAAGCTTTTTTTTTAAATTCTTATGTGTAAGTCACTGTATTTTTTTCAAAAAATGCCATTTTGCAGCGCGAAATCAGCTCTGTAAAAAATATTTTTCGAATATGAGAAAAAAAATTACTTCAGTATATGCAATTAGATATATTGAATAGCTGGTAAAAATTTCTAAGCCTAACACAATTTAGTTTGAGGAAAAGGAACATTTAGTTTCAAAAATACCATTTCGAAATATTGCTATTGTAAAATCATACCTCATCAAAATAGGTTTACATTTTTTAAAGCTTATTTTAACTTACTTCTAATGTGAGCACGATCAAGAAGTTTTTATCATTAAAAAGGTATTGAAATAGAGTTTCAAAATGTGTAAAAATCAAAAAATCGAAATTTTGAAAGTATTTAGGGTACTGACTCTACTTAAGGAAATCTCATTTTAACACCCCTCCCCGTCCCTAGAAAAAAATTTTGAGTTCAAATTTAGAAAGTAAGTTATATGGGTTAATTTTAAGGATTAATATTATTAGTAAAGGAAACATTAATAACTTTAAAATGCTGTACGAAAGACACTGAATAATTCGTGTATATTATGATATGTGTTTAATTTTGGACCCTGACGCTCTTTTTTTAGGCTTGAATTGTGTTGTTGATTTAAAGACGAGAATACATGATGCACATAAATTTTTAACTGATTGCTGTTTCTTTATTTTTTAGGTAGAGACATAAGATTCATCGAAAATAGGGAAAAAAATATTTCTTCTAAAAGAGCAACATCCGAGGACTTTGTTCTTTGTGAAATAAGTTGTCTTAATTTTGTTAAAACATTAATGAACTTCTTGCTGTGCCATACTCATTAATAAAATGCATTCGTATTTTTAAAGTTTTCTTTAGTTCATATGTTCGCACTCACTCAAACTGGAAACATACACACCAGAATTTAAGAGGGTCCGGGACACATTTTGAAAAAAAATTTATTAAATACTTGAGTTTTGAAATTTTTTGCACTGATTCACGATATATTTAATAAGCAAAATCATAACATAAATACTAAAAAAAATTATTTAAATTTATTTATTTTTTTTTAAATGGGGTTGCTTTAAATTGCTATAACTCAAAATATTCTTGGTCAATTTTCAATTTTTTTTTCAAAAAATTATGCACAAATATCTAAGCTTTAATTTTTATTCGGCGATTTTAAAAATATTGATTCAATAAAAAATAGAAAATATTTGAAGAGAAATTTCGAAAAATTCGAAGATACTTTTTTTTTTTTAAAATCATATTTTCTGCAGTAAACTTTTTTTTTTTCAAATTCGCCGAATAAAAATTAAAGTAAACTGTTTGAAAAAGATATGCTCTAAATTCCATTACTCTATCTCTATCGGTTCCTGACTTATGAGAGTTCGAATGCAAGAAATCGGGAAAAATTGCATCATGGAGAAAAACGCGTTTAAAGGTTTAAAGTTAAATACACATTAGTTAGGTGCATGCAACAAAAATAATAATAATATAAAAATAACGAAAATAAAATATCCTTCGTTCTATTTAAGATAGAAACAAGGTTCGAACGTCCTTTTAAGCAGATGAAAACGGAGTAATTTTTCAAATGATAAAAAAAAGAATTGCAAAATTTAACGATTTTTGTGTCCCGGACCCCCTTAAGCAAAAAAAAAAAAAAAAAAAGAGACAAACAAAATCCCTTTCCCCTCGGAAAATTTTGAAATGACGGGCCTGAGTTGTGATGCAATCTCAGCTAGAACAAATAAAGGTCATTCTCCAGAACACGTAAATTTTGGACGCAAATATTTTTCAATTTCGAAACCTTTTGTTTTCTTTTTTTTTTAATTCTTACATGAAACTGTTACCTACTAGAAGTAACCATAAACAATGACCCAGCTAAGTTCTAATTATTTTAATCATAAATATTAAAAAATTAAAAATTCCTTTTTCAAGGAAATTTAAAAAAAGAAAAAAACTTTTAATATTTAAAAATCGAGGCGAATTTAATATCATAGTAGTTTTGTTAATTGGTGCAAGCAATCAGCAGTTTTAATGATTAGTGGGAATATAATATTAAGCTCTCTTAATTAAAGTACGGCATAGTTAATAGCTTCACATGTATGTTAAAAAATAATATTTAGTAAATTTGAGGATATACTGGCAATTTATAATTTTGGTAGAATGTCTATTATTGATGTATTTCCCCTCCATCAGTTATTTTTACCCTAGACCTAATACATACATTTTTCATGGAATTTTTTTTCTTCGTTGCTACAATCTGCATATGTTAAGCATATGAAAACATGTTCACTTCTTTTTTTACATTAATTTACATCCCTGAAATTCAAGTTCACGGAGGTGAGAAGTCAGAGTTACCACACTAAGTTTTTAAAGCAAAATCTATCTTCTTGTTTTTCTACAAAAATCTCACAACTTCAACTATGGCTAAAAATAAACAAGGAGGCTCTCTTATATCACTGAAAATAAAATTTGATGTCATAACTGCCACGTGTTAATGAGGAATGGCATTTTGGGTTTAGGTAACAAAGGTGAGAATTTATTGTGTGACATGACTCTTTGTCTTACTAAAACGAACTAAAACACAATATTAAAAAATAAAATATACTTAAACAATTAGTATTTGAGACACTTGTGAAAGGAATACTAAATAAATAAGTTCATGCTTTAAATTAAACAAGTTATTAAGCAACATATACAGCCACAAAAGGTGTGTGACATGCCACGGAGGTAAGAATTCAAATGTTGTGAACCAAAAATATACTGAAATAAATATTATTAAATTTTTGGCAGGTTTAAATAGATATATTTATGATGAAAGGTCTGTCACGGAGGTAAGATGCACGGAGGTGAAGAATTTTCCATTAATATAGGCCTAATAGATACATTTTTCAGGGAAATTCTTTTTTTCCTTGTTGCTACAATCTGCATATGTTAAGAATATGAAAACATGTTCACTTCTTTTTTTACATTAATTTACATCCCTGAAATTCAAGTTCACGGAGGTGAGAAGTCAGAGTTACCACACTAAGTTTTTAAAGCAAAATCTATCTTCTTGTTTTTTGACAAAAATCTCACAATTTAAACTGTGGCTGAAAATAAACAAGGGAGCTCCATTGTATCATATAAAATAAAATTTGATGTCATTACTGCCACGTGTTAAAGAGGAATGGCATTTTGTGTTAAGGTAACGGAGGTGAGAATTAATTGTGTGACATGAATCCTTGTCCTTCTAAAACGAACTAAAACATAATAATAACGAGCTGATGTGTGCATCACATGACTTCCTTTTTCTCCAATTTAATGTCATTTTCCCATTATTGGCAATTTTAGTGTGATTCAATTGTTTACTCTCTAAATATCAACAACAGTGGCTAAATTAAAACCAAAATTAGAAATTAAAAAAAAAAATGCCAAATTTGTCGCCAAGTTGGAGACAAAATTTGGCGACCAAAAGACTGGCGATATATCGCCTAGTGTCCGACAAATTATAAAACCACTTGAGTTTAAATCGAAATTAACAATGATTTCCCCCAAAACCCAAAAAGGGGCAAAAGACCCCCTTAAGAACATCCGAATGCAACCAAAAGGGAAGGTGCACAACTAGGTCCTACTAGGAGTCTTCGTACCAAATTTCAACACTCTAGGACATACCGTTTTTGAGTTATGCGAGATACATACACACATACATACGTCACGAGAAAATTCGTTGTAATTAACTCGGGGGTTGTCAAAATGGATGTTTCGGGTCTTTGTAGGTTCCTAGGCATATATCCACGTGTGGTCAGTTCGAAAAAAAAGGTCAACATTCATGCGTTATGCTTGAAAATCGTGGAAATTGATGAGAAAAATGGAAATTAAGGCCGATTTTTGAGTGAAAATTTTTTCGCGAATACAATACTTCCTTTTTTGTAAAAGGGAGTAAAAATTAAATATACTAAACCAATTAGCATTTGAGACACTTGTGAAGGTAATAATATATAAATAAGTATATACTTTTAATTAAACAACTTATTAAGCAACATAAACAGCCACACAAGGTGCGTGACATGCCACGGAGGTGAGAATTTACATGCTGTGGACCAAAAATATACTAAAATAAAAATTATTATTAAAACATTGTTGTCAGCTTTAAATAGATATGTTTATGATGAAATTAAAAACCATTGTTAAATGAATTGTTCCTTATAGTTTTTACTGTAAAAGACGTGTGACAGAAAAGTTACACTTTTTGAAGAATGACCCATACAATTTATCCAGTTAACCCCCAGTCCAAACGCAAGTTTTACATGATGAACACTCCAATGGTGACCTCAAAAAACTGACGTCATTGCTAACCTTGTATCTGCCAGATTTATGATAAAAATTCCATAAAAATATCAACATTATACATTAGGATTTTGGAAAAATCGTTTTAACCTAAAGTGAAACTCCTTCTGCATTTTTATTAGCAAAAACTTTCAAATGACAAGTAAAATCTTGTAAAACAAATTAAGTTGTAGATGTCCAGTCACGCTTGTAGAGTACGAAGTCAGCGTGTATCTCAGGGATACAAGGTCAGCGTTGAAATGGTAAAAGCTGATAAAATAATATGTAGGGAAATGTGGGGTAAAGTGAATGAGATGACTGCGCTTTTTCAAAATGAACAAACTAGAAATTTTTTTGAAAATTACAGTACATAAAGATAGAATATAGGAGTTTAAAAATATAACTTGCACTGAAATGATATTTTTTATTTTTGACAGTAAATAGGTGCCTTCAAAAAAAAAAAAAAAAAAAAACGAGCTGATGTGTGCATCACATGACTTCCTTTTACTCCAATTTAATGTCATTTCCCCATTACTGGTATTTTTAATGTGATTCATTGTTTACTCTCTAAATATCACCAACAGTGGCCGAATTAAAATCAAATTTAAAATTAAAAAAAAAGTCAAATTTTTCGCCAAGTTAGCGACAAAACTTGGCGACCTAAAGACCGGCGATACATCGCCACGTGTCCAACAAATTATAAACCCACTTGAGAACACCACACCGAAATTAACAATGATTTACCTCCCAAAAAGGGGCAAAAGACCCCCTTAGAAACATCCGAATGCAACCAAAATTGAAGGTGCACAACTAGGTCCCACTAGAAATCTACGTACCAAATTTCAACTTTTTAGGACATACCGTTTTTGAGTTATGCGAGACACATACACACATACGCACATACATACGTACGTACATACAGACGTCACGAGAAAATTCGTTGTAATTAACTCGGAGGTCGTCAAAATGGATATTTTGGGTATCTGTAGGTTCCTAGGCATACATCCACGTGTGGTCGGGTCGAAAAAAAAAACTCAACATTCATTCGGGGGTGAAAAAAATGGAAATTAACCCTTAATAACCTAGAGTTTCAATTTTGATACCAATCTTTTTTGATACCAATCTTTTAAACCGAATGTTCACATTACTATTCGTTTTTTTTAATAGGTTGGCTGTACGTATTTTACTGTTGTATAATATTCTGTCCAACGAAATTTAAAAAAAAATCAAATGTCATTATTGTTTTATTTTATCTATGACATATTAGTCGCGCGGCAAAGTGAACAAGGAAACACATTTTACTAAAAGTTTTGTTGAATGCAAAATATTGTGTATTGTAAATATTGTAAAATAAATATTGTGATTTTTTTAGCTATTTTTCCCTTCATCTAGACCCTCAAGCAAACACAGTAATATTAAAAATAAATCACTTTCGTAAATCAGGCTACTAAGGGTTAAGGCCGATTTTTGAGTGAAAATTTTTTTGCGAATACAATACTTCCTTTTTTGTTAAAAGAAGTAAAAAATTGGAACATTTTCACTTTTTTTTTTCAGGGGGCAAAGTGAAAAATAAAATATTTTCAAATGAAGCTTTTTCTATTCGATGATAAAAAGTATTTTTGGTCAAATGAAAGAGTAAATAATTCTGAATGAATAAACGAAAAGTTAATGAAACAATAAACGAAATATTTAAAAAATAATTAATGCTTCAAGAGAAATAAATGACGGAATAAAATAGTGAATGAATAAGAAAATAAGTGAAATATTAAATAAATAATTGAATTATTAAATGAAGGAATGTAAATGAATTAGGTAGTAAATGAATACGTAAGTAGTTTAGTAAATAATTGAATGAGTAAACGAAATAAACTATTTCACTTTGCCGCAGCCACTTTACCTCGCACTAAATGTGCAGACTATTCAAAATACAAATTTTAACTAAACAAGTACTGCATTGAACATTAGGAAGGTATCAATTGATATATAAAATGTTTATGACAAGAAGTTTATCATTTTATAATAAGTAACAAAAATACTTTTTGACTTACACAAAATATTACAATATAAGTATAATTTTTTTGAAAATTGCCTGTAATATCATTAACTTTAATCTTCGAAGGTATTTTTTTCTTGACTTGAATAGACCGCACGTGCTAATGTATAGTTAAAATGTTACCAGACGCTTGGCTCTAAAACTAAAGTAAATATTTAATCATTTTACTTTGCCCCACTCCTACTAGTATTCGAGTCTTCTAATTTTTTTTTTTTAATTAAAGCAAACACTTTTTAAAACTTATTTCTCTGCATTATACCCGTAAACTTTGTGTTTCAATAATCTGTATTATAAGCACAGCAAACGGGGTCGTTTCCAAAATTTTAAAAGTATTTTTTTCTGAAAGAGCATACTTAAAAACATAGGACCTGACCATTTTTTAAATAATATGTTTAAGTTTAATATTTTTAAAAAAATTACTTAAATCGACGTGCTTTCAATGTTTATGCTTCTGTCCGATGACATCACAAATGATGAAATGCCATTCTGTGTTGCCATTCACAGAGCAAAATATTTAATTCGCATCTTTACTCACGTGCATTGGCAACGATATGGTTGATAAATTCGCTTCTTGATTATCATAACGTGGAATCGTGGAAGAAAGATGCGGCAAAGTGCATCATTTGTAATGTCATCAAGACCACGCCTTGTTTCAAAAATCGGACATTTTTAAAAAATTATTAAAAAACAACTGTTGAGAAAATGAAAGTATTTTCCGGGTCAATGTTATTTTTTTGCTTATTCTATCAATTTCAGTGACAAAAAGTGCTACTTTTGACTGAAGGAAACAATCCCATTATTTTACACTGAAAATTGTCTACCGTCTTGAATTTTTACGCTGTTTCAAAGCACACGATTTTCGAGAATAACGCATTTTGATAGAAAATAAATGACATAAATTTTTTGATAAAAATATATTTCCATATAAATCAGTTGTTTGACAAAATGAAGAGCTGGTATTATGGTGACGTTAACGTTACAATGGGTGACATTGTGGTCATGGCGTTATAGAGCGTTATGGTAATTTAACGTTACAATGTAACTTTTTTTTTTTAATTTTTGCTCATTAACTTATTTTCTTTAAATTTCCTTTTATTTTACTATTTATTTTCAGATTTGAAACGGAATCCTGTATTTTGTAGTGTCTTCTACAACACGATTTCAAAAATAACGGAACCTATAAGTCATAATTTTGGGGAATTTTTTTTATTCTATTATTGCCAGTACTGATTTAATAAAAGAGGACCCCTTCAGTCGGAATTATGAAATATTGGACCAAAAATGTTGATATTTGGTACACAGTGTACTATGGTAAAGGGTATCTTATAAACAAATTTTCAGGTTTGTAGGAGAAAAATTAAAAGAGATATGGCACGGCCAATTTTCCGGACTTATATTTTTGAAATTAATATTTCATATAAAAAAAGACAAAATATGAAACAAACTTCATTGTAAAATGTTGTTGAAACAATAATAAAACATAATATAAGCGTTTGAAATGATTAATTAAAAATTATATAGTTTTTAAAAAATCAGGAAAAAAACCTAGCTTTTTTAACGAGAATCCATGGTTGGAAAAATGAGCTACTCTCTATCTCCTAATCCTTATATGTCAGTGTTGTCAATCCCAAAACGAAAAAATATTTCACAGATCATAATAAGCAGAAGGTAAAGAGTCAACTAAAAAAAAAATCAAGTAATTCAATCAATTATTAAATGATTAGCAGCTGTTTAAAGTGTATGTCCGGTATACCGGACACCAGGTCTGAAGGGGTTAAGCTTATATTTAGAGGCTTGAGTTGATTCCATGTAGCTTTTCATTATACATTCGCATAAGAAGGCAGTGTTAATTAAGATTTACCTTTTGCTTGACCTGTGGAACGTGGAAAAACTCCTAAATTAGGAACTAGATGGTATGAATAAAAATGTGTCTCAACTTCTTGTGGGAAGAAACAAGCAACTGGCAGAAACAAAAAATATTTAGAACATGTAAAAAGAAATGGTCCGGAGATTTCAGACGATATTCTCGGAAAATGAAGCTCAATTGTTGCTCAACTTTGAAACGTTGTAATGACTTGGAACATCGTTTGAAATAATTATGCTTATTAGTTTGTTTTATTCTTATTTAGGGATTCAAGAGAGAGAGAGAAATGCTTGTCTCAACATTATTCAAAAATTTAAAAATGTTTTGTTTAAAAACAATTTAGTAATCGAGTTTCATTCAGTAAAGTGCCCGTACTTGGGGAAGTTTTGAACTTTTACCTTTAGTTGCATATTAATCATACACTGTTTAAAAAAATCCTGAAATTTTGCGCTAAACTTTACTGGCATCCATGTTGTCAACGGTTACTATTCTAAGCAGTTGATTGGTTGATTGGAGCACGTGATCATTAATCGTCACGTGATTAACTAACCGGTCGCTCTCGGTCGTGCTCGTCGAACGCAACCATTGTGTGTGAGGGGAAATACGGTTCTGTTTCTCACTTTAAGTCACATGGCATATCAATCGGCACTGCAATCTTTTTTTTGGAGGGCGGGGGGGGGGGGGGGGGGTAAAATTTACTGTAATTTTTTTCTATACTGTTAATACTCTATTTTACAATAATATTTGCCATAAAAGTTTCTGAATTTTTAACAGTGTATATTTTCAATTTGAACTAAGAATTATATTTTAGGGAAGAGCTTTAGCATTTCCCCTCTGGAGAAGGTTTAGTTGTGTATATATGTCGCATCAAAAAAAAAAAAATGAAATGATAATAATAATAATAGTATTTATTGTCCCTCAAATTAGTGATCCTCCTCCCTAACTTGGGACGCTTAATATTTTGATATTTCTTTTACGCACGCAGCAATATATAATAACTTAGCACACCCTTTACCATTTTTAAAAAGTTTATTACTTTATAACTAAACTAGTGGCACCCGCACGGTTTTGCCCGCAGTAGAAAATTAAAAGGTCTTTTGGTTCGCCTGTATATTTACAATTAATGTATGATGAATTTCTCGCCAGTTGGCTTGCCCATGTTACGGTTCCATGTTATGATAACTTGGTAATTAACTCGTCCATTTTAGGATAATTTTGCTCGTGAAAATGTTTCTAAAATTAGAATAGAAAAAGAACAAAAACGAATTTTCGAAAAATCGCTTCAAAGTGCACACCCCCATGCTACAAACTAATTCTGTGCCAAATTTCCTTAAAATCGGCAGAACGGTCTAGGCGCTATACGCGTCACAGAGATCCTGACAGACAGACAGAGAGACTTTCAGCTTTGTTATTAGTAAAGAAGATAAAGAAAAAATAGTATTAAATAGAAATAATAGTTTTGTATACACTTTCAGATTTCGGATTGCATACTTGCCTCCAGAAAATATTGATTGTCTCCCCAGCCTTTTTATTCTTTTGAAAGTAATATTTCTTCGTTCTCCTCTACATTTAGGAGCATAAAAGTATTTGGTAAGCCTAGGGAATACAATACCGGTAAGCGCCATCCTTCAGGGCCCGAATGATTGCAAGATCTTCTCGGTTTGGTATGCCTACCGAATACCGTGTTTTGAGCCATTTTTTACTTTCGCAATTCCGGTATTTACTGAAGTAAAATACCGGTACTTTCGGTTTTACCCTGAAAATAAATAAATGTAGTTTTTAAGAAAAGAGTTTTCATTTTAACTCATAGATATTTATTGTTATTTTAAAGGAGAATTTCTTTTTCGATGAGACAGTACCAAAATCAAAATGCTGAAGTAAATATTTGCCTCCACAAAAGAACGCGATAATACAATATCAATAAAAAAGAGAACTCGGATCGAATGCGAAATGATAAAATCATTAGTAGATGACGTGATGACTCGCATTCATTTCTTCCACTTCCTTGATCATTCACTTGCCCTTTTGTGAGAATAATGATTTTAAAAAATAAAGAATGTATTTGTGCTATGGAAAATGTATTCCAACAATTAATTGCAGCAATGCTTTATATAATCTATATGCTCATATAGATAAAATAGCCAATGATCGCGTAACGCTCCTGACGTCATCAACAATGAAACTCGAGCCACAGCATGATAATTTGATAATATGTTATGGTAATGTTCGACGTGCAGGGAAAGTCTTTATTGTGACCAGGCTGAACTCGATCCGGTAACTTAACTGTTTTGCTGGTAAGACTCTTATTTTAGTGGAATGAAAAAACGAAAAAAAGGTCAACAGTGAACGCTACCTACTGGAGTTTAGGGTTAATCCGTTGGAGTTAGGGTTGCCATTTCAACTATTAAAATAACATTAAAAATGCAATGGCTTCGTTTAAATGTAGAAGCAATTATCGCCCTGACTGGCGATTTTCTAGTGATATATATATATTTTTAAATATTTGTCTTAAACGAGAAAAGCCTTTTCTTATTAGTATAAAACGAGCTGATGTGTGCATCACATGTCTTCCTTTCACACCAATTCAAAGTTATTTCCCCATTATTGGCAGTTTTAATGTGATTTAATAGTTAACTCTCTAAATATCACCAACGATGGCCAAATTGAAACCAGATTTTAAAAAAAATTTAAAAAAAATCGCCAAATTTGTCGCCAAGTTGGCGAGAAAAGTTGGCGACCAAAAACTTGCCGATATGTTGCGATGTGTTTGCATAAATTATAACACCACTTGAGTTTGCATTGAAATTAGCATTGATTTCAACCCCAAAAAAGTGAAAAAGACCCCTTTTGGAACATTCGAATACAACCAAAAAGGGACGTGCACAACTAGACCCCACTAGGAGTCTACGTACCAAATGTCAACTTTCTAGGACATACCGTTCTTGAGTTATGTGACATACATACGCATACACGCACATACATACGTACATACGGACGTCACGAGAAAAGTCGTTGTAATTAACTCGGGAAACGTCAAAATGGATGTTTCGGGCGTCTATACGTTCTTCGGCATGTATCCACGTGTGGTCGGGTCGAAGAAAAATCTCAACATTGATTCGGGGGTGAGCAAAATGGAAATTAAGGCCGAATTTTGAGTGAAATTTTTTTCACGAATACAATACTTCCTATTTTGTAAAAGGAAGTAAAAAGATAGTTTGTTGTCCCCGGTAGTGGTGCTCGGTCCTTTCTCGCTATGTACACTTAAGACAATATTCACTAATTAAATGGTTCCTTGAAAAATTAGGGGGAGGCATTGCCTTTAATGGGAAGGCATAGACTCTTGGGAAATATTGTCAAATATTTGTATAAATAAAAATAATTTTGAAAAGAAAATTAATAAAAGAATTAAACAATATCAAATTCAGTTAAGTTCATCGCAAGCTTGAAATCAAAGGTTTAATAAAAAGCAAGCACAAACCTATCCGGATCAAAAGGAAATCTTGAATATGTTGCAAATATCGAAAGAAAACTCTAACGAAGAAAAATTACAACTATCCGGGGGGAAAAATTTAAAAGCTACACACAGTGCATAAGAAACCCACGCAAGCAAAATGATGCATACAAAACCAGCACGGAAGAAATTGAAATGTTTGACGATGAAAGACTTAAAATCTTAGTAAGTAATTAGAGGATGGGTATCGCGCATTATTTACAGTATACCGACCAGAGTGACTTCAGAAAAAATACTTTCAATCGCAAGAAATTTGTGCATTAAAATGAGGTCCAGCTTTTCTGACAATTCAACAACATTGTGTTTCTTACCATTTATTGATTTGACCATTGTCACACATTTGTTTCTCCATTTTATATTTGTTCGAAATCAATTTTCATAATTTATTCATTTTTGGCTGAAAATTGGGAAATTTTGCAGCAAAACAATATGTTTAGGATCCCTTTTTTAAAAAACTTTTTAATGCCGGTATTACTACCGGTATTCTGGTATCACGTTTTTAAAAATACCGAAAATTGGTATTGCATTTTTGACCCGGTATTGCACTAAAGCCACAAGCAACGATAAAATTAAAAATTTTAAAAACCCCGACTGAGTCGCAGCTGTAGAATCAAGAGGGAAAATTAAAAATACTTTTAAAAGCCTCATATTATTAAAAATCAATGTCAAGAATATTCTTTGCTAAAGAAACTGGCAACAAGATAAAAATTTTAAATCATTGCGTTTAATTTCCTTGTCGGCCAACAATGAACTCTTATCAATCGCGTGAATAAAGGCTTAGCCGTTATTAAAACCTGCTTTGAAAAAACGTTATAGTTCGAATTCTATGAAACATGGAAGTTCTTAACACATTCTATCAGACGCGGGAAAAAATCTCTTTATTTTGGTATCAAATTTTAAAAATGTTAACTGTTTTCACTGCAAAAATCGCGGAAAACCTTTTAGAGGTTTTTAATTAATATCTTCGTTAATTAATGTCATCCAAAGATGCAACCTAGCTAAGAACACTCTTGAACTTTTTTTTTTCAAAATCGGTCCAGCCGTGTAGGCACTAGAGTGCCACAGAAAACAGCACAGATATACAGATACACAGGTGCGTCAAACTTATAACCCTCTTCCTTTGTGTGTCGGGGGTTAAAAATAGCTCTTAACGCAGTTAGTTCTTAACTTTCTATTTCCTCATTTAACATAATTTCACATTCATTTTCAGTTTTTCACTATACGTTTAATTTATAGCAAATAAATGGGTCTCATCTACACTTTGAGACTATAACTAACATTTGAAGAAATTTCTTTTGTGCTGAGAAATAATAGGAAATACCCAACGTTGTTCCGCACTACTAAACAGATACTCGTATTTCAGGGTATTCAGGAACCCTTTTTACTTCCTTTTACAAAAAAGGAAGTATTGTATTCGCGAAAAAATTTTCACTCAAAAATCGCCCTTAATTTCCATTTTGCTCACCCCCAAATGAATGTTGAGTTTTTTTTTCGATTCGACCACATGCGGAAAAGTGCCTAAGAATGTATAGACACGCGAAATATCCATTTTGACCATCACCGAGGTAATTACAACGACTTTTCTCGTGACGTCTGTATGTATGTGCGTATGTGTGTATGTGCGTATGTGCGTATGTATCTCGCATAACTCAAAAATGGTATGTCCTAGAAAGTTGAAATTTGGTACATAGACTCGTAGTGGGGTCTAGTTGTGCACCTCCCCTTTTGGTTGCTTTCGGATGTTCCTAAGGGGGTCTTTTGCACCTTTTTGGAGGGAAATCATTGCTAATTTCGATGTAAACTCAAGTGGTGTTACAATTTGGCGGACACTTGGCGATATATCGCCAGTCTTTTGGTCGCCAATTTTTGTCGCCAACTTGGCGGAAAATTTGGCGATTTTTTTTATCTGGTTTTAATTTGGCCATCGTTTTTAATATTTAGAGATTAAACTATTGAATCACATTAAAATTACCAATAATGGGAAAATGACATTAAAATGGAGTAAAAGGAAGTCATGTGAGGCACACATCAGCTCGTTTCAATTCTTTCTTTGTTCATCGGCGGATTCCGATTTTTTACCAATGACACATTTCTTGTCCAGTAGCGGTATGACCCATTTATTGTCATCAGAATATTCATCATTTGAAAAAAGAATATTAACTATATTTTTTCTCAAAACAACTATACAATTTATTTACTCAATATTCCTCGTAGAACTTTTTTCTGTCATTGTAAATGAAAATTAATAAGGCAAAAATACATAGCTGAGGAGAAGTGTTACAAATATTTGCGCTAATGCTGTTCAATTAAAGTAGTTTGCCAAAGTTACTTCCATTCTTAACTAGTATGTTGTGGCCATCACGAAACTTTCTTCTATATTTTTCCTTTTTCTGATCCCTCCCCATGCTTGACGAGGAAGCAATATTCCTAACAGAAACAAAATTACACGTGCAAAAACTTGACGGCCATCCCAATGTCTGAATTATTGTAAAAACAAAACAAAGAGCGAAAATTGAAAGTTACTTTAAAAGCCTTACTTGAATTAATTACAAATATTTTATTTATTAACAAACATAAGATGGCAACAGTTAAAAATTTTAAATCATTGAGATAATATTTCCGATCATTTCCATACAATTAAAATCACGAGAAATACGCAGACGACAATCTATTACGATTTATCTTTCTTATTGTTGCATTAATAAAAATATTTTTATTCGCAAAAAAAAAAAAATCAACACCTCTTGGAGCGATTGGAGTCGAAATTGAACCAAAGCCTGTTTACGTATGGATTCACATATATTCCAAATTTCAACCAGAACGCAGCATTACTTCTTGAGATAGGGCACTCACAATGGAAAAAAAGAACGGGCGATTGCGCTACCCCCTTTTTAGCTGTTGACACAAAAATAAAATCAGCTCTTATACCCACTAAGGGCTACTTGTCAAAAAATTTTTGTTTGATTCCGTTCGTTATTTCTTGAGATACAGCAGTCACAATTGACGACAAAAAACGTTCTATAGCTCAACCCCCCTTTGAGTTATTGACACCAAAATTGAATCAGCACCTGCTCCTGTTAATGGCAACATATGGACCGAATTTTGTTTGATTCCGCCCGTTACTTCCTGAGGAATAGCAAGCACGCGTAACTCAAAAAACGTCCTATTGCTCCACCCCCCTTGGAGGATTTCGCGCCAAAAACCAATGGGCACAAGTTCACATACGGGCACATATGTGTACCAAATTTCGTTCGATTTCATGCGGTAGTTTTTGCTGTAGAGCGGCCACAAAAAACTGGTCACACACAGACGTGACACACATACACACACACACACACACACACACACACACACACATACATACATACACACACACACACAGACAGACAGACATTTTCCAAAAATAGTCGAAATGAACTCAGCACACCTCAAAACGTTCGAATCCGTCAAAATTCGAAATTCGAAAATTTGCACGAATCCAATACTTTCTTCTATATATTAGATATAGAAGAAAGTAAAAATCTCATACTTAGCCAAAATTTTCAAAATGACTGGTGTTTTTTTTTTTTTTTTTTTTTTGGAGCGATGGCGATTGCTATTTGTCCTCACATGACCGTTTTTGATGATACTTTGATTTTTCTTATACTTGACGACAAGAATACATTTAGCTCGTTGTTTCTAATATTCATTTATACAGACTTATTTTCGTCGTTATGGTGACAAATTGTCTGAGGTTTAATTTCATTGAAGGCAAAATTTTGCCTTAAAAACGGGCTTTTTTGTATAAAATTACGTATTTTCAGGAAAAACACCGACATAGATGAACTAAAATAGCGAAACTTCATCTGGATACGAAATTTCAAGATTACTAATCCGCATCATTTAAGATTGGTAAGAAATAAAAATACAATGAGGATATACGCTGTAAATATCATTTTTATGACAAGTGTGCGAGTGCAAATTGCCCATATAATGACTATATCTTTAATATAACTGCATCCCAAATATCATTTCCTTTTTTTATAGAGTAGAAAATCAATAGTCATAATATGAAGGGTGCAAATTTCTTCTCCATTTGCATTTCATTTCATTTGTAGACACAGGAAATTCAACGAGTAGGGTACTATCAAATACGAGATTGCTAAGAACATAATATGAACTCAAGACGTCAAAATTCAAATAAATGCCAGGGGGTGGGTGCTGGATGCCTTTTATTTTAATCCCCCCCCCCATGGGGCTGCTTTATCAGAGACTTTAACCTTTTGTAAACCAACTGCGATTTCCCGTTATGGCATGCAGACTTTCAAGTGCACCACCAAGGCCCAGCTGTCAATGGCAGAGAGAATTTTGACGCACAGTTTCCCAACAGATGGGGGCACTTCGACTATCTTTGATTCAAAACTGCACCAGGGATTTAAATTTTGCTGCAGTATTCAAAGCAAAACGATTACCCAAGGGATCTTTTACATGCTGCATAATCATACGACATGGGAGCTGATCATTTTCTACTTCTCAAAAATCCAACGGCTGGCCACTAGGACTGCAGGTCAGAACCCAGGACCAGAGACGTATGAGATCAGTGTTTTACCAACCCGCCATCCAGCTGACATGTACCAGCAATCAGAACAAAATTCGTCAAAATGTCCCAAATTAGGGGTGTTGTCTCAAGTATGAGCAATTGCAAGGAAAAAAAAAACTGGTTGAACGTTGATGGGTTTGCATGGGGTTTTTGGGGGAGAGGAGGGGGGATGAGAAAAAGTAAATGAAAAATGGTACAGCAACCTTGTAAATAAATACTTCTAACCAATCTTGTCTTTTTTTTTTTTTTTTTTTTTTTGAGTTACAGGGTGTCCTGAAAAAGACTGACTGTTTTCAAAAATTTATAACAGTAGAACGGTTGATAGAAAACAAATTCTTGTAGAAAATTCATGTGGTAGGAGCTAAATTTTTTTGCCTCACAGTTCCAAATTCTAGATCCAAAATGTTTCAATAGATGGCGCTGCACATAGTAAACCGGTAAGTCGGAAAAGAAAAATTTAAATTCACCGATTTTTCCTCCGATTGCGACATGGGATTACAGCCGACGAGTGTTTGAAAATGTTGTTTTATTCTTTTGCTTATTATTTTTGAAAAATTCTGATGTAATTTTCTATCCTTCTTTTTAATTTACGGGCTTACTATCTGCAGCGCCATCTATTGGCAAACCTTTCAACTAAAATTTGGAACTCAGGGGGTTCAAAATTTACGGCCCACTAAATGAATTTTCTGCAAGAATACTTTTTTTATCATTTACCGTTCTCCTGTTATAAACTTTTGAAATCAGTCAGTCTTTTTCAGGACACCCTGTATATAGAAGTTAGAGGCGTCAATTCATTCAAAGTAAAAAATTTTGGACGTTTTATTATTATTCCCATTATTATTATTATTACTAGAAAGTCGCCCGTCAAGGTATAACGGGTGAAAATTGCTTCACTTCTTCTAGATTATAACAAGCAATTGCCTGTTTGGTGATATTTTGATAGTTGAAATGTAAACCCTAACTCCTGAGGATTAACCCTAAACTCCAGTAGATAGCGTTCATTGTTGACCACTTTTTCGTTCCTTCATTCCCCTGAAATGACACAGTCTTAGCAGTAAAACACTTAAGTTACCGGATCGAGTTCAGCCTTGTCACAATAAAGAATTTCCCCGCACGTTAAACATTACCAACACACATTATCAAATGTTCATGCTGTGGCGCGGATTTCATTGTTTTTTTTTTTTTTTTTTGACTTATCTCGGGCATGTTTAGCAATGCTAAACAACCCCCATGAATCCAAATATCTGCAAAAAATGGATTTCATTGTTAAAGCACGCGAGTTACTCGATCATCGGCTATTATTTATATGAGGATTGCGAGCAAATTATTCACAGGGGTGTGTTCATTCACTGGATGAACAACCCTGGAAAAAGGAAAATGGAAGTTTCTAAAACGTTCACAGCAAAAACATGCGTAGTAGTTATAACCGATTGTTTTAATTAGTTCAAGATATTAAATTGAATGTCATAGCCCCATCCCTGAACCAGACTACTGTTTAATCTTGAATAGAAGAAAAATGGGAATAGAACTTTTTTGTTTTCCAAATGAATGCTTTTTCAGTTCGTAATTGAAATCGTGATTACAATTATTACAATGAATACTTTTCTTAATCTGTTAAACTGGAAGGATTATTTATCAGGCAATCATATGTTCTCAAAGTGAAGGATAAATTTTAAAGCGGTTAGTTATGAGTTGTCACGACAAAACGAATCTTAAAAGATCCTTATCTTTGTCATCTTCAGAGTTCTTTGCGGAGCCATAAATTCGTTCTTTCTCATTAAGTCAACCTTAACTCGCGGGATCGTGCCAACACCGACTCATCTTTCAAGCAAAGATTCCTAACCACGACTGATAGGGTATTAACAGTGTTCTTTAGCATAAGTTTGTAACCAGTGGGCTTTTTCGAACGAAATTAAAAAGAACAGAACAATGGTGAGGAGAAAGTAAAGCTGGAGATCTTTAACGAGATAATTCGTCACTTTCTCTCATAAACTTCATTTCCCTGTCTGTTTTGACTTCTGCAATGGATTGGTCTATGAAGTCGAGCAATAGTTGATTGAATTGCACAATGTAGAGCTTTAATGTAGCTAAAACAGTTCCGACACATTGAGAAGAAACCTCACGATTGACACAAAATTGTTTTTAATTCTTTCTCAAAACTCGTTTCCAGCACTGGAAAGTGTTTATGGTGTTGACATATGCAGATGCGCAATGGACACAAAACAAGAACTAGAACGCGAGTGAAATGAATTTAGTTAGAGAAGTTACTTTGCAGATGATGTGTTTTTTTTTTTTTTTTCGAAAACTTTTGTTTTGGTCAAGGGCGGTACATCATCTCATCCAAGGCTCGAATACAAATGGGGATCTATATAAAGGTGTCGAAAAAAGGCGTCCGTTGCAGTTGTGGTTTACTGAATCCTCAATAGAATCCATTCTCAACACTTCTCTAGACATGAAGCTAACGGTGAGTTCTCCTGATCAATCATTAAAAACATTTTCTCTTGGAAAACTTACAAGAAGTAATTTCACGCTTATTTAGGAATCTTTCCAAAATTTACTCCTCAAACACTCTTTTGAGTTGAAAACTCAATAAGTGGAAAAATTCATTAACTTTTCCTTAAGTGTAGCAAATGAATCATAATGCCGTGCTTGGTGCAAAAATGGTATCTACAGTCATGCTCAAACTGCGAAATTCCTTCTTAAAGTTTTATGCCTCCAAATATTTGATTCAGATGCTACGTTTTCAGAATTAAAAAAAAAATCTATTCATAAATGACAAAAGAGCATTCTATTTGGACAAAATACGTCACGCAGAACCATCTGGTAGCAATAACTCAATTTTGTTCGAAAATGCAGATACGACTTCTGTGCTTAGCACGGCAGCATAGCATCCATCAAAATACAAAGTATTGTTTATGTTATCTTAAACTAAGCATGCAAAAAGTTTTTTTTTTAATTGACATTGAAAACAATAATAATTTTGAGCTGCTAAGACACATTTAAGCTAAACCAGCTCTTTCATTAAAAGCTGTATGTTTAAGTTTCAGATGCGTCCTTGTTCTAACGATGAGAAAAATGCAAAAGTTTCATTAATAGCATCTTACTTTATTATACTCTTTTAAGGCTTAAAATAAAACACTCTCAAAGGTTCAATACTTTTCTTTCTGCTCTTTCGAAAGACTATAAATTGAAAACTGCTTTAAATTCTTTAAAGCAGAATTTGACGAAAGTTGAAATGCAAAGTTTTAGAAAATGTAAATACCATTTTTGAATGTAATATGCCATACTAGAGAAAATATGCACTCGGGTAATTTAATAAAACAGCTAAAAAAATTTTACTTCATAATATCAAAAATTTCTAATTTCATATAAATATGTTTGTACTCACAAAGCTACCTTAACGCAATATTATTTCAAGTGTGTTCTAATCACGAATTAAATTTCTTAATTATTTCAGCATCATTTAAAAAATATTGTAATCTCAAGTAAGAAAATAGTGCATGAATATCAAGTTTGCGTGCAATTCTTAAAATGACACTCTAAAACTGGAGCAATTATTGCTTGTTGAAATTCAAAATCAGAAAGCTTTAAAAGAAAAGAGCTGTAGTGTCGGATTTAGAGAACAACAAAACAGAATCAGCATTATTTTTCTGTTGTTGATCTGAAGTTGAAGAATTCTGAACTTTCAGAATGAAGAAGTTGTGTTCATTCTGAAAGTTGAAGAAAAAATATCTTCAACTTTTTTAATGTTTCCTCTTTTTCACATGAAATTCAGTAAATTTTTGGTTAGCACAGTTAAAGACCAAAAGTAACACTAAATTTTTAAATGACAACAAAACCATACCGAGAATTATTTGTTCTAATGATAAATTTCTTTTAAAAAATAATAGCGCATAAAATACCTCTGAATTTTTAATCACTTTCATATAAGTTAAACTTGCAGCAATTAAGCATTTTCATGTAGTTAGAAAAATCTTTAATAACTATTTTCCCCAATATGATTTTTTTTTGATTATTACATTCATTAGACAGAAAAAAAAATTACCTGCTGCGTTTTACAATATTCGACATACTACATCAAAACCAAAGTACGAATTTTTTTACCTGCATCTTCTGTTGCTACCTCCTAGTTTTTTGATGCTCTCTCACACACAATTGGCTTTACAAATAACAACTATGTTAATTACAAGAACATAATCTACCGAATCACTCTAAGCCGTTATTTCAACAGCAAGGTGGAGACTTACGCAAAATCAACGATCTGTATCGTGATGAGGAAAACAAAATCTAATAGGTCCGCCAAATTATAACACTACTTGAGTTTACATCAAAATTAAGAATAATTCCCCCTTGAAAAGGGGCAAAAGAACCCTTTAGAAACACCCGTATGTAGCAAAAAGGGAGGTGCACAATTAAACCCCACTAGAAGTCTACGTACTAAACTTCAACTTTCTAGGATATACCGTTGTTGTGTTATACGACATACATATGCACATACATACTTACGTATATACAGGCGTCACGAGAAAACTCGTTGTAATTAACTCGGGAATCGTCAAAATGGTTATTTCGCGAGTCTATACGTTCTTAGGCACTTATCCACGTGTGGTCGAGTCGAAAAAAAAAACTCATCATTCATTCGGGGGTGAGCAAAATGGAAATTAAGGTCAATTATTGAGTGAAAAATTTTTCGGGAATACAATGCTTCCTTTTTTGTAAAAGAAAGTAAGCCAATCAGTCTAACTTTTTACTATGTATTTTGCAGTACCGTACGTTGCACTTAAGGTACATAAAATACACCATCTTAGAATCATACAAGATCTGCCCAGTGCATTTCTCGTTTTAAAAATGCAGAGATGCCCACTGGGGGGGGGGAGGAGGGGCGAGCCGATAGTCCAAATTGTACCATTTAAATTTTACGCAGGTGAATTGAGAGGTATTTTTTCTTTTGGGGATCGCTTAATCTTGGAAGGGGGGTGGTACTTTAGCATTTGTGGTGGTGTGCTATCGTATTTTTTTTGGGGGGGGGGGGACAGACTTGATAAGCACAAGGGCTGTTACTAGATGATTTCAGTCTAAAATTTAAAGCCAGTAAGTTGCCATAATAAAATTCAGTCGGTTATTTTCTCTAATTTTGTTTTTATTAATTATTCATTATTTAGGCTAAAAATAAAATTGATAGTTTTGTGATACCAACTAACGTTTTGCCCATTTTTGAAGGTAATGTGTTCCCTTTCACGGTAGATTTTAACTACTTCGAAAAAGAATGAGATTTTTGTGAATTGAAAGTTAAGTCTTAAACTGAAGCAAGTTTTACATTTATGTTAATAGTTCAGGATCTCAGGACTCTCTAAATGTTGACGCGACACGACAAATACCCATTATTTCAAAACTTGGTGCTAAATTTCTAAACAAGCTATGCTTGAAATTTTAGTTTTGAATGAAAACTGAAAATCTGAGAAAAAATGCATGATATATTAAATACATTTAGTCAGTTCAATTTTATTACAGAAAAAAAGGATAATTAATTTTTTTCCCCCAAGTTCCAGAAAAATTTGTGTGCGCTCTCTCTTACTCTAAAATGCATGCATGATTCTAATATTAATTTTTAATTATTGCCATATACTTACTTCCCTCAGAATCTAAGTCTAAAATGAAATGAAAAAAAAAAATTCATTTTATTTTATTTTTATTCTGAAATTTAAAAAATAACTATCGAAATTTACGAAAATTTTAGGAGATATTTTTTTTAAATTAATTTTGAGTTTTAAGTAAAATTTAGTTTTAGGTCATAGAGAAAGGCCAGACTAATATAGTACATGAAAAATTTTATGAATGTAAATAAAAATGCTTTTGCAATATCATGCGCTCAAAACGAAAAATAGACTTCTGAGAAAAAGAGGTATAAACAGCAGCTGTTAACCAGAAATCTCAATGGGATAATTTATGTTTTTTTTTTTTTTTTCCCCCGCAACAACTTGAAAATTTTTTTGATTATGGTAATAAAAAGGTATGAAGAGGAGAAACCAGTTTAGACTGCTCAAAAATTCCCCTTTTTTTATGTCATAAAATGTTAGTAAAATTATTCAAAAAATATGTTGCCAAAATTTGAGTAAAAAATTCCGATTAGTTCCGATGCTACGAGCACTTAAAATGAGTGTGGAGATTTGAAAACGTTCACAGATTTCTCTCTCTCTCTCTCTCTCTCACCCGCGTTTTTCTCGAAATAACTTTTTTTCAAACGATGTGCATTTTAGCTCAAAGAGTTTTTGACCAATCGTTCTGAAAATTTGTGTGAAAACTCTTTATTCAATTATACTGTATATGAATCTAACCCTTTGATGATCTTATTAATAAAATATTTTTAATGCAAGAAGTGTGAAAAAATGGTATAAAAAATAACATAATAACCAAACACCTCCAAAACGTTCAATTTTTAACTTTTTTTTGATCACAATTAGGTTTATATTCTAGGGAAATATGTTTTCTACGAGAAAGAAAAACTGTAGTCAGGCAAAAACTGTGGCTCCGGTAATGCACACCACACTGTAACAAATTTCGGAAACGTTTCTGGATATATCGGAAACGTTTCCGAAATAGTAGGAATTCTTCATCCAATAGCGAATACCTCAATATTCAGAAAGCTTTTTGTTATTTCAAGAAATCTAGAGCGGAAGTGATGACGCAACGCTTCGAAACCTATTTCATCCTTCCAACCCGGGCGCCAATGAGTCGGAAATAACGAGAACTTATTTTTTTTTTATCTATGGTTGCTGCAGTGAGCAACTGTTTAGCATTGGATTACTTGTTATTTCATGTCTAGAGAGTAGTAAAATATGTCGAAACTAATTTTACGCCTATGCATTTTGGACTGCCCTTGATTTTTTAGACGATGTACGCAGCTATTAAGTTAGTTAATAACCATTTGCTTCTTTATAATTTCCAATGCGACCATAATTAGATATATATTGTGTGTTCAAGCGTGAATAGTTTCAACACCCGTGTTTATACTTAATGAAACGAAACCCTTGGGATTACTTATTCAGTTGTAATGGAGGTACTTAGATTTTCTTCCGCTCATGTTCACTTGTAAGTATTAATGAATATTTTAAAACATGTTGCTAAATACATTTATAATTTTGTTGATTTGCATTTGATGAGGCTAAAATTGTAACTGTTTTTGGGTTTATCGAATTAATTTCAAGTTATCCTACATACCTATGTGCGCGGTGTACTATTTGTTGTAACTAACTGAAACTGATTAATTACGCAAAAGAAATAAGATTTATATTTGAGAAGCAATCACAGAAAAGTTATTTCGAAATACTTGGATGTAAATACATTTTGGTTCAAAAAGAAAAAAAATCAATTGTTTAATTCTTTAAAAATATGGTAATGCAAATATTTTCTAGTATTGTAATATACTTCACAAAAAAAGTGCCAGCATTATCTTTTTTTATTATAATTTATTCATTCATTTAAAAATATTTATACCATTAGAAAATGACCATATTATCTATTAGTAAGAACATGGTTATGCAATTAATTCATCTGCTTATTCATTTTGTTAAATGTGGTTAACAATAAAAAAATTCCTTGACATTAGTTGTTCCGAAAATAACATTTCCTTCGTGGATATACTAGTTTAATGTAGGACAGTCAGGAGGAATGAGTCAGTGGCAAAAATGGAACATCTGCATTTACATGCCGAAATAAAAAGTAATATTATTTCATGTCATCGTTGTGAAAGTGATCATTTTTTAAATACTATGTTATTAATATGCAATGCACATATGGGGAGAAGACGAGGGGCGTTCACCACGCAGACTGTGCCATTGACATTTTCAAGGGGTTGCTTTTTTTAAGGGGGGGGGGGCGCTTTATATCATTTTATGGATGCACCATCACTCTTATGGTGTGGGGGGGGGACTCTCGTATATATGAAATGGAATAATCATGTAATAGAGTTCAATGTTTTAATAAATAAAATATATAATGCATTTTGTGCACACTCTAAAAATAAAATCAGTAACCTATTTTGATTAAGTATCTATATTTGTGATAAACTGGAAAAGGGCAAGAACAGAAGAATAAACCCGAATGGTTCCAGCAGGGGGACTTTGGTGTCATATTTAAATTCATCAATTTCTCTGTTGGTACTTTTCGGTACACTTTGTTCGTCAAAGAAATTGACTTGACGTGAACGAATTTCGGAACGCAAAGTGTAGGTAAGTTCTGTCAAATTTTATCCGAAAATAAAAGCTATCAAGTTTGATACAAGATATGTTTTTAAGTTCTGCTTTAAAAATACAATATGTTGATAATTTTGTCTTGAAAATATTGAGAGAAAAACTGAAGTTTAATATTGTTTAACAAACAATCCCAATTTTGAGAAAGTACTCCCCTTCCCTCCCCCGACGACTTTGTGAATATGAATGAAACTATTATATTATTTCATAAATTTTCAAAAATTTATAACTGTGCATATTTTATGCTGTTAACCATGCTATTTGTCATTAGAAATTCAGAAAAAAAAAATAAAAAAAATCCACGTATGATTCTAAAATTGCTTGTTTCATTGCTCTTAGATATGAAAGAATTGAAACTGATATGGCATGCAATACTATAGTAAAGAATTATTTTTTAGAAAAAAATCACGGAAAAAGGATTCCGAAATTCTCAGAAACGTTTTGAAATTTGTTTGGAGAATTCCGAAATACTCGGAAACGTTTTCGAAACTTTCATGAACCACAGCTGCACAGAATACTCAGAAACATTTCTGGAAATTACGGAAAGAGGATTCCGAAATACTCAGAAACGTTTCTGAAAATTACAGAAAGAGGATTCCAAAATACTCGGAAACATTTCTGGAAATTATAGAAAGAGGATTTCGAAATACTCAGACACGTTTCTGGACATTACAGAAAGAGGATTCCGAAATACTCAGAAACGTTTTTGAAAATTTCATGAACCGCAGCTGCACGATATACTCAGAAACGTTTCCGAATTTTTTTTACAGTGCAGCAACAAGCTCTGATGGCGACCGCCCATGGACAGCAGCTTCTAACTCCACTAATTCTAGCGGAAATAACTTCAAAAAATTAAAAGGTGTACTTCAAAAGATAAATAAAATATCCTCTAAGTTAAAGAAATTCTAATTATTTCTTTCCGGTTAAAAAAAAAAAAAAAAAACCCACTAAAACGGCCTCCTAAACTGGTTTCCCTACTTAAAGTGTTCTGAATTAAATTATGCATAACATATAATTTTTCCAGAAAAGCTAAAACTTTGTAACTTAAAGATTTTAAGACCCCTTGAACATATAAACCAATAATAACAGTTTTTATTGCTTCTCATTATAGAACGTCACGTATTTACTATCTGTGATTGCTTGTGCGGCTGCCCTCGGATATTATCCTTCCTCCTATTCCTATGGAGCACAAAGTCCAATTAGCTATTCTACCCTTGGAGGCATTGGAGGCATCTCATATGGCCAGGGAGGATACAGTTCTTCCGGTTTAATTGGAGCATACCCAGTTTCTGGCTATGGAGTCGGAGGTACATTTTATTCTAAGTTCCATTCTTGACATTGTTTTGTGCTAGGTTATTGAGAAAAACAATTCTATTTTAGGATCAATCTATGGAGGGGCGGGATATAGAACTATTTCAGCGCCTAGCTACGGAGGAGCAGCATATAGAACAATTTCAGCACCTAGCTACGGAGGAGCAGCATATAGAACAATATCAGCACCTAGCTACGGAGGAACAGCATATAGAACAATTTCAGCACCTAGCTACGGAGGAGCAGCATACAGAACAGTTTCAGCCCCAGCTTATGGAGCATCAAGACTTCTTACAGCACAAACTCCAGTTTTTTACTCAGAAGCACCTACTGTAGTATCAGCTCCCGCCCCTGTAATTCAAAGAGTGGCTACTCCTGTTATTCAAAGAGTGACTGCCCCTGCCCCTGTTATCCAAAGGGTGGCCGTCCCCGCTCCTGTCATTCAGAGAGTGGCTGCCCCAGCTCCTGTCATTCGAAGAGTGGCAGCCCCAGTTCAAGTCATATCTGCACCTGCTCCAGTTTCTCCCAGATTATACAGTGCACCAGCACAGGTTTACAGAGCTCCAGCTCGAGTCATTAGCGCACCAGCGCAGGTTTACAGAGCTCCTGCTCAAGTCATTAGTGCACCAGCACAAGTTTACAGAGCTCCAGCTCGAGTCATTAGTGCACCAGCACAAGTTTACAGAGCCCCAGCTCGAGTCATTAGTGCACCAGCACAGGTTTACAGAGCTCCAGCTCAAGTCATTAGCGCCCCAGCTCCCATTATACGAAGAATATCTGCACCAGCACAGGTTTACAGAGCTCCAGCTCAAGTCATTAGCGCCCCAGCTCCCGTTATCCAAAGAGTATCTGCCCCAACTGTTTTACGAGCAGCTCCTGCACCTGTTATCCGTACCGTAGCTGCACCAGCCCCCATTATTAGCACTAAGGGTTCTCCACTCTACAGTGCTCCAACGTATAGCAGCATCGCTGCTCCTGCGTATACCAGTGTCGCAGCTCCTGCACCAATCATTGCCCGCAGTCCCGCAGTTTCCAGAGTTCAATATGCTCCAGTCCTGACTTCTGCTGCAGCACCTTCATCTTATACCTTAGGAGGAATTGGAGGTTCTTACGAAGTTGGTAATATTGGTGGCGCAACTTCTTACACCCTTGGAGGAGCTGGAGGATCCTATGGAATTGGTAATGTCGGTGCAACTTCCTACACCCTTGGAGGAGCTGGAGGAGCCTATAGATCAAGCGAACTATACAACCTAGGAGGTTTGAGTAGTATTGGAGGAATCAGAAGTTATTCCTTCCCTGCCATTAGAAGCTACAGTGGCAAAAGCATAAAATAGAAGAATTCGCATTTTTCGTCGAAGTGCAGGAACTAAATGAAAATCCTTAAAAAAAATTACAGATGTAAACTTAAAAATACATTTAAACTTAAATCGAAACAAGTTTTTTAAAATATGTTTGGCAATAAATACAAGGCCATTTTCTGAAAAATTTTTTAGTTAAAATATGTGAACCTGGATCTTTCTTAGCGCAGCATACATCAGATTTTACCATAAATATTATTTCTAATACAACTGCTACTCCAACTTACAAAAAACTTACATTACAAACTGTTTCAAATTGAGAAAGTAAAAATTTGGACACCTGTGAGCATTTTCTTCGGGTTGATTTCTTTGAAATATAATCTCCAAGTTTTTTTCCTATCTTCTTCCTAAAATATAACTGCAGTGTTTGTGTTGTGGACACTCACGTTTCAAACATACTTTTGTGAAGCACTCATGAAATTTGATTGAAATTTGAAGAGTTTTACTATATTTTTATAAATATATGCTTATCTCAGCTTTAATTATGTGCGTAATTATACACCCGAATATTATTGAAAGAAAGTTTTAATATTCAAAGTTTCCCCCTTAAAATTCAGTCCAATTTAACCTTAATGCGATATAAGAATATGTAATTCATTTTACAAATTCTTATTTCATTTATTTATTCACTTTGTTCTAACACATAATCAACAGTACTATGGTGGTTCAAGTACACAGCATTAAAACACTTATTGTACGTTTATTTTTAAAAATAAACAATACAATGTGGTGCGAAATATTTTCATTATAAGTATAATGGGCAAAAATAGAAAATCATAAATATTGTTTGCGTATGCTTTTTTATTCAAATTATTTAGTTCTACCTTATGTAAAACAACATCTTTGAATGTCCATGAAGAATGTTTCGCAAGCTAAATATAACTGAATTTCTCGTTTAATTAATTACCTTTTAAAATTGTTTTAAAAAAATGTTGAAAAGCCTTTTTTTATGCTCCTGCTCTTATAAAACCATGTTATAGTATTTTCTCCTGTTTACTAATTGTTTTTCCCTAAAAATATTCTTCTTTTCAACATTGTGATTAAAAGATCTTTTAAATGTGCTTTCTGTATTTTCGCCAACGAACTTCCTAGTTCGTTGCTTTGCAAACTAATTGCATTTTACTACTCAACTTCTTTTTCTTTTTTTCAATTCGAAATTTTTTTTCAGAAAATTACTAAAACTTCTTTCAAAAATTATTTAAGTTTATTTTCCTCAATTTTCGAAGATCGTCTTCAAAATAATAAATACTATTGAACTAAAAAGCCTAAAATGAAATTCACTTTTTAAAAACCTTTTTTAAAAGTATGTGTTTTCCAATTATCATTTCTTTTAAAAACTTCATTTATTTTTTCTTTCGTCCAAATTTTTAAGTGCATTTACAAATGATCTGTCGAAATTTCTTACATATGTAAAACGAAATATAATAAATATAGTACAGTTGTAGCTGCATAAACTATCCAAAACTGAAATCAACAACATCCATGGGGAAATCATAAACGTTATTGCAATTTCAGAAATACTTATTAACATTTATATATGATGCAGTGGAACTTTCTTTCAAATGCTAACTAGCAAAAAGTCTACTCTAACAGCCAATATATTTAATAGTATATGTCTATGTATTCAATGAAGCAACGAAAAAAAACTTGCAGAGAGAAGATTTACACATCTTACATATTCTTCTGAATATCGATTTTTTCTTAAATTAGTACTTTGGAATTTATAATAAATATCTCTCAATATTAAAAAATATTTTGTGATATATTTTTCTCAATCTGCACATTTATCCGATAATTTTAACTCTGTACATTTCCGGCAATTTCTGTTCAGTGTGTTTCTGATAATTTCAATTCTGTACTTATTCCCGATAATTTCATTGTCACTTTGCAATACTTCTTCAATGCCTCTCAAACAAAAGAACCTGAAAAATAATCCAATGAAATGTAATAAAACTGTTCTTCTCCTACATGACTATTTGTTCCATTTTCTTACATTTTGCCCTTACGTTTTGCACTAAAATATTATTACCGTTTTCCATATCGTCGCCTCAGAGCAACAGTAAGATATTTTAGTGTTATTTCTGGGATTAGATATCTTACTGTTGCTCTGAGGCGACGGTATTCATTTCTCAAAAGGACGTAAAAATACCTATCAGCATCATTGCAGTTTTTAAGTTTAAATGTTATGAGCTAACCATAATGTCGCATTAATTATATTTTAATCTTTAAAGCTGAAAGTCTCTCTGTCTGGATATCTGTCTGTCAGGATCTCTGTGACGCGCATAGCGCCTAGACCGTTCGGCCGATTTTCATGAAATTTGGCACAGAATTAGTTTGTAGCATGGGGGTGTGCACCTCGACGCGATTTTTCGAAAATTCGATGTGGTTCTTTTTCTATTCCAATTTTAAGAACATTTTCCCGAGCAAAATTATCATAAGATGGACGAGTAAATAATACTAAGTTATCATAACGTGGAACCGTAACATGGGCAAGTCGATTGGCGAGAAATTCATCATCCATTATTTGTAAATATACAAGCAAACCAAAAAACCTTTTAATTTTTCTACTACGGGCAAAGCCGTGCGGGTGCCACTAGTGGAACATAAAATATTTGTTTTTGAAAAAACGTGGACACTTTAGCTTTTTAAAGGCTTACATTGTACATTTAAATTCTGCAATAAGTTGAATATGTTTGGCAAAAAAGTAGTGAACCGAACTCCAGGTCGTCTAGGGTCATATCCAGCGGTAGGCCAGAAGAGGTGCCGTCTGCCCTGGGGGAATTTTTGCCTTCCCTCAGCAAATATTGGAAACAAAAACCCTCCTTTACTATATTACATTAAGATGTGCGAGGTTTAAAAAAAAATAATCTCTGAAAAAATAAGTGAAACAAGGTATTTCGAATAGCCAGATAACTTCAGTTCAATAATAAAATGAATAGATAAATAATCCTGATACTTTCAGGAAGTACATAAGCAGTCGAAATATGTTTCAAATACAAAAAAAAAAGTTAAAATACAGTGAACGAGATTTAAATTATTCTAATGAATAGTTGCACTATTAATTCTAAGTGCTTGAAAGTTAAAGAAAAGAAAGAAAGAAAAAAAAACGAAAAACTAAACCAAAACTTTATTTACAGATTCAGGCTGCAAGACTGCAAGATATTTAAAATAAAATGAAGTGTAAAAATACCTTACATATCATTGAAAAAACGTTTTTTTTTTTTTTTTACTGGGGTCGCGAGTGTTCGTATTTCAGACAAATATGAATATCAGGCTGGAAATTGAAAATTTCTGTATGGAAAACTAAAGCACTCAAAATAGAAAAGAGCTGGGAAAGGTTTTTCATAACATTTTTATTAATATAGAAGACAGCGGTATAGCCAAAAAGGGAGAATGGAGGAAGATCCCTGAACCTTAGGCCTTTATTTTAAGTCACCAAAAGTAGCCTAGAAGTGCATTTTTGAAACTTTAATTTTGAACAAATTCCGAAGGAGAATACACAAACACCTATTGTGATCAAAGATAGCCTACAACAATGTAGTTGGAAGTGAAAATTTCAAAAAGCCGCCAAAAGAACGTACCCACTCCAACAATCGTGAAACGCCCTCTCCCCATTATTAAAAATCGTCTAAATATTTCGTCTTTAGGACTTCAACTCTGAAAAACTTTTCGGTTTAGAGCTCCCGAATCTGAATATTTACAGTGAATCACCTGTAAAAGTCGACATTCTCCGGTTTTGACCTTTTCCGGTAGCATACATATGTATGCATCAATTCTCCGTCAATCAATGTCATATTTTACTATAAGAGAGACAATGTTTTCATTGAAATGCACCATCTTTCACTGCATGCTCTATATTTTAGCTTTAAGCACTCTGTATACAGTGCCGGCAAAAAAAAATCTTTACATGTGGTTGGCAATGGAATTGTTTCCATCTGTCAAAAGTACTACTTTTAGTCACTAAAGTTGATAGAAAGAGCAAAAAAAAAAAAAATATCATAGAGTGAAAAAAATGTTTTTTTTTTCAAAACGTTATTTTTTTTTCAAAACGTAATTTTTAATTAATTTTTTTGAATGTCCGATTTTTCAAATAAGGCGTGGCCTTTATGACGTCACAAGTGATAAACTTTGGCGCTACTCCACTGGCGCGCTGAATGTTTATGCTTGCTGTCTATCGTGTTTCCAGGTTTTGATAATTCAGGTGAGTAAAGAAGCGAATAAAGTATTGCGCTCTGCTCTAATGGCATCAGTGAATGACATTTCATCACTTGTTATGTCATGTACAGAAGCGTAAAAAATTAAATCGAACCTGCGCACTGATTAAAATTTTTTTTTTTTAATATTAAGCTTTGTCAAATTATTTTTAAAATGGTCAGATCCTACATTTTGAAGCATTTTCTTTCAAAAAAAAAAAACTTTTAAAATTTCGGAAACGTCCCATTGAATATTCGGAAACGATCTAAGCCGAATGTTTGGTATTCGGCCAAATCACTAGTGAACATGCCAAGTGATGTCATGAAAAGAAGTTTACATTTCAGGTTTTTAATTTCCAACCTTATGTAAAGATTTTTCTTTTTGCTAGCATTTTATGTTTTTATAGTTTTCCAGTACAACCTCTCTTATTCGAACTAACTGGAACTAAAGACAATCAGGATAAACGAAAATCCGGGGAATAAGCGAATTACATTCTTAAATTTTTTCTTTCTTTCTTTCTAATGGGAATGCGTTCGGCTGTTTTAGACTTTCGCAGACCTAGCGCTATGCCCCGATACGGCATCCATTTCATGTGCCACCATTAAGGCGTGGATGTTAACACAGTGCAGAACCTTTTATCCGGGAAGAAAAAAACCGGGAAACCAGAAAACCGACAACTGTTTGCAGATTTTAACGCCATTTTTTTAAAATACGCATTTTTGACAATTTTTGGAAGTTTTTTTTTTTTTTTTTTAAATACCTAAAAGAATATGAACTGTTTCTTAAAAAATACCATATTACTTACGCAAAACTGGGGAAAATGTTTACAAAAACGAACCTCAAAGGGTTGACCTTTACGCGGGGCAAAATTTCCGAAATATTTTCTTGAATTAAGAAGTACACTCTTAAGTCGGAAATTTTCGTGTTTTATTCTAACTGAAAACTAAAGAAATGAAGAAATGAATATTGTCGAATTCTAATGCAATATTTTATTGAATGGCCTTTAAAATTAAAGCCGTTTAGAGCGTCAGTGATGTAGCAAAATTGCGGGAAACGCCGAAAAACTGATTCGCGAATTTTCCGGATAGTTAATGGTGGAATCTAGAAATCGTTAAACGCATGACTGTAATAATACTGCAAGAACTCATAAATCTAACTCCTATTGATATTGCAAAAAGCAATAGTTATCAATAACCGACGTAATCACAAACACAAAATCTTAATGAAAAATTTAAAAACAAAACGCGTTCATGAAAACAAATTTTTTCATACGGAATAGCAGGAAATTCGCATATTTCCGTTCAAAAACTTGTTTCTAGCCCTTCTCTTCATTTTTTTTTTCGTTTTAAAACATCCGAAAAGTGGTGGGTTTTTTTTTCTTTTTCAGATTGAATGTTAGGGTCTCAGGTCTTATAAATAACTTGAAGTTTTTTGGTGTTTAAATTATTCATTCACTAGTAGTTTTTAATATTTCGTTAGTATTTATAATCATTTCTGAACTGTTTTCTTCTTATTTTAATATGTATTACTATTTATTATAATAATTTAAGTTTTATAAACAATCGGCCAACAGAGGTTTATAGTGATTCAGAAAACCGGTAAATTCAGATATCCGGGATAGCGATGGTCTCGAACTTCCCGGATAATTGGTTTTCTACTGTAACACAGAAAATTTTGACGCACAGTTTCCCACCAGACGGAGGCACCTGGGCTCTCTTCGATGTTAAATTGCACTAGGGATTTTATTTTGCCGAGGGCATTCAAAGCCAAAACATTCTTAAATAAGCAGATTTATATCCTAAAAAAGTTTCTCATTGAAACAAAACTAAATAGTATCGTTTCTCGCAAATACTTTATCACTTATAGTTCAGCTGCATTGGTGTCAGACTGACGTTTCATTGTACGCCATGCTGTTTGTTAGATTAGCACTTTATCTTAGTGTACGTTCAATACAAAAGTTGTACGTTGAATCAAAAGAAAACCGAATGTTTGGAATATTTATAGTTCCATTATTCAATTATAATTAAAACCTATGATGTTATATACAGGGTGTTACGTTTTAACTATCAAACCTCTATTTTCGCAACCGTTAGTCCTAGATGGATACTTCCAATTGCAAAAATGTTCAAAATCAGATGCGGAGTTAAGATATTGAAAGTTTGAAGCAAATATAAAATTGAGTCAAAAAATACAAAATTTAACTTCTTATACGGGCCCGAGATTCCCTAACTTATATTTAGGAAAATATTCTCCATTGAAAAATAAATCCAATACAAAAAGTTTGAAATTAGTACGACCAATATTCACCGAGCTATGAAACGCAGCATTTTGTAACTTACACCACTTTGCACTCGCCATCAATAACACCTTTTTTTTTGGGGGGGGGGGATATAGCAGTTAACAAGTGTTTAAAATTATATGTGCGCATAGAGTGTGGTTTTTCAAATTGCTCGAGATTTTGCAGTGTATTTTGGGGTATTATGGCATAACATTTGTATTTATTTTTGAATAGCGATGAAAAAAAAATACTTTGTTATTTTTACTTTGACAACCTGTCACTCATCTGAAAGGCCGATAAGTTCCAATCTTATCATCTGTATGGTCCGTTAAAACTATAAACTGGAATATCTCCTTGAATTTTGGTCGCACAAATGTCACGTTTTTTGCGTCAGTAATAGTTTTCAATGGAGATTATTTATCTAAATATTAGTTAGGGAACCTAGGGCCCATATAAGAAGTTAAATTTTGTATTTTTTGATTCATTTTTATTTTCGCTTCAAACTTTTAATATCTCAACTCTGCATCTGATTTTGAACATTTTTGCAATTGGAAGTATGCACCTAGGACTAACGGATGCGAAAATAGAGGTCTTGAAGGTTAAAACGGAACACCCTGTACATATTTTTAACTCTACAAATTTGATCCGGATAAACCAAACAGCCGGTTAAACGGAGGCCGGATGAACCAGGTTCTACTGTACATATAAAAATTTCCAGTCTCTATCACAAAGTGTATGGTCCTTAAAGGGTTAGCCTATCGGCCTGCGCCGTCTATTATCTGCCTCATATTTCGTTGTTCTCGATTATTTTTCCGATTTGCTGAGTTCGTAAATTAAGTCTCTATCAAATCCAACTTACATACAACCTGAATAATAATAAAGAACGGCCTCTAGCACAAACTGCAATAAAAATTGCAGACACGTGTTTCCATATACTTTTTCTGCGAACAATAAATTATCTTAATCCCGAAAAAATGACTTTTTCGAAAGCCTACGCTGAAATCTTAATGTGCAGCAAGTATTTAACACAATGCACATAATTAGCACTAAAAAAGACTGAATATTTTGTTCGGAAGTCTAACGAGAAAAAAATGTGCTGCGAAAAATAATGTATCTTGGAATTTTTTCCTTATGGAGTGATAATAAAGGACCAAGAGCTGACTACACAAAAATTTTATCATGAGGTACAAAATGTGTGCCCACAACAGTAGGATAGTTTACTGTTATTCCTGGGAATAGATATCTTACTGTTGTTCTGAGACTACGATATGGTCGATCTCGTTAAGCAATCGGTCTGCCAGGGCGAGCAAAGGGCATAAAACGTGGGCAGTCAAAGATGACAATTTTTTTTTGCAGAAATGCAAGAGACTGCAGCAAGGAAGCATTTTTGCAGAAGTTCTGTGGATTTTTTTCAAATTAGTACAGTAGAATCTCGTTTATCCGACCCCCGTTTATCCGGATCACATTTGCAGAGTTTAAAGAAATTGTACTCACTCCAATAATAATTTTAAATTATGATATCAAGAACGGAACTGTAAATATGCTAAATATTTGCTCTTTATTTTGATTGAATACACAACTCTTACAAAGGTCGTGCAATAAATTGCAGTCAATTAATGAACAACCTGGCGTATTTGGAGTGACTGTCCGATACCAATGCATAACAGTTCCCCTCTTAAGGGAAAGTGCGCACCTCCCTCCCTCCCTCTCTAATATCACTTAGATCATTGAGACATACATGAAGCGAGTGGGAGTGGTTGTTGAGGCAGGAATCTTCGCGTCTAATCTAATTTCATTTGTCTTATTATTCAGTTGTGATTGTTCTTTGCAACGTTTTTATTATAGTATTGTAACGGATCCGGTGCGACATCCAACTTTCTTGAAAGGACGACACAGTTCGTGAGAAAAATACGGGAAATTTATTTACACTATGTACAGGAAAGATCGTCAACAACTGCTAAATTAATCATCAGCAATTAAGCAAATATCACTCAACACCGTAAACTCAACGGTTACACACGTATTTACTTCCAAATACGAAAAACAACACAGCGAAATGCCTCGCAATAAACAGAGCTAATACACTCTCAGTACAAATTCTCAATCAAAACTAACTTTTTATCATGCGTAACGGCTTTTTATACACACCGAAAGAGAACTCTCAAATATTCCACAAGATTCCCGAAAATCGTAGACCATTATTTTATTTCTTTTCCATTCAAATTTTATCATTCAGAAATGAGGGGACGTATACTTCAGCCGAATGTACGGCGACTGTCTATTTATTACAAGAAACTATTTACAGGTTACGTTACTACAATTATTTTAGATGAAAGATAATTTAATAAACGCCGAATTTAGCTAGATTACGACAAATCAATCACAAAAATAATTACTATTTACAGAATTTGTAACAGTATTGTTTATTTGGCGAAACATTTTAAATTGCAGAAAAATAACCACTTCACTCGTTATTTGGCAGGGTTACGGTAGCATGGTTGCTTGGCACGCTAAGCGATGAACTTTTCAGTTGAAGGATTATTTTGAAGTTTAAAGCTAATCTTTTTATGTGTTTTGGCGAATAGTTTTAAATTCCAAAGAGACTAATAGGTTTTTGAAAATGTGTGTACGCATTTATTCAACAGACGTCTTTTAAATTCTTAGCACGGCCATCGCCGTGCGGGTACTGCTAGTATTAACTAATTCATAAACAAGTTACAAGAGGTAAACTTGGATGTCCCGCACAGGAAGCATGCAAAAAAATTAAATTTGAATTAACAAAATTGTTTAATAAAAATATAACTGTGTCAGGAGTATCTTTGTATCAAATGTAAAGATTAATAACATTGCTTACCCCTGTTTATTCACAATATTAAGAGATATGACAAAATGTTAAGATAATTTAAGCATCTTTTTGTCCTACACGTGACGGTGGAATGGTCCAATAGTGGTTCGCGAGTAAATTTTATGTGGTTCGCGAGCTGCTAGTGACAGTTAATATTGTTTAAATAGTTATTAAATTTATTTATTAACTAGTGGTACCCGCACGGCTTTGCCCGTAATAGAAAAATTAAAATGTCTTTTGGTTCGCCTGTATATTTACAAATAATGTATGGTGAATTTCCTCGTCAGTTGGCTTGTACCCATGTTACGATTCCACGTTATGATAATTTCGTAATTTACTCGTCCATCTTATGATAGCTTTGTTCTTAAAATTGGAACAGAAAAAGAACCACATCGAATTTTCGAAAAATCGCTTCTAGGTGCACACCCTCATGCTACAAACTAACTTTGTGCCAAATTTCACGAAAATCGGCCTAACGGTCTAGGCGCTATGCGCGTCACAGAGATCCAGACATCATACAAACATCCTACAGACTTCCAGACATCCTCCGGACAGAGAGACTTTCAGCTTTATTATTAGTAAAGAAAAAATAAAGAAGAAGATAAAGAAGAAAACTTTTAGATTTTTCTTGTTTCATCTGATGTAATTGAATATGTTAACCATACCTGCCTCTAGTCTATCTCCTGATTGATTTTTCTCCTATGTCTTTTCGTTCCACTGATTTTTTAATTTTTTAATGTCGTCTTTAATTTTAGCACACCAGTGTATTTTAGCACATTCGCGTCCAAACTAATTGATTAAAGAACCAAAGTGGAACCTAAAGCCATGCTTTACTCAAATTGTAAATTTTTTTCACGAACAGAGCGATATCACTTTAACCCAGTCATCTGCAAATAAATCAAAATAACAGCAGAATAACATATAACTTAAAGAAAGTAAAAAGTTCATCTCAATGTTGATATATTAACGCAGCGTACATTACAAAGTAATTCACGACAAAACTATTAACAACTTACTGTCTTGAATTCCGTCAGATTGAATTATTTCAGCGGTCTAACTGTTTAGATAGTATTTCAACTGGAATTTAGTAAAAATGATAATGTTACGTTACGTTGTGTGTACTCCCTTCAATAAATAAGCATCCTTTCTAAAACTGAAAATAAATTTAACTTGGTTTGCTTAAGTTTTAGTCACGGTGATTTATTATGCAAACATTTAAAAGGGTTGACGTTTGGAAATCCATGATCATTTGCATGCAAAGATACATGAGCCTTTCTTCCACCCTATGACCTTAAAAAAAGATTCATTCTCCTTTCCAACAACTGATTGAGTTTTCGAGTTGAATGCTTACGAAGGGAAATGAATTCTCGTCTACGGTTCTTGGGCGAACAAATTTAATTCAACTTCAGCTCTTGAGGAATTTTTCTTTCTCGTGTATGCTCGAATAATTTTTTTTAACTCGCATGATAATTTTTATACTTACAGTCAGGGTTGCCAGGCGTCCCGGATTTCAAGGGACAGTCCAGTATTTTGAAAAATTGTCCCGCGTCCCGGGGAACTTCCATACGGGACGGCTGAAGTCCCGTATTCTAGCTGATAACAATATTTTACAGAACGAGACTTGATTTTAATGGAACAAAATAAAGTAAAACAAAAAATTAAATAATGAGCAATAATAAAATCATGTGGCAACAAACACAAAAATTGTTTTCGTTTTGATTTAGTTTGTATGTTTTTGTTTTGGCGGCAGACCATGAGGAACCGCAGGGGTGCCCACCAAGGGGGGGGGGTCATGGCGCAGACTGCGCCATTGAAAGTTTTAGGGTCCATCTTATGATAGTTTTGTTCTTAAAATTGGAATAGAAAAAGAATTACATCGAATTTTCGAAAAATCGCTTCGAGGTACACACCCCCATGCTACAAACTAACTTTGTGCCAAATTTCATGAAAATCGGCCGAACGGTCTAGGCGCTATGCGCGTCACAGAGATCCAGACATCCAGACAGAGAGACTTTCAGCTTTATTATTAGTAAAGATAAAGAAAAGTAATAACTTAAAAAAGTAACAAATGATTTTTGAGCAATCACGATTGCTTATTGCTTTCATTTGACTGTTTTGGGATGTCCTTTGATTTTATTTTCCCACCGCCACCCTCCGCACCATCACCGTCGACCGGTTTCTCACGATGCTGCTCCTATAGCGAAAGCCGTCTCCAGGTTGCATCCATGTCCTACACACACGCGCATACATACAGAATTACACACACACGCGCACACATACACACACACGCACGCACACCAACACATACACGCACATACATACACGCATACATACAGACACCTACACATATACACACAACTACCCACACATTCATGCCTGCACACAGACACAAACACATATGCCTACACACACATACACATACCCCCCCCCCACACACAACTACCCACACAGTTATGCCAGCACACAGACACAAACACACATGCCTACACACACATACACATACCCCCTACACACAAACACAATACCCCCACACACAAACACACACGCCTACATACACACACTCGTGATTGCGAAAAACATAATTTGAAATCAAGATGTCAAAATTCAATTTTTTTTTTTTTTTGCTTATGAAATCACAATGTATGTGTGATTTCTTAAGCAAAAAAATGTGCTCATCACCTTTTGAAATAACTACACCTTTTCAAAAATTATATGAGCTGTTACGTGCGGGACAAAATGGTGGTTTTTTCGTGGACGGGCCATTTGGTGATGAAAATAATCTTTCACCACTGGTAGATCGAAATGGATGTACAGCAGAACGTCAAAAATCTGAACTAACTGGAAGCATAATGGTTTAAATTTTCAAATTGCTCGAATTTTCGAAAATAATCAAGAAAATACCATGTAGGAATATAGCATGCCATTATTCAAATAAAGTGATTATACAATATGTACGTACATAAAATACAAACTGTACATAACGCTACAAATCGTAATTGCATTTTTTAAACCGAAATTAACTCTGATTGTTTACATTGCGAAAAAAAAGTTTTTACAGTATAATACTGTCAGCAAAGGTTCCAAATTGAAACTGTAAAATAAACTGTAATAAACTGTAAAGTTATCAGTAATATAATGTTTTATGTAGAAATTGTCCTGTAAAATTAACAATGATAATCTGTAAAATAAGCAGTAGTGTACTGTCTTTTAATGGAATTGCCCTGTGAAATCAACAAGGATAAACTAAAATTAGCAGTAATATACTGTCTTATATAGGATTTCTCTACTGAAATTAACAACAATACGCTATACAATTAGCAGTAATATGTTGTCTGATAAAGGAATTGTCCTGTGCAATTTAACTATGATAAACTGTAAAATTAACAGTAACATACTGTGAAATCAATTGCACTTGATCTTAAAAGTAGCAGTATTTTATGGTCTAAATACCCTTTTTTGAGCAAAAATGCAAAAAAAATCCCTTATAATGCATACAATGTTATAACAATAAGGAAAACAATGGGGGGGGGGGGCATGGTCACCCTGAGAAAGTTTCAAAAACAGATAAAAACCTCTTTTAGAGCTAAATATTAAAAAAAAAATCCTTATTATTTCTCGAAGTCTAACATGAATAACAATGCTGAGGAGTCATAAACCCACAATGCGGAAGTTTCAAGTAGTTTTTTAAAACCCTCTTTCCTAGCTTAAATTGAAAAAAACCAAATCAATTTTTTTTCGTTCTAAGTGGACCTCCGAAACTCTTCAAACCCTAACCTTACCAAAGATCGTCTAAAATGCGTTTTAAAGTCTATAAATTAGAAAAATTTCCTGGGATGGGCCTTTTGATCTCTCCTCCCCTTAACATCACCAAAAAGCGTCCAAAACGACCTTTTTAAAGCTACTATTTCTACGGGAATGCTCCAACCCTCTTCTCTCTTACCATTACCAAAGATAATTAGAATGCATCTTTAAGACTGTGATTGTAATCTAGAAAAATTTCTTGGTGTGGGACTTCGAATCTCTCCTCCACGTATCATCACGAAACGATAGTATTAAACTGCGTTTTTAGCACTACAATTGAAAAAAAAAATCTGCCGGAGAACCCCCAAACCTACCTCTTCTAAACATTATTGAAGATAAAGTTTACGTTTTTAAAGCTTCAATTTCGAAAAATGGGCCGGGGGATGGAGTCACACCCGAGTCCTTAATACTACAAAAGACAGTTAAAATGAATTTCTAAGATTACAAATTAGAAAAATTTTCTTCTCTCCTCCCTCTAACATCATCAAAGATTATCTAAAACTGCATTCTTGGAGCTACAATTTCGAAAAATGGACAGGAGAGCGCCACCAAATTTCCTATCCCCTAACATTACCAAAGATCGTCTAAAATGCGTTTTTATGACTACAAATTCTAAAATTTTACGGGGGAGAAACCCCCGAACACCCTTTACTTCGGAGTTAATATTGTACTTACGGTTTTGGTTCATATCTGCTTCCTCTTAAATCAGAAGTCCTATACAGTCGCCTCAAGAAAAAAAAAAGTACTGATTACAGGAATACTACATTGAGGCGACGATATATGCTACACGTTTCTTAAGAAAAAGGGAAATTTTTGGGACGGTTAACAGCCTTTATATTAAACTTATGTCCTCTAGTGAAAATTCCTTAAAAAATGCTCTGGTTATAGGTGGACTATGTTGATATTTGTAATGTTCAAAAATTTCCAAAGCACCATATTTTTCAAATGGCCCCCTCCGAGAATTCTGTCTGGATCCGCCCCTGATGGTCTAAAAACGATTTATACAGGAAAAATTAACAGCAGTAAACCATTAAATTTATTAGTAGTCAATCATTTTTACGCAAAATGGTTTTTCCAATCATTGTCTCTTTTCATAGCCGAAATCACTGCTTTTAAAAGCTGAAAAACAATATAGAAAAGTAAGGCATTCAAAATTCTGTACGTACGTTAGGATGGTTCGAAAAAATCGATTTCTTTATTTCGAAATCGCGTTATCTCTCAAAAGTTATAGTTTGGTATCCTCAATAAGAGAAAAATAGTAAAAATAATGCTAAGTTGAGAGACATCTTCAGTTCGCGCGTAAGGCTGAAAATTTGAAAAAAATAAGCAAAAAAAAAAAAAAATGAATTTTTCAAAAAATAATAATATTAGTTTTTTGTATTTTTTCATACTGCGACAGCCATAAATTTTCAGTATGTATGGTAGTTTGAATTTTAAAAATATTTCATAGCTTTTACATAAGATCTTTAGTTCGCGCATCATACGCCTTAGATTGGGCAGGAGATTTTAGTCCAATTTAAGGCGTATGCGCAAACGAAAGGACGAACTTGTTATGTAAAAGCTATAAAATATTTTTTTAGGTTCAAACTACGCTTTTTACTGACAATTTATAGCTCTTGCGATATAAAAATAAAAAAGAAACTAATTTTATTATTTTTTGAAAAACTCAAATTTTAGTATATCTTTTCAAACTTTCATCCTTATGCGCAAACTGAAGATGTCAACTCATAATGTTTTTATTATTTTACCCCAATTGAGGATATTACACTACAACTTTTGAGAAGTAACGCGATTTCGAAATAAAGAAATCGGTTTTTTCGAACCACCCTAATATGTACGTAGTAGAAATCGGCCTACAAGCAAAATCTGTTCATTTTCCAAAGTTTTTCAACAACAAAGATAGTGTCTTAGCCTTTGAAAAGCGGCAATTAAACTACTGCTAAATATATGTTACATTGATATTAATTTCATGGAACACAAAATAAATGAATGCCATCTCTATACTTTATTAAACCTGTTTGAGGAGAAAAAATGGCGCTTCATCATTTATACAAGAAACTTTTTCCTCTATTGCAAACTTTAAAATTTACAAACAGAAGGAAATTTCTAACTATAGTCTGAAGCTTTATTTTAAAAATAGTTGTAGATTTTGTCATGAAACAAAACTTTTCGATCAATAAAGGTTGTAAATATGAGAAAGTTTTATCTTATATGACAGAAAATACTACATCGTATTTTCCTTACAAATATTTTTTCCCCTTATGCTGCTAAAATGTGTATCATAACATGGGTAAATGCTTTGTAGTATGCAATCCATTATACCTTTAAGTATAATATAACTTTATATACACTTATACGTTAAGAACTTTATTCTTCTTTGCATAATTTCATAACATTGAACATATAATAACGCGCCACATGGACCAGCTTCACTAGTCCCATATGACCCGCAGTTCGGGTAAAACTAGCAAACATTCTCGTTCAATTCATTTTTCAAAAAAAAAAATCAAAAACGATGCATTGAACTTTCGCTTAATGACATTGAACATGACAACAGACCACAAGGATCAACTTCAAGGGCCTCACATAACTCGCAGGCTGTAGGTTAGGCACTTGTGGCTAAAACATTTTTGATGAAGTCATCTTTCAAACAATAACAACGAGTAAAATGGACCAGTTTTGGGGGTCAACATATGACCAGTGGGCCGTAGGCTGAGTAAAGCCCACTAACACTCTTGATAAAGTGGTCATGCTTCAATCAAATAGCATTATCAAGATCATTGGTGCATAGTTTTCGATTCGTAATATTGGATGTAAATAGTGGGACACTAGCCTCAACTTCGCAAACTCCGTATGGCCCGCATGAAGGGTATCAATGGCGAAGAACCCCCATTTATGCTGCTTTTTAAACAATAACAATTAGCCTCCCCGATTGGTTCCCTGGGTCCAAGGGCGTTCATATGCAAAATTTTAAAGGGGGGGGGGGGCTCTAAAATTTTCCTCATGGTCTAGCAGAACATTTTATCCATGGAAACCGATTTCAGTACAGATTAGACATATTAAAATTTGATATTTTAAATAACTTACTCATTAATGGCTGGAAACGAGATTTTTAACCATTTTTGCAAAGAAAAAAGCACTAAAAGCAAGGAATTTCTCCTTTCAAAGGGGGGGGGAGCTTGAGTCCCCCTTTTCCCCCCTGTATGGGCGCCCTTGAATGGGTCATAGGTTGGGTTAAACCGGCTAACACTCACGATCAAGTTCAATCAAAAACATTTCAAGATCAGTTAATTTGTTTTTAGTTCGCCACATTGAACATGACAACGAACGACAAACATCATCCTCGCGGCCTTTATATGACCCGCGGGCTATAGGTTGAGCACCAGTAGCTAAAAATAATCAAATTTCAAGTCAACTTTCAAACAATAACAACTACAATGGTTGGGAAATAAATACCTACACACATTGAACTTATTAGCCCTCCTTTTGCGTTAGCAGTTAAAAAAATTAAAATTCAAAGAAACCGACTTCAATTTACAAGGTCAAGTTCAAAAGAGTTTCGAATAATCGAGGTTCTATTGTAATTCCAAAACAAAAAGAAGAAAAAAACGCTGCTCGGCCTTTCAGCTAAGATCAAAGGGTGATTTAGTTTTTTTTTTTTTTTTTGATATGTTAGTATCGAGGCTCTACAGTTCAGTTAATTCCATTTCACTGAACTGTTTCAATACCAATAAGTGAATTCAAATTATTCAACACTCTGAGAGACATACGTACAATGTGCAATGTATCAGTAAACACTTGAACGTTTTGATTCATTGAATTATGGACGGTATACAAAAGTTGCAAACGCTATCTGACGCATGTTCACGTTGTAACATTTATCACTAAAATGATCAAATAAAGTTTTTCACTGAAATTAAGCTGAACCTAAGGGAAAAAGACGAAAGAAAAAATTAATCGAACTGCGTTAAAAAATCTACTAGACGACATAAGGATTTATGTAAGTTAAGTATCGACTTTCTAAGTACTTAATGTAATCTGGAAACAAATTCTACTAGGGTAATAACTTTAAATACAATCAAAAAGGAATCAACTACTTTTTAAATTTAATAAAAGTTTCAGAAAACGTTTCAAAACTATCATACGCTCAATAGTTCACTTAAAATCACAACAAATGCATGGAATTTTGTTATAAAACAACAGCTACAACTTAACACCAAAAATAAATTTCAAAGCCAACATCTTGCAACGAATAATGGGAAACGAATTGTGATGTTAAAATAAACACCGTTCCTTCACACTCATTACCGATGTAAAAGAAAACTAAATTTAAAAGAAAATAGAATGAATATTGTTCGTACTTACCTTTAATTTGAATTACAACTTAGCTGTCCTCACACAGTAACGATAAAAACGAAAACATGACTCTCGACCATGTTGAATTCGTCAGTTTCTCTTCGAAACGTCACATACGGAAAGAGACACCTTTTGCGCATCGATTTGCACAGCCAAAAACAAAAACTTTTTTCTACTGGCAGTATTAAACCGTAGGAAACAACAGCACGTTACTCTATAATCAACAACTATTTTTTGCAGTATACTGAACATGATAGAAAATTGAAGAAATTTCAGTGCTTAAGGAATTCAGTGAGGCACCTTTTTTCAGGAATCAGTGGCGGATGCAGACTACCATTTTGATCATGCCTGAAGAATGAGACCTCCCCCCCCCCCTTTCATCCGCATGAACGAACCAACGATTTTAGGTACGAAGAATTTCTGGAATTGCCTACATGTCAATAAAAAGTACCAAATCGACCAGGAATAAAGCCTCTTTTTGGGCATAAACGCTAAAAAATAATTTCATAACCAATAAAAATAAGTAGAATTTTAAATTTTTACTTTCAAAAATAATTTACGAATTGAAAAGATCACTGATATTGTTTAATCCGCCCCGCCCTTCACAGTAGTTATACAATAAATATACTGTACAGTACTTTTTAATTACCGACACAAAAAGGAAGGGGGTTATAAGTTTGCCGTATCTGTGTGTGTGTCTATGGCACTCTAGCTCCTAAACGGATGGACTGATTTTGAAAAAAAATGTTCGAAAGGAGAGTTGATCGAGAGTTTTCTTAACTAAGTTGCATCTTTGGATGACATTAATTAACAAAGATATTAATTAAAAACCTCTAAAACGTTTTTTCGCGATTTTTGCAGTGAAACCACAGTTAAAAATTTTAAACTTTAATAGCAAAATACAGAGCATTTTCCCCGCGTCTGATAGAATGTGTTTAGAACTTTCATGTTTCATAGAATTCGAATTATAACGTTTTCTTAAACAGATTTTAATAATGGCTAAGCGTTCACGCGATCGATAACCAAATTCACTGTTGGCCGACAAGGAAAAATTTCAATGATTTAAATTTTTTTATCTGGTGTCAGTTTCCATTGAATAGAAAATAAAATACTTGGTATTGATTTTTAATATTATAAGGTTTTTAAAAGGATTTTCAATTTTCCCTCTTAATTCTACAGTTGTGGCTCAGTCGGGGTTTTTTTTTAATTTTTAATTTTATCGTTGCTTGTATACAGTAAACATAATACTGCACCTATATTACATTATGCACTCAATTTCATATCCTCAATTATTCCATACAATTATGTATTTCTCGAAATGTATCTATTCCAAAGTAATTGTCGAGCAGTTTATTAAAACTTAATAGTCGTGCCTTCGGATTTTTAACGTTATGGTTATTGACGTCTATTGTTTTGAAGAAACCCTTAAAGTAGATTCCAGACTCAGGAAGATAGACTTTAGTCCTTTTAATATATTATATCAGGAATAGATGTTTCCGTCAGCCATTACAGTTAATGAACTGTGGAAGTACGTTCGAAATATCCCCAGATTACTCTAACTAACTACCTTCTTGCAAAGTAATGGGATCTCCGATCTTAAATTTTTAGGAGGGGAAGATTCTCATTTTGACAAATGAAGCTCCGAATTTTTCCGAATGTTAAACATTCGAGCAGGTACAAAAGAAAAAGCATATTTTCAATCATTTCTTTTGACGACACAATTAATTTATTTCTGTAATTACTTCAAGATAAAGTAACATTTGAAGGATAATCTGTAAAGTTTTCATTGATTCTTATAAGGAAATGAGCCACTGGCAGCGGTTTTCCGTGGACGTGTCAAGATAAAAAAGAATTTCATTGCGTAGGGGGGGGGGAGGTGTAACTCATAACTAACCGCTGGATCATCTCAAATCAAAAAACCAAAATGATTTTATTAGTAAATGGGTTCCTGCAGGCCCCAAAGTTCATTATCATTGTTTTGTAACTTTAACGTAATTACAAAAGAGTAAAATTTTCGAATTTTTTATGAGAAACTTGTATTTGACTTCTATGTGCTGATAAAAAATTAAAAATAAATTAAAGGAAATGAACTTGACGTTGTTACCTGCAGAAAATTATTGACTAGTTACTTCATTTTGATTTTTAGCTTTTAGGTAATCCAGTGTGAGCTATGACGGGCAATGCAGTGATTTTTTTGTTCCCCCTTTAGACACTTTCAGAATTTCTTCAAATGACTTGAATGAAAATTTCACAGAATAATTTTACATTATTGTTTTAGCAAATTGTTATTATAAATATAAAAATATTACCTGAAAACGAAAATCGAAAATATGATTTTTTATTTTGTTTTGAATCAATTTGACTCCCCCATTAAAAAAAATAAGTGGAACATAATAGGGACTTTCCGGCTTCGAATTGAATTGCAGCAGGCTGACGATACCCTAAAAACATTTAAACTGAAAAGGCAATATTTTCATCGTAGGTTACTGGGCCTGTGTGTGAAGACCAAGACTTGATTACAAATGCAAATACAAATGTGACGACCAGCAACAGGCTCTTGGCCCAGCTAGGCTGGTCCTAGTCAATTTATTAGTCCTCAATGAATATCAATGGCTCTCTTAAAGCTTTCCACCCCTTTGCTCATTACCACCTCTACCGGTAAGCTGTTCCAAGTGCCCACAACCCTACTAAAGTAGTAGTTTTTACTTATTTCCAGGTTAGCCTGAAATTTGAATAGCTTAAAACAATGACCTCTCGTCCTGCTTTCGGTGCAAAAATTTAATCCATTAACAACATTCATTTTGATAAATTTAAACAACTGAATCATGTACCCTCTGATCCTTCTTTGCTACAGGATATACATATTAAACCTATTAAGTCTGGTTTCATAATCTAAATCTGAAAGTTCGCCTACTAGTTTAGTTACCCTTCTTTGAACCCTTTCCAATACAGAAATACCTTTCCTCAGATAAGGCGACCAAAACTGCACTGCATACTCCAAATGGGGTCTTACTAAACTCCTATATAAAGGCAGAAGAACCTTAGATTTTTTTTTGAAATAGATCTATTGATAAACTCAAGCATTCTGTTGACTTTGTTACTTGCAATGCTGCACGGCTGACTAAACTTGAAATCTTGATTTATTAAGATACCCAGATCAATAACATTTTCTGCCTGACTAATGATTGAACCCTGTAAACGATAACGCGTACGCTTATTGCCATGACGTAAGTGTAACACTTGACATTTCCCTACATTAACTGTCATACCCCACTTATTCGCCCACTTAGTAATATAATCTAAATCCTCATGAAGCTGTTTTACCTGTTCTTCATTTTCTATAATCTCCATAACTTTTGCATCATCAGCAAAACAATTCATGCTTCCAGAAATATTCTCATTGATGTTATTCATAAAAAAAATAAACAAGAGAGACCCTAAAACTGAACCCTGAGGAACCCCGCTTAAAACATCACTCCATTTAGAATGATTTCCCCTCACAACTACTCTTCGTTTCCTTTCAGTCAGTTAATTTCTAACACAAAATAAAGTTTTTCCTCCTATTCCTATATCAGCTAATTTGCTGAGAAGAGCAACATGCGGTACCTTATCAAAAGCTTTTTGAAAATCAATATAAACAACACCCACACACTTTTTGTTATCTAAAGCCAAGTTAAATTTGTCGTAGAAATACAATAAATTTGGAGCACACTATTTACCTTTCCTCAACCCATACTGCAAACTAGTCAACAGAATATTAGTCTCTAAGAATTTCATAATGTTAATTTTGATTCAAGTTTCGAAAATCTTACAAACCACCTGAAGTCAGACTTACAGGTCTATAATTCCCAGCATTACCTTTAGACCCTTTCTTGAAGAGCGGCGTTATGTTAGCCAGTTTCCAGTCCTCTGGCACTGTCCCTGAGTCAAAAGAAGCATTGAAAATATTTAAAATAACATCCACTAATTCCTCTGCACATTCAACTAAAATTTTTTGGATAAATATTATCTGGTCTCGGAGCTTTAGTTGCTCCGGGATCCCGTAAGCATGGAAGCTCACGGGAGCTCACCTCTTGCACTTCTTTTCAGTTTTATGTCAATTTTTACACTTCGAATGTAATTCAGAGTATTTAAGAATAAAAGTAAGCTCTGAAAACTATAGGGCTCCCGTACTTTTTTCATTAGAAATTCAGCCCTGGTGAAATCAGCAGAACATTCAGTAAGCAACGGAAAACTAAAGATTTGTTAAAACAGTTAGCATCAGGTTGCACGACATTAGGAAGAACGTCGATGGAAGAAGATTATGAGAACATAACGCAAATTGGTAAAGTTGTTGTGAACATATTTGGTGACAGTAACATTTTATTCCAAGCACTTTTCAAAAACATCACTCATTCTACAAATTCGTTCTTGTCCAATCCATGTCAACTTTCCAAATACCTTTGTCAAAATCATTCAGCAATGAAAGGCTAATTCTTCATACATAATGCAATCCCGCGCCCTTCCCACAAAATGACATACTTAATGTTCGCATTGTGAACGTCCATCATCTATTTCTCTCACGAATGCAAAATTAAGGCTCACGATAAGACCTGAAGGAAAGATTATTTTCCACGTGACCAATATATTATTTCATGTCCACTCTTTCGATATAGAGTTCACGAGTTGGAAAATAAATTTCCTTTGTTGAGGCACTTGAAAAATCTCCTCTGATCTTTTCTGACATATATTATCACTCAGATACTATGAAACAGGTTTAGGGCAGCTACTGCGCCAGAATTCGAAAGGAGATGAACACCTTTTAAAGACAAGTTTTTTCTATTCTCTAATCACTTTTTTTTTTCTTTCCCCCCCCCCCTCCTTTCACCTTTTTTGCTTTATTTTTTCAACGTTTTTCACACATCAAAGTCATCGGCGACTGCTTCAGATTTTAACTGGTGCAAGAATGCAAGGTCCAGATGACATTATTAAGCCCCAAGGTCGAAGGAGCGTTGGAAAAGCATCCCTATCTGCTGATATGGCGAAATTTCACCGGGATTTCCAAGTCCTTGGTGAAGCCCTATATAAAGTTAATGGCCGAGCTGATAATTGTAGAACACACCCGTCTGCAGAACAGTTCTTGTCTTCACTTTCCATTTTGACCAGTACTTCATCATGAAGGTCTTGGTGAGTACTTTGAAAATTCGAGTAGGAGCGATTGATTCTCTGAAGATAATAAACTTAATTAGTAATGTATATTTTGAAACTTCAAACTGGTGTATTATAAAATCGTGTACTATTTCTTTGTTTTTGAATGCAGTATTATCTTTTAAATAAACTTTTCTCTTTCTAACTCACTGCAAGCTAACCATAATGGGTTTTTTCAAAATTCTATTTAATAGTTTTTTTTTTCAGAAAAATTTTAAAGGTATATGTTCAAAATCAATAACTAATCACCACCATTGTACATAACGTGCATTTTTCATAGAATTTTGAAAAAGCATTCGGGCCACCCCTCCCCCCGTTAACACAGCAATGGGCAAAATACGGATGCTGTTTGTTCTTTAGTTTAGTTGCCTTTGATTTTCACTTCAAAAACAAATTTAAGAAAATAATATCAACAGATAATGAATACTGTATTTATAACTATGCCTAAAATTAAATATTTAATGTAATGTCATTAAACTGTAGTATATATTAATTAGAACAGAAAACGAATATATTTAGCTTCTTCTCTAAATTCTCGCCTGAATTTGTGAAAGAAAACATGTTTAACAGTCAAGCTTCTTAGGATAGGTCCACTGCATGTTGAACGAACTTGTTTGCATACTACTATACAGTTGAGCCCGATTGGAATAGGCAATTTGCCATGAAAAATTATTCTAATAAGCGGGATATTCCATTATACGGGATAAAAATAACACACATCAACGGTGTAGTACATTGAAATTTTATTACATTAAGTGGGATATTCTATTATCCGATATTCCATTAAGCGGGCTCGACTGTACTTAAACCTACGCAATAAATTTCATGTTTAAGGAATTAAATAATCCACATCTAAATAATGACATCGCTCTGCATTTATAAGGGTAAAAAATGATCAAGCAACACTGATTTGCAGCCCTCTGAGGGAAGGAGAAAGTAGGTATCCTTAAATCATGACTCCTTGTCTCTTGCATCCTAATACAGTTTGTGTAAATTTCTTTCTCCTTGTGTACAACACTATCATCTAGTCCCACACAGACCAGTTTATATTCTCAGTAGAGGGCATTCCAACCTTTAGCACATGCAATGACAAGAAAAGTACAGTGAAATCCCGTTACAACGAATGCCAATACAACGAAATATCCGTTTCGACGAAGTAAATTTTCAATCCCATTTCAATTTCCATTACATTGCTGGAATTCTGTTACAACGAAATTCTCGTTACAACGAACAAAATTTTCGGTCCCTTGAAGTGTAACGGGATTTCCCTGGATTTTTGTCTTACAGGCCTCTTCAATTCATTCCTTCATTGGAATATTTAAGGAAGCCTAACAGATGTGTAAGGCCTGCTGTACTACAATTTCGTAATCGGGCCCTGCGTCTAAAAAGCAGGGCTGCGGAGTCTGGGGGGAAGTGACCCACTGCGATTCCTTTACAAAAGCGGTTCCGATTCAGTCTCCACAACCCTGGCAGACTTGCGGACTCAGAAGGAAAATGACCGATTCTGACTCTGATGCTCTGAGTTTGTATGCTTGTATGTTTCTCGCACAAATGTCGGATCTTCGCAAAATTTACCAAGGTACTTTAAGGTCAAGTTTTTAGAGAATTTTAAAATGTTCCAAATAAAATTGCACAGAATTTATTTTTGCTACACGAACGAATTTACATATCTTTTCGAATTTTATGCCATGTTGCAGCTCGGAAAAAAAAAAAAAAAAAACACCAGGTAAAGTTTTTTTAAAGTCCGTAAAATAATTCGAACATTTTTGAAATGATTATTTTTAACTAAATGAAATATGAAAGGTTTAACTCAAATTACCCCACAACGAAAGAACACGATCACACAAGTATAAAAGTAAAAATTCTTAAACATTTAATCCTATTAAAACTTAGAAGGCAGGATGATGCAATTATTTTCTTGCTATGCAAGATATGTTACTTTTTCAACTGCCTAAATAAAAAGAAATGTGGTAGTGATAGATACCCGGAGAACACCACATCATAATTCAATGAATTTCATAAAAACGAACAGAATATTAAACAGTACAAAATACAGCAGAACGTCCAAAAATCCGAACGTCAAAAATCCAACACGTCAAAAATCCGAAAGCACACTCATGATGTTTTAATAAACTGCTCGACAATGGCTAAATAGCAGAAACATTTCGTGAAATAAATAATTGTCTGCAATCATCAACGAAATGAAACTAAATATGTTTGTAACAGAGGTTTAGTATTACATTTACCATCCAAATAGTGCGGGTTTCAACACACGGAAAATCGGTAAAAGCAAAAAATAAACCAAGTTCGTCAGTGAAACTTTTTAGTCTCAAACAAAAAAAAAAAAAGTTTTTCACAGATGAAGCGATGTGAGACATCAGTCAGGGGCGGCATTTCAGCATTTCGTTTGGGGGGTCGAGTTTCTTGAACATGAATTTCCTCAGAACGGTATAAAATACATATTGTTTAACAAGAACTGATAATTAAATGGTTTTAATGTTAAGAATAATCAGGTTTGTAAAGAACAATTAAAATTTTTTCAACCGAAGCTTTAAATTTATTTTGTTATAAGTTATCTCACAAAATATCTCGGTACTAGTTTTTATTTTTTAGTAAAGTTTTAATCTGCTATTTTTGGAGTCAGGAAGAACAGAAAATTTTGTAACTATAGTTAATCAATATCCAATGACTTAATTTATTGCCAGTATAGCTAAAGAGGAAGGTCTTGCTTTGTCTCATTGCGCTTCGAAGGCAATTCTCTAACCTCCTGAGACACGAAAGTCAAAATTGGTTGACGTTCAGTTCTCCTACAACCTACAACTTTCTGGTTGTGTGCGTAGTTTTTTACACCGATGAAGAGGCTCCATTATTGTAGCCTTAAAATAGCTATATGCTGTATTTTCGTGTAAATTTGTGCTTTATTTACATCGGTTTTTCAATTTAATCACGGAAGTCATCTTTCAAATGACTGACCTGATTGAAACAGTCAAAAAACAATGGAAGCAAGAAAGTTATGTCAAAAAAGCACATTTCCTTTAGATTCGTCTCTTTAAAATAACCAAGAAAGCTTTTTAAATAGGCTAGTATTTATTTTGTGTCATTAAAAAGTATAATCACAATTCACAAAACAATTCTTCTTCCCTTATGCTATTACTTATAAGTGTAATATTTTCTTTTTTGCTTTCTATAACCGACCTACATAATATTGAAGTTAAGACCAATAATAAATATATCTCATTAAATCCTGTCTCAATTTCTTGAGAAACTGAATTGATCAGTTTATTCAAAATATTGATTTAATATTTTGACTAAAACTTAACTTCATCTGGGGGGGGGGGGTTGTCACCTCTTCCACATTGGCATACATTAAAAACTGTTACGAAAAGTTCTGTCACAAAATTCCACACCTGGTTCAAGTATGCATTAATGCGAAAATTACTAAGAGTTTCGATTGTCAATCCAAGCATAAAGATTAGCGAATTAAAATTTTTATGATAGAGTGTAGCATTTATCAAAAAAACGCTCCGCAGTATAAATAAAGTAGACAAAAAATTCAGACAAAGGCATACATATTAAAATGACATCAAATTTTTTATCAATGAAAAGGTCGCTTTCCAGTAATTCTTCCATGGGGCTTTTATAACTCTTGAAGACCATCTTGTGTCACTCAGAGATTGTCAAGTAAAGAGCCTTAAGATACATTTGTTGATGTGAAAGTATTTTTTGATGTGAGATGTTTTTCAAAAATAGCATATCATTACAAAAAGTTCCCATGAAAGCATATGATACACCGAGTTGCTAAAATGTGTTTCTAGTACATGGCGTCAATGAACACTTACTAGCTGAACATTAAGTTACAATATGAGCATAAAAATTTATGTAAACTGACATAGAATTTACGCGTAAAAATTGCAGACTCTACACTGTACGGGTATCTCATACAAGATGCTCCATCATAACATAGATTACTCAATTTTGAAATATTTAACCCATATGAAGAGATTAGGGTAGGGCGGGGCTAGTTGAGCAATTTTTTCTTCAAGTGATTATAGCTCCTCCACAATAAGCCTCAACAGCTTGTGTGGCATACCGATGGATTCCTTATTTATTCTTCTACAAAAAAGCCCATAGTAATTTATTTCTGACTGATCAAGTTCAAAAGTTACAGCTGTATAAACGAAGAAAGTCAAGTAGGCTCAACTTACCCCATAGGTGAGGTAAGTTGAGCAAGGGTATGGGGCAAATTGAGCAGTTAGAGATTCTAGTCTAACTAAGGTTTCTAGACATGAAATAAAAATTGTATTTGATAATCAACCGTTACTTTATTAATTCTAAGTTAAAAAATAAAACAAAACATAATATTCTTCTAGATATTAAACATAAAAATAGAACCAACAAAAACGCAACATATTTCAAGATTATTTTTTTGGAATAAATTCAGCCTTTCCACTTAAAATCAGATTTTTTCAATTTCAATAAAGATTAAATTAAGAAAAAATATCCATAATGACTAAAACTAATCATCATCGTCATCGGAATTGCAATTGATGCAAATGAAATGAAGGCCAGTAACTTGGACACATTTTTTATGTGCCCACTCTTTACAATCTTTGCATTGGATCCACTTCTCTCCTGGTTTGCTGTCAGACCGGAATTCGCTACAAACCAGGCAGATACATTCATCTTTGTCACTTTCATCACTAGACTGAAGTATTTTTTTACTAACACTCTTCTTTTTTTGTTTTCAATTTTCTTCTTTTGCTTCTTAACTTTTTTACTAGATTTACTCTGTTCTTCTTGCAACGCGTTCTTCTCGGGTGTATCTGTGAGAATTGCAGCTTTTCTCGAGAGAAGAATAAAAGTCACTATCATTTTAAATCACCGTGTAAGTTGAGCAACAGTTGCTCAACATACCCCGACCCGAGTATTTGAATTTAAAATGAGGTTATAAAAAAACTGTATTAGTTTAAACAAAATCCATAATAGATATAGAAAATACATAAAATTAATGAAACTTTAACACTTACTTGATTGAAAATGAATAACATTTAACCTGTACAGAAGAAATATAGACAGACAAGATTTTTTTACTTTTCTTTCGCAAAATAAACAAAGCGCACGCGTGCCTTACTCGATCGTAAATTCGCAAATAGCGGTCGCGTAATGTGTTCCCCTCCCGTGCCCTCGCCTTTCCTTCATTTGACGTGTTAGCGTCCGGTGTATAGTTTCGGAGATATTTCGATTGCCCAACTTACCCCTATGCTCAACTAGCCCCGCCCTACCCTACTTCTTTAGTTAAGGCAAACACTTATCCTCCATCAGTTTTTTCTGTTCTGAAAATTCAGGCAAATGATTTTCTAAGTTATCTAAATTGAATTTTACCATTTTATATTATTCTTAGTGAAAAATTTGGGGGTGCAACCGCCCCCTCTCGCACCCCCTATTTACCGCCCCTGACATCAGTCTATCAATAAGGAATATGTAGAGAGCACAATATTTTCAAATAATATAACTTTGGTTCCATGAAGTCGATTAATTTCTGTAATGTTCATTTCAGAGTACAACCAATACTGTAAATCTTTTCCCTTTATGTTCAGTGAGCAATGAGAGTTAAATTTTTGATAAAAAATCTAATTGTGGCGTGAAGTGCTGTATTGAATGTTATGCACACACATATTGTTTCACCACATTGTTTAAATTGGCAAGCTATATTCCTAAACAGTATTTTCTTGAACATTTTTGAAAATCCGAACAATCTGAAAATCCGAACTACCTGTGGTTCCAGTTATATGGTTCCAGATTTCTGACGTTTTACTGTACTCTAACAAGTCTGACCAACTGAAAAAAAAAAAATCTTACCCAGGGGCCTCTGCAGCCCCACTGGCCTCCGGTCCTGAGCACTGTCCCCCTTTAGCCGCTTCTCCTGTTCGTGGCGTCCATATCCTACACACAAGCTCACAAACATATACGCTCAAACACAGGTATCATTACGCACATACGCACTCCCACACACACGCCGTTACACACATACACACACATGCCTAAGTGCATTCACACAGGTCTACGCACACACACAAGCCTATACATGCACGCATGTGCGCCTTCACACACAACTATACGCACATAACCGCCCAGGAGGAGAGGCAGGCTTGGGGGGACAGGAGCCGTTTCTAGAAACAATAACTCCAATGAGTAGGGCCCTGTCGTGATTGCGAAAAACATAATTTGAATACAAAATTTTAGAATTCAAATAAATTTTATTCTTTCGTTTTTTTTTTTTTTTTTTTTTTTTTTTTTTTGAGCAATCACGATTGCTTATTGCTTTCATTTGACCGTCCTTGGTGTCTGGTTCCTTTTTCAGCTTGGACCAGGGACACCAGCACCACCGCCCACCGGCCTCTGCAGGCGGCGCGGCTGCTCCGGTCCTGAGCTATACGCTTTTCCTGGTCGGAGGCGTCCATGTCCTACACACATGCGCGCTCATACACACACACACGCACACATACACACACGCCTACGTGCAGACACATAGGTCTACGCACACAAACAAGCCTACACATGCACGCACGCGTGCCTACATATACACACACGCCTGAACGCACACACACAACTATACACACGTAACCGCCTAGGAGGAGGGGTTGGGGGGACAGGAGCTGTTTCTAGAAACAATAGCCCCCAATGAGTAGGGCCCTGTCGCAACTCGTGATTGCGAAAAACATCATTTGAATTCAAAATTTCAGAATTCAAATTATTTTTTTTTTTTTGTCTGTTTTAGGTTGCTCTGACTTTGTTGGGCCTGGTTGCATGTGCTCTGGCCACTTACGGCAGTTACTATTATCCCTCATCCTACCAGAATTATCGGTACCCCTACAGTCGTCACTATGGAGACTACGGTTATCCTGTCTCTTATTCTCTGCCATACGCAAAGAAATATGTCTCCCCAGTTTCCTATGGTTCCTACCCAATCAGCTACGGTTCATATGGAAGATATGGATACGATTATGGCCACCTAGGAGGACATTACGAACATCCCCACGACTACTACTACTACAAAAAATGAAGTTTGAAACGGTAAGTATGTTTAAACTATAAGATATCACATTTTTATTTTCAGTCAAAAAATTGATTGTAAGAGCTTCCAAATCGAAACTTTTAGTTCTTATTCTTTACTGAATTAATCAGTTTTTATTTATTCTTATTTCTTAATAAGCACCGTTAATTACTGTATTGAAACTTGTGAAACTCGCTAAATATTTTATGAGAAAAATAACTAATTTATTAAATCAGTAAACGCTATTCGCAATTCCAATAAACTATAGGGGACGCTGCAGCCACTGTCTAATGGTGGATGAAAAAGGTAAAACAAACAAATGTCGTAACTTATAGCTTGCTTTGACGCTTAGGGAATTGCAGTAATTTTTCATCGTATTTGTGGGAAGCTTTCTTTTGGATTCTTCTGAAATTACATTACACCACAAACTGTCTGAAGCCTGTAATTTATCCCAAAGAAAACACGTGGAATGGAATGTTTTACCTTTTTCTTAAGTACTATTAATCACCGCAAGGTAGCGTATTCCAGCTCTGGAGTTGCGAATAGAAAAAACACAGAAAATTTATCACAGGAACATTTTTTTAATGAATATTTGAGTAAGCAAAAATGCTTTAGAAATAGAATTCTTCTGAGACAACAGAACATGCAACATTTTTTTAAAACGTCCCGCACAAAATTAATTTTATTCAGTTAGTAGTCAATGCAAAATGAGAAATAAGTTGTATAAACACTAACCGAAAAACTACACTAACCATCTGAAAACTTGAATTATCTTATAATTATTAACTTTATTGAAAGAACTCACAATAAATGTGACTTTCGGATATGCTTATTGCATGTCGGAAAAGTTATGTAGCTACTAATGAATGGAAAACGGCGCCAGAAATTTTAATGTTGATATTTATTCGTATTTTTCTCTGTCTGGTTTTCACTCATCATTATTATTTAAAAATTATTTTATTTCTAAATGCATCAACTTCATTCGTTTTCATTTTCTAAATGAATGCTTAAAATTTTTATGTACATTAAGCATTTAATGTTAACTTTTTTAGATTATTATTACAGCGCTTTCCTAATACAGTAGATTTCAGGGAAATGCAATATATATATATATATATATATATATATATATATATATACTCTTTATCAAAACTTCCTTTTCACTATTGTATCTAACCGGCACCTTTTCTATGATGCAAAATAATCTTAAATTTCAAGAAATTTCCAAATTTCGTCTATTCGGTGGACTTTCAGGTTTCTTTAAAGTTAAGGTTCACGCTTTTTTGTTTTCCTGTTTCCCACAGCATCCGGATCTTTCAACACCGTAAGTGAACAAAATTTAGAATTACAAAAAAATCTTAAAAACAATTCGTTATTCTGATGTTGTTTCTAGTGTAGAAGAGTAGAAGCATTTCCTACAATCAAGTTGTGCAACAATTCCCAAGGCACAAATATGAGAATGCCTTTAGTCACTGATAAAAATTGATATAGAATTACTATCTGCAGCCAATGACGTTTTGGACCCCGTCGCGATGCAATTTTAGGGGCTCGTTTATCTATTACTCTTAAAACAAGAGATTGAGAAACAAATATTTCTTACTAATAATTATACAAATGCAAATGTGACGACCAGCAACAGGCTATGGGCCCAGCTAGGCTGGTCCTAGTCAGTTTATAAGTCTCCACTGAAGACCAATGGCCCTCTTAAAGCTACCCACCCCTGCTCATTACCATCTCTTCCGGTAAGCTGTTCCAAGTACCCGCGACCCTACTAAAGAAGTAATGTTTCCTCATTTCCAGGTTAGCCTGAGATTTGAATAGCTTAAAACAATGTCCCCTTGTCTTGCTTTCTGTGAGAAAATTTAACCCGTTAACATCTTTCATTTTGATAAATTTAAACACCTGAATCATGTCTCCTCTGGTTCTCCTTTGCTCCAGGTTATACATATTGTCTCATAACCAATCTCAGTTTATTAACACAATGGTTATCAACCGATGGTATGTAGTTAACTGCAAAAAAAATATACTAACTTACATTGATAATGCTGGAATTTAATTGTGCCAAAGTTTGAGCAACGTCGTGTGATCCAACGATGAAGCAAAAATATTGCAATGTTTTGTTTATAATTAATTTCTGGATTGGTATTGAAATGGAAGACACGCAAATAACTAGCAGACGTTGCAGGGAAGCCATGTGACCTTCAGGATAGTTTTTCTGTTTGGAAAAGCTTTTTCAACTCCAAACATTAACGAACATTGCAAACAAAAGCAAGCATAGCGCTCCTACTATTTATTTTCAGAGACTTTTTTAGTTTTATGTTTTATTAATAAAACTTAGTTTAATAAAATGCCCATCGTCATAAATAAAATTGCTTACATTACCATTTAAACTACCAATAAGTAATTTATACTTTTTGTGGGGTCCCTAAAATATGCTAACCCAGAGAACTTTATTAAAGTAAGGTTGCCCTGAGCAAAAACGTCCCGCACAACTTGTACAAATAAAAAACAAAAAAATAATATGACTAACAGATAAAATAAAAACAACGTAACAAAGTATCACCTGCATTTTTGGATCCTCTTCGGGGCCCCTTGTCGTGAGGTGCCTCAGAATTGCGATATGATAAATCCTGTGAAGCGAAACTTGTGGTTTCTTTTTATTGAATTATTTGATTCCCGTTCCTTTTATTTTTTGTATTACGTCCTTTTAAGCCACTCCCCTTTGGAGTCAGTTGTATATTTGCTTTGGAAGTGAAAGCATCGTCTGTATTCGTTGTGGCGTATGCCTAACCCCTTTTGTTTTTATATGTTTCGATAGTAATTAGCTTTAGACTTCATTAATAAACTTATTTTAATTTTAATGGCTTGACTTCATTGCCCATTTGAACCACATTCGTTTTTACCTACTTTGTCAGCCAGAAACAAGCGGAAAGTTTTGACTATTAGAAATTGAAAAATTACAGCTTTTTTTTATGACGAGGAGTTTATCACCTCGATTCTCGAAAATTAGCTTATCACTTTGTTTAGGCTTCAAATTATTCCAAATAATCTTTTCGTTGAAAAGGGGGGGGGGGGGATCAAAATACATCTCCTTTATCAAAAAGAAAGTTAACACTTAAAGAAAAGCTGACAGATTTCAAATTCATTTTCTGAAGTTGGTAGCAATAAATTTCAACTACTAATGAAGGCAGTGAGCGTCAAAGGAATGTTAGTGCCATAGTTAAAAAAATTGAAGCAAACCAGTATAAATGGTAAGAAAACGTCTCTGTTTTGGGGCAAGCAGTATGATTTAGAAAAAGATTTAAATGAAAGCCTAAATAGAATATGAATTTTAAACGCGCTTCACTCAAAATTTAAGACTTAACACTTACATCCCTTTGCTTCTCAATGAAACGAGCTGATGTGTGCATCACATGACTTCCTTTTACTCCAATTTAATGTCATTTTCTCATTATTGCCAATTTTAATGTAATTCAATAGGTTACTCTCTAAATATCACCAACAGTGGCCAAATTAAAACCAGATTTAAAAACAAAACAAAAAAAACGCCAAATTTGTCGCCAAGTTGGTGACAAAACTTGGCGACCAAAAGATTGGCGATATATCGCCAAGTGTCCGCCAAATTGTAACACCACTTGAGTTTGTATTGAAATTAACAATGATTCCCCCCCCCCCAAAAAAGGGGCAAAAGACCCCCTTAGAAACACCCGAATGCAACCAAAAGGGACATACAGACGTCACGAGAAAATTCGTGTAATTAACTCTGGAATCGTCATTATGGATATTTCGCGTGTCTACACGTTTTTAGGCACTTATCCACGTGTGGTCGAGTCTTAAAAAAAACAACATTCGTTCGGGGGTGAGCAAAATGGAAATTAAGGTCGATTTTTTGAGTGAATTTTTTTTCGCTAATACAATACTTCCTTTTTTGTAAAAGGAAGTAAAAAGGGGGTTCCTTGTGGATAAGAAACATAAATATGCAAAAGTTTTGGTAATCTGTGCTTTAAACGATGGTTTTACCATGTAATATTTCCGCGCAAATGTAAATGTTTTGTTTCTTTAGTTTTGTTCTTAATAATTTCAATACGTTCATAACATGGAACTTTTGTCACCTTTTTAGGATCCTGTCTTCTACCAGTTGATGAAACTGAAACCATTTGTTAAACCGAATTGACGACTAAATATACAACTTCAGAACAACATCGTATTGGTGCTAAAAAGCGTAAAACGAGAAGCATGTTCAAATGCATTCTTCACTATTTTTATTCTTTTTGTTTATTGATGCAATTCTTTTTAAATGAATAAACCATGCTGATTTATGTGAAGTGTATAATAAAACATGTTTTTACTAACTGTTGATTTCTATTGTAAAAAAAAAGTTTCTACTTTTACAATTGTAAATGTAATTAATTGTAAGTGGTTCAGGACTAACTTTAAACTAACATTCTTCATGTTCTATGAATATACACAATCATAAAAACCTTTGAAAAAAATGCAAATATATTTCTCTAGAACAATTTTAAACAGCTAATCTTTTTTCTAACCAATATTTATGTATTAGAGGAGATGGAGAAAAAGCAATTTCTCTGAAAATCATTTTTTCGTGCGCCAACCTATTTAATGGAAAAAAAATAATAATTTGACTGCCAGTCAGCAGATGGGTATCCAAAAACTACATTCTGCACATGACGAGCCCTTTACTACAATTTATATATATATATATATATATATATATATATATATATATATATATATATATATATATATATATATATATATATATATATATATATATATATATATATATATATATATATATATATATATATATCATTCTTTATATATATTCATTCTTTAACTGCATTATATAGAAGTAGTAGAGTCCATGTTCGTCATAATGTTCATGCAATAGAACAAGAAGATATCACATTTGGAGTCTTTTGTAAGGTGTTTGGTGTAACTATTGATACGTCTGTCGCCGTGGAATTGCTCAAAAATTGCTCGAATCAAAGAATCCGAAAATCATTCTTGGTTAAAATAAGATGGGAAAAGTTTAAATCATAACCTCAAAAGTTTTCACAAAAAAAAATTGAGAAAACCTTGCAGGCAGAAATTTTAACTAAATTTTTAAAAATTTTAGAGAAAAGTTATTTTTGTTCGAAAATTTCTTTATATTTGATAACTTACATTAAAACCTAAAAAAAATAATAGTAACTTTTTTTTTTTTTTTGAAGAATAAAAATTCCTTTGTGATGTTTTATTTAAGCAATCCCAAAGTTTTTTTTTTTTTTTTTTCCCCAAAAGCCACTAGAAGCTATGCTTAAATGCAATCAAAAAAGCAAAAATAATTCTTAAATGATCTGCATTAGTCTATAAAATTCTGTTGTTCAGGTTCATTAAGCCACTCAGCAAATTACAAAATTTATCACTGTAAATGCAAAAGTGCAGTAGGCATCAAATGCACACACATATAAACGGTCTGACACGGTCTTTTTAAAACCATTTTAAAGAGCTGCATCCAGTGGTGTGCATCATATCCATGGCGCAAGGGGGAGGCGCTAGAAGTCTCAAGGGGCATATTCAGGAAAATAACACTATTTTTTATTATTATTGTTCTTTTGGGAGGGGCGTAGGGCACAGAAAAATCTTGCAGAAGCATTGCACCAAAGTCTATGCATCTCAAAACATAATGAGCAAGGGGCTTTTGCTTGAACACTGGCAATTTACAATATACACAGCATGTCAAAGAACTTTTTAGAGACTACCGCTATATTTCATCCCACAGTAGGCCATCTGCGATTCCAGTGAATGATCATAACAGGCAGCTGCAGTGGCAGAGCAAGAATTTTTTCGGGGGAGGGGGGATATGAAATTTTTCGAAATTAAAGGTCAAAAATTGCAATTTTTGGTCTTTGCATGAGTGTTTATACATATAATTTTGTTGCTTCATAAAGGGTGTAATGACCCCCCCCCCCCCTCATCCCTACCTAGCTACGGGTGGAGGATCATAGCAAAATCTCAAGGCATTTGTTCGTTATCCTAAATGGTACACGTTCAGTAGAGAAGTAATTTTTCACATTGAATTTGGAGGAAAGAGTTAATAGGTGTTATCCCAGTAAGCAAAATATCTTGCCTCAGTATTGCATAAAGGTTGACATGCAAGAAAAATCATCTTGCATTAATGCTGCCTCAATGTTGTTATGTTACTCCATTTATGCTGTCAGCAGGCTGCCACAATATTGACTGACAAGGTGTATGTGGCATAATATCAGGAAAATATCAAGGTAGGCTGCTTTTGTAATATTGCATACGTATTGATATGACAGGATAATATCAAGATGTTGTCATGACAGCATGAAATCAAGATCTAGGCAAGATGATCTTGCTTTTGTAATCTTGCATACGTATTGATATGACAGGATAATATCAAGATGTTGTCATGACAGCATGAAATCAAGGTCTAGGCAAGATGATCTTGCTTTTGTAATATTGCATACGTATTGATATGACAGGAAAATGTCAGGATACATTGACAGGACAGTATGAAATCAGCACGTTTGCAAGGTGTTTTATCTACTTATTTATTTGTATTATTTTCACTTTAAACTCGAGAATTAAATTTCATTCTTTAATTATTTCTGTTATTCTTCAAGATAGTTTTCTAGCCTAAGAATATTTCCTTAAAGCTGACATCTGATCGGAAATTCATAAAAAGGTATTAATAGTACTTGCAATTTAATTTAAAAAATGAAAGTTTCTTCGTTTTGCGTAATACTTGACTTATTTTTTAAATTCATGCTTCTAATTGTATTATAAAGACATAAAATGCCTAGTTAGGAATAATTGCGGAAGTTTTTATAACACATTTAAGAGTAAAGAAAGCAAAATAATAAATAAGTAAATAAATACAATAAAGTACATTTCCAAATGGAGGTCAGCACTGAAAATATCCCATGAACAAAACACATGAATTTATCTTAAAGAATAACATAAATAACCATTGAATAAAATTAATCTTACGTGAGATTGAAGTGATAATACGAAATTCTGGGCTTCGTGTCCTTTGTTTCAAAGTCTAGGGACGAAAAAAGTTATTTTCGGCCATTTCTAACATTGATCGCACATCGTCTGCGATATGACTTGTTTAATACTATATTGATAAACAAATGCAGTTATCAGTCATTCATAAGTTTTTCCTAAAACAATACTATTCCACACTAATAACTAAGCAACCAACTTAACGAAGCCTAAAGAATGCAACGCCACGTGCAACTCGCTTCTGAACGAACCGACTGAATCGAAGGTCGAAGCAGGAAGATGTGCCAGCAATGCGAGGGACGCTGGGTAAAAAGAACTGTGCGCATGCGCAAATATCAACGAAGGTTTACCTGTTCTATTGTGTACTAATTACCTTGACGGCGACAGCATGAAATCAATACATCTTGACGGCGTCAACATGTATGCAATGTTGTTATTGTAAGGTAATATCAATATTGATATTTTAAGATGAATGCAATGTTGCATACGTGTTGTTATTGTAATATTGCTTTTTAATCTTTATACAAGCTTTATGCAGTATGAAACACGTCAATATTGACGCCGTCAGTATAATATCAAGATCTGTCAAGATTGATGCAAGAAATTTTGCTAGTAGGGATATATTATTTAAAACAGTTTGCATGTCTCGTTGTCCAGACCATCAGGATGAAAAAAAGTGGTATGCAAATGCACCCAGTTACAACTTCTTTAAAAAAAAAAAGAAAAAAAAACATGTCTCAAATCGTTTCAGGTGACCTAGCCCCACCAGACTTTTTTTTTTTGAAAACAAAATTAAGTTGAAAGGATGTTATTTTGATGGCATTACTAATAAAAATATAACAGTAAGCATTGGAGGTAATCCCACAAAATAAATTTGAACAGGCATCAACACTAAGCAGTTTGTTTGTAAACATTAAAAAGGTAAGCAGTCAGTAGAGCAGCCAAAAATCAGCTTCAAGGTGGGAGTTTAGGTCATAACCAACCTTATATGTAAACAAAACACCACATTGGAATTGGCAATATGTGTTAAAATCAAGAATTCTGGGGGGGGGGGGGGTGACCTGCAGTGCAAGGGCGTGCATGAGCAACCTGAATCTGATCTTTCAGTGAAATCTGTAATAGCTGAGGGTTTGCCATAGTAATTGGCAAATTTTAGCACCTGACCAGATGGCAAAGTGTGAGAGATAGTGTAGGAGTTTCAATACTCAACAAACTAAAACAACTTTTCGTCTCTCATCAAATTCACATGCAGTGGATCCCTTCCCATGTGGAAATAGAGAATAATGAGATTGCAGATACAGTAAAACCTGTAAAGTTGACCTCCCTTGTAAGTTGACCACCTGCCTATGTTGACCACTATTGTCAAGAACGGAATTAGTCCTATCTTATATAATGAAGGAAAACCTCTGTTACTTGACCACCTCTCTATATTGACCACCTGTCTATCTTGACCACTAATGTACACCAAATTTGGTTTGGAGTATTGTGAAAAACCCTTTGTAAGTTGATCACTTGGTATTTTTTAAAAACTTAATCAAGCAAATTATTTTGTTTTATTATTTTTCATAGCTTTAAATGAATAACTTTAATGCTTTGATGTAGGGTTGCCAACTGCTCCGCAAAAATAGCTAAACTCCGCAGCTTCGCAAAAAAGTCATCTTGCTCCGCGTTTCTCAGTCGAATATTTTCAAGCAGGACATAGTGATTAAAGCTGTTTTTCTTTTGTTATTCTATTTGAGATATAGCCTTTTATACTTTGTTCAATGAAAACAGGTGTCAGTAGAAAAGAGCTAAGTCTTTTCTTTCAGTTACAATATTTTGTGGCAACACTGGAATTGTACTTAAGAGTAAAGTTATTTATTTCTGGTGCAAGGAATTAAGAGATAGAACATTTTCATTTTCAACTGCCTTTATAAACTAGGAATTTGTTGCTCTTTGTATTATAAGTATTACGTAAAATGTCTTCAAAAAGAAAACTAGTTGAACTAAAGGTTGATAAAAAACCATGAAATATTAAAATTAACTGAAAGGGGGGAAAGCAAGAGAAAATTAGGTGACACATATGAAATTTCTAAAGCTACATTGCATAGGAAAAAACAAAAATATTTGAATAACATTTTTAATTATTGTTTCAAAATAAGGTTAAACAATGAAAATGAGTTGAACAGAAAGAGTAAGTGTGAATTAGTCAAAAAATGAATACATGATGCAAGAAATGACAAAAAAAAAAAAAAAAAAAAAATCAGTACTACCACCCTTTATAAGTTGACTACCTGTCTAAGTTGACCACCAAAGTACTGCACCGCGAGTGGTCAACTTACACAGGTTTCACTGGTAAAACCTGTAAAGTTGACCACCCTTGTAAGTTGACCACCTGTCTATGTTGACCGCTTTTGTCAGGAACGGAATTAGTCCTATCTCATATAATGAAGGAAAACCTCTGTAACTTGACCACCTCTCTATCTTGACCACCTGTCTATCTTGACCATTAATGTACGCTAAATTTGGTTTGGAGTATTGCAAAAAACCCTTTGTAAGTTGACCACTTGGTTTATTTTTTAAAACTTTCATCATCAAATTATTTTACTTTATTATTTATTTAATTATTATAATAATAATTATTATTTCTTTCTTTTTCTTTTTTTTTTTTTTTTTTTTTTTTTTGATAAATTTCCAAAAATGTCTTTAATGCTTTGATGACAGACTGGCATTTTACTAACTAAACAGCAGCATAAAGCAGCTTATGATGCTCTTAATTCTTCAAACTTGTTTTTCATTTGTTGTTCTATTTGAGATAGCTTTTTGTACTCTGTTCAATGAAAATAGGTGTCAGTAGAAAAGTTCAAAGTCTTTTCTTTCAGTTGCAATATGTTGTGGCAACACAGGAATTGAGCTAAAAAGAGCAGGCCCGGATCTATGTGGCCAGCAGTGTCTATTTGTAAAGTGAATAAGTCTTAGTGCTAGTTTTTTTCTATTTTTTCTTCAATTTCTAGGGCCGTTAGCCCCTTTAAGGACGCAGAACCCTCGCACTGCGGGTACGCAGATCTGGGCCTGCTAATGAGTAAAGTTACATGTTTCTGGTGCAAGGGATTAAGAGATATGACATTTTAATTTTGCCTTTATGAACTGGGAGAGTTACGCTTATTGCTTTTTGTGCTATAAGTTGTACAAAAAAGAAATGAAAAAGAACGTTAGTTGAACTTAGGATTAATAAAAAGTATGAAATATTATATTAAAATTAATTGAAAATGAAGAAAGCCAGAGAAAATTAGCCGGCTCATATGGAATTTCTAAAACTACAGTGTCCAATATAATTAAAAACAAGGAAAAAATAACAAAATTATTTGAATAGTATTTTTAATTATTGTTTCAGTTTCAATAATGTTAAATAATCAAAGTGAGTTGAACAGAAAGAGTAAGGGTGAATTACTCAAAAAATGAATATATGGTGCAAAAATGACAAAAAATAAAAAAAAATCATTACCGCCCTTTATAAGTTGACCACCTGTCTAAGTTGACCACCAAAGTACTGCACCGCGAGTGGTCAACTTACGCAGCTTTCACTGTATAAGAAAAAAGTGTTCCTTTTCTATGAAATAGCGACAGCGCTTTAAGAATAATTCTTTAGGCCATTTTAACGGCAGCCCACAACTTAACCAACTGCGAGCATTAAATCAAAGTAACGAAAGCGACATCACCCCGAACGATGCGTATGGGCCAGGCTCTAAGTGAGTTAAAATCTTCCATTTATAGCAATTTTGCTAAAATTAAGTGTGATAAATTTGTCGAAGCTTGTAAAGAAAGTCTGAAAGAAGCTATTTCATTTCCGAAGAATTCGTACAGCAACGTTGTGGCGCCACCTGTTAGCAATAATCAAAACGAACTGCCAAGTAATAAACAATGTTGTTCTGTAAAGTCAGACCAAACAACGTAAGTAGAAGCACAAATTTGTAAATTACAGCAGACACGTGTTTCGGCGTTACAGGATGTCTTTTCATCCATAAGCTCATTATTTTTTGCATTGAAAAAGGCGTTCCCTGTAACGCCGAAACACGTGTCTGCTGTAATTTACAAATTTGTACTTCTACTTACGTTGTTTGGTCTGACTTTACTATTCAGCACAAAGGTATTTATTTATCTTATAATGTTGTTCTGTTCTGATTTCGGCTGAAAACTGTAATTCTGACGATGTCAGAAAACTATTTAAGACTCAAGTCGATCCTAGAAGAGAAAAAATAGGGATTCGATTTGTAAAAGGAATTAGTGAAAATCGGATAATAGTCAATTGTGCTTTTGAAAAAGATAGAAATAAATTGATGTCAATTATTGATGAAAATCCGAAGTTCCTGAAGCCAATGGTTCCTAAGCTTAAAATAAGCGATGTTAATTAAAAATGTGCCAAAAGACGTTACAGATTTGGAAATTCTAGATATCATTCGGGAGCAAAATCCTGAAATCGTTGTCTCGGATGAGTGTTGGAAGGAGTCTAGATTTCGTTTTGTTTTTAAGAAATTTCAGCATGTGAGAAGTGTAATGGTTGAGCTACATCCGATACGGAAAGAAATTATTGCTGTTGGATCCTTGAAAATAATGTGGAACATGTGCCGTACTGAAGATTTTGTTGTGATAAATCGGTGCTTCTCTTGTCTCGGCTATAATCACAAGTCTGGTGATTGTACCAATAAACTGTCTTGCTATTGCTGCGCCGGGGAACACAAAAGCGATGTCTGCCCGAATCGTGAAGTTCAGGTATGTGTTAACTGCATTGGATACAACAAAAAACTCAATAGTGAAGCTAAAAAAGTGGATGTCATGCACAAACCTTTTTCGCAAAGCTGCTCCTGCCATAATTTTATAAGAGGTCAAATAGCTAGTCGAATTGACTATGGCTAAGTTTTCTTCTAATCGTCTTGTTTTTGTTCAATTGAATTTGCATAAATCTAAAAAGGCTACGCAGCAGCTTATTTTGTATCTTGAAAATGATAATATTGATATTGCACTTGTGCAGGAACCACACTGTTACAAAGGTAAACTTCCTGGTTTTCCAAGTACTTCCCAAGTAACATAAATCACGTTACATCACGTTGCTCTGAATCGTTGACATCACGTTACTGGTAACGTTGATAGAGCGAAAATATGTCTCGTTGCAAAACGCAAAAGCAACGGTTTTAGTAACGTTACATCAACGGTTTCAATAAAGTTACATCAACGATTTTTGAAGCGTTACATCAACCTTTATTTATCACGTTGCTTTTAAGCGTTGTATTAAGATTTTTTTTTTTCAAAGCTTGAATAAAGTTTTTTTTTTCTTGGTAAGAATGGAGGTGGGTTCATTGAACCCTTAATTTTTGATACAGTAAGTATTCTGTATTTTTTGTTAATGCAATTAGTGTTAATATACTTTTATAAAAACTTTGTTTTCTTTTCTTTTTTTTTTAATTTATAAAATGTCTCATTCCGTTTAAAGGCGTTCGAGTATTCTCACACTGTTGGTTCATTCACAATATTTTGTAAGAGCACTCCTGACATTTAAAAATAAACAGAGCATAACATAGCATAGCCGAATTTACATCAATAAGAGTTCTATTAATAATCAAAATTAACGATATTACTGCAAATTAAATAAAAACTTTTTTCATAAATAAATCCTTGAAAAAATAATTATAATTATTATTAAAGAACTCCAGAAATATTTTTCTAAAGGCATGAAAGTTTTGAAAAAATCCTCTTATATCAGTGCTTTAACTAAAATTTGAAGTATTAAAGATAATTTCAGTTACATGACAAAAATTTTTCCAAAAATTGCTACAATTATTTCGTCAAAATCATTCTGCAAAAAGTCGATTAAATGAGTAAAAAATGGTATCATTTATCGCTTTTATAGCTTATTAATGGAACATATCCCCAAGCTTCAGCCTTTTTAAGAAATCAATGAATAAATACTCAAATAAAAACATCTAACATTATTCTTTCAAACAATATTATAAATAAAAGTACGGTGGGAAAAATACTCAAACTCCGACCAACGGCAGTTCATTAACATCATAAAAATATGTAATAACACTTTTTTTTAATTAAATAAGTATATCAACAATAATACACTAACAATAATACAAAGTACTTACCGCCAAAAGTGATGAGAGATCGCGATTGCGAAGCTGCAAACAATGGCGGCATAGCAAGCCAGAAGTTGTTTACTGAAAATGGCCACTAGGATTCGGAGGTTGCCGAAGACGAGGCAAGGTGCAACGAAAAAGTAACGATAAGTAACGTTTCTTTTGCAACTGTTTGTCAACGTTACAAATTTAAGAAATTTGCAACGTGATGTAACGTTTCAAAGTCACGCTTTTTGTAACGAATCGATAAAGCAACGTGATATCACGTTGTGTGGGAAACGGTAACGATGTTTCAACTAATTGCAACGTGATGTAACGATGACGTAACGTTTCAGTGTTACTTGGGCACCTGCCTCAAAAGGTTTTAAATTTTTGGCCCCTCTGTCATAGTAGTATTTTTGTTTTTCTTTTCGTTTTGAAATCCTACCTTCAAGATTTTTAAATATTTCAGAGTTCAATAATTTGCCATGAATTGGGATTTTTGTTTTTAGTCTACGACTAAACATTAACTGAGCTGGAGATAGATTGAATCCCGAGATGGGAGTATTTCTATACTCCATGATACCACTTACCCAATCTTTTCCCTCTTCCAATGCTTTCCTGAGTATAGCTTTAGCGATCCCTACAGCTCTCTCTGCCATCCCATTACTTTTCGGATAAAGGACTAGAAAAGCTATAGTCAAAATCCCATTCTTTTGCAAATGTCCTATATTCTTGGCTGTTAAATGGTACATTATCTGAAATGACCATTGAAGGAACTCCATACCTTGAAAAGCACATCTTTAACTTTTTATTTATCTCTCCCATGGTTTTGTTACTTATTCTCTCAATCTCTATCCATTTAAAATAATAACACACAATTACTAAATAACTTACGTTCCCAAACTCCATAATATCTACACCTATTCTTTCGAAAGGCCTAGATGGTGTTGGATGAGATTCTAGCTGTTCTTTGACATTTGATTTTTGAAATTTTTGACACACTTCACATTTTAATACCATGGATTCGATGCTTTTACCCATCCCTGGCCAAAACATTATTTCTCTTGCCCTATTTTTGCATTTTTCCATCCCAAAATGCTCCTCATGTATTAAACATAACATTTCATTTCTGAGTGCAGAGGGTACGACAATTTCAGAATCTTTAAAAATTAAACCAAATTCAATATATAATTCAGTTTTAATTTTGAAATACTGTTTCATGTTATTAGGAACATTTTTAACTTGCTCTGGCCACCCCTTGTCACAGTATTCATACACTAATTTTAATTCAGGGTCCAATTGAATTGCCTCTTTAAACTGAGTTATCCTTCTGTCACTAATAGGTAGTTTGCGTACTGCATGCACAACACTCAGCATGTCAGGATCATCATATACTGGATCCTTAAGATATGCTCTAGAAAGTGTATCCGCAAGGTACATTTCACACCCTTTTACATACTTAATTTCAAATTGATATTTTATTACTTTCAATAACATTCTTTGCAACCGAGAAGATATATTACCCATAGGTTTATGAACAATACTTGTCAGAGGTTTATGATCACTTTCTATAATTATCTTACTTCCATACACAAAGTTATGGAACTTTTGTAGAGCAAACACGATTGCTAACATTTCCTTTTCTATTTGAGCATAGTTTTGCTCGGTGGCAGTCAGACTTCTAGAAGCATGTGATACAGGGGTGACCTTCTTGAATAAGACAAGCTCCAATGCCATCTTTAGAGCTGTCACACTGTATCACAGCTTGCTTTGAAGTATTATAAACCTTTAAGACAGTTTGAGAACTTATATGACATTTTATTTCCCTAAATGCCTTCTGGTGTTCCTCATTCCACCCAAATTCTACATTATCTTTTAAGAGGCTCCTCAAGGGGGAAGTTATAATTGAAACATTTGGTATGAATTTGGAAACATAATTTACCATTCCCAAGAGTCTTCTAACACCTGCCTTATCACTGGGGGTAGTCATTTCAGTTATCGCTTTGATATGTGAGGGGTCAGCCTTAATCCCATCTTTTGAGATGATTTGCCCAACATATTTGACTTCTGGGACTTTATACTGAAATTTCTGAGGATTAAATTTAATGTTACATTCACGAGCTCTGTTAAAAACTTTTGAAAGAGCTTCATCATGTTCTTGGTCTGTGCAACCTGCAACAATGACATCATCAAAATATGCTTCTACATTTTCTATATCATCAAAAATATTTAAATTTCTTTTCTGAAAAACTTCTGGGGCAGAAGCTATCCCAAAGGGCATCCTCAGAAACTGATATCTGCCAAAGGGCGTATTAAAAGTGCACAAGTCAGACTATGGTCATCTATTGGCACTTGCCAAAACCCATCCTTTAGGTCAAGAACAGAAAATATTTGTTTCCCCTCTAACCGGCTAATTAATTCTTCACTCATGGGTATGATATGATGTTCACGCTTTATAGCTTTGTTTAAATTTCTGGGATCTAAACAAATTCTCAGCTCCCCATTAGGTTTTTCTACTACCACAAGACTATTAACCCAATCTGTTGGCTTGTTTACTCGTCTTATAATGCCTTTTCAACTTCTAATTTAGTTAATGTTGATTTTAAGTTTCTATTCAATGAAAGAGGTACTCGCCTAGGAGAATCTATGACTGGCTTTACTGTGGGATCAACTTCGATATGATAGGGCTGACCTGGAAATTTACCTAACCCTGTGAAAATTTCTTTGTTGGCATTTATGATGTCTTCTTTACAATTTGAATTGACATTGTCAATTTTCCTTACTAAATCTAGCTTTTGGCAAGCTTTTAACCCCAATATAGGCTTTGAAGACACATTTACAACCATAAAATTTAAACATGCATTAAAATAATTATTTACATTACATTTTAAAGATACTTCTCCTTCCGGTTTTAATTGAAAATTACCATACGAGACCAAAGTCACATCAGTTTTAACTAATGTTTCAGCTGGTGATAATTTCATCATTTTATACACAGATAAAGGCAAAATATTGGTTTCTGCACCCCCCCCCCCCCAGTATCTAATTTAAATTCAATAACATTACCTGATACATTGATTTTTTTTAACCATACATTATCTAACGCATTTACTTTTAGTACACCTGGCTTTGGCGATTCTTTTCTGGACACGCTATCAATGTAGAGTTCTGGAGGTTGATCCTGATTAATTATATTCACTTTTCGAAAATTATTATCTTTCGCTGATTTACATACAGCAGCGGAGTAATTTTTCTCTTTACACTTGGCACATAATTTTCCGTAAGCAGGACAGTTCATTTTTTTATGTTCCCTTCCACACCTGGTACATTTAATGTTATTATCAGTAGCACTATTGTTATTCCATTTTGGTGGAGCTTTTGCTTGTTTGGTCTTCTTTACTTCATGGATTTGCGATGCAGATCTTACAGTCTCAATTTGAAGTTTACTCGCTTCCGCTGCTCGGAGAAAGTCTGCTGCTTTCTTTAGCGTCAGATCTGTTTCTCGTAGAAGTCGTTCCACCAAAACTTTTTCTCGGATGCCAAGGACAAGCCGATCTCTGATTAGACTCTCCTCTTGGTCTCAATAATCACCAAAATCACAAGTAGATGCAAGAGTCTTTAGTTCGATGAGGTAAATATCTAGTTGCTGACTTTCTTGCTGAAAACAGGAGAAAAACTTGAACCTCTCAAAGACAACATTTCGTCTCGGGATGCAATAGTTAGCAAACATCTCCATGACGTCATCAAATTTTGTCTTGCTTTACCTTCTTCGGGTTGGAAGGTATTGAAAATTTCCACGCCTTCACCAAGAAGATTCAGGAGGATCGCTATCTTTACTGTGTCCGATTTAGAGTCCTTCTCTGAAGCGATGAGGTAGTTGGTAAATTTTTGAGTTCATTTATTCCATTCTTCAGTCAAATTGTTTGAAGTAAACTTAATTATGCCCGGAGGCCTGAAAGTTTCCATATTTTTCTTTGTAGAACACTCAGTTCAATTTTTTTTTTTTTTTTTAGTCGCGTCAAACACTTGGTTGAATCGGGTCAGAGCACTTCGCCATATTGTGATTTCTAAGATTTTTCTCACAAAGAGATTGTAGCGTAGTTTCGATACCTGACACCATGTCTTATCTAGTAATAGACACTCAAGTCTAGTTGCACATTACAAACATTTATTACTTGGTAACATGATTATACATATATACATAGATCCACAGATCTTAAGAGCGAACTACAACGAACATCACACGTTATCAAAATCAACGTGGTCTCCTCAGTACAGTTACAGTTAGTTACATGAACAGTTAACACAACAGTTATATGACAGTTGTCGGACAGGATCTTCTTCAGTTTTTTGGACATTGGTGCATTCCTGATTATGATTCTTTGTTTGACCATCGGATGATCACTTTTGACATGACAGTGTCTGGTGTTAATTCGGGTCAAGATATTTCTAGCATGAGTAAAAACTTCAATACAAAAAGAGCGAATTGGAATCTTTTTCAAAATATTTGTCTTAGTGCAAATGCATCTCTCCTCTCACGCATTGAAAACCGCACTCGGTCAGGTGTTTTGGAATCATGCGTTAATGATCTGCAGGAAATTGATGTTTCTGCAGCAGAGCAGTCTATTCCTGTGAAGAGGTGTGATGCTCATAGCGTTCTTGGAAATCTTTTGTATGCGGAAGCAGCTGAATGCAGCCAGGAGAAGGTATCAAAGGGCCAAGAATGCTTTGTTAAGAGACGTATACAGGAAAAGTTATCTTGAAATCAGGGTTCGGTAGAATGCCAAACTGGAACAAAGCAAGCTTAATTCTTGGAAGAAATTTCTTAGTGATATTACACCGCAGAACGTTTGGAAGAAAATCTACACATATGGTGTAAAAACGAACTTTGTTAAAAAGATTGAAATTTCAGGTATTCAGATTTCTCCCGGAAATTTTACCACGTCGTTCCAGGATACAATTGAAGCTATCATGAGGAAGTCGTTTCCTCGTAATTCCTCTGTTTTGGATACTTCTAGTCACAAAACATTTCGTCAAGGGGCTAGTTTACCATATGATTCTGTTGATGATGTACCTTTCTCTAAGGCTGAAGTTGATTGTGTGATTGGGAACTTGGTCCTGAACAAGACACCAGGAATGGACAGGATGGCAAATGAAATGATTAAAAATTTTCATATTAGTTGTCCTTCTTTCCTGCTGGCCCTTTTCAATGCATGTTTAAAGCTTGGTGTATTCCCTAGAGTTTGGAAAAAGGCAAAAGTTATACTTCTTCCTAAGAGTTCTGATCTTGCAAGCACCCATGTTGACAATATTCGGTGTATTAGTTTGCTCCCTTGCTTGAGAAAGTGTCTTGAGAAGCTTTGCATGAATAGATTGAATTATCATTTGCGGAAGTTTGGTATACTGTCTGAAGATCAATATGGTTTTACTCCTCAAAATTCAGCTGAGGATGCTATAATTCGTTTATGTATTATTGTTAAACAGGGTAAACGCAGAAATCTTGTTACATTCCTTGTTTTCCTTGATATAAAGGGGGCGTTCGACAATGCATGGTGGCCAGGTATTTTGCATTTGCTGAGACTTTCCAAAGTTCCAAAAAATATCTACTGCCTGCTTAATAGTTTCTTTCAATCCCGTACTGCAGAGCTCACTTTGGGTAACATTACGGAAAAATATGAGTTGGAAAGAGGCTGTCCTCAAGGATCGGTGACTGGGCCATTTGTTTGGAATCTTATCATGAACGATTTGCTTTGCAATCTGTCAAAGTTTTTGAATTGTCAGAAAATTGCATTTGCAGACGACTTGCTGTTAATCGTTCAGGGTAAGCACTTTGACGATGTTTGTAGTCTGACTCAAGAGATCCTTAACTATGTTTTTGATTGGTCGAGGCTTTTTAAACTGGAGTTCAATCCTTCGAAGTCTAAAGTGATGATGATCCACAAAAAATCGAGGACAGTCGAGAAGATGGACTTGACTCTTGGAAATGAACCTATTGAAGAGGTGTAACAGATGAAGTATCTGGGTATTATCGTGGATAATAAATTGCGATGGAGACAACACATTTCGTATGTGTCCAACAAGTGTGAAAAAGTTCTTCTCGGCTTTATGAGAATTTCCAAAAATGTTTATGGTGTGAAGACTGACGTTCTTAAACTAATCTACAAGCAGGGCATCGTTCCACTTATTTCCTACGGTTCAAAAGCTTGGGGGAACTCCTTGCGGAAGAAAACAAATAGTAAACTCCTCAGAAGAGTTCAAAGAAGATTTCTGATTCGAATTGTTAGGGCATACAGGACAGTTAGCTACGATGCACTTTTTGTTATTTCTGGACTTCCACCTATGGATTTTGTCATTCTAAACGATATTGAGGCCAGGGGTATGATGTCCTAACCTCGTCCATGCAATTTTTTGAATGGCAAGCTACCCATCTCCAGTTTACCTCATCCTTCGAGTAGAAAGCCCATTACTGTTGTAAATTATGACAGTATCATTCTTGATCATTATAATTTAACTTGTTTTACGGATGGTAGCATGTTGGAAGGCAGAGTTGGGCTGGCTTTTGTTGTATATGAAAATGGAATGGAGAAAGAAACCGTCCAACATCGCATACCTGATGAGTGCTCTGTTTTTCAGGCAGAGCTTTTGTGCTTGAATCTTGCAGTAAAATGGCTTCAGAATTTCTATAATACGTCTGGAACTGTAAAATTTATCATATGTACTGATTCATTGTCCTCCTTTTTCTTATTATGCAATCCAGCTAGCACCGAAAGACTTGTGTTGGATGTTCATTCTATTCTTAGTGCGCTTGAAAATGCTGATGTTCATTTTCCCTATATTCGAGGTCATAGCGGAAATTTCGGCAACAAAAGAGCAGACCAACTTGCTAAGCAAGCGACAAGGCGCGGTATTGACTTAATCATGGATATTCCTGGGTCTCACTGGAAGTTTTTGGCAAGGGAGAAAACTATCGCAGACTGGAACACGGAATATCTTGCCTCCTCAAATGCACGGTGGACAAGGAGGTTCTTCCCTACTGTTTTTCATCGTCAGCAGTGCAGCTATTTTTCTACAAATTTTAAACTGTCTCAATTTTTCACTGGCCATGGAAATTTTAAAATTACTTGTTTAGATTCGGCATTTCGCCAAATTTGCTTTGTGACTGTGAAGTTGGCGAGCAGAGCGCTGAACATGTTCTTCTGCACTGCAGTTTACAAGATGGCCCTAGGACTGTCTTCAGAAAAGGTTTGGCAAATTTTTCCTTATGCTGGCCGCCTGTTTTCTCGGATCTTGTTAAAAGATCCGAGACTTTTGTCTTCTTGTCTGATTTTGTTAACAGTCTAAACTTTTAAAGTTTCAACTTTTTATGTTTTTTATACTTACTCTTGTAAGCCTCGTGGCATACTGTGTGGAACACGAGGAGTTTTTAAATTGTATTAAATAAAAAAAAAAAGCAAATGAAAGAGATAAGCAATGAGTGTCATAAAACCGTTGGAACAACGGAAATCAGGTTCAGTTGACTCCAGACGAACTAACTCTGAATGCTGTTACAGAGAGCTGCTAGGATGTGCATTAATTAGATCAAGAGAGACTTAATAAACATAAGTTTCGTGCTCCTATTATAGATAGCACCACTAACTACGAAACAAGAGGATTTTTTTTTTTTTGTGTGTCGGAAATCTCAAGAATTAACCGTAATTTTATTTTTATCGCTGTTTTGATAATATATAATGCGGCGGAAAACCACTTTTTTGAATTACATTATCTTTTGAATTACATATCTGTATTTTCTATGTACAGCTTTGTTGAATGAAATATTTCTGTTCGCGAAAGTTTTTTTCAAAATACAAATTGAAATATCTGCACCTCAGAGCTAAAGGACCGGACACGGCTTTTTAACACTGTTAAACAATTACAAAGGATTTTGTTTTAGAATTACCTTCACATGGATCGATGCAGAATAGAATTCTGCACACAATGCACCAGGATTGCCCACCCCCTAAATATCGTGAGTACCCCCCCCCCTTAAAAAAGTGAAAAATACCTCTCAAAACAGAATATCAATGGTGCATTCTGCTCCACGACCCTTAGGTGGGAACCCCTGCAATGCACTAATAAACGGAAAATCACAATTTTTAGACTTACTTGAGTCTGGCTCTGAGATTGAGATATTTGGATGCCTCAGTTGCCAAATCGATTAACTCCACTTTTTAAAAAAATCCTCATTTCTGCTTTAATAATGCTTAATCAATGCTTAGAATGTGAATTTATATTGAACTTTTGGTTCAGTACATTTCTGATCCTCCGATGGCAAAAAATGTAACACGAGGGCCCATGCACTCCTATGAGCAACACTATTTTCTTGATCACTTTTCTCGACTTTTTGTTTTATGGAGTTAATCGATTTGGCAAGTGCAGCATTCATTTATCTCTTATTTATTTTATTTATTGATTGTTGATGATATGCAACAATTTTCCAATTTCTCGGCTGATGAAGATTGCTGGTTAGTAAAATAATTTCCTCACATACAATGCAATAAGGATTGTTAATGTCGAAAAAAAGTCCTTTACAATTTTCGTTTTAAAAAGAATTATGAATTCCACTGTCCGGCCATCCGACCCGTTCATCCCGTTTTTTGACGTGACGGACTGCCGACGAAAACAGGGTAGCACTCACATACGGTCGCCGCACATCAATCACGTGGCTGAAATCACCCACCAGGGGAGAAAAGAGCGCACTGCTTGGCGGGAACCATTGAAATGCTGTTCTGCTTTTGCACCATCAGATATCAAGGTTCTTCTGATCGAAACTGGTCCCGTCCAAGACGGCTTGCTGTCATGGCAACCAGCGAAGAAAACCTGTTTCGGGAGGAAAGAAACGTGACGGATGGCCCATATGTGAACAGGCCCTTACGCTCACCTTCCGCAACCAGAAACCGTACTACCACGCGTTGTTCCGATCTGGACGCATCCATGGATAGCACGACTTTCGTTTTGTAGAATTTCCTCTACTGCAAACAGGTTTCACCGTTGAACGGCACCTGAGATGCATACCTCATACCACCTTTTATATACTTGTGCAGTGGCGCTGTACTCGAATCATTTATTTTGACGTTACCGAACATGTCCACTTTTCATTGAGTAACCCTTATACAAACAATAAAAATTATGAAAATGTCTAATAATGCTTTACAATTTTACTTAATTATTGTTTAGTACTGGCAGCTTAAAAGAATAGTGGGGTTTCATAAGGCAACCGATCTAGGAATGATGGACCTACAGCTTGCTGGTGGAGCTTAAATGAGGTAGTTGGTAAAGCTTCAATTGGCTACCATTAGATATCTCCACGTGTTATTGTGTGTCTCCCATTTGTTATTTATTTAGTTAGCCAAAACCGTAATAAAAGGAGAGGTGATTTGGCGCTTTATTATTCACTTCCCTGGGTCACCAGACCTAACGCCATGTGATTTTTTCCTGTGGATATATGTAAATGATACGATATTTCTACTCCTTTTACCTGGAACGAGCTGAAAAATTTGGTTGTGTATTTTGCGTGCAAAAAATTTTACTTTTTGAAACTGGCAATAATTACTTGTATTGAATTAATATTGATTATTAGTTAAATGTACCCGCATATATCAAAATGTTTTCCAGCATATAGGGGGGGAGGGAAGTGAAACTGCTGATATTCGTTTAATCGAGCTGATAGTGTCAGAAATCTATGAAGAACAAAATATTCATTTTCGATATTTTCTAATATCTTAAAACAAGTTATAAATTATGTTAAAATAATTAGTTATCCAACGTTTATGAAGCACAAAATAATTTGCTGCAGTAATTATTTTTGCAGTAATTTGCATTATTTTGTGCTTTATAACATTGGGTAATTGATTATTTTAATTTTCACCCCAAAGGTATTTATTCGTTATAAACTATGTTGTTTTTAAATGCGTAAAAAGTATTCAAAATACTATGTTAAACGTTTTGTAAGGAAATGCATTTTTCGATTACAAAAGCAACTAAAATCACTGAATTTACGAAGGGAAAATGTAGAAATAAATCATTTTTTTTGAAACTGAAGAAAATTAAGAAATTGTGGAAATAGAGAGTTATAATAATCAATATTTTTCAGAACAAACTTTATTAAAGATTTAAGAAGATGGAAAGTCTTATGAAAGACAATATAATTGAAAATAAAATACAAATGCAATTGCACAATAAATAATCAGCTACATTGCACACAACAGAACAATTTTAAATGCATTTGGTTGACATGTGTCGCATTTCTTTTTTTGTCTGCTTTAAAAATCATCATTAATAAATTATGATTAAAATATTTAAGCTAGACTTTACAGATTATCATCTAAGAGCGAGAAGAAAGGAATTGGTCAATTGAAAAATCAATCTATTTCGGTTGGAAGAGGATTATAAATACATATGTTTTATACATTTAACTGTCGATTTGATAAAATATTCACAGAAACACATTATAGCTTTAAAAGTTTTTCCTATTGTTAATAAGTTGTGAGACTTACGTTTGAGAAATAAAATCTTTCCATTTTCATTAAAAAGTAACTATTGTTTCAAATAAGATAATAGTATGAGTGTTACCTTAAACAGAGAATACTGTTTGTTGACTAAAAAAGATGGAATATCATTGCTGTAAGAATTTTTTCCTCAAATGGAATTTTCTTTAAATATATGTATGTATTAAAATACATTTCTTTTATCCGTAAAAAATATGTTGCAAAAATAGTTATTTTCATCACTCGACAGTTTTTTAAAATATAAATTTTTCTGAATTTCAAATAACCTTTGAAAAGACTAGAAAACTTAATTAGCTCATCTGAACTTGGGATCACCAGAATACTACAGCACATGAAATATACATAAGATACATATAGATGTAGATACATAAATAAAATATACAATTAAGTACAGAAAGTCCCCTTCTAACCGCCTAAATTTAAATGTTGTTCTGCTAGTGAATTGTTTTTGGAATTGCTGATAAGACAATGTTTTCCACAAGACGATCGGTGAGGAAACCTGATTTTCCCTTCACAAACTCCAGTTCTGCTGGTCGAACTTTTTCTGGTGCTTCAGTGCACCACACAGATGAATCGCTCAACTTATGCTCAAGATCCAGATGGTTGACCGGGGGAAGTCCCAAGACGCCCCTGAAGAGATTCTCGATGCAGGAGCGTTGTCTTGCCAGGGCATTCACAACAGGTGCGCCCCTAGGCACCAAGGGGGCCTTGCAAAGGTAGCTGAGGATAGATAGAACTGAGTTGAAAGGCTGGAAGGCTGTTGAGCTGCTGCTGAGGACTCTGAAAGAGATCCTTTGGCAGAGTTCAGTGAGGACGATTAGGTCCAGGATTAATGGAGAGGCCAAGAGGGAATCTTCACAAGTGTTGTGAACTACAATTGTGTTCTTGCCGTTCATCAAGATCTCAGAGGTGTACTCGTCTAGTGCCCTCTTGCTGTCGCCGACGTAAGGGACATATTTGATTACGACCTATAACAAAAATAGAGTTTTAAGTGAAAATTATCTTTAAACAAAATTCGCGCTTACTCATCTGATATGCTGTTTTTTTTTTCCCACACTTTCATACACTGTTAAAACAATTTTTAAGTCTAATTCTAAAAGTCTTCGAAAACTAATTAGCTGAGAATTTTTCACTGCTACTAATGGCTGTAATTACGCTAAGTTTAACAACCTGCTCATTTATAACATGATTCTTTGTAGGCATTCTTAAGAACACTTGGAATGCGTAGAATGAAGAGTGACTTGTTGAACAGACCGACTGATTATGAAATTGCAGCTAGACTTTATTTTACACGGTGTAGACTTTATAGCCGATAATGTGCGGGCTTAATAATTATTCTTCAGTAAAAACGTAATATGCATCTCTTTGCGAAGACTGGAGGTTAACGGTACAAATTTATTGCATAGGCATTTTTCAACAACATTTCTATTTGAATACATCTGCTACGATTAATAATTCTTTGAAGTTATGCGGTCTTTTAAAATTTTTACCTGTCCTACTCTGAATAAACTTAATAATGATTTTTTATTTTTATTTTTCAGTGTATATTTCAATTTAAAATCGGAACTCAAAGTTCTAGGCAACAAAAACTGTATGAAAATAGGAAAAACTTAACTAGTTTTTAATTTAAGTAGTAACAGCTACTATCTTGTTTGTAACTTACAAAATTCTGCAAAATTAAAACGCTATGTACAATATTTTTAACAATACAATTTATATGCACAACGATCTTGACGTCATTAATTGGTGTACATTTTAGTCTGGAACGGCGGTTGAAACATATCATGCTAAAATTAACTAGCTTTGCCCATATGTTTTCAATTGACATTTTAAATCACCGAATCTGCGAAGCAATGTACTGTTACATGAAATAACCGAGAGTTTTTACGCTGAAATGCAGTTTTCAACTACATACACAAGTGAAACAAAAACATTTTTAATAAAATACGTTTAGTGTATACGTTACATACATATCATTTTTACGGTCATATGCCAAAATTAGTTGACAGACTTTTTTTTTTCTTTTTTGAAAATAAATTTCATGTTTGGAAGAGCTTAACACATCGCTGCAGCACAAATATCTTCAGTAATGTGTATTTTCTTATGCATAGTACTGTAATACTTACGCAATGGTCAGGCTTCTCCCCAGGCTCATAGAGAACTGAATTAGAGGCTACCATGTCATCAACAACATTGCTTTTCGAGATTTCTTTGGAGCGGAACTGCAGGGGGGCTGACAGGTTTTTCCCATCGTTGTTTCCCAAGTGATTATAACTGACCATAGAAACCGGCTTGATTCCTGCGCCGATCAAGAAATCTACCAGGACGGATTTGAACTTGGTCTGTCCTGACTTGAAATCGTCCCCACCAATCATGACGTTGTTCTTTTCTGCGAGTTCTCTCACTCCAGGAACGAAAGTATTCTGTGGCGATCCGTTGATGTATGCACACTAGAAGAATTGAAAACCAAATCATCGATTAGTACCAATGACCCTATGTTCTTAGATAAGTTAGGTATGAAAAAAACACATAAACAAATAAATTGCTGTTCAGTTTTGGTCTCCTTATCTTAAGAAAGACATTAATGTATTGGAAAGGGTTCAAAGGCGGGCTACAAGGCTAATAAGTGGACTTTCCCACTTAGATTATGATTCCAGGCTTAGAAGGCTAAAAATGTACAGTCTTGAGCAAAGAAGAGACCGAGGGGACATGATTCAGCTGTTTAAATTCATTAAAATGAAAGATGTTAGGGGGCTGAAGTTTAGCACTGAAAACAGGACAAGGGGTCATTGTTTTAAGCTATTTAAATCTCTGGCTAACATGGGTATTAGGAAAGATTATTATTTTAGCAGGGTAGTGGAACCTTGGAACAGCTTACCGGAAGAGGTGGTAATGAGCAAAGGAGTAGACAGTTTTAAGAGGGCCATTGATCTTCACTGGGGATTGTAAATTGACTAGGACCAGTCTAGCTGGGCCCAGAGCCTGTTGCTGGTCGTCACTTTTGTATTTGTATTTGTATTTGTATTTAATTGAACAACATCAAATTATCAAATTGTCTCAATTGCTAAGTACATATGAAATGCATAATTATTTTTGTATCTTTCTATAAGAAAATGTGTCCCTCCCTCATAAAATTGTAACAGAGCATAATCAAAAAATTAATCTAAGTTTTGAAGAAATATAAAGCTTCCAAATACTAAGGAAAATTTCTTATTTCAAAAGAAGATCCAACTCTTGAAATTGGTAGATTGAGATTTTTAATCAAATCTGCGGCAATCACATTTGTTGAAAAAGGTTTGTCTAGTCAAGATATTTATTTTTCATACTTAAAACTATTATAAAGCACCTATAATTCCAATTAAATTCTGATCTCTTGAAATTTTATTAAGCGAGAGGTTTTGAAGAGTCTTATTAAAGTTTTAGAAAGTTTGACGCATGCCAATGTATTTTTCCTTTCTTCTTCAGCTTTTTAAATTTTTTAGCATTTAGGATTTATCACAAACTGTAATGAAAACGGAATGTATCACTTCGACAAAATGGCTAAAGAGTTATTATAACAGTTTTGCATTTTGAAGTAATTATTACAGCTTTTTTTACATTTGAGTGCATTTAAAATTGCTTCTAGAATATTAAAAAAATAATAATAATAAGGGAATTTTTAGGGATTTTTCAGGTCACCGAAATCCCTGGTATTTTTGATGATGAGCTGATCTTAGGTATTACATTCAATTAAGTTTTCAGAATAGTTGTGCTGCACATCTGACCGGCATATTAACTTCTTTCTATTCTGAGATTTCACGTTTGAAAAGAAATTCGGGTTAATCGCATGTCACAGCTCTTTTGTTAACGAAAATTTACTTGTATCTACAATGTTCTGAAAGGTTATGGGAACAAATTCCCGAGGGGTAGGGGCTGTTCCTATTCATTTCAGTCTCCTGGATAGAAATCATGGATTTGCAGTCACGTTCATTCGCTGATCAAGTTTGTGCTATTACAAAGTTAGGGAGGAGAATTGCTAAATAAATGTTGCGTATGAAGTTTTGAGTTAATTAACAAAAATTTGAAAAAAAGTATAATATGTTCATTATTATTTTCAATTATAAAAAGCAAAGTTTTCTGAATTAAAATATTTCGACCTTTTGTTTTAATCATCTCACAAAACCATAGTTCTAGAGAACTTTTTTTATAGAATACATGGTCAAAAGTATAACTTCAACTATTTCAGCGTTCTGACAAGTTCAGTTTCAGAAAGGAACTGACAAAAGTTTTACAAAGGCAAGAGATAATGGACAAGTGTTCTACTAGAAAATATTTTTAGTGAAATTTATTGTCTTGAACTTTTTATTCTTAATATTTGATATTTAAACAAGAGTAGGCACTATAATGGTAGCCCAAATTCTTCAATTGGGTGTGCGGCATATATATTTTTTTTTAATTTTAATAAAAGAAGCAATTTGAAAATTAGCTCCCAGAAAAAAAATCCTAAATGCAAATCGTAAAAAGGTTTACGATCACAAGGATGCTTTATTAAACTACAGAACACATTAAACCATCCACTTTATCAAGGCCCTTTTTTTTTTTTTTTTTGAAGTTGGTATGTTACATGCAACGGCCTAGATTAGTGGATCCCAACCTGGAGGCTATCGCCCCACGGCGGAGATTCAGTTCTTCCGGGGGGCGAGAAATTAATGAGGGGCGATAGAGGATGCGATGAGTATTTAAACGTCAAAATAATTATAATAAAAAGCGGCTTTTTTGCGGAAGATAGGGGGAGGGGCCGATAGTTAAGAGGTTAGTCAACCTCTAGAGAGGAGCGATGGGCTTAAAAATGTTGGAAACCAATAGCAAAGATCATTTAAATTGCAGATAGAAAGTCCTAGTTTTGTTATTTCAAACAAATGTTTTGTGACAATAAACATTTTGGTAAGCACGATTCAAAGCATCTTTAATCTATCTTATTTACAGGAAAATTATAGACGTAATAACCCTTGACCTAAGGTCTCCATCGGTAACTTGATATCCAAATCCAAAATCCGCATTTCGTTTGGTTTAGCATTAAAGTAACTTACATCTTCAAGTATGCTGGCAACAGCATATAGTGTTGAGGGCGACACTTCAGACGCATTTTCTTTAATAGACTTTAGCAAGTTTGCTGCTGTGTCATTCAATCCTTCTCTGATGTCAGAGAAGCGTTCTGTGTTGGCTGTCCATAACACTATCACCTTTCCCACTTTGTTCTTTTCTTTGAATTCACGGATCTGTTTGCGAATCTAGGGAAAGAAAAACTTTAATGAGTCTTTATGAAAGTAATTGTAAGTTGAATTCCATAATTCTTTTTTAAGATCATTGCGAAAATTAAAACAATCATTAGCTTAAATCAAAGAAATAAATTTGTTCGTAAAGGGTGAAATAAACTTGTTTTTGAATACAACTTGAATGAAACTACGTGCCTGATGTTAAAAAAAAAAGCCAATTTTTTGAATTCTAAAAAAAAATTCGCCAATAAACATTTTTTAAAGGTTGTATGATGTTTATGTTTAATATTAAAAATATGCGCTAGAACTACACACAATACATAACAATGAGACGCTAAAATAAATGCTATAAATTTTCAATGCGAAGAAAAATCGTCACCGCTATATGTTTTTAGAATTTCTATTTATGGATGTAGTGTATGAATGAATTATTGCTATCCGGAAATTTTAATTTTTATAAAAAACATTTTTAATGATGCAACTATAAATTAAAAAATGAGATGAAGAGGATGAAGAGCCCATTGGACAAATGGAGAGTGACAATTGCACTGCAAAAAATTCAGGAAAAGAAAGGGCACCAAATGTGCTTAATTTACACCAATAACATTTCTGCAAAACTTAGAAACCTCGCAGCTAATCAAGTCAGTTACCTTCCAGGCATCAACCATAGAACATTTCTGAATTCTTCAGAAAAGTTCAACAAGTCAAGATGGCACGCATGCCAATTCCAATCTCGCAAATGTTCCCTGCCCAATAAAAACTTAATCACTGAATTTAGGAAACTTTCCGCAAAGAAAATTGATTTTTCACAGGAATCTGATGAAAACCTAAAACTCAGCTGGAAATAATCCGTGGCGTTAGGAAATTATCTTACCACTAGCAAAAATACCCGGCGTTGCCTGGGTCAGTAATAATTATTAGAAAAAATCGTTACTTGCTTTTGTTTTCTGTTTTAAGTAAAAGAATTTAAAACACATCTTTTTGACGTGATTAAAAATCGAGTTTCTTCCTTACCCATAAAACTAAAATAGCAATAAGTATAAAAACAAAGTAGTATTGATTTAGAAACCAAAGCACTATATTTAAGCATATACAAATTTAAAAAACATGAAATTAATCTTCTCATGTTTAAAAAGATTAATCTGTTGATACTTTTTTTTTAACATGGAGTCTAAAACCTTCTCTGTATGGCTAATGAAGTACAAAGTGATTAAAAAAAAGTAGCTGCGCTCGTAATCCCCTTATACTGGCTTTAGTTATTTCGGGAAATTTCAATCATTGTGGCTCTTGGTGCGATTTTACCGAATTTGCGAAAGTCGTTTCGAGGTACCTTCGATGATGCTCCCCCATTCTTTCCTTACTTTGTAAAACGATATGATATTAATTTTCGTTACAGAGATATCGTCGCCAGATGCTGAGATATTTTTGGTCACCATAAAATGGCGCTAAACAGTTTCATCCGAAATGTTACCAAAATAAGTAATAAAATTTGGTGATTGTTTGAAATTGTGCAAAAAGGAAAATTAATGGAAGTTTTTGTGCTGTTTATGGATTTGCCTAATTTAGTTGCTGGATTATTTAACACAGTAAAAAAAGTCTTTTGAAAATTCTTTGATTGGCGATATTTTGTTTACATGGTGAAAGCTGAGAAACATTATGACGTAGTCTTCGGCTTCAAAAACAGCAACGTTGAAAAAACTGCCAAATGCATCAGCTACGGAAATCTTTCTGCAAAAATTTTGGCGATCTGTTGGTTGTTTGGATAATGAGTAAGTGTTCAATTATCATAAATAATAATAAAAACCATTAATTACTTTAAAGTTCCGTTTAAATGGAAAATCATCAGCCAAATCATGTATTATTTGCCAATATTGTGCAAAAATCTTACTTCAAGATTTGACTTGAGAAAAGCCTTGAACAATCACGAAAAGCAAAGAAAGTCAACAATACAACAATTGTCGCTATCGACAGGGAGTTGAGATGATACACTAAATACTGTATTGAGTTGAGGAAAGCCTTCGAACATGGATCTAAAAAGCTCATAACTCGTTTTTTATTCTACTTAGAAATTTCGAACAGGTGCCATCTTCAGCAGAAAAATCAGAGCTTTCGATGGACATATAATGTAAATATGTGCAAGTATTTTTTCATCCCAATATTAGAGAATTTATACAAAAATTGTGTTTTATTGCCCCCCTAAGGGGCTTTTGCCCCCCATAACGGGACGAAAACTACCCTATGTGTTATTCTGATGCATAAGCTATATTATTGTAAAGTTTCATCAAAATCCGTTCAGTAGTTTTTGCGTGAAAGAGTAACAAACATCCATACATACATCCATACAGACAAACTTTCGCATATATAATATTAGTAAGATATACAGATGAAAAATATTTTCTAACTAGAGCTTATACATCTAGGGTTGGTGAGCAATTTCAGAACCTCATCAGCTGTACATTGTGCAAACTAACTAAATTAAGGTATCAATATATTGCATGCTTGTAACATTTATACGCATCGAGGGGGAAAACTAACGGAATGTAGTACTTACAGTGTCCATTTGTTGTTGTTTGGTCCCACTGATGACGTTATCGGCCCTTGATTCCTGATTGGCTGCAATAAAATCTTTGTCGTAAATGGCGGGAAGGGGCACCATGCTTTCCATCAGAGGCTTCAGCTGCCTCTGAAGATCATATTCAAATACTCTAGCTCGTTCCATGGCTTCGGCCAAGTTGAGAGATGAGATGTCCCATCCTCCGAAGATAATATCATTGGGGTTGACAAGAGGGAGGACATCCTTGAATGGAACATAAACTTCACCTGAGGATTCGGAAGTTCCAAGACAGATCGTTCCAGCTTGTATCAGGGAGCCAAAATAATTGGGCTTCTATTGGATAGAAACAGATCAAAATGAATGTCTAACATTTCGGAAATACTTCAGTACATCTTCATTGCATTATAATTTTTAAAACTCTTCGACACGTTGACATCAGGCCCATAATTTAGGGGGGTCAGGAGGGAACAATTGAACATCACCCGGGCTTTGAGAAATTAATGAATTTACACATAAGTGTGTGTGGTTAAGGTTGTATTTCGGTGTAATTTGAATTGAGTATACACGATGGTATAACCCTTTGAGTCCCCCCCCCTCTTGGGAACCGTCAAAATGACAGGCCTGCACGTTGACCAGAATTAGCTTTCTTACATATTGTTTTCTCTTTTCTTTGTTTGAAATTATTGAAGTCATGATATTATATTTGTAATTGGAATATTAATTAGAACTAGTTGCTTGTAAATAAATTTATATAGCTCTTCCGTATTGCGAACAAAATGCCTTATCCGCTGATGCGCATTCAATGAAATGCTGCAAAAGCATTAGATTTTTAAAAATATCTGGCAATAATAGCGTATAATTTCAAATTTAGAATTGAAAATTCAACAGTATACTTTGTTTGATATTTGTATTTTCAATGTTATTTCAATAAAACTTCTGTTATCCTATGATAAATTAGATATTGTATTATTTTGTGCTACATGCCAAACTGGTTAGAGAGATACATTATCTGAATAATAAGAACTCAAAAAAGAACTAGAATCAACATTATTTATTATTTTGTTCAAAATCTTTAACGTCGCAAAATCTCCATACCACAATGCTATTTTACTCAATAGTTTCCATGTCACAGGTATATTCAATAATACAAAGGGTAATGTATTTATTTGAAACATATTATTTAGCAACAACGAATTTAAATTGTGAACTTTGATTACTTTAAACAATCATAAAGTTCAAGTAAAAATAATGTTCAAAGTTAAAAACTAAGCTGTCTCATCGACAGGATTAAGCAGTAGATGAACTCTATAATCACATACAGTGAAACCTGTGTAAGTTGACACTTGCGGTGCAGCTCTTAAGTGTTCAACTTACAAAGGGTTTGTTACGAGATTCTCAGACAAAATTGGTGCAGATTGGTGGTCAAGATAGACAGGTGATCAACTTGCAAGGGTGGTCAACTTTACAGGTTTTACTGTACTTGAAATCAAATTATAAATTTTAATAAAAGTTAACGGAAATATTGTACTCACTTTGACTCCATCTTTGTTTTGCCAAGTGATATTATGCTTGTTGGCCAAGACGGACCCAATAATGGTGGATCCATTGTTACCACCCCATCCTACGAGCATCACCCCAAGTTTCGGAACATGTCTTGAAGTACGGAATTGAACTCGAGTTGTCCTTGGAATTACCTAAGCGAAAGAAGAATTTCAAAGTTGGATGGAATCCAAACATTCTGCAGGTGTTAATGATCTTTTAATTAATATATATATATTCTTATTCATCCAACTTGACACAAATGACTGAATGAAAAAGAACAACTAAAAGAACTATAAATTTATCTCCGTATTCAGTCATAGGATACTAATTGTGTGAGAAGCTCCAACTCTAAAAATAGTCTTATTTTTTATGTTTCTTGCTGGCAGAGTTTTTTTTTTTTCTGCTAAGCTATCACTAAATAAATAACTGTTAATTAAAACTGTTCATAACTCAATATAATGTAACGAAAAACTAACTTGAAAAAGGGTTTTGGGAAATAATTCATTTTAGTTGGAACTTTACACGAATAAACATTGAAAACAAAAATAATATTATACGATTCAAAGAAAGAGAAACATTTGCCGCAAAATGAATGGAAATACTCTTTTAATAAGAATTTTATTGCTCCCTGAATAATGCATTCCCCGTGTTATTATGGAAAGACATGCAGTAAACCCTTATTAATCAGATCCCAATTAAACCGGACTTCACTTCATAGGCCAGTGCCGATACCTTTGAAAATGGTAAAAAGTTTTTTTTTTTTAATTAGAATAAGGTGAAACCCATCGGAAAAGTAAGAAAATATAATAAAACTGTCTGTACCCGACGCGCGTTGTTACGCCAACAAAAAAATACATCGTTATACTGATTTTCATGACAATCGGTTGAACGGGGCAGAAGTTGCTACTCTGCAGTGCCACCTGGTGGTGAGTGGCTTCAATGAGCATATTATGCACCTTCTCCATGGAAAAATACATATATATAGCAATTTTCATAATAATCGGTCCGGGTATCAAGTAAAGCCGTGACTATACTCAAATTTTGTACTCACGCAGTTTGCAAGATCAATCAATCGCTAAAAATATCAAATAGAAAAAGTTTTAAATCCCCCGGCTGCATGAAAAGCCATAAAACAATAAAGAAAGAATTTATTTGTTCAAACTCAAGAAAAATGGCAACAGCTAACTTCTTATCAATGAGATCTTTCACCGAATTAATTTCTGCAGCCGATAATTTTATTCGTATTTATCCAATGGATTGTGACTTATATTGGAATAAAAAAGGAACTATCTATCGGATTTTTTTCGAACTGGTCTATAAACATTCCCAGTACCAAAAATAACAAACGGTGCAAGCTTCAGCCAAATCTGCCGGGTAATTTTTGAGTTCATGGATGACATACAGACAAACATTCATTTTTATATATATAGATAAATAGGAAAAATAATTTACGGCCGATCTGAGTTCGGGAAGGGGGGAGGAGGGAGGGTTCAAGAGGGGAAAACGGTTTATCATGATTTCCGGCCAAAAAAAAAAAAAAAAAAAAAAAAACATGAGATTGTAAATGTGAGAGCGTCTTTATTTTCTTTTTCTTCCTTTGATTTTCTCTGTCTTGAAGTGCGAAACGTAGCTGTTGGAAGTCTCATCATTATACTGACTTTGACAAGTTCCATGAATTAAAGCTGATGTTAAATTCTCAAATTTTTTGTGTTTATTGTCTACACTTCTCTTCATGGTGACGTCAGAACATTAGTCGAACAGTGATATTCGCTATTCTATATGTGAGGATAACTTTTTACTTGAATGTTCTATAGAACATTGTAGCCTTCAGAAAATATTTCGCACAGAAGAGGAAAATGGTCTAGAAAGGTCTGGGCCTTACTACCTGCTGATTATTTCGTAGCGACTGCTAAGATCGTTCGAGCAATAAACAACATGCTTTAAAAACATACACGTGCAGGTTAAGTTAGTTAAAGTTAATCGTAACGAATTGACTTATTTAAAATAAACTTTTGGAATCTACATAGTAATATAAATACTACGTGTATTTTGATTTGAATCAATCAGCTGTAAAATAAAAGTTATTATTTTCATTCATAGATAGTATGCTTAACGTGACATAACCTAAAAAAAAAATTGAATTATACAGAAAAATGGTCGTTTTTAATCAAAAATTTCTTTCATACTTTTATTTTTAATATATCCGAACATTGAATGTGTGAAGCTGTTCAAAATAACAATACAAGAGATAATACATTACAAATTACAGCATATTCAAAAACAAAACACGCAGAATGATTTCGATAAAAACATTAAAGCTCGTTTGAGAAATGTGCCTGTTTTAGTTGAAGTAAAAGCGCATTATCACACTGCTTGTATGTCAACTTTTTATAACTATTTTCGCGTGGCTTATGCAATCTTTATATTCCACGGATTTTCCATTTTTTAATTTAGCAATTTAACATAAAAACTTACATTTTTTGAGTAATTAAAGCGTAAATTTTAATAAATAGCTTAAAATTTTACGTAATGATGATTTTTTGTTTTTCAAATTCGAACGTTTTCGTGTTTTTCCATTTTCTGCGAAATTTTCCCATACTATTGTATATATTTTTTATACCATCAAAAAGTAGAGATTCCAACGAAAAAAACACGCTCCGATTTTTTTAAAAAATCAGACATTTGACGTGAGATTTTTCGATTCAAAATTACAATGCTTTTTTTTATTCAATCAAAAATAGAATAAAAAATAAATATTTTAAATCAAAAAAATTGCAGTGTATTTGAGACATAAAAAAGTAACTTTTCACTAAGTTTCGGGAAAAAAATTGTTTTTTTTATGGGAGATAAAAATAAAAAAACAGAAAGTTGGTTTTTTGAGGTTATGTAAAAAAGTGCAAATACAAAAGTTGTAGTTATTTTTATTACCAACATTTACTTTTTTCGTTACGACTCGTAGTTTTGGCGGAAATCATGATAAACAGTTTTTCCCCCTTAATCCCCCCCCCCTCCTTTCTCGAACTCAGATCACCAGTAAGTTATTTTTCCTATTTATTTTATTATGTTTTCTCACTTTTCCAATGGGCTCCATCCTGTTCTAAATTTTTTTGATCTCAAACATTATTGGCACTGTCCTATAATCCGGACAGACATTCAGATGTACGTACTGCATAAATAAAAGGCGAGTATCATGTTCGAAGTAGTTTTTCATCTTACGATTATTGTAAGTAAAATAATGTATAATCATACCACACTTAAATTTCTCTTTTTAGGTTTTATATTTCATTCTTTTAAATTCAAAATACAATTTTTGCTGTGTACAGTTGTTTCTATTGTGCTTTGGCTCAAGTTGTAGGCTGTTTTGTTCAATTCGTATTTTCATTAATTTTGACAACCTTGATCCCCTATTACAGTCCGGGTTAATCAAGTTCTGCCGTAGCTGAATAAATTTGATTAAATTGGAAATACAGTAGCTAACAATTTGATAAGATATAAAAACTCTGCTTGCATCTTAGTCCTTAAACTGTTGGTACTCTTAGTACCAACAAAACAGCATCCTTTGCCATTTCCAAGAAGTTTTGCAAAGCATAAATTATTACAAGATCTACTGACTGATTGGCAAGAACGATGGGAACAAGACATAACAGGAAGACTAATCTACAAAATCCGTCCGAAAGTTAAACTTACTCCTTTGAATTTAAATAGACATGAAATTTTTTTCTTTACTGGCCATGGCCCTTTCCCTTCATACTTGAAAAGATTCCATATTAGAAATAGTGACCTCTGCAGATGCAAATCAATTGGAAATCCTCAACATTACATACAACATTGCATTCACACTTCTTCATTCCATCTTCGTTCTTCTGGCAATTGGACTCAAGACTTAAAAAACTATTATTCGTTTCCTGCAGCAAAAAAGAAAATTACAGATCTTATTACATTTCTAATTGACCACGAACATTTTCTCTTTGGATAAATTTTTTTTACTTACTTTTTTTTTTTTTAATATATAGGCATTAAGCATTTTAATTAATTTTTTAAAATTATTATTTTTATTATTTATTTATTGATTTTTTATTATTATTTTTTTTTAATTCATATAATTATTATTTTTTAAATATTTTTATTTTATTTATTTATTTATTTATTTTTTTATTTATTTTTTTTTTGTTTCATTTTATTTTATTTTGCTTTCATCTATTTTTATTTATTTATTTATTTTTATTTATCTTAATGTAAATATTTATATATATTCTTTATTATTGAACAAAATTATTTTCTTCTGTATATATCAAAATTTATTGTTTATCAGTGTGGAGTATTGTTACATTTTCTCGTACGTCATCTCATAATTTGTGAAATTTAACATTGTTGAATGTGTACAAAAGGATGACGTATTTAGTAAAAAAAAAAAAGTCCTTAAACTGCTTATATAATGACAATAATTTTTAGTTCGCATGAAATCTACATTTTACTTTTAGTAAGATGAGAAAATTCACAAAATAATTACTTCTTAAAACATGTTTTCATTTTGAAATCATATTGCTTTTATAAAGCACAGTATAAATATAGTTAAAAGTAAATCACCATTGATATTTTTGTAATGTTTTTGCAGACAAAGTTCAAATATCGAAACTTTATAAGCTGAAAAACTTCAACTAATTCCAATACCAATCTAAATTATAGAAGTTATTTTTTAAAATATAGCTTCGTGATAAGTTTTATAAGATATGCGTGATGAGTTCAATAAGATAAGTTTTATAAGATATACTTATATCAGTTTGAGAACTAGCGAAAGTCTATTGTTTTTTCCTTAAAAAAATATCTCTTACTTTCACTGCTCCTTTTTCTTTCTCTACAATGCAGGTATCATATTTGTAATCTGCCTCAATATATTTGTCAGTGAAACGAGTGTTGGGGCTTTGTACTTCTACCTTTGATAATGACATAACTTAATTCTGTTGAAGGATGTTCGGAGGATGAACTCTTCACTGCTGTAGACCTCAACTCGAAATACAACGAAACGGATTTAACTTCTCACTGACGCCTGAAAAAATGAAAGTTTTAGAGACATTGAAATGTAATTAATCAAGAGCTTAGCTCATTTATATATGCAATTGTAAGTAAATCCAAATTAAATGCAATAAACATAGCTATGTCGCCAGTTAATATCCCCATCATAAAGAAAAATATTAATAAATAAAGAAAGAACCAAAGTGGAATAATAATACATAATTTAAAAATATACATTAATGTGTCACACTCAAATCATGAGCAACTGTTAAAGAGAGAAATATATTAGTGTGTCACACTCATAAATCATGAACAACTGTTGAACAACTTCTTTTTTCAAATGCTATACGATCTACTCATATACTTTGTATGCATAAATATAATTCAGTAATTGAAAAAGTAATATTTTATTTTTTACTGCGCATATCTCTATCGGAATGGGACTATTCGGCGCGGCCGTTTTGGCGCAGCCGTTTCGGCGCGAAACCCATTTCGGCGCGGCCGTTTCGGCGCGACCCATTTCAACACGACCAGTTCTAAAATCGAAATTGTCAGCGTGTAAATCTGCCAAACATTGCTTCAAAATTCAAGATATCTTTTGTTTTTTTAAGTTTTGTAAAATGTTTTATGAAGTAATATTTTTAAAGGTGTATTTTGTTTTCTTTTTTTATTTACCTTGATGTCCGTACATGGGTTTGTAATAGTTAAGTGGAGCTTTTTGGTTAGTTTGAAACGTGTTTTCACGTGAAGAAGACTTATGAAATTATTTCCAATAGCTGCAGCAACAAAGAAGTAATCACCACAGAAACACAAAACGGCTCAGCATTGATTAAAAAAAAAATCGACAAAGAGGTAGAACTGGTACTGGCATTATTTGCTAATTTTTCAAGATATTTTTATTTTATGTTATCGCAGTAAAACATACGTGGATCACATATGCCCCCTCTTTTCCCTCACTGTAAATTTTAAAATAAATTTTAACTAGCTTCTAGAGCGCTAAATTCACATTCTTCTTCCAGAAATCTTTTTCCTTCTTTGAACTAAAATTTCTGAAATTCATAAAGTTCAAAATGCAAAAATCTGGCGGCGAAACGGCCGGCACCGAAACGGTCAGCGCCGAAACGTAACAAACCCTCTATAGCGCCAGCTACCTAGCAATATTTTCATGTAGTAGCACATGTAGTCTATTCCAGTCAAGAAAAAATTACCTCTAAAAAATAAAGAATGCCATAATACAAGCAATTTTCGAAAATAGATACTCATATTGTAAAATTTTGGTTTAAGTCAAAAATGTTTTTGTTATTTTTAATAGATAAAGTTCATGTTTTTAACAATTTAAATATTAATTGAGACCTACTAATATTTGATGAAGTATTCATTTATTTAATATTAACCATATTTCTATTTTAAATGTTTTGTACAATTCGTGAAGTACATGCGGGGCAAAATGGATGGGGCCAAAGTGAAATAATTTATTTACTTAATCCTTTATCAAATCACTAACACATTCATTTATTAATTTTTTCATTTACATTCCTTCATTTACTAATTCACTTATTTATTCATTCATTTATTTTTCTATTCAATCAGTATTTTATTCATTCATTTATTTTTCTCATATATTAATTAATTTATTTATTCATTCGTTTTATTGTTTCATTTCCTTTTCATTTTTTCATTAATTCCTTTATTTACTCACTAGTGGTACCCGCACGGCTTCGCCCGTAATAGAAAAATTAAAAGGTCTTTTGGTTGGCCTGTATATTTACAAATAATGTATGGTGAATTGTCTCGCCAATTGGCTTGTACCCATGTTACGGTTCCACGTTTTGATGATTTCGTATCTCGCCAATTGGCTTGTGCCCATGTTACGGTTCCACGTTATGATAATTTCGTAATTTACTCGTCCATCTTATGATAATTCTGTTCTTAAAATTGGAATAGAAAAAGAAACACATCGAATTTTCGAAAAATAGCTTCAAGGTGCACACCCCCATGCTACAAACTAACTTTGTGCCAAATTTCATGAAAGTCGGCAGAACGGTCTAAGCGCTATGCGCGTCACAGAGATCCTGACAGACAGACAGAGATCCGGACAGAGAGACGAGACTTTCAGCTTTATTATTAGTAAAGATTTATCTGATCAAAAATATCTTTAGCAATCGAATAGAAAATGTTTTATTAGAAAAATATTTTATTTTTCACGTTGCCCCATGAAAAAAAAAGTGAAACTTTTCCAGCTTTTTTTAAGGTATAAATTTACTGACAAAAATAAAAAATAATGTTTCAATGCAAGTTTTATTGTAAAATACGTATATTATTCTTTCTTTATGTACGGTAATTTTCAGAAAGAATTTCCAATTTGTTCAGTTTGAAAAAAAGTAAGTTATCTTCACCATTTAACTTTGCCCCAAATTCCCCTACTTTATTACTACACTTGTGGTTTGTTGACAAACTTGAGGCATGAAAACATCGTAATATCTTGTTAGATTGGCATCTTGTGATCAATGTAACAAAAAGTAAAAACATATATATATATTTCCAGACATACTACACGTTTTTCATGCTTAATATGAAGAATGACTTTCATTTGGATGCAAAAGCTGTAGTTGATAGGGGAAAAATACATTAAATGATGTTAAATTATCAGAAGTCGAAAAATAACTGATATGTTACATCAGCCGGTTTTCTATTTTTTATAACATCATTTTAGTTTTCGAACGTTCTATCAGCTAATTTATAGAACGCCAATTAAAAAAAAGTCAGATCCAATACTGATTTTATACTTATTTGTGAGCAAGAAAGCATATTGTGTCTGACAACTATTTTTTTTAAAAAAAAATTTTGAAAAAAAAATAGAACCGACTTCAAAATTGCTCTAAAAAGTGAAAAATAATTTTATTCTTTAAACACCTTCGATAATACTTTTAAACATAATTTTTGAAGTTGGCGCAAAAACGATCGATAAAATCATTCACAGCCATAACTCAACTACAAGTATAAATTTAACCAGGTCCAGTTTCTTCACTACCACATGCATTACGCATTGATGACAGCATATTTGAGTAACGATATAAATGTTTCGTTCCTAAGTTTGGATGACTTTTTGATAAAAATATGAACGAAGCATGGTTACAATGGATTTTACTTTTTGTTTTTGCGCCAACTTCAAAAATTATGTTTAAAAGTATTATCGAAGGTGTTTAAAGAATAAAATTATTTTTCACTTTTTAGAGCAATTTTGAAGTCGGTTCTATTTTTTTTTTCAAATTTTTTTTATTTCATTCTTTTTAGTGTAAATGTAGATATTTCAGTAAAAATAAGAAGTTACCTAGTAAGAAGTGCGGCTCTATATCACTGTATTGCTTTAGAAAAGCCTTTATTCAAAATTATCATTACAATTACTATTAATGTTACAGTTATATGGCACCAAACTTTTATAACAATGAGTTTCATATTGTCGCGTAGATGAAGATAGCGAAGACAATGTGAAAGCCAAATGAAGCGAATACTCGTTAGTCTCAACTCGAGATCTTTATTCAGAACCACGAATGAACGTTACATCTCCTTATATACAACTTGAAAAAGTGCTGGAAGTTTCCAGCACTTGAAAAGATACAGAAATTAATAGAACATTCGAGAAAATACGGGAAACAGTAGAAACGAAATTTTAGTAAAATTCACTTTGTCCTAGTCGGGATTTGAACCCGGGTTGCTCGTGTGAGAGACGAGAATTCTACCACTGAGCCACCGTTATCCACGGATGAAAAGAGCGAACTTCGCTACAATATGATTTTAATCATTTAATAGGGAAATTTACTGTTTTTTGCCCATAACTTTTTATCTAAAGAACAAATATGGTCAAACAAAGTAATGGGACCTAAGTTGAGCCATCCTCTATCCATTAAAAAAAGAATCATCAAAATCGGTTCACTAGGTGAGACGCTATGAGTGGACAAACAAAAAAAAAAACATACATACGGTATGAACTGATAACCGCCTCCTTTTTGAAGTCGGTTAAAAAGAAGCGTGTGTGTGTTTACATCGCCAGTTGACAGTTTAACCGCAAGCGATGCAGTACCTACAGAGAAAACCGAATTACAGCAGTTAGAAGTGCACTCTGCGAGGACTGGAAGAATAATGCGAACGCCCTTAATAACAATTCTATTTTGAAACTACTTTATTTCGGTTAGAAGGTTAGAACAGAAACGCAATACTGCAAATACGAATTGGTTTTTTTTTTTTTTTTTTTTTGCGTTCCACAAGACCAAAGGATTCGTTCAATTCACAAATATTTTCATGCAAGTTATTTTATAATTTATTTTTAAAAATATGGTGTTATATCAAGTTTATTTAACATGAACATTTTACCTACTAGGAAATCAGATCATAATTTAATGAAAAACAAAATAGTATTTTTATTTCAAGAAGGGATAGAATGTTTTTCAAAACTTTTGAACTAAAAAAATGGTAAAATTCTTCAAAGTTAAATGGGAGGGTACTTAAATACTAAACATAAACTTATGTATGGTAAAATGTCCCACAAAATTAAGTGAGAAGACATTTAAATACTGCCAAAACATGCTTGACAGGTACTGTAGGAAAAATTTGAACAGTTTCATATTCATTAAAATTCTTCAAATAGTATACATCACATTATTTCTTAAAGTAACTTGAACATAAAAGCAGTGTCATATAGATAAATACAAATGCGTTGATGTATTGACATGCCAGAAAATATACTAAAAAATATTTAACAAAATAAAGTCTTACTTAAAATATGAAAGCACTCTATACGCTCAATGCAGTATAGAAAAGATGCTGGAGATAGGATAACCGATGGCAGTAACGCAAGAAAAGTCAATTCACCAGGACTGATAGCTTTGACCAATTCTGATCGTACTGTCCAACGATGAATTCTTTTATACACCTGTTAATGTTGGAATCGAAAATTCTGGAATTTCCGAAATTTGACCCTTTACTCGAGCAATACGCATCTGTGATGAGCAGAGTATCGAGAGAGTGAAGCTCGGGCGCATGCGCCTGTAGCGTCAGTGACGTAACAACCCGTATCACATGTTCTCTAGAATCACGTGTATCCGCATCGTTCAGTGAAGCAGGGTTGCTCCGGGAGATGGGAAAATTAAAATTGATTTTGCCGCAAAATCTCGTATATTCTTGACTTGAAGGTTCTAGATTTCGCTAGGAATCTATTGATGTTAAATTTGCACTGCCAAATAAATAATTTCAACGGGAAACAACGAGGTATTTTATAACAATATAATGTATTCATTTTTTTAAAAAATCTTTTTTCACAAAGCATAATATTTTGAGTTTGGAACATCCACTCATAGTTAAGGCAACTGTCACGATTTTTTTAAATATAATTTTTAAAATGGAGAAAATAATATGGAGTCTACAAAGTTTGACCACTTAGCCAGGAGTACCCATCAACCCCCCTCCCCCCCACACACAAGAGCAAGGGCGCCGTCCCTCCTCCCAAATACCACGAATTCTCTCCAAGAGCAAGAAACCCCCTTACAAATGGGGAACCCCCTCCGTCCCACGTCTAATTCCAGGGGCGTAGCTAAGGGGGGTTTTGGGGGACAAACCCCCCCCCCCCCCCCGAAAAGTTAGTCTCAAAAAGAAAAGAGAAAAAGAAGAGAGAAGAGAAAGAAAAAAAAAAGAAGAAAAGGAAAAAATTCCAAGCGATTATACACACACACACACACACACACACACACACACACATATATATATATATATATATATATATATATATATATATATATAAGAAGTAACCCCCCCCCCCCCGAAAGTCGGGTCTAGCTACGCCACTGCCTAATTCAGAGTGTGTTATGGGATGTCATTTGCATGAATCTGCTCTCACATAATGTTTCCGAGAATAAATTTCCAAAACTTTGGTATCAGATGAATAACAGGAAATCTGCTTTATCTCTTGATGAGTGAATAACTATCATAATTTGAACAAAGAATTAAAACACGTTGCTTTTTAGTGCCCATTTTATAAAACAAAATCAGATATTTCTAATCCTTGCCATAATCGTAATGGTGATAATTTAATTCTTTAAAATATGCCTGTGAGTTACACAACAGTGGACAACAAATACCACCGGTTATACGAGTTACGCATTTAAAAAAAAAAAGCTCTGAATAAAACTTCTGGAAGCAAAAACGTCCTTATAAGCATAATATTATAAACTTATTGTCTTTAAAAGCACAACATCCCCTTACAATGCTGAGATTAAAACTGCTTGCGTTATAAATCATTAAAAAGTGATTAATCATTATTTTTGCAGAAATAATTATTTTTATGAATTGTCATTAGAGCAAAGAGACATGAAAATAATTTTTAAACTGCTCTTGCTGATTCATTTTTATTGCATTATTAACTACTTGCTACTTGGTTGAGTGCAAGTATCCTCTGAATAGGATAACGACTACACTTTGCTTCCAATAATTTACAATTAGATTGAATGCAATTCGGGGGGGAGGGGGGAATAAATAATCAATCAAAATTGAGTCGTTACTTTCTAACAAGATCAAAGAAAAAAAAATAAGTAAATAAAATGAAAATAAGAAACATTTTTCTACTTTTCTTCATCGCAAAATTAGGGCATACGTGAACCCAAAATACATCAAGTATTATTTCTACCAAAAATGTAAGCTAAAAAATCGGAAAATTCGAAAAAAAAAAATTGAAATGCTGTTTTTTAAAAATAATTCGGGGTCTTCATTAAAGAACTGAAATTTTTCTTTTCCATTAGTTATTCTTTCTCATTAAGCAATCAAATGTATCTTCAAGATTGTTTTGTATTGGGCAATAACTGCCCTTACGTTTAGTTGCAAATCTATTCTCAATTCTAAAGAACCATTGAGCAAACTATTTCAATGGATTTGTTGCCGGAAATACATTGCGACTGTGAAAACAGTTGCTTCAGCAGATAATATTGTAACGGATCCGGTGCGGCTTCCAACTTTCTTGAAAGGACGACACAGTTCTTGATTAAAAACACAGAAATTTATTTACACTATGTACAGGAAAGATCGTCAACAACTGCTAAATTAATCATCAGCAATTAAGCAAATATCCCACAACACCGTAAACCCAACGGTTACACACGTATTTACTTCCAAATACGAAAAACAACACAGCGAAATGCCTCGCAATAAACAAAGCTAATACACTCTCAGTACAAATTCTCAATCGAAACTGAACTTTTTATCATGCGGGACGCTTTTTATAAACATCGAAAGAGAACTCTCAAATATTCCACAAGATTCGAAATGCTTCTCGAAAATCGTAGACCGTTATTTTATTTCTTCTTTTTATTCATTCGCGAATCTTATCAATGAAAAATAGGGGGAACCATATACTTCAATCGAATGTATAGGGGCTGTATATTCATTACGGGAAACTATTTGCAGGTTACGTTACTACAATAATTACTATTTACAGAATTCGTAAGATTGCCCCCTTCCTAAGGACTGCACGTCCCGGGCAGTACAATCCCCAGAAAGGGTGCCAAACTTCTATCACAAGTTCACAAATACACACATTAAATAATAACCAATAATGCATAGGAAACACAATAATAAGAAATATTACAAAACATTAAAAGCAAAAAAAAATTATCTACAACTTTTATGTTATCAACCATGGTTGTTTACGTAAATACTCATGAGCTTTGGCCATAGTATGGGGCTAACCGATCATAATGTACAACCCTAGGTTTTGCATTAGGTGATTTTTGGATCCTCACTACGACGTCATTCAGTCGGTTAAGGACTTTATAGGGTCCATCCCAATGCGACTGGAATTTGGGTAAAAGACCTTTCCGTCGGATCGGATTCCATAACCAAACCTTGTCGCCTTCGTTGAATTCATGTCCAGTAGACCTTGTGTCGTATCGGGACTTCATCTTCTCCGCCGCGATGTTGATTCGCTCCCGTGCGAAGTTATGAACGTCTTCCAACCGGGCCTGGAGATCCTGGATGTACTCCTCAAGCGATGAAGGCGCATCCGGAGGACGACCGAAGACGAGATCACAAAGTAGCCGAAGCTCTCGTCCGAAGAGCATCTGAGATGGGGCATATCCGGTAGTCTCGTGGACAGCACTGCGGTAGGCCAGCAGGAACAAAGGTAGCTTCTTGTCCCAATCCTGCTGATTTCTGGATACCATAAGCGAGAGATTATTCAGGATTGTGCGGTTAAATCTCTCCACCATGCCGTCCGATTGTGGGTGTAGTGGCGTTGTCCTAGTTTTCTCAATTCCGAAAATTTGACATAGGCCCTTAAACACAGCAGAGATGAAATTCCTCCCTTGATCGGAATGAATCTGCAAAGATGTTCCATATATCGAGATCCAATGTTGGACTAGAGTCTCTGCTACGGTGGTAGCTTCTTGATCTGGAATGGGATACGCTTCGGGCCATTTGGTGAAATAGTCGATGGAAACAAGAATGTATTTGTTCTCATCAGCAGTTCTTGGTAGAGGACCCAGGATGTCGATCCCAATTCGTTCGAAAGGAGCTCCAACGTTGTACAGATGTAGCTTCCCTCTGCTTCTTTTCTTCGGTTCTTTACGAGCAGCACAGGCGTCACAAGAATGGCACCACTTCTCTACGTCATCCTTCGCCTTGCTCCATAAAAAGCGCTCCCGAACTTTATTGAGGGTTTTCAAGACACCAAAATGTCCTCCAGTCGCACTACTATGTATTTCTTTCAGAACATCTGAAATCCTTGATCGGGGAAGTAGTAACTGCCACCTAGATGTTCTACCGTCATCAGATTCCCATTTACGGTGTAGCACGCCGTTCCGTAAATGGAGCGAGTTCTATAAAGCCCAGTATCTTTTTGTTGCAGGACTGAAGATGGAAACGTCCTGCCAGCTAGGTCGCCGACTGTCACTCTCCATGAACTCCAAAATTGGTTTTATGTCGGGGTCTTCAAGTTGATCTTTCCGAACTTGGTCGTTCCATGGATCAGGTTCAGATGATATTGGAGTCACTGTCACCTGATAGGCAGTAGGGCTAGTCGTTCCATACTGTTTCTCGATTCGGGAACAATAATTGCAGTTCTCAGGACAAGGTCTCCTTGATAAAGCGTCTGCATTACCGTGAGACAGCCCTTTTCGGTGCTTGATCTCCATGTCATATTCCTGGAGTCGCTATATCCATCTGGCTATCTGGCCTTCCGGATTTTTGAAGTTCAAAAGCCAAGTTAACGATGCATGATCTGTCCGAAGCAGAAACTTTCGGCCGTAGAGGTAATGATGGAAGTGTTCTACAGCTTTCACTATGGTCAGTAACTCCTTTCTGGCGACGCAGTAATTTCGCTCCGACTTTGATAAGCATTTGCTCCAGTAAGCGATGACATGTTCATTTCCGTCAATTTCTTGGGATAAAACAGCTCCGATGCCCTCGTTGCTCTCATCAGTGTCCAGGATGAAGGATTTTTCAGGCTGAGGATAGGCGAGGATAGGCGTTGATGTTAAAGCCTCCTTCAGTCGTAGAAATGCATCTTCGCATTCTTTGGACCATTCAAACTTTTGCTTGCTCTCCGTCAGCTTATGCAAAGGTCGTGCAATGTTGGAAAAACCCTTTACAAACTTCCTGTAGTACGTGCAGAGCCCCAGGAAACTTCGCAGCTGTTGGATGTTTTCGGGACGACTCCAACTCTTGACCGCAGATACCTTTTCTGGATCGGTTTGTACACCCTCAGAAGAGATGATGTGACCAAGGTAGTTCACTTCCCGGCGGAACAAATTACATTTGGACGGGCTTAACTTTAGATTGGCTTCCTTAAGCTTTTGCAGCATTTTCCTAAGATTAGCCAGATGTTCATCGAAGCTGCGTCCCACGATGATGATATCGTCTAAGTAGACCAGACAGGATTCGTAGGAAAGTCCTCTTAACAATGTCTCCATAAGACGCTCGAACGTAGCTGGCGCATTGCAGAGGCCGAAGGGCATCACTTTAAACTGCCATAAGCCTTGTCCAGTTGTAAACGCTGTCTTCTCTCGGTCATCAGGGTGTATCTCAACCTGCCAGTAGCCTCTCTTCAAGTCCAGGGTCGAAAACCACTTGTGCCCGGAAAGAGTGTCCAAGGTGTCGTATATCCGTGGAAGAGGGTAACTGTCATTCTTGGTGATTTCATTCAGCCGTCGGTAATCGACACAAAATCTGGTGGAGACATCTTTCTTTCGGACCAAGACGATGGGAGAGGCCCAAGGACTGGATGACGGTTCGATTACATCATTCTCCTTCATCTCTTTCAGGAGGGTCTCAACCTCTTCCTTCTTGGCGAACGGTAGTCGTCTTGGATGCTGTTTAATAGGGGGGTGTTCTCCAGTGTAGATCCTATGCTGCGTTAAATTCGTCCGGCCCACATAATCCGATGTAGATGAAAACAGATGCTTGAAGTCATCCACCAATTGTTCCGCAGCAGTTCTTTGATCTTTCGATAAGGGTGCACTCCCAATTAACTTCGATGTCAAGGACTCAGAAGAGAAGACACAGTCTCGTGGGAATTGATTCTTCTAATGATGCAGTTTACTGGAGTACAAGTTGCCAACACTTCACCTTTCCAGATATTCCTTGGCCTTCACTCACGTTGACGACTCGCACAGGAATTACATCTTTAGAAAGGTCCACAAGCGTAGATGCTACCAGCACTCCTTTTGGGTTATTGCTTAAGTTGGGGTATTCAATGAGTTCAAATCGAAAACTATTGCTTTCTTCAGTGGAGCCAGGTATTAACGATTCTGACCTTGAGGGAATCGATAAATCTGTTTGGGCTATTATTTGATGAGCGGATTTTACATTACTTTCTGCGAGGAAAACTGCTATGTCTTCTCTCATTGAGTGCAGCTCATTAGTCTTGAAGTCGAGGTTGAAGTCAGACTTCTTTACAAAGTCCAATCCGAGAATGAAGGGGTCTGTGATAACAGCAACGAATGCCGTATGATGGTAAGTGGCATTTCCAAACACAATTTCTAAGTTCACTTTACCTTTAATCTCGATCTTGTCACCCGTCACAGTTTGGAGGGTAACGCAAGGCGGCGTCCATAGAATGTTGAGTCCAAATTGACGAGCCACATCTGTTCTAATGATTGTAACATTGGTTCCAGTGTCAATAATCAGTTCGCAGGGAAACCCGTTTACATATGCGTAAACAAACAGTCCATTACTGCCGCCACTCGTCGATGAAATCTGGAAAACTTTAAGATAGGGCTCATTCCAATTTGGCGACCTCCGCCCCGCGAGATTGCCATGGCTTAGCTTTCCTGGACCTGAGAGGGAGAGGCGCTCTTCCCTCTGGTTTCTTGGCGAGCTTCACAGTTTCTTCGTAAGTGACCCTCGCCGCCACATTTCCAGCACTTAAGTGGTTGTCGATTTTGGTCCTTGGGAGCCGAAATCCTTTTGAGGGTTCCTGCAATTTCTTTTATTTGCTTTTCAAGTTCAGCAAAACGTGACGAAACCGGATCAAGCTCATCAGTTTTCACGCCGCGGATTGAATGGCGATCCTTGCGGGTTGCTTGCTGGGCGGCCTCCAACTTCATCGCATACACAACAGCAGAATTCATGTCTTTGACATCCGCCATCCGTAGAGCTTTCTGGATTTCCGGATCTCGAACATCGTCGATGTAGTAGTTGAGTGTCAGGTTGTCTCGAACAACCTGGACAGTCGCAAAAAGCAAGATGAGACAGTCTCTCGACGTCCGCCGCTAGTTCTTGCAGGGTTTCCTCGGTTTTCTAGAAACGGGACTTCAACTGGAGTCGGCTGAAATCTTTCTGGCACTTCTCACCGAAGCGAAGCTTCAACGCAGATGTGAGGGCGGCGAAATCCAGGCGCTGGCTGTCTGGAAGGGCCTGGAGAATGTCCGCTGCGTCACCTCTCAGGGATGCTGCAAGATGACAGGCCTTGGTAGCAGAGTCCCATCCGTTCGCTTCCGCCACTATCATGAATTGAGTTTTGTAAACCTGCCACGAACTTTTCCCATCAAATGTGGCAAGTTTAATGGACGGTCGAGCAACCGATGTGGGAGCGCCAAACTGTACAGAGCTGCTTTCCGTCGTCGCTAATCTCCTTTCCACGTCCTTAATTATTTCTTCCTTAAATGAAGTAAATTTCTTGTCTTCTTCTTCCAACTTATTTTCCACATTGGCGATGCGCTCTTCCACAGTATCAAATTTTTCTTCCAGAGCATCGACTTTATCTCCCATGGCGGTTAGTTGATTCTCCATCATGGTTTTCATCGACGTTAGGTCACTTTTCATTTCATCTTGACTTGTAGTAATTTTAGCAGTTAAATCACTATTTAACAGTTCTTGGTTAGTCGCTAATTCATTTTTCAATTGTTCTTGATTTGCAGTAAAACTTGCAGTCAAATCACTTTTTAATTGGTCTTGATTAGTCGCCATATCATTTTTCAATTGTTCTTGATTAGCCGCAAAACTAACTTTCAGTCAAGTCACTTTTCACAGCATTAATTGCTTCCAGAAGTTGTTTTAATTGGTCATCCATTGCGCGAGTAATCACCATAAAAAATAAAGTCCCAAATTCAAAGTCTTTATGGAAAAATGTCTAAAGTCACACTTACTCCAAGAAAGTCCAGAAGAAGCTCCACGTTGGACGCCAATTGTAACGGATCCGGTGCGGCTTCCAACTTTCTTGAAAGGACGACACAGTTCTTGATTAAAAACACAGAAATATATTTACACTATGTACAGGAAAGATCGTCAACAACTGCTAAATTAATCATCAGCAATTAAGCAAATATCACACAACACCGTAAACTCAACGGTTACACACGTATTTACTTCCAAATACGAAAAACAACACAGCGAAATGCCTCGCAATAAACAGAGCTAATACACTCTCAGTACAAATTCTCAATCGAAACTGAACTTTTTATCATGCGGGACGCTTTTTATAAACATCGAAAGAGAACTCTCAAATGTTCCACAAGATTCGAAATGCTTCTCGAAAATCGTAGACCGTTATTTTATTTCTTCTTTTTATTCATTCGCGAATCTTATCAATGAAAAATAGGGGGACCATATATTTCAATCGAAAGTATAGGGGTTGTATATTCATTACGGGAAACTATTTACAGGTTACGTTACTACAATAATTACTATTTACATAATTTGTAACAATATTGTTACATTTTATTTGGCTTCGCATTTCATTTCACAACTCATCAAAACATTGCATTGACCTTCACTCAAATTTTGTGAAAACGAAGTCAACATTTTGCTGGTATTATTCACTACTAGAAAAATTGTCGTGGTCAAAATGAGAGGGTTCCGAGTCATTCTAGCATAATTTTGACTAAATGATGGTTTTGGAAAAACATCAAAAAAAAAGTCATGCCTGCATAAATTTTAACTTTGAGTATTTAGTGGTAGGTTTTTATTTATTTATTTGTGAATGAACTTTTTTGAGAAATTACTTGGACTTTGTTTAAAAAGTAACTTTAATTGACCCAACCCCTGTCATTCTACATTTACGATAGATTTACTGCAAGAAAGTCCAGGGAACGTATGCAGAGATTGTTATGCGTACATAAGATACATTTGATTGTTTAATGAGGAAGAATAACTAATGGAAAAGAAAAATTTCAGTTATTGAATGAAGACCCCCAATTATTTTTAAAAAACAGCATTTCAATTTTTTTTTCCGAATCTTCCCATTTTTTATATTACATTTTTGGTTGAAATAATACTTGATATATTTTGGGCTCACGTATACTCTAATTTTGCGATGAAGAAAAGTAGAAAAAACAGTTTTTTCTATTTTAAAGAATTTTGTTCTAATCAAAAAATAAAACCAATTGTACCTAAACAATAGTTAGGTTCTATCAGGAGAGCTGTCGAGTTGAGACGCCCGACTTCTTCATCGTCCCCCCACTTTTTACTTAAGCGTCCACTCCAGTGTCTTTATTAACTTCATGTTCTCATCTGTAAACGTCCCTCCATCTTATTTTCCGAGATCACTGTGTACTATCGACAAAGTACTTTTACCATGTACGACAGACCATGTACGAGAGCCTTTATTTATTCCGGTATTATTAACCGACTTCAAAAAGGAGGCGGTTATCAATTCATACTGTATGTATGTTTTTTTTTTTTTGTTTGTCCACTCATAGCGTCTCACCTAGTGAACCGATTTTGATGATTCTTTCTTTAATGGATAGGGGATGGCTCAACTTAGGTCCCATTACTTTGTTTGACCATATTTGTTCTTTAGAAAAAAAGTTATGGGCAAAAAACAGTAAATTTTATGCAATTTCCCTATTAAACGATTTTGTAGCGAAGTTCGCGCTTTTCATCCGTGGATAACGGTAGCTCAGTGGTAGAATTCTCGCCTCCCACACGAGCGACCCGGGTTCAAATCCCGACTAGGGCAAAGTAAATTTTCCTAAAATTTCGTTTCTACTGTTTCCCGTATTTTCTCGAATCTTCTATTAATTTCTGTATCTTTCCAAGTCTGGAAAGTTCCAGCACTTTCTCAAGTTGTATATAAGGAGATGTAACGTTCATTCCTGGTTCTGAATAAAGATCTCGAGTTGAGACTAACGAGTATTCGCTTCATTTGGCTTTCACATTGTCTTCGCTATCTTCATCTACGCGACAATAGGAAACTCATTGTTATAAAACTTCGGTGCCCTATAACATTAATAGTAATTGTAATGATAATTTTGAATGAAGGCTTCTCTGAAGCAAGCATCAAATTTCTTCAAGGGATATTTCGATAATGGGGAATCTGGCGCTGTCGTCTCATTTTTGGCGTAAATAATTTTATTTTAGTAACCCTGCTGATTTATAGTAACCCTATGTGAATTATCAAAATCTTCCTTTCTTCAGTGCTATTGCTCCATAGTAGGGGTAAACCTAACCTGGAAGCGAGGTGATGCAGTGATTAGGATCTGCTTAGCCTTCAAAATGCTACCATTAGGTTTGACTCAAATACTCTGTAGTATTTTTATCGTTATCATCTATGCCGATAACAGATGATCGAGGCTAAGTAAGAAAATACAGGATTGCATCATGAGCAACTTAGATGCTGTGGAATGTAAATTAGTTAGGAAAAACGTAATACTTAAATGGTTAAAATTAAATTAACTACGCATGATTTCCAGAGAGGAACAAAGATAAGTTTTTAGTGCCAATCGCTTAAAGTTTAACGTGTGTCAATAGTTTTTTTTTAGTATGCAGCATTTTTAAGAAAAAAATGTGAAGTTTCGTGATGGTAACTTCTTATTATTTCTGAAATACCTACATTTACACTAAAAAGAATGAAATAAAAAAATTTTGAAAAAAAAATAGAACCGACTTCAAAATTGCTCTAAAAAGTGAAAAATAATTTTATTCTTTAAACACCATCGATAATGCTTTTAAACATAATTTTTGAAGTTGGCGCAAAAACGATAGATAAAATCATTCACAGTCATAACTCAAATACAACTATAAATTTAACCAGGACCAGTTTCTTCACTATCACATACATTATGCATTGATGACAGCATATTTGAATAGCGATATAAATGTTTCGTTCGTAACTTAGGATGCTTTTTCTGAAAAAAAATATGAACGAAGCATGGTTACACTGGATTTTACGTTTTGTTTTTGCGCCAACTTCAAAAATTATGTTTAAAAGCATTATCGATGGTGTTTAAAGAATAAAATTATTTTTCACTTTTTAGAGCAATTTTGAAGTCGGTTCTATTTTTTTTTCAAAATTTTTTTTTTTATTTATTTTTTCTTTTTAATGAAAAATCAAAACTTAGCACTTTGAAAGTTGTCTGTCATGTGAACAGTGTTTTTTTTTTTTTCTTCCCCACATGGTTCTATTTTCTTTTTCAAGGTTAAGATTTTAAGGTTGAAAACTAATTGAAAAATAGTTCAAGCTGTGAGAGGAATTTTAAAAAAGGTTGAAATACCCACTGGACCTCGAGCTTAAATTTCTGGGAGGGTGAAAATTCTCAATTTACCGAATGGAACCTCAAATTTTGCCAAATGGAGCTCCTAATTTCACCGAATGATGATAATTTTGTCGAACAGAACTCCAAATTTTGTCGAATGATAATTTTATTGAATCTTTAGACAAAATTTGCCGAATAAGGAATTTTTTGGAAGGTCAGTGACCTCCCGGGACTTCCCATCGATGCGTCCCTGGAAATGCCATTTAGATTGTTGATTAAGGGTGGTTTTAGTGATTCCAAAAGTTAACGATATTCAGCGCCGTGTCCAAGGGGAGGGTTTTAGGGGTTAAACCCCTCCCTTGGAGGAAAAAATAAGCAAAATGAAGAAAATGTATATTTGACTTAAATTTACTTTAATGAGAAAGTTTGCGTTCAGCGTTTTTATTTTATTTTAATTTTCTCTCTGAAGTTTTTTGCGATTTACAACTGCTAAAGTCTTACAAACTGATGTAATATTTCGGAAAAAGTATGACGGACGAACCGTTGAATGATCTACCAATTCAAAGAAAGAATATTGCTTATTGTAAGGAGCTTATGGTGAATTTGGCATATGGTACATCTATGAAGATGCATTAGTGATTGTGCTCGGCTATGTAATTTGCATCTGCAAAGAGCTCTTTCTTGTTTAGTTTATTAAGAATTATTTCAGAACGTAACAACCTGATATACATTCTACATTATAAAAGAATTTGTGAAGAGTTTTTAATACTCATTGCAATATACTACATAGTAAACACATTTAATTAAAAAGAAGTAAGCAAAGTTTGATCAAAGCGAATCTGTGAAACGAAGGAATACTTTGGTAACTAGTACAGCTAGAGGTATCCTTCAAGAATACAGCAGTCCTTACATGTGAATGAACGCCATACTGGGATCGGCAATTTGTCGTAAACTAAAGGCTGTAAGAGGGTTGAATTCCCCCCCCCCCAACTGGTAAGAATAAAACCCCTCCCTTTATGAAAATCTGGACACGGGCCTGACGATATTGTTCCTAAGGCAAATAAATAATATCCAAGCCAGTGGAGCGTTAAAACCCCCAAATGGCAGCTTAATAACGTTGCAAACCTCATACAAACGAGTTCATTATCACCAGAGAATATTCAAGATCCGTAGTACCTGTACCGAAAAAAAAAAAAAAACTATCAGATAGTTCTATTTCTGCTGCTAATAAGCACGAAACTGTAGTCCTCGGCTGGAAATGACTGAGCTGGCGGTGTATTTCACGTATTTCTGCTTTAGTCCTGGCTAATGGGCGGTATTTTACTGAATTGCCTCGCGTTCAATCTTCGAGTTGAACCGAACCATTGCTTCGGTCACTCGCCTGGTTTGCTAATTCTATATTAGCTACCAGTTTGTTTCGCACTCTTGGCTTCCTTAAGAGGTTTTCCATCTCCAGCTCAGTCACTTTCCTATGCCGGGCTGATGAGTGCTAATAAGCACGAAACTGCAGTCCTCGGCTGGAAATGACTGAGCTGGCGGTGTATTTCACAGTCGGGGATGTTCCTTTCACGTGGCCTCTCTCTCTCTCTCTCTTTATTTCTCCCTCTTTCCACATCTTTTTTTTTTCTCCCTCGCTCGCTCGCGTCGGAAAAAAAAAAGGTTCAGAGTTGATAAAAGTTTGTGTTTTCCATATTACTCTCACAAAAAAAATTTTTTTTTTTAATTTTTGTGTAAAAAATGGTTTAAAAGGGTTTCTTTAATTACTTTTAATTTTTTTACTAGGGAGCTCCACCTCCTGCTCGTTTCGCTTGTCAACACTCGTTCACCATCTACGGTGGTAAATGCCGCCTGCGGCGGGTGACAATTGATGAATTTAATGATTTTAACCCTGGATGCCTTCATGATATCCTGGACTCATGATATCCACTGACATGTATAGGATCCATTATGAAAGTAATGAGCATTTACTGGCAAAATATATTTATTGATCGTAATTTGTACAAATGTTCAATATTCTTCAAAATACATTTCTCCTGCATCAATACACTTGCGGAGAAGTGTTTGCTACGCCTGAAAGGCACCCTGAAACTCTTCCAAGGAAATGCCTCTCAGGAACGTTGTAACATATGGTGTTGGATGTTTCCCAAGGTTCCCCAATGTTTTCCTTTCTTCTTTCTCTCTCTCTTGAGTCGCGGAAACAAAAAGAAGTCACATGAAGCTAAGTAGGGACTGTAAAGTGGTGAGGGATCACCGGGGGGGGGGGGGGGACATCCATAACGGGGTTCGTCGGCGACCTCCTCCTGGCTCTCTTTGAATGCCTTGTGCCACTTCCCAGACTGTGATCTTGAAATGCAATCGTCCTTGAAGGCTTCTTGCAGCATCTGGAATGTTTCGGTTGCATTTTTTCCAAACCTCACGCAAAACTTTATGGCGTATCATTGTTCAAGCGAACGCTCCATTGCGTTATGTTACAAAAGTTGAAAACATACTTCAAGCGGAGGCACTTAACTCCGCTCACACTGCTCGAAAGCAACTGACGACTGGATGCATTGAAAGGGCATATCCCGCACCACATTTCCCAGCCAGTTTTACCGTGCTGCCATCTATCGTCGCGTCACAATAACATTATGCTCATTACTTTCATAATGGACCCTGTATAATCATCAATTTTTCTCAACTCAGGGGGGGGGGGGTCCCTAAGTGACGAACCTGCAACCAAATCAGAAAATGCGTGTGCTTTTTTTTTTTCAACACAAATATAACTTAAAAGCGAGAACAATCAATATCAGATTTAAGCAAACTTTCATTCGTGATAAAAATCTGTCCATGAAGTAGTAAACTTTTCAGTGTAACAACAGCCAATGTGATGCAGCGCCCTAGTACTTGATTATAGTAATCATATTTGATTAAATTCTATTGTTCTACGTTTTGCAATAAACAGTAGCTTCTCTACATAGTATAAAATGAAGTCCCCAAAAAGCGTCTGTGTGTTTGAACTCGCAAAACTCGAGAACTACCCGGCCGATTGCGCTGAAATTTTCACAGTTTGTTCCTTTAAGTCCTGAAAAGGTTTGCAGACCAATTCGAATAAAATTCGATGAATAGTTCTTTTATTTATTCCAATTTACGTCCAATTTTCACATAAATTCTCAAATATGGGGGTGAAAATTACTTGCACATATTAATATTACATATCGTTAGAAAGGGTAGAATTCTCCGCGTTCTACGCAATTTGTTTCAATGCTCTAACTTTACTACTGCGGGAGTTATTTGCGTTTTTAGCTCGAACTTTTTTAGGCTTAGCTGAAATTTAGGCACATTTTCTTCTTTAAATAAATCAATAAAAAGTGAAGGAATTGTCCCACAGCTTTATTTTTGACTTCATTGGAAAAACCGACCTTTTTTACTCCAGATCCAACTCGACTTATGGTCGAAAAAATAAGCTTTTATCTCGAAAGGAAAAAAGTTACAAGCCTTTTTAAATCAAGTTTAAGAAATCTCGATTCCATTCAAATTGTGAACCATTTTCTTTCGCATTTTAATTCCTTAAACTTATTTTATTTTGTGTTCCCATGGTTACGCATTTTAAATCCATCTTTCTGGATTTAATTTCTTAAAAGTATTTTAAGACCTGTCGTCATTGTTTGGAAGGAAAATAATGATGTTTTTTTATTCATTTTTTACGCCTGATCGTTGAATATACGTCATTTGACACACTTTTTATTTTCAAGGTGGACCGGACAAAGCCGGGCAACGCAGCTAGTTGTTTATGTATGACATCAGTAATGTCACTTGCAATTCAAGTACAATTAAAATAATTTACAATTATATGTACATTAAAATATTGTAGCAAGGAACAATAATCTCTTAAAACTGATAAAGTTTCGCTGGACATTCACGTGAAAGTTAAATAGATCCTGAAAAAGTTCAGAAAGTTTACTACAACTTTTTGCGAAATTGATATTTTTGACATTAGTTGTTGCTGCTCCAAAGTACAGAGGTGTGAAAATCATTAAAATAATTGTGAAATTTATAGTTAATCCTTGTTATATCAAAGAAATATTACTTTATATTAACAATGTTGATGCATTTGATATTGAGGGGGCATCCTCTTATTTTTTGATAAAGATTCGATCCGTCTTGGCATTCGTTTTATAAGTTTTTGGCAATTAATTTGTGTTTCCTCGTCATGGTGCCAAATTTGAATGAGTCCTTCTGTAAGACAATTCTTGATTGTAAAGTTCTATTTCTTTAATTTTTTTTTCTTTACACTAGTTCAGATGTTCTCTATTGGGCTATTATTTGGACTGTTTTCATGCCGCGGAAGTGTTTTTTTCATATTTTTTTGCATTCAAAATTTTGGTCACAGATAAAGCTTCAAGACACAGAACTCCATCATGCATGAATATGAAGTCTCAATTTGGAAACCAAACTTTTAACTATAAAACCTTTGTTCAAGCACTTTTTCGTGTTGCAGCACATTTTTGATATTTGGTCCTCATGCCTTCTACAATGCTTAAAACCACTCAAGCGGCTGCGACGAAATATTACGTCAACGAATTTATATGTCACTAGCGGCAGCGACGTAACATTACGTTCGAAGCGTTCGGCTTTCCTGCAGAACACCAGCGGTTTTTCAAGTGAAGGGTGAAGGAATTGATGAACAGTAGGGGGTGAAAGGCATCCTCCGCTCCTATGTCCACCCTCCGTGTCAATTTCTTCCCAGTCAGGAATTAATAGAGCATGAATTTCAACAGTCTTGTTTCTTTTGAAATACCTGTGCAATGTGGAGTTTATAGTTCTGTATGCTTGCAAGTTTGGGAAAAAAAGTAAATAAAAATTGTTACAATTACTTATAATGGCAGTTTTAATATTTGAATAAGTTTGATTGTGTAGAAAAATCTCTGAAATTGATGAAAGGTTTTATAAATTATACAATCAAAATTGATTGAGCTGGAATGTAAAAAAATTGTCATCCTTAATTCTTCAGTTAGGGGAGGGTGACCCAAAGCGGGTAGGTTTTCAAAGAACGCTCAAAAATCGTAGTTTTTGGATTTTTATAGCAACAATTTCGGTTTTATTTCCTAGCAGGTTTTTCGAACTTCAGAGTGAAAAGTGATTTTTGTATTATTTCAAACCCAATATTTATTTATTATCAAACTTTTGAAACATTTGAAAACCCACTTTTCCCTACCAGGGAGCCCAAAGCGGGTATGCTTAACTAACTGTGATTTAGTACATTTGCCAATCAAATATGAAGTTATAAATGATTAAAATAATTGACTAGCTACCTGCCATTGCAAATAAATAAATAACTAAATAAATAAGTAAATAAATAAATAAAAATAAAAAGTTGTACTTATGCAATTGAAAGTCAGCACATTTCTTTATAAAACATAAAGAAATAACTGAGTAAATTAATAAACTAATTGCCATCCTGAAACAAACTTTTTAAAGTTATACATTTAATACCGGAATAGAAAACCTAAGTCAGCACAGTAGCTAAGAAATTATAAATAAATGTATGATTAAATCCTATACCCGCTTTGCCCGACGGTACGTTTTTTATTTCAGTAATTATAACCTTAAATTTAAAAAATAAACAAACGAAATGACTATCGTAGTTTGTAGGTGGGTGAAGTCAGAATAACGTAATATTATTGACAGTAAGAAAAAAAAAAGCCGGTCTTTGACTAATCACAAGTTACAGGGTTCATACTCAATTCGAATGAAAAAATTCCATGACTTTTCCAAGACTTTCTCATGACTTCATAAAAAATTTTCATGACCTAGTTAAACGAAGAGAATGGTACTATTTAATGTCAAACCTGCCAATTTTCGGAAGTGGGCATTTGCAAGACTTTTACATGAATGGCACTACCTCATCAAAGCACTTACTTGACTAAAAAAATATCAGTGCACACTGCAGAAACTAGTAAACTATTCTTATTTGTCTTTATCATATAAACTTCAGTTAAGTAAAAATATAGTGAATGCAATACACTGATGTTTAAATGTCTAATAATTATTTAATAAGTAGGGCAAAATAGTAATGAATGGGAAAAAAGTGAAATGAGTTATTTCTAAGTTTCGGATCGTAAATTTACTTCAAAAAAAAAAAAAAAAAATATTGCCATTTGGTCTCAACATTGCTTCTAATCATCCATGTAACTTGACAGTATTTTCATTCATTGAAGTTAAGACATGTTTATCAGTAAATTCATTTTTCTAAACCAGATATTGCAGCTGGCCACATGGATCAATTTTGCGAGCTGCACGTTGGGCACTACTGTTTGACTATTAGAATTCCCCTATTTGTATGTTCTATCGCCTGACTAAAGTCTTCATTTTCTAAAGCTTTCAACAAATTAAGATAAACTCTGACAATTACAAGTGGTTGAAATAAACTCGGATGCGATTAAATTACTTTTTGAGTGGGTGTGGTGAAATCAAGAACATGCTAAGCCCACTACTACAGAATATAACATATAAGTTCTAAAAATAATGGTGAATTCAAAATTAGGGATGTTTCAGCAGTAAAATCACATACAAAAAAAGGCGGGCGAGTGTTACAGAAGCGGATGCAATAGGATTCCTAAACTCAGATTCGTTTCTGAGATCGTTCAATTTTCGAGTATTAATAGCTTTTATATGCAATACGGTTGAATCACTCAAAATTTTAATTCTCTACTGTTCTTTATTTCTGCCCAAGACATTTTTCCATGACTTAACTTATATTTCCATGACTTATGATAAAGATATTAATTTTCCATGACTTTTCCAGGCCTGGAATTTGTTTATTTTTTTCCATGACTTTCCAGGATTTCCATGACCCGTACGAACCCTGATAGTTACAAAACTTCATAAACTTCATTTTTTTAAAGAAATGTATATATATATATATATATATATATATATATATATATTTTTTTTTTAATTTAAGCCTGGTTGCGCCATCCCGCTTCACTGCTGCTTCGCTGGGGCTGATTAAAACTCGGAGGTATTCATGTAAACACAATATACGTATGCAATGCCACTTATACGCCATGGGGAGGCATACGAAGGCCTACCCACTTTGGGCGACCTACTCACTTTGGGCCACCCTCCCCTAACTAAGCAGAACTAAGAACTAATATTATTTCTGATTTTGAGTGTGCTTGGAAAAATCTTCCAGAAATGCTTTTATAGACATTTTCATATTAAATTTGCAACTCGTATAAAGGTAATAAAATTCTATTACAACGAAGTTCAATGAACCGAAAGATTTATTCGTAGTTACGGAAAATTAGCCGCAATGGAATTCAAGCAATATAATAGAATTTTTAACGAAACTAAACCCTTTTTTTGTTGCATTGTATTCGCTTATGAGGTATTACGTTTTTGAGCAATGAAAAGTTTGACGATATCAGATTTACGGTTATATATGTTCAGAAATGATTGCATTACGTATTTTAATGTTTTGAAGCCCAAATTTAGATTAAAAAATCTGAACCTATCAAAATTTCTAAATATTTATGCATTTTAAAACCGTAAAGAATATTCCGAAGCGTTCTTACAAAATAATGCGCAGCTAATGTGCTTAAATTCTGGCAGTAACATATCTAGAAAAAAACACAAGTTTCCGTCTAAAAGTCAGTAACCCTTCCGAAGTTAACATGGAATCTTTCTGAAGAATTCAGAAACCTTCTCAATAAAAGACAATGACGTTTTTGGAAGAAATCAGGAACTCTCTAAAAAAACTTTGTTATGTTTATATAGTTATAGCTTGTCAGCTCCCTGATTTACCAGGAAAACTCCTGAGGCATTTTAGCAACTAGGGCCGAAGTTAGTGCAGAATTGAAAGCTAAAACCTAACACTTTACTTGCCTGCAACTCTTGGAAGGCAACAATATTCCCATACCCCATCGTACGATTGTCAAGGTACTGAAAAAAGTTATTGTTAAATCAAGGATATCTAATAATCCGGTGTACAGGAGCTGTATTAAAATATATTCCGAATTCTATTATGTTATAAAGAAAATGCACCACATGTGTTCTGCTGAAGAAATTTGCTTTGTTAAAACTTGGAAACTCATTTGAACAAAGATTGAAAGCACATTTGAGAATAGACTGGTGACAAATTTGAAAACAGATTTTGAGCACATCTTGGCGCACTTGTGTTTAAAAAACGTACTTTAAAAACTCTAAAAAAGTCTAATGAAGAAAAAACGATGTTAATTCCTGTGCACTATAAAGAGGAATAATTATTCTACTTATGATGATGCGTAACTATAGGCGGATCATACGGAGGGGGGGGGGGCAAGGGGCAACTGCTGTTTTTCTTCCAAAAGTAAAAGTTTCCAGAATTAGAAATTTATGATCGATTGAAAAAGGGGTTTTTCTTTTTTAATAGGGTGCATAGATTTATTTCACAGAAGCAAAAGCTAAAAATTCCAAATTTAAACAAAATGAGCATTTCTCTTCTTTTTTACTAATAATAAAGCTAGTCTCTCTGTCTAGATGTAGGATCTCTCTCTGTCTGGATGTCTGTGACGCGCATAGCGTCTAGACCGTTCAGCCGATTTTCATGAAATTTAGCTCAAAATTGGTTTGTAGCATGTGGGTATGCACCTCGAAGCGATTTTTCGAAAATTCGATTTTGTTCTTTTTCTATTCCAATTTAAAGAACATTTTACCGAGCAAATTATCATAACGTGGGAGAGTAAACTACCAAATTATCATAACGTGAGACCGTTGGCGAGCAAATGAACATAGCAAATTGGCGAGAAATTCGTCATCCATTATTTGTAAATATACAGGCGAACCAAATGACCTTTTAATTTTCTACTACGGGCAAAGCCGTGTGGGTACTACTAGTATTTCATAAGAATGGAACTTTAAAATGGAAGAGAAAAGTCTACGGTGGCCACCCGTCCCGCTTTTGGATGCCATACTCCGCATTTTTAGAAGTTATTAAATTAGTAATATTAAAAACCAGTAATATAGACCAATTTCACAAAAAAAAAAAATCTTCAAGGGTCACGTCCCCTAACTCCTACACTTCATTTGCCCCCCCCCCCCCCTTACTTTTTTGGAGCACAATCCACCTATGTGCGTAATGGAGTTTCATATATTCGCACACACACACACATATCTCTGTGTGTGTGTGTAGGGTGTAGATGAGTGAGTGTATAAGGAGGGGGAGGGTGAAATTGAAGCCAGAAATAAAAACTCGAAATGTTTAACTATTAAGGAGGGGCAAGACCAGACACTCTAAACTTTCCAATTATTCCGTTTCTAGTTTGGAAGATCGTTGTAAGATAAAGGCATAATCATAAGCAGACTATTCATTATTTTTGAGAGTGTAAATATATGTTATTAATGTATCCCTGGGTTTTTTCAATGGTCTTAAGTGAGGAATATAAAAAATAGCCTTCATTTATAAACTAATTAGTTCATTAAAATCCCACAAATTTTAAAAGAAAGGTTTTTTTTTTTTGCTCTTGCAGGATTAGTATAGAAATAATCCAGTTTTGCAAGAGATAGCATTTTTTTATAACATTCGTGGGGAAGAGTGGAGTGTAGTATCTTTCGAAAAACATGAAAAGCACCTTATTGCACCCGATGTTGAAATCGATAAGGAATTCAGTTTTTACTTATTCTATGTTGAAAGAAAGACACGAGTAGAAAAAGCGAGGACATTTAGTGTGGCGTTAGGGGTCGCCAGAAGCACGGGGAAGTTTCAATCATGCCGTTGCTATGGGAGAATCAGCATAGGATCTTCGTACGAATAGGGTTAGAGGGATGTTTATCTGATGGCTTTTTGCCAATTAAATGCTTAAAATAATTTTTTTAGTGGTTTCAAGTTACATATAAGACACCCATAGACATCATTTGACGAGTATCGATAGTTTTTGCATATGAATCGGGTTAAAATTCGGCAAAACATAGACTTATGTGGAATACAAGTGTTTATTCTAGAGTTATACACTCTTCTTATTGTTATTTCTTTTTCTTTGGGGCGAGGGGGACAGGTCCGACATTTGAGAGGTTCAGGAGAGGCATTGCCCCTCTCATGCTTTTGGAAAATAACTGTATTTCTATAAATTTGGCGTAATTTTTACTGTTTTTCGACGCAACATACTCGTACGTTGACTATTTCCCTTTTGCACGTACCCTTCTAGAAAATTTGAAATATCATGACTTGGGGGGGGGGAGGATTTTTCTTTTAAAGTTTAGTGCGAAATTTAATTATTATTATTATTATTATTATTATTATTATTATTTTTAAGGAAGGGGAGTAGTTTTAATTGAATTGTATGCATTCTTTTCTTTAGAAAACGAGAGGCCATGTCTCAGCCTAGCCAGATACCTGGAGGGGGGGGGGGGAGATTTTTTTCCATTTGTTCCAGTAATTAAAGGATATTTTAATAAAACTCCATTCCTTCGGGCTCTTTGGTGAAAAGGGAGAAATGCGTGTTTTCTTCGAATTGTCACGAGTATTTTAATCTTTTTTTTTTTTTTTTTTTTTTGTATTCCGAGGCGGGGGATTTTTACTTTACTCCACTTGTTATACATATTTTTTATATTAAAATACATAAATATAAATTTAAAATTTCAATCTGTTTTACTATTTGCAATGCATAGTTCAATTAAATTCTTTTTTTCTTCGGGGGGAGGGGATATATCTTCTTGCTGCTTGTAATTTTAAGTAATTGCTCTTTGGGGGGCAAGGATATACACAGGGGCGGACTGGCCAGGTCGGCTAGTCGAGGATCCCCGACTGGGCCAACTGTTTAGGGGGCCAGCTGAAAAAGTTGACCCTTTTTTATCAAACAAATTTCACCCAAAAAATTGCTTAAATTCTTAAATTTCCAATTCAAGTCGAAATTGTGTATAAACTAAAACGGGAAAAGGTGCCGAACCTTTTTCATTTTTACCTCGGGCCACACTTCATATTGAGAAGGATATCGCGGCCCAGAACAAATATAAAATATATTATTTTTTTTCTAAATAGAATGGAAAAACAAGGAAAATGAAAGACAATCATAAACCAAACCTTGCTTCCATAATTACTTCTTGCTTATTTTATTGATACGAACTTCGGATATCTTTTTTAGAAACCAATACATGACTAATTGGCTTTAAATTTTGCAACTATTATTCATAAAGCCGAATAAAGACGATCAGTAAATTTGAAATGTTTCAGAATATATTTTGCTTTTCATAACATGTAACACAACAACGAGCCATATAGATAAGCTTCGCGGGCCCCATGTGGTCCGCAGGCTGTAGGTTGGGCACCATCTGCTATACATGCTATTTCAATCGTAGACCCGCACTTATTGTGCATCAGTTACATGTTGAAATGAATTAAAGGCTTTTAACAAGAAGTTCTGTCTAGAACTAGACGAGCCTACTTTCCCGTGTACCCATACTACTTTCTAGTACCTGATCAACATTCTCAAAAATAGCTAAAGTCACAAATTTTTTTAAACATATTTTTAAAACACTAAAAGCTGATTTCTAGGAATAAAATGTTCCTCACTCAACTAAAAAAATTAGATGCGTAAAAAAAAAAGCAGCAACTTTTAAACAAAGCAGCTACTACACTTTTTTCCTTTAAAAAAATCTTTAATAGTTTTCAAAACAAAAAAATATTAATTAAAATTAATAAGCTCATTAAAATAAATTCATCATATCAAAAAAAAAATCGTTTCTTTTTCCCCTGTTGCCAAAAACAATTTTTAAATGAATACCAAAAATGAACACTTACCAAAATAAATAAAAACCATAAAATGTCAACTTAAAGAAATAATTTTCACTGTCAAAAAAAAAAATCCTCTGCGCATATCTTTATGTAGAAACATAAATGACTTCGAGTTTACTCGCCGAAAACTGAATACCTAAATTAAAACTTTAGAGTGAAAATAAAAACAAGTCATATCAACAATAATTATTTCACAGTCAAAACCATAGCTGCGGAGTCGGAGTCGGAGTCAATCTCATTTTGGGGTAAAGGAGTCGGAGTCGAATATCTAAGAATCGGAGTCAGTCATTTGTCCTCCGTGTATAAATTTTTGCCAAAGCTACGAAGTCAGAGTCGAAGTCGGGGAGTCGGAGTCCGATTAATTGTTGGGCACAGGAGTCGGAGTCAGGGTCAAGTGCCCCTAAATTCTCGGAGTTGAAGTCTGGAGTTTGGCGTCAAGAGCTATTTCCAACAAAATTTGTTTGAAGTAAATCCGCCTTGAAGTACGGAATCTACATTGACTTTCAGTTTCCCCGTAGGCGCTAATGTTAAGGGATTTGAACTGTTCAAAATTGAACGGAAAATTGTTCAAATCAAAAAGATATTTTATATACAAGTTTTTCGTCAAACGCTTTTTCCTACAAAGTTTGTTCGAAGCAAATTCGCCTCATGGTTCAGAATTGCCTTCAATTTTCCCGTAGGCGCTAATGTTAAGTTTTTTTGAACTGTTCAAAATTGAACAAAAAATAGTTCAAATCAAAAAGTAAAATATGGGAATGAGATGTCCTCGCCGAGATCTTTCGAACAAAAAAAAGTTTGTTCGAATCGGACTATTCATTCAAAAGTTATTAGGGGTTGACAGAGACAGACCGACAGACAGACAGACCGACAGACATTTTTCCCCATCTCAATACCCTACTTTCCAATTTTTAATTTTTCGATATTTATTCAATTAATTTATTTATTTTTGACTTTTTTTTGTTTTTTGCGATATTTTTAAGATGCATTAAGCCTTCTTTCCTGCTTTTTTCTTCTTTTTCTGACTTTTACTGGGAAAGTAGGCTAAAAAGGTTGTTAGCCAAGAAGACAACAATAGAAGCATTTGGGATACGGGAACAAAAGTTACTAAAGATAGCTTAAAATTTCACTTTTATAAATTTCCGTGTGAGAGCTCCGTAACCCTTTTATCTGCACTATAGTCTAAAATTGATTTCAGTTTCAGAAAAAAATGCCCCAGAGGAAACTAGTGTTTCCCCTCGACCAAAAAGGGGCAGCGTGCTTTCAGATAAAAGGGCACTTTTTGATAGAAGTTTAGTCATTCAAAAAATGTGCTTTTTCTTTTACTTTTTGGTACACAGCTGCATGCAAAGTCAAGTGTTTTCGATAGTAATTATTTTTAGAATATTAGAAATATTTTGATGTTTAGTTTTAAAAATATTTCTAAAAACATTCAGATATACTCCAATCAGATTCATGTGGAAAAGTGATTGAAACGAGTGCGTGACGTTTCAAGGACAGGCTTGTGTGAATCTTTCTTTCGAAAAATATTTTGCTTTTGTGAAGTTGTGTTGAAACTTTTAAGAGGCAAGGAGAGACGAAGGTTAGCTTAAAGTCAGAAGTGGCGTAGCGTATGGGGGGGGGGCAAAGGGGCACTCGCCCCGGGCGGCACTTTGCTAGGGGCGGCAAATTCTGTAATTTTTTTTTTTTTTTAAAGATGGCGTTTTGTTAGGAATGGCGAATTTTGTCTCACTACTAAATCAACATCAAAAACGTTTTTTTTTCCCACTCTTCAGTTCTAAATTGTCTCAGGAAGTTTTCTCATTGAGCCACGAGCACGAAATACTGGATAATAATATGCATGCGGACCATTTATCATTGGAGCTGACATAGTAAGACGAGAAAGAGAGCCTTGAACCTCGTTGGAGAGGATTTTAAATCACAAAGATCGACAAGCAGTCAGGGGTGGACTGGGTCCCCCAAGAGGAGGCCAACCCTGACTACCAAAGGACGCAAAAAAAAAAAAAAAAAAAAGAAAGAAAAGCACGAATGTTCACATGTGGTTAGAAGGCGTAAAAAAAAGAAAAAAACACGAAGGCGCACACGTTCGAGGATGCAAATAAAATAAAATATTTTTTTTTTAAAGTTGAATTTTTTCGTCTTAAATTCAAGTTATGTTTTTCGCAATCAAGATTCACGAGTGTGAGTGTGTGCAGGCGCGCGTGTGTGTATAGGTAGACGCGTGTGTTGTGTGCGTGTGGAGGGGATAGACGCCACCACCCAGGTTTGGTCTCGTTTGCCGAGGCCAGTGGAAGGTGAAGTTCGCTGAGTTATGTTTTATGCTTAAGTTAAGCCTTGAATGAATGCAAACGCTTTCTAACCATGGCTACGAAAATGTGTCCTCTTAATAAGGCGCAAAATAAAAAAGGAGGCGCATAGGTTTGAGGGAGCAAAAAAAAAGAGGGGGCACAGGTTTGAGGGCGCAAAAAAGGGGAAAAAACACGAAGGCACATGCGTTCGACGTAGCAAAAAAATATATAACAGAAGGCGCATAGGTTCGAGGGCACAAAAAAAATGAAAGAGGTTAGGTTCAAGGTCATAAAGGTTTTTATGTAGAGGTCTGACATCGATGGCAAAACATCGATGTTTCAGAACATCGATGTTGGAAATTAAAACATCGATGGTATTGATACATCGACCAAAAAACATCGATGTTTTAAAACATCGATCTTTTTGTCAATATTTAACATACATTTTTTAATATACTACACTACAAACTTACATAGATGATAAACTCTAACAAATGTTTCTTAATTAATCAGGGAATTCTTTTGGCATTGCGTCTAATTTAAGCAATACAAAAGAATACGAACCCCACGAATATATTGAAACTACTGCAAATCATGAATACAATTTAATAGGAATAATTTCGCAGCATCTTGGTACTATAATAAGACAAAAAATGATAATAAGACATGCAACAATTAATACAAACCAGTTAAATCTGCGAAAAAATATATATATTATAGCAGTTACAGTCAGTTGTACGATGAGAAAGAGTTGTGCAAATTATATTAAAAGTACAAAATTTATTCTGACAATTATTATTAAGAGCAAGAAATATGTTTTGTACTGTTAGTGCTATATAATTAAACACAAATTGTGAGTAATTGAGGGACGGCTTGTTGGGGGCAGACGCAGTGGCGGATACAAGTGAGGGGGTCATAACATCCCTCCCCCCCAACCCGCAACAGTATTTGAATGTTTGCTCGAAAAAATAAAAAAACTTGATCGAAACCGTAAGAAGTGTATACAAGGAGGAGAGGGGATCATGGGAGTCATGACCTCCTCCTCCCATCAAAATCTGCGACAATATTTTGTTTCAAGGTGCATTGCATTTGAGTAGTGAAAAGGACTGCTTGAAAAAAAATAAAAAAGCCGGACCGAAACCATAATAAGAAACAGTAAATAGTTCTCGATTTTTTTTTTTTTTTGGGGGGGGGGTATTAACTGTCACTTTTCTATTTATAGCATATGTATTTAAAATATGTAGACAGTAAAAATAGCTTTTCTTGAGACAGTTAGTCTGCGGCGCTGGGTTCAGGAGCCAGTATAATGAAAAGTAACAAAGAAGTGTCTGACGCACGTTTGCTTTTTATAAGCAACAAATTTAATCAACAATAGTTTTTGTAAAACCATATCCAAAGCTTCAGGCATCGCTTCAATCGATAAACCACTTGAGTCCGTAAATGTTTTTTTTTTTTTTTTTTTTTTTAATGTAAAGTCTATAGATTAGAATTTCTTTCTGTTGTAATTTTTAGATAGTTCAGTTTTTAGTCGTGCTGAGTTTATTTTTAAATGTGCTGTAAATAGTTTATTAGTCCAAGTCAGTGTTTAGGATTTAGAACGTGCAAGAAATGTAAAATTTGGGTGTCGTGTAACGCAAAACCTCATTATACATTGGTTCTCGCTGGGGTGCCCACCTAGGCAGTGGCGGATACAAGAGGAGGGCCATAGGGGTCATGACCCCCCCCCCCTTAAACGTCCGTTAGCATTGTATTCAAACACTTTATGGATAAAATGTAAATGTCTTCAGTTTTTGTTTCAGTTTTTGAATAATTTTTAAAAGTAAATACTTGAAATACTACTTCTTTTAATTGTTTATAAAATTTATTCGTGAGATTTTTGTCCTATTAGGTGCCATATTTCTGACCGATGGGGTATTTTTTAAACACCTTAGCAGTTTCAGAAATTTTTCATACCAAAAACCATAAGGTTATTCATGGAGGAGGGGGGATGGTCACTCTTTAGCATGAACCCCCTAAAATGTTGGTCTGTATCTGCCCCTGGGTAGACGATAAGAAACCCCCAATATTTGGTGTGTGAGCGCTTTTCTCTTTTCGTTGACTATTCCACCAGGCGGAGAAAAAACTCTTTCTGATGAAACAAAAGTCGCCATCACTATCAAATACTTCGACACAACTTTTAACAGTTCTGAATTTTTAGTTATAAAATTCACCATAGTAATATATACGATTCTGATTTTGTTTAAGAATTGGAGCCTTAGAATCGACTGTAAGTTCTGGCAACAGACTACCAGTGTCGAGTTCTTCCAATAGCTTTGACCTCTTCCTCACCCTCCAGTTATCTTTTACCATCTTGTAGTGATCATCCCAAAAATCATCCTCTACACAGAAAAATCGATCTTTTTAAATGTGCGCAAATAAATGAAATTTTTGGAGCAATTCCATAAGTAAACTTAAATACCTAGCGAGAAAATTGGAGCAAATTTTACTTTAATTTTCAATTATAAAAACAAAAACATCAACATCGAAAAAAACATCGAAACCAAAACATCGATATTCCGAAAACATCGAAAGTAAAACAATGATGTTAAAAACATCGATATTTTAACTAAAACATCGATGTTTCCAAAACATCGACGTCGCACCCCTAAGTTTTTAGGGTAAAAAAAGTGCACAGGTTTGAGGGCGTATTCCCCCCTCCCCAAAAAAACGAAGGCTTAGAGTGGACGCTCGAGGGCACATCGGTCATTCATATATTCATTTATCCGTTACTCGATTAAGCGGGGCTGACAGTACATACAAGGGTCGTCAAAAATTTCCTTTTTGCGCCTTTAATTTTGAAACAATTTCTAGGGAGGATCCCCAAAACAACCTGCTAAGTCCGCCCCTGCAAGTAGACCTTGCCTTAACTAACTCCGTGAGTGCGCCTCCAGGTGCTTGCAAAAACCTTATGCGAAAGAAAGAAGATCGTTTTGATGATTATTTAAATATTTTAGGGAGGAGTACCACCTTGATGGTCCCTCCTTGCGACAAATGTTCTTGTTTTTAATCTTTTCTCTCCCGCTCCAAATAAAAATAACGGTTTTAAAGCAGTCAAAAACAGAAAAAACTGGGAGAGGAGGAAGTGGCACTATTTCTAAAACTCCAAAACGGAATGGGAGTGAGTAGGGGGAAACGGTGGTCATATTTAGATTCAGGGGGTCATTTTATGTAATGGGCCGGACTGGGCAATCGGGCGATCGCCCGAAGGGCCGGTGGGTCGCGGGGCCGGTTGCGATTTGCGGTTTAACTCCTTTATTATTTTTTTTTTTTTTTTACTCGCAACACTCCCTTAATAAATACAAGTTGGAAGGACCGTCAAATTCGGGGACGCCAGCGCTAGGCCTACGTTTAATAGAGGCTCGGGAGGCAATCAAGCTCTAGATATAGGTTTAATATCAGGAGTGCCCACTAGGTATTTTTTGAGTGTACTCACGGCCGCCGAGAGCTAAAGTGAGGGCCCGCTGTTTGTTGGGTTTCCGGCCCCTTATATATGAAAACTTATACGACTGCGATTCCGAGGTGGGCCCCTTGTTCCCGGCTAGGTTACATGGCCTCTCGTCGATTCTCAGGGCCGTCTTCAAAAGGGTATAGAGGGTGCTACGCCCCGCCCTTTTTCAGAATTCCATTCCAATTATGTTTTAGCGATGCACAAGAAAAAAAGGGCTTCACAGTCTTAAAAAATTGAAATAGGAATAAAAAATGAACAAATTCAATAAAAGTGACATAAGTATTTATTCTGCAAGTAATCTTAAAATAGAATCATCCTAAATTCTGTATTATTAAGATTATCTAATCAAAGGTCACCGAATGCACGTTTCAAACTTTAGAATAAATAGCAGAGGATAGCCAAGAAGGGGTTCCTCGAACCTTGCTCTATCATTTTATGTCACCAAAGGTATCCTAGAAGTGTGTTTTTAAAACTTTGATTTTGGAAATATTCCGAGGGAAAGTTTCCAAACTCCACAATTGCGCATTTAGGACTTCAATTTCGAAAAACTCCCAGTAACTCTTAGACACGCCCCCTCATAACATCAATTGGAGATCATCTACAACTGTGTTTCTGGCACTTCAAGTTCGAAAAACTATCGGGCCCCCAAACCTCTCCTCTCATGAACAGTACCAAAGATATTATAAGACTGCTCTTTTAAAACTATAATTTTGGCAAATTTCCCGGGAAGAGGCTCTCAGAAAACTCTTCTATTTAAATTCGAGGTCCTTTAAGATTTCAACTTCGAAAATTTCCGGAAGAGATTCTTAAAAAAACTCCTGCATCTCTTCTCTTCCTTATACAGCCAAAGATCGGCTGAAACTGCGTTTTTAGAACTACAATTTCGAAATTTTTCCGATGAAGATCCCCTACCCATCCCCCTATCATAATAGAAGATAATCTGCATGTGTATTTATAAAGTTTCAACATCAAAAAATTACCGGGAGAAGGTCTTCGAAATCTTCCCTCCCCCTACACTATAAAGGGTGTGTAAAACGGTGTTTATAAAACTACAATTTCGGAAATTTTCCGGGAGAGAAACCCCCGAACTCCCTACAACTGAGAGAATATTACACTTACGATTAGGTTTATATTGCTAACACCTCAATCTTATAATGACATCCTTCTAAACCAGAGGCTAAAATCTTTCTCTCTCTCTCTGTTAAAATGCGTTAAAAATTAAGGGGCCGCCAAACTCATACACTCCACAAATTTTTGACCTTGCGAACTTGTAATGGCCCTGCATTTGCTTTATTTCTTTTTTTCTCCTTCCATTAAAAAAAAAAAAAAAAAACCTTTAAAGTTTCAAAATTGTGTAAATGGGGGGGGGGGGGTTACCCCTGGAGCTACAGGCTGGTTTTGTGTAATCGCCCGGGTCGTTTTAGCGGTCCAGTCCGGCCCTGTTATATAACATTTTACGGAACAGACTGATACAATCCACATTAATAGTGCTGTTAAATATTTTCCGTTGATGAAAAGTAGAAAATTAATAGTTTAGGTTAAGAAGATTTTTTTTTTTTCAAGTATAAATATATGTATCTATCAGGTAATTTATAACCATATTTTTGTTTATTTTTCTTTCCAATAAAAGGTTTAAGAATTACTTCCAGTATATACAGTTTTTGATCACGTTTAAAATGGTTTGATTTAAGGAAAATATTATCCCTAATAATGCAATAATTTTTCAAAAATATTTCGTTCAACAATATTTTCTGTTGACGTAAGATTACGTCATTAAAATGTAAAACATGTTTTGGATAATACAATCATGTTATCGATCTGTAAAATATTAAAAATGTCGTTCGGGGGGGAGGGGGATTTGGCAGGAGGAATGTAAGAGGGGAGGCAAATTTGGTGCCTACCCCGGGCGGCAGAAACCTACGCCTCGCCGCTGAGAAGGACACGGCGCCTTGCTAAAAAATTACTAGGGAAACTTGTCCCCTTTCCTTTTAATGTTCCAAACAGTATACAAAATTATGTTTTTAAAATTTTAAAAGTTGAAAAATTCCGAAGGAATCGCCAGGTTTCCTATAGTAATTAAATGTAATTGGAAATTGGGTCGAGTAGATTTTAGTTTTGAAATGATTCCAAATGAAACCACTGAGCCTCTTTCTCTCTCTAACGTAACCAAAGATAGTTTTGAGTTTTTCAATAGTTAAGCATCGGAAAGTTTTCGTAGAGAGCCCCAGATGCTTCCCTGTTCCATTACTTTTAGGCAGCCAAAAATTACATTTCTAAAACTTCACATTTCGGGGATTTTTCGAATTCCCCGAATTCTCCGCCCCCGATATTCTATTGTAAACAAAGATAGACAAAATTTGACTTCAATTTTGGAAGAAAAAAAAATCGTGGGGAACCCCTTCTTTTCACTCTCCTCTAACGTTACCGAAAACTGTAAAAGTGCGGTTTTTGACATCAATTTTGAAAATATCGCTTTGAAGGGAACTAGAACCCCTCTTCCAGACCCTTTTCTCCTTGAGCCTGTATAGATCAACTAATTTCGAAAGATTTCCGGGTTTACCTGATTCCCCCCTTTCCTCGTGTCTTTTTTATGCTGTCAATATACAGCCTAAAGGTGTACTTTTTCTTTTAAGACTTGTAACCATTAGTATCCTTCTTTCAAGGCACATAAAAAATCTGTTAGTGTTAACTTTATTTTACGATTCGCATTTTTTTTTTTTTTTTTTCGAACTTTGAAACTTGATTTAATAAAAGGAAAATGGAAACTAACGGTAGTTTAATGTCTTTGCAATCGAGATCCGGCACTGTTTAATTTAAATTTTTTAATTTACAGAGGTAGGCCAAAATATCCTTTTGCCAACTGGGCCAAAGTCAGCCAGTCCGCCCCTGGATATACATAGTAGTTTTTTTTTTTTCTAGTTTCAATGGGAACTTTATCAATTTCTTCAAGCTAGTTTTTATTCCTATTCGGAATAGAGCTCAATTGGAGTTTAGCTTAAATTATGTGTGGGTTCTCGCAGAAGAAAAACTTTAATATATCCCGATCAAACACGCATTAGGATAAGGACAATGTAACCTAACATCCCACTCCCACCCGAAAAAAAAAAATAATTTCAATGCAAACAAGCATCACAATCGAGAAAAGTAAAAATTCTCCTTCCCCAAACAAAAAATAACTTATACCATTAAAAAAAAAAAATCCCGTCCGAAGAAAATAATTATAATCAAATTCCTACTAAGCTTTAAACAAGATTAAAAAAAATATCTCCCTCGTCCCGTCATCTCGAGATGTTTTAAATCGAAATCTCAAGATGTTTTTAATCGAGATCTCGAGACGTTTGAATCGAGTACTCAAGTAGTTCATTTTCTGAGCTTTCCAGAATTGAGTAGACTGCTACAGGGGTACCCACTAAAAGGGGGAGGGGGCATGGTGCAGCCTGCGCGATTAGCCGGTTTTTTCAGAGTGTTTTTTATCTCATTTTCTAGTGGGGTGGGGGAATGGCGCAGCCTGTGCCATTAAAATTTTTAGGGCTGTTTTTTGAGAGGGTTCTTTAAATCTCATTTTCGGGAAGGGGCAGGGGGTCCATGGCGCAGCCTACGAAACCGAAATTTTAAAAGGTGGTTTTTTGAGAGGTTTTTTTTTTAAATCTCATTTCGGGAGGGGGGGGAGAGCTCTTTTTAGACGGATGCTCCGTAACATTTGAGAGGGTGCGTCATCGCCCTGCGAAAGGGGGGGGGGTTTGGATACCCGTGACTTTTGGAACAGTTGCATTCCCGAGTTGTTTTGGCAGGGGTGCGCTCGAAATAGGAGTGTGCCATTTAAGCCTATCATTTAGGGGTATAATAAGGGACAAACTCTCCTGGCTTTTAGAAGTTATTGTACTCATATAAATGAAGTTCTTACTGTTATTCGGCATAAAATGCAACTCGTAGGATACTCTTTAAACCTCTCCTCCTCTCTTGTAAAGTTCGAAATAACGGGCCTGCCCCCCCCCCCACAATTCTTTTAATTTGTGTAACGGGTTGATTTCCCGATTTTTATTTTTTTTACATTCATTTTGAGTGATTTATTCGAACGGTTATGTATTTAAACTAATGATTCTCAGATATCACGTGGTTATTTCGAATGGTTTCGGACCCTCAAACACGAAGTTAATAATGTAAACAAGTAGATCAATCGTTGCTCTCTCTCTTCTCTGCGCAAAAGGACTCATTTATTCCTGTTTATTGCTTTGCTTTTTTTTTTTTTTTTTTGATGTTCTTGTTAGTGGAATTATATTTATCTGACTGATGCATGAGGAGGGAGGGTAAAATATTTCTGGCTGCGTTTTCCAGAAGATTGGGGTTCCCGGTGCATTGAAAATTACAAGTGTGGCTTGAAGTGCATTGAAGCTCATTATTTTTTTTTTTTTTTTTCTCTTTCTTGATTCGCTCTTTTTTATTTTTATTTTTCATTCTCTGACTTGAGAAAAATATAATAACAGTAAAAGTGTAGGGAGTGAAGTTGAAATGTTTCTGAGGGCATTAAAAAGAAATATTGAAGTGTGTCGTGTGGGATTAATATTAGCTTCCACTCTTTGGCCTTTTTTTTTTATTTAATAAAAATAACATTTTATACATTTTTTTTTTTTTTTCGAATTCCATACACAAGATATTTGTGACTTTTTTGTGCGTAGCATTTATTTTCGCATGCGTAGTTGAATTTAAATGTTTTTCCTGTTTTACTCGCTTCTGTTTATGTCATATTCCTTATATTTTCATAAATGTTGATTAGTATATTATTCATTCAACTTAAAAACTTGGAGTTAACTGATGTGCTGATTTTATGAGTTTCTTTTCTTTTTTTTTTTTTTTTTTTTTTTGTACAGTGTTGAGGCAAAACTGCTGAAAATGCTTTGACTCCCGACGGTCCATTTCGGAACTCAAGGTTCCATAGCTACGCTTCATTTTCCGTGCGTATTCGGTTCTCAAATCATCAGAGACGCTCGATAACCGAATATTTGACAACAAGCAATATATTATACAAGGGTCCCCACGAGAGAGAGGGCAGGGGGGGGGGGTCCATGGCGCAGACCACGCCATTGAAGTTTTGAAGAGGAGGGGTGACTTATAAGAGGGCTTTTAGTCTTATTTTAAGGGGCTCTCGTTCTGGGGGTGCTCCGTCGCATTCGAGGGATGATTGTCATCGCCAAGGGGGGATGGGCACCACTGCATTCTAAACACATTGCGTTTAAACGTTTCACAAACGTTTCAGCATGGTTGTCACATCTTCAACAATCGTTTTAAAACCTTTATCTCAACGAAGTGTGCTCTCTGAGTAACCCCATTCGAAAAAAAGCAATTGAGAAGCAATTATTTGATTCTGAAACCTTATAGAATGACATGGGTGTCCGTCCGTCCCTGTGAGCAATGGCGCGCCTCTTATGACAATTCCCCAGGGGGCCATTTATTAGTTACGTAAGGATGATTTCGGCAATTTTTTGACCCCCCCTCCCCCCATGTAAAGGTACATAAGATTTTTCAAACCCCTCCCCCTATTCTTACGTAAGATTCCATTTCGCTTTTCAAAATAATAAAATAACGAATCGTACATCACTGGAATCGAAATTAAATTCTCTGTTATTAAATTAAACCTTTTTGTGTAGTGAAATATTTACTGAAAAGTTGGAATCTAGACTAAATGTTTTTTCGACATTTTTTTTTTTTTTTTTTTTTTTTTGTATATGATGCGATACTAATTAAAAATAAAACATGCCATGCAATAGTGCTATTCTTTTATTATGTTTTACATTATTCATTCTTCGTAAACCAAATGAAAAACAGCTTATCCTAATAGGTTTTTTATTTTCCAGACGCAAATAAAATATACTAGCACTCTGCACTGTGCTTCGAATCGTTTCATAAGGCGTTTAGCTCTTTAAAAATTTCAAAGAAAGAACGTTATGAAGAACCGAAAAAAGTAAACGGGAAAAAAGTAAGCGCACAAGAGAAGGCATGTAATTTGAAGTCATCAGTAACAAAACTTCGTTAAATACAACGTTGTGATAATTTGATCATCGCTCACCTTTTGGTTGTACGTATTTTCAATGCAAACATAAATATCATAAAAAGTGTGGCTGAGTGACTCGTGAAAAAGCAGTAATAGTGCATGTGAAAAAACAGGTTGTGGCAAATACAGTCCTGCCCATGTGAGCATCTGACGGAAAAAAAGAAACAATAAAGAGATATTTATTGGCACGGATTCGAACTGGCGCCATTCTGATTAACAGCACGAAACTCCAACAAACCTAGCAATTGCGCCTTCCTTTTCGAATGCTATTCATTGAAGGAATGCATAATAAAAAACAGCAAAAAAGCTTTTTTCCGAAAAAAAAATAAGATCATGCGTCTATGTTTTTTCATTAGCAAGCATGATACGATTTAAAGTTATTCGTAAAACAGGGAATGTGATTAAAGAATGAGGAAGATCTCACGTAGCGATTGAAACGAACATTCTAGATAAGTAATGAATTAGATTGAAAATATGTTTTTTTATTTTTGAATATTGAACAATTTCCCATAGCAGGCTGCTTTAACCGTTACGGCTTAAATGCCCGCACATGTTTTTCTTTTAATCGAACACTTAAAATTCAAAACCAAAACCAGTTGAACTGAGTCCGTTTTTTAAGTGTAATTTTTCGAACGTATAAACAAAATGTTCTTTTTTCAGCCGAAAGCAGAGGAGTAGGAAATGATTTAATACTAATGAAGTTGATAATAATTCTAATGTTTTATATCGTATTCGAATAAATAATTAAAGGTTTACTGGAATCTCGTAATTTCAATTTGGCGTAATATTTTTTCATTTGTACAAAAGGTCGAACACTGCTATTAGAAAAATCTACATTTCAGCATACAATGAAAAAGTTTTTCTGCACAAAAAGGATTCCCTTGAGGTAAATCTAATACTTTATTTATGCTTAAATTATTTGCTTAGTGGTCTAGACGGAGTCAAAGCTTTAAAAAATGTAAGAACTCCCTTCGATTAACAGTCAACTTATCTGAATGATAACTGTAGCCTGCATAAAGGAGTCGAAACACAAAGTAGCATTCCCATTGCATTCATTTTATTACGTGTGTTATCTGTTGTATGTTATGAGTATATGTAATGCGTAATATTAATCTAAATTTGCTATTATGTCGGACAGCCTGGGCTTGCCCGAAGTTCAGATAGTTATAGTCGAACGCTCTACCGAAAGAAACTTATCAGTTTAATCGAACAACTAAGTCCAATGTTTTTAAACGTTATTAAAAATGAAAAAAAAAAAAGGTTTTTTTTTTTTTTTTTTTTTTTTTTTTTTTTTTTTTTTTTGCCGAAAGAGACGCAAAAAACTGGAAAATTGTATTAGAATTTTGCTTTAAAAAAAAATCTGCAAAAGAAGTACAGGCTGCATTAAGGTTTTGCAACAGCAAGGGGCGTTTCCGAAAACTTTATTTTTAGACCGAAAGTCTATTTTTATTTATTAGCTGGCCAGATAAGTTTTAAAATGAGGGAGAAATTTCTTCAAGAGATAAGAAAGATCTCGTATACTGACAGAAAAATAATCCACATAAATAATATATAAGATAAGATATTGAAGAGAAGTGTTTTTATTTTTGAAACTTAGTACAATTTGTTATCACAGGCTGCTTGAACTGTTATGGCTTAGATGGCAGCACGTGTTCATCATTTAACAGCACGGTTAAAATACAAAATAATTTGAACTAAGTTCTTTTTTAAGCGTAGCTTTTCGAATGTAGTAAAAATGTGATAGGCTATTTGTTTTTTTTTTTTTTTTTTTTTTTTTAAAGAAGAAAAAATACATACTTTATCCTTCAAATTGAGGTAGTAATTTTTTTATTTGTAGAAAGAGTCAAAAACTCATTAGAAGAATCTATATTTCAATATACGATTTACTATTTTTTTCTGAACAAAAAAAAAAAAAAAAAAATCCATTGTAGTCTGAAATCTTAAACCTGATACTTATATTTTAGCTTAAACTATGCTTTAATTTTCTGACCGGAACCAAAGCTTTAAAAAGAAAAACGAACAAAAAAAAAAAATAATTTGAATTTTGACATCTTGAATTCAAATTATATTTTTCGCAATCATGAGTGTGTGTATGTAGGCGTGTGTGTTTGTATGAGGGGGTATGTGTGTTTGTGTGTAGGGGGTATGTGCATGTGTGTGTAGGCATGTGTGTTTATGTCTGTGTGCTGGCATAAGTGTGTGGGTAGTTGTGTGTATGAATGTGTGTGTGCGGGGGGGGGGGGGGTTATGTGTATGTGTTTGTAGGCATATGTGTTTCTGTCTGTGTGCAGGCATGAATGTGTGGGTAGTGAGGCATGAATGTGTGTGTATGTTTTTGTGTGTGTGTGTATGTGTAGGTAGGTGTCTGTATGTATGCGTGTGTGTATGTGTGTAGGTGTATGTGTGTGTGTATTTGTGTGCGCGAGTGTGTAGTTGTGTATGTATGCACGTGTGTGTAGGACATGGATGCAACCTGGAGCCGGCTTTCGCTATAGGAGCAGCATCGTGAGGAGCCGGTCGACGGTGATGGTGCGGAGGGTGGCGGTGGGAAAATAAAATGATAGCACGCCAAAAACAGTCAAATGAAAGCAATAAGCAATCGTGATTGCTCAAAAAAAAGCCTTACAATTAAGAATCAATTTAGTTCCATGTCGCAGCAAGTTTTCACAACAGCAAGGAGCGTTTCCATCTCATTTATTCTATACCCTCATATTTACTGTTCATTGTTATTAGGTGTTCATGTAATGCGCGATATTTCTCCAATTTTTTGATGCAGATTGTCCGGACATGGGCCCGAACACTCATTCTCCTGATTACCAGTCGAACGCTCTGCCGATCGAGCTATTCAGCTCTGGCCGTCACAGTGCACGTTTAAGTTATAAATTTATCCGAAAACCTCATTCTGGTTCTTTAAAACAGGATTTTTTGGCAGAAAAAACAATTTTATACCGTGGGTCTATTTTTCGTCAATAGCCTGCACGATAAGCTTTAAAATAAGGTGTAAATCAAAGAAATCGATCAAGAATTGAGGAAGATCTCGCGTAGAAACAAAAAAGAGGCTACAGAAATAATATATAAGGATAATTCCTGTCAAACCACTTGACCGCGCAATTTCAAATGTAAAACATCAACGTGGAAAATATTGCGTAAGAATACGTTTGAACCCCCCCCCCCCCCAGTATGTAGACATTTTTCCAACACCCCTCCCTCTCGGTACCCTTACGTAATTAATGAATGGTCCCTAAAGACATCCAGTAATATCCTTACATCCACAATCTCACTATTTTGCGTTGAAAAAAGGGTTCCTTGAAACCCCGAAATAGGTGCCTGCAGTAATCTGTATAGTTGGGCTGTAAAACGGTTGTTATTGCCTGTTACACTTATATCATTACCCAATAGTATAGTCGAAGGTGGACGTAAGGGGGAAGACTTCCCGTCAGGTTTTCAACTTAAGTATTCCCCCTTTTTACTTGACATATAATTTTAATTTCTCTCAAGTTAGAACCTTATTAGCGCCCCCACTTCCACCAAACATATCATTAGACTACCAAAGCATCCCAAATAATCATTTGATAATCAAGCATTCGACAGCATCATTCAATTATAACACTATTCGAATGAAACATTCGAGAGGCAATTATTTGAGCATAACACCATTTAGATCGTAAGAGTATCTATTCTTCAAGTGTGCTGGCACACCTTTTAAAATTAGGGACCCCCTCCCCCTCAAGAAGGATACTCCCTAAAAAAGACAAAAGTCCATTAAGAATTTCAATGGCGCTATGACCCACTTCCCCTGTGGGCACCGCAGCGCAGTCCGTCTCCCCAAATTTTTTTGAGGGAAGGATTCGTTTCAAATTTTTTCGGAAGACAACAAAAACCATGTCCATTCATAAGTAAAATCATTAACTTTTCAAAGCCGGCACTCTGACCCCCTCCCCTCCCTAAATGACGGATCCGTCCCTGCAACTGAAACACTTCAGAAGCAGAGGTGCCCACCCGCCCTGAGGTCAAGGGCACCCCTCAATAACACAAAGACCCCCCCCCCCCCAAAAAAAGAGAAAAATACCCCTCAAAACACCCCCTTCCCTCAAGAAGGATATTCCCTAAAAAATATTAACGTCCATTAAGAATTTCAATGGAGCAGTTTGCGCTATGACCCACCTCCCCTGTGGGCACCTCAGTGCAGCCCGTCACTCCAAATTTTTCTGGGGGAAGGGTTAAAGGGTCTCAATGCATATCTTTTCGGAAGACAACAAAAACCATGCCCATTCATAAGTAAAATCATTAACTTTTCAAAGCCAGCCCTCTGCCCCTTTAAATGATGGATTCGCCCCTGCAACTGAATCACTTCTGAAGCAGGGGTGCCCCCCTGAGGTCAAGGGCGCACCCCCTCAATATCGCAGAGCCCCCCCCCCAAAATAAGAAAAATACTCCTTAAAACACCCCCCTAAAAATATCAATGGCGCAGTCTGCGGATGACTTACCCCCCCCTTCCTAGGTGAGCACCCCTGTCATAAGTCAACTATATTGAGAGGTTCATTCGATTCTCAAATCGATCGAAAAATACACTGCTCGAGTGATTGACATCTCGAGAACTCAATATCTCGAGAACTCAACATCTCGAGAAGTTCAAAGCGAAAACTCGAACAGTTGATCGCTCGAGTACTCGGAAAGTGACCATGGGCGGATTTATGAGGGGGCAGAGGGGGGCAATGCCCCCCAATTTTGAGAGGACTTCTTGTAGTAACAACACATCTTCCAAAAATTAAAAAAAAAATTATTATTATTTCTTTTTTGAATAGTTCAGAAGGGCATGGGTGGATTTATAGGGGGGTATAGTGGGCAATGCCCCCCAGTTTTGGGAGGACTTTATATAGTATCAACACATCTTCCAAAATCTTAAAACAAAAAAATCATGACTTTTTCTTTTTTGAATAGTTCAATGAAAATGAAGAGAAAAGCGAATGTCCTTTTCTGATGGGAGAAAAGAAAAGGAAAAAAAAAACAAACATTAAATATACAAATAGTACAGCTGTCACTGGGGTGCTGAAAATGTGTCTAAATTCACTATTTTGGACTGAAAACCATTTGGGCAAGTATATGAATGAAAATATAGGCTAAACGAGCTATACATTAAGCTGCAACACTTATAATAATTGACGATTATTTTAACAAATTGGAACCTAAAGCAAAGGAGAAAAAACTCCCCACCCCCACCCCATTTGCGCTAACAGAACGATATACTCGATCTACTCGTTATGATTTGTGTCCACATTTAAAGTATATTTGTGCATAATATTTATGTTCTTAGTAGATTAATTGGCCTTTTGAGAAATTCTAAAAAACACAGTTTTTTTCCTTCTCCCCCCTCTCCCTCTCTCTCTCTCTCTCTCAAAAAGAGAGAGAGAGAAAATAAATACTATCGCAAACTGAATAAATTTCAGTTATCTGAGTGTTTTGATTAAATGAATCTTTTTACTTAGAGGGAGAGTACAATTTTACTTACTTTATAAATACTGTTTAAAAAGTAAGGTAAGTCATAATCATCTAAGTCTAAGTGAATCAGTCCTTGTCATTATGGAAACATAAATAATTGAGTCATCAAAAGTTTGGAAAAATTTGCTGAAATTTTATAAAAGTCTATAAAAGCCTAACAAAGATTGGTAAAATCGTGAAAATCCTTTAACCGTAAAAACTGACGAAATTTCGTAAAAATTACAAAAAAATCAAGCAAAAATTCGCAGGTGAGAGTTACAAATGGGACTGAATTTGCCTATAAGATAAACAAGCTATTGCTTAGGTCCTCTGCTTTGAAGTGGGTCCCTAACTCCCAAAACAATTCATGATTCGTTCCTTAACCCCCCCCCCCCCCCGAAACCCGAAATGTTTTGTACCGTAAAACAGAAGGTTTTTTTTTTTCTTTTTTTTTACATTCCTAATGTCAGAAAAGGAAAATAACAAAAAAAAAATTTTATTCTTAATTTCGCTACTATTCAAAATTTATAATATTTTGAAGAAATACAGAAAAAGCAGTTCTAGTTCTCATTAGCTGCAAGGCACACTTGAAATTTAGACCTTTAATTAGGAAAGTAAGACAAAACAACGTTAGATGAAGCACAAATTTGCTGTAATTTGCAAATTTGTGCTTCATCTAACATTGTTTTGTCTTACTTTACTGTTCAGCACAAAGGTATTTATTTATCTTTAATTAGGACTTCCTGCTCTCTTTCCCAATTCAATTCAGGGCAGTCCAGGGTCAAGGCAGGCCTTTTGTCAGTTCGGTAGACTTTTCAAGTCTACCGAACTGACTTCTGTGCACTTCCTCCTCCAGAGGCGTGCACAAAAATTTTGGGACTGTCACAAATGCTTTTTTGGGCCCCCTCCATATTGTTTACCCATATTTTCAACCCTAGGTTTAAAAATATTGGGCCCCATTTAAGCTTGGGCCCGTGCCAACAGGAGTCCCTTCTCCCCTCTGTGAACGACCCTGCCCACCTCCCCCTAAAACTCTTATAAAACTTACACTGTACTGATTTCGAGCCGGGGACTCCCCAAAGGCTGGGTCCCTAGTTTCCGATTAGGCGAGTATCTTGTTACCAAGATGTGCCAAATTCAGCTCCTTGATGCATCCTGAGTAAAAAATGCAAAAATCACGATTCTCACGTTTTTGTAGCATAATTTTTAAGATCATTTTTGTGACTGATATGTTTCTTGTCTTGCATTTATTTAATGCCGAATTCAGTATCATGGAAGTACTTTTGTTATTGCTTGTTTTTTTTTTTTTTTTTTTTTTCTTTCTTCTACTGCATACTGTTAATACCTTAAGTATGAGAAAAAAAAATAACACTTACTCTACTCTCGAGAAATACTTCGTTGCATTTATTTTTAACTTAAAACGGGTGTCTTACAAAGTTATAACCATTTTGTAAGACTGTGCAATCAACTTCTGAAAAGTGTAAATAAAGAGCTTCAAATAATTTCAACTGTTCGAGTCTTTGAAAATTATTTAAGTGTTTGAAATTCCTTGAAAAGTTCTTCAAATTTGTATCTTATTAAGAAAATAAAGTATGAATTGTCCAAATGGCCAGAATATTACTATTCCGTTCTTATTTTCTGAATGTCTACACCATTTCTTTTAAATTGTTTTGTACAATTTTCATACTGTAGGGCATTTAATGAAAAAAAAAATGGGGGTAGGGGGAGTGATCAAAAATAAAATTCACTAATAGCTGGTATGAGCAGATGGCGGGGTGCTTCTCTTTTCTCCTCCCTCGTTTTTCCTCTCTATCTATCAAGTTCCATGATTTGTCGAGCAAGCAATTTTTATTTTGTTTGATCTTGATTTGCAAAAGAATGTATAATTTTTAAAAGACTTTGTTTGCCTTTTTTTTTTTTCATATTTTTGTAGTCTCAATTACCTTATATAAGGCCTCAAAATACAGTTTTTTTTTTTTTTTCAAAAATTTCTCGGGGGGGGGGGAAACCCCCGGACCCCTTGAAATTATGGATGTTCTACATCCGACTTAAAGGGTTACTCTCCTGTTATCCTTACCACTACAAGGTGAATAAGAAAAATAATAAGAAATTAAAATAACAACAGTCCAAACAGTGGAATCATTAAAAATCGAGACAAAAAGTCTTCTATGTTAACATTTTTATGCGTTTGGTGTGTCTATATATACTATATATGTGTGTGTGTTAGGGCAATGTGCTAATCCGGGCCCCTCCCGAAAAAAATTTCTGGATACAGCCTTGCAACATACATAAAATACATTATTATAATAAAATTTCTTGAAGATAGGAAGGGAGGTGAAAATTAAAATTGTAAAAGATTGAGAAACATTATTATTAAGAATTTATAAATCATTCATTGAAGCTATCAACAAAATTTTAAGAAATTCATCGAGAACATACTAGTTTTCGTTTATCGTGCTTGATTTCATCCGTAGGTTCAACTGACATCTCTTCAAAGAATGCAATTTTTCTAAAGATGCAATAAAAACATTTTCTTTTACAGATACGATACAAGAATTTTTTTTTCTAAAGATGCAATGAACTTTTTTTCAAAAGATGAGAATTTTTTTCTTCTTCTAAAGGCGTAATATGATTATTATTATTATTTATTTTTTTAAAATCCAATACCAAGGTCTATTCCAAAACATAATACATTAGTAATATATATTTTTTCTAAACATGTAAACATGTGAAAAGAATTTCTCCTCTCCTAAAGATGTAGCAGGATTTTTTTTTTTTCCAAAAACGATTTTTTTTTTAATTTAAAAGGTACAATAAGAAGATTCGTTTCTTAAAAATGAAATAAGAATATGTTTTTTCTAAAGATGCATTAATTCAAATAATTTAGGTTCTACATATTGTCTACAAATTTTATATCAGTAGCACACTCTAATATGTTAATAAGAATTCTCTATGGAACAATTTTTAATGTAACTCACAAAATTTATTAGAAAATCCTCGATAATAGTAATAAAGTAAGTAATACCAACTACGACTTATTCTCCTAATAGTAATAGTAGGTGCACGATTTAAAGAAATTCGCTTTAAACTAGGATCCTCATTTGTCTCATGGGTAATGTAGTAATTTTTACATATCGCTCATTTGGAAGAAGAGTGCCACAATACGAGGAAATGAAATTTCACAAGAGAAGCGTTTGAAGTTGAACTGTTCAGCCAATAGGGAAGTTTTCGATTTTTCAATTTTATTTTTATATGATAGAGTAACATGTATGAACATCATAGGTGAAAAAATTTTTGCGATACGATAAGTAGTTTTTTTTTTTAATTAATTTTTAAAGTTCAAGCTCTTGTGACGTCATTTGGCATAGGAAACGACGTCATCCCTTCTTCCGCTAGGGGGAGAAGCGAAGGTCACGCATTCGACTTCGAAGACGAAATGTAAAACGCTTTCTCCTCGCATTTAACTCCTCGCGTTTCTGGAACATTAAATCTCTCATCCTCTCGAAAATATTCGAATATCTCATTGGTGTTACTTGAGGAAGATTATTTAGATTGTGCTTTAACGTATCCGGCCTCCATAGTGTGTTCAAAAGGATTATTGAATTTCTAAAAAAAAAAAAAAAATATCAGCGCGCTCAAAATGTTCCTAGCGAAAACAAAGGATCTTCGGCGGAAGGCTGCCCATTCGCGCCCTGTGACGTAGGCTCGTGACGTTTCAGAAGCGCGCACTTTTGCCCATGGATTTTTAAAAATTCATTAAAAATCAACCACGGTGTTTTAAAATTCGGCGATGGTGAATTTTTTAGTTTTGAGGGTCAATTAACAATATCCAATAGCCAAAATATGAACATTTAATAGGTTGCAATTTCCCTATTTGCATTGATAAAAGTAAGTTTGCTGGGCTCTCCAGTGGTTAATATTCGAACAAAAAACTGTCATTATTTTCCAAAGAAGATAACGTCCTTTGAAGGCCTTTAAGCGAAAAAAAAAAAAAGAAGATTGAAATTTTCGTATTGTGGCACACTTCTACAAACGAGTAACAAGCATTAAGGGGGTCCGGGACACAAAAATCCTCAAATTTTGCATTTTTATATATATATATATATATATATATATATATATATATATATATATATATATATATATATATATATATATATATATATATATAATTTGAAAAATTGCTCCGTTTTTTTCTGCTTAAGAGGACGTTTGAATCTTGTTTCTACCTTAAATAGAACGAAAGTTATAGTTATTTTTGTTGCATGCATCTAACGAATGTGTACATAACTTTAAAACTTTAAACGCGTTTTTCTCCATGATGCAGTTTTTCCCGATTTCTTGCATTCAAACTCTTTTAAGTCAGGAACCGATAGAGATAAAGTAATGAAACTTGGAGCATATCTTTTTCAAGCAATTTACTTTAATTTTTATTCGGCGAATTTAAAAAAAACGTTTACTGCAAAAATTATGATTTTTTTTTTTAAAGTATCTTCGAATTTTTCGAAATTTTTCTTCAAATATTTTTTATTTTTTATTGAATCAATATTTTTAAAATCGCCGAATAAAAATTAAAGCTTAGATATTTGTGCATACTTTTTTGAAAAAAAATTGAAAATTGACCAACAGTATTTTGAGTTATAGCAATTTAAAGCAACCCCATTTTTTTTGAAAAAAACTAATTAAATTTAAATAAAAAATAATTCTTTTTCATATTTATGGTATGATTTTGCTTATTAAATAAATGATGAATCAGTTCAAAAAATTTCAAAACTCTAAAGTACATAATAAAAAAATTTTCAAAATGTGTCCCGGACCCCCTTAAAGTACATCAGATGTTCAGTAAGTTACCGCCCTATAGCCAGGGCTAAGGCAGAAATACATGAAATACACCGCCAGCTCAGTCAATTCCAGCCGAGAACTACAGTTTCGTGCTTATTAGCACTCATCAGCCCGGCATAGGAGTGACTGAGCTGGAGGTGGAAAACCTCTTAAGGAAGCCGAGGACTTGACTGAGTCCTCGGCTAGAATTGACTGAGCTGGCGGTGTATTTCATGTATTTCTGCCTTAGCCCTGGCTTTTGGGCGGTAATTTACTGAAAAAACCATGCCTTGCCTTCAATATTCGAGTTGAACCGAACCATTGCTTCGGTCACTCGTCTGGTCTGCGCTAATTCTATATTAGCTACCAGTTTGTTTGGCACTCTTGGCTTCCTTAAGAGGTTTTCCATCTCCAGCTCAGTCACTTTCCTATGCCGGGCTGATGAGTGCTAATAAGCACGAAACTGCAGTCCTCGGCTGGAAATGACTGAGCTGGCGGTTTATTTCATGTAAACAGTAAATTAGATCAGATGTTCCATAAAGAAAAATAGCACACGATAGCATTGATTTACAAGCACGCATTACACAACTCAATATTTACTTAGTATTAGAGGTGCGACATCGATGGCAAAACATTGATGTTTCAGAACATCGATGTTGGAAATTAAAACATCGATGGTATTGATACATCGACCAAAAAACATCGATGTTTTAAAACATCGATCTTTTTGTCAATATTTAACATACATATTTTAATATACTACACTACAAACTTACATAGATGATAAACTCTAACAAATGTTTCTTAATGAATCAGGGAATTCTTTTGGCATTGCGTCTAATTTAAGCAATACAAAAGAATACGAACCCCACGAATATATTGAAACTACTGCAAATCATGAATACAATTTAATAAAAATAATTTCGCAACATCTTGGTACTACTATAATAAGACAAAAAATGATAATAAGACATGCAACAATTAATACAAACTAGTTAAATCTGCGAAAAAATATATATATTATAGCAGTTACAGTCAGTTGTATGATGAGAAAGAGTTGTGCAAATTATATTAAAAGTACAAAATTTATTCTGACAATTATTATTAAGAGCAAGAAATATGTTTTGTACTGTTAGTGCTATATAATTAAACACAAATTGTGAGTAATTGAGGGACGGCTTGTTGGGGGCAGACGCAGTGGCGGATACAAGTGAGGAGGTCATAACATCCCCCCCCCCCCCCCAACCCGCAACAGTATTTGAATGTTTGCTCGAAAAAATAAAAAACTTGATCGAAACCGTAAGAAGTGTATACAAGGAGGAGAGGGGATCATGGGCGTCATGACCTCCTCCTCCCATCAAAATCTGCGACAATATTTTGTTTCAAGGTTCATTGCATTTGAGTAGTGAAAAGGACTGCTTGAAAAAAAAAAAAAAAAAAGCCGGACCGAAACCATAATAAGAAACAGTAAATAGTTCTCGATTTTTTTTTGGGAGGGGGGGGGGGTATTAACTGTCACTTTTCTATTTATAGCATATATATTTAAAATATGTAGACAGTAAAAATAGCTTTTCTTGAGACAGTTAGTCTGCGGCGCTGGGTTCAGGAGCCAGTATAATGAAAAGTAACAAAGAAGTGTCTGACGCACGTTTGCTTTTTATAAGCAACAAATTTAATCAACAATAGTTTTTGTAAAACCATATCCAAAGCTTCAGGCATCGCTTCAATGGATAAACCACTTGAGTCCGTAAATGTTTTTTTTTTTTTTTTTTTATGTAAAGTCTCTATAGATTAGAATTTCTTTCTCTTGTAATTTTTAGATGGTTCAGTTTTTAGTCGTGCTGAGTTTATTTTTAAATGTGCTGTAAATAGTTTATTAGTTTAAGTCAGTGTTTAGGATTTAGAACGTGCAAGAAATGTAAAATTTGGGTGTCGTGTAACGCAAAACCTCATTATACATTGGTTCTCGCAGGGGTGCCCACCTAGGCAGTGGCGGATAAAAGGGGAGGGCCATAGGGTTCATGACCCCTCCCCCCCTTAAACGTCCGTTCGCATTGTATTCAAACACTTTATGGATAAAATGTAAATGATTTCAGTTTTTGAATAATTTTTAAAAGTAAATACTTGAAATACTACTTCTTTTAATTGTTTATAAAATTTATTCGTGAGATTTTTGTCCTATTAGGTGCCATATTTTTGACCGATGGCGTATTTTTTAAACACCTAAGCAGTTTCAGAAATTTTTCATACCAAAAACCATAAGTTTATTCATGGAGGAGGGGGGATGGTCACTCTTTAGCATGAATCCCCTAAAATGTTGGTCTGTATCCGCCCCTGGGTAGACGATAAGAAACCCCCAATATTTGGTGAGTGAGCGCTTTTCTCTTTTCGCTGACTATTCCACCAGGCGGAGAAAAAACTCTTTCTGATGAAACAAAAGTCGCCATCACTATCAAATACTTCGACACAACTTTTAACAGTTCTGAATTTTTAGTTATAAAATTCACCATAGTAATATATACGATTCTGATGTTGTTTAAGAATTGGAGCCTTAGAATCGACTGTAAGTTCTGGCAACAGACTACCAGTGTCGAGTTCTTCCAATAGCTTTGACCTCTTCCTCACCCTCCAGTTATATTTTACCATCTTGTAGTGATTATCCCAAAAATCATCCTTTACACAGAAAAATCGATCTTTTTAAATGTGCGCAAATAAATGAAATTTTTGGAGCAATTCCATAAGTAAACTTAAATACCTAGCGAGAAAATTGGAGCAAATTTTACTATAATTTACAATTATAAAAACAAAAACATCAACATCGAAAAAAACATCGAAACCAAAACATCGATATTCCGAAAACATCGAAAGTAAAACATCGATGTTAAAAACATCGACATCGATGTCGCACCCCTACTTAGTATTAAAATACTTAGTATTAAAACCGCCATCTTAAAATTACTTTTATTTCGGCAAAAGATATGAATACAAAAAGCCTCCCCCTCTACTTTGCCAAGAAAATAGTCCATTTTTCTTGAATGTTTTTTTGGACTGCCCGCCTGGGGTATTCGAGGGGGATAAAGAGCTCTGAAAACGATCGTTTTATTCAAATCTCTGGAAAAGAAAACACATTTTCTTGTAACTGGAGCTGATGAAAAAAATTAAAAAACTATCGCAGCTAAGTATTTTATGGAAGTTAATAGTCATTTACTGTAAGCTGTTTTGTAGGGAAATAACAAGGAAGTGGAAGAGGCTTTAACTTTTTCTTATGGCCTATTTTTCGAAATGCAAGATTCAAAGGGGCTATACTGCCTCCCTGTGGCGACACCCGGACCGGATATTGATGGTGTGCGGCTAAAACTCCATGGAAACGGCTAAGGTTTCCTTTCTTTTTTTTTTTAATCTGTAAGCGTAAAGTATGAATTTTAAAGTAACATATTCAAATAAATACAGTGAAATCTGTGTATAACAATTCTGCCTATAACATAAACCTATCTGTAACGATATTTCCCATGGTCCCAGCAAAATGTCAGCATAAATAATCATACTGAAAAACGATAATCTGTCAAAAACAATATTTTTTAGGCCCCAACAGTATCGTTGTAGACAGGTTTCACTGTATTTAAGAAATATATAAATCATGTATCATCGAGCTAAATAAACGGGAAAATAACCAATGATCGACTTATGAAGTATTATTTGTTGAAAAAGTACTTGCTTTCTCTTTAAGCGAGTTAGAATTGTCCGATTTCGGTTTTAAAATTTTAGGGGTGCTGAGCATCCCTAGAATTATTTTCTTGGGGTGTTTGAGCTCCCCACTTTCGACAAGCCTGCTATTGCGCATACAAAACATTCACAAGCACAAAACCTACAGATATTTTTCGATATCTTTTTTTCTTTTACTTTTTTGAAATCCAAATTCCCAATGGTTTTCGCTGTCAAAAAAACGTGGTAGTTGTTAATTTGAAAGGAAAAACACTCATCAGCTTAAACAGCAAGGAAAAAGCATACAGAGAAATCTATTTTTTTTTGTACTTTACGCTGTTCTTTTATTTTAAGGGGGTATTCTAGTCTAGAAATTCAAAAAAAAATCGAATATTTTCCCTTCATCTTCTCAGAGTTTAAACCTTTAAAAATAAGTTTCTAAGAGGATTTATGGAAATTCAAATTATGTTTGGAGTTACAGTCAATTTTGTTGCAATAAACTCTCTTGCTGAAATGAGACTGCAAACTTCAAAAGCGTTTTTCTCGAAATTAGTTTTTTCGATACGGTTGACAAGATATTTCAAGTTCTAATAACACCGATTTACTTGAAATTTGGTACAGACTTTCTTAGCACTATCAAAATTGGCCCCAAGTAGTGGTTTTCGAAACTTTTGATTTTTATTATTTTTAAAAAAATACCAAAAATTCAAAAAAAGAGCCAAAAAAATAACTTTTTTTTTTCAAAAAGACGCCATTTTGTGATTTTTTTTTTTTTTTTTTCAAATAGGCTACGTCCAGATAATTCAACATCCTTGTTTATTAAGAATTAATCTTAACTTTATGTTTCAGATCACCTGGAGGATTGGAATCACGCCAACCCCCTTTTTTAGAGTCCCCACTTTGCCAGCCTCCTCCAACTACAATTTCGGTTTTTTTTTTTTTTTTTTTCAATTATTATGCATTTTTATACTTTTAAAGTATTAATAAAAAACTTATAAAAATGGATAGTGAAATTAGCTGCTGTTTTTTTTTTTTTTTTTTTCTATTACGCCTGTAAAATCACCTTAAAATTAAGCCTCTAAACTAGAATACACCCTTAAGGCGTCTCTAATTGAGTCAAATTTACTTATAACGAGTATGAAGGCTCCACGATATTTGCTCGCTATAACCGAGTGCTCGTGAAACACAGGCTCGTGAAAAAAAAGTCATAAAAACTTCTACCTACTTTCTTTGTGTGTTTTTTGTTTCTGTGCAGTGTCAAATAAGTTGAATAAACTGGTTTCCTTCATTGAAGAAATAGTTTTTCTTGATAAAAGTCAGACTTAGCTGCATCAGTGATAGCGGATCTTTAAAAGTTTTATTTCAATTTAATGAGTTCGTAACGTTTCTTTCATACACTTTATTTTTCTTAAAGTTCGTCATAAATGTAAACGAGATTGGATTGCCAGGGATGGCCTGCATCTGAGCTCTACAGGGGTCAAAATGGTTAGTGGTTTGGTTTTAGAGGCTTCAGAATCAAAAAACTAAGTTGGAATGGGGGGCATTGTTTAAGGAGCAGAATTCGAAAGGGTACTAACTATTGGGATTTGAGTAGAAACGGAAATAGGGTGGCTAATAAGAGAAAAGATTTTAACAGTTGGGATTCAAACAATCGTGCAGCATTAAATAAAAGTAAGATGGGCTTACTTAAGGTTTTTTATACAAATGCTCGTAGTATTAGGAACAAGATGGAAGAATTGAAAAGCATAATTATAGACGAGAGGTTGGATATTATTGGAGTTACCGAGACATGGGCTACCGAAAGTGATGATGATTTATTATCTATTGCTGGGTATAATTTGTTTAGACAAGATAGAGTAGGTAAAAGAGGTGGTGGGGTTTTATTTTATGTCAGGGTTATGTTTAGGGAATATTTATAGGCCACACAACTTAAGCCAGGGTCAAGACGAACAGATGTTTAGTATTATTAGTGACATTTTTAGCAAGGGGTCAGTCATCATAATGGGAGATTTTAATTTTCCAGGAATTGATTGGAATAATTTTTACCATAGTAATAGCAGAGAAGAGGAATTTTTGAAAGTAATTGGTGACTGTTTCTTAGATCAAATTGTAACTCAGGGTACTCGACAGGACGCGATTTTGGATCTAGTTTTCTGCGACATGGAAGGCTCTGTTCAGGGGTTATGTGTAGGGGAACACATTGGAGATAGTGACCACAACAGTATTAGGTTTGGGATTAAATTTGATATGCGCAAAGTAGAGAATTTTAGGTTTGTGCCCAATTTCAGAAATACTGACTTTGTGGCACTTCGGCAGAGTTTGAAAGCAGTTTTTTCTTCTGGATTGGACAATAGCGATGTGAATCTTCAGTGGGCAGAGTTTAAGAAAAATCTAGCGAATACGGTTAGGGATCATGTTCCTTTTAGGAGAAAGGGTGTCAACACTAAAATTTGGCCAATGTGGTTCTCCAGGGAAACTAAAGACGCTCTAAATTACAAGCAAGCTGCTTTTCATAGGTTTAGAGAAACAGGTCACAGTGCAGATAGGCTCCAATATTGTAAGGCAAGGCGTAAATTTAAGTATTTGGTACGGATTCAGAAAAGAGAGTTGGAGCAAAGACTGGCAGATAACATAAACAGGAATCCCAAGAGGTTTTTTGCATACGCTAATTCGGGGAAAGTTCGATAAGTCATATTGGGCCACTGGTTGATGAGCACGGAATTTTGATTCAGGACGATAGTGATATTGCTAATGTTCTTAATAACTTTTTTTCTAGTGTTTTTAACGATAACTGTATCTCAACAGTTGACACCAACAAGACACAAGCTATAGTACAGCTTGAGGACTTTGTATTTTCCAGGGATGACGTTTTACTTCATTTGAAAAAAATTAAAGAGACTAAGGCTCCGGGGCCAGATAATATTTATCCGAAAATTTTAGTTGAATGTGCAGAGGAATTAGCAGATGTAATCGCAAACATTTTCAATGCTTCTTATAATTCGGGGACAGTGCCAGAGGACTGGAAGCTGGCTAACATTACACCACTCTTCAAGAAAGGATCTAAAGGGAGTGCGGGAAATTATAGACCAGTGAGTCTAACTTCGGTGGTTTGCAAAATTTTTGAGACATTGATGAAAATTAAGGTAGTAAATTTTCTAGAGACTAATAATCTATTGACTAGTTTTCAGTATGGTTTCAGGAAAGGTAAATCTTGTGCAACTAATTTATTACATTTCTATGACAAAGTTACCATGGCTTTGGACAATAAGAAGCCTGTAGATGTTGTTTACATTGATTTTCAAAAAGCTTTCGATAAGGTACCGCATGTTGCTCTACTTAGCAAATTAGCTGATATAGGAATAGGAAGGAAAACTTTCATTTGGGTAAAAAACTGGCTGACCGGAAGGAAACAAAGAGTAGTTGTAAGGGGAAATTATTCTAATTGGAGTGAGGTCTTAAGCGGGGTTCCTCAAGGAACAGTGTTAGGGCCTGTTTTGTTCATTGTCTTTATGAACGATATTCACAAAAATATTTCTGGGAACATGAATTGTTTTGCTGATGATGTCAAAGTTATGGGGACTGTAGAAAATGAAGAACGAGCAAATCAGCTGCAAGAGGATCTAGATCATATTACGGAGTTGACTGATAAATGTGGTATGGCTGTTAAGGGGGTCCGGGACACAAAAATCGTCAAATTTTGCAATTTTTTTTTATCATGTGAAAAATTACTCCGTGTTTTTCTGCTTAAGAGGACGTTTGAATCTTGTTTCTATCTTAAATAGAACGAAAGATATAATTATTTTTGTTTCATGCACATAGCTAATGTGTACTTAACTTTAAAACTTTAAACGCGTTTTTCTCCATGATGCAATTTTTCCCGATTTCTTGCATTCAAACTCTTATAAGTCAGGAACCGATAAAGATAAAGTAATGAAACTTGGAGCATATCTTTTTAAAACAATTTACTTTAAATTTTATTCGGCGAATTTGAAAAAAAAACGTTTACTGCAAAAATTATGATTTTTTTTAAAAAGAAAAGTATCTTTGAATTTTTCGAAATTTTTCTTCAAATACTTTTTATTTTTTATTGAATCATTATTTTTAAAATCGCCGAATAAAAATTAAAGCTTAGATATTTGTGCGTAATTTATTTAAAAAAAATTGAAAATTGATCAAGAATATTTCGAGTTATAGCAATTTAATGCAACCCCATTTTTAAAAAAAAAACTAATTAAATTTAAATTAAAATTTTTTTTTTTATATTTATGTCATAATTTTGCTTATTAAATAAATGGTGAATCAGTGCAAAAAATTTCAAAACTCTAAAGTGTATAATAAAAAAATTTCAAAATGTGTCCTGGACCCCCTTAATGTTGGGAAATGTCAAATGCTACATTTAGGACATGGAAATAAGTGTACAAGCTATTATTTGCAAGGTTCAGTCATTAGTCAGGCAGACAAAGTTACTGATCTGGGGGTCTTAATAAGTCAGGATTTAAAGTTTAGCCAACAGTGCAGCATTGCTAGCAACAAAGCCAATAAGATGCTTGGGTTCATCAATAGATCTATTTCAAATAAATCTAAAGAAGTTCTTCTGCCCTTATATCGAAGTTTGGTAAGACCCCATTTGGAGTATGCTGTTCAATTTTGGTCTCCTTATCTTAAGAAAGACATTAATGTATTGGAAAGGGTTCAAAGGCGAGCTACAACGCTAATAAGTGGACTTTCCCACTTAGATTATGATTCCAGGCTTAGAAGGCTAAAAATGTACAGTCTTGAGCAAAGAAGAGACCGAGGGGACATGATTCCGCTGTTTAAATTTATTAAAACGAAATATGTTACGGGGCTGAAGTTTAGCACTGAAAACAGGACAAGGGGTCATTGTTTTAAGCTATTTAAATCTCAGGCTAACATGGATATTAGGAAAAATTATTATTTTAGCAGGGTAGTGGAACCTTGGAACAGCTTACTGGAAGAGGTGGTAATGAGCAATGGAGTAGGCAGTTTTAAGAGGGCCATTGATCTTCACTGGGGATTGTAAATTGACTAGGACCAGTCTAGCTGGGCCCAGAGCCTGTTGCTGGTCGTCACTTTTGTATTTGTATTTGTATGAACCACTTATTCCCGACTGTCATTCCCTTTCATAAACCAGAATTACATAGATGCACATAAGCAAATCAACAATTTTTTGCTGTAAGTGCATTGTTAAAATAGCTTACTATGGGTCATTCCATGTCAAGTGATCCTAAGTTTTTTCATCAAATTTTTGGATTTCTTTGAAATTTGGCTCATCGATTGTACCCTTCAAGGTCATCAAAAGTCCAAATTTTAGATTTTTATCTCTTTTATTTTTTATTTATGAGACTTTGATTTTTAGAAAACCCTCTTTTTTTCATGGATGCTTGAACATAAAATCTACGATAACTCAGCACTAGGGATTGCAATACCGGACCAAAAATTCAATACCGGTATTCGGTATTTTTAAAACGTGACACCGGTATTCCGGTATTAATACCGGTATTTGAAATTCCTCAAAAAATGCTTGAAAACATATTGTTTCGTTTCCATATTTTATAATTTTGTACAAAAATTATATTATTTATGAGACTGTATTGTAAACAAATATAAAACGAAGGAACAAATGTTGAAAAACAATTAATAATAGTAAAAAACATAATGCATCTATTGAATTTTCTCTAAGCTTGGAACTCATTTTAGTGCACAACTTTCTTACAGTTGAAAATACTCTTTCTGAATTCAGGCAGGTCGGTGGTACTGTTAACAATGCATGATACACCTCCTCTGATTGTCTAGAAATGATTCAGCTTCAAATAATTTGGTCTCTTGAGTGTTATTTTTGGATAAATCCTTCTGTAAGTGTATGTGTTTCTCTTGTATTATTATTTTTTAAATTTATAGCTAGTTGTCATTTCTTTCCGAGAAACGATACTTTTTCAATATTAACATCATTTTCTCCTGAGCAGGAAAGGTTTATGTTTGCTTTTTATTAGCCACATGGGATTGAAATTTATGATAGGTTTGACTAAATTTGACCTTCTTAGCTTCTATTATTCGTTTTCGAGTTCGTTTCAAAATTCCTTACAATCATAATTGTGTAAATAGCTGAAAAAATGTTTCAATTGATTATGATTTACTTCTATGCAAATTTTCAAGGCACTATTATAACTTCTAATATTATCTTTCCGAGTATAAAGCCAAATAGCGAGACAGGACAACAAACAGGACAGGACAACTCGACAACTGGTGACAACAAATTACCATTTGTTATGCTAAGAAGAAAAGGTTTTTGTCAAAATTTAGTACAGATATCGAGGCAAATAATTAAAAAAGTATCATAAAATATTACTGCAATTGATTGGTTTGAATAGACTGTTCATAGGAAAAATGCATTCAAAATTACACTCGAAATTTACTTTCACAAAGGGGAAAGTGAGTGATCAGGGAAAATGGTAAAAATAAAAACATGGTGCACGAAAATGCGATTCATCTCACCATACTGACAATATCATTTTGAAATCCTTCCGCTACTTTTGGTTAATGATATTCTATTGGTTCGTGCTTTTGAAGCCAAATTTTTACATCAATAGATTGATTTTGGGTACTGTATCATGGGAAAAGATATGCACCTTTAAAATATGAGTAGATATTTAATAAGTTAAATTCAGAAAATTCTTTAATTGAAAATATTTATTATTTTCAGCTACTTCCGAAAATATTGGTCTTTTACCTCAGCAAATATCGGTTTTACGAAATTGCAAAATTGCTCGAAATAGGATATGAACTTTAAAAGTGTTTCACTCAAAATTTGAAACTTTCCATTTACATTCCCTTTGCTTCTCTCTGGAAAAAAAGGAATTCCTTGCGGATAAGAAACATAAGTATGCAAGACTTTTGGTAACCTGTGCTTTAAACGATGGTTTTACCAAGTAATATTTCCACACAAATATAAATGTTTTGTTTCTTTAGTTTTGTTTCTTAATACTTTCAATAGGTTGATAACATGGAACTTTTGTCTCCTTTTTAGGATCCCGTCTTTTTCCAGTTGATGAAACTGAAACCATTTGTTAAACCGAATTGACGACTAAATATACAACTTCAGAACAACATTATATTGGTGCTAAAAAGCGTAAAACGAAAAGCATGTTCAAATGCATTCTTCACTATTTTTATTATTTTTGTTTATTGAGGCAATTCTTTCTAAATGAATAAACCGAGCTGCTTTATGTAAAGTCTGTAATAAAACATGTTTTTACTAACTGTTGATTTCTATTGTAAAAAAAAAAAAAATCTACTTTTGCAATTGTAAATGTAATTAATTGCAAGGGGTTCAGGACTAACTTTAAACTAACATTCCTCATGTTCTGTGAATACACACGATTATAAAAATGTTTGAAAAAAATACAAATATATTTCTCTAGGACAATTTTGAACAGCTGCACTTTTTTTTTCCACCAGTATTATGCATTAGAGGAGATTGAGAAAAAGCAATTTCTGAAAATTATTTTTCCGTGTGCCAACCTATTTAATGAAAAAAAATTTTTTTTTGACTGCTAGTCAGCAGATGGGGTATCCAAAAACTATTCTGCCCATGACGAGCCCTTTACTACAATTATATATATATATATATATATATATATATATATATATATATATATATATATATATATATATATATATATATGTATATTTAATAGCAATATAAAATTTTAACAAGAAGGAAAGTAAAATTAAATCACTGTACTGAGTTGTTAAGCTTGATTCAATTTAATTAAATTTGTTTGAATTGTCCAGGTTAAAAATAGTTTATGTTAATGATTCTTAGTATATTTGTATATATATATATATATATATATATATATATATATATATATATATATATATATATATATATATATATATATATATATATATATATATATATATATATATAATTATATGAGCCGCCCAGAAGCCAATGCGGTTAAGTCCATTTTTTGATATTTTCTGATTTTTGGAAATTTTGATGAAATAAATAATAATCTTAGTTATTAAAGGATTTATTTGTTGGTTACTTTTTTCTAGGTTAGACAGCCCTTTTTTTAATAGCTTTTGAATATATTGTACAATAATTTCAGAAGCCATTGTGAATAAGTCCACCTTTTATCAGTATTTTTTTACACAAACTTTGAAATACAAATTAAATTATTCTTCTTCTTTCGATATTTGTTGGCAACACTGAAAAACAAGAAATTCATAGTACAAGAAGTCATAATCCCAGACGCAGATACTTAAATTCAGATCTTTCTATTTCAAAAATGTATAACCTGTATGTCAAACAATGTAATGAAGAGCAAATTGCACAAGTAGAGGAAAAGTTTTATCACCATATATTTTCGACAAAATTTAACTTACATTTTAAGCAACCTTCAAAAGATACTTGTGCAAAATTGGATTATTTGGTAATAAAAAAACAATCTACAATAGATGAAGAAAAAAATGCAGCTGAAGTTGAACATGACGAACACTTGCGAAATGCAGAAATTGCCGTAATAGTATGGCTAATGATCGACTAAGAGCTTGAGACGAAATATACGTGTTTAGTTTTGATTTAGAAAAAGCATTAGCATTTCCAAAACTATCCACATCAGTGGCTTATTACAAGAGAAACTTATATGTATACAATCTTGGTTGCCATGATTTAAAAGCTAACGAGGGCTACATGTATGCTTGGCCTATAACCCAAGCATTACGGGGTTCACAAGAAGTGTCATCATGTTTAACTAAACACATTAAATTGTAGAAGCTTATACGAAAAAAAATCCGTATATTTATAACCTAGTGACTGGTATCATATAATACAAAATAGTAAAAGATACAAAATAGAACCCTTTCAGAGTTGTCGAAATGAATCAACAAGAATTTCTTTCCATAAAACCATTGGAAGAAGCTGTTACCAACAGAAAAAAAATCAACAAGTGGACTAACAGTCAATTGGCTTAATATGAGATGGATAAAATTGGAAAGGTCAAACCCAAGCAGCCTTAAGTTCAAACATAATTTTGACGAGGATGATATCTTTCATTTAATTGATATAAAAAAAAATAGATAGGCCAGTAAATTTTAAAAATATAACTCAACCTATATTATATCCAAATGGCAGAACAATTTCAAGAGAAACAAAAAAGACATATGTTTATTAAAGTATATACCTCCAATTAAACACGACTTTTACAGGAAATTAAGGACAACACATGGAGATCAAGATTTACATTTAAATAACTCGGAAGAAGAGGGTGTTTGTTGTGATGAATAAACATAAAACTTATGACAATAAATGCTATTTTATTATTTTTACATAAATTTCTTATCTTTTTCAGCTGCCAAAAGGTATAAGTCCTAAAATTTTTAAGATGCTGTCATTATTTTAATAAATACTTACGTTTTTATTTACACATCCTGTACATATCTTGATTTTTTGCAGAGTGTACACCTCGAAAAAAGATTTTATACTTTTCTAATTAAATTAATAAACCAATAATTTTAAAAACTAATGTATCAAAAAACTTTCTCAATTTTTGTATTTTGGACTTAACCACATTGGCTTCTGAGCGGCTCATATATATATATATATATATATATATATATATATATATATATATATATATATATATATATATATATATACCAAAAAAAGGTAGAGGTTTTTTTTTTCTTTTTTTCTAAAGATTTTTTCCAACATTAAAGTCACATGATCATTGTTCACAAAACGCAAGTGGATTTTTAGCAATTTTTTCTACTGAACACTCCTCTTTAATTGCTATGTAATACGTATAAATTTGACAAGATGCATGCACACAAAAAGATTGGAATAGAAATTTTGATATTAATTTTCTTAAATTAATTAAAAACACAAAGTGATATGCTTTAAAGTTTGTCATATATTTTATCGCTATTGTATTTAAGAGTTTTATTTTTTTTCAAAAACTTGAAAATCATGCTGCAAAGTTGTTTAAAACATTCCAAATTATCATTATAAAAATAATTTTAAATCCTCTGGTCCTTTTTAAAGGCTTGTTTTCTTTTTTAGTTATAAAATTGTTAACTTTGGGAGAGATTTTACACTTTCATTAATTCTGTAAGTGTTCCTGTAACCCAAAACTTTTTACTAAAAAACTTATTATTGACTACTTAATGTACATACAAATTTCTGTAGTATTACTTAATTTCTATAGGCCATAAATATTTGCATAATATAAGTCATAAAATTGGGGAACTTTATGGCAATCTTTACAACTTAAAACTGCTTTTAACAATTTAAACTAATTGAAATATACACATAAAGACTTATGACATACCTCCAATATTAAACAAAAGAAATTTTTTAAATATTCTTTAAGGGAATATTCGTAATTTAACTGCATTATATAGAAGTAGTAGAGACCATGTTCGTCATAATGTTCATGCAATAAAACAAGAGGCTATCACATTTGGAGTCTTTTGTAAGGTGTTTGGTGTAACAATTGATATGTCTGTCGCCCTCTAATTGCTCAAAATCTGCTCTAATCAAACAATTCGAAAACCATTCTTGGTTAAAATGAGGTGGGAAAAGTTTGAATCATTACCTTATTTGGTAATTTACATTAAAACCTAAAAAAATAATAGTAACCTTTTTTTATTATTATTTTTAATAATAAAAATTGCTTTGTGATGTTTTATTTAGGCAGTCCCAAAAGATTTTTTTTTCTTTTTCAAAAACCACCAGAAGCTATGCTTGAATGCAATCAAAAAAGCAAAAAAATAAATAAATAAATAAATAATCTGCATTGGTCTATAAAATTCTGTTGTTCAGGTTCATTAAGCCACTCATGATTACAAAATTGATCACTGTAAATGCAAAAGTGTAGTAGGCATCACATGTAAACAAACACACATACACTGTAAAAACGATTCAGAAACATTCCTGGAAAATATTAGGCAGCTGATGTGCCTGATTTCAGCCAGCAACATATCTTACAAAAACCAGGAACGTTTTCCGATAATAGTCAGTAACCTATCTGAAATATTAAGAAATCTCCCCTATTAAAGCCAGTCGTGAACCTTCTAGAAAAATTAAATAGGTTTAATTTATTTGATTAGAACCTTCCTGATTTACCAAGAACGCTCCAGAAATATTAGAGCAACCACGGCCAAGCTACGCGAAAGTTGCAAGCAAGAACCAAGCATATTCCTTCCTCGCAAAGCTGTAGCTATCCAGTGACTTACTTGCTCCCATTGGAAGCTTAGTCAATCCGGACGGGCCATAAACAATCAAAAGCCGATACACTTAATAAACACGCTCCGTTAATATTTAAACTGGTAGCAAAAAATATTTTTCACACCAGTGCAAGGTCTGCATTCGTGCATCTTTTAGGAATTCAGGAAACTTTTTTGCGAAGATACTTGATTTTTTGGGGAAATAGGTGAAAACCTCTGAAATCACGAAACGTTCCACGGAAATAACCAGTAACGTTTCAGAATTTTTTTACAGTGTATAAACAAACTGACACTTTCGTTTTAAAACCATTTTAAAGGACTGCATCCAGTGGTGTGCAATTTTTGGTTCTTGCATGAGTTTTATACACATAATTTTGTTGCTTCATAAAGGGTGTTATGACCCCCCCCCCTCCTCACCCCCACCTAGCTACGCCACTAAATAGGTGGAGGAGCGGAGCACTGCAAAATCTCAAGGCCTTTGTTCATTATCCTAAAAGGGACATGTTCAGTACAGAAGTAAAATTTTTCACATTGAATTTGGAAGAAAGAGTTAATAGGTGTTAATATTATTTAAAACAATTTGAATGTCTCGTAATCCAGACCATCAGGATGAAAAAAAGTGTGTTGCATGAAAATGCACCCAGTTACAACTTCCTAAAAAATAACATATGTGTTTCAAATCGTTTCAGGTGATCTAGCCCCTCCAGACTTCTTTTTTTTTTTTTGAAAACAAAATTAAGTTAAAAGGATGTTATTTTAATGGCATTACTAATAAAAATATCACAGTAAGCATTGGAGGTAATCCCACAAAATAAATTTGAACAGGCAACAACACTAAGCAGTTTGTATGCAAACATTAGAAAGGTAAGCAGTCAGTAGAGCAGCCAGAAATCAGCTTCAAGGTGAGAGTTTAGGTCATAACCGTAACATTATACAGGGTGTTCCGTTTTAACCTGTAAGACATTTATTTTCGCAACCATTAGTCGTAGATGTATACTTCCAGTTGCAAAAATGTTCAAAATCAGATCCAGAGTTAAGATGTTGAAAGTTTGAAGTAAAAATTAAAATGAGTCAAAAAATACAAAATTTAACTTTTTATATGGGCCCTAGGTCCTTTAACTTATGTTTAGAGGAATAATCTCCATTGAAAACTATTACTGACACAAAAAACTTGACATTTGTGCGACCAAAACTCAAGGAGATATTCCAGTTAAAAATTTTAAGGGACCACACAAAACATGAGATTGGAACTTATCCCCCTTTCAGAAGAATGGCAGGTTGTCAAAGTAGAAAATCAAAGTATTTATATTTTTTCATCGCTATTCAAAAATAAATGCAAATGCTGTGCCGTGATATATACGCAAAAACACACGACAAAACCTCGAAAAATTTGAAAAACCACACTCTATGCACACATGATTTTAAACACTTGTTAACCGCAATATTTTCCCCCAAAATATGTTATTAATGGCGAGTGAAAAGTGGTGTAAAGTCACAAAATGCTGCGTTTCATTTCTCGGTGAATACTGGTCGTACTAATTTCAAACTTTTTCTGTTGGAATTATTTTTCAATGGAAATTATTTCCCTAAATATAAGTAAGAGGACCTGAGGTCAGTATAAAAAATTAAATTTGTTATTTTTTGACTTATTTTTATTTTCACTTCGAAATTTTAATATCTTAACTCTGCATCTGATTTTGAACATTTTTGCAATTGGAAATATACATCTAGGACTAACGGTTGCGAAAATAAAGGTATTGCAGGTTAAAACGGAACACACTGTATGTAATCAAACACTGCATTGGAAATGGCAATATGTGTTAAAATCGAGGGTTCTTTGAGGGGGGGGGGATTGACCTGCAGTGCAAGGGCGTGCATGAGCAATCTGAATCTGATCTGTAGTTCTGTATACGGAAATTTTCAGTGAAATCCGTAATAGCTGAGGGTTCTCCACAGTAATTGGCAAATTTCACATGCACTAATTGGAAGAGCTTATTTCCAAAAACAAATTTTTAAAAGAATAATAACTTTGTCTAATTCAACAAAACCAATCTTACAAATTCTTTGATGCACTGGGTGGTGCATGTTCGTCTTCAAATCAAATTCTAAGTGGCTCTGTAAATAGTTTCACATGTGCAAATATCTCGAAAATGGAAAAGAGACCTCCAGAATGCAATAAAAATAATAAATCTTTATTGCTTAATCCGACTTTTTCTCGTTTGATAGTACACTGATGCAATAAATAAATACAAAAAAATGATTTATGTAATAAAAACATCATAAAATATCTTATTTTTGCTAGTTTGATTTCTGAGATCGTCTTTGAATAAAATCAATTATAAAAACACTAAACATCAAAAAATATTCATAACACTAATACAATAATTGACACGCATAAAATAAATAAGAACAAATAAAGGAACTAATAATAAGTATCATACTGGAAAAATAAAACATTGTAGTACACAAAATAAACTTAAATTTCATCATTTAAACAAGAGTAAGTCATAAATGCGTGCAAAAACATACACACATATTAAAATGTACGAAAAGTGTGATTTATTGTTGGCAGAACAGCATACAAAAGATTTTTTTTATTAGATCATCAGAATAATGAATTCTTTTATCACAAATGAATTGCCAAACTTAGCATCACTAAGTCTTTGGTTAAAAATACAAAAATGATTCTGAAGTGAAAGAACTTAATGTTTGCTGAAATAAAAATTAAAACACATTTGTAACTTTAAATCAAAGAGAATGGCTAAATAAAAAGCTACAGATTGACATTGACATATAACAGAGCAGTTTTCTCTAAATTAAAAAAAAAAGTTTATTAAAAGTAAAAGAATTTATATATTCCTCTTTTCTATTACAAATAGAAAATTGGAAATTATGATTTTTTTTTTATTTCTTCTAAGTATTTTACACCTTTAAAATATAAGATCAAGTCTCTTGAGTCACTAAAACAAAAAACAAACATTTTTATGCACCAAGCTGATTAAATAGTTCCTAACCATACTTAATTAAAATCAACTTATATTTCACTTTAATGTGTTTTAAAATTAACAATATTATTCAATTAATTGTTGGGGGGGATTCTACTAATTTCCAACTAATGTTTTGTAAGGGGAAAATATATTTCTGGAACAATTTTTATTATTTCAAAAATGCACAAATATCTAACTTAAAATAATAATAATAATGCAGAGAGGGAGGAAGCTTTCTCAATAGAATGACTCAAATTACCTTTTTATAACATTTTGACAAGGCAGTTCTTACATTCACATACAGTCAGATCTGACAAAGATCAAAGTCACAAAATTAAATTTTAAACAGATTCAATATGAATCAGTTTGCTGTTAGATTTCATCAGGAACCTTTGCTTCTATTGCAAGTAGGGAAAACAGAAAGCAAAATACGATTGTGGTTCTCTGGCATCTCAGCAATGGCTACTAAATCAAACAAAAGGAGAGAAACTTCTTTCAAACTAAGTACAGATCAAAACGATGGATTGAGGGATCATGACCTTTTAATGCCACCAAAGATAGCCTATAACTTGGCCCGGCAATATGCCATATCAGCCTAGTTGGAAACTAGGGGCCCGGGCCTTAGGGGGGACTGGCGATACTGTCACTAAAAAAAAGAAAGAAAGAAAAGAAGGAAAGAAGAATGGGGTAAAAAAACTCTGAATGAGAGAAAATGCAAAGATTAAGGAAAATTTATATTCTTTTGATACTTACTCTTATGGCACTTATACTAGAGTTAATTGCTTTTCAGTAAGCAGTTTTGATTTTTTTTTTTTTTTCATTTTTCCTCCACTTTTTTTTTCTTCTTTTTTCCCCTTTTCTTTTCTTTTCCCCTTTTTTCTTCTTTCCCCCTTTTTCTTTCTTTTTACTTTTTTGGGTAGGAGGGGCCTGGTGTCATAACTGACTAGGGCACTCCCTATAACTGCAGTTTTTTGGAATTGAATTTCAACAGATTACAAACGAGAGGGATTTAGATATCCTACTTTAACGGTGCCCACAGGGGGGATTATGGCGCAGGTTGCACCATCAAAATGGGGGAGGGGGATTTTTTAATTAATTTACTCATTTAAATTTATTTATTGATTTATTTTTAATTTGATTTATTTTATTTTATTCTGTTCATATTTTATTTCATTTATTTATTTAGTTTGTGTGTGTGTGTCTGTCACTGGCCTAACACAGAACTTTTATAATAAAATAATAATGATAACAATAATTGAAGATAAATAAATAAACAAATAAAGAGCATTTTTAAAAAATAAATAAATAAAACACACTAAAAAATAAATAGTAAAGAGAGCTAGAAAATAAAAATAAACAAGGGGAAGAGGGTTGAAAAATTTTTTTGGGGGGAATTTGCACCATTGAACTTGGGGGCGATGGGCACCCCTGTCCTACTTGTAACATTGGATTGCCTTGATCTCCTCCACCCTTTTTTTCTATTTTGATGGATACCTATTACGTACTTATTTTAACAATGACCAAACCCAAAATCAAAATCGGATATGCCTTTGTATTGAGCAGAGTAATTATTGAACATGAATTACTTTGAACCAGAAAGTAAACACCAGCACATTGAATGCAAGCATGCCTGACAACAAGGTGAAGCCAGTAAGTTGATTTTACTGCTCAAATCAGAAGATATTTTTTTGGAAACAATTACTGCTCATACTCTTCAAACTCTTCCTAATGTATGAGGTTTTTTTAAAGTATTCAAACATCTTTTATGCATCTTTTATTTTTTCTCTCCGTCTCTATCAAACTTTTTTTCTTTTTCGGTCAACTTCAAGATACGTTTAGAGCAAGTTAATGCATCACTGGTCAATGCATTTGAGGATTACTAATCAAATGGAAAACTTTTTTTTTCCTGAGAATAATAGGAGGAGGGAACTGGTGTCCCTAAACTGTGGAAGACTATGTTAAAAAATGAGGTAGATATTCTACTGTTGTTGTGTTAAATTATACACATTGAGCATAGATACTTATCCAGGGTTGCCACTCAATCCCGAGAAGAAAATTCCCTGTGTTTTCCCCGTACAAGTACGCAGCATTAAAAATGAGTAAAAACTTATATTTGTATAAGAAAATTAATATCAAGATAGTTTCATCATAGGAAAAAATAAATACATAAATCAAATAAAGAAAATGAAAACTATTTATTAAAATTTAACTTTTTATGAAAAAAATAAGACCATTATTACTTAACCATTTATTACTTACATACTTAACCATTTATTACTTGAACCATAAAAAGAAGAAAAAATGAATTAAATAAGCAGAACAATAAATACTAATGACTAATCTCATGTTCCCCAAATTAAATCAGCATGAAATTCAGGATGTATGTTAAAACAAAACATTCAATAGTAATTGCTTTTATGATAGATATTTTAATACTTACACAAACAAAAACGAAAAGAAAAAAATGGTTAAATCAAAATTACATTTTTTTATTTTATTCTATTGTCTTTTCTTATTTTCTTCTTATTATTTTCAAAATTTGAATTTATTTTTTGATAGTTAATGTTTCAGCATTGATTTTTGAAACTTCAATATAAGAAAAAAATTAAATTCTCTATATTTTCCAGGTTTTTAAGGATTTTTTCAAAATTCCCTGGATTTCCCCTGTTTTTTCAGGTTTCCCTGTGGCATGGCAACGCTGTTATTGAACTTGAATATAATAAGTACAGTAACATATTTAAAAAGTATACCTTGAAATATGCAGAAACTGCACATCTCATTTCTTCTTTAAAATAAACATTTGCAATTCATTTTAGAATTTTACTTTGTGGTTTTATTTGACTTTTAAAGAAAGGAATAACATTTCTTCTCAAAAAATCAAATATTGTAACCACAATGATGATATAACAACTTAACAATGTTTAGATCCTGCAATTTCACCTTATCCTCAAAGTAAAAGTGATCCTCAGGTTTTAAGAACTCCTTAGCCCATGATTTGGTTCGGATATTTTTCTAATTCTCCATAGTCTCAGGTTTACTTTATACAAAATTCTAACTTATGTTCTTGAGATAAAAGCTTGAGTAAAACTAAGTTTCAACTACGCAATGAAGATTCTTAATGATACACAATGTGAAGGTTCGGAAGAACTGGAATTTTCCCTCAGCTTTCAGAATTGTTAATACTAACATCTCTGTCTTCTTCAAGCCTTCTCATGGGAGTTTCAGGACCAGCAAATCCAAGTTGAATTTCCTCATTTGTTTTCCCTTTCGTTTCCGGCAAAAGAAATATCGTAAAAACGCAACACAGAAAACAAAATGAAGAATACAACCAATAAGCTCCATAGGCCTGAATTGACTTTTCAAGATAAATAAAAGTCTTAGTAATGATAAAAACAAAAGTCCACGAACAAGCAGTGCCCAGCCCACAAATGACACCACGAGCATAATTAGGAGACATTTCTGACATCATCAACCACGGAATGGGACCCATGCCGAGAGAGAATGCTGAAATGTACACAATCAAACACAATAGCGGTAGCCATCCGTACGAACTTTTCAGAGCTGGGTTATTGCGACTTAAATACAAAAACGTGCTGAATATGTTCAAGACAATGCACATGACTAACACAGATATAAAAAGCAATATTTTCCTACCTAGTTTGTCCATCAGAAATGTACTGAGCAACGTAAAAAGGAACATAAATAATGCAACAAAAGCATTTGCATTTGTTGGATCAATTGAACTGCTAGATTCTTTGAAGATGCTAACGGTGTAGTAAAGTATGGCATTTGATCCAGAAAACTGTTGGAAAAACAAAAGTGCGATTGCTAGCAAAGCAGGCTTGTATATTGCTGGTTTAATAATATCCTTCATCGTGAACTTCTGTTTTGAATCACTAGTCTGACCTTCATGAAAGAGTATTGCAGTCTCTTCTGATGACTTCCCATAGAAGAATCTCATGGCCATAACAGCCTCCTCTTGTTTTCCCTTCATGAACAGCCATTGGGGAGATTCTGGTAAAAACAGCATAGTAAATGGAGCAAAAACAGAAAAGATTGCAGAAGCGGCAGCGACCCAACGCCAACTAAAGAATTTTCCGAGTAATGCCATCAATATAACCCCACCACATATGTACAGTTGAAACCTACATCCTAAGTTACCTCGAAGCTTTGGTATGGCGATTTCGACAATGTACATTGGTGTCACAACGCAAATCAGTCCACAGCAAATGCCCGTCAGAGCTCGACCAGCATACACATATTCCAGAGAAGTGGCATAAGTTATAAGGAGCCATCCAGCAAGTTGAAGTACAGATAGTGCCATCATAACACCTTTCCTACCAATTTTGTCAGAAAAATAGCCTGAAAAAAAATGATTATGAGACAAAATTTAATAACTTCATTTCAATATGTAGCAATGCAACACAATAATTCTCAAGATATTAATTTCAAGATATTAATGGCTACACAATATTTTCATTATGTTCAACTATTAAGCAAGGGCGCCCCCCATATAGGGGGGCAAGTGGGGGTCTAGTCCCCCATCCCCTAGAAATTAGAACTTCTTCGCTTTTGGTACTTTTTTTCTTTGCAAAAATGTAAAAAAAATTCTTCCTCTGCCTTTAATGAATAGGGTTTCAAAAATATCAAATTTTGATAACTCTAATCTGTACTGAAATTGGTTTCTTTGGGTAAAATATTCTGCTAAACCATGGGGAAAATATCTGAGCCCCCCCCCTCCCCCTTAAAATTGTGCATATGGGTGCCCATGCTATTAAGGCTTTATCCATTACTTTTGTGTTGATTATGAACTTAAAACATTTACCAAAACATAAAATTGCAAAAATATTTGCTGCTTCCCAACTAGGACATAGCATAGAAAATTTACAACTTTTTCCAGAATGACTTTCCGTGTTTACTTTAAACCTGAAACGTGCATGCAAGTAATACTTTTGCAATTTTATGTTTCAATAGCATTCAGATTATTATTTACATTTTCCACAGAAATGGAAACATGTTTTTTCTTTCAGTATAAAGCATCCATTATCTGAGAGAGTGATATACAATCTTTATTACTAACAGAGAGATTAAACAAGAGTTTCATCAATTTACATAAGCTCAGAAAGTTCTAAGCACACTCACTGGCCTCAAAAAATTAAGGTACAACTGGTTTTTTGCATCAAATTTGCAAATGAATGAATGTAGAAGCAAAAAAAAAATTGGAGGATATGTGCATTAAAGAGTTTCTATTGAATGCATCATAGAAATTTGTATAAGTGTATTGCAAAAACCATTTATACCAAAAAAAGGAAGTTTTTTGGAAAAGTCCATTCTTAAGGAAAGAACATCACAGTGTTATGTAGTAAAATGTCATATAAACAATACAAAAATGGGTTCTAATAAGGAACTGTCCCTCCTCCCCCTAACTTGAATGCATAGGCGGCATTGATTTTCCATGCTGTTTACTAAATTGTCGGAATAGGAAGCGAAGATCAGACAAAGAGTAAGCTTTGTTCCAGCTCATGTAACGACCTTGGAGGAGGTTTTAAAGCAGCAACCTGTCTGCCAAGATAATCCCAAAGATGTTCTACTGGATTCAGGTCTGGAGATCGAGATGGTCATTCCATTTGCTCCAAACCGTGGTCCTCAAGATGCTCCTCAACAATCCGAGCTCGGTGAGGTCGTGCATTACCATCCATCTGAATGAAGTCATTTAATAGCACCAGCATATGGGCCGACATATAGATCAAGGATCTCATCCCGATATCTCAGACCAGTCAGAGTTCCTCTATGGAGCACATGCAAGTCAGTGTGACCACTGAGTGAGATCCCTGACCAAACCATGATTTCACCATCTCTACAACTGTGCCTTTCAACAGTGTTGGATTGACGGTATCTAGTGTGCTGTTCCCTCCAGATCAGTAGATGCCCTGAATCACTCTCCAATGTAAATCTGGACTCGTCTGTGCACAGCACAGAAGCCCATTGCTGTTGGGTCCAGGAAACATATTCTCTTGCCCAGCATAAGCAGATCCTTCACTGTGGTCTGTTGAGCAGAACACACAACTGCTCCTCTTGCATAGGGACCTGCATTGTGAAGACGACTTCACACTGTAGTAGCAGATTCTTCTTCCTAACTCTACAAAGTGGTCTGCAACGAGCTGCGGCACAGTAATGATTATTCTCCTTCGGGCCAAAAGAACAAGAAAATGGTTTTCTACAGGTTTTGTAGCTCGTGGTCGACCTGGAACAGGTTTTCTGGACGCAGAATCTCCTAACTGGTAGTGATCCCAAAGTCACTGAACAACACGACGAGACACATTGAGACGTCTAGCAGCATCAGCCTGAGACAATTCCATTTCCATCCATCCAACTGCCCCCCACCTTAACGAATTGGGCAAACAACGTCTCTGAGACATTTTCTAAACTCTATTGACTATTGTCAACAAAACTGCCAACTACAGTTGAAAATCAACACAACTTACACACAAAAGTACAAAAGCTTGATATTTGCTTTTTTTTTTTCCTCCCTCATAAAGATTCAGGGTTCGTACTCAGTTTCAGAAATAAAATGAAGGAGTTTTGAAGGAGTACTAATGGGCTATCCTTAAATGATGTCGCACTTTTTTTTCAACATGTTTGGCCCCCTTCTCCTTTGTCACAAAGTGTAACACTTTATCTTACTCCTACTCTTGTCACATACTATATTTTTTAAAAACATATTGTTATAACAACAGCGTGATGTTACTTTTCGTCACCCTCTCTCTCTTCCCCTTGTCACATTTTCATGAACCTGTCTCCCCCTCAAGGCATGACATCACTTGTGGATGATTCATTTTACAATATCATAATTGTACTTTGCTAAACAATTGTTTTTTTAACACAATCACTTAACATAGTACATCTGCTTATGTATTTTTAAGTATTTTAATAATAATTAGACAAAATGACTTTTGCAACTGAGAGTGGGGTGGAGAGAAAAGCAATAATCATAAAACTTAAAAAAATAGCCCTAGCACAATTTAAGCATGTTTTAATTCACTTAGTCTTCTAATAAAACTTTCACCTTCAACTTTTATGACTTAACTATGATTTGTAAATCACATCTTTATGAAAAAAAATACGAAATTACTACATTAAAATCGCTTTTTTCGCTCTTGTGACAAAGTTAAATTGTCAATAGAAGTATTTCAAGCTACTGTCAATAGAGGAAGACTATGTAATCTTAAACTAAGAAAGAAGGAGTTTTGAAGGAGTTCAAACTCAAATGAAGGAGTTTGAAAGGCCCTTTAAAAAATTTTCCAAAATGAAGGAGTATTGGAGGAGTTTTGAAGGAGCGTACGAACTCTGGATATGTTCTTTTCTATAAAATAAAAGTGTCAGCTATTGTTTTTTCATAACTGGTTTTACAGTTTGATATTATCATTCATGCAAACTATGCATTTTATTGTTACTGCCATTTTTTTAATGGTGAGCTTCGAAAAACATGTTATACCTTAACTTTTTGAGGCCAGTGTACATAGAAATGTAGAAAATGGAAAAATGCTAGTGTGAATGTCATTCTACTTGCCTTTCAAAAGCAAAAAAAAAAAAAACATTTGTTATATATTAGGAAAATAATAAAATATCAGTAACAAAAAAAAAAAGTCAGCTTCCAAAATCCTGGTTTATAGCAAAGATATCAGACTGAATACCTGTTTTTTTTGGGGGGGGGAGCTGGTTTTGTCAGTTTTTTCTTCCAAAGGGTTTATCCCCCCCCCCCCCCACTCGGGAAAAATTGAAAATTTTGAATTAAAAAAATTATAAGACATACATTCCAATGCATTTTTTGTTAAAACAATTTTATGCTCAGTATCCCACATGAAAACATTAACTTTGATAATGCAAACTTGTGAGATAATTTAATTTCCCTGTACATCAAAGTATTACTTCATACTTTTCTCATTAATACTTCAAATTTACACACAGAACAGAATTAGTACATCATTAAAATCAACTAGTGAAAAAGTGCAAGTAAAATTTATCATATATTTTCGTTTAACATGAGCATAACAAAAGAATGTAACAAATTGTTTTTCACAAAAAAGTTGCTTTCCGTAAAATCCCCCCGTTTACAAAAAGAAAAACAAGTTTGTCAAAAGATTTGACTGAACAATTTACAAAAATCAGATCTCACTGAAAATTAATGCTTTATTGGTTATTTAACTAATTTAGATAATATTTGGGGTAGAAACACACCGAACATCATATTTTGCCTAATAACGAATACTTAAATTTTTATTTTATATCAATATTAAATATAAAATATATTTTTCTACTTAGTGTCTTTCATGAAATGAATATACGTTTCCATTTAACATCCTAAATTTATCTACTTTAAGTATGATTATTAATTTAAAATAGAAATAAGAAATAAAATAAATCATGTTTACTAAAACCAAAAAATAATGGGTAACAACCTGAAAATGCAGAACACCTAATATTCCAGCAATACAACTTACTGTAATTCAACTGTGGTTACAAGTATTAATTTAATTAGGTTGCTTTGAACAATGCTTAGTATTTCATAAGGTGTAAAATTTTAGCAATTAAAATACTGCAAAATTTGATACCTAAGCACTTTTAATACACATAATCACCTTTTTAAACATTTATGAAATAAAGACAAAACTTTTTCTAGTTGCACATTTTACACAAAAAAAAAAAAAAAAAAAAATTGCACTTAATTTGCTTTCAAACACTTAATAAGTATTAAATTTTTGTTTTTTCTGGTTACTGTTTCATACTTACATAAGTTAGTAACAGCGAGGTTGCCATAATTTGTTATAAGAGAAAAATTAAAACCCAGCAAATTTTTAATTTAACATATCAGTGTTTTCTTTTACGTTAAAATTACTTTGAATGTGATAACATTAATAAGAGCAAACTTGAATTAATTATGCACTTTGATACAGAACTATAATTTAACTTTCATTTATTGTATAGAAAATATATTTGCTTAATAAATGTCAAACATTTAAATTTATTTACTTTTTGATTACCGAATATTGAACTATTCAGTCAAACCGAATATTCAGTTTGCCAACTAAGCAGTATACCAATTACCAACCAAAAAAATGGTGCATCCCTAATTTGATGTTTTGAACAAAGAAAGCTGCAGGCAAGTTTTTTTTTTCAATAGTAAAAGTTTTATGTACATTTCTGAAAAAAAAAAAAGGCTTGCATTATCTTTAAATATCTAACTTTTTTTTGTGTTTTCTATGAAAGTGGAAGCACTAAATACATTTTAATTAAAAAAAAAAATTCAGAAAAAAAAAAGCCACCATTTACCATGGACTAACCAAAAAGATTCATTTGTTTTACTTCCTTTTTTTTTTCTTTTTAGTATGATTGTTTTTCAAGTAAAATTAAGCATATTTAAAAGGTAAACTAAGAAACAAATATCACCAATACATACCTGCCACAATACCTCCGAGAATAGCACTCAGGGGAAGCAAACTACCAATCCATGACACTTGGTCATCATTTGGATGCAGATAACTTGATTTCATACCTTCTGTAGCAGTTGAAGAATATGTGCTTGCTATTCCAACTGAAACAGCATTCATAAGAGGTGCAGAAGCAGCAAATGTCAATTTTTTGTACCCCATTCTCTGGTCCTACAAGGAATGGAAACAATGGAAGCATTGTTTTTAAAATTTAAGCTCAAGCTTAGAGCACATTATTACTTTGAGTATTTTTTAAATTTACTTTTTATTTATTTTATTTATTTATTTATTTATTTTTTGAAAACAAGCACGATTGCATCAATATTTTATACTTTATATTTAAAAATAAACACTACATAAAAATAAATATTTCAAACACAAAAAGCAACATAAACAATTTTAACTCTTCAAATAAACACTACCTTTGTTTGGTAAACTTCACTTTTTCATGCTTATTAGTCTTGAAAATATAGAAAATTATCTTTAGTTTGAATAAGAATTTCTAACACATTTTTACAGCAAATTTTTTACTCAGCTAATTTGTCATGTAAATTTAGTTCACATCAATTATGTTTGATAATAATTTTTAAACTTGCCTTCAGTATTAGTAAAAAACCATAGTGTAAAAAATGTACATTTATTCATATGATCACCCTTACTTTCTTGGTAATCAAAATTTAAACTCCTTTTTTAAAAATTTCATTAAAATGATGATGCTTCTTTAAACTAATAAGGTGGCACAGCTAAATACAAATGTGACAATGAGCAACAGGCTCTGGGCTCATTGTCCTAGTCAATTTAATAGTTCCCAATGAAGATCGATGGCCCTCTTAAAGCTATCCACTCCCTTGCTCATTACTACCTCTTCCAGTAAGCTGTTCCAAGTGCCCACGACCCTACTAGAGAAGTAGTTTTCCCTCATTTCCAGGTTAGCCTGAGATTTGAATAGCTTAAAACAATGTCCCCTTGTCTTGCTTTCCGTGAGAAAATTTAACCCGCTAACATCTTTCATTTTGATAAATTTAAACACCTGAATCATGTTACCTCTGGCCAGGGCCGGATTTAGGGGAGGGCAGGCGAGGCTACTGCCCTGGGGCCTCCACAACAAAGGGGCCCCCACAATAAAATTTTTACAAAATATCCTAATTTTCACGGGTCCAAAATATACGTATATATCAAAATATTTGGATATATATCAAAACATCGGATATTTTCGAAAATATGATCTTTTCGAACCCTGATTAGGGGCCTGCACTCCTTCGTTGCCCCGGGGCCTCCACATTTCCAAATCCGGCCCTGCCTCTGGCTCTTCTTTGCTCCAGGCTATACATATTAAGCCTATTAAGTCTGGTATCATAATCTAAATCTGAAAGTCCCCTTACTAGTCTAATAGTCTTTCTTTGAACCCTTTCCAATAAAGAAATATATTTCCTGAGATACGGAGACCAAAACTGAACAGCATGTCAGCATAGAATGACAAGCCTACAATGACAAGTAGGTTTGTGTAATGGAGCAATGTTAATACTAAAAGAGAAAAAAATTGACATAACATTTCACAATAACAGGTATTTCCTATGACAGTATTCAAACTCCTTTCATATCAGAATAATTATGGTCAATAAGTAAAAGTGCACTCTGACAACGTAATGTTGCCAGAAAATGTGAAAGAAAGGGCTTTTTTTTTTTTTTTTTTTTTCAGGCTTACTACCTAAGTTTTTATTAAGACTGCAGTCATTTATATTGGGAAGAAATTTTTACAGAAAATTCATTCAAATAACCATCCTAATTATTACATTTTAAAAGAACAAAGCAGTAGAAAAGGAAGTGAGGAAACACTTTTGGAGTACAAGTTTAAAAAGAAAGAATAAGCAAAAAAGGAGTATAAAAATTTATTTAAAGAGTTGCGTCAGTTTAGGAAAACAAAATACCAAATTATGAAATGCATAAAATGACAGTGTTTACTTGTGAAAGAGAAATGATAGCAAGAATGTACGAGGGAAACAAAGCTGAAAGACGATTCCAATGAGAGAAAAACACAGGTCAAACATTCTTACATATTTTAAAAAACAAACTAATCATGTTTCATAATTCATTTCATACTTACAGAGAGCATTAACATGGAAAAGGCAATTATCAAAAACATAATGAGGAGAATAACAAAAACTCTTTATCTACAGTTTCCTAGATAACAAAGAGGATTTTTCTGATTGTAAGGATAAGGTATTCTTGCAGAAGGAAAAAGAAAGAAAGATATGGCCATATTCTTTTCACTGATAAGATAAAACTACCTGAATGCAAAAGTGAGAAAAGAAATCAAATAAAATGCAGGGATGCTCACAATGGGGGTTTTGTGTGCCATTGAAATTCTTAGGGGGGTGGTTAATTTTACAGGGATTTTCATCTCATTAAGGAGGTCTCTGAGAAGTGCTCCATGGCATTTGGGTGTGCATCGCCCTTGCACCCCTGCAGGGGCGAATCCAGAATTTTTTGAAAGGGGGGGGGTCAAGTTTCAATGGTCAACGTGTTTTCCGTATCAGAAATCAATTAAACAGGGGTGCCAATCCCCTCAAAGGTGATGGCATTCCCTCTCATAGGTTATGACCCCCCCCCCCCCACCAAATATTTAAATCAAAACCCTTTAAAATTACCCCTGCCCTTAATTTTTTCAATGGCATAACCTGTGCCATGCATCATAGTCCCCCAAATTTTCACTTAAAAATCATATTTCTTTGCCAGACAGGCTGGTCACATTACCGTATTAAATAGGTGGATACATTTACATAAATATTTTGTAGCACACAAAACGTTGTGGTTTGAAGTGGAAGAGTACTCTGAAAAAACTTTAAGCTCATTAGAGGTGATTGTTCGTTTGAAAATGAACAAAAAACTCATAATAGCAGTAGCCCAGCAAACAAACTCAGTCATATATCCTTTGGATTATGACGTACTGGGAAGAAAAACCTTACAGAATGAAGCAAAAAAGGGAAAACATTAATTCTAGATACTACTGTTTCGGATCTAAAAATTTGAAGTTTGAATAATAATGATTAAAAAAATCTTGTCACAGGGAGGGTCAGCTGACCCTTTGACCCCCCCCCCCCCCTGAATCCGCCCCTGCACCCCTGTAAAATGAGCACATAACTCTAATTAAATTACAATAAAGTAGTAAACTACCCCCCCCCCCCTTTTTTTTTTTTGTTTTTAAAAGTTTTATTTCAGGCTTGTCCTTTGAAATTTTATGAAAAGTAAAGAGGTTTTCAGGGGTGCCCCGATGGAAGGTCACTCAGCCCTCCAAAAAAATCATCTTATTCAGCAAATTTTGAACAATAATGCGAAAAATTTGTAAGCACTATTATAATTTTTTTTAAATTGGTACGCAATATCTTTTGTCATAAGATGTGCATAACCCATAAATGCATCTAGACAAGTGTGTTTTTTCTTTTTTTTTTTTTTTTTTTTTTTTTTTTTTTTTTTAATTTCATTCAAGAAAAATCTGAGTTTTATTTGACAAATAGAGAATTTCTCTCTCTCAAAAACTTGGAGCAGCCCGGAGGCCCTAAATCCAGGGTTGGTATAAAACCAGTTTTTTTGGTTAAACCAGGTTTATTTGGTTTTTATCACTATTTGTAAGAAAAACAATTTTATTTTAAGAAAATCATGAAGATTTTATGAATTAATCATTAAGGAATGTGTAATATTCCTATTCATACCTAATTTCTTTGTAATTAATTAAACGATTAAGAGTAAAATCTTGGAATTTCATTTCCTCATACTTAAGAGATTTCTATAGAATATTGCTTGAAAATCTTTCACTATTAAAAAAAAAAAAAACATTACGTAAATGAGTCCTGGTATAAATAATCAAAGAAATACTTTACTGTTCAGACGTTATTAACTACAAATAACCAAGAATAAATTATTGCAAATTGATTTCCTCATAATCAGAGATATCTACTATAAATAAAAAAATAAAATTAAAATCACGCATTCTTAAACACAGAAAGTATTTTGCAGCATCTACAAATGAGTCATAAGTATGTACATGAAACAACTGATGTAAATTATACAACTTTAAAAATCAAAAGGTCAAAGCATATTTTGTTTAAAGATTTAAGAAAAAGTTACAAATCATGTAAATTATTTACCTAATTTATCACTGACAACAACTATAGAAATAGAATAAGAAGGTTTTAAGAAAATCATTATGTTTTCCATTGTAGATATTATTTCTCTTGGTTTACATTCAGGAATACAATTTTTTTATCAATGAAAAAAAAAACATTTTAAGTAAAAGCCTCCGTACAAACTTAAATGAAAATACACTTTTAACATATTGTTAAATTCTGTAAACTGTAATTATTTTTGGGATTAATTTGTTATAATCTAGATGAATTTGGCGTTTATTCCATTATCATTCATCTAAAATTATCTTAGTAACATAACCTGTAAATAGTTTCTTGTAATGTACATACAACCCTCTAACATTCGACTGAAGTATACGGTCCCCCTCCCAATTCTGAACAACAAGGTTTGTGAATGGAATTAAACGCCGGGGGCGGGTGGTGTCTTGTGAATGGAGGAGTTAGTTGGTTTGCTTTCTAACTGTTGAGCTTTGTTTCTCGTTGGTGCTTAGCACTGTGTTATTGTGTATTTTGATGTAAATACGTGTTTTACCGTTGAATTTACGTTGTTAATCGATATTTGCCTAATTGCTATGGTTAATTTAGCAGTTGTTAACAATATTTCATGTACATGATTGTAAATAAATCTCCTGTGATTTCTCAAGAACTCTATTGTCATTTAAAGAAAGTTAGAAGTTGCACCGGAACTCTTAAAAATATTTTAATAACAAATACTGTCATAAAAATTAATGTTTCTTGATTCTTCCACCATTCATACATGAGACTTCTTTTATTATATTGAGATCAAAAAGTTCTTTGAAATGTGATTTTTTTTTTTTTTTTTTTTAAATAAGAACAATGAGTTAGGTACATGGATATTTTCTTATTTCATACATTTTCTTTTCTTGCTCTGACTACATCATCTATCTGGGATGCAAACAGTGTGCAGATATAAGCGCAATTTTATGCCTCCTCTAAGTGTTCTTGGACTTCTTAATTTTTTTTCCTCTTTAATTGTCATTTAAAAATTCTAATGTTAAGATATTTTTACACTATGCATCGCTTCAATGGTACATAACCTATCTCAATAAATCTTAAGTAATCAAGCAAATTAGGTAGTATATGAAGTTTTGATTGAAATATGCTTTTTGGGCTATTTTGAAACACAAAAGATAGAAAAATAATGATAATTAAAAATTATAAAAGAGCTACTTGGATTTTTTTTTCCCATGCAATTTTAGAAAACCTTAGTTGGTCTGCCTTGTATATTTATGTTCCTAATAGGAAAGTTGCATAGATTAAAAAAAAAAAAAAAGATAAAATAAAAACTATTTAGCAAACACACATTACCTTAAAACATGTAAGTTTCTAAATTTTTTTAAGCTGTTATTTAACTACAAAGCTTTGCTAGTTACTTTGCATTAATATGTAAAATTTATAAAAACACTTGGTGGAAAACAATGAAATTTTTCAAAAAAAAAAAAAAAAGAAAAACATTTTTGAAAAGAACCACATGGTTTAAACCAAACAACCCTACCTAAGTCTCTAACAATATTCAATTCTTAATGCTTTTATTTTATCTAGACAATCAATAATCATTATTTAAAACAAACGCAGTAAGTTGTGAACTTTGAACAGCATCATTACTCCAACTGCAGTCTCCAGAAGCAAAATACCATGAGAAGTCACAAATTGGAGGAAAACAATCGATTATCAAACATTAAAAGTATGAAATGCACATTTTGGGCACGGACTGATTTACGGCGGGGCATTCGGGGCCCGGGGAACCAAAGGAAAGGGGGCACCAAATTTCTGTTTTTTTTTTTTTTTTTAGCAAAAAAAAAAAAAAAAACACTCTAAAACAGTTTGATGATGGACAATCTTAAGAAGTCATATTAGACTCTAAGCAAAGTTTCAAGGTTTCCTGTTTTTATATAATCTGGGATAATTTGACTACAAAATTGAAATTCAGAATGTCAGCCTATGATAGCATATTAAAGAAATTTTCTTGCTTGTTTGACTGTGACAAGCAAAATATTCGAGAAAGTGTGAAAGATCTTCAAAAATCTTATTCCTGTGATTTGGAGGAATCTTTTCCTGATGAATTTATTCATATTAGTTCAATCATCAGAAAAGAAAGTTTAATGACCAAAAAGTTTTAAAAAATCCATAAACTTGGTGAATGGATACTTTTGCCAATGTATATACAGCCCTGAAATTGTTTTTGACTTTGCCAATCTCCAATTGTAGTGGAGAACGATCATATTAGCTACGCCACTGGATTAATTAACATTGTGTGAAATTCAATGCAACTGACAAATTTTTTTGACAAAACATCTTTTCAACACTCAATGAAATAATGGTTGTTAATTACTCTGGTCACCTATCAAATTATTCATGTTATAAAGCCCAGGTTTTTATTTATTTATTTTATTTTATTTATTAATTTTTTTTGCAGACATTTTTGAACATGAAATACATGTAGTGTAAACTGTTTTCATTTTATAAAATTATTTTTCCTCAAAAAAGTGTGAAAGATTAGGAGGCAACAACCTTGAGTTGATTTCTTTTTTTTTCCTGTAAAATTGTGTTTTATTAACTGATAAAAAAACCTTTGAAAAATGTGGAATGTATCCTCGAATTTGGGACAGATGGCCACCGACTCCACCTTTTTTATGAAAGTTCCATTGAAAGCCAAATTCCATTCTTATGAAAGAACATAAGAAAAATCCAGAAATTTGGAATTTTTAGTTTTTATCTTCGAAATAAATCAAACCTTTGTTTAAAAAATTTTTTTGAATTGATCATTAAGTTTAAATTCTGAAAAGTGAGGGGGGGGGAAACTACCTTTACTTTGAGACCCCCCCCCCCCCCCCCCCACCTTATGAGCCACCTATGCCTCTAATAAATTATATAAACCAGTGCAATTTGAAGTAAATAATACATCTTATGAATGATGCTAAATGATAATATTGGTGCTTTGTTGGTACCCTACACAACTTTCATCATGCTAATCAACAACTTTATCGAGTAATTTTATAATTTTTTTTCATTTACTGTTGTTCAAAGATTGATGCCATTGCATAGTCATCAAACACATACACATTATCTGAAACTTTCCAACTCTCTAAGAGGGCCCCCAAATGGCAGGGTGCCAAGCAAGATCCAGATCTGTATAAATTGAACTTTGGTTACAAAGATCCTTTTTTCAATGCAAAAAAGTAAACTCCCAAAAATGTTTTGCAGTAGCCCGCTTTACAAAATATTTTCAGCATAATTATTTTTCTTTTAGAGGTAATTGCTTACTGCTTAAAAATCCAAGTTTTGTTATAGGATTTTAAAAATATATTGAATAATACTTGTTCAGAAACCAGTGGCAGATTTACAGACTTGGCCCATCGCAATGTATTTTTGGAGGTCTTTTTTGCCTATCACAATACTATTTTAAACATTTGTGCATTTTTGTATCCTTTCGCGTCTCTTTGACACAAATGTGACATGGTGAACCCGCCTCTGTCAGTATTATTCACGACCGCCCACCGCGAAAAGGGAACTGATACTTCCAGAAATTTTGTTTTGCACAACAGAATTTTCAACTCGGACAATCTTGTGAAAATCGTTTACCTATATCCCTCATCCCAGTATATGAATGAAATATAAAGAGATGCACAAGCAATTTATGCTTCTTCACCCTACCTTCCTAAAACCATGAGACCATTAAGGCGAGTATTTACTTCAAACAACCATAAACCATAAATAGCTAGGATTGAAAGAATTAGTATCTTAAATTAAGGCCATAAGTAGAGAAAATATGTTCCAAAGTTGCTTTGTTTGGAAGTTTTCTAAGAAAAACTAAACGGCATAACAATTTAGTGTTCTTGGAAAACATCAACAAGAGGAAACATTAGCAAATAAATTAAATTTGAGCTCTAGAAAATTGTTGCAAAAGAGGAATTACGTACCAAATTTTACAGTAATGACAGCTAGCAATCTATCTCGGTCAGATGGTAAACAAAACCGTCAATTAACACGTGATATTAACTCAATTCATTTCATTTCACTCAAGTGAAGAAACCCCGGAGTAAGACTTTTAAGGATGGTAACGTATTTTCAGGACATGTCCCTAAATCTAGCGGTGATTTGGAAGCAAGTGTAACATTATTTGGAGATATTTTGAGTGAAAATGTGCTATGAAACAACGTTTGGAAACATGAGGAAGGGGTCGCTACTTTTACAAATGCTCGAAATCAAAAAATTCGTAAAAGTGTAAATGAATGAATGAGCATGACGAGACCAAAAGATCCCTAATAAAATTAAGGTTCTAGGCTGTTTAGCTTTGGAAAATGTCCAAGTAAGCCCCCCCCCCTCCTCATCCTCCTTTTTTCTAAAGTTTTTAATTCGAAAACTTAGAGAAGACATCTAAAGAAAAGAAGTTTCTGGACTTCATTTCAAATAAGTTCTAGTGCGGAACTTCTGTCCTTCTCGGTTGTCCAACACTGCCAAAGCAGTGGCGTAGCGTAGGGGGGGGGGGGGGCAAAGGGGCACTCGCCCCGGGCGGCACTTTGCTCGGGGCGGCAAATTCTGTAACACTACATAAAAATCATTTTTTTTTAATATAATTTAAGACGGTGCTTTGCTACTCTTCAGTTCTAAATTGTCTCAGGAAATTTTTCTCATTGAACCACGAAAACGAACTACTGGATACTAACATGCATGCGGACCATTTATCACTGGAACTGACATAGTAAGACGAGAAAGAGAGCGTTCAACCTCGTCGGAGAGGATTTTAAATCACAAAAGATTGACAAGCAGCCGGGGGCGGACTGGGTCCCCCAAGAGGGCGCCAATCTTGACTACCAAAGGGCGCAAAAAAAAAAAAAAATCCTCGAATACGAACAAGTGGTTAGAGGGCGTAAAAAAATAAATAAATAAATAAATCAATTTAAAAAAAAAGCAAAGACGCACACGTTCGAGGACGCAAATAAAATAAAATAAATTTTTTTTAAAAAATTTGAATTTTTTACGTCTTGAATTCAAGTTATGTTTTTCGCAATCGAGATTCACGAGTGTGTGCAGGCGCACATGTGTGTAGGGGATAGATTCCACCACCACTGGCCACCACCTAGGTTTGGACCCGCTCGCGGAGGCCAGTGGAAGGTGGAGTTCGCAGAGTTAATTTTTTTATGCTTTAAGTTAAGCTTTGAATGAACGTAAACGATATCTAACCACGGCTACGAAAATATATCCCGTCAACAAGGCGCAAAATAAAATAACAGAATATGTAAAAAATACCAAGCACTTTTCATAATGCAATCAAAAGGACAAAATAACTTTTCTGGGCCAGAAAGGACAATTTAAAAATTCCTGTAGTTTTCGAAAACTCCAAGAAAATGACACCACAAACGGAGAAAAGTGCGGCTCAAGTCATGAAGAGAATTTCTCTTATCATTATCTAGCTTTCAATCATAACTTTGAGTGTTGAAACATGCATATTTTTCTTATTGGGAAAGTTTGGTTTGAAATGACTAGAACCGCACTTTTCTTCGTTTGCGGTGTCATTATCTTGGAATTTTCGAAAACTACAGGAATTCTTAAATTGTCCTTTCTGATCCAGAAAAGTTATTTTGTCATTTTAAGTGCATTGTTAAAAAATTCTGTTATTTTACTCTTTTTAGTTTAAATATATTTCAGAAATAGAATATAATTTTACCCTCACGAAACTTCACCTTATTTTTTTCTATAAATGCTCGGTACTGAAAGGGAAAAAAACCTATATACGTCACGTGTCTAAAACTTTAAGCAGTTGGCACTAAAATTTAATCCTTGTTCCTCTCTAGGATTTATGCTTGCTAATTTCATGCTTGCTTCAGAGAAGCCTTAATTCAAAATTTTCATTATGACTGCTTTTAACATAACTGTGTTGCAAGGCAACAAAATTTGTAACAATGGGTTTTATATTTAAACATTTAATGAGGAAAATTACATGAAATTGCTGTTTTCAATCCTAACCGAAATAATGATTTTACTTTAGAATTTTAATTTTTCAGCGTTAATTTGTACCTTAAGAATAAGGAAATCATTTAGTGGAATCCCGAAGTCTCTAAGTGATCTAGATGCTGAGATATAAGCAAAAGCAGGCCTTAGATTTCTCCGTGACAATCAGGTCAAGAAAAATTAAAAGTGCTTAAAAAAAGGCGCACATGGGTTTGAGGGAGCAGGAAAAAAAAAAAAAAGGAGGATGCACAGGTTCGAGGGTGCAAAAAAAAAAAGAGGTGAGGTTCAAGGTTGCAAAGGTTTTTAAGAGGGGGAGTGCACATGTTTGAGGACGTAACCCCCCCCCCCCCCCCCCCCCAAAAAAAAACGAAGGCTTTACAGAGGACGTTCGAGGGCGTTAGTAGTAGTAGTCATTGTGCGTGTGCTTTAACTAACTCCGTGAGTGCGCCTCTACGTGTTTCCAAAAACCTTATGCGCCTGTGGCTTTTTTCGCTCCCTTGATCCTGAGCATCTTTTTTTTTTTTTTTTTTTCGCTCTCAAAGCTGACCACCCCCGTTTCCCTCCCCTTTTTTTCTTTGCCCCTCGAACTTGTGCACCTGTTTCTTTTTGTGCCCTCAAATCTGCCCTTTTGCGCCTCTTTTAAATATTTTAGGGAGGAGTACCACCTTGAGGGTCCCTCCTTGCGACAAATGTTCATGTTTTTAAACATTTTTTTCTCTATACCCTCTTCCACTCCAAATAAAAATAACGGTTTTAAAACAGTCAAAAACAAAAAATTGGGAGGGAGAAGAAGTGGCGCTATATCTCCAAGACTCCAAAATGGGATAAGTAGGGGGAAACGGTGGTCATATTTGGATTCAGTGGGTCATTTTATATAATGACATTTTATGTAACATTTTACAGAACAGACTGATACAATTGACATTGATAGTGTTATTAAAGATTTTCCGTTGATGAAAAGTAGAAAATTAATAGTTTAGGTTAAGAAGGATTTTTTTTTCAAGTATAAATCTATGTATTTACAGTGGCTTCACTACGGGGCAGCGGGGCGGCAAGGGGGGGGGGGTCCGCTCCGGGTGTCACTCTTCTGGCGGGTGACACCCTAAGTGAAATTGCAAGTTTTTGAAAAATATGAAGCTAAAATGCATTTTTAGACTACAAATTTAAAAATTTTCTGGGGGATAAACCCACCACTTTTATTTCTTTTTTGTACACTAGCCCACATAAAGTTTCGTTCTGACACAAATATAGTTGTTACTGAAAATGGAATGAATTCCAGGTTTTCATGTTTGCATAAAATTTTGGTTTGCGTTAGCGTCTGTAGGTGAAGGGGTGACACCACAAATTACCGCCCCGGATGTGACCTTATGCTAGGTACGCCACTGGTATCTATCAGGTAATATATAATTACATTTTTTCCCTCTTTCCAATATAAGGTTTAAGAATTACTACCAGTATATACAGTTTTTGATCACGTTTTAGATGTTTTGATTAAGGAAAATATTATTGCTCATAATGCAATAATTTTTGAAAAATATTTCGATCAACAATATTTCCTGTTTGACGTAAGATTATATTGAAATTTAAAACATATTTTGGGTAATAAAATCCTTTTTCGATCTGTAAAATATTAAAAATGTATTTTATTTTTTGAGGGGGGGGGGGGGCATTTAGCATGAGGAATGTAAGAGGGGCGGCAAATTTGGTGCCTACCCCGGGCGGCAGAAGCCTACGCCTCGCCGCTGAGAAGGACACGGCGCCTTGCTAAAAAAATTACTAGGGAAACTTGTCCCCTTTCCTTTTAATGTTCCAAACAGTATACAAAATTATGTTTTTAAAATTTTAAAAGTTGAAAAATTCCGAAGGAGTCGCCAGGTTTCCTATAGTAGTTAAATGTAATTGGAAATTGGGTCGAGTAGACTTTAGTTTTGAAATGATTCCAAATGAAACCACTGAGCCTTTTTCTCTCTCTAACGTAACCAAAGATAGTTTTGAGTTTTTCAATAGTTTGAGTTTTTCAGTGAGTTTGGAAATGTTATTTGCATCTGCAATAAGCTCTATCTTGATTAGTTTGTTAAGAATCTGTGGACATTTGCTAATACTTTTTGCAGTATACCACATCGGGAATAGATTTGATTTTAAAAAAGCAAAAGTTTTTTAAAGAAACAAACAAGATTCGATGAAAAAGTAACTGTAAAATGAAGGTATACTGTAGTCACTTGTGTAACCAAAATTATCCTTCAGGTGTGGGAAGGGGTTACAGCAATCTTTACAGGTGAAGAAATGCCAAACTGGGATCGGCAATTCAGAGTAAAACTAAAGTTTGTGAGGGATTCAACCCCTACCCCAACCCCTCGGTTAAGGACGTAGCAGCTTTAAAACCCCACCCTTTATGAAAACCTGGACACGGGCCTGGGTGGGTAGTTGTGTGTATGAGTGTTTGTGTGCGTGCGGGCGGGATATGTGTATGTGTGTGTAGGTATATGTGTCTCTGTGCATGCATGAATATGTGGGTAGTTGTGTGTATGTGTTTGTGTGGGTGTACGTATGCGCGTGTGTGTAGGATATGAACGCAACCTGAAGACGGTTTTCGCAATAGGAGCAGCATCAAAACCGTCAAATGAAAGCAATAAGCAATCATGATTGCTCAAAAAAAAAAAAAAAAAAAAAAAAAAAAAATCGACTGTTCAAATAATTTGATAATTCGAGGTTTATTGTTTGGTAAATAGGGTTTTTTGCCTTCATTTTAGTCGGGGGAAAATAAAAATTCGTTAAATAGAAGTTCCGTTAAATCGGGCTCCGACTGCATATTCGCTCATTCCTTTATCCACTCACTGTTTTCATTTTTGTTTTAAAGACTTTATTAAAGTTAAATTCATATGACTCACTCATTCCTTTTTAGTTTATCTTACCTTTTACAGTAGACCCTCGTTTTACGCGGGTTTATTTTATGCGGTTTCGATTTTACGCGGTTTAAGCTTTGACACCTTTATTTTATTTTACACGGATGAATTTCGGTTTTACGCGGATGCGGCAATGCAAACAGATAAAAAATTCCCCTCTTTCATAATCTAAACTCTTAAGGATTACAGATTACGCGTAATCAACTGCATTTTGGCGTGCTAATAATCGAACTTGGACCACTGGAGACATTTTATGCGATTGGTTTCAGAGCTCTTTCCAGAAGTAAAGTTATTAAACTCACGCAGTTCAGAACTTACAAGAGCTTTTAGGAGTGACAAAGGAAGACAAAAGCAACGGGATACAGACATCGATGACGCAGAACTAAAAACGTTAACATTGAACATTTTGAAACATTCCTAGACAATAGAAATGATCTTTCTGATTTGTTAGTGAAGGAAGATTCTATCATGGAAATGACTCGAGTGATCATGGGTGCGTTCAATGCTCTGCAAAGAATTACAGAGAAAAATTCTTAATGACTGCCAAAAGCCTATCATAGCCAGCTAATAACAGAACACGAAATTAATTTATGTTTTCTTTATACATGTTGTGCATAAAAGTCGATATAAGTAACATTAAACTTGTTATAAATACAAATACAAAAGTGACGACCAGCAACAGGCTCTGGGCCCAGCTAGACTGGTCCTAATCAATTTACAATCCCCAGGGAAGATCGATGGCCCTCTTAAAATTATCTACTCCCTTGCTCATTACCACCTCTTCCGGTAAGCTTTTCCAAGGTTCCACTACCCTGCTAAATTAATAATTTTTCCTAATATCCATGTTAGCCTGAGATTTAAATAGCTTAAAACAATGACCCCTTGTCCTGTTTTCAGCGCTAAACTTCAGCCCTGTAACATCTTTCATTTTAATAAATTTAAACAACTGAATCATGTCCCCTCGGTCTCTTCTTTGCTCAAGACTGTACATTTTTAACCTTATAAGCCTGGAATCATAGTCTAAGTGAGAAAGTCCATTTATTAGACTTGTAGCCTGCCTTTGAACCCTTTCCAATACATTAATATCTTTCTTAAGATAAGGAGACCAAAACTGAACAGCATACTCCAAATGAGGTCTTACCAAACTTCTATATGATTCTACAATTAGTCACCACTAGAATTAAGTATTTAGTTATCTATGGAACCAAACCCCGTATTTTAACACTATTATTAGGTCTCAATTTACGCGGAATTTACGTGGAACATAACCCCTGCGTAAAACAAGGGTCTACTGTATTCATTGAATCGTTTTTTTTTTTTTTTTTTTAAATTCATTCATTTGCTTTAGTGGAAAAGAGAATTTTTAAAAAGTGATTGGTGGCTGTGTTAAATCATGTTCTTGCTCCAGAATGATTCTATTTTTTTGTATCGTTGAGGGTTGCATGCAGGCGATCATAATTGAGATTTTACAACAGTATTAGGTTCCAACCAAATTAGAAGCTTACAAAAGTGGAAATGAACAGCTAAAGGAGGACTAGTATACTGCCGTGCTAAGCGCAAAAGTCGTATCTGCATTTGAGCTCATTATGAGAACTGCCGTTTAAAGTTGTATGCCTCCATAAATTTGATAGGAATGCAACGTTTTCAGAATTAAAAAAATACATTCCCCACTCACAAATAGCCATAAAACATCGTATTTACTTCCAACCAAATTAGAAGCTTACAAAAGTGGAAATGAACAGCTAAAGGAGGACTAGTATACTGCCGTGCTAAGCGCAAAAGTCGTATCTGCATTTGAGCTCATTATGAGAACTGCCGTTTAAAGTTGTATGCCTCCATAAATTTGATAGGAATGCAACGTTTTCAGAATTAAAAAAATACATTCCCCACTCACAAATAGCCATAAAACATCGTATTTACGCAAAATATGTGACAAAAAATCACTTTGTGGCCGCAACTTAATTTTGATGAAAAGTGCAGATACGACTTTTGTGCTTAGCACTGCAGTATAGTATTTCCACCATGGTTGGATAATAGTGAAATACCATCACAATGAGCTTCAAGGGACCGCATAATTTTTTTGTTGTAACAGAAATTTCGAATTAATGTAAGACAAACTATGCAATGGAAATTAAATTGGGACTGAAATTTTATTTCATTGAAACGAATATTTCATTGTAGTGGTATTCATTGTAACGGGATTTCACTGTATTATCTTCTATGGTAGAGATAAAGAAAGATTTGATAAAACTTTAGAGAAATATAACCACTTCAGGAAAAAAGGAATGTACTAAAAATGCGCATTCATGTTCTGTAGGGAGATAAAAGATGCTATTAACAATAAGCATGTCATTTTTTCATATATGTAAAAAGATTAGTACTTATGCTGGCAGGGTCAGTTATTGTAAAGCTTTTCACGATTTTAATTGTGTGTTATTGATTAGGAAAACAGGATTAAGACAATGGTTTGCAGATAACATTGACAGGAATCCAGACAGGTTCCTTTGCTTATGATTTCTGGAAAAACTGCAACAGCCGAGAAGGTTCAACAGTGACAGACAATTATTAAGCGTTTTTTTTTTCCCTAAAGAAGAAAGAGAAACTCATTCTAAATTATGATAGAAAATTGGTGATGCTTTAAACATTCGGTTTATTTTAAAGTTTAAAGATGAAAGCTTTGTGAGTTTCTTTGTTTTCTTTTTCTTTTTAGGTGTCAGCTTTAGGAGAGCTGATCTTATTTTGTACTTCGTTGATTAAGTCAGTGGTTAAATTTTTTCTTTAAATGTAAGCGATTATTGGATACTTGCTCAATGGATATAGTACTGTAGAAGTAATATGTAATTTTTAGATTTATAAAACATTTCTCTTTTAAATGCACATAATTATAGATGCTTAAAAGTAAATGAGCGGGGTCTAATAACAAATTTAAATGATATGCAGATTTTGTCTCAATTGTCACGAAAAAAAATCACATTAGTCACATGAACTCATACACACACACACACACACCATAGTATCAAATAATTTATTTCAAAATATACCACAAGTTTGAGATATGTACAAACAATACATTTAAAGATGATCACAGAGTTCTTTGATGCAGCATTACCAGAATACTACAATCCAACGAAAATGGAAGTCTAAATAAGAAGAGCTTCTTTCTGTGTAAATGATTTCTTACTCAAGCTCCATTTATGTTAAAATGAGAAATGTTGAATGTGTCAACACATCACAATAAAATTATGAAGAAGTATGCAAAAAAAAAATAATAATAAAGTAGAAAAATACAGAACATTTCCATTAAATTTGTAACACAAAATACAAACTAAAGAAAAACAAATTGCAACACATAAATATCACAATCGTTGAACAACTAAAATAACATACGGGGAGATAACATTTCCGGGCTTATTGGCCGTGGTATAATTGGAGTAGAAATTCCAGACGTTTTGGCTTGCTTTGCTGCAGCCATCATCAGTGGTTTGAGTTTGGTGAGACTGATTCCTGGCTTCGGTGACTCCGGTATTTAAGCAAACTGCTGCTGGCTGCTGGTCCTGACTGGAAGGCATTCTCAAGCCGCTGGTGAAATAAGGTTCCTGATTGGATGAGATTCAAGCCGCTGGGTGATCCTGGTACCTGATTGGTGTGTTGGATGGGATTCACAAGCCCATCCAATCAGGGTGTTGCTGCTGGTCCTGAGGGGGCTGCTGGTGTCTCATCCCAATGAGGACCAGCAGACCAGCAGCAGTTTGCTTAAATACCCGAGCCACCGAAGCCAGGAATCAGTCTCACCAAACTCAGACCACTGATGATGGCTGCAGCAAAGCAAGCCGAAACGTCTGGAATTTCTACTCCAATTAGACCACGGCCAATAAGCCTGGAAATGTTATCTCCCCATATTGACGCCGGACGTGAAAGCCTTAAACAGTATTTAACTAAAATAACATTTCATAGTTCAATATGGAAAAAGCAGGCGCCAAAAGAGGCTGGAGGGTTGCATGATATGACTTGAGATTCCCAAAGAACATCAAAATAATTTAAGAAAATTACCTAACAAATTTTACAAAAATATCCCACTTTGATCAATGGCAAAATGATTTTCCCCATCATTTAATAAGAAGCTGGCCATAAATGATGTCACACTCCCCCCCCCCCTTACTCCCGTGAAACAATGCATGATGACACACTTTTTGTTTTCCTTTCTCTACCTAGTCACAAACTGACAAAATTTCATGCCCCTCCCCCCCCCCCCCCCTTCAAAGTGCAACATCATTTGCGGACAGGCTCTAAGAAAAAAGAACAGTTTACATCAGTACATTATTTATACAACAAATTCACATCAAATTTGCTAAATATCTTATTTTAATAAAATTTGAGCAAAGGAATAAAATGTGTCAATTATAAATTGATAATTTCAAAAAATATTAATCTATAGAAAATGCAATAGTTGGATGTAATTCAAAATGTATTGATTTCACACTGATTTATAATTTTAGAGTCACTTGTATTTCCTTCTAGTATCCACAGGGCCGGATTTAGGGGAGGGAAGGCGGAGCTACAGCCCCGGGGCCTCCACAACAAAGGGTAAATGTGGGCTCCCAATAAAATTTTTACAATTTATCCTAACTTTCACAAGTCGAAAATATCAGATATATACATATATATATATAAATATTTGGATATATTCAAAGTATCGGATTTTTTCGAAAATATGATGATCTTTTCGAACCCTGATTAGGGGCCTCCACACTTCCAAATTGGGCCTTGAGTATCCAGCATCAATTATAGAATTCAACCACTAGAGGAAATTCCGGCAAGGCTTTTTGGCTCTTTGGTCAAGGTATTTAGATGTATTAGCTAGTTTGATGTACGTACTATACTGATATTAGCTTCGGTACACGCAAGAAAACATTTAATAACTTAACATGCTAAATTAATAACAATGTTGTACAAAAGAATGACTAAAATAGAATCATGAGCCATTTTCAGACACTGAAATATACCAAACAGAATTGAAATCTGGTCTCAAAAAAAAAAAAAAAAAAAGGAATTTTGAGCTATACATGATCAATATCTGCAGAATGAGTGAATTGATTTGCAACAAAAAAATATCCAACATGCAAATGCACAAAATTACTTTTATCATACTAATCATATGATAGAAAAGGTAAATAAAATGAAATGGCTTCCTAATGACAGCGATTGAACATTAGGTTTACGGACTACAGAGATTTATTTTATAGTGGTCCAAACTATTTTTTAGTGGTCTCAAACCTATTGACCGCCAATTGATTTGAACACTCTGAATGTCTGAATGATTTCATTATTCATTTTAAACTCATGCAAAGTCCCAATTGTACAGTGATTATACTGAAGTAAAAATATTGAAGTATGATGAATTTTAAAAAAAAGTTATGTAAATCTGTGACATAAATAAAATTTATTGAAATTAAAATATAAATATTTGATGCTCATAAAATTTATCTTAAAACCAAAGTCGGCATTTTTTAATAAATACCTTACTTTTGTTGCATTGCAAAGAGATCACAAGTGATTCAAATATGGTTAAAAATATATAGAGACGATTTTATACCATCTCACAATAATAATATACTTTAGTTTCACATAATACTTTTAGTAAAAATGATTGATATGTATAGTAATACTAATTATTATCACAGACTATTGATAGAATAGAACTACAACATTGCATCTATATTTAGTACAATAGGCAGCAGGATCTCTGCTGGAATTAAAGAGCTTTACTAAGCAGTTGCTTTCATTGCAACAAGTCATCTAATAATATTACATAATAAATTTCAACACAAATATGTTATTGCAGTAGTGTCCAATAATGTTTTTAAATCTTTGAAGTCACTATTGTATTCCATTACTTTGAGTTGTATAATTCAAAGTAATGGAATTCAGGGAAACGATTCTATGACCAGGAACATAAGCAGAGTCGGAACATAAATACTTGCTTCAATGTACAGTCCATACAAATGCTCCTTATTACTTTCCTGTTTCATATAAAATTCATTTTGACAGCAAACAGCATATAAAGAAACAATGTCGCAGTACTTCTGATTTCTTTGATATCTGAATTAGTGTCAGATATTGTTCATATTTCAGTCAAATATGTGGAATATATTATTGCTCAAAGACCGTTTAAGCTGTTACGACAATGTTATGTAGAGCTAAACATGTGTCAGATTTCTGTCAAAGCAGCAAAACAGGTCTTTGCAAGTGTAAAGAAGAAAAAAAAAAGGAAATTAATTTGAATTTTGACTTCTTGAATTCAAATTACGTTTTTCGCAATAACGAGTGTGTGTGTGTATGTAGGCGTGTGTGTTTATGTGTGTGTGGGGGGGGGGGGGTATGAGTGTTTGTGTGTAGGCGGTATGTGTATGTGTGTAGGCATGTGTGTTTGTGTGCAGGTATGAGTGTGGGTAGTTGTGTGTATGAGCGTTTGTGTGTGTGGGGGGGGGAGTGTATGTGTGTGTAGGCATATGTGTTTGTGTCTTTGTGCAGGCATGAGTGTGTGTGTGTTTGTTTGTACGTGCGTGCGTGTATGTATGCGTGTAAGTGTAGGATATTGACGAAACCTGGAGACGGTTTTCGCTAGAGGAGCAGCATCGTGGGGCGACCGGTGGATGGTGGTGCTGCAGAGGGTGCTGGTGGGAAAATAAAATCATAGGACATCAAAGCTGTCAAATGAAAACAATAAGCAATCGTGATTGCTCAAAAAGGGGGGGGGGGATTTTCTCTTTTTCTTTTCAAGTTTGTTTGTTGCTTTCCTCTACTAAGGAACAAACTTTTTTGAGACCTTAAAAACACTTTTTAATTTTTCTGAAAGTTTATTGTGCACAGCTGCTATTAGACTATTAAAGACCCTCAAAGACTATTGCACAATGCTATCATCTATCCAGGACTGTTCTGATTGACATAAATCTGACAAAAAATTTTAAAAGAAAAAAAAAACATTTGCTTATCAATCTTCTTCAGAGACAAAGTGCAAACATAAACTTTGAAAAAAAAAAAAAAACAATATAAATATATAAATACTGATAAATATCATAAATATCAGATCTGGCATTTGTAGATACAAGCAAGTATATATCTCAGCTTCTAGGAAAGGAATACTGCCTCCAGTTCCGTTATGGTTGTTCCACACTGATGATCCCGAACAAGGGTGAAGTCGCAGCCTCTGGATGCCATACCAAGGTGTTTGGTATTTGATTGTAAACAAGCATACATTTGTAGTGTTAAATACAAATGATATTTAATTGCACAAATAAACATAAATGCATGTGAAACTTTGCTTGGAAATAAGTAAACTTCTCACTTTCAAAACCTTCAACTCGGACTAATGTTGAACATTTTTTTAGAACCAATGTTACACATTTGAACCAATATTTTGGTTGTCCTCTTGACTTCTTTGTCTTTTAACAGTAACTTTACCAATGTCTATATTGTCCTCACACTCTGATTGTGTCTCTGATGGTGGTTCAGATTTGGTATTTTTGCCAAAATGATTACTACTCTGCATGAAAAGTCCACTGCTGATATTTTCTATGGCTTTTCGTAACTGAAAAGAAAAAACAAATCATAAATTTTATCAAAAGACATAAAATTTTTTCTTTAAAATAGAAAAAAAAAGAAAAGAATAGAATAGAATCCAAAGAAAGATAGATGTTTAGTTTTAAAACTAGTAATAATTAACTACAACTTATAATTTCTTACACCAGAGGCCACAATTCTGTAGGGAACAAAATCTTAATCTCTTAAGAAGTAGTGACAAATTTAAGTTTGCCAAAGACATACCTAACACCAAACTAAATAAATACATATTTTAAAAATTACATAAGTATTGAATAATTCTGTACAGAAAATGTCCATGAAGTTTACTTTTCCTCCCTTAAAAAACTTTCTCACAGAATGTTTCTGAAGAACTTACTTCTTTCAGAGCAACTACTCCAACTAATCTTCCAATTGCAGTTACATATGCATAATTTAAACCCAACATAGAGAACAGAGAATGAACCTAAATTAAAAAAAAAAAAAAAAAAAAAGATGAATTTTGTTTTACAAAATGATTAAAAGTATGTAATTTAGTTTCACAAATACACACACAAAAAATGGTGTCAAAACTATAAACAAATAAAACAAAACGACATACAATTGAAATAGAATTGATGATTACAGTTATGTAATCAAAATAATCAATACAACACTTGTTTTCTATTGTTGTATGAATCACCTTTTATAACAATGCAGAAAAAAAAATTACCTCCATATATTTAAAAAAAAAAAAGTAATGTCAAAGAAATTTTGTCTGTTGCTGTCTCACATTCAAGAGACCCAACAGCACCGACGGTCTTGAAGTTTGGTCAAAAGTCATTTCTGATTTTCTATTAATTTTCAGATTCTTCAAATAACAGCAAGCAAAGTCTTGACTAATTGGTGGCAGTTCCTTGAAGGTTTCACTGTATATCTACTGATTAATACACATAATGCTTACAATCAGTCTCTTCAAAGACTATAAACAGTGCCTTACTATAGATCTATGTGGTATATAAACTGTTTAAATATATATATATATATATATATATATATATATATATATATATATATATATATATAAGAAGGAGAGCAGGGTGTTGTGATCCGAAATTTCCGAAAAACTTTGGATTGCCGTTTACAAAATTTTTGGGCTGCCAACACATTCCAAAACTGAAAAATTATTTTTAAAAAAAATTAAATGTTTTTTTTTTTTTCAAATATTTTTGGATGCATATTTGAAGAGTTTTTACTTGGGGAGGGGGGCTTTTCCATAGTTTCTGAAAATGTCAGACCGTCTTCAAAAAATTTTACTTGAGTTCGCTATCATCCTTGAGGGAAAGTTTAAATAAATATAAATGTGATACTAAAAACCATGCTAATAAAATCATACTATACAATTCAATAAATGTCAGTAGGGTTATTAAATGTCAACTAAAACATATGCAATAAGAATGCTTTTTAACCACCACATTACTTTTATTAGTGTAGTTCTTTCAACGAGCTGAAATGGTGCAGGATCAACATGACATTTGCCGAAATCTACAGCAGAGTTCAATTGTTCTTCTTCCCAAGCTAATTGCTATTACAAAAGAACATCCAATCATGAGTAAGCAGATCAATAAGTGAGAGGAACAAATATTTATAAAAATACAATAAGAATAATTTCAAAATAAATAAATAAATGCTTACTTCTTCTTGTGACATATCAATTAAAATCCTAGGCTAGAAAAAAGACAAATGTATTAGTATTAAGAAGTATGTGTACATGCTTTAAGTATTTACATTTAACTTAAGTAAATTGTTCTTAAGGGACAATTATTCATTATTTCTGGTGGAAAAAGTAAAAATACTTCTGCTTGGAGATAAAGTACATTCTAATTACGTTACATTAAAATATTATACATATATAATGTTCTTTAAACATTTAGCCCTCTTTTTTGCAGAAATTATAATTCAAGGGCTGCTTTTGAAACTTAAAAACTATGCTCTAAATTTTCAAGTCTGACAAACAGGTACTTTCTTTTGAGGACAATTTTAGTTAAAAAATATCAGCTAAAATTAGGAAATAAAGAAGTCAGCCTAGAATCCAACTTTATTAGTTTCAATATCAAAAAAAAAAAAAAAAAAAAAGTACAGGAATTTTTGCCACTGCTTTGATATGAACATTACTTCTGCGTTACCATGTATGCTAACACTTTGGTATCGTTTTTATAACACAAGTTTTTTTTTTTTTAAAGAAAAGAAAAGGAAGAAAAAAAAATAAATAAAAATTAAATTGAATTTTAACATCCGGAATTCAAATTATGTTTTTCGCAATCACGAGTGTGTGTGTGTGTATGTAGGCGTGTATGTTTGTGTCTGTGTGCAGGTGTGTATGTAGGAGTGTGTGAGCGTGCAGTTAGGTATGTATGCGCATGTGATGTGTAGGATATGAACGCAACCTGGAGACTGTTTTCGCTAGAGGAGCAGCATCAGGAGGGGCTGGTCGAGGGTGGTGCTGTAGATGGAGGCCAGGGGGGAGGGAATAAAATCATAGGACATCAAAACAGTCAAATGAGAACAATAAGCAATGTGATTGCTCAATAGAAAAAGATACCTGCGCCCAAAGTTAAATGAAATTGCTTTTCCAATTTGAAAACTGGTTCTGTAGCATTACTTACGACTAGGCAACAGCTCTAAATTATTTAGAATGAGTTAAAAAAAATTAGTTTGAAATAAAATGCTTTCATGTTAAAAAATATTGTAAAAATGATACACTACTTTACATTAAAATATAATATTGCAATGTAAATATGCATAAATTTTCAGGAAAAATGTACACATGTGTTTCAGGGTACATAGGAATGCTGTTACCGCTAACATTTATTTTTTTGCATTATTGATATTTTGAATAAAATACTGATAATATAAACATTAAAAAAATAATAATAAGATAAAAAATTAAATATATATATATGCATAAATAAAACACATTTTTATCTATACATTCTATGTCAGGTTCTGTCTCATATGCCTCATATAGTTTACTTGAAGCGAATCCTCCAGCTACATCAATTATAGTCAGGTTTTAAATCCTTCTTGTGGAGTTAATTATTTAGATTCTTTCAAACTTTTCAAACTTAATGAACATTTTCAGATAAAAAAGTAAAACACGGGACTGAAGTGTGCTGGAATTAATTGATTTAAAAAGAATGAATCAGTTATATATCTCAAAAGTAAATAAGAAACACTTCTCAGTCATAAGAAAACTTTCAAGTCAAATAAAATACAAAACTAAAGGAAAAAATACAAAGTGAATTTTGACTTCTAAGCATTATTTTTTGTAAAAAAAATTATGTCCACTTACTCAGTTTTATTTAAACTGCTACAGTTTATTGTTTTTGATTTTATTTTAAATACCTGAAGAGAAAAAGACGAAGAAATTGCACATAATAATGCAAAAATTATAATTAAGGAAAAATAGACTCAAGTACCTGTTGAGATCTCCTGACAGTAGGTGTGCTTGGTACACTGGATTCAAACTATTGAAAACAACAAAATCTTTTTTGAATGAAAATTGGAACTAAGTATCACAGACATATAAAAATGCAGCGCTAAGTATACATCTTAAAAAATACGAAAAAAAAAACCCCATAAAATATCTACAATCAAGACACATTACTGTACGTAAAAATTTAAGTAGCAAAGCCAATGCAGTAAATAATTCAACACAAAAATAAAATAAGACAAAAAATTACTCAGAAATTTACTAAAGTTTTAACTTTAGTAAAAAAAAAAAGAATAAATAAATAAATAATATTAAATTCTTCATACACAATATACAATTATGCATAACCTAGGATTATGGATGCCTGCTTGGAAAATATTACATTAAGGTCAACATACAGTAAAACTTTAATGAAAATAACTTTGGTAAGATAAATAGTTTGAAACAGCAAATACTTTAAAACAGCTTATGTTTTAATGTTAAATGATCTCAAGTGCTCAACAAATGCATTCAGTTTTTAATTGAATGAAGAATTCAAAATTCAAAAAATATTTATATTTACAAAAAATCTTTTGACAACCGTGTTAATGTGAAATAATTTGGGTCTATACAAAGCTGTGTCCAGGGGGGTGGGAGGGGGGTAAAGGGTTAAACTCCTATCATTGAAAAAAAATGATAGCTAAATTAATTTTTTAAAATGTACTACAAGCAAGTTTAATTTTAGAGTTAAAGCATTAATAGCTTTAGAATTAAAGAGCGAGTCTTCCCCCTCTATAATTTTTTCCAATTTTGAATATTTTTGATAGCTGTAGGACTCCCATATCCCTTCGCAGCTCAATGAAATTATGTTTGAAAACTTTGATGCTGATAGAATCCAGGAAAAAATTGCATTACTATTTTGTGTAAGAGAGTGTTAGATGAATTTGCTGCTTCACATAGCAACAGAATAACTCTACGCAAAACAACAAAAAAATAATAGTGCTTGATATAAATTTTTATTTTCATGAAATTCCTGTTTAGTGATGCTTGATAAAATAAAAGTTTTCATTAGGGGCAATAAAAAGAATATGTGTTTGATTTTCCACTTTTTAACAAAATGCAGAACTGTACTGTCTGACCAGGGATTGTATGGAAAGACAAACATCCGTTTTACAGCTGGAAATGGACAAATCTATTATTTTTTACCGATGTCAGCTTTTGCAGAAGCAGAGTCTCATTCAAATGAGTGGAATATGCGCATCAAATTTTTACTTTTCCCTCTTATTCACATAGATTCATCTTATCTGGACGTTTGAAAATTCCATGCAATCCGTGGTTGGACAGTACATAAAAGGTTCCATTAATATAAAAAAAAAGAATATTGTAAAGAGAAGTTCTTGTTATAAAACTGAAATAAACTATTTAACAAAATGTAACTATTTATTGAAACGAATCATTTATTGAAATGAACTTATTAATGCTTTGTTAGTTTTTCTTAGTAAACTAGAAAGCACACAAAAAGTTTAAACCCCGCCTGGGTCTCTATAAAAGTTCTTATACAAGTAAGACATTTCTACTGTAACAGTATGTAATGTGATTCGAAATTTCTAAAATCAATCTTGATGACTATATCACCTTGGTCTCAGCAATTTCAGATCTGAGCTAATGTGAATCACAATCCTCCCCTACCCCCCAAACTGAAGATTCAAGTACTTATGATGATTTTTTAAAAATACTTTTTTTTTTGTTAACTTTATACTTTTCTCATTTATAATAAAACTAGTAGTACCCGCACGGCTTTGCCTGTAATAAAAAATTTAAAAGGTCTTTTGGTTCGCCTGTATATTTACAAATAATGTATGGTGAATTTTCTCGCCAATTGGCTTGTGTCCATGTTACGGTTCCACATTATGATAATTTTGTAATTTACTTGCCCATGTTATTATAATTTTGTTCTTAAAATTGGAATAGAAAATGAACCACATCGAATTTTTGAAAAATCGCTTTGAGGTGTACACCCCCATGCTACAAACTAACTTTATGCCAAATTTCATGAAAATCGGCCCAACGGTCTAGGCGCTATGTGCGTCACAGAGATCAGACAGAGAGACTTTCAGCTTTATTATTAGTAAAGATAAAGAAGACTACAGTATCACCTCAATTTAATGATTGTGAAGGGACTGAGAAACGTTATCATTAAATCAAAGATATTGTCAAATTGAGGAGCATATACATTCATGCAGGTATCGATCATTCATCGATCATTCATCAGGTATCATTCAATCGAAGTTATACTGTAAGTAAATATACTAAACATTAGTATGTAATGAGAAATTACAGAAAAAAGCATGGTTTGAATAAATAATACAGTCCAAACTTTCATTTATGGGATAGGAAGAGATAAATTACGACCCCAAAAAATTCTCAAGCTTATTCTCCTTTAATGAAAATGTCATCCCAAGTTCTGGCAGGGTTTAGACCACAAAAGAGTTAATGTTATAAATATTCAAGACCTTTGACTCCATTATAACTGCAGTTGATTGCATTTCTATTTATTTATTTAAAAAAAAGACAACAAAAAAAAGTCAAGTACTTTCTTTTAACAAGAAAATTGAAGCACCTAGAAGCAAAGGTGCGTAAGTGCAAAAACTGAAAATTTAGATATAACTAGTACAAATGGTGCAATACATCTTCTTCTGTATCGTAGCAAGTGATGGCAATGGTAGACAACGTGGGTGCTGCAATGAGGCATGATGTAGAAAAAAAACTTATAATATAAATATATGAATAAAATTCTACCCAGGACCTGAACAACACATTTTACTTGAAACTTTAAGAAGTCTCCTTACATCCCTTTGCTTCTCGCTGCCTCAACTAGTTTTAATGACTAAATTGGGATAAAAGCATTTTTAAAATTTACACAAAAATATTAAAATAATTAAAGATGGTTATAATATCACAAAAAGTACTAATCACCTTTTCAAATGGATCAGAAGTCAGAGTTTTCTTAAACACAGTCTCAAAAGCTTGTTTGAGACGGATATCTAGAAAATTGTGTATACAAATATAATAATATATATTTTTACTCATAATTTTATGTCACTTGAAGTATTAAACAAAACAAAATTTCATAAGGATAGTTCATTTTACAAAACCTTTACCACTAAATATAGTAATATAGTAAAAATATAATCACCAATGTTTTAAAAAGAAAAGAAAAAAACAAACATAAAATTGCATCAGACCAGCTTTTGTTGAATGTCTTTACATTTATAAACTTACATCCTTTTGTTAAAGGTGTTCCTTGTAATTTTTAAAACATGGCTGAAATTTTTCACTAATTTATGCCTTTATTTTTAAAAAAACTTACTATTATTTTAGCACTAAGTATTTATTTCTTGTAGTAATATGTTATATTTAAAAAAGTAAATTATGACATTTGTTTACATTACATTGAAAAAAAAAAGAGAAATACTATTGAAACAGATAAGAAATTTAAACCAATACTGTTGGTAATAGTACAGCATAATAAACAGCTGTGTGAACAGGTCATGAATTCATTGGGATTGAAATTTGATACACATTTTGGAAGCATTCTCCTTTCTATATGAGGTATAAAATTTTTATACAACAAATATATGAATGTAAAGGTTAAAAAAAAAAACAACCTTTTTAATCTTAAAATTTTTAAGTAGACTGCAGCATGATTAAAATCCATTTTGAGAAAGTACATTAAAATGGGGCTAATCATTAACATATCCAACGTATATCATACTTTTTGCATGTAGACTTTTTGAAGCAGCCTATAAATTGTTGCCTATAAATTGGTTAACAGTCAATGTAGGCAAAAAAATTAGAACAAAAATATGAATCAAAATTAAAATGTCGGCTGTTTTACATTTTTCTCGTAATACTTCATATTTTATATTTTACGGAAATCATTCATAATAATGTTCCAATAAAATATTTTGAAAAATGTAGTTTAATATAAAAATTAATATTAACAAAGACTCAGAGAGTATAGAAAGCTTGTGAGCTTTTGGATGACTGGATTTCTTTACATCCGAAAGCTCACAATTTTGAATTGAAAAATGGGTTCCTGGAAAACCTAAAACATCTGTATTTAGTAAAGTGTTTATTTGTGCCAAACAACATTGGATACTCCCTGTCATTTCTCAGCAGAAAGGTATTTATTTATTTCCCCTGGATTGCATTTTTCCTTTTATGGATAAATTCATCATGTTACTGAAGAGATCGGAAATTTTTTTTAATTTGAAACCCATTTTGATACTCAACAGAATTCAAGTTTTGAAGATGTAACTTTTAAATTTACTTTGTTTCAGGAATGAAACATTAAATATTCCCTCACCAATATTGTTCCATGAAATAGAACAATATATATGAAGGAATGAATTTTCATGCCAATAGAATAATTTAAAGTAAAAATATACCTACAAATACTAAAAAAAAAACATTACTGCATTTCATGAACAGTTTCTGCTCAATTTAGAAAAGTCTAAATACTGTGCTTATGTACAGCACTCATGTGACACACAGAAAGGAATTTTTCGGTGCATAATAACCAGGTTTCATCTCAGCATTCTTTAGTCAGAGTTGAACAAATCATTATTACTACTTCTGAATTTCTGGGAGAGTTGTAAGCATTTGCATTGTTGTTACTGGTTCCCTCGTGTTGTTGACCACAATCTCCTGTCACAACCTACACTACTGGTCATTAAAATTGCTGCACCCAGAAGGAATTGACAGAATGAAACAAAATTTGGCACACGTGATGGCAACATTGACACTAGAGAACACTTTACAAAAAGAAAGCAAAATGATCATTGATTACTGGAAAAATCCCACATGAATGTGTTAGCATAACCATATATTTTAGGTTCTTGGAGCAATTTCGTAAAAAGATATAGTGTATTTTAATTTTAAAACTCGCCAGTAAATTCAAACTAGTCTGAAAAAGAGATTCCCGGTTTTAAAAGACGTAATTTATCCGGCGGGCGTATGTATGAAACCCCTAAGTGACTAAACACCCAACAAGTCGATCACGTGTTTCGCCCATCGGCGGACGTGACGTCAGGCCTCAATGAGTTGAGGATCTTTCTGCTGGTAGCAGTCAAGAATGCAAATTTAAGAAATAGCAACAGTTAAAGGATTAACTGTGAGTTGCGTTCAGATGCAACATATGTAAATTTTGACCACGTCACGTCATTGCGTCGGGGTAACAGAGATGGTTTAAATACTAAGTCGATCAATCGATCGATCTCTTATGATTTGCTTCCGTTCTGCAGACGGTGTGTTTTGATTTGAGCATGTGTGCTCGAATGGATTGATTTATCCACGCAGAGGACGTGGAGGTTTTCAGAAATGTTGTAACAAGATTCAATAGCCTGCTAACAGAGCAGGATGTTCTAAAACAGTGCCCTACAAGTAACGAAGGAGTTTTTTTTAAAGAAATATAAATTTGAAGAGTTGATGTTTTTTTAAGTATTAGGCCTAACAGGGCCGGAAGGTTCGTCTGGCATATACTCGATTACGGAGCCGGTCGGACTGGATTGAATCCACTATATGGTGAGGTATCCTCTGCTAGTGGAAGGTTCCTGTTTTGCTTGAAGCTGGGCTGATAAATTTCCTATGCTGCTTTTTCTGTGGCATAGGTGTGCCTAGGATTGATTGACCACGGATTCTGGTCTGTTGTCCACGTGTGGACGTTTTCAACTCGTCTGAACATCCGACAGATGGATGTTGCCTTCGTTGTTTTGTGTGCCAAGTTTAAAGTATGGACTCCCAGTGGTATGATTATTTAAAATAGTTTTCTGGACAGCTACCATCATTGTGGCATGGCGTAGGGTAAATGTTTAAAAACATTAGGAACGTTTTAGAACTATTGATAATTTTTAAGTAATTGAATCTTGTGATATTTCTCTGTGATATTTGTTTGTTGGGGGGTATTATTATATTTGAATTGTTAATAGGGGATTTACCTTTTATAAATGTTTGATTGTTTTTGCCTATTTACATTTTACACATGTTTTTGAATAAAATGTTATTTAAGTTGAAATTCAGTTTCCACTGTTTCATTTCTCCCGAACTTACCATTCCACATCCGTTGGTCTACCTTTAAGAGGACAACAGAATGAAGGCTTAAGTACCTCGTTGCGCCACCTGTAGCCTGAATGTAAGAGTCAATACGGTCGAGCATTGAGGCACTGCAGTTTTGTACGATGTCCTACGTCCTCTCGTACCACAGTTGCTGTAAACGCGCCACTAATTTGATCAAACTTACAGGCTGGCCGATTAACCATATCAAGTGATCTCAGATATGCCCGATTTGTGACAAATCAGTGCATCGTGCAGACCAGAGAAAGTGATAATATGGAAAAGGAAGTCCCTTCACACCCTTGTTGTGTGTGTCCTAGCATTGTCATGTTAAAAAATGGCTCCTGGGAGCCCCGTCGTGAGTGCCAACACATGCATATGAGTTTGATCGAATGAGTGGCACAGCAACTGCGGTGCGAGATGACGTAGGATATTGTAGGAGACTTCTATGCCTCAATACCCGATTGTATTGCTTCGTACATCGTACATTCACGCTAGAGGTGACTTAACAGGGTACTTAAACCTCCATTCATTTGAGATTTTTCCAACAATAAATGATCAATTTGCTTTCATTCTGTAATAACTTTCTAATGTCAATTTTGCTATCACGTGTGCAAAATTTAGCTTAATTCTGGCAATTTCTTCTTGGTGTAGCAATTTTAATGGCCAGTAGTCTATAATTGTTGCTTTGGAATCAGATTAAAACTGTAACTAGTAACACCTTTCAAACACTTTTGATCTTTGAAAGCTTTTGCATTGAGCATCTAGGTGTTGTGCTGTAAGGCATTGTACATCAGTTTGTTCAATCTTTAACATTTTCAGTTCTAACAGCATAGTTATTGTTATGCTGTTCTGTAAAACGTTTATCTAAGTGAAAATTTTTTAGCAATCCAACATCAATACAAATTTTATAAACACAGGACATAAAAATCAATTATTGCAGAATTAACTATGAAATGGCAAACACTGGAATTTGTCGACAAAAAATAGCAAAACAGATTAAAGAAATATAGTGAAAATTATGGGGATGAAACTTACCTAGGGAATTGATGGTATTGTATGGGGAATTAACAGGTGAATAACGAAGGAAGGACTTTTTGGGAGACTTTGGGGTGGCTACTGGGGAAGGTGGGGGAGAGCACTTTGGGGAAGGCTACAGAAGAAAGAAATCATAAGTTAATATCTAAATCTAAAGATCTACAGACAACATATATTGCTTCTGCTTCAAGAAGTTGCATTGACTACATGTAACAATTTTCAGATGTTCTAGTTCTAAGTTAAATAATTCAATCACTTTTACTTGTTTTCACAAAGCAAAAGAAGTTTAATGAACATTAATAAGACAAATATATAACACGAGAAAGACAATGCAACTTCTATCAACAGACGTATATTTTACATCAAAGTAATACACTAATCACATGCAATAATTATTACCTATGGAATCCTGACCCGGTCGAGGACTATTCTGAAATAATAATGCAGCTTGTGTTATGATTATAGAATGAGCAAGATGGGATTTAACACAGAAATCCAAACACCTACCAGATATACTTATATCTAGAACAAATATATAGCAACTCACAGAACAACAGAGCCTCCCACATATTTTCCCTAGTTTAACTAGTGAAATGGTGCCTCTCTATTCCAATTACTGATGATGCTGTGAATACTTTAAAAGTAATTCCTATGGTTGCTTGTCTTTTTAGGGCGCCTCTACACTCGACGACTCGTACGCTCGACAGATTAATAATCCCTCTCATTAGACACGGGGGGTTGACGAGTCATCAGAGAAGACCCAGTAAGGATTGCTCATGTGACTTGAAGCAGTACATCAAAGGCTGACTTGGAAACGGCGCATGTGACATATGTTTGAAATCTTGTAATGCAAATACTTGCAATAACACTTCAAAGTTTGCCCTATTTTTTAAAGGATAACGATGGTGATTTCCACAATAAAAATAGCTTTCGAAGGATGAAATGGATGAAGTGAAAAAGAGGGGTGCAATATTTTGGTTTTCAATGTCGTAATGCTTGACATTTTGTATGCTATAAAATAACGAAATCATTCAAATGTAATATTTTTGAAACTTCAATTGCATTCACTTCATGCAAAAAAAAAAAAAAAAAAAAAAAAAAAAAAAAAAAAAAAAAAACATGAACATTAAGCTTGAATAAATGTTTGAATCGTATTTATGTTTTTTAAAACGTGAAATAAGCTTGTAAAAGAGATAAAAATACGTTTGGTGTGCATCGTATCTAATTTTTTATAAGCAACATCAATTTAGTTCAGCCCTGAACACAGAATTTCAGTTTATGTGTACTATAATTAAACTGCACTAATATTCGTAGGAGTTTACCTACAAATATTAGTGAAAGTTGTCAAGACTTAACTTAAGAGAGAGGGATTCGAGCGAAGATTCGAGCGAATAATTCATTCAAAGTTTAAAAAAAAAAAAAATCAAATTCTCAAATCTGTTGTTCATATGTAGTAAAGAAAAATTCTTCGTTCTTATAACTGCTAAATTCAATTTCGTCTACAGTTGGGGAAAACCTAACCTGGCAGCATTATGCTGCTTCGTGCGCTAGGTGCTAATCACTGTATTACGACGCTGCTAGGTTAGGTTTGCCCCAACCATATAGTAAATCATCTTGAATTAAATAATAATAATTATTGAAAAAGAAAACAAAAGTTATGACTAATGAAACTAAACTTAAATGTTAAATGAACTACTCATTTTTTAACCAATTAAAAAGTATTCTAAATAAATTCAAGATGAAATACTAAGGCTGGAATTTTGTTTTTAAATAATCTTCTCCATTAATAAATAAATAATAATAAGAATAAATATCGACACAAATCCATCTATAGGCGGGCAGTAAACGCAATCAGAAATAATCATCTGGGTGAGGCTGTTGGTCATAACCGCCTTTATAGGTGTATAAACTACCGAATAAAAGGATTGGCAACATGTGTTAAAACAAGGTGTTTTGGAAGTGGTTGATTCTCAACCGCTAATCCCATGTTTATTTGTCTGAGTCAATTAAAGAGTATTTGTATTCAGAAAAATGAATAAATAAATCAGATAAAATCAAATAACTATTAATAGGAATAAAGTAATATTGTACAAATTTTACAATTATTTTTACATTAATTTTAGAATTAATTTTTAGCTTTCTGTGCTCTTTCATATGTTTTTTATTAACTTATAATAATTACAAAAATTACTCGTCTTTTCATTTAAATTTAATTCTAAATAAATTATGATAACTGTCTTACAAATAACTTATGTTACAACTCCTTAGTATCCAAATCAGAGAACTGCGCAATCATAACTTGAGCTTCAATGTGCTCCACGCTTTTATTTATTTATTTTTTTAATTCTGATCATAGTAATCACTTGCTGAGAGGTCCCACAGACAACTGTGCTCACTAACAGCCAAAACGAATTTTTCTGTATTGAATAATACGTCTGTGCTAGCCATAACTGTCGCGTACTTGGTGCGGGTTGAGTAGCTTGTTCTTTCAGAACTCTTTCTGCTGCGATTTGCTGTTCTCAAGCGATTCTTGAGCGACTATGAAGTCGCAAGAGACTACGAAAAGCTGTGCGGCCGGCTCCTGCAGATAGCCGCGTATAGCTTATCGGCTATAATCAATCAAAGGGCTAATGAGGTGAGGTGCTAATCGATTCCTTAATCTGTCGCGCGTTTAGTCGTCGAGTGTAGAGGCGGCCTTAGAGATGTTTTTGATGTGTCTTAGTTATTCAATGTCAGCCATCGCCAGCTTCATTAAGACCCTAATTGGTTACATCTATAACCAACCAAAATATATTTTATAGTAAATAGACCAGTGAAGCCCAACCTAGGGTCCGAAGGCCATATGGAGCCCATGAAGCTGATACTTGAGAGACTCGTTATGCTGCCGCTCAAAGCACAGATGTGGTATCTGCACATTTTGTAAAAATTTAGTTATTGTCACTCAGTGGTCATTAGTAATTTACCTCAATCTCAAATTTTTTGGCAATTCCTGAATGCAAAATATTTAAAAAGTTATAACAAGTCAGTGGAATCTGCACATTTTGGGAAGTTTGCTAAAGCAATTTGAACATAAGTGACAAATACTAAGCCTTTAAAATGGTATCTGGGCATTACCCCTTTTCCCCTTAGTATTTATGTAGGTACGACTTTTATACCTAAATAAAGCAGAATATTTAATAATGTAGCAGTTTATATTGTAAAAGAGTACTAACATTAGTTTACCTTTGAATAGTTGATATAGGTTGATGATAAAAACTAATACAACTTTCCATAAATGTTCAAGTAAATATTCAGCTTTTTCTATTTAAATTTTCATTTAAAATGCAAATTCTTAAAAATGAAATGCATGTAAAATATTTATATCTAATTTTTTTCTGAAAAAAAAAAAAGAATTTCATTCTATGGCCATTACATTTTTGTTTAAGTATCATCTGTTGTCAAAATTATTTTCATGCTCGGTTAAGATGAATCTCGAAATTAAAACATTATAAATGATAACATCAACACATTCTTTGAATATAAAGAACACAAAATTACTATGGTTTAGTTTTAAACGTCTGAAATTTTGAAAATGGTATTTTTCAGAAAGCAGATTCAGTTAGATTTGAATCAACAAAATAAAGCAACAGCAAAATCCAAATGAAGCAAATGTTTTCAGTAGTATTTAATAATACATTAAGCCAGTTTTACTAAGCTATTTTGGTCAAATCTGTGCAGATACCAATAAAAATGACTGGTAATAGTCACTTACGGTGAAATTAACTTAATATATTAAAAGGTTTTGAAGAGAAAATTTGTCGTAACTTTATACATAAATTTTAATTAAAGACTTTTACAAAAATAAGCTTTTAGGTTAGATAAGTTATTTACGGAACAACTACCGTGAGTTGAACATTTAATTAAGTTACAAATCAAAGAAACTAGATGTAAAACTTTAATCATCAATTTCTCATTTTGAGCTCTACTGCAGATACCACATCTGTGCTTAGTATGGCAGTATGGTCAACGCTACAAATTAAAAACTATGTTCTGGAATGTTCCAAAACAACCAATCACCTTTATTAAATTTTAGGAATAACTGTTGCAATTTTGAAACTTAACAATCAGCAATTGGTTTCTGATGAACAGATCAAAACTTCAAATTAATAAAATAAAAATGAGGAAGTGAGAAGCAAAGGGATGTAAGTGGATGTTTTTAAGTTTTGAGTACAACGCGTTTAAAGATAACATCCTAGGTAAATTTCATTTTTTCTAAATCATGCTATACAGTAGCACCTAACAGAGCTACTAGAACCAAGACAGAGAAGAGGTCCATCTACTATTTGTACTGGTTAGCCACAAATTTTTAATTTTGTCACTTACAGTAAAACCTGTCTATAACAATACTGTTGGGACCTAAAAAAATATTGTCATAGACGGGTTATCATTATAAAAGCTTGATTGTTCATGCTGACATTTTGCTGGGACCAAGGAAAACATCAAGTATAGTCAAGTTTATTGTTATAGATAGTATATTGTTATACACAGGTTTCACTGTATATCCTTCACCCTTTGCTTCTCACTGCCTCAAATGAAGTTGATAAAAGCAATGTTTGGTTTCTTTCTTCTTCTGTGCTTTTCCAAGATGTCTAGATTTTTTTTTTAATTTTATGTGTGTTCCAGCCTATGAGATTCCACTTAATATGAGGTGCCGCCCTCGGGTAATAGAGATTGGGCAACACTGCTAAGACCATTAAAGCTAAAGCTTAATCAGGAATTCCCAATTTAGCCAATGGGGTTGTTTCCTTCAGTAAAAAGTACTACTTTTAGTCACTGAAACTGATAGAATAAGCCAAAAAAATAACATGGACCCAAAAAATACTTTCATTGTCCCAACAGTTAATTTTTAATTAATTTTTTTAAATGTCCGATTTTTCAAACAAGGCATGGTCTTGATGACGTCACAAATGATGCATTTTTGGCGCATATGTCTACCACATTTCCACGTTATGATAATCAACAAGCGAATCAAATATTGCGCTCTACGCTTGCTATCAACCATATTGTTGCCAGTTCACATGAGTAAAGTAGTGAATTAAATATTACGTTCTGCGAATGGCAACACTGAATGGCATTTCATCATTTGTGATGTCATTGGCAGAAGTAAACAATGAAAGCGCGCCGATTAAAGTAATTTTTTTTAAAATAGTAAACTTAGTCAAATTATTTAAAAATGGTCAGATTCTATGTTTTTAAGCATGCTCTTACAGAAAAGTAGAACCTCTTAATAAGGGACACTAATAGGACCAGACATTTTGTCCCTTAAATAAAGGTGTCCCTTATTCGGAGGTATATCAGTTTATGCATGCAATGTGTTAACTTAGTACAATTTTTTTTCAATGAACTTAGACTATTAACAGTTAAGATTCAATATTATACTTTTTTCATACACAACTAAATAAAATTCACACTTAATAATTTTTTTTTTTGAGTTTTTATTATTATACTAGTGGTACCCGCACGGCTTCGCCCGTAGTTGAAAATTACAAGGTCATTTGGTTCGTCTGTATATTTACAAATAAAGGATGACGAATTTCTCGCCAATTTGCTATGTTCATTTGCTCGCCAATGTTACGGTTCCACGTTATGATAATTTCGTAGCATACTCTTCCACGTTGTGATAATTTGCTCGGTAAAATTTTCTTAAAATTTGAACAAAAAAAGAACAAAATTGAATTTTTGAAAAATCGCTTCGAGGTGCACACCCTCATGCTACAAACTAACTTTGTGCCAAATTTCACTAAAATCGGCCGAACGGTCTAGACGCTGTGCGCGTCACAGACATCCAAACAGAGATCCAGACAAAGAGACTTTCAGCTTTATTATTAGTAAAGATTAATTATAATTAAGTCAAAATTTGGTAGTTCCAAAATTTTGCAGCATAAAGCAACTATTATGAAGTATTTCATTACATGAATTTGCTTCATGTCACATAACTTATAATGCAAGACATTGTGAATTACAATTAGTTTTATTATATACTAGTGGTACCCGCACGGCTTCGCCCGTAATAGAAAAATTAAAAGGTCTTTTGGTTCGCCTGTATTTACAAATAATATATGGTGAATTTTCTCGCCAATTGGCTTGTGCCCATGTTACGGTTCCACGTTATGATAATTTCGTAATTTACTCTTCCATCTTATGATATTTTTAATCTTAAAATTGAAATAGAAAAAGAACCACATCGAATTTTTGAAAAATCGCTTCAAGGTGCACACCCCCATGCTACAAACTAACCCTGTGCCAAATTTCATGAAAATTGGCCGAAAGGTCTAGGCGCTATGCGCGTCACAGAGATCCAAACATCCATACAGAGAGACTTTCAGGTTTGTTATTTAAAAAGAAAAGAAAAGAAGAAAGATAAAGAAGTAAAGAAAAGAAAGATAAAGAAAGAAAATTTTCAGAACAAATTATTTCCCATTTTATTAAATTTCTGTGAAAAATGGGCTTAAAATTGGAATAGAAAAAGAACAAAATCGAATTTTCGAAAATCGCTTCGAGGTGCACACCCCCATGCTACATACTAACTTTGTGCCAAATTTCATGAAAATCGGCCGAACGGTTTAGGCGCTATGCGCGTCACAGACATCCACACATCCTACAGACATCCAGACATCCTCCGGACAGAGAGACTTTCTGCTTTATTATTAGTAAAGAAGATTCATAAAATTATTAGTAATGTAGCAATTTTAATTCATATTAAAAGTGCCTAGTTAAGTGTTGGTCAGTAAAAAAGAAAATTTCTTATGACTGTGCACCGACTAATGCATTTTTTCTTTCTGAATCGTATATCTGTGTAAAAGTAGCTTACAGAAGAAAGATAAGTAAAACAGCTAATGCTAAATTAACTCCATTAAAATTGATAGAAATGTAAAGCGAAATATAAGATACTAGTGGCACCCGCACGGCTTCGCCCGTAATAGAAAAATTAAAAGGTCTTTTGGTTCGCCTGTATATTTACAAATAATGTATAGTGAATTTTCTCGCCAGTTGGCTTGTACCGACATTACGGTTCCACGTTATGATCATTTCGTATCTCGCCAATTGGCTTGTGCCCATGTTACGGTTCCACGTTACGATAATTTCGTAATTTATGATACTTTTTTTCTTAAAATTGGAATAAAAAAAGAACCACATCGAATTTTCGAAAAATCGCTTCGAGGTGCACACCCCCATGCTACATACTAACTTTGTGCCAAATTTCATGAAAATCGGCCGAACGGTTTAAGCGCTATGCGCGTCACAGACATCCTACGGACATCCTCCAGACATCCTCCGGACAGAGAGACTTACTGCTTTATTATTAGTAAAGAAGATAAAGAATATTTACAAATAATGTATAGTGAATTTTCTCGCCAGTTGGCTTGTACCGACATTACGGTTCCACGTTATGATCATTTCGTATCTCGCCAATTGGCTTGTGCCCATGTTACGGTTCCACGTTACGATAATTTCGTAATTTATGATACTTTTTTTCTTAAAATTGGAATAAAAAAAGAACCACATCGAATTTTCGAAAAATCGCTTCGAGGTGCACACCCCCATGCTACATACTAACTTTGTGCCAAATTTCATGAAAATCGGCCGAACGGTTTAAGCGCTATGCGCGTCACAGACATCCTACGGACATCCTACAGACATCCTCCAGACATCCTCCAGACATCCTCCGGACATCCTCCGGACAGAGAGACTTACTGCTTTATTATTAGTAAAGACTAGTGGCACCCGCACGGCTTCGCCCGTAATAGAAAAATTAAAGGTCTTTTGGTTCGCTTGTATATTTACAAATAATGTATGGTGAATTTTCTCGCCAATTGGCTTGTACCGACGTTACAGTTCCACGCTATGATAATTTCGTATCTCGCCAATTGGCTTGTGCCCATGTTACGGTTCCACGTTATGATAATTTCGCAATTTATGATAGTTTTTTTTTTCTTAAAATTGGAATAAAAAAAGAACCACATCGAATTTTCGAAAAATCGCTTCGAGGTGCACACCCCCAAGCTACATACTAACTTTGTGCCAAATTTCATGAAAATCGGCCGAACGGTTTAGGCGCTATGCGCGTCACAGACATCCTACAGATATCCTACAGACATCCTACAGACATCCAGACATCCTCCGGACAGAGAGACTTTCTGCTTTATTATTAGTAAAGAAAAAGCTAGGAAGTTGTGTCCTCTCCTGTGGCCCTGAGCCTACTTGAATAAATATCTTGATAGGCAAATCGTGCATATAACTTTCAGCAAGACTTTTACAATATATACTTGTTTCTTTAAATTATATTAATGTTTAACTCTCCTCCATTAATTTTTAGAGAAAAAGTAAAACTTGAATTCCAGTAAATTCACTCTTTCTTATGCACTAGCACTTGCGCATAATTTTTTGCATTTTTTGGCATTGTGACTGTCCCTTAAACAGAGTGTCCCTTAATTACAGGCAAATACGTGGAAGTCCCTATTCAAAGGGACTGGGACCATGAAAAATGTCCCTTAAATAGAGGTGTCCCTTAAGAGAGGTTCTACTGTACTTTTAAAATTTTGGAAACGACCCCATTATAAAAATTGCTAAATAATTGATATTTGCAAATGTTAGCTGACCCCCTCCCCTGTAACTTCCAGAAAATACTAGAATCAGGTATAAGGATAACTCCTGTTTACGTGTAGGTTCACATTTATCCATCTTAGCATTATAGCATTTTTTTACCTATATGATAATTTTTTTAAAAAATTAAAAAAAAATTTTTTTTTTTTTAATTAGTCGAAATGCCACCCCCCAGCTGCTGCGCCCCTGGCGAGAGCCACTCTTGCCAACCCCTAGTTACACTACTGTATTTATCCCAAGTTCACATAGGCACACATATGTGTACTAAATTTTGTTTGGTTTCATGCAGTAAATTTGGTTCTAGAGCTGCCACAAAAAAAACGGTCACAGAGATATTGACATTTTCCAAAAATGGTTGAAATGGACTCAGTAGAACTCAAAACGTGCAAATTCGTCAAAATTAAAAAAATTGCACGAAACCAATACTTTCTTCTATATATTAGATATAGAACAAAGTAACTCGTTAATTGAAAAGTTATGGAGATTTTAAAATGTATACTATAAAAAAAAATCTTTACTAATAATAAAGCTGAAAGTCTCTGTCTGGATGTCTGTGATGCTGATAGCGCCTAGACTCGGCCGATTTTCATGAAATTTGGTACAAAGTTAGTTTGTAGCATGGGGGTGTGCATCTCGAAGGGATTTTTTGAAAATTGGATTTTGTTCTTTTTCTATACCATTTTTAAGAAAATTTTCCTGAGCAAATTATCACAACGTGGACGAATAAATTACGGAATTATCATTACGTGGAGCCGTAACATGGGCAAGCAAATGAATATAGCAAGTTGGCGAGAAATTAATCATCCATTATTTGTTAATATACAGGCGAACCAAATGACCTTTTAATTTTCTACTACGGACAAAGCCGTGCGGGTGCCACTAATAAACAAATAAAGTTGTAAAACTTCCCTTCTGCAGACACACCTCTCTTACGGTCAAAAATGCTTGTCACATTAGTGTCGGGGTTTTACTGTACAAAAAGTTAAATTACGGTACTTGTTGATAAAATAAAAGATTCTATACAATATTTCATATCTAAAAACAAATAAGTTTGAATTTAAAAGTAATTTACATACTCGAGTACTACCAACAACAGGGACTACTTCAAAACGGGAAAGCTTTTTTTCAGTTCCAGGCGTCTTGGGGGAATCAGACAATTGAGCTCTCTTTGCTGCTTCTTGAAGCCTCCTATCACGACCTACTTGTAACTCCAAAAGCCTCAGAAGTTCAATTCTCTGAATTGATCCCAATAATATCATAGACTCTGAGAAAGAGGAATAATGAAATTAAAATTACAGAGACACACAATCAGTCTTGTTAATAACTGTAAAATTTTATTATAAAAACAAAATAATAATTTTCATTTAGCTATATCTTTAAACTATCCAAAACAGAAAATACGCAACAAACCTGCAATGAAAAACTTTATGCTTAGGAGGGAGGAGCATAAAGTTTTTTCAAGTCAAGAAGGAATTGCTTTGGAAGAAAAAATTAGATAAATAAAAAAAGAAGTGATGATGTATCAAAATATTAGTTCTAATAAGCAAGAAAAATAAAAAAGTTAACACAAAGCATTATATTGATTTATTATCCTACTACAAGCCAGCATAGTGTTTTTGGTTTCTTTATATGCAAAAGTACTGAGAGATACATTATATTTATAAATTATGAAGATTTAAATCTGGTGTAAGCTTCTGTTTCACAAAAACCACATGTGACAGCTTCTTCCGGTAAGATCCACTTGTAGCCAAGGGAGAATTTCAGTATTTTAAAATAAGAATAGAGAGATTCTAACAAATTCTATTTGTAATACAATAGGGCATGATTTATTAGAATGTTAATTTCTTGACTCAAAAACTTAGGATTTTAAGCCATTTTAAAATGAGGAAAAATAAAAGACACATAAAATTTAGTTTTGAAAAAAACTCTTATTGAAGACTGAAAGTAATTTCTCAACTCTATTACACAGTAGTCTACAGGAAACTCCATCAGTCATTTCATCAATTTAGATCACTTTTTATGATATTTTTGTAATCAAATAAAATACACAGGTAACATAAAGGTAACATACAATACACAGGTAAAGATTTTTATTAAATTTACATTATTTGACAAAGATTATTGAAATAAATAGGAAAATAATAATTAGAAAATTAAATAAAAAATAACTACCTAATGATTCCACAAGTGGAAAGAACTGAAGTCGCTTTTTTAACTTCAAAATACTTCTCAGATCTTTATATGTACATCCTCTCCAAACAGAAACAACATCACGAACCATGATATCAGCAACAAATACATTATGGGCTCTGAAATAAATACCTGCTAATTATTATTTTAATTCTTATTTTTAAATTTATGCACAGAACCTTAGACAGATTTTTGCAAGCTGTTTTTAAAACAAAAGAATTTTTTTTTTGTTATTCAATTTAAAAACTATATTAAGGTTTAAGAATTAAAAAAAATATTCAATGACTGAAAAGTTTCAAAATTTGTCATTAAAATACATCAGTTTTTCAAAACTAAGACTTTATTTTTAAAAACTTTACTGAAACAAATAAAGTGCAAAGGTTGGTGTTAGTAGTGGTGGTGAAAGAAAGGGGGGAAAGGGGGGAATTTCCCCAATTAATTATGACAATATTACTTTCTAAATTTCAATTATTTTGCCAGTAACATAGAGTTCAATTGTTTTTTTTTTCTTTTCAAAGCAAAGAGGAAAGCAAGCATTAAAAGTGTTATACTCATATATTTTAGATTTAGAAATGCACTTGCAATCATTAAAATGACAATGTTTAACAACCTTAAATAAGTAAGAAACTAATTTCATGCACATTTTGAAGTCAGTAGCACAGTATTCAGCAATTAAGTTAAAAAATAAAAGTACAAAAATGGTATAATATGTTAATGCATTATGTAACTTGAATACAAAAAAGATTGTTCAATAATAATAATAATAATAACAATAATAATAAAATAAATAAATAAACATATTAATATGTCAGAAGTAATTTGTTGGCAAATTAATAAAACATAAAGCTTTTTTTTATATATAATGAATCAAGAACACAAACGTACTCTGATGATGTAGAAACTATAGGTGGCAAGTAAGGTAACTTTTTAATTTGAATTATACTATCATAAATAGATGGCTGAAGTGCTTGTGATATTCCATTTGCAATCAAGACAGCAAGCTAAAATGGAAATCATTTATGTCAGATGTACAAAAAATAAACACATTTTATCGATATAGAAGACAAATAAGACAATCAAATATTTTTGAGATTGAATAAAAGTGTTTCTCCTTTGTAATTTTATTGTTTATTTTTAGCAGCAGAGTTGAATATCCAAGATAGCTACATTTGAAAATAATTAGCAGCGCAACAGGTTAGTTTTTGTCCGACAGACTTAAAACATAGTTAAAAAAAAAAAAAAAAAAAAACTTACATTCAGATAAATCCAGAAAAAATCATTAAGGCTAGTTTGAACTACAAAAGTGTTTAAAGTAATTGTTTTCATGAAAATATTTATTGAAGGACATAAAAATTGATATTTATAGCTAAATGCCTTTTATTATGCTGAAAGATCTCAATACAAGGTAAGCAGGCTTGCCAACTTTTGAGAAACCATTTGTGATAATTTTGGGGAGCATTTGCTTATCAAAGTCTGTTCATATTTTGATAACCTAAAACACTATAAAAAAAAAAAAACTTTTCAATTCATAAAACATTTAGAAAACTAGGTCATACTTTGAATACAAATAACTTTAATTTCTCATGTCCACAAGTCTGCCATTATAACAAGAAAATATAATAAAAGTATAAAAAAAGATTTTGTATGTTTTCAAGTTACATTATTAGTCGGTATTATTTGAAGTTAGTCATTATCCAAAATTTTAACTTTGAATATTATAAAACATTACAATAATATTTCAAGAGGCAGTAATTAACACTAAAAAAAAAGTTCATTTCAGAGATTCATTAACGTCACATACATGCATTGCATAAAATTAATAAATAAAATAATAACAACAATAATAAAACAAATAAAATAAGATACATGATGTGCAAATTTTATTTTCAAATAAATACAAATATAAATACAAATGTGACGACCAGCAACAGGCTCTGGGCCCAGCTAGGCTGGTCCTAGTCAATTAATTAGTCCCCAATGAAGATCAATGGCCCTCTTAAAGCTATCCACTCCCTTGCTCATTACCGCCTCTTCCGGTAAGCTATTCCAAGTGCCCACGACCCTGCTAAAGTAGTAGTTTTTCCTGATTTCCAAGTTAGCCTGAGATTTAAATAGCTTAAAACAATGACCCCTCGTCCTGCTTTCCCCGCAAAAATTTAATCCATTTACATCTTTCATTTTGATAAAGTTAAATAACTGAATCATGTCCCCTCTGACTCTCCTTTGCTCCAGGCTGTACATGTTAAGCCTATTAAGTCTGGTATCATAATCTAAATCTGAGAGTCCCTTTACTAATTTAGTTACCCTTCTTTGAACCCTTTCCAATACAAAAATATCTTTCTTCAGATAAGGCGACCAAAACTGAACAGCATACTCCAAATGAGGTCTTACTAAACTCCTATATAAAGGCAGAAGAACTTTCTTAGATTTGTTTGAAATAGATCTATTGATGAACCCAAGCATTTTGTTGGCTTTGTTACTAGCAATACTGCACTGTTGACTAAACTTGAAGTCCTGATTTATAAAGACACCCAGATCCATAACATTTTCTGCCTGAATTATGACTGAACCCTGTAAACGATATCTCATACGCTTATTTCCATGACCTAAGTGTAGCACTTGACATTTCCCTACATTAACTGCCATACCCCATTTATCTGCCCACTTAGTAATATGATCTAAATCCTCTTGCAGCTGTTTTACTTGTTCTTCATTTTCGACAATCCCCATAACTTTTACATCGTCAGCAAAACAATTCATGCTTCCAGAAATATTTTCATTGATGTCATTCATAAATATAATGAACAAAAGAGGCCCTAAAACTGATCCCTGAGGAACCCCACTTAAAACATCACTCCAATTAGAATGATTTCCTCTCACAACTACTCTTTGCTTCCTACCAGTAAGCCAATTTCTAACCCAAAGTAAAGTTTTTCCTCCTATTCCAATGTCAGCTAACTTGCTGAGAAGAGCAACATGCGGTACCTTGTCAAAAGCTTTTTGAAAATCAATATAAACAACATCCACACATTTTTTGCTATCTAAAGCTGAGGTAACCTTGTCGTAGAAATGCAATAAATTAGTAGTACAGGATTTACCTTTCCTGAAACCATACTGCAAACTAGTCAACAGACTATTAGTCTCTAAGAACATCATGATCTTAATTTTGATCAAAGTTTCGAAAATCTTACAAATCACTGAAGTCAAACTTACAGGTCTATAATTCCCAGCAATACCTTTAGACCCCTTCTTGAAGAGTGGCGTTATGTTAGCCAGCTTCCAAAGCTTCCAGCTTCCAGCTTTTCCTTGTTATATTTGTCATCCACAAGTGTACCTTAATGTAAAGCGCTGAATACTTCTCTCAAGCAGCAACACACTTTGAGCCATGCACTGCGTGCTGCTTTCGACTGTGATTGGAGGTGGGCAGTCACGTGGGTTTACCCGCCATTTTGTGTCGCTGCCTGTGTGATTTCACTGTGCGGAATACTAGATATTTTTCTCCTAGCTGTTCGTATTCTTCATCAAACGCTACCTAAAATGTGAAGATGCTTTAGTGTAGTGTGTTCGGATGTAGTTCAAAATCGGGCCACAAGTTGCATGTGGTTTACCTTCGGGAAAATTATTTTTATTTGGAGGGGAAGCGAGCATTATATTAACCATTAATATTCTTCTGAAGGGAAAGAAAGGTGCTAAGTTCTAAAGTAGAAACCTTTCGAGCATGTTGGGCATGTTTCGGTCATGTCGGGGGGGGGGGGGGGGGGGGGGGGGGGGGTATTCCCCTCCCCAGAATATTTTTACAATTTTCAAAACCAATTTTTACCTTTTGCTTTTCTGTTCAAAATTAAAGAATCAACCTTAATTGTGTGAACCCCATGTCTGAAAAGATTTTCACTCTGGAAAAAAAAATTACTTAATACAATAAAAATAATAGCAAAATCTTCGAAGCATTGCGTGTTTCATTCGAGTCGCATTCTCATCACAGATCTTCAGTCACGAACCTTCCCGAATTATATATATTTACTGAAGTTACATTAACTGAGATAATTAAGATTATAAATAAAATTAAATATTCTTAAAATTTAGCATAAATGTCAATTTATATTTTTGGGAATGTACTGCCCCCATTGTTTATTACTTCAATATATTGTGATAAAATTTTCTCTTTACAGAAAATTTGAAAAAAAAAAAAAAAAAAAAAATCGGCCCTGTTTGACTTTGTGTGTTGTAATTTGGGATAAAATAGAAATGTTTGCAATTACTTTCAGTTTTTCACATAGTATTAAAGTGTTAATAGTTAATGTTATTAAAAGTGATCAAGATTCGGAGCAAATGCCTGAAATGGAAGGTACTCAATGAGAAATTATACCGAGAATTATTGAGAATAGTTAAAAAATAGGCGTAAATTTTATTCTTAAATAAGTTTTTACAAGTTTCTATTTAGTTGTTTTAAAGTTTATAAATATTGCATATAGGAAGAGTCAATGATCTGCTGCAAATTCAAGCATTAATTTAAATTAAATTAGCTTTTGGACATTTTAATGTCACATTAATCACTTAGCTGTTTTTCAGCATTTCAGGAAATAAAAATTAACCGTAATTTTTTAAATTTCCACTGAAAAATCAAGTGGAAAACCTTGATTTGAAGATTACAGTAACATGTAACTGAAGACAATTTATACAATTATTATTATTATTATTATTTTTTTTTTTGTGCAGAAAAATTCCGTTTCTGTTTAGTTCTTACTTTGATGTGAAAACCTCTTAAATAATATATCAGTGGCTTACCTAACATGAGGGGATACCCGGTGCGGTAAGTTGTGGTGTTGCCCCCCCCCCCCCCCTACAAACGCAAAAAAGAAAAAAGTTTTAACGTTTTGTGTAAACGTAAGAAAATTCTTGAAAATTTCAAAAACATTTGTGTTACAAAGACATTTTAAGATGGCTAATGCGCAAAACACAAATAAAACTATGAATGCTTTTTATATTATTTGCCATAAACTCATATGCGCAGGGCAGAAGTGAGGTCAAAAAAGTAAGGGGGTGTATTAAATGGATGACCCTTTAATTTATTATTTTAAACGTACCTCAAACACAGGGAATGATAATAACGTTCAGGTTTTTGGTTTAACAGGAAGTCACTTTAAGGGTCTAAGTATTGACAACAAACCTAATGGTATGACCTCCCTATGGTGTCACCCCCAGGAGGATGTCAGCCAATGCAATCCCCCCCCCTGTAGTGATGCTACTCTGTTTAATAGAATAAAAATAATTTAAAATGTCGGGAGAAAATTTCTGAACTAAATTAGAAATATTTCTCATAACTCTTAAATCCAGTTTTGTATCACTCCCCCCCCCCTCCATAGTGATGTAACTGAGTTTGATAAAGAAAATATAATTCAAAATATTGGAGGAAATTTTTTCAATTGAGGTATTTAATTTTTCAAAAACTTGCAATTTCACTTTGGGTGTCACCCCCCCTGACAGGTGTCACCCCCCACCCGCCCCATAGCGAAGCCATGACTATATGTGCTGAATATAAAATGATCCCAGTGTTTGTTGATTTATAAAAATTAATTATCGCAATTGATAACAGTTCGTTACAGATGTAATCTGAGCTATTTTTAATGAATTCCTATTGGTATAAAATGATTCAATTTATTTTTATTTAAATATTGATTTAAAACTAGTTAAAATATTATATTTTCAGTTTGTTGAATTTTTAAGAACTAGTATCTTTAAAAATCTGGTTTAAATAAAATACATATTTTAATGTAATCATCATGACAAACAAGCAAATGTTGGTAAAATGTAAAAAAATAAAAAAAAATTAAAAACAAGAGTCTTGTTGAAAACGTAACCTTGTTAGTTAAAGAAAAAAGAAATTTTGCAATTTTTTAGAAGTGAATAATATTCCATAAGAAAACTACACACATTAGTAATATGAAGTAATATGAATGATACTGTTTTACAATGAATAAGTTTACACTGTTGCCTAAGTTACAAACAATTTATGACATAGTTAACTTAGTTCACTACTATTCTCCTAAACCAACTTTCAAATAATAACTCTAGAAAGTTTTTACAGGGGAAAAAAAACTCTTAAAAATGATCGTAAATTCCTTCTCAAAACACCTTTTTACTAATGTGCAGTTTTTTATTTAAAAAATATTTTGACAAGGTAAAAACCAACATTTTTGTATGCATATTGTCAGTTACATAAGTTACAACTCAAAAACTGAACATTCGTTGATAGAAAGACACTATTCAAGAAGCGAAACTCTGTATTTTTCTATTGTTGAGATAGGGAGAAATTTGTGGAGCGACACAAAATGGCGGACGGTTGAGCGTGTCGCTACTTAAGAGAAGTATTCAGGGCTTTTTTATTTTAATGGACAAAATGCACAATTTTGAATTTTGAGTTAGAAACTTAACTCTAAAATGTAACCTAAAAGCTATATGTGTGAACAAATGTTTATAACATCAGAAATTTTAGTCTGACAATCATAGTTTGGTAATTTAAGAAAATGTCAAGTTTAAAAACAAAAGTAAAAACCTAAGTAATAATTAAAATTTTTTAAAATATTATTAATCTTGAGAAAAAGAAAATCAGAAACTATTGAAGACATATTCTCTGCTGCATTATTAATTTAAAAAGCAATCAGGGTATAACATAAACATAGCTTAGGCATTACTTACTATTACAGGAAGAATATGAGACATTTGACCAGTCAGCTCAAAAACAATAACAGAAGTAGAAATAGTGTGAGTAACACTTCCAGACAAAGCAGCAGCTCCTAAAGCATCAAGTTCAATTTGTATTCCATATTAAGTAAGTAAATAATTTGAAGCACATTAACAAACTCACTTTAAAAAAAGTACATAAAATCTTTTTTAAAAAGAAAAAAAAAGGGGGGGGGGTGTAAGACATACTATAATAAAAATAGAGGAAAGAAATTTTTATTATGAACATTATTGTTTAAAGCTTCAAATCTATGTCAAATGGTATTTTAAAATGAAAAATGGCAACAAAATGTAATGCGAGCATAATATATCAAATAATGATGATAAATATGAATTAGTTCACATTTATGACTCACTAGTGGAACCCGCACGGCTTTGCCCGTAATAGAAAAATTAAAAGGTCTTTTGGTTCGCCTGTATATTTACAAATAATGTATGGTGAATTTTCTCGCCAATTGGCTTGTACCCAGGTTACAGTTCCACGTTATGATAATTTCGTATTTTATCATAGTTTTTTTCTTAAAATTGGAATAGAAAAAGAACCACATCGAATTTTCGAAAAATCGCTTCGAGGTGCACACCCCCATGCTACAAACTAACTTTGTGCCAAATTTCATGAAAATCGGCCCAACGGTCTAGGCGCTACGCGCGTCACAGACATCCTACAGACATCCAGACATCCTCCGGACAGAGAGACTTTCAGCTTTATTATTAGTAAAGATATAGTCTTTAAAACATAAGCTTGCATTATATGAATTGAAATACTAATAGGTAGATAGATTAGACCAGGGCTTCGCAACCGGTGTGCCGCGGCACACTGGTGTACCGTGACACACTGGTGCGCCGTGACAAGGAACCCGGTGTGCCGCGGTATCTTCGTAGTTATATAAAAAGAAAGAGCCTTGATGTATTTTATTTTAAAGTTACAACCAAATAGAGACATACCCAACAAGGGGAGAGGCGGGATTTGCTGCCCCAAATCTTTTAAACTTCTTGTGATCTTATTACTTTCAGTTTTTGAAAACGGATTCTAATTCCATGAAGTCAACTAATTAAACAGAATTTTTTCTAAATCTTTCGCAAATGGGGACATCACCCCCTCCCCCATTAAGAGAACCTGCCCTCCCGCCCTAAATTATATCCCAGCATTAGCTTTTGTTTTCCTCTTTTCCAGTTCCGATACTAATTTCATTTTATCCTAGTTTCTCAAAGTTCGGTTCTGAATCATAACAAAATAGAAATTAAAAGAAAACAAAAAAAAATAAATAAATAAATAAATAAATAAATAAACTGCAAAAACAGAATCTAGGAGGAATGAATATCTTCGGTTATTGTTGTTTGAAACAATTTTGAGAGTAAAGCGAAGAGTGCAGCTGTCTTTACTTTTACCTGTTGTATACATCACCCCCTCCCCCACTAAGAGAACCTGCCCTTCCGCCCTAAATTATACCCCAGCATTAGCTTTTGTTTTCCTCTTTTCCAGTTCCGATACTAATTTCATTTTATCCTAGTTTCTTAAAGTTCGGTTCTGAATCATAACAAAAAAAAAAAATTAAAAGAAAACAAAAAAAATTAAACTGCAAAAACAGAATCTAGGAGGAATGAATATCTTCGGTTATTGTAGTTTGAACAATTTTGAGAGCAAAGCGAAGAGTGCAGCTGTCTTTACTTTTACCTGTTGTATACGTTGATGCCAACGATCAGACATATATTGCTTTTGAAGATGATTTTGTTGAAATATGAAAAGCAAATCAGCGAAAAAGAAAAAAATTTTTTTTTTTTCAAACTTATGTTCGCTATTGGCTTTTTTATTATTTATAATTATTCGGCTTATTTTAGACCCAAATTATTCACTTATTAACGCTCAATTCACCAGCAGTGACATTCTGGCTCTTCATACGCTATCTGTGTTATTTGGATGGGCACAAAACATCCGCTTTAATTACGAATGTGATATGGAAAAGTTCTTGGTTAGAGAAGGCTGATCAGCTGCTAAGTCTGCGACTAAATGTACTGAAACAGATGGACCTCCAAGTAAAAATGCTAAGTCGCTCAGTATGCAGTGCAAGAAAGGATACCTGGCTTTCGGTTTTTCGTGGATTGGAGATGTAAATTCCCCAAGACCCGAGTGTTTCATTTGCGGAAAGAAACTTTCAAATGAAGCGAAGGTCCCTAGCAAATTAAAACGTCACCTGTCTACTAAACATCCTTCTTACCTACGCAAAAACATCAGTTACTTCAAGCAATTGCAGGAAGAGAACTCGAAGCAAAGTTTCTTCATGAAAGCCAGAGCAAAAGTTTTTTAAAGGGCTCAAGAGGTTAGCTATAATGTTGTATGGTTAATTACCAAAACGAAAAATCCACACACTATCAGTGAAACGCTTATTTTACCAGCGTGCAAAGAATTTGCACGGGGAATGCTAGGACCCAGAGCAGAGAAAAAGTGGTCCGAGTGCCATTTTCTGAGGACACTATCAGGAGGTGAATTGATGACACGTCAGGTGACATAGAATTAACATCGGTAGATATATTACGAGTAGCTGGAAAATTTGCATTTCAAGTTGATGAATCAACTTACATCGGAAGCTCTGCACTACTCATAGCCTTTGTGCTCTTTGTTGATGAGGACACATTAAAGACCATTATCTTTTCTGCAAAGAACTCCCTCATCGTGCAACCGGTGATGAGATATTCCGCGTTACAGATGAATGTCTGAAGAGTAACGGAATCCAGTGGCAAAATTGTACAAGTGTTTGCACCGACGGAGCTGCTACAATGACAGGTCCTATCATCATAGGGTTCCTGTCGAATATGAAAAATCATAACCCAATTGTTCAAACTATACACTGTTTCCTCCATCGTGAAGCTCTCATGGCAAAGAACTTACCAGATGAGCTGAAGTCAGCTTTGGCTGAAGTCGTGAAAATCGTAAATTTTATAAATTCGAGGTCGCTTAATTCTCGCTTTTCTCCGTACTTTGTAAAGAAATGGGGGAAGATCACCACTCCCTACTTCTTCTTCATACAGAGATTCGCTAGCTTTCAAGCGGTAAGTTACTATCAAAACTTTTTGAATTGAGGGACGAAGTACGACAGTTTGATTTAAAAAAAAAAAACGAAATGCAGTACGCCAGTTTGTTGCAAGACAAATATTGGCTGGGAAAACTAGCGTACATGGCTGACATTTTCGAACTCCTTAAAGGATTGAATCGGAAAATGCAAGGACAAGGAGAGAATTTGGTTACATGTATGGACAAGCTGAATGGGTTCAAATAAAAAATTCAGCTGTGGAGAGAACAAGTAGAACGTGGCTCGTTGGACATGTGTAAACGGACCGTCAACATGGTATGTGAAGGAAATGGCATGGAAGAAAAGCTGCTGAATGTGGTGGCAGAACATTTAGTCATACTTCAGGACCAGTTTAAGCACTATTTCAAGAACACTAACATAGAACAGCATAACTGGATTCGCGATCCATTCTCTTCATCTGCGGATGCATCAGCTAAAGACCTTTCTTTGAAGGCGCGAGAAGAATTGATGGACCTCAAGAGCAACCGTACTCTTAAATTTAAACTGAGCGAAGTGCCTCTGGACGAATTTTGGTTGCTGGTTAAAAATGAGTATCCCACCATCTCTTGTCTTGCTATTGATATGCTGCTACCATTTCCAACTACATATCTTTGCGAACTAAGCTTCTCAGCCCTCATACTTATAAAAAACAGCTAGAGATCATCTCTAAAGGGCCTGGATCAAGAACTTTGTGTACAGGGACGATCCTGGGATGTTGGCCGCCCGTGTACGAAGCCCTGGTGTGCCGCCCCTCAAAGAGTAATTTGCATATTTTGACTAATTTTTAACGTCCGTATAAATTTTTCTTCAAATTTCAATGTCAAATTTTGATTCAAATAACAAAAAAAAAAAAAAAAAGAAGAAGAAGAAGAAGAGCGATGAACTTATAAAAGGAAGACAAGTTTTATAGTAAGAAACTCCTTAGGTACAATTTGTATCTTCAAAGAAAGTAATAGATATACCAAAATTTACTAGTCTGTCTGTACCATTTTATAGTCTGTCTTCGGTGACATCAGAAGAAGGACGGAGGAGATAAAGCAGGGGGGGGGGGGATTTATCCCAGAAAAATTATCGAAATTGTTTTAGTTAATCTTTGGTTGTGTTTGGTTGCAATGACTAAAGAGTCGGGTATATTCAAGGTGCATGGAGAATTTTTCGAAATTGACGCCAAATATCGCAATTTTAGGAATTTTTTCGAGACTTCAGTGAAAGTACTAATGCAAGCTGGAGTTCTTTCCTAAAATTCTTTCAAAATTGAAATCAATTTGAAGCTATTTTTTGTGACCGTAGCTTTGGAAGGATCAGCACTCTTCCCGAAAATTTTCCGAAACTGGAGTTTTAAACACGCAATTTCGGGTTATCTTTGTTGATGTTTCTAAAGGGAGGGAGATTCAATCGTCTCTCATCGAAAGTTTTCGAAATTGAAGTTTAAAACGCAAATTTAGGCTGTCTTTTGTGACGGTAAGGGGATCTGGTAGCTTTCCTTCAGTAATTTTTCGGGACTATTGTTTCAAAAACCCACTTTTGACTATATTTGAAAACGATAAGGGAAAACGTGAAAATATTCCTAACCGAAATATTTTTCGGAACTAAAATCCATTTCAGGTTATTTTTGGGAAGGAAGGGTTTTGGGGCTCCAAAGGGGATAGTTCTAAAAGCACAACTTTTTACTATCTTTGGTGACGTTAACGAAAATGGGAAGCTTCGGCGGATCTTTCGGATATTTTTCGATATTAATATCTGAAAAATGTAACTATAGACTTTTGTCCACCTCACCTCGACAATTGATGGGTATGCCCTAGCGCCGTGAAAAGTTACATAAGCAAGGCAGTTCTACGAAATTTTTTAAAAATTGAAGTCCCAAAATCGTATTTTAAGCATTGTTTGATAACGATGGGACAAAGAGCGGGAGGGAGTTCAGTGTGCCCTCACAAACTGTTTTTTGAAACTGAAGTCAATTTCAGGCTAGTTTTGGCAGGAAGGGTTCTGTGGCTCCACGGAACTGTCTAAATACGAATCTTAGAAGTATAGTGATTGCGTTGGAAAAAAGGGAAATCCGGGGTCCTTCCCCGAAAGTTCTTGAAAGTGATGTTTGAAAAACGCAGTTTTAGTTCGTTTTTTTAATACGTGAAGTGAGAGGGGGTGGGATTAGGGGCCTCTTTAAAGACTATCTTTGGTAGACTATCTTATCTAATTGAGACTATCTTTGGTAGTAATGTTTGCGAATGGATTGCAGGGCCCTCCTTCACAAAAATTTCAAAAAGAAATCCAAAAATGTCATTAAGCAATTTTTTGTTGACATTAGGAAGTGCTGTCTTCTGAAAACACATTTTGGATTTTGGAGTACATTTTTACGCTATGTTTGATTCAGTTAAGGTGGAAAGGGTGAATCAGAGGCTTAATTGGGTCCTTAAGATGGGTGGTTCAACCAGCGAAATTTTCCGAAATTCAAGTCCTAAAAACGCAATTTTGAGCATTTTTTAATCTTGTTAAGGAGGTCATGGCATCCTTTTAAATCTTTGTTTTGGAGCCACATTTAAATTTACTACCCGGGTCAAGAGCTCTGTACTCCTACCAGATTTGAAACCGAGCAGCTCATCCGTGATTTTAATTAGAAAAAATTGCTGCAAAGGGAGAAATTTAACAAAATTTTTGTTCGTCATTCGTATATGTTTGACTCTCAGGGGAGTTGTTCTGTCACTCCAAGCATCCCTGATTGTTGAACACAGAATTTGCTGTTTGAAACGCTTGCGAGAGTATCTAATCAGAATAGCTTTTTATATATATAAAATAAAACTATATATATAGTCTATAAAAGCTTGGGGGGTAAACATTAGTGGCCGCTCTCAGTGCTCCTTTTAGAAGACATCCTTTCATGCTTCGGGAGGGGGCCATTTCCCTCATTTCCCCTCCCCTGAATCCATGCCTGATTACCAGTTCTGTCACAAATTTTACAACCAAATGAAGCATGTATGTAAAGAGTAGATAATAATGGAAAATAAACCAACAAAATGTTCCTTAACACTCTATTTTTCTTAAACTATGCTATGCTTTCGGGAAATTGGCACTTACTTTGATAATTGGGCATTTAAAATTCAGCATATTTATTCGACTTATTATAAGTTATCTTGTGATAAATTCTCGGGGAATTTTTCTTGATTAAAAGAATTATATGATGTGGCCTGCGGCCACCCCTTGTGCGATGCACACGCTGCACACCTGCTAAGATTGGTCCTGTTCGTGTAGCTCTTTCCAGCATAGAGTCGAACACCAAACGTCTTTGCTCCTCAAAGTAGGCTCAAGTGTCTTATTAGTGTCAAACGGAAGTTAAGTCCTTGGTTTTAATTTCTTGCTTGCTTCTTTCTTGAAACATTTTTTGATATAAAATCGTTTAACTGCAGTGTGCACTTTAATGATATGTTTGACAGAAATGCTTTGAAACATATCAAGTATAATTTTCTGTAAAGTCTGATTTAGGTAGTTTTGTTCATTATTAATCTCAATACATTCGAAATATTTCTACTTTCTAAATGAATTTTTACACCACATTACACCACATTAGTTTTAATTGTTTCATTTATATGAAAAAAAAACTCCCCCCCCCCCCCCCCCCCCCCCCCCCCGTCTTTTTACCAGTGAGTGATAAAAACACTTCTATTTTACCATTACAGAATTAAGTTCAGTGTGCCCCGTAGATCTAAAAGTTTCTTAAGTGTGCCGCAAAGTAAAAAAGGTTGAGAAGCAGTGGATTAGACAACATAATATGGATTTAAGTATACATAATAAAATAGAACTTGAATACTTGCTTCTGAAGCAAATTATTTTGAGTGAAGAAATTCAATTCTAAGATCATTTTTGAATTTTATTTTATGTTTAATAAATTGCTCAATCAAATGTTATTTATATCTTTACTATCAGAAACAAATCAAATATTTATGTAGGAAATAAGCTGGCAACTGAATTATGTTCATTCCGTGCAACTCTGCCCTCTAGCGGAGAGTTCGAAAAAGAGGGAGACGCCTGTTTATGGTCCGCGATGGCGGACGTCTTTTTTCCCGCGTGTGTTTTGTCTTGTGCTTTGTGGTTGTAAATAATAAATATTATGTGTCATCACCTGGTTGTAGTTCTTCGCAACGGATCCAACATCCTACTAGAATGAAGAACACGAGTATCGTTCAAAATACCCCTAGACAGTGCCGCAAATTCTACAAACTTGGGGGCCCGGCCAGGATATGATGACTCCGAGAAATAAACCGAACGAGCTGTTCCTCATCGATGTTCCTCGCCTTGCTCGCAAATTTTCACCGCCCACATTCAATTGAAATTACCGTGCCGCAAAAAGAACTGTTCATCATCGATATTCCATACCAAGTGCAGGCAGATTTCCATCGCCCTCGATCAAGTGAAGTTACTATGCTGTGTTAATAACAAAAGATTTTTGGTGCGTCGTGGAAGTTGTAACATAGTATACTCTGACAATGCGAAAACGTTCAAGTTAACAGATGAGGAATTTCAATGTTTTCAGAAATTTCTGCAAGATAAAACTTTTCACAATTTCGTAGCTCCCAAAGGAATCACTTGGAAATATATAGTGGAGAAGTAGGAATCCCGTGGCTGTTATCACGACTGATACTCTCACCGCAAAGTTAAAATGGGCTCAACAAGAAGATGAAAGCGTTCAACATTTGAAATCTCTCCTAAAAGGCAGTGACGCTCAAGACTTTTTCGAAAGAAATGATGTTTTGTATAAGTATGAAAAAGGTCGTGAAGTAATTGTTGCTCCCAGAGACATGCAAACTGAACTGATAAAGTTAGCTCAAGAAAAAGGACATTTTGCAGCAGCAAAGACCGAAGAGATCATCAAATTGGAATTTTTCATCCCAAACATAACTAGACGGGTGCAAGATGTAATTATGAACTGTGTGCCATGCATACTAGCGAATAAGAAAAGTGGAAAGAAAGAAGGATTCTTGAACCATATCCCTAAAGAAGATGTACCGCTAAGCACCTACCATGTTGACTTTATAGATCCTATGCCGTCAACAAACAAGAGGTACCAACACATCCTGACAGTGGTTGACGCATTTACGAAGCTTACCTGGCTTTATCCAGTTAAATCCACTTCTGCAGAAGACACGCTCGACAAACTGAGACTGCAACAGAAGACTTTCGGAAATCCCAGAAGAATAATAACGGACAGAGGGCCAGCATTCACCGCTAAAGCTTTTAGTGACTATTGCATCGATGAGAAAATAGAACATCTGCCTATAGCAACTGGAGTTCCCCGTGGGAATGGCCAAGTAGAAAGAGTGCACCGCACGCTTATACCGGTTCTCAGCAAGTTATCCATTGAAGATCCTACCAAACGGTACAAGCATGTAGACAGATTACAAAGGATACTTAACAGCACCTCCAACCGAAGTACGAAGCGTACCCTTTGAATTGTTGATCAGTACCACTATGAGAAACAAAGAAGATCTTCGTGTGTGAGAACTGTTAATGGAAGAATTTGTGGAAGAACCGCTCGAAATATGCTCCGGCAAGAAGCAAAGAAAAATATCCAGAAAATTCAGGCTGAAAACAAAAGAATGTACGATAAGAAGCGTAAAAAAGCTCCAGTATACCAAGAGGGAGATTTAGTGGCTATCCAACGGACGCAGTTCGGAACTGGTCTAAAATTACGGCCGAAATTTTTAGGACCATACAAAATAAAAAGTGTTAAATCAAAAGATAGGTATGAAGTAGAAAAAGTAGGTAATCATGAGGGCCCTAACTTAACGATTTCATCCGCTGACATGATGAAATACTATTCACAAATTTAGGATTGTGTTTCATTCTTTTTGTTTTGTTGTATTTACTTTCGTTGTGATTTATGTAAAGCTTAATTATGTTTATTTTCATACATCGAAATTTTATGTCGGTCACTGAGGCCAGTTCCTGCACAATGGCCGAATCTGTAGGAAATAAGCTGGCAACTGAATTATGTTCATTCCGTGCAACTCTGCCCTCTAGCGGAGAGTTCGAAAAAGAGGGAGACGTCTGTTTATGGTCCGCGATGGCGGACGTCTTTTTTCCCGCGTGTGTTTTGTCTTGTGCTTTGTGGTTGTAAATAATAAATATTATGTGTCGTCACCTGGTTGTAGTTCTTTGCAACGGATCCTACATCCTACTACAATGAAGAACACGAGTATCGTTCAAAATACCCCTAGACAGTGCCGCAAATTCTACATTTATGGAAACAATATTCCCATCCAACAAAAGAACTGCATAAATTGTTTTCTTCTTCAGTTTAACATTTAATTATGTAAGAAGTTTAATATTTACAAAATTGTTTGCACTGAAAAAATGCAAATTAAAATGAATGAGTAGATTTATTTTTAGAGAAAAAAGAAGCTACACCAAACATTTTTATTGAATGTTTTATCAATGAAATTGACTATCTAATAAAGTCTTAGTTTAACTAATAAAATTTGCTTTTTGCAATTTCTTTCTTTCTTTTTGAAATTTAACTAAGTTCTGTATAAGCACTAATAAGCTACTACTTTTTGCACGTCAACTCAAACACATTTACAAAACCTGCCTAGGTCCTCGTCTGAAACTTATCAAGATAAAAACCAAGAGTATATATTCAACAATTACTTCCAACTGCTCTAAAATGGTTTGAAAATAAATTAATTAATGAATGAAATCAACTATTATTTAAAAAAAAAAGTAGTAGTAAAATATTACCAACAACAGCATATCCTCCAGGAATAATTCTATTTACAGTTCCTCCTAGAGTGATGCCTTCAGGAAACCATGAAGCCATACATTCACCAACTAATCTACCAAAAGCTGCACCTACAATCATATTTACGCAGCATGTAAATTTTTTAAACTAAGCAATTTAGCACATGAAAAAAAAAATCAAGGTACTATTTTTAATGTCTTTTGGCCAGTACATAAATCATTTTGTACTAAACTTATTTAGCATTTAAAAGAGGGAAGGGGGCGGGGGCACAAGTCTCAAACTTGTTGTTGCTACCAGCTGCACTAAAGATATATTTTTCAAGGGTTGATCCAGTTTTTTACTTTTAGGTCCGCATTTTGTGAAAAAAAAAGAAACTTTTGTTTTTTTCTAGGAAAAAAACAAGAAATTTTTTTTGGCCGTTTTTTAAAAATATATTTTTTGCAGAAAAACAAACCTGTCATATCATATGGAGTATATTTAAATATCTGAAATCCCTTTGGCCCGAAGGACTTTACTAGGAATGCTGTAGAAGTTAGAAGGCTTTTCCAGCTGATGTTTTGCTTTCAGACGAATTGATTAAGCTTAAAAGTAATGAAAGAACTGATTTTACAAATGCAATTAAAGTAATTGCGAGACTTCATTTTCAGCAGAAACCAAATGAGCAAGTTTGTACCATAAAAAGTACATAGATGACAAATATGTAAAAAAAAGAAAATATGCACGTACTGTTTTTTACCTTTCCACAAAAGCATGCAATGCAACAGGTGAAATTTTGACTATGACTATTTTTGCTCTGCATCTTTCTATGTTCAATGCCCTTTTGTACGAATATTACTAAGTCATATTATCTGTAAGGTAGTCAGAGGGTTAAGGCTGTGTGCTAGCACCTTAAAATTACCTGGGCAAATATATCTTTTGCATGAAATACACCGCCAGCTCAGTCATTTCCAGCCGAGGACTTCAATTTCGTGCTTATTGGCACTCATCAGCCTGGCATAGGTAAGTGACTGAGCTGGAGATGGAAAACCTCTTAAGGAAGCCAAGAGTGCCAAACAAACTGGTAGCTAATATAAAATTAGCACAGATCAGACGAGTGACCGAAGCAATGGTTCGGTTCAACTCGAAGATTGAAGGCAAGGCATGGTATATTCAATGAAAATATATCTTTTGTTGCAATTTTGTTTGCACTTATTTCTCCCTAAAATTTGATTTATACCAATTTCGGGCATGCTACTTTTCAGTTAGCAATTTACATAAAGTGATAATGATTTAAAAGACATACCCATTTTAAAAACTGGTATGAATAAACCAGCAGGCACAGGCAATGTTGCAGCCAGTGTAGATGTTATGAACTAAAGAAGGAAAAAATTAAATCTGTAACAAAATGAACACCAAACAAAGATACATAAAAGTACACATTGGTCAAGAATTAGGATTTCACTAGTGCCTGTTTTCACACATAAAACAATTATGTTTTGAAATGAAAACCAAAATAGCAATCATACCAAAGTATGTTTTTCAGACAAATATCTTTGAATGTGAACATTGTGAACATGACCATTTTATTAGCAGACCTATATTGCATAATTGCATCTGTAAACTATTAGTACAGTATGAACTAATAATTTACAGATGCAACTAGGACATGATGAGAAGTGCTAAACTAATCAATAACATCCATGCTGTACATGAGATTCAAACCTAGCCCCCTTGGAGCAGAAACTAATTACTCTACTGGCTATGTCACTGGGCAGCCATAGCACTTATAGAAAGCAATTTATACAACAAATTACATTGTACATATTGAATACCACCAAAGTAAAGTAGTTTGGTAATTATCAACCAAAATGTTACGAGGTTTTTTTTTTTTTTTCAAGGTCCGATTGATCGCGAAATGAAGACCGCAAAGACAATGGTAACACTTTTATTTGGAATATGTACATACACCTTCGAACTACTTCTCAACATAGTCGCCGATTCGATAAAGACATTTGTCTTAGCGTGGTACCAATTTTTTGATACCCTCGTCATAGAAGGCAGCCGCCTAAGCTTTCAGGTAATTCTGTACGTTGATCTGCAGTTCGGCGTCAGAGCCAAACGTCTGTCCTCCTAGCCAGCCAAGGGCGGATCCAGAAAGTGTTCAAGGAGGGGGCGATTGTTTTTTACTTTTTACTCTTTGGAACTTAAACTTCTAAAAACTTTCAAAGGAGTGTCCTGAGCCCCATCGCTTACCCTTATAAATTCAAAGGTGTCCTACACTTGCGTTTCTTTCGATAAATACCCAGGCTGACCCTTGGGACCTTTCCATAATATCATCTAAGATAATCTAAAATTGAGATTTCGGACCTTCAATTTCAAAAAAAATCCTGAATAAAGTTCTGGTTCCTATCCCCAGAGTAATAAAAGATGGGCGACGATTACGTTTTCAAGACTTCAATTCCGGAAGAATTCCGGGGATGAGCTAACTTTCTTGTAATACCATCGAAGACTATGTAAAATTGCGTGTTTGGAATTTTAATATCGAAAATAATACCTGAAGAAAGTTCCTGTATCTCGGCTCAAGGAGGGGGCGATCGCCCCCATCGCCCCTCCCTTGTATCCGCCCCTGTAGCCAGCGTTTCATGTGATCAAAGATGGTAATCGGAAGACGCGCCAAGTCAGGGCTGTATGGAGGACGGTCAAACACTGTCCAGCGAAACTGCTACAGGAGATTTTTGGTTGAAGCAGCAGTGTGTGGGCACGCATTGTCGAGCAGAAGGACAATGCCTGATGCCAACATTCCTTTACGTTTGTTCTGAGTCGCTCTTTTTTTCAGCATTCAGAAATCGAATTACAGCACGCATTTCACACTTGACGGGAGACGCAATTGTTCGAGGCATGTTTTGTCGTTCACTGCATATTCCGAAATAACCACAGCGACCTGATGCACTGCACAATCTTATTTGAGAGACTGCGCAACAAATCTACCCACAGCGTCATCAGCTTGACTTTCTGGTTTACACTCTGCGATCAATCGGACCTTGAAAAAAAAAACCCTCGTGGTATAGAAAAAGTTCAATACAGGAATCTAATAAATATACCGATACATAAATGGTACAAAAAAAAAAAAAAAAAAAAAAAAGAAAAGAAAAGAAAAAAAAACTGTAAAGAAACACAGCAAAATGTTAAAAAAGAGCACACACTTTACAAATTCTAATAAATATAGACAAAATCATTTACAACTTTAACTACTGATTTCAGTTTATAATTAACAAAAGTACGGGTCAGAATTTCATAGCAGATAAAGTGGCGAAAATAAATCTTTTATAATAAAACTCACTGTAATTACGATGAACACAACTAAATTCACAAATATATTTGTATACTTAGTTGTCCAATGACTGACTATGATAGCTTCATCCACTTCAAGATGAGAGTTGGACCAAGTAACATTACTAAAAAGTTCATTCATTGACTCGTGTGTTGTAAGCTACAAATAAAATTAATTTTTTATTATAATCTATTAAAAATCAACTGTGTAAAATAAAAATCATTGAATAATAAAATAAAATATATCATTTTTAAACAGAGAGTACTAAAACATTCACATTTAAAACACAAAGTTAAATTTTAATAGCACAAGTTAAATTTTAATGCTTTTTAATTTTAAAAGCCATTCAAGATTCTTTGAAATTTTAAAAAGAAAAATACATTGAACAAAACTAAGTTGTACGTGAAATACACCGCCAGCTCAGTCATTTCCAGCCGAGGACTGCAGTTTCGTGCTTATTAGCACTCATCAGCCCGGCATAGGAAAGTGACTGAGCTGGAGATGAAAAACCTCTTAAGGAAGCCAAGAGTGCGAAACAAACTGGTAGCTAATATAGAATTAGCAGACCAGACGAGTGACCGAAGCAATGGTTCGGTTCAACTGGAAGATTGAAGGCAAGGCATGGTATATTCAGTAAATTACCGCCCATTAGCCAGGGATAAAGCAGAAATACATGAACTACACCGCCAGCTCAGTCATTTCCAGTCGAGTTTGGCCGTCTTAGCTTCCATAAGAGGTTTTTTCCATCTCCAGCTCAGTCACTTTCCTATGCCAGGCTGATGAGTGCTAATAAGCACGAAACTGCAGTCCTCGGCTGGAAATGACTGAGCTGGCGGTGTATTTCACGTATTTCTGCTTTAGCCCTGGCTAATGGGCGGTAATTTACTGAATATACCTTGCCTCGCATTCAATCTTCGAGTTGAACCGAACCATTGCTTCGGTCACTCATCTGGCCTGCTAATTCTATATTAGCTACCAGTTTGTTGCGCACTCTTGGCTTCCTTAAGAGGTTTTCCATCTCCAGCTCAGTCACTTTCCTATGCCGGGCTGATGAGTGCTAATAAGCACGAAACTGCAGTCCTCGGCTGGAAATGACCGAGCTGGCGGTGAATTTCACATATTTCTGCTTTAGCAATGGCTAATGGGCGATAATTTACTGAATAAAACTAAGTTTATTTCATTTAAATTATACTAATATGATTTAATTAGCAACTTTATAAAATAAAGATATAGTAACTATATTTCTTTACATTTCCTTACATTACATTCTTTACATTTTTTACAAAAATGTAACATTAAGATGCTAATAAATGAGATCAAATAAATAAATTAAAAAAATAGGTTAAGAAAAATAACTGAGCGTTTTACCTCAGCTGCCATAAACTGGCCCAGACCCAAAGGGAATGTCATCGTTGAGATTATCATAGTAATTAAAGCTGGATATATGAAGCGACTGTAAATAAATGGTTTTGAAAAATTTATTTTCAAGCACTTCAACAAACAATGGTAAATGAAGATGAAATTCAAGCATTAATAACAAATTTTAGAGCAATTTGAAATGTCACAAAATTATAAGTTTTAAAATCATAACAAAATGTTTTACATTTACTATGAAATACAAGGGTGGATACAAGGGAGGGGCAATGGTGCGATCGCCCCTCCTTTGAGGGACTAAACACTTGTTTGATACTGTACAGTATAACTTTGATTTAACGATACCCGATTCAACGATTTCCTCAATTTTAAGGATACATTTCACTGGTCTGCATTTGACTGCATTAAATATCTACGCTTCTAGATTTAACCATAATTTTTTCCAGCCCCTTGACAATCGTTAAATCGAAGTTGTACTGTATTTTAAAAAACGGAATTTTAGACAATCTTCAATGATGCATTTGAAGAAGTGGGAAAAGAAGAGACACCCCCCTCCCAGGAATGTTTCAAAATTAAAGTTTAAAAAAAAAGTGATTCCACTGAAGCTGAGAGTGTCAACAAACTGGTAGCTAAAGTAAACTTAGCACACCAGCGAGAGTCTGTAGCAAAGGTGTGGTTAAACTCATTATTTAAAGGCAAAACTTGGGTATTAAGCATTAAATTACAAGTTTAGTACCAAGCTAAGCAGTAAACAAGTTTTTAAGGGTAGTAAATTATTGCTTAATACCCAAGCTTTGCCTTAAATTGACAAGCTGAACTGCAGCATTGCTGCGGACTGCTAAATTTACATTAGCTACCAGTTTGTTGGCAGTCTCAACTTCAATGACAAGAAATCTGCCTCCAGCTAGTTTATTGTCTATTCCAGACTGATGAGTCCATAACAAGGACGAAACTGCAGCCTCTGTACAGCTTAACCAGACTGTCAGTATGTTGTATGTAGCTCTACCTTAGCCCTGGCTTAAGGACAGTAACTTACTGCTTAGTCAGTGTAAGATTAATTTGAAAAGAATATTTTGTAACTCATGCATTTAGATGTGAGTTGATAAATAGAAAATGATCGGTGAGGACCATTGCACCATCATGTGCGGGACAAAAAGATGCTAAAATTTAATTCACATTTAGTCATATCTCTTAATATTTTAATTAAACAGAGGTAAGCAAATTTTTTACTCTTTACATTTGATACAAAAATACTCCTGAGAGTTATATTTTTACTAAGCAATTTTGTTATTTAAAATTTAATTTATTTGCATGCATCACGTGCTGGACATCCAAAAGCAACCACTTGTAACTTGCTTATAAATATGTTAATATTTTGCTCCATTAACCCTAGAGAAATCGCATTTCCTTTTGTTACGCTAGTGCTCGCGCTTCGGTCTTTTCCCCGCCGTAACGATCTGTGAGACGAAAGCAGAAGAAAGGAAGTGCCGGGGAGAAAATGATGTTGGCCTAGCGCCCCTTAAATTACAATTAACAGGTTTTAACTAGTTTATCTCACCACTTATCTCACGATGGTATCAGTCAACTGCCTAATCCTAGTATGGGAGAAATTTTTAATGATGGTTTTTCGACCTTCTAATGCGGATGCCTGAAGATGCATCTCGCACGTGCAGTCGCCGATCAATGACGTCACGGTCTTTATGTAATCGACGAAGCATCGTAAGTGGTCGGCACTTGCCCAATGCTCATTGGCCAGGCGCTACGCTGGCATGCATCAGAAGGGGATTTGGCGTCCGCATACTAATAAGTTGACTTGGGATATAAGAAAAGGTTTCGAGTGGGAAGTTGACTTCTTCGGCGTTTTTCTCTCTGGCTTCGTGACTTGAGTGCTCGTTTGCTTTTAAGAAACGATGCGGGTTTATAGATATAGCTCAGCTCTAGTTTGCGTTGTTTTAATTGCTTTTTTATATTCTTAAACTAACATTACTAAATTACTAAATATGGTTTTATTTTAAGTTGTCTTCAACTGTTTCTTACGACTATTATCATCATGCATTTCTAGTCATATTCAATTTGGTTATCTTATTTGGAGGTATTAGTCTTGAGCATTCTCTTGCTCATTAAATGACACCTGACTAGGATGGTGCGCTATTGGTCTAAATGACCAACATACATTTCCAAAAGCTATGCAACCTTGAAATACCGAAGACAATTCTCAGAACTAAGTGTGTGGGCTGGGGAGAGTCTGACCTTCAGCTACACAGATGGGCCCCATTATTAGAATAAGGGGTGGTGGGATAGAGCGAAATATCTGACAACTGACGGGAAATCGACCAAAGCGTGACTTCTTTAGGGTTAATATATTAATCTTAAAACAAATTGTATATTTTGAGAGCAAAGTTTAAAATGCAAAGGAAACATATCTCATTTGTTGAGAAACAATAGTTTAAACCATTGAAAAAAAATTACATAAAAACATTTTTCGTTTTCTTGTTTACTGCTGTGTACCATTATCTATGTCTAAAAAAGCATGAAAATATATCCACAAATATGCAAATATTTTCTTTATTTTCATAGAGAAAAGTTGTTACTTCTGAGTAAGAAGGTATTGCCCTTTCTATTTTTGCATTTTGTGATTAAAGCAATACTGAAACAACTTGTTTACACAAAAAATGGTATGGGCGTGAATTACTTTTTTTTGCAATAAATCATAATACATTCTTTCAGTTTTTCTTAAGTTTAACATTAACTGAAAGGAAACACTTCTGCTGTGTACACACACACACACATAATAAACAGACAAGGTTATAACACAGATAAATGACAGAGATGAAGCCAGTACTCTTCAGCAGTGGAAACGTCATCCTATGGTCAAGGGCGCCCATATAGGGAGGCAAGGGGGGATCGAGCCCCCCTTGGAAATTAGAACTTTCTTGTTTTTAGTACTTTTTTCGTTGCAAAAATATAAAAATATTTCTTCTCCAGCCATTAATAAATAAATAATTAAAAATGTCAAATTTTAATGACTCTAACCTGTCCTGAAATCTGCCTCCATGGGGGAAAATATCCTGCTAAACCATAGTTAAAGTTTCTGAGCCCCCCCCCCTTACAATTTTGCATATGGGCGCCCATGCCTATGGTCGAAAGACCAAAAATTTTAATACTAAAACCAAGAATAGGATGTCCAATTCCGAAAAAGTCAACATTCAGGATTACATTGGGCAAAAGCACCACATGTGAAAAATGAATGCAGATTTTTGGAACTAAGAACCTAAAACTAAGCACTGGGTTTCGTCTCGGACATTAGAAGCCAAGGCTATCAAAAATGTCCCTCCACCGTACCGCCAGCAAAACTCAAAAGTCTTACCTATGTGTCCGGGTGTAAAAGTAAAATCCACGTCCATCGGGGCCATTTCCGTGCCAATCGATAAAAATAAAAACAAAATCAATCCAATAAATATAAAAACTAATTACTTATTTATTTATTTATTGCACACTTACTTATTTAGTTTTTATTTTTATTGGATTGATTTTGTTTTTATTTTTATCGATTGGCACGGAAATAGCCCCGATGGACGTGGATTTTACTTTTACACCCGGACACATAGGTAAGACTTTTGATTTTTGCTGGCAGTACGGTGGAGGGACATTTTTGATAGCCTTGGCTTTTAATGTCCGAGACCAAACCTCAGTGCTTAGTTTTAGGTTCTTAGTTCTAAAAATCTGCATTCATTTTTCACATGTGGTGCTTTTGCCCAGTGTAATCCTGAATGTTGACTTTTTCGGAATTGGACATCCTATTCTTAGTTTTAGTATTAAAATTTTTAGTCTTTCGACCATAGGATGACGTTTCCATGCTGAAGAGTACTGGCTTCATCTCTGTCATTTATCTGTGTTGTAACCTTGTCTGTTTATTGTTCTATTGATGTTTATATTTACCTGGCTTATTTGTTTGGCGGCTTTGCGCATCTTTGGGCTTCTGGTTTTAAGGTACTCTAATTTTTTCCTATTTAATACGTTTTCAATATATATATATATATATATATATATATATATATATATTATTATTATTATTATTATTAAGTACTCCTCATAAAATTACACATAAAACTATCAGTTTCTTCCTTTTTTTTCAGTTGCCATAAAAAATAAATGAAACCACTCAGAAGAGATTGGACAATTTAATGAAATTTTTACATAATCCTTAAAAACATGTTGTTACAGTAGATAACAAATTTTGTTATTTTTGGAAACAATTGCATTTGTTTTTTTCTTTTAAATCCTGAACTAGGTTTTTGATCAGGCATCTTAAGATAAACCTTAACTGACTGGCATTGTAAAATGTGTTAAGTCTTGAAATGAAAAAAACTTGCATTTTTATGTAATTAGAACGGGTTTAAAATATTTATCTTCAACAGAGTGACATAGGCAATGGCATTTACACAGGTCTAAACTACTTGTAGATTTTCCACAACTGATGTTTGTTACAAAAGTTTTAAAATCAATACACAGTAGAAGAAAATGTTAAGTGCACATTAAATAAAATATATTTTAAAAACTGATTTTTTATCTTACTTTTGCTGCAGAAAAGCATTCATCCTTTTATGTTTTCTGTTGAAATGAACAATTTGACGATGAAACCAAACAAAGAATGCCCCACCTAAGCCGCATACTGCTCTGAAAAACATTTTACACTTAATGAAATGCAAATTTTAACACCCATCAGTTTACTCCTTTACAAGTCCCTTTTAGAAAACATACATACATGTGGAACATATATAAAAGTTTTGACACTTATTACAAAAGACTGTCTTTTTACAGTATATTAAACTGAGCATCTTTGCTGATCTAAAGCTTGATCATATCAGCTTCAGGTGAAAATATTTTTCTTAATTATGAACAAGTATTATTGTAAACATATAAAAGCATTAATTAGTTGCATTAAGAATAAGAGGCCTAGACCAAGCTTAACTATTAGTATTTAATTCTTCTTATTACATTCTCTTTTTTATACATTGTATTTTGTGTTAAACCTTGGTTTGTGATGAAGTTTTGTTAAAACTTCAAAAGGACAAGGAGGGCGTATAGAGAGACTCAAAGAAAGAGGGCAAGGCATTTTGCCTTCTTGAAAAATGCCTGAAAGAAACACTAATACCTTAACCAGTATCAACCAGTTAAACATATTTAAACTCTAAATGGAGTAAATTGCAACTTCAGAGATACAGAATAGCAGAATCCTGGTTTTCTCTTAAAGTTCATCAAATCAGAAGGATGAAATAACATCATACAATAGCTAGGAGAGCATATCCTTATAAATGTAGGGAAATAAAGCTTTTAATAACAATGATATGAACTAAAAAAATAATAGTCGATACAAAAAAATGGAAAAGTAAGTAAAATATCAAACATATATGTACAGTAGAACCTCTCAATAAGGGACACTAAAAGGACCAAACATTTTGTCCCTTAAATAGAGGTGTCCTTTCTTCGGAGGTATATGAAATGATGCATGCAATATATTAACTCGGTATGATTTCGTACAAAACATAAACTATTAGCATTTAAGATAAAATGCTAAAACGGATTTATACTGAATGAAATTCAAAAGTAATTAAATTTTATGCATATTCTTTGTTGTTCATGTTAATCTTTTACTAATTAAAATTTAATAAAAATTTGGCAATGGTATAGTTTTATAACATACATGAATTATTTTGAAGTAATTCCTGGACTGAACATGAATGTACATGAACTTGTTTGATTTCATACAATTTAAAATTTAGTATGATTTAAATTTCAATCAGTGTTCACATTTTAAGTTTTTTAAACGAAGTTAATCATGAGCCGTTGATTATCCTTCAGCTGTTAGCCTACTTGAAAAAAAAAAAAAAAAAAAAATACCAAGAGGAGAAAACATGCAAGCAAATTTTAGTAAGAATTTCACAATACTTCATACTTGTACACTTTAATGTCAAACTTTCATCAGTTGAATTTTAGATTTTTAAGCTCCAGTAAATTCAATACTTTGTATGATGCATTTATACATTAATTGTTGTAAGTTTTCTCTGTAACTATCCCTTTAATAGAGTGTCCCTTATTCAGAGGCAAATACATGGAGATCCCAATTCAAAGGGACTGGGACCAGAAAAAATGTCCCTTTAATAGAGGTGTCCCTTATTTGGAGGTGCCACTTACAGGAGGTACTACTGTATATATACAAGATTTTTTAAATTAACTTTCTTTATATTCAATTTTTTACTAATTATTTCATAGCTTTAAAACCAGCATACATTAATAACGAGAATCATGGCATAATAAAAAAGGCAGAAATCACAATTAGCTGATAATAATGAGCAATTAAACTTTGGGTAAAAACTAATAATGAATTGCACAAAACATTTAGATTTCCTTGGGATAGAACATATACACATACCCAATTCCGGCAAAAACAATAAGCTCTTGTGGATCAAAAGGAAAATCTATATGGAAATTCGTCCTAAATATTGCAGTCAAAGTTTCTGTAAGAAAGGAAAGAAATTCAGCAACAATGAATCAGGAAAAGAGAATTTATTGAATAAACCAATTAACTTTAAGCAAGTCAAAAAAAAAAAAAAAAAAAACCTCACCTTCATTTTTAAACCATACACCTAACAAACGCCATACCATAGCACCACAACAAGCAGCAAAAAAGCCACGCCAGTAGTTTCTCACAGCAAAATAAACACTTGTTACTTCTATACTAAATAGAACACCTACAAAAATAGAAAGCAGCTCATAATTTGGTAAACAGTTACACCTCACACCTAAAAAATTTCAATTTTAGTACCCTAAATACTTCACATCATGAACATCCTTACACGCAGGGTCGATTGGGGTAGTTGAAAACATGCGATGAATGAAAACAAAATGCATTGCCACACTTGGGGGTTATTTCAAAAACTAAGCTGTTGTGGTAAATGACGAAGTAGTAATATAGAGAAGAGTAATATAACAATAACATTTTCCTCCCCAGCAGCTCTTAATATACAAAGTAAGAGGTTTCTACAATTGTTGTCAGTCATGTGGAATGTCACTAAAACAATTTAGTTATGAAATTCTTCTTCTCTGTTACTTTTTATGTGCAAGTTAGGTGTTTCAAATTACCTCATACACATCATAACTCAGGCTTATCAGAAGCAATTAAGTTTGTCTTACTTTTTATTTCTTTGGAAGACATGAACATTAGATATTTAAGTAAACTATAGATCAATCAAAAGTGACAGCACTTTTTTTTAAAGAAATCTATAAGATGGTTTTTAGCTTCTCATAAAATTTGTACATTCATCAATTACAGCCAGGAAGAAAAATTATTTTTTTAAAATAAATCTATTACTCTGGTTGTATGAGGCTCTTTACAATTGAAGAGTTATTTATGCAAAAAAAAAAAGTTCGTAAAGCTTATTAGGCAATTGATTTATGAAATTCACTTACGACATGATAGATACTTAAATTTTTATCCACAACATTTTAAAGAAATGCAATCACAAATAACAATGAAAAATCAACATTACCTCCAATCGGAGCAGCAAAACTACATGCAACACCCACAGCGCATGCTGCAGCCAGCATTTCATTTGCACGAGACTCATTCTGAAAATCATAAACAATGAAAGTAAAAAAAATGCAATATTCCTTATACTAAATTTCAGTTAGAATCATTGAAATAAAGTATTTTTTCCAAGTTTTACATTAATTAGTAATAATACAACATTTTAAATATTTACACTAAAACTCAAAACTTTAGAAGATATGAGCCAAGAAATTGTAAATAAAGAAAAATAAATAAATAAATACATATATTTTTTTCCTCTATATTTACCTCATGTATACCTTTAAAAGATGTGACCAATTTACTTAAAATTGTTGCTAAAATGCTAGAAATATGTACAAATGGACCCTATAAAAAGAAATATGACAATATGTAAGTAGAGTAACAAGAGAAAAATATAATTCATTTAATAGTTTGACACTGTAAGAAGTTAAGAATACGATAAGATTTTGTGTTTGTAATTCATACTACACAACACTAAGAGAGTAACTTATAGTTTCTCATGTAGGTTTATTTATATAAATCTAAAATTATAAATTTTATCAATAAAATCATAAAATTTTTTACATGTATAAAGTAGTTAAATACCTGATGCATTTTAACAATGACTATAATTATATAACAATAGCTCTATTTAAAAGTTACTCTGGTTTGAGTTTACCATACAAAATAAAAAGTTTTTTAATAGGACTCTTGTCCCAGGATTAATTTATGTTAACCTGACAAGTAGAGCTGCATACATTTGTAAAACTACAATTGTACATCCAGTGAAACCACAATTTCCACAATATATTCCATATTTAAGGATTTACTGCATGTAACATCAGTTTTATCAGATCCAAAAATGTCTTGTACTTGTAAAAAAATTCTGAACGCAACATTGTTTAATTATTTCTTATGTGTAAAATTATTGTTATCGGATCCAAAACTCTCCTATACTCGAAATGCAAAAATATTTCAGAAGCAACCTTCCTTAGGAACAGTTCTTCAAATATATATATATCAAACCAAAAGCCCTAAATACAAGGCATTCATTCATTCATACAGTAAGCACCAAGAAATGCATACAGAATTGAATAAACATTGAATTTTAATGAATGATTAGGAGATGATTTTTAGAGAAAAAAGCACACTATTTTATTGTTTAAAAACTAAATTTCTTCAAGAAACCTAAGATAATCTATATTAAAATATTTACTATTTCTAGAATTATTAGAATTACAGTATAGTAAAATAATATTTTTACCTCTTTTCCAAGAGGCATGCCGCTACCTAAAGTACAAGTCAAACCAACAACTTTTGAAATTAAGGTGCGGAATGATAAATATTCTTTAAGGACAACGCCTCTGAGAATCGTTTTCATTTCAGGAATTCCTGACCCTAAAAAATGAAAGCCATATGCAAATGAAAATCAAATCATTTTCAGTTACTACAAAAAAATTTTTTTAAATCAAGATAATTACAGGTTTGGGCTGGTTACAAGTTATCTTTCTAAAATTTAGTTGCTATATTGATTGATTTATCAAGCTAAGAATTAAATATAATATTTCATGAGTTATGACAGTATGGCCTATAAGATTCTGTTTCCCAGCCTCGTATTAGCACAGCTAAAGGTATTTTTGTAAATCTTCAGGTTTTACAAAACTTTCATCTTCTAATTTTCATTTTATTTTATTCAATTTTGCTCAGTGCACAAGAGGAAGAAAAAAAAAACAAACTAAAAATGTTACAATCATGATCTTCCTTAAAAATACAGAAAAATATTTGCAGATAATTGATAAAGAAAAAAGTTTAAATGCAAAAATGAAACTCCCCTAGATGGATTAAAATGTGTGTTTATCTAAACTAATTTAAGCGTGAACAAAATAACAAAAAATAAAATGCCTAAGATGCATAGAATAAACAAGTAAACAAAGAAAAAGTTTGAAAATATAAAAAGGCAAACACAATAAAAAGTATGAATGCAGCTTAAATATGGATAAAGAGACATACTGAACAGCAACTGCTAATCAGGAGGTGAAGAAGATAGTTAATTAATTAGATGTTAAAATTAATTTAATTAAAAGACAGTTTTTTGATACTAGTTGCTATTACTTTAATAAATGATTAAATTTTTAATGTTTCGAAAGTTTGTTGCTTATGTTAGATGTTCCAAACAAAAATTATGTGAAAAATTGTTTAGATTATCTAAAGATACGGATAGTTTTTTATTTGTAACTATGAGAGGATATGCTATGGGAAAATGCATGCAAAAAATCTGCTAAAAAATAACCAAAATATGGGAAGGGGCAGTGTTGAGAAACGTCCTGGATTTTAAGTTACTGTCCCTTATGTGGAAAAAACTGTCCCGCGTCAAAAGTGCCCATATGGGGGGGGGGGGCTTGGGGGCTCAAGCCTCCCCTTAGAAACAAAAAAAAATCAGTTTTTATTCAGTAAGATTTTGAATTTCAGTTTACGCTACATTCGAATAGAGCTACCGGTCAACCACGGTTAACCGGTGACTAACCAGTAGTATTTCAATAGAGTTACCAGTTAACTGAAACTGGCTATTGCCAAAGTCGTTCCAATAGCTTCACCGGTTGATCCACCGGTCGACCACACTATAAGCTGGTTGATTGAACCATGTGACATTTTTGATAAAAAGTAAATATTTTTCACCTGCGCGGTGTTCGCAGCGTTCAACGGAGCATCGGTTGGTGAACAACCAGTTAATAACCACTGACGTCATTATCTGTCATGTGATCAACCAACTACGGTCGACCGGTAGCTCTATGTGAATGTATCCAAAGAAAAACAACCGTGCAGTGGTAAAAAATTTAGTTTGTATTCACATGCTTATTGTTAGTATTGAGTAGCTCTTTTTTTTGTGAATGTGAGTGAGGAAAAATAAACTTAAGGTTGTAAAAACCAAATTTTCAGACTACATCCCACTTTTATGGAGCCCCCCCCCCCCCTAGAAGTCAGTTCCATATTTAGAGTTTTTACTGCATAAATTTTTTAAATACACAATGTATGAAATCCACTTTAAGATAATCAATCTGCAGCCACATTTGAACAATTTGCAAATTCAAAACAATAAAAATATTTTTTTTTTTAAATATATCAAAAAAAAAAAAAAAATGCCATACAAAAGTTATCTAAAAGAAAGTTCAAATGAAGATTTATGTTAATAAGTTAATTTATCAATTCCAGAGCAATTAGTGTTCTAAAATCAATTGCACTTATTTTTTGAAACTGAATTTACTTAAAGAGAAGTATCCTAATCCAAGAAAGAGAAAAAGTTTACCAATAGCTTGAGGTGCTGTAATATGTACAAAACCTGATGCAAAGAGGATAAGACAAAGTGGCAAAGCTACCCATGCTAAATACTGTAAAAATGGATGTGCAGTCAAATCTCTGTATAGCCAAATACGTGCTGCAAATAAAACAAACATAAACAATAAAAAAAGCAGACCATCAATTTTGTTGCAACAAAGTCAATGATTAATTACAGAAGTGCAGGATTAAAATAAGTTTAAGACTATAAAATTAAAAATATGAAAGGATTTTTTCCATTTAATGCAAAATGATGTAATGTAGCATGCCTTTTAATACGCAAGAAATTTGGAAAATATTCAGTACAGCAACACTCAAAAAATAAATAAATAAATAAAAATAAAAAATAAAATAAAAGCATTATTTCAAATGAAAATTATAAATTTATTCTAATAGAAGATATATTGCTAGAAATATAAAGAAGGGCCTATTTTGCAATTGTGGTTTTTGTGAAGCATCACTTCTGTGATTAAGGCGCTTGTGTAGGTCTTCTTGGATCATAATATTTATGCCCATTCTAATTTTGCAACTCCAAATTTTTTGAATGGTCTACTTTTGACACCTGAAGTATATATCCTTGATATTGCTTGGTTTTTGATTGCAAAGTCATTGCAAGATGACCTAATTCTATAAAACCAAACCTTTCTTTTAATAATGCTAGTAGAAAAGTTGTGCTTTTGGTATTTATTTAATCTTTAAGGAGCTTTCGACATTACATTCTGAAAGTTTACAAAAAAAAAAAGAGAAAAATGTAATTGCAATGCCGATGGAAACACAGCTTCACACATTTGCATAACCTTCTAATTTCATACGAAAAGAAAATAGCATAGTTCATAACAAAATTTAAAACCCTTTTCCATTAAAGGTCTACTGGACTCTTTTTTTTTTGTGATTTTTATTTATTTATCGCCATAGCAAACTAGAAATTATCTGTTGGCGGCAGTCAATAACTTCAATTTCTAAATTCTAGGGTCGCCATATACCTGTTGTAGATATTGCCAATAGGTTTAAGCAAATTTTTTATTGCCACCATGTTAGAAAGTAAAGAAGTTACCAAATCAATAGAACATACCTTTAATGGAAAAGTACCATTAAAACATAGGCTTAAAATTAACTACTCACACTTTTGACACATAGATATAGCATAGTCCATAGAAAAACTTAATAATGAGGATATTACTCCAAGGAAAGCTAGGAAAAACCAGTCTTCTCCAAATCGTGCAAAAGTACATTGCCATAAAGCTATTAAAAACAAACATATAGTATAGCACTTTACAGTTCATAATAAATTGTTTCTTTGATTCTTTTTTTTTTTTTTTGACAAAAATATAATTGAGGAAAAGTTTTATTTTTTTGTTTTTGTTGATAAAATTAAGAGTCTGTTTCTAAAAGTACAAAGAGAACAAACACTTTTAAAACAATAAAAAGGGGGGCAGTTGAAAAGTCTCCCTATGAAAATGCCTAGAAAGAACTTACTGTACAACTCTGGGTTATACATACTGGGGGGAAAACATTTGTGGGAATGCACCCACAGTTCAATAATTTTGAATATTTGAACCTCATTTGCACATTTTGAAGCCAACAATGTATGAACTGATGAAATCAAATCAAGCAATTAGTGCCCTTTAGTCAATTTGTTGATCTGTAGTTAGTCAGCATTTTTCACCCTAATTTTATGGTTTAGCCAATAACGCACCTAGGGGGTCTGGCGCCACTGGCGAACATAAGAAATTGCGCCCCCCTCCCAGCGTCGTCCCGATGGGAAGTCACTGTGACCCCCCAAATTTTTTTTTCGAGTGGAACATTTAACTAATAGATTCAATAAATTAGGAGACAGTATTGCAATATTTTATGTTCTTATTTTCTATTTTTAAATTGTTTTCAATGATGCCCAATTTTCCTTTTCCCAGTAGATGTTATGTATATAAAATATGCAGGGACCGATTTACACACCTGGGTGCCCCGGGCACTGACAGATATGGTGCCCCCCCCCCCCACAAAAAAAAATATGAAGGTAAGTGTTGGATATTATTTTGACAGAAAGAAAACTTTAAAATATCGATTTCATACAAAAAAAGTTAATAATTAAGATGTTTTGCTAAGAAATCATTAAATATAAATCTAAAATAATTTTACGGTTTTCATGTTAGAAAATTTTTTACAGTCGCAGATGGAAAAACTATGATACAAATGGTAAAGGTAAACCATAATGCGCTTTCTGCGCATCAATGATTCTTTATATATTTTCTCCTGTTTTCTTGTAGAAAATTCATCTATAATGTCCTCATAATCAAGTTTTAGGTCCAACTTCCTTCTATTGATAACAGAGCTAATAAAGATAATTTACCATCAGAAATGAGAGTACGCAAAAGACACTTAATTCTCTTCAATAGTGAAAATGATCGTTCTCCACAACAATCGGCTAATATGCTTTCATTTAATAAAAAAAAAATTGTCAAATGACGAAATTTTTTTGTTTCCTTTAGTTAGAGGCCCGAACACTGGTCCCTGGAAAAAAAAAATGACAGAAATTTGGTGCCCCCTTTCCTTTGGTGCCCCGGGCCTGGGCCCCGAATGCCCTGCCGTAAATCAGTAACTGAAAATATGTGTGCATGCTTGAATTTTATCATGCGGTAAAATTGGGATTTCATTCGGCATACTCAGCACTCCATCTCACTTTCATCTAGCACATTTTCTTGCGAGACTCTTTAATTTTCATTTTCAAAAGCATTTTTCTACTAATATAATCAATTTTTCAAAAAATTAAAATTTATATATATATATATATAAATCAGTCAAAATGCCACCCCCTAGCTGCTGCGCCCCTGGCGAGAGCAACTCCTGCCAACCCCTTGTTACGTTGCTGGGTTTAGCTGAAATGATATACACACTTCTAAACGCGAACCCTTGTTCCTAATTCAAACTTTTGAAATATTCGGAGATCATATTTCAAATTTATTGTTTTATTGAGTAATAGTAATAATGATAAAATAATCAATTATCATAAATTTAGAAATTTAGTTGTAACAGATATAATATTTAGGGGAAGGACAATCCTACCAAATAAAGCATTGCATGCATGTATCCATGGGTTATATCAACAATTCTTCTTTTGGGTCAGCATATCGTAAGACAAAATTTTTTAATTTTCTCTGTTGATATGTCTACTTGATATTCTTTGAAAAGAAGCAACATTATTTGAAAAAAATTGCAATTAAAATTGAAGCTACAATACAAATTAATAGGAATAATTTTGTAACATTATTCAATTTTGCATCTGAGTAATGCAAAAATTTAAAGTGGAAAAATACAGAGTTATTACAAGCAGGTCCATCATTTAGGGAGGTCAGAGGGGATGAACTGCTCCCCTCCCTGGCTTTGGAAAATTAATGTATTTACATCAAGGTTGTCCTATTTCGTCCACCCCGGGAAAAACCTGGAAAAAACCGTCCCGGACAAAATGTCATTTTGTCCACTTTTTCGGTAATTTGAAAGTTTTTAGTTAAAAATGTGAAGTTTGAAAATAATAAATAACTATATAGATTCTCCTATTCAAGCAATATTTTAATATAAAAATAGCATAGATAAATATGTATATAAACAATTGATTGAAAAATATTTTAAAGTGAAAATGAAAAAAATAAGATCAGTTGAAGTTTATTTAAGTATGTATATAAATCAAATGAGTGTTAATAAGAATAATGCATGTAATAGCATTTATGAAAACAAACACATCAGCTGTACATTGTAAGATGTTTATCTGTCATATGGAAGTTTATTGCCCATAATAAATGCATTTATAAAATTAAAATGTAGAAATAAAAAGTTTTTAAAGGTTGTAGTATCAAAACATTAAAAATCATGTTTAAAAAAAAAAAGAATACCTGCTTGATATTAATAAAAGAAATGTTAGCATGAAGTGAAATATGTTCTTGCAATACAAATACAAATTTGATGATCAGCGACAGGCTCTGACTAGGCTGCTCCTAGTCAATTTATTAGTCCCCAATGAAGATTAATGGCCATTTTAAAGCTATCTACACCCTTGCTCATTATAGTATCTTCCGATACACTGTTCTGACTACCCACAACCAGGGTCGGATTTAGGGGAGGGTTAGCGGGGCTACTGTCCCGGGACCTCCACAACAAAGGGGCCCCCACAATAAAATTTTTACAAAATATCCTACTATTGAAAATATCGGATACATACATACATATCAAAATATTCGGATATATATCAAAATATCGGATATTTTCAAAAATATGATCTTTTTGGTCCTGATTAAGGGCCTCCACCCTACTACAGTAGTAATTTGTATCACATTAACATATCCATAAAAACATGCAGAGCACATAAATATTTTACTATGGGGTAACATCAATAAAAACTTGAACAATATTGCAGTAAAATGTTTTTAGTTTATAAAGCTTTGTGTTGTATGCATGTCTCCAAGCATTTCATTTGACTTTTCCATTGAGTTTAATTTCTACTATTGTAACATTTAATAGTGTAATCACGCCCAATAGCTTATTCACATTGTTAAATTTTATTATTTTTAAATAACTTACAATCTAAAATTAGTTGCACAAATGTGTAATTAAGTTTTTTTTTTTTGGAGATATTTAATTCTAAAGTTAACAATCATTCTATTTTATTTAAAAGATTAATTTATAGTAGATAATGTATTAGAATTATATACTAATTTTATTACACCATAAGAATAAATTTATGTATGGATAATCAGTTGATTTTCCATTTTGTCCAATTTCTTCCGGCATCAGAGATCCATTTACAAAGTAAACAAAATAACAACCCTGATTTACATGTAAGTGTTCATGGTTTTTGCTGCACAATTTACACTAAGAATTCGCCATCTGCACCCCCCCCCCCCCCAACACAAAAATTGAATAGTTAAAAAATGAATTACATGAATGAATAGGTATAACAAGTTATTTTCAACTGAATTGTACAAATTATATTTAAATTATAAAATATATTCAAAGGATTGTAACATTTTTCATGATTTAAAACATGCACCACTAAAAATTTTAAACAACTGATGGAGGAATTATAACTGTTTTAGCACCCATTATTAGCTATTTACAGTTTAATGGAAAAGAGTTTCATTAATTTTTCTCTCATTAAGTCTGTTCATAAATTTCCAAAGATAGAACATTCTTTCGAATGTTATTGCATGTTTCTGAAACGTCCACACTGATATTGCATTCCTAAAGAACCATAGATAATAATTTATTGAAATATAGAAAACTTGAAAATAGGATAGGAGTTTTTTCATTGTTTAAATACCTTTTCTACAAAAGGCAGAGTTAGAATAGGAGAGATGAACTGTTTTTTATTTTTCACTTGAAATACAAAAACATTACAAATACAAAAGTGACTACCAGCAACAGGCTCTGGGCCCAGCTAGACTGGTTCCTAGTCAATTTACAATCCCCAGTGAAGATCAATGGCCCTCTTAAAACTATCTACTCCCGTACTCATTATAACCTCTTCTGGTAAGCTGTTCCAAGGTTCATTTATAATCAAAATAATGTAATTAAAAATTAATTTAGTGTTTCCCCCAGACCTTGTTAGGAGGGTGCTGAGCCTTGCTTTTTTTTTTTTTTTCTGCATTTCTCAATTACGCCTACTAGGCCCTACTTGACCTTTTTTTTTGACAAAACTTCATCACAAAGCTATGTTTTTAGTTTGAATATTAATCTGAATTTTCTATTTTTTAAAACATAATCTTCTAAACGAAACAAAAAAATAATTGCTATTGAGTAATACTTGGATTTTGTATGCGTATAGCATACATTAAAGGGGGAAAAATCCTTTCTACTCAAAAGTGCTCTCATAATTGAATTAAAAGTGCCCTTTTATTTGGAGGCACCCTGCCCCTTGGTCTGGGGGTAACATTGCAATTTAATGCAATAATTTCACCATACTTTTCAAGTAATACACTTGAAAATAAGGAAAAAAAATAATAATAAAAATAAATAAACTTAAAAAATAAATTAAACCATACCAACAAGTTTTCTGTGAATTGCATTTCTATAAGGTTTAAGTTCTTGTTGCCTACGCTTTTCTTCCTTTTTCCTGTGTTTTTCAAGATTTTTGAGTCTTGTGGCTTCTAATTTGGCATATTCTCCTAGATCTTCTCTATACTGACCGAACATCTAAAAAAATATGGTCAATAAAATTTAATACTCATATTACCATGTATAAAATTGATGTAAAATTTGCATTTGATTTAAAATATGAACAGCTCAATAAGGACTTGGAATAGGCAAGTAGAATTTAAGAAATTCTATATGAACAAATTTGCTTTTAACAAAAATCATGGTGAGTTCCAAGCGTAACAGAGGGGACATCAGACACAGATTTTGCTTTTAAAAAAATCATAAATCCTTCTAAGATAAAAAAAGAAAAAACTGCAGAAAGTTCTTAAATTTTAAGGAGCAATGCTTGATAAATTGACCTAAAATTGAAATTCCATTCTCATTTTACCTCTGTAACTAAATTAAATGGGTACATAACAGAGGGTACAGAAAATGTCAACACAATTTGACAAGCATTATAATTTATGTAAAAGTCTGAATTGGAGCTCTTTAAAATAACTTGGTGTTTCTTTTTCTAAATCAAAACATTTCAAAGTAATAATATCATCCATAGAAATGTTTAAATCAAAACCTCATTTTATGTAAATGTAAAAAATAAAGCGTAACAGAGGCGACGCTCACGAAATTGTACTGCATTATAACAAAATATCAAAGTAAAAAATGACTTCTGTTGTTTAAAGCTGGAGTAGGTAACAGGGTTATTATGATATATATCTGAACACATGCTACATTATTATTTGGGGTATCCACTAGTGGAGGGGGGGGGACATTAGTGCTTGTTGCACCATTGAAACTTTGAGGGGGGATATCTTTAGAGATTTTTGCTCTCATTTTATAAGAAGTGTGCTTTGTAGCATTTGAGGAGGTATGCCATCAACCTGGAGGGGGGGAGGGGGGCAGGGTTGGCGAGTTTTTGCCGGGGGCGGAAAAAAAAAACCATGGAAAAAAAACACGGTTTTTAACCACCCGGAAAAAATAGGTTTTTGCCAGTTTTTGAAAAAAGTGGCAAAAATAGATTTTGTGTTAACAACTTACGGACAGTTTTTTCTTTTTTATATAAAAGTAAAAGCATGAAAAGATTTTGATAAAATTTTAATTCAGTTATTTTTATAGTTAAAAAAAAATTAAGGTTTAACTTACTTTTAAAGTTATGGAGCATTTTTACTTTTAAATTTTTAAACATTAACATAAAATATCAGTTAAACATCTAAGACAAATAATTAACTTACAATGAAAATGTAATTAGCTTGTTTATTAATAGCATTTTTCACAGAATACTAAGTATCTATATAAAGTATACTTAATCAAGATGCAACTATACAATAAAAGAAATAAAAGTTGGCTCATTCTGAAAAAAAATGTTTTAGCAAACATTTAAAATCTAAAGTTTTGCAATCCCAACATTTGTTTTTAATTTATTTTTCCCCTTATAAATGAGAAGTAACGTGGAGAGACATAACTAAAATATTAAAGTGCATTACTTATATTATATTGTCACTATTTCTTAATTAACAATATAATGCTACTTTATTTGCAATTAGGGTTTTGCTTTCCATTTTTGCCATGGTTTTTTCCACTGTCCCGACAAAAATACCTTTTTGCCGGCAAAAAACCCAACCGTGGAGGGGGGACAAGAAATTTTTGGCGAAGCTCATGTTCAATTTTGGCATGTTTGTGAATAGTTTTACTCATACGCGATAGACCAGAGGAAATTAAACCCCAATATTAGGGATCTTTTAGGAAAAATTATTTTGATCTTCAAAATAGATAAAAATTTCGAAGACCGAAAAGACAAGAAAATTCTGGAAAAAATACCCTATGTTTAATTTATTTGAAGTTGCTTTACAAAGCGAAAGCAGTTCTGCATTCATTCTACAGTTGGATTGGATGATATAAAAAGCAACAGAGAATCAAAAACTAAGAAGTGCAGTTTTTTAAAAAGAAATCGACAATTTTTTTAAACTACCGAACTTGCCGCCGGTTTCACGATTAAAATTGAAAAGAAATTTAACGAAATAAGGATTGTGATTACTACAGTAATCTACGAATGGGCAAAAGGACTTTAACATCATGTACTTGCATAGTAAAATACCAAAGCTCATTATTGTAAAGTGATAAGTCTCCAATAAATTTTCTTAAAAACACATAAAATAGTTTTAAATTTCTAAAAACTTTTCTTCCACATTTTCGTATATAGCCTTCTACTTTTAAAAGATTGGATATGAATCTTATTTTATTACATTTTTGTTGGAAGTGCCAATCACTGGTAACCTCCCAACTATTCAGGGTGTTACTCTATACCTAATAAAATTTAACAATTTAGTCATATAAAAAAGTATATAGCCTTGATTCAAAATGTTTTAGGAATTTCAAGAGTGTTCATTTCTATTGATTTACAGCTGCATGTTTTAAGTTGCAAACTCAAAGACAATGTCAATAGATTGGAATAATTCGGTTAATTTGCAACCAATTTTGGACGACTTTTCCAAAGAAAAAATACACTTAAACACAGTAAAAGAATTAATTTGTCATTATGAAAAGTATAAAAGATTTATTTTATGGGTCTACTAAAATGACAGTTTAAATTCAAATGTTAAATTCGCTCAGTAATAAACTAATGAAAAATACGATCAATAATTCCTAAAAAATTAACATGAAAATTTTTCCCATTTTGTAGTTTTAGACTGTTTTTCATTTATTTTATTTATTTTTTTTTTAACTTTTTTTTCAAATGAATAGAAATTATAAAGTTTATGCCGCAAATAAAATGAATATTACAGCACATAATATTGCATTTTGGCGAAGTGCAACTGTTGGGATCAAGAATTCATGAAGCAACATTACCCATATTCCCAAAAACATAAATCCTTACATTAAGGGTTTTAAAATTTGGATAATTTTTTGCCAAAAATTTTGAATTTTTGGCAAATTTAAAATTAATTCAGGCCATGAATCATTTTTAAAAATAACTGTAAACACAAGAAAAGTACATGAACAACTTTTTAAAATCTATAAATTTTTAGAAGATTCAAAAACATAAACCAAAATTTTTATATAATAAGCATCCAGATTTTAAACATATATTCAATTGCAGAAATTTTTAACGCAAAAGAGCACTTTAGATGGATGTACGAAATCTAGTGTTTTCAAAAATAATTGACAATGAAATAGCAGGTAGGTTTATTTTTTTCCTTGTCATTTTTCGAATGAATAATTGATCAAAATGAACTATGATGACACATTTCAAATTTAATTTTTTTATCCATAAAAATAGCCGATAGCACTTGGGCTATAGTTAAAAGTCGCAGATATGGTATTATTCAAATGCTACTCTTAAAATAATTATCATCAAATGCACAAATCTAGTTTGTTTTTTTTTACCAAAGTGTGTTCGTATCCTAACGCTGCTCTTTCTGTTCCGTCCGTCATGTTGATGTTTGTTCCAAATCAAAGCCACAAAATTGATGAATGTTGGAAGATCAAAGAATAGTTTCAAACAATAATAATTCCTTTATGACGCATAGCGGCATTATTAGAAAACAAAATACACCAAGTCACAAACACGACACACATTTGCCCAGCGCTCCAAAACCACCTGTTTGAATAATCGAAAGCTCGTCACAAGCAGAAAACTTTGGAAAATGCCGTATGGTTGCTAGATTTACATTTACGTTCGCCAACTTTTCGCCAAGGGAGTAGTGTATTCGCGGTGATACAAATGACGTCACTTCCTCAAAAAGAGCGAAATTTTTTATCTTTTAAAAGAGGGAAATTTTTTATCTTTTAAAAGAGCGAAATTTTTTATCTTTTAAAAGAGCGAAATTTTTTATCATTTAAAAGAGCGAAATTTTTTATCATTTCAAAGAGCGAAATTTTTTATCACTTAACAGAGCGAAAATTTTTCGTTTTTTTTTCATCAAAAACGTTGTTCTTGTAGAGGCGGCTCGTACGGGAGGGGGGGGGGGCGCAACTTCTCCCTCACTTTCGAAAGTAAAGGGGCCTTGCCCCTCACTTTTTGGAGTTAAAACTTAACGATTGATTAAGAACACAAAAATAAAAGTTAAAAATTCCTAATAAATAGGCTTTGTCGTATTATTTCATAAGAATGGAACTTTGAATTCGAAGGGAATAGTGGAATAGTCTACGGTGACCATCCGTTCTGAATTTTGAATTCCACATTTTTAGAAGTTATTTCATCATTAATGTTCAAATTCAAATTTGTAGCCCAAATTTACAGAAAAAAAAACTTGAGGGGCCCCACCCCCTAACCTTCACATCTCCTTATTTGATCCCCTTTTTTTCGTATACACAAGCCACCAATGATTTGCATTTGCGTTCCAGGTTTTGTGTGCTGAATTAGGGGAGGGGGGGGGGCAAAGAGGAGATGCATATATTGCATCCAAAAAAAAAAAATGTAAATAAAAATCATAAATAAATGAAAAAAAAATTAATAAATAAAAAAACTGAAGTAAGTCCAAAAATTGATTTTCTATTAGTGCATTAGCATTGTACGTAGAATCCTATTCCGCCTCGAGCAATAAGAACGTAATTCTTAAAAAAAAAAAAAAAAAAGAAAAGAAAAAAGAAAAAGAAAAAAAAAAGAAACTTTTTATTTATTTATCAGCGTTAAACGAGCACGCGTCCCATCTTTTGCATGCGACAACCGTTTTTCCTCTCTCCCGTAAAGTCGCGGTTGTTCTGGCTCTGAGGTACAGAATTTAAAACCGAAAGTTCTGTTCATTACCATCAACTTTATAGCCGGATTGTTTCCACAATAGCGTACTGCGATGGTTATTGAGTTTGCACGAATTTAAGAATTCGTTTTGTGGCTCCCCAAAAAGAAATGAGCTCTCTCAAAGTCAATCGTCTTGTTATCAGAGTCATTCTTTACAAGTGACATAACTCCAGCTTTACAGAAGATCTTCCTCATCCATCAAGGAATTACAAGCGCATTCATACTCAAAAATGTCAAAAAATCTCTTAAACTTTCTGATGCGAGATTTCAGAGCCTTGCATTTTCTACTCCGATAAAAAACACAACAAAAAAGTTAACAATCTAAATCATTTTTTGTAACTGCAACAACACTGATTTAATTGATTTAAACTGGCTGAGTAATATAGTGTTGGATGTATGGCTTTTTCTTTGATATATTATCTGTTCTATTAAGGGAAGAAGAAAAAAAAGAAAACATTACATTTTCGCACTTTTTTACGCTAGGAGATTATGTCGCATCGTAGATCCTAATATTTGAAAATAATTTCATGATATTAAAACGTTCATCTTGACATTTAAATGATTTTAATTAGGGATGCGCCGATTAAATTGCACAACTTTCCCTTCAAATTACTAATTTTTAATTCAACAAAAATTAATTTTAAATATTTGATTTTTTAAAAATATTTTTATAAAGGGTGTCCCCAAATTAACGCAAGATTTGAATTTGCCACAATTTTTGCTGTAAATTTTTGGCAGCCACGGAAAAAGAACAATTTGACAGCTTGGAGTTTAGGGTCAGTAAAAATGGAGTGTTATGCTATTATAGGGTCATTCCGTGTCAGATCATCACACGGTTTAGGACGGACCGTCACAGAACTGGATGAAACTTGGTACATGAAGAGATTTAGCCCAGTTATGAATGAAAATGTTAAAAAAAAAATTTTCTTTCACCTCATTCAAAAGTTATTAAATATTAATTATTCAAATTTTCATCAAAAAATGCTACACTTTGAGATGGTTAAATCTCATTTTCTCAGAAACTATAACAGATACAAGCTTGAAATTGGTCTTGTTTTGAAGCTCTTTTAATGTGCTTTAATTTGATGTGCCACTTGATAAAATCAAAAAATAATAATTTAAAAATATAATTAAATTAAATTTTAAAATTTTAATTTCTTAAAAATGGACAATTTTAAAATTCTGAAAAAATTTACAAAATTACTTTGTGTTATCCTCTAGCATATTACCAAGTTTCATAATGGGATCTTAATGGGATCAGATGATACAGGGAGGACAAGTTTTACATATATCAAAGTTTCTGCATTTTGGACAAAATACCTTTCTGATGGATTACTCAAATATTATTCTAAGTTATTAAATTAGCACAGGAAACTATAAATGAACTGCTAATAGTAATGTAAAACCTTCTAATGTCTTACACCTACTTTAAAATTGGATGAAATTAAAATAATAATGGAAAGCTCCTTTCTGCATCTGTCACATATTTTAGACTTTTCAGGCATTTCTGGTACAAATGAATACATCCATGGCATTGCAGATCTCAATCCTTTTCTTATGTGTGAGTGAGAATACTTTTTGAACGGATTGCAACAATTTAAATGATTCATGATAAAATTAAATACTTAGCAAATAATATAAATACGCTGAGTGTCAAAATTAGTTTAAAAATAGACTGTTTCAGTTCTGATATAAACCAACAGAAATAAAATAACTGAAAGTTAAAGAAATGAAGTTTGCACAGCAGAAGACAAGGCTTGAATGCTGACTGAAGATAGTTTTAACAGGAATTGTGTATTACAGAACAAGAAAGTATTATAAACACCAGAAAGAATCCCTCTATCCCCCCCCCCTTTTTTGTGGAAGGATCATTTTGCAATCCCAAATATACCCTCCCCCTCCCCTCTCCTAAAAATTTTCAGATCATCTTCATCCCTTCACCCCCCCCCCCCCCAAATAAATAAATAAAAATGAACATTTTATGCTCTATTTGACAAGCATTTCTAGAGGTTTAGTTTCCCTCTTCATGTGCTGGTTTTCTTTTCTAAAAAAAGACAACAAGAAGAAAAGAAAACACTATGACTTAAACAGAACAAAAAAAAAAAAGGATCTTGCAAAAAAAAAAAAAATAGTTTCAGTTTTATTCCTTCCAAAAGTCTAGACGCCTTTTGATGCAAGGGCACTTTTCTTTTTGTTCAGTTCATATGTGTTACAAAAGAAGTTCATGTGAGTGTACTGCTTTTGATTATTTTTGGAAGGGGTTTTGGTAACTTAAGGTGCAAAATCCTTTCTTTCAAAAAAATATTGTCGCCCCCATGCCATAAAATTATGACAGGCTTTTATTAATTCATTTCTCCCTTTTCTTTAATATTAATAGTAACTATTATTTACTTATTTATTTTGTGTACTCTAAAATTAATATTGCTACAAACAATTATTTTGGCAAATTTTACAAAAACAAAGTTTGATTATAACCTCCCCCCCCCCCTTTTTTTGGAATTAGTAAGTTATCTTTTGAAACTAAGGGGGGGGGGGTGCTTTTGAGATTTTATGGTACTGCTGACTGAACTCCACAAGCAAAAACATGAAACATGTTAAAAAATTGGTCAATCCCAAACCAGTGACAGGTGGAGAAAAAAGCAGTGAGGCAGAACGAACCATTGGATCTCATTCTCAATAGCCACCCCCAGTCTGTTTCATTTTGTTAGCAAAGGGGGTGAAAAGGGTAGCTTACTGTTTCAGATCTGAATTTGTAGTGGATTATTTTAAGTTCATATCCCCAGAGAAAATATTTTATTTTTTTTCCCTTTCTTCCTTTCATTTTTTAAAATTTTATTTCTTTTTAATTTATTTTTCTCAATAAAATGAGATTTAGATGATTAATATTTTTATTAATGAGTTATTTTTCAGGAACAAATCGTACTAAGAAAAACTTCATTTCTAGTAGACAGTTCTGCATAAAAAAGTGAACATGTATGAAGCATATTTATTTATTTATTTATTTTTTTGCACATAAAATAATAATTATTCAGCACAATAACCCATATTTTGGCAGATATGTGAAACTTGTCCTCCCTGTATAAACTGATCCCATTAAGATCCCAATATGAAACTTGGTGAGATGTGAGAGGATAACACAAAGTAATTTTGTGATTTTTTTCAAAATTTTAAAATTGTCCGTTTTTAAGAAATTTAAATTTTAAAATTTATTTAAATTTAATTTTAAATTAAAAATTTTTGAATTTCATTAAGTTGCATATCAAATTGAAGCAGATTAAAGGAGCTTTAAAACAAGACCAATATAAGGCTTGCATCTTTTATAGTTTCTGAGAAAACAAGGATTAACAGTCTCAAAGTGTAGCATTTTTTAACAAAAATTTGAATAATCAATAATTAATAACTGCTAAATGAGGAGAAAGAAAAAAATTTTTTTAGCGTTTTCATTCATAACTAGGTTAAATCTCTTGAAGTACCAAGTTTCATCCAGATCTGTGACGGTGCGTCCTAAAATTGCTCCAAATTGTGTTGATTTGACGTGGAATGACTCTATACAGTCAGCGAAACAATTCAACCACTGCATAAGGAATTTCCTGTTCGTGTACTCTCTCGTTTCGGTGATACGAATTGTACCCTAGATCGTGTGATTTTACATCATTAGACTTCTTCCTAAGGGGTTATTTGAAGTCATACGTCTATGTCAGCCATCCCACAACCACCCGCGCATTACCTACTTGCGATATCGAGTGCCAATAACAGTAAACCGCTTGACCCGCCCAAACTTTCATTATTTTTCAAATAATTGTTCGATAATGAAAACGCATTATAGAATCGAAAACGCTCCATTTGTAATAACCCTAGACCCTCAGCTGCCAAATTGTTCCTTTTTCAAGATTGCCCACAATTTATTGCAAAAATGGCGGCAAATTCAAATCTTGCGTTAATTTTGGGACACCCTTTATATTTCATTATTATTTTCTTTTACAAACTGATAGTTGAAGTAATGTTATTTTTTATTTACTTTTTTTTTTTTTTTGAATAAATACACACATGGATACAATGTTGCAACTTTTCATGTGTCGATACTTTCTCCTTTAGCATAATACTTCTAGGTAACCTTATAATTTTTATAAAGAATAAAAATCTTGGACTAAATGGCTACTAATAATTAAAAAAAATATTTGTTAAAATTGCTAATCAATTAGTCTGCTGGTCACAGGCTACCCCCTAATATTTTTAAATTTTCATGTCTAGTTAACATTTTGTAATCATATCAACAATAATATATTGCCCCAAAGAATTTAGATGAACTTTTGAAATTATTTTGGGAAAATGAGAAAGTGGAGAAAAATGATTCATCTCTCAGAAATCAACTTAACTATTTCGAAAGTCAACATTATAAAAGAAAAAAAAAATGATGGAAGAATTGGTAGAACTGAGAAAATAATCATGATCATCGGCTCTGCTGATTAATCGGTAATCGGCCAATTTGATGTTCAGTAACGTCCCGGTTATCCGCCATAAACGAGTCGGCTGAAAGGTAGATAATAGGGAGGGTTTTGTTAATGAAGAAATAAAAAATGCTAATATAAACTTACGAATTAGTTCAACGCCTTGATTTAAACACAGAAATTTTAAATGAAAGAATTCAGGATGAGTGAAAAAAATAAAATAAAATAAAATAATAACAATAATAATAATAATAATAATAATAACAATAATAATAATAATAATGATAACAATAATAACAATGATAATAATGATCTTCATCTGCCTTCGTGCTGTATGTCGCTTTTTTGCTGTCAAGTTTCGTTATCTCGCGTCATATTGTCGTCAACCATGACTCAGGGCACGTTATGGCTGATTTAAAAGTTTTAATGCCAGACACATACACTCACTGACGCTTGCAAGCTATCAGCGGACCATTTTTCAAGAGCTTTTGTTGCATTAATTAATTAAAGAAGAAAATTACGACGGGTAATACGGAGTGGCAATTAACCGAAGGGCAGATAATCGGGACGCTACCGTATTTGTTTCATAACTATTATCATACCTTATAGTATCCATTAAATTTTTCTTTTTCATGTGGATGGGTCGAAATGTTTGAAATGATAGTTTCTGCAAATTTTGTATTTTTCATATTTTCCGCCACATATAGCACAACCTATAAAGCAAAAAATAAATAAATAAATAAATAAATAAATAAATAAAATTAACAAAATTATTTTAATTTAAAATTTTGTCATTTAGTGCATAAGTTTGAATCAAAATTACATACATCGACTTCAAGACTCAAAAACAGATCCCTATTTAAATTTCTCATTTGAATTACGTATTTTATTTACTAGTAGCACCTGCACGACTTTGACCGTAGTAGAAAATTAAAAGGTCATTTGGTTCGACTGTATATTTGCAAATAATGGATGATGAATTTCTCGCCAGTTTGCTATGTTGAATGGCTCGTCCATGTTACGGCTCCACGTTATGATGATTTCGTAATTTAATATTCCACCTTGTGATCATTTGCTCGGAAAAATTTTCTTAAAATTGGTATAGAAGAAGAACAAAATCTAATTTTCGAAAAATCGCTTCGAGGTGCACACCCCCATGCTACAAACTAACTTTGAGCCAAATTTCATGAAAATCGGCCGAACGGTCTAGACGCTATGCGCGTCCTGACAGACAGAGATCCGGACAGAGAGATTTTCAGCTTTATTATTAGTAAAGATTTCTCTTCCTCCTCCTCCTCTTCTTCATCATTTTTCTTCTTCTTCTTTTTTTTTTTTGCATGTTCACTCGTTCAAAATACGTTTTGAGGCATCTTGTGAGATACGTAGGGTACACCAAACAGAAAATAAAGTTTTTAATCTGTCTTTAAAAACACGGTTCCATATCATAAGTTTTTTCTGAGATGAATTGGCCAACTACCTGTCATACAATTCCAAGAAGGATGCACTAAAAGTTTTTTGCATTTGTGCTCTGGTTAGCAATGGCAGCGATTCGGGGGGGGGGGGGGAGAGACCCTTCCTACACTTTTTCTGGTTAATTAATTTTATTTTCCAGTTTAGGAACCAAAACTGAAAATTGTCAAAAAAGCAGAAATGTCAAAATTTTCAGAACACAGTTATTTGCTTTACTTTGTATATCTGTTAACGAAATATTATTTAGCACAAACAATAACTTTTAGTTTGTGTATTCATTGTTTAGATATTAGTAAATCAATTGTTTTACTTAAACAAGCCAAACTTGCTTAATAAAATTTTTACCAAATGTTGTGACATCTCAAAATACTTCGGGACAAATAATCTAAGTCTAATTCATGTCTAAGAGTGTTTCTTATGCGTAAGTTAGTGTGTGCAAAATTCATCAAAAGCTAAGAAAACCGTGAGTAAAGTTGTTAGATTTACATCAATTTCCACTTATCTGCATGAAATACACCGGTAGCTCGATCATTTCCATTTCTTTATTTACATCAATTTCCACTTATCTGCATGAAATACACCGGTAGCTCGATCATTTCCATTTCTTTATTTACATCAATTTCCACTTATCTGCATGAAATACACCGGTAGCTCGATCATTTCCATTTCTTTATTTACATCAATTTCCACTTATCTGCATGAAATACACCGGTAGCTCGATCATTTCCATTTCTTTATTTACATCAATTTCCACTTATCTGCATGAAATACACCGGTAGCTCGATCATTTCCATTTCTTTATTTACATCAATTTCCACTTATCTGCATGAAATACACCGGTAGCTCGGTCATTTCCAGCACTGGAAATGACAGAGCTGTCGGTGTATTTCATGTATTTCTGCTTTAGCCCTGGCTAATGGGCGGTAATTTACTGAATATATCATGCCTTGCCTTCAATCTTCGAACTGAACCGAACCATTGCTTCGGTCACTCGTCTGGTCTATGCTATTTATATTAGTTACTAGTTTGTTTGGCACTCTTGGCTTCCTTAAGAGGTTTTCCATCTCCAGTTCAGTTACTTTCCTATGCCGGGCTGATGAGTGCTAATAAGCACGAGACTGCAGTCCTCGGCTGGAAATGACCGAACTGCCGGTGTATTTCATGTATTTCTGCTTTAGCTCTGGCTAATGGGTGGTACTTTACTGAATATTCCACTTATCTGCTTCAATATTCTCAAAATCAGCCCAAACAAAATTTTGTACTTTTTCTCACTTTTTGCTGCCGCTACAAGTCCTCTGGATTGTAGCTGTCTTCTTCTTCTTCTTTTTTTTTTTTTTTTGCCAACCCCCCTCCCCCACTTATAAGCCCCAATCGCCTCCACTGCTGGTTAGACGTGTAGAATGATGGGATTCAAATCATTCAAACGCTGGAACGCTTGAAATTAAGATTTTTTATCGGGGGAATAACAATGAAAAGGATAATGGAATATTGAACACATAGAAATGAAATATATTTAAAAAAAATAAAATAAACAAATATGAATGCTCACTTTTTTCAAACTCGTTACATTCAACAAAAAATAAATATACTTTTTGAATATTTCCAATTAGCATCTTGATGTTCACTAGCTTCGTACAATTTCTTTGTTTTTTCTCGAGGTTCATCTGGGATGCGATTGTTATTGCTTTAGCACTTTTTGTTACAACGAACAGGCCTGCCATTTCAAAGTTTTTCCTGGGGGGGGGGGGGGGGTAAAGGTTATGAAATCAATATATTTTATAGGAAAAACGCATCAAATACAAGCAAAAATGAATTATGTTTCCTAAATCCGGGGGGGGGGTGATAATTGACCCTCCCTGATTGCCCAAATGACGGGCCTGGCCACAGGCCTGTCATTTTTATCCGTATCTTTTAGTGGTAATTCAACTAAGATAATGGGGTTGTTTCCTTCAGTCAAAAGTGCTACTTTTAGTCACTGAAATTGATGGAATGAGTAAAAAAAATAACATGAACTCAGAAAATACTTTCATTTTCCCAACAGTTTTTTTTTAATTAATTTTTTAAAATGTCCGATTTTGAAAACAAGGCGTGGTTTTTATAATGTCACAAATGATGCAATTTGGCGCATCTTTCTACCAAGTTTACACGCTATGATAAATTAAGAAGTGAATTAAATATTGCGCTCTACGCTTGCTATCAGCCATATCGTTGCCAATACACGTGAGTAAAGATGCGAATTAAATATTTTTCTCCGTGAATGGCAACACTAAATGGCATTTCATCATTTGTGATGTCATCGGCAGAAGCTGTAAACAATGAAAGCGCTCCGATTTAAGTTACTTTTTAAAAATCTTAAACGTAAACAAATTTATCAAAAAATGGTCAGATCCTATGTTTTTAAGCATGCTCTTTCAGAAAAAAAAAACATACTTTTAAAATTTAGGAAACGACCCCATTATCATTATGTTAAAAATATTTTCGACAGTCAATCTATTTCTTTGCTCTGATGAAATTGTATATTAATAAGGCAGAACTTACAGCGATGGCTTGAGGAAATTTCTGGCTTTCTGGATACTTTTAGGATGACAACATTCATTGTGATTTTTTTTTACTTTTGTTTAAATGCAAAGTTTTGATTTTTCGAACAATATGCATGTCTTCAAAAACCAATTCGCGGAACTTAAGAAATTTAAGAACTGGTACGCGGAGCTTTAAGAATTTTTATAAGAAACGGTTCGCGCGAACCGGAGCGTACCAGTTGAATCCCCATCCAGGCTCGTCGTTAGGGCGATTAGGGGTGAGGGGGAGGTCAATTGACCCTCCCCCGCCTGGATTTCGGAAACATACTGAAATCAAGCGTTTTTGTACTTATACTTTGTTGTTTTTTTCCCTATAAAATGTATTGAAAACAAACCCTTTGCCCCCACACCTGTAAAATTTTGAAATGACAGGCCTGTCCCCATCACTGTAAATCGACCCAAATAATACACGAATAACAATTAAAAGTTCACTTATTGATTACTTACTAGAAAGTACCCCTTTAAGGTATGACGGATGAATATTGCGTCTACTCTTCTACATTTGAACGAAGCCATTGCCTGTTTGGTGATATTTTGATAGTTGAAATTGTAATCCTAATTCCAGTAAATTAACCCTAAACTCCAATATTTAGGGTTAATTGTTTTCGTTTCTTCATTCCCCTGAAATGACTCAGTCTCACCAGTAAAACAGTTAAGTGACCGGATCGAGTTCAGCCTTGTCACGATAAAGCCTTTCCCTGCATCTTAAACATTACCAAAACATAATATCAAATTATCATCCCGTGGCGCGAGTTTCATTGTTGAAACATGCGGGTTACTCGATCATCGGCTATTATTTATATGAGGATTTATGATTTTTGGATTATTATTAAAAAAAAAAAAGCAAAAATGATACACTCCGTTACGTAACAAATAAATACGCGTAGTATAGTCCTCGTTCCGAACTTTTCCAAGGGGGAGAGGGAGAGGTCTATACCCAATGAACATTACATCGGAAAACAACATAAACCACGCCCACTTGTATGAAAAAACATTAGTTTTTCATAGCCAGGGAACAGTTGATCCCCCATAGGCGGATTTAAGACTGAGTTACTGGGGGGCAGGATTTTTTTTTTTTTTTTTTGAGCAACATTTTTAATTGCCCTCCACCCCCCCCCCTCCCAAGTTTTTGTCTGTTTTCTGTGATGGGTAAGGCCATTCTTTACTTTTTAATGTGTCGTTTTCATTACTGTGTGTAATCATGCTGTCCTTTTTAAATTGACCTTAAAAGAGAGGGGGCTGGTATTAAGAGAGTAACGCAGTGCTCCCTTTTAAGTGGGATATAGAATATCTCCAGTTTTTGGGGACCCGGGGGCTACTCCCCCGGAGGAAATTATCTAAAATGGATATAAAATTCTGCATTTTGAAGTCTTATAAGGGTTAATTGGAAATAATAGGCAATTTTTTTTTTTAAGTGTTACGCTTTAAAAGTGCTTTGTGATGCAAGTTAATACTTTAAAAGAAATGGTGCACAGATTTAGAGAATAGGTATCAAGAGAGTAACATACTACCCATTTGAACAATTCTTAATTTATACACTTGATAAGAAATAAAATTGAAGCACACTTTGCTTAGGAGTTGCAAAGACTTGTCTAATTATTTTCAAGGTTTGGTTGGTTAGATTGGGTTTTTGGTTCAAGAGCCCTTGTAGGCTGTACTGCGCCAATTCTTTTCAGGGATTTTAGAACCTATCAATAATTTGCACTTTCCAGCCTCTGAAATTGAGTAGTAGATTATACACTTGTACAGTAATGTTTAAACTTTGTAAGAAATGGCTATTTTAAGTTTAAAAGAAAAAATAAACTTTAATTTCCTATTCAAAAAAGAAAAAATCATGATTTTTTTTTGTTATAAGATTTTGGAAGATAAGTTGTTACTATATAAACTCCTCCCAAAACTGGGGAGCATTGTCCCCTTTGCCCCCCCCCCTATAAATTCACCCATGCTTTTCTGAACTATTCAAAAACGAAAAAATGATGATTTTTTTTTTAAATTTTTGGAAGATGTGTTGTTACTACATAAAGCCCTCCCAAAACTGGGGGGGGGGGCATTGCCCCCCTCTAACCCCCCATAAATCCGCCCATGTGATCCCCCCCTTAAATATCGAGTCTGAATATGTTATTAAAATATGATTGAAATTGGTTTCGAAGGGGAGACAAATGTTTAAAAATTATTTTTTTCTCGGGTTTTTTGTGATGTCTGAAAATTTTTTAAAAAGTGGAGCTGCGCCTTTCGTGCACAGAGGCCTTCAACCGCTCGTTTTCGACATCTTCTTCATGTTGCTCTCTCTCTCTCGCCAAATCACACGCGATATGACGCCAAAATATGAACTCGATTACAATAATCAAAAGTTATAAGCTTTTGTGGAGTAGAGGAGTTTTTTTCTTCCCATTCCATTTACTGCTGCTCGTCTGTTCTCACGCGGCGACGCATCAAAAATTCGAACAGAATGGGTTGAGCAAGACAACACAAAAAAATACAACTGCATTTTACCATAATTCAAGTCACGGTCCAAGCGAGAGCCTTTGTATATATAAGTGATTGAAAAAGTACACTTTTGTTATTTAACCATCCTTCTAATGAAAAAAAAGGAAAGTGCACTTGATGCGTGTATTTTGCGCTTTGTTGGCGAAGCTTAAAATGGATGAAATTCTGGGCATGCGCGTTTTGCCATACTACTCGCAATGCTACGAGATAGAAATAGTCGCGAAATCTGAATTTTCCCCCTTCAACAAGTTGCAGTGATGCTATTTGATCAGATGCTTTCACCAAGGATACTCGATCAAAGATGTAACCGGCTTTATGTTCTTTACGAACTGCAGATGGTTAATATTCGAACAGTCCATGCTGTTGTGTAGTATCCTCTACTTTCGTTTTCACTTCATTCTCAAGGATAGCATTGCAAGGACATTTGTTTGTCTATTTTTAGTACCGCCATAATAAACAAATGAAATGCGGAAAAGAATGCGTTTCCTGTGGCGACAACACGAACAAAAATCGAGGAAAAGAGAAAAAAAATTTCAGTTGATTAAACTCATGAATCAAACGTTTTAACTAATCATGGGCGGATTTATGGGGGGTCAGAGGGGGGCAATGCCCCCCCCCCCAGTTTTGGGAGGACTTTATGTAGCAACAACACATCTTAAAAAAATTTAAAAAAAAAAAATCATTATTTTTTCGTTTTTGAACAGTACAGAAGAGCATGGGTGGATTTATAGGGGGGAGGGGGCAAAGGGGACAATGCTCCCCAGTTTTGGGAGGAGTTTATATAGTAACAACTTATCTTCCAAAATCTTATAACAAAAAAAAAATCATGATTTTTTCTTTTTTGAATAAGAAATTAAAGTTTATTTTTTCTTTTAAACTTAAAATAGCCGTTTCTTACAAAGTTTGAACAATACTGTACAAGTGTATAATCTACTACTCAATTTCAGAGGCTGTAAAGTGCAAATTATTGATAGGTTCTAAAATCCCTGAAAAGAATTGGCGCAGTATAGCCTACAAGGGCTCTTGAACCAAAAACCCAATCTAACCAACCAAACCTTAAAAATAATTAGACAAGTCTTTGAAACTCCTAAGCAAAGTGTGCTTCAATTTTATTTCTTATCAAGTGTATAAATTAAGAATTGTTCAAATGGGTAGTATGTTACTCTCTTGATACCTATTCTCTAAATCTGTGCACCATTTCTTTTAAAGTATTAACTTGCATCACAAAGCACTTTTAAAGCGTAAAACTTAAAAAAAAAATTATTTGCCTATTATTTCCAACTAACCCTTATAAGACTTCAAAATGCAGAATTTTATATCTATTTTAGATAATTTCCTCCGGGGTAGTAACCCCCGGGTCCCCTAAAACTGGAGATATTCTATATCCCACTTAAAAGGGAGCACTGCGTTACTCTTTTCATACCAACCCCCTCTCTTTTAAGGTCAATTTAAAAATGACAGCATGATTACACACAGTAATGAAAACGACACATAAAAAAGTAAAGAATGGCCTTACGCATCACAGAAAACAGACAAAAACATGGGAGGGGGGAGGGCAATTAAAAATGTTTCTCCAAAAAAAAAAATCCTGCCCCCCAAGGAACTCAGTCCTAAATCCGCCTATGCTAAAAATTAATGATCTATTTTTCTTTTTAAACTCGCACAAAAATTTCGTATCGTATAAGAAAACAAAAATTGTTTTTGAGATAAGTAACATAGTCAAATGTACAAAGAAACGGATTAAAAAATGCAACTTAAAAAAATCAAAATGAACTAACACAAACCAACAGCGAAAAATAATAAATAAAAGAAGAATAATACGAAACATAAATACATATTCCTTTTCTATTGATGTATGAAATTTGAAATACACAGTGAAAACTCTTGGTTTCATAAAATGTACGCACATGATTAAAATAAGAGCTAGTTTTTCCCCAAGACAGGGCAATATTCCTTTTAGGAGTGCGAAAGTCATTTTCGAGTAGTGGAAAATGGCCAATAAGAAATAGTAATACTGTACTGGAAAACAAATGTACTATAACAGCGAAGACCATAGCATTGATTAATTTTATTATAAATATGAAACTAACTTTCTGAGTATAAACTAGAAGATGGCAAGGAAAAAGATATATGTATTTTCTATTTTTATTTTATCAATTAGACCTGAACTGACGTTATTTATTTCTTTAAAACGTAACCTAATAATCGCTCGCAATTATCATTAAACGCAATCATTAAACGCAATTACTCGCCAGAAAAGACAACCACTCAAACACGCGCTTCCATCCAAAATGGCTGATCTTTAACTGATGCGCCGGCTCGTCTCGTATATATAGGGGCCTTAGTTTCAGCACAGCCATCTTAACACAAGGCCTGCGCGCTCATTCAACATGGCCGCCCGTGAAGGCGGTTTGTTTACATCTCCTAATAGCTCTGCCGTGAATAAAAATTTAGATTTTTTTTATAATCCATTAAAAAAAGTTAATTTTTACATGAAATACTCCGATACATCTCTAAATTAAAAAATTATATCGTTCGAGTTTTAATATCAACACAAATAGTTATTAAATAGTAAACTAAATTAAAATTCATGCATGACACATTAAATATTATATTCGCAATAAATATATAGACAATGAATAAAAAATTAAAATTTTAATGGGTAAAAAGAAAATACACTTCAACTTCAAATCATAATGCAAAAGAAAGTGCGAAATAAATTTTGCTTACTGTAAATTGTAAAATGATTAAGACAGACGGGGAAGATAAACGGGAAGTGCATATTTCTTATTCATAAACTAATAAATATTTTGCATTTTTCACACGAATGATTTACAGTAGTATTGATTTCCTTTGATAAAAATACAGACAAATGAAAAAAAAATAAGATGGAATAAAATAAACCAATACTTAGCCATATTTCTAACTGTTACAAACAAAAGAAACAGCATACATTTTTGAGAAAAAATCACTCCAATACCCAATAATAATTACAAAACATCTGAAATATTGAAACAAACTAAACAATTGGTATAAAAGGACAATACTGATGCATATATTTCAGAGTAAAAAATATAATTAGATTTATCATGAGTTATCTGTGATTTTTTTTTTTTTTTTTGGAGAAGTTATTCAACAGTATGTTATAAATCGTTTGCATAATATTTCTCAAAATCAAGAAAATGGTGAGAGAGCTAAGCTTGTACTTATCATGTACCACATTTCTAATGCATGGCTCGCTAATAGTTGTTAAAAGCTTTAATTCATTTTCATTTGCTATGAATTCCTCAAAAAAAAAAAAAAAAAACCACAACATTTTTAAAATACATTTATACAAATAGAAGCTGGGTTTAAAAGAAAAAGTTGGTGTTTTTCAAAAGTCACGACTTCATTTATCTATTAAAATGCACTCTTCAGAGAATTCATATTAAAAAGCTCCTTGAAATTTTAGTTACAAAAAATAATCATTTACCAAAGTGAGGGCAAAAAGCTTCGTCATTAAAATCGAAAGTAATAAACGTGTATTACATGAAAAAAAAAAACATAAATAAAAATGTGTACCTTTCAATAATAGAGTACAGTACCTTACAGAAATAGAAACTGCTTTAAAAGTTAAAACAGTTGCTCTTTTTAATGAACCGCGATCTAATGTATATTATTAAACAGCACTCTTCAGCCAATTCATGTTAAAAAGTTCCTTGAAACAATAGTTACAAAAAATAATCATTATACAAATTGAGGGCAAAAAAAGCTTCGTCATTAAAATCGAAAGTGATAAAAATATGTAGCATGAAAAAACATACATAAAAATTTGTCCCTTACAAGTAAAAAATCCTTAAAATATTAATTAACAAGTACAGTAAAACTCCTCTAATACGGACACCAACAAGACAAAATTTTTTGTTCGCAGTAGAGAGATGTCCGCATGACAGAGGTTTGTTTAATACCTTTTAATTTTACCTTAGAATCGAGGAATTAAATACTGTCCACATAGGAGGGGTATCCGTTAGAAGGGATTTTACTGTATTTATTTCTATTATCAATTCTGCTTAAAAATAACCAATGGTAACCACACTTACCTTCTTAACATTTTTTAATCCAACAGTAGTAGCTTCAAACATATTTGGAGATGTTAAACATTTGATACGTTAAATTTTCACCACCAAAGTATCCCAACGGCTTATAATGTAAACTTGACGAAAAGTAACGATTTAGCACAGTCAAATACAAAGAACAAAAAAGAAAACATCATTTCAAGTCACCATAAAGACAGTTGATAACGTATTCACACATTTGGAATAAATATTACTTTGCTATTTGATACTAAAGTTGTGAGATGAAATACAATATTGCATCCGCAACGAGCCACAACACTGTTTGAACTGAAGGGATTTTCCCGCTCAACGCCTGCTTGAGGTCACGTGATATCGATTGCGCAATACAGCGCGTAGGCCTGATATATAGAAGGCTGTGGTTTCAGTAATACTGACGTCATCCAAACAACCAACCGGGTTAATCAGTTGCTCTATTCGGACATAGCCTTTATTTATCGTCTGCCCTTTTTTAAAATTTTTTGCAACCAACGTTCTTAACAGTTTTCATCATATGAAAAATATTTCTTTAGTGTAGTGTAAGTTTATCATTACCAGCTTCATAGTTCGGTAAATTTAAAATGTGCGACTAATTATGTTTACTATTTTGTTGGACTTTTCCTTTCACATGGGTGAGTTTTCGAATTATAATAGCTCTCTTTTTTCCTTCCTGTTTAGTTAAAAGAACACATTAAATTAAGAATGTTTGGATTTCTTTAATGGAAACAGAGTGGAACAAAAAAATTGCTTTTGATGATTTTAACTAAAACTTGATTGGAATATGATAACTTGCTATTAAATTAATGCTTAGTGGTATTTATTAAGTCTTAATGCTTTAGTTTCACGTAATCAATCTTAACGTGTTTGAAATTGATGTCAGAGTAGGTACTACAAAAACATCAACTACTGAACATCTCTTTCATTTTTTAAGCAACCCGTGCAACGTCGGGTACGCAGCTAGTCTGTAATTGAAACATTGTTTCAAATTCTCAACATATCATTTCACTGATTGATATTTTATGTGCATGAAGGAATATTTTGAATAAGATTGATTGGATTGTGTATGGCAAGAAGAGAAACTAAAATATTTTCTAATTTTTTGAGCTTATTTATTTATTTACTTATTTATTTTATTAATCCTTTCAATAATCGAATAAGACTAGTCTCAAGAAAACTTTGCTGATTACATTTAAAATTGGAAGATAAACTGAAACTGCCAAATATGGAAAAGTATGATGAAAATTGTGCTTCCTTCTGCTTTAGTTTATTACGAACTTTATCATCTTCATATTTATAGCACTAAATTTATAATTAGCTCTATGGAAGAGCAGAAAAATAGTTATTTCCTGCTCTTATATCATAGCTATTTCGTGCTCCATAAAACGGGGGAACATTGAGGATAACATTGCTCCAAAAAGTGTAAAAGTTTTTTTTTTACAGATTTCCGGTCTTGAATTGGTAACTTGCCCACCTGTTTACTGTTATCTTCTACCTAGTTGAAAGAAATTCTGCATTGTCACTTCGTCACTGACGTCCTCGAAAATCAGTAAAAAAACCCTTACTCTTTTTGGAGCAATGTTCCCCCTTTTTATGGTACGAATACAAAAATAATGGGGTTGTTTCCTTAAGTCAAAAGTAGTACTTTTAGTCACTGAAATCGATAGAATAAGCAAAAAAAAAAAAAAAAAAAAAACATGGACCAAGAAAATTCTCTAATTTTCCCAACAATTATTTTTTAATTAATTTTTTTAAATGTCCGATTTTTCAAACAAGGCGTGGTCTTGATGAGGTCACAAATGATGCTTTTTGCCACATCTCTGTACCGCGTTTCCACGTTATGATAATCAAGAAGCGAACTAAAATTGCGCTCTACACTTGCTATCAACCTTAGCATTGCCAATACACGTGAGTAAAGATGCAAATTAAATATTTTGCGCTGTGAATGGTAACACAGAATGGCATTTCATCATTTGTGATGTCATCGGCAAGAAATGTTAACAATAAAAGATCACCGATTTAATTAATTTTTTAAAATTATTAAACTTAAACAAATTATTTAAAAAATGGTTAGATCCTATGTTTTTAAGCATGTTCTTTCAGAAAAAAAAATACTTTTAAAATATTGGAAACGACCCCATTCTTGCATTCTTTTTTTAACACATACTATCCTCTCACATTCTAAATTCCCGCAAATTGCTTCCTTGTGTTAAGTTTGACCAAATCACGTGAAAGAAAAAAAAATCTTATTTCTCACTAATAAAAAGCCTACAGAATAAAAAATATTTTAAACTATTTTCCCAAATTTTCTTTTCGTAAGTTACTTTGTGTTAATAAAAATATTTCAAAAGATTTTCTTGCATGCTTTCACTTTCATCCAACTACTTAAAAATATGAATAAAGTTACATTTCTTTAAATATTTAGTTAAAAATTCACAATTCCATCTTAAGAAAATAGTTCACATCGTAGAAGAGAACATTTCTGTGATCTGATTTTTGTAGAAAGGTAGAGGGCATAAGTTATAAGAAGTTTTAGCAATTCGTTTATTCTTGCAGATGGAAAATTTCAAATAAACGACAAATCCTCATACATTTAATAATGAATTCACTGACCGAGTAACTCTCTGACGTCATCAACAAGGAAACTCGCGCCATAGCATGTAAATTCGATAATATTTTTTGGTTATGTTTGACGTGCAGGAAAATGCTTTATTTTGACAAGGCTGAACTGGATCCGTTAACTCAACTGTTTTACTGGTAAGTAATCGCCGTTTTCCATGTGAGTATGTCCAGAGCCGGTCTTAAGCCGATTAGAGCAAAAGGGTCCAATTGGGCCCCGCGCCAGCAGGGGCCCCGCTCTAAAAAAATCTTTTTTTTTTTTTGCTCTCGAAAATAAATTAGAAAAAAAATAAATTAAAAGTTCGAATGAACTTAACTGACATAAATTATAATATTTTTTTCTAATAGTTAAACTGGGAGTATAGAGCTACTTTCAGTAGGGGAGTAGGGGGAATTTCCTGAAGCTTTTAACTTCCCTATTAAGATTAGCAAAATATATTTTCAAAACTATTAGTCTGAAATAAATTTCCGGAAGAAAATGTTAAAACATATAGCCAGTTGAACATTTTGAAATCCATATCTAAGGCCGTACCCGCTGTACCCTATTTTCCGGTAAAAAGAAAGGAACTAGTGGGGAACCAATGTACAATTTTTCTTATGATTATCGGCAATTAATACGGTAAGCAATAGCATAAAAGGGTCAAGGGCCCCTGTCCTAGGGTCTTGCTATCACATGTGCAATGCGGACATTGCCCCGAGACCCCAAAAATTGCAGAAATTTCCAAACTATTTATTTTATTTATATACTTACTTTTATTATTTTTTTAAACTTTATTCCTGTTGATATAAAAAATGCTAAAACTCAGCAGCAATGACAATTTTTCTAATATAGAATTAACACTAACGTAGGTGCAATTACGGAAAATACATGAATAATTGAACAAATAATAAAACTCAAATACTGCGTGCTTGATATGCGCAACACATCACCATAAAATTCTAAAGAACGCAAATTGCCTATAGCTTCCAGTCTTCTCCTAACGTATAGATAGCCTGAAATTTGGTTTTTAAATCTTCAACGCCAAAATATTTCTTGGGGAGCCACCAAATCCCTGCATACCTTCAAACGTCACTGAAAATGCGTTTTTAAGACTTCAATTTCAAAAAAAAAATCGGGAGGAGATTACTTGAACGCCCACCCATACCTCAACTTTATCACAAAAAACTGACAAAAATTACAAAATTAAGTTTTGATTTTTAAAACATTTCCAAGAAGAAAGATTCATGAATTTCACAACCCTCCTCCCCTTATTCTCCCCTAACGTCTCCAAAGGTAGCCTGAAATAGTGTTTTTAAAATTTAAATTTCGAAACATTTCCGGGGAAAGGTCTTCGACCCCTTTTCCTAACTAATGAATCCTTTAATTAGCATTAAAACAATAGCTTAAAATTTCCCTTCTAGAAAATACTACTGTGAGAAAAACCATGAACCCTTCCTTCCCAAGAATAACCTAAAATTGATTTCAGTTTCGAAAAAAAATCCGGAGGGAATCTCTTCCCATTTCCTCTATCGTTAGCAAACAGGGTCTAAAATTGTGTTTTAACACTTCAATATCGAAAGATTTTCGAAGAGTCACTGAATTCCCTAACGTCACCAATGATAGTCTACAATTGCACCTTAGAGCCTTTGATTTTGAAAGTTTTCCCCAGAAGATAACCAATTTGCCTATTTCTTCTCCATCAAACATCACTTAACTGGGGCTAAAATTTCGGTTAGGCCTCCGTCTCTCCCCCTTTCCCTTAACTTTACAAAAAATGGTTCAAATATGCGATTTCAAACGTCAGCTTTGACGACTCTTCCGGGGACCGTGGGCAGTTTGTCTGACCTCTAACGCCCCCCATCCCCGCCTCCAACCTCACCTTCGTACCAAAACTACTTTTTTAATCTTCAATTTTGAAAAATGTCCAAGAGCTCCCCCGTTCTCTGTAACTCCGAATTACTTCTGACATCCCAAAGATTGTCTAAAATAGCTTTTTTAGAACTGACAAATTTAGGTGCATTTTACTTTTCCGTCAAAGCTTTAAATTGTGCATATAGGCGACTAGTGGGGGGGGGGGGTCTCACTTCCAAGAGTGAAGGGGTCGTCAGTTTTCAAGATCGATAGAAAAATAATTTTTTATTGGGTAGATTGATTTATTTCATGAAAATAAGAGCTAAAAATTCTAACTAAATGGACTTTTCTTTTGTTATTTCACGCTAATCGAACTTTGAATTGGAAGAGGGAAGTCTACGGTGGCCCTCCGTCCCGATTTTGGAGGTCATATTTCACATTTCATGGAGACGATTTAATCAGTCATGTTCAAATCCCATAATATAGTCCGATTTTGCGAAAAAAGAAAGAATAAATCACAGTATCAGGATAAGAATTAAGCAGGACGGATAATTGCAGCTGTTTTGAATCCTTACCTGACTCGAAAAAATCTACGGCACTTCTCAAATTTGTACAATCGTTCTGTGAAGGGCCCCATCAGAATTCTCCAATCGGGGCCCGCATGTGCTAAGGCCGGCTCTGAGTATGTCCATGTTAGTCCAAGGTGTATGTTCAATGCAAATTATACTGAAAAGTAACCAAAACCATGCCCACTTATATGCAAAGACATAAACTTCTTAAAGCCGGGGGGAGAGGGGTCAATTGCCCCCTCCTGACCCCTTTAATTACAGACCTGTCGCACACGTGACCGTGGAATCTTCAGTTTATTCAAAATAGTTACGAAAGAGTGATAGATAGATTCATTGTTTGTCATACTATCAATCATTGAAGAAATTAGAGAGTTCTAGTATTTACTCTTTTTGCATTCCTAATTCTCATCAATCTTTCAAGAAAGAAAATTTTCTTTCAAATAATGTTTTGTAGGAATAAAAAACGGTAGAAAATTTCTAAAAGTTTTCTCGACGTGGGCCAGTCTCATTCATGCAAACGAGTTTAAACATCATAGCGTATAGACGAGTTAGAGCGATAGTGGCGTGAGTCAAAAATTTTGCAAATTGAGTTAAGCATGGATTTGGGTTCCTCCATTAAGTGTAGCAACTGCGCAAAAAAAAAAAAAAAAAAAAAGAAAGAAAAAAGTTTTTGCCCACTAGGAGCAGACGAAAATATCCACTTACTAAGCGAAACTGCTGTTCAAGGCAGATTGACAGTGGTGCAAGTCCATGCTACTAATTGAAGCCACCAAGTTAACAAGTAACTTTTCATAAAACGTTTATGTGTAATTATAAAAATAAAAAAGTAGGGGAATGTGAAGCAAAGTAAAATAGTTAAGATAACTTACCTTTTTCAAAATGAACAAATTGTAACTTTGTTTTGAAAACTACAGTATACATAAAGAAAAAACTATGTACTTTGTAACAAAACTTACGGAAAAATTATTTTTTATTTTTGACAGTAACTTTGCATCCTCGACAAACTAAAATGGAAAGACTTCACTTATTTTTGGAAGGCTGCAAAGTGAAAAATACAATATTTTTCTAATGAAATATTTTGATGATTAAAATAATTTTGATCGAATGAATGAGTAAATAAGAAAATGAATGAATGAATAAGTGAGTAAATGAGTTTATAAGAAAAATAAATGAGTGAATAAAATAAGATGGAATAAAAAAATACTCGAATAAATGAATAAATAATTGAATTTTTCAATGAAGGAGTGCAATTGAAGTAATTAATAAATGAATATATTAATGATTGGATAAATGAACGAGATGAATTATTTCACTTTACCTTATCCGCTTGACTTATTGCACGATAATCTTTACTAATAATAAAGCTTAAAGTCTCTTTGTCTGTTAGGATCTCTGTGACGCGCATAGCGCTTAGATCGTTCGGACGGTTTTCATGAAATTTGGCACAGAATTAGTTTATTATGGGGTGTAATTCATATATTATTAGTAATTATATATTAGTAATTAGGGGTGTGCACCTCAAAGCGATTTTTCGAAAATTCGATTTTGTTCTTTTCTATTCCAATTTTAAGAACATTTTCTGGAGCACAATTATCATAAGATGGACGAGTAAATTACCAAGTTATCATAACGTGGAACCGTAACATGGGCAAACCAATTGGCGAGAAATGCACCATACATTATTTGTAAATATACAGGCGAACCAAAAGATCTTTTAAGTTTCTGCTACGGGCAAAACCGTGCGGGTACCACTAGTTGAAAATGAATTGAAAATAAAAATAAGCTTAGTACTAAACCAATAAAAATACAGCACAAGTAGGTCTCAATTAATATTAAAAATTTTACTACAAAACTTAAGCATTTTATAATAACAAGAACAAATCTCGGCTTGCAGCAAAATATTGCAATATGAGTATGAATTTTTAGAAACTGTTTGTAATATTTTATACTTTGATTTTTAGAGGTAACTTTTTTCCTGACTAGAATATACACGTGTTAACTACATATTTAAAATATGAACCAGGTAGGTGGCGCTAAAAAAACAAATGTTTCACCATTTCACTTTGCTCCGCTATTTGTATTTGATCCATATTCTCGTACTTATATTTTAAACTAGTGGTACCCGCACGGCTTTGCTCGTAATAGAAGAATTAAAAGGTCTTTTGATTGGCCTGTATATTTACAAATAATGTATGGTGAATTTTCTCGCCAATTGGCTTGTGCCTATGTTACGGTTCCACGTTATGAAAATTTCGTAATTTACTCGTCCGTCTTATGATAATTTTGTTCTTAAAATTGGAGTAGAAAAAGAACTACATCGAATTTTTGAAAAATCGCTTCGAGGTGCACACCCCCATGCTACAAACTAACTTTTTGCCAAATTTCATGAAAATCGGCCGAACGGTCTATTCGCTGTGCGCGTCACAGAGATCCTGATATACAGAGAGACTTTCAGCTTTATTATTAGTAAAGATAAAGATGCAATTCTTTCTTTTAAAATTAAATTTTAAGCAGTCCTGATTTTTTTTCCTGCAGACGTTTTTATAAAACTTTCAGTTTCTATGATAGATTGACATACGCCACTTTTATTTTAACCAAGAGTGGGGTGGGGGGGGGGCTTTAAAGATGGATCAGGCATTTCTTTTTGATTTTCTCGAAGAAACCGACCGTTCATTATGTAAGAACTGGTAGTGATTCTTACAGTTTTTCGAATACCAATCTTTAATCTGGATTGTATTATAATATTGTTACGGTTCGTTGATTTCTAAATTGATGGACATTACATCTGCGTAGTGGAAAAAAGAAGCAACCATTTTTTTACATATTGAGGTAAGATGTAATGTTAGATGTTGTAGAGTCATATTTGTATTCACAAATGGAGAAACTGCCAAAATCGTGTTATTAAACAATGTCTCGTTTCATCACGAGCTATTTTTTATGATCTAAAAACAATGCTGCTTTTTTGAAAGAAGCCATATTTTCCACGTCTAAAAAGCCTTCGAGTTTGCATTGGAGAGAATTTGCGTACGTTTATACACGAACTATGAATTAAAATGGGATTTCGATATTTTCTTATTTCAAGGACTCCTCTTTTACCATTTTTTGGGAAATTAGTATGGTATCAGGTAGAGCTACTTTTTACTTTTAACTAACGAAAATATTAAAAGGACAATAATTCCTTTCATAGTGAAAACATCTTATTTAGTTTCATTAGGGCCGAGCGCTGTCAATAATTAATATATAAATAATTTTTGGATGTCGAGGGTGGGAAAAAAACTTTAAATAAATAAATTAGTTAATAAAAATGCTTCCCTGTATATTGTTTTCTCTTCTATTACGAAACATAATCACCACAAAAAAGAGCAAACATGTAATATGCCCTGTAAAAATTGAAAAAAAAAAAAAAAAAAAAATTACATATGTCGTAAAATATCAAGAACAAAAATTAACATTTTTTAAAAATTGGACTTGTTTCCACCAAAACCAATGACACAGTAGAAATTCTAAACATTTGAATCAGTACTCAAGCAAATATTAACAGCTTCACAATTTAAAAAAAAAAGATACGATTTTAACACTGGTATTCCAATGTTTCTAGAATCATATGTATAGAAAATTCGTTACTATCAAAACATTTTAAATGTACAATATCGATTTTTCACTAACTCGACATTCATACACATGCATACACACACAAACAAGCATTTATGCGTGCGTATGCATAATTAAAACAATGCAAATATTTAGTAAACAATGACAAATTCCGATGCAAAATTGGATTGTTTCCGGAAGTTTAAAAGTATTTTTTTCTGAAAGAGCGTACTTAAAAACAGAATCGAACCATTTTTTTTAAATAATTTGACAAAGCTTAACCTTTAAAAAAAAAAAAAAAAAAAAAAAAAAAAAAAAAAAAAAAAACGGTGCGCAGATTCAAATTTATTTTTAACGTGATAAAATACTACTCACTGATGCCATTAGCACAGAGCGCATTATTTCGGCATTAGATAAAGTGAAAAAAAAGCGCAATAATAGAAATAACCTTCATTCAAAATTCTCATTATGATTGCTATTAATATTACTGCTAAATGGAAACCTTTTTTTTTAACAATGCACAAACATTCATCGCTCCAATGGAGTAGCGCTCCAAAGTACTTCACTTGTGACGTCATAAAGACCGCGCCTTTTTTTCCGAAATCGAGCATTTAAAAAAAAAAATAAGTAAATAATAACTGTTGGGAGAATAAAAAATTTTCTTGCTCCACGTTTTTTTTTTTTTTTTTTGCTTATTCTATCAATTTCAGTGACTAAAAGGGTGTACTTTTGACTGAAGGAAACAACCTCATTAGACAATTCTAAAATTTCTATCTTAAGGAAGAATGGAATGCAAAAGTACTGCTCTGACCTTTAGAAATGTAATGGTGTCGTTTCCAAAATTTTAAAAGCATTTTTTCTGAAAGAGCATGCTTAAGAACATAGGATCTGACCATTTTTTAAACAATTTGACGAAGTTTAATACTTTAAAAAAATTACTTTAATCGGTGCGCTTTCATTGTTTAACGCTTCTGCCGATGACATCACAAATGATGAAATGCCATTCACTGTTGCCATTCAGAAGAGCACAATATTTAATTCGCATCTTTACTCACGTGTACTGGCAACGATATGGTTGATAGCAAGCGTAGAGGCAATTTTTAATTCGCTGTTTGATTATCATAACGTGGAAACGAAGTGGAAAATCCACCAGAGGACATCATTTGTGACGTTATAAAGACCACGCCTTGTTTGAAAAATTGGACATTTAAAAAAATTAATTAAAAAATAATTGTTGGGAAAATGAAAGTATTTTCTGGCTCCATGTTACTTTTTTTGCTTATTCTATCAATTTCTGTGACTAAAAGTAGTACTTTTGATTGAAGGAAACAACCCCATTACTCGGATATATTTGTAACTGATAATAGTTTACTGGAAAATTATGATAATGAAAAACACTTAGCATTATTTTTAGAAGTCTCCTTAAGAGCTATTAATCAATTTAATGTAAAACAATAAAATAATTGGTACTTAAGTTTAAATGCGTTTGTTAAATGTTTGCGACCGTTTAAAGTAGTTATTATCAGTCACGCGCAAAGAGAAGAAGAAACAAAATTCCTCGAAGATTTCGATTGATTCTTGACGTTTGTGCTCCAATTTTGATAGTCGCAGACGAAAAATTCAGAACCACAACTCTCCCCTTGAACACCTCTCGGTAGCGAAATGAGGCTAAAGTACCAGGAAACGAGCAAATGTGTCACAGAAAACGGATGCGACCATTAAAATGACAGTTTATTCGAATTTCCAATTTCTGTCTGTCTCGAACGTCTTTTTAACCAATTTACTGCATGAAATCTATAGATTGGAACAAAAAGAAAGTTCTTTTCGCTATGTCTCGAAAGTACTCGACGTTCTTTAAGTAAGCAAATTTATACTTCAATAATAAAGTATTTTAAAACTATTCTAAGAGGCTGTCCATAAAAATGAAGTTGCATCTTTTTCCATCATATTTGCCCCCCCCCCCCCCGCACCTTTGTCTCAAAAGTGTCGCACTACTCTTTCTTGCAAATCTGAAGCCAAGGGCATGCATAAAAGTTTTGGGGCCCGTCACAAATTACTTTTACGGGCACCCCTCCATACCGTTTACACCAACGTCCATACATATAAGTCACCCCTCTTCCCCGGCCCCCTTCAGGCTTCGGCCCAGGCCAACAGGTGTCCTTTCCAGGGCCGGATTTGGAAGTGTGGAGGCCCCGGGGCAACGAAGGAGTGGAGGCCCCTAATCAAGGTTCGTTAAGATCATATTTTCGAAAATATCCAATACTTTGATATATATAAGAATACTTTGATATACATATCCGATATTTTCGACCCGTGAAAGTTAGGATATTTTGCAAAAATTTTACTGTGGGGGGTCCCTTTGTTGTGGAGGCCCCGGGGCAGTAGCCCCGCCTGCATTCCCCTAAATCCGGCCCTGGTCCTTTCTCCCCTGCCTGAAACACTTTATAACTGCTGTTTGTGATACTTGAACGATTTTCTTTTCAGTAATGTTGTTACTGAGCAATAAAGGACCGATTTCTTACGGATAATTAAAACTGCTGCCAGAGTCACTTTTCGTTCATTCGGTTTTTCCAGCAGAGTGGCGAAGTGGTTAGGCGTTGGCCTCTTACGCCCAAAGGCGTGGGTTCAAACCCGACTCTTTTTGATGGAGTTTCAAGATGCATAGAGCCGTCAGCCTTCATATCGTAAGATTATGTGCCATGTAAAGGATCTCTTGAACAATTACTTTGACTTGAATATTCTCGGTAAAATTGAATGCCTAGTGCAATTTTGCGCCGTAAGAGCGCTGATCCCTCCATCTGGTGGGGAATCTGGGTTTCAATATTCCCGTGATAATGGCTATCCACCGGTAAATGTGCTACAGAAACACCATAAGTACGCAAATAGTGAGGAACCAATGCGAAGCCTTATTATAAACAACAACGACATTTAGAGGGTTTTAATTTCTTCTAATTTATTTGGATATTAGTTACATACTGCCATGGGATGGTAAAGCGCAGTATCTGCAAATTTTTCATTTTGCATTTTTGTCATCTATTGCACTTAAGTTTTATTGTACAAGCTTGATTATTGGGTTCCCACTAAAAATAAAGCACGAAAAAAAAAAAAAAAAAAAGCAAATTTCAACATTTTCCTATTATTATTATGGAGTCCAAAACGTATTTCTTTAAATATCTTTAAAACTCATTTCTTTCCATGGCATTATAAGTAAATAATTTTGGCAAAAAGATCATACTGACAAAGTACTACCAAGGAAGTTCCCACACACAAATTGCATGAGCATTTTATATATTTTCTGCATATAGAGGACTATCTTACGTATTTAATGGTTGTGGTGGAAAAATTGAGCAGTTTTTCTAAATTTCAATTATACAGCCACTAAACGATTTTATTCTAACAGGCGGAGATCTGGACACTTTACCAAAGATTTTTATTCATCATATAAAAATGGCTGTATGCATGTGTGTGTGTGTGTGTTCCTTATATTAATCTAGTTTACCTCGGATTTTAGCCAAATATAGCACAGAAGTCCTTCCATGCTATGGAAATCACAACGGTGGCGTGTTCTGTAGAAAAACCGTGAAATGGAATATATTTATGCTTTTTAATAACAATGACTGAATTTTTAAAATTCAAAAAGCACTCAAAAAGGTCTAAATTTAAATTTTGAGTCTTAAAACTGCCCCTTTTCACACGTTGACGGGAAATTGTACTCTATTTTTTTCTTTTTTTTAAAGACTGATTATTGAACATGTGTCACATAGGCGGATTTAGGACTGAGTTCCTGGGGGGGGGGGCAGGATTTTTTTTTGGAGCAAAATTTTTAATCCCTCCCCCTCCCATGTTTTTGTCTGTTTTCTGCGATGCGTAAGGCCATTCTTTACTTTTTATGTGTCGCTTTCAGTACTGTGTGTAATCATGCTATCCTTTTTAAATTGACCTTAAAAGAGAGGGGGCTGGTATTAAGAGAGTAACGCATTGCTCCCTTTTAAGTGGGATATAGAATATCTCCAGTTTTAGGGGGGCCGGGGGTTACTCCCCCGGAGGAAATTATCTAAAATGGATATAAAATTCTGCATTTTGAAGTCTTATAAGGGCTAATTGGAAATAATAGGCAAATAATTTTTTTTAAAGATATACGCTTTAAAAGTGCTTTGTGATGCAAGTTAATACTTTAAGAGAAATGGTGCACAGATTTAGAGAATAGGTATCAAGAGAGTAACATACTACTCATTTGAACAATTCTTAATTTATACACTTGATAAGAAATAAAATTGAAGCACACTTTGCTTAGGAGTTTCAAAGACTTGTCTAATTATTTTCAAGGTTTGGTTGGTTAGATTTTTTTTTACATTCAAGAGCCCTTGTAGGCTATACTGCGCCAATTCTTTTCAGGGATTTTAGAACCTATCAATAATTTGCACTTTCCAGCCTCTGAAATTGAGTAGTAGATTATACACTTGTACAGTAGTGTTCAATCTTTGCAAGAAATGGCTATTTTAAGTTCAAAAGAAACGAGCTGATGTGTGCCTCACATGACTTCCTTTTACTCCATTTTAATGTCATTTTCCCATTATTGGCAATTTTAATGTGATTCAATAGTTTAATCTCTAAATATTAAAAACGATGGCCAAAATAAAACCAGATAAAAAAAAAATCGCCAAATTTTCCGCCAAGTTGGCGACAAAACTTGGCGACCAAAAGACTGGCGATATATCGCCAAGTGTCCGCCAAATTGTAACACCACTTGAGTTTGCATTGATATTAACAATGATTTCCCCCCAAAAAGGTGCAAAAGACCCCCTTAGGAACATCCGAAAGCAACCAAAAGGGGAGGTGCACAACTAGACCCCACTACGAGTCTATGTACCAAATTTCAACTTTCTAGGACATACCATTTTTGAGTTATGCGAGATACATACGCACATACGCACATACGCACATACACACATACGCACATACATACAGACGTCACGAGAAAAGTCGTTGTAATTACCTCGGTGATGGTCAAAATGGATATTTCGCGTGTCTATACATTCTTAGGCACTTTTCCGCATGTGGTCGAATCGAAAAAAAAACTCAACATTCATTTGGGGGTGAGCAAAATGGAAATTAAGGGCGATTTTTGAGTGAAAATTTTTTCGCGAATACAATACTTCCTTTTTTGTAAAAGGAAGTAAAAATAAACTTTAATTTCCTATTCAAAAAAGAAAAAAATCATGATTTTTTTTTGTTGTAAGATTTTGGAAAATAAGTTGTTACTATATAAACTCTTCCCAAAACTGTGGAGCATTGTCCCCTTTGCCCCCCCCCCCTATAAATTCACCCATGCTCTTCTAAACTATTCAAAAACGAAAAAATAATGATTTTTTTTTTAATTTTTGGAAGATGTGTTGTTATTACATAAAGTCCTCCCAAAACTGGGGGGGGGGCATTTCCCCCCTCTGACCCCCCATAAATCCGCCCATGATGTGTCACTTGACTCAACTTTGTTTTCGAGGTAGACCGTGCAACGCCAAACAGCGCAGCTAGTGAATAATTTGATAAAAGAAAAGAAGAAAAAGTCTTACTTTCCGTAATCAAAAACGAATGGTGTAAAAGTACGCTGCATTCTTTTGTTTCAGACAGGGCCGATCCTAGGGTGTCGGCCGCCCGTGTGCAAAGACCTACTGTGCCGCCCTTCAAGAGTAATTTCCATATTTTGACTAATCTTTGACGCCCATATAAATATTTCTTCAAATTTCAAAATCAAGTTCTAATTAAAAAAAAACGAGCTGATGTGTGCATCACATGACTTCCTTTTACTCCAATTTAATCTCATTTCCCCATTATTCGCTATTTTAATGTGATTCAATATTTATTCTCTAAATATCACCAACAATGGCCAAATTGAAACCAAAAAAAAAAAAAAAAAACTCCGCCAAATTTGTCGCCAAGTTGGCGACAAAACTTGGCGACCAAAAGACTGGCGATATATCGCCAAGTGTCCGACAAATTATAACGCCACTTGAGTTTACATCGAAATTAACAATGATTTCCCCCCAAAAAGGTGCAAAAGACCCCCTTAGGAACATCCGAAAGCAACCAAAAGGGGAGGTGCACAACTAGACCCCACTACGAGTCTATGTACCAAATTTCAACTTTCTAGGACATACCATTTTTGAGTTATGCGAGATACATACGCACATACGCACATACACACATACGCACATACATACAGACGTCACGAGAAAAGTCGTTGTAATTACCTCGGTGATGGTCAAAATGGATATTTCGCGTGTCTATACATTCTTAGGCACTTTTCCGCATGTGGTCGAATCGAAAAAAAAAACTCAACATTCATTTGGGGGTGAGCAAAATGGAAATTAAGGGCGATTTTTGAGTGAAAATTTTTTCGCGAATACAATACTTCCTTTTTTGTAAAAGGAAGTAAAAAAGAAAAATAAATAAATAAAAAAAAAAACAGAAGGTTGAACTTATAAAAATGAAGAAAAATTTTCTAGTAAGAAACTTTTTAGGTACAATTTATATCTTTGAAGAAAATAACAGATGCCAAAATTTACTAGTCGTAAAAACGCATTTTATAGTCTTTCTTCGGTGACATCAGTGAAAGGATGGAGGAGGGAGATCAGGGGAGGGGGGATTGCTCCCAGAAAATTATTGAAATTGGCGTATGAAAAATAGTTTTAGTAATCTTTGGTTGTGTTTGGTTGCAAGGAGAAAAGAGTCGGGTACACTGTTAAAACTACAGGTTGCATTTGGCACTTTTCGAGGGTGAGAAAGCTTGTTCACCAGCGGCACTCTTTACGGTGCCGAAATTGCACCCTTAACACGGGCGAAAAAACCGGCACCCTTCACCCAGCGTGCACCGCGGTGAAAAACGGAACCCTATGGCAGAACATTGGCACCCTCTGTTTTCTGTTGCTGAGCACCCCCCCCCCCCCTCGGTTTTGTGTGCATTTCCGTAAACAATTGTATACATTATTATTTATTGTTTTGAGTTATAAAAAGCTAAGTCTTGGTACATTTTCCACATTGAATAGTTCTGAAAATGATTAAAACTTGTACTTTAAGGCATTTGATCACATTTCAACTTTCGAACATAGTTTAAAAGTGTTCATGACTTAAATTTGTCTGCCGTGCACTAATTTTCGTACATCCACTTGGATTGCTCAGTAATTTTAATATGTTATTGACATTTACTGCAGCACGATCGTACCGAAAATGAAGAACGTAGGTACTATTTGTAAATCATTTACACGAGCAATAAATATTCAATTATGTTGCAATCATGGAAAAATAAAACCTTTCATCACGTTCGAAATTTTAATCAAAGAGCACCATATTAGTACTGTACGTATGTATGATTCGACATTTGAATATCCGTAAAGAATATAAACGAACAAAAGTCTTTCGATAAATTAAAAGCCAAAACAAATTCTAACGAGTTATTCATTCTTACTATTACTAGAGTGACGAAAAAAAGTTCAGTCATTCGCTTTAAGCAATAACGCCGAGGAAAGCTAGTTAACTTAGACACGAGATAATAAATAAATAAAAAAAAAAAAATCGAGACGGAGAAGAAATTTCTTTTTCTCAATCCGCTTTCCTTTTTTTTTTCGTGCTTTTATGTTTTTGCTATTTGCATCATCGTAATTAGAGTTTCCGTTCACTTGCTGAGTGCATCACATTGCTAGCAATGAATCTCTTAGTTAAAAATCCACAAGATTGTTGATAATACAAGCAAGTAAAACCACATAGTCAAAATTAATAGTTGAAATAACTTTTCAAATATCATCTAATTAAGGCGTTTTGATTATTAAATGTTACTTATCCGGTGCTGATAGCTATTTTTAGGTAAAATTTATGCATGATAGGAATAGCAAATGTATATAACGGCTAACTGAAGAATCAACGTACCTTTGAAACAATTTTAAATATGTTCGAAAGCCTTAAAAGCTACACTATGATCAAATGCATGTACTTACGCGAAACTTTGAAGAGTAAATCGCAGAAACTTATAAGTTTTAATCCAATTTCGTATTTCATTCAATGGGAAAGTGCATGTGCGTAGTTATTCTTGCGTCCGCCATTGATTGTGGTTGAATGATGTTAGAGCGGAGAGCGCATGCGCCAGCGTTTCACCCATGCATTTAGGAGGTCCGTTTTCACATTTATTAGCGTCATTCACCTTGATCACACTTCCTAGCCTCTACTGCACCCTGAGGCCCGGTGTTTTCACCCCAGGGAGCCAAATAGTTAGTCAAAGGCACCCGTAGTTTTGACAGTGTATATTCAAGGTGCATGGAGAAATTTTCGAAATTGACGTTAAATATCGCTATTTTATTAACTTTTTCGAGACTTCAGGGGAAAAGTAATGTTGGAGTTCTCTCCTAAAATTGTTTCAAAATTGAAATCAATTCGAAGCTATTTTTTGTGACCGTAGCTTAGGAAAAATCGCCGCTCTTCCCGAAAATTTTCCGAAACTGAAGCTTTAAATAAGCAGTTTTGGGTTATCTTTGTTGTTGTTGCTAGAGGGAGGGAGATTCAATCATCTCCCATTGAAAGTTTTCGAAATTGAAGTTTAAAACGCAAATTTAGGCTATCTTTGGTGACGGTAAGGGATCTGGCGGCTTTTTTCTGGTAATTTCTTGGCACTATTGTTTCAAAAACCCATTTCTGGCTATATTTGAAAACAATAGGGAAAACGTGAAAAAATTCCGAACCGAAATATTTTTCGGAACTAAAATCCATTTTAGGCTATTTTTGGGAAGGAAGGGCTTTGGGGCTCCCAAGCGGATATTTCTAAAAGCGCAATTTTATGCTATCTTTGGTGACGTTTACAAAACTGGGAAGCTTCGGCGGATCTTTCGGATATTTTTCGATATTAATATCTAAAAAACACAACTATAGACTTTTGTCCACCTCACTTCGACGATAGATGGGTATATGCCCTAGTGCCGTAAAAAGTTACATAAGCCAGGCCTCTTCTAGAGTTTTTTAGGAATTGATTTTCCAAAATCGTATTTTAGGCATTGTTTGATTACGATGGGACAAAGAGCGGGCAGGGGTTCAGTGTATCCTCACGAACTGTTTTTTGAAACCGAAGTCAATTTCAAACTGAGAGGGTGGGATTAGGGGCCTCTCTAAAGACGCTAATTGAGACTATCTTTAATAGTAATGTTTGGGAATGGATTTCGGGGCCCTCCATCACAAAAATTTCGAAAAAGAAATAGGAAAAATGTCATTAAGCAATTTTTTGATGACATTAAGAAGGGCTGTCCTCTTAAAACACATTTTGGATTTTAAAGCCAGATTTTCAGGCTATGTTTGATTAAGTTAAGTTGGAAGGGGTGAATCAGAGATTTAATTGGGTCCTTAAGATCGGTGGTTCAATCAGCAAAATTTTCCGAAATTAAAGTCCTAAAAACGCCATTTTAAGTCTTCTTTAGTCTCGTCAAGAAGGTCATGGCATTCTTTTGGATCTTCGTTTTGAAGCCACGTTTAAATTTACTACCCGGGGCAAGAGCCCTGATCTGAAACCGGGCAGTTCATGAGTGATTTTAATTCGAAAAAAATGCTGTAAAGGGGAAAAAATACAAAATTTTAGTTCATTCATATATATTTGACTCTCAGGGGAATCGCAATTTTCCAGTCTCTCCACGCAGCCGCGATTGTTGAAAACAGAATTTGTTGTTTGAAATGCTTGTGATCAGTATAGCTTTTTTTAAATATAATATATAAAATATGTCTTCATTGTTTAGGTCTATAAAAGCTTGGAGGGTAAACATTAGTGGCCCTGAGTGCTCCTTTTAGAAGGCACCCTTTCATGCTTCAGGAGGGGGCATTTCACTCATCTCCCCTCCCCTGTATCCATGACTGATTACCGATTCTGTCATAAATTTTGCAACCAAATGAAGCAAGTGTGTAAAGAGTAGATATTAATGGACAATGAACCAGCACAATGTTCCCTAACAATCTATTTTTCTTAAACTATGCTATGCTGTTGGGAAATCGGCACTTACTTTGATAATTGAACATTTAAAATTTAGCACATTTATTTGACTTATTATAAGTTATCTTTTGAGAAATTCTTGAGGAATTTTGCTTGATTAAAATAACTTTTTGATGCGGCCTGCGGCCGCCCCTTGCTTTGGCCGCCCTTGTGCGGTGCACACCCTGCACACCTGCTAGGATCGGCCCTGGTTTCAGACCTACTATAATTGCATTACATGATTATTTTGGAAATATTGATTTACTACTAATGAGTTAAATCTAATGTGAGGAAGTATTTTTACCAAATTTAAATGATGGCAGTCATGATTGAATCACGTTTACCTTTTCGTTTGTTATGATGTCATTTTCTATTTTCGAGATCATAGCAGTTTTTTTATTGGAAATTCTGAGCCTCGAAAAAGAGTGACGTGTTTTGTTTCATTCCGAGAAGCTGAGTTGTTCATCATTAGTCTCGTATTACCAAATAATAGTATATTGGGGTCATTTCCAAAGTTTTAAAAGTATTTTTTTCTTAAAGAGCATGCTTAAAAACATAGACTCTGACGATTTTTTAAATAATTTGTTTAAGTTTAATATTTTTTAAAAATTACTTAAATCGGTGTGCTTTCATGGTTTACGCTTCTACCGATGACATCACAAATGATGAAATGCCATTCAGTGTTGCCATTCACGGAGCAAAATATTTAACTCGCATCTTTATTCACGTGTATTGGCAACGATATGGTTGATAGCAAGCATAGAGCGCAATTTTAATTCGCTTCTCGATTATCATAACGTAAAAACGCGATAGAAAGATGTAGAGCCCATAGACTAATAATAAGAGTAGACCGAGCTTTCTCATTCTTGCTGATGAAGAAAATTGGTTCATAGATGTATCATGTGACTAGTGGAAGGGCTTGGCGAAGACTTTGGCAGCATGGTTGCTAGATGGCAGCATTATCTATAGTTTGGCACTCGACATGTATTTTAAGACAATGTGTTTTCATTAAAAAAAACTTCCAGGTGCAGAGATTGAACTGTTTTTACTTTAGTTATGCATTATTTTGACATAAATAATAGTTTTTGATCAGTTTTCAGTAACTTTTATTTCATTTGGAGCTGTCAGCGTTGGCGTGAACGAAATGGCGTAAACGTTTTGCGTTAACGCAAAAATGTACTAATCGGTATCTTAAATTGAAACTGTAGGTAAAAATCTTACCGTTTGTCGATTCTTCTTGGTCGCTTGCATCTTTTATTGCTTAGAGAGTTATTGAAATTGACTAAAGAAAATGCACAATACTATCTAAACGAAAAACTCACTATATTAACAAAATATTTACAACTTAGAATAACAAATTTACAAATCGGACTCCATAAAAGATCGTTCTTCCGTCTTCCATCAATTCTATTTATTTTATTTCTCGCTGGCGTTGATCGTCTGCTACGATTAACGCCCGCTGTTGCTAGGATATCCACCAGTCACATGGTTTGGTTTATGAGCAGCAAAAGGGTTGCCATAGCTCGATCTACTCTTATTATTAGTCTATGGTAGAGCCGCTATATAGATAGGCCGACGCATCAGCTTAAGTTTAGCCATTTTGGATCGGATTTTTCATTGTTGCACTGTTAGGGTTGCTACAGCAAAGTTTCGGATTTCGGCAAATTTTCCGAACAATTTACGTGCCTCTAATAATTGCTCACAGTGAACAATCACCAAACGCGATAACTCGCCAGAAAGACAACCACTCAAACACAGGGGGCTTAGAAAGATGCGCCAAAGAGCATCATTTGCGACGTCATAAAAACCACGCCTTGTTTGAAAGATCGAACATTTTAAAAAATTAATTAAAAAATAACTGTTGGGAAAATGAAAGTATTTTCTGGGTCCATGTTATTATTATTTTTTTTTTGCTTATTCTATCAATTTCAGTGACAAAAAGTACTACTTTTGACTCAAGGAAACAACTCCATTTCGACTCATAAACTCATAACTTCTGAAACTTTGCGATAAGCACATATAAGGCATAATAATTGCAACAAAACTTGATGCTTGAACTGTCCTTCTGAGATACGTTTGCATTCCGGCAGGTCCAACTTGAGGGGGGGGGGGGGGGTAAAATAGAAAAATGCTTTAATAAAAAGAATAGCGGCCAAAGGTGTAGTTTCTAATATTTAAGGCGAGGGCCTGGGGGGGGGGGGGAGGGTGAGTCCCTAAGTTTTCGTCTATGTCTAGAACTAAGTCATTGAATATGCTTTGATTTTTAGCTTTCTATATGTTAATACTATTAGGTTTGCTTTTACCCAAACTTAATAAGTTGCCTATATCTCGCGCAATTCCTTTAAGAAAAAAAAAAAAAAAAAAGCTTCCGTGACAACTATCAAAATTGCAGACAGAAAAATCATAATTCATTCGATTGAGGCCTATAAAAGTGAGACTGCATCCTCTCTCATCAGTTGACATCTTTATTGTGTGGAACGACCATAAAACACGACCTTGTCACACAGCATAAAAAAGCTACGCTTTTAGAAATTCGAAACACAGAAAAATAAGAAAAAAAGGCATTTTCAAATTAAATCGATCCTTCTTGGAGTGGCCGCCGAACAAGGGACTAATAAAAATCCTATTCCAAAGTTCGGGGCAAAAAAAAAAAAAAAAAAAAAAATCATTGTAGTATATTTCTGTTAACTTGACACTTTCTGTTGACTTGGTCAAAAGATAGGACTTTCGTGGATTGGCATCGATCTTCATCTCAACGTAAACCGGCTTTCATCACCCCTACTTTAGCAATGGAATCGTTCAAGCCTCTGCGTAAAATTTTCAGTAAATTACCACCCTATAGCCGGAGCTAAGGCAGAAAAAATAAAATACACGGCCAGCTCAGTCATTCCATTCGAGGACTGCAGTTTCGTGCTTATTGGCACTCATCAGCCCGGAATAGGAAGTGCCTGAGCTGGAGGTGGAAAACCTCTTAAAGGAAGCCAAGAGTGTCAAACAAACTGGTAGCTAATATAGAGCTACAAGTATATATAGAGGTCAGTGCTAATGGGGTTGTTTCCTTCAGTCAAAAGTACTACTTTTAGTCACTGAAATTGATAGAACAAGCAAAAAAATAACATAGACTCAGAAAATATTTCTGTTTTCCCAACAGTTGTTTTTTTAATTAATTTTTTTAAATGCCCGATTTTTCAAACAAGGCGTGGTTTTGATGACGACACAAATGATGCATTTTGGCGCATCTTTCTACCACGGTTCCACGTTATGATAATCAACAAGCGAATTAAAATTGCGCTCTACGCTTGCTATCAACCATATTGTTGCCAATACACGTGAGTAAAGATGCGAATTAAATATTTTGGTCTGTGAATGGCAACACTGAACGGTATTTCAACATTTGTAATGTCATCGGGCTGAAACATAAACAATAAAAGCCCACCGATTTAAGTAATTTTTCAAAAATATTAAACTTAAACAAATTATTTAAAAAATGGTCAGATCCCATGTTTTTAAGCATGCTCTTTCCGAAAACAATACTTTTAAAATTTCGGAAACGACCCCATTCTATATTAGCTACCAGTTTGTTTGGCACTCTTGACTTCCTTAAGAGGTTTTCCACCTCCAACTCAGACACTTCCTAGTCCGAGCTGATGAGTGCTAATAACACGAAACTGCAGTCTTCGGATGGAATGACTGGGCTGGCGGTGTATTTTATGTACCTCTGCGTAAAGCGTGATCACGGGGAGATGGTGGATGACCTTAGAGTGAAAATATCATTTGTAATAGGTTGTTTGTTATCATTTTGTAATAGGTAGAATCAGCGAGAACCCGTTCCTTACTACTCGGCGCTTTCTGGCTGATTTTACCTATTAAAAATGATATAAATGATGTTTCTGCTTTAAGGTCATCCGCCATCTCTCCGTGGTCAAGTTTTACCCAAAGTCAATTTATCAGAGTCAGATTATAATCAATCTGCGAGTAAATGAAAGCGCGATTATGCTGAAAATGCAATATTATAGCTAGAAGCTACCAAAATTTGTACTTTATCTATATTTTCCCCAGTTTAAGTTAGATTAAAATACAATGGCAATAAGTACATAAGTTCTTTTTTTTTTTTGGATTGTTTCTATGTGAAAGATATAAAGTTGATGAACACTATGAACACGAACACACATTCATTTCCATCAGGAAGATTTACGATTTTCTTCTTTATCTTTATCTTTACAAATAATAAAGCTGAAAGTCTCCATGTCTGTCTGTCAGGATCTCTGTGACGCGCATAGCGCCTAGATCCTTCGGCCGATTTTCATTAAATTTGGCACAAAGTTAGTTTGTAGCGTGGGGGTGTGCACCTCGAAGCGATTTTTCGAAAATTCGATGTGGTTCTTTTTCTATTTCAATTCTAAGAACAAAATTTTCATAAGATGAACGAGTAAATTACGAAATTATCATAACGTGGAACCGTAACATGGGCAAAAGTCAATTGGCGAGATACGAAATTATCATAACGTGGAACCGTAACATGGGTACAAGCCAATTGGCGAGAAAATTCACCATACATTATTTGTAAATATACAGGCGAACCAAAACACCTTTTAATTTTTCTATTACGGGCAAAGCCGTGAGAGTACCACTAGTATGGAAATGTGGAGAATAATTATTTTGCTACCACAGTCAAATTTGAGCGCTGATCTTGAAACAATAACACTTTGAAATTTAAATGCAGAATAACTCCAATTATCCGAATCACTTTCAGAATTTCAGGGGGAAATAACAGACCGAAACTTACTGCGATTCCCAAAATAATGAATCTATCTGCTCGCTATTACCTCCACAAAGCTAGTCAAACAGTTTACTTTGACCAAGATATTCAGCAAGCAATGACGTTCATTTCAAGTACTGTACTAATGCACAGTACTTGTAAGTACGCTTAACACGTAAAAGTGTTGCCTTTTCATTTGATTTACAAAACCTCTTTTTCTTTAAAAATAGGTTTTTCTCCAATTTTCAACATGCATACAGTAATTAATTCAAATACAGTGAAATCCCATTACAACGAAGACCAATACAACGAAATGAATTTTCAGTTTCGATTTAAGTTCCATCAATTCCCTTACAATGAATAAATTTTGTGATCCCTCGATGTTTGTTGTAACGGGATTTCACTGTAGATCCTTTCTACGGAAAAATACAGTTATTCGAATTTTTGAATATCCAAATGAAGTTCGATTCTAATTCCTTCGGATAATTGGAATTCTACCGCAGTATATTTCAAACAATAAATATCCGGAAGACGAACCGATGCTGAAGGTATTTTTAAATTAAGTACCTTTTGTGTTTTCAAACTTTTATATTAAGGTAAAGAATTTGATTTGTTCTTACTCTACCAACTTTTGAAATTGAAAAAAAAAAAAAAATACAAATTTATGGGACTTTTTACAAGAAGTGCTTGATTAGGAGAAAAATTACTGTTGGTAGTAAAATTATTATTTATTATGCTATGTTGATTTTGTCACGACGTACCTTCTGCTATTTATAGATTATTTTATTACTGAATTTTCGAGTCATTCCAGTGTTTCGAACAAATTCATAAAATTGCTAAGTTCGTTACAGGAAATGAAAGAAAACAATTTTGTGATCCAAAGGAAACTGCTTGAAAAATATGCTTTGCTAGGAAGAAAATTGTAGATAAGACACATATGATCAAATGAAGACAAACTATTCATAGTTATTCTGCAATTTTGAAAATAATTCCAGTAGCTGATCTTATTATGCTACTATCATGGATACCGCATGAAACATACGGAAATAAACCAATTTATTGAAATATTTAAGAATAAAAAAATATTGAAATTGACGAATCGAATTTACTGGAACAAAAAAAGAATGTTAAAAATACCTTCGTTTTCGCACTGAAAAAAAAAAAAAAAAAAAAAAAAAAAAAAAAAAAATTGGCTCTTACGCTTTTAGTTCACACAAAGAAAAATTACGTTTTCTTTGAAATTGAAATTACATCATAAAAGTAGTTCACGTTTTTCTTAAGAACGATTAACTTAGTATTTTGCACATTCATAGCTTTTCATCAAAGATCAATCTTGTACATTCATCGCTTGATAAACTTAACATTATGCATATTCATCGCTTAAAAAAAATTAAAAAATAAATAAATAAAATTGAAAAAAGCTTAACATTATGCACATTCATTAGTGGTGTAAGGAGGATCTATTGACTTCACTGGCTTAATATATCACTTTATTTCTATACATATAAGTAGGCGTGGTTTCTGCTGTTTTTTGATATATGCGTTGAGCATATAACTTTTGTCACCCCCTACCTCAGCAAATGAGAGAAAAAAAACCTGTCATTTCTAAATTAACTTCAACAGTCATGCAAATTAAAGGATTTTTCAACAGTCTACAAGAGAAAAAAAAAACAATAAATTTGCTCATTCATCAATATTTGCGTCAAGTATTGCACTTAAAGCTAAATTCTCGATTTAATAGAAAAAATGGTAGACTATGGGGTGGTTTCCTTCAGTCAAAAGTACTACTTTTAGTCATTGAAATGGATTGAATGAACGGAAAAAAAAGTAATAATAATAATAATAATAATAACATGGTCGCTGAAAATACTTTCATTTTTCCAATAGTTTTTTTTAATTAATTTTTTGAAATGTCAGATTTTTCAAATAAGGTGCGGGCGCGGTCTTGATGACGTCATAAATGACGTACTTTGCCGCATCTTTCTACCACGTTTCCACGTTATAATAATCAAAAAGCGAATTAGCGAATTAAATGTTGCGCTCTACGCTTGCTATCAACCATATCGTTGCCAATACACGTGAGTAAAGACGCGAATGAAATATTTTTCTCTGTGAATGGCAACACAGAATGCATTTTATGATTTGTGATTTCATCGGCAGAATCCTTAAACAATGAAAGCGCTCTATTTAAGTTTTTTTTTAAATATTAAACTTAAACAAATTATTTAAAAAATGATCAGATTCTATGTTTTTAAGCATGCTCTTCCAGAAAAAAAAATACTTTTAAAATTTTGGAAACGACGCCATTAGAAGAATTGATACATTATCTTGAAAAACGTGATATATAAATACTGCGCTATGACAACTTTCTCCATTTTCCCGTAAGTTGGAACATGGCAACAGAAGAGCTGCTTTAAATGCAAAATGAATTTAGCCTTGAAAGGCAACGAACGCATTAGCGCCACACCCCGCCATTTCAGAACACGTTCTGTTAGTATTACGAACATTGTCTTAAGTTCTTCGTAACGTCATGTTTGAAGAACTGAGTCATACCTTGCCGTAACTCGAGTTCATTATTCTTCGCTGATATATATTTATATATACTTTTTCTTCTAGCTGCTTTTCCTTTTAGGATTTTAATACGAAGCCTTGGAAACTTGTGTAGAACACAAAGATCAGTTCTTTTTTTTTTTTTTTTTTTTACTTCGCACACATGCAGATTATCAGGAAGCAATACGAATTTCCCGTTCGATCTCATTTTTTTAAATGACTATTTCGGTAAATCGATTTCACTTTTTAAAGCAAGGTTTTCCTGCTATTTTATGCAAAAATGAATGCCAGCTTTTGAGTGGGAAATGATTTATCTATTTTCGATGCTATTAGATTACTATAAAGTCGCCCATAAAGGTTGACGGGCGAAAATTGCTTCTACTTTTCTACATTTGAACGAAGCCATTGCCTGTTTGGTGATATTTTGATACAGTAAAACCTGTGAAGTTGACCACCTGTCTAAGTTGACCGCTTTTTTCAAGCACGGAATTAGCCCTTATCACATAAATCAACATCTGTAAGTTGACCACCTGTTTAAGTTGACCACTAAAGTAGTGCACCACAAGTGGTCAACTTACACAGGCTTCACTGTAGCTGAAATTTTAACCCTAATTCCAGCGGATGAGCCCTAAACTCCAGTAGGTAGCGTTAATTATTTTCTTTTCTTCATTCCCCTGAAATGACACTGTCTTACCATTAAAACGGTTAAGTGACCGGATTCAGTTCAGCCTTGTCACAATAATGCATTTCCCTGCACGTTAAACATTACCAACGCACATATCAAATTACCATGCCCAGTGGCGTAGCCATGGGGGGGGGATAGGGGGGTCAGAACCCCCCCATGAGCCCCAAAACAATGTATATATATATATATATATATATATATATATATATATATATATATATATATATATATATATATATATATATGTATATATATATATATATATGTGTGTGTGTATATATATATATATATATATATATATATATATATATATATATATATATATATATATATATATATATATGTATATATATATATATATATGTGTGTGTGTATATATATATATATATATATATATATATATATATATATATATATATATATATATATATATATATATATATATATGTATATATATGTACAGTATAAGTGTATAAACTTGAGGACATGGTTTTACTTTAAACTTCAGAAAAAATTACCCCCCCCCTAAGGATTTTTTCTCGCTACGCCACTGACCATGCCGCGGCGCGAGTTTCATTGTTGATAACGTCAGCGTTACTCCATCATCGGCTATTATATAAGAGGATTCACGAGAACTGTTCAATGATGTAATGACTCATAAGGTTAAGGAAGTTCGAATCTATTTTGAAGAGTAATATGGTAGGACAGTACTGTTGTGTAAAGGTAAAGGACAATATCTGCAAATTTTTCTTTTTTATTTCTTCTTTTTGAATTTTTGTCATGTAGTGCGTCACAAGAGGAGGTGAGGGGTGCCGCAAAGTGGTTAGGTTTATTTTTTGGAAAAGAGATAGACTAGGGTGCCGTGAGAAAGTGCTCATTCTTTAAAGGGTGCTGCGAATTGGAATAGTTTGGGAACCCCTGGTACAGTGTATGTAGTTTTATAGTAAGTAAGATTATAACGGTTAAAAAAACAGATTTATTTTAGTGGGGTTGTTTTTAGCAATCACGATTGCTTATTGTTCTCATTTGACTGTTTTGATCTTCCTATGATTTTATTTTCCCACCACCTCCCTCTGCAGCACCACCGTCCACCGGCCTCACGATGCTGCTCCTATAGTGAAAACCGTCTCCAGGTTACGTCCATATCCAACATACACACACCTGTACACGTACGTACACACACACTCATGCCTGCACACAGACACAAATACACAGCACACACACATACACACGCACTCATGCTAGCACACAAACACAAACACCCACGCATACATACACTCACATTCATGCCTGCATACAGACACAAGCACACACGCATACATACACATACCTATACATACACACACATACACCCTCACTCATGCTGGCACACAGACACAAACACCCACGCATGCACACACACACTTACATACATACTCACATTCATGCCTGCATACAGACACAAGCACACACGCATACATACACATACCTATACATGCACACACATACCCACACACTCATGCCTCGACACAAACACACACGCCTACATACACACACACACATACGCTCGTGATTGCGAAAAACATAATTTGAATTCAAAATGCCATAATTCAAATTAATTTATCTTTTTTTTTTTTTTGATGTTTTTTGCGGAAAACATGAAAGTTAAGCAACTTTACACGAGACTGCAGTTCTTGCTGTGAACAACGCAGTTCAAACCCATTAAAACAAAGAATGTTGAATATCGAAATCAGTTTAAAATATTTTCTTCTAACTGATAAAAACAGGGTTATAGCTTTGTCAAAACAAAACACAATGCAGAGCATTCCGATAGCCGTTCTTACAATTCGGGAGTGCTCCAAGTTATTTATTTATTTATTTTTGTCGTAGAAACTCGTAGAAATAATCTTCTTCATGGAAACTGTAAACACGGCAGTAATTCTTTTGGACATCTGTCCTGCAGTTTCAAAGCAGCTCTTTTATTTCTTTGTGTCATTCTCAAGTTTGCGTTATTGCGCATTATGTATTTTTTTTATTACCAGTAGGAAAATTCTACAATTATCTGTTCGCCATAGAATCCACTTAATAAATTCGTCTGTCAATCGAATCAGTCACCTACTGCCATTGAACATAGAATTCTGCAATGTTGAAACTGGTCAGTGTTGCCAGATTGGGAGAAATTTCCCCTTTTTGGGGAAATCTGGTGCTCTCTGGGAAAATGGGTTTTGAAGGGAATTCTTTGGGGAAATTTTTTTTTTCTTGGGGAAAACCTGGGGGAAAAAACCTCTGGGAAAAAAAAATTCGTATTTAAATTCGGTGTCTTGACATCTGGTAGTTATATTGTTTGTATCAAACAGCGTTGGTTGCAGCTTTGCTCAACTTTATGGAATTCGCATTCCGCATTATGTGGAATATTATGCTACTGAATTCGCATTAATAGTTCTGCGTGAGTAACAAGTTGATACGTGAAATAGGCAAAAATAAGTGTGATGAAGAATGTTCTTGGATAAATACATACAAAAATCATAGTTTAAATGTACATACAGAAGCAAAGTAGTAAATGCGAGTAGAAAGAAAAATTTGGTCATTTCTTACCTCTCGGTCAAGCGCTTGTATTTATAACTAGTGGCACCCCCACGGCTTTGCCCGTAGTAGAAAATTAAAAGGTATTTTGGTTCCCCTCTATATTTACAAATAATACATGATGAATTTCTCGAAAATTGGCTTGCCCACGTTACGGTTCCATAGTATGAAAACTTGGTAATTTAGTCGTCCATCTCATAATAATTTTGCCCGGGAAAATGTTCTTAAAATTGGAAAAGAAAAAGAACAAAATCGAATTTTCGAAAAATCGCTTAAAGGAGCACACCCGCATGCTACAAACTGATTCTTTGCCAAATTTCATGAAAATCGGTCAAACGGTCTAGATGCTATGCACGTCACAGAGATCCTGACAGAGAGAGAGAGATCCGGACAGAGAGACTTTCAGCTTTATTATTAGTGAAGGTGAAAAAGATAAAGTAAAGACAAAAAAAAAAAAAAAAAAAAAGCAAAAATGGGAAGAAAAAAAAGGTTGGGGAATTTCATAAGAAAATTTGGCTATTTGGGGGGAAAAAAATTTTGTTAAGAGACAAAATTATCAGAGGATGTCGTTTCATTTTATGAAAATATTAGTGGAAAAATAATTTTTGAATTTGGGGAATTTTGATAGAAAATATCGCTTTTTGGAGAAAAGTTGGAAGTGAATTGGGGAAATCTGGATTTGACCATCTGGCAACAGGGTCATTCCATGCGAAATGAGCAAATCAGCTGTGGCTGACATGTCACAGATTTCAATGAAAATTTTATTTAGGTAAACCATGCATATCTATGAGGGAATGCAAAGTATGGAAGTTTAAAAACTGTTTGTTGCTTTGTTATTGACATTAGAAGTTGATGCTTTACGCTAAGCCTAAATTTTCAGAGTTCATTGCTGCCAGTTTTTGACTCAATAACTCCATAAGTTATAAACGTACACTTAAAAAATAAATATTTCCGCATTTTATAAACAAATCTCTATTGGGAAAAAGCAAAGTAAAATTTATTCGGATCTTTTTTCGAATCTGAGATATTAACAAATATTGAAATTTTGCCAATTTACTTCAGATTTCAAATCACTCTTCTAGCTCTTTTAATGAAAATATAAGAGTAAAAATGATTCAGATTATTGAAAAACTATCTGTAACTAACTATCTGCTCTAATTTAGATATTGTTTATGAATTTCTTGATGACGAAATCGTACTTTAAAAAATCGAAAATTTCAGTTTTTCCTCTATTTCAGATGTTTTTTTGAAGATGAGGGAATGCTCTAAATTCACTCAAGTTGCTGTAATTTACAAATTTGTGCTTCTGCTTACGTTGTTTTGTCTTACTTTACTGTTCAGCACAAAGGTATTTATTTATCTCATTTCTTTCGTGTTTCATTTTCTCAAAAGCATGTTTATGAAGTATTTGCTAAAATGTACATTTCTTAAAAATCGAAATAAATGTTAGATATGCTTACTTTTGCATCATTGAGTCTTTTATCTAGTGTTTTGAATTCTCGTAATTTCACATAAGGGTCAATCCATACAGGTTTCATACAGTGTAAACTACTCATTCATGTTCAAATATTTCTAAGTTATAAAATTAAAATAATTATTTTGAAAATTACAATATGTTTTTTCAGTATAATGTATTATGTAGGGCACAATATATGTAATTTAAGAAGGTGCAATTAAGTTTTCACACTTTTAATTTCTGTTTTAGTGTGTGAATTGACTAGCAAAATTGCTCAATTTCAAAGACCTGTATCTTTTTTACAAATCAAATACAAAAAACAATATATATATAACATGTATAGTACTTGAATGGAATATTCAAAATTGCTCAATTTCAAAGACCTGTATCTTTTTTACAAACCAAATACAAAAAACAATATGTATAACATGTATAGTACTTGAATGGAATATTCAATTGGTTAAGAAATTTTATTTTTAATTCCATCCCCTTTTGGTTTACAGGGGTCTAAAAGTGTCATTTTTGTCATTCTTCCGATTTTTGAGGGGCTGTAATCTATAAAGGGCGCACAAACACACAGCAACAGTTACATATTCCTTTTAGCATGGTTCCAGTGATTAGTTTTTGCCGTATTTAATTTTGTGTTTCCGTCCCCTACGCGAGTTATCCCCCTTTGAAATGAGTAAAATTTTTACATTTGGTCTTGAACTAACCTGTTGCCATTATTTTAATTAGTAACGTACAGCTACGTAACTCAGCATGTAAGACTATCAACTTATGCACTTTAACATCAAAGCGTTAAATTAACTGTCATAAATGTAATTCAAATAGATTTTGGCCAAAATGCAAAGGTCTAAAAATCCCATTTTTGAATACGAAAATCACTTTTGATGACCTCCAAAAAATCAAAGTTGAGAGAAAAAATAAAAGAGGTTTTAAACATCTTTCATATGCAGCTTTTAGGGATATGAATTTCAAAAAAATTAAAAATGGTCGAGCGCAACCATCCGTCGAACCTGTATGGATTGACCCATAAAACAGAAAGAAAATGCTATTTTTCTGAATTTTATTTTACGTTTGGAAATCAAAAACCAATTTCGAGTTTCTTCAAGCAAATAGTAGAAACACAGCTCTATATTCTTGAAAATTTTTAAAGTTGTCTGAAGGGGAAAATCATCATTTTACAAAATGTCACTAAGTTTAAAACTGATTTTGAAGGCAAATGAGTTAAAATACAACTTCAAAAGTAAGGTATTTTTTTTATGATACTTAGCACATTATTGGGTATTAATTTCATCAAAGCTAATGCATTCCTTAAAGATTGAGATTAAAAAATAAAATGCTTAATTATGAGAAAATTGAAATATTTTCAGTTTTTGAGACTCGGTTAAAAGTTAACTATAATAACTTTGAAAATTTTACTGATATCAGATTGATTACCCTACTCCATAGATTGCAAAAACATATAACTTTTATGTTTTCATTAAATAGTTAACAAGATACAAGCTTTCAAAAGTGCAACATTTAGCATTGATGAGAATGCTGTTCAATTTGACCAATTTTCAATCGCATGTAACTATTTAAATAAAAAATTTTAAGCAAAAATATTTTAGATATTTTTATATAGGCATAAAAGGAACCTGTATACCAAATTTCATAAAAATCTGTTACCATGCGGCCACCACTTTTTTGCGAATTTTGCTCATTTCGCATGGAATGACCCATCACTGAAACTGGTGTGGTTGTCAGAATGCCAGTCTCGGATACCCTTACTAAAGCGATGTCCTTAGTGTAGACTGGCAGTAACTAGTGGAAAATAGCGCCCAAGACAAAATTATATTTAATTCTAACTGCATTTGTTAATGGATTGCAAATAACGAAAAATCTGCGTAAGGCTCTTAAGCCTTTTTGCAGACTTAGGGCGATCACAAGGTTAAGGCTCTTATATAAGGGGAGCTGACTTAACCGACATTTTGGTTCTAAAATTGTCGGACGATAAAAAGAGTATTTGTACAAAAGCCTCATTGCAGAAAACTAGTGCCCAAGCTATAGATGTGTTGCCTGATTGATGTTTGATTATTTTATTCTGTAGATGAAGACGATTTAATTAATACAATTTAAATGTTTTTGTTGTTGTTGTCGTGTCTGATGACGTGCAGAGTGCGAAAGGTTTAGATGTCTCCAAAAGTCTTAATAACAAGATCTGCTAATTCTGGAGCCCGATGGCTGTACAGGGTTTCAATTGGTGGTGCTCCAAGTTGGAGGAGGGAGTGAATACTGCCGTGCTAAGCACAGATGTGGTATCTGCAGTAGAGCTCAAAATGAGAAATTGACGATTAAAGTTTTACAACTCGTTTCTTTGATTTATGACTTAATTAAATGCTCAACTTGCGGTAGTTGTTTCGTAAATAACTTATCTAAAAACCGCGAGAGAGTATTTTTGTAAAAATCTTAATTTAAAATTAATAAATGTAGTTACGACAAATTTTCTGTTCAAAACCTTTTCATATACTAAGCTATTTTCACCGTAAGTGGCAATTACTAAGCATTTTTAGGGGTATCTGCACAGATACGACAAAAATTGCTTAGTAAAACGTGCTCAAAGTATCACTAAATAATACTAAAAACATCTGCTTCCTTTGGACTTTGCTGTTTCGCTTTATTTTGTTAATACAAATCTAACAAAATGTGCTTTCTGAAAGATACCATTTTCAAAACTCTGGACACTGTAACCCATAACAATTTTCTGTTTTTCATGTTCAAAGAATGTGTTTTTTATAATGTTTTATTTTCTAGATTCATTTTTACCGAGCATGAAGATAATTTTGACAGCAGACGATACTTAAATAAAAATATTATTGGCCGTAGAATGAAATGCGGTTTGTTTGCCTGAAAGAATTAGTTATGAATATTTTACATGCATTTCATTTTTAGAATTGCATTTTAAATAAACATTTAAATAGAAAAAGCTGAATATTTACTTTAACAATTATGCAAAGTTGTATTAGTTTTTATTATCAACCTGTATCAACTATTCAACGGTAAACTAATTTTAATGTTCTGTGTTACAATAAACTGCTACATTATTAAATATGCTGCTTTACTAAGGTATAAATGTCGTATCTACAAAAAATACTAAGGAAAAAAGTGGTAACTGCGCAGATGCAACTTTAAAGGCTTAGTATTTGTCACTTACGTTCAAATTGCTTTAGCAAACTACACAACGTGTGCAGTTACGACTTTTTCTTAAAGCTTTTTTTAATATTTCGCGTTCACAAATCGCCAAAAAACTTGACATTTAGGTAAATTAAATTACTAACGATCACCTGGTGACAATAACTCAATTTTGATAAGATGTGCAGATACCACATCTGTGCTTAGCACGGCAGAATAATGGCCGGACAATTAAAAACATGATCCGGGGTGAGTTGTAAATGGGGACAGTGCTTGCAGATGGGATAGGATTTGTTATTAGTTGGTAATATCTTCATGTCCTTGAAATGTCCAGTGCGTAGCCTAGCTATTGTAGAAGAGAGGTTTCTTGGGCAGTGAAGGTCGGTTACAAGTTAAATAAGGTGTGAAAATAAGGTTTATTACAATAAACATTTTCCGATACATTCTTGGTGAATTTGTGAACTAAGTTATCTTTCTAGATTCACCTTGAATGACATTTTTCTCAACTTATCATCATTTGTTTTGCGGCATAGCAACCAGCAAATACTATAACGTTTTTATAAATACTGGAAACGAGGTTGGTTCCAATTCTGTCTTGGAACCAAAATGTCGGATAAGTCAGCTTGTCCTTTTCAAGGGGCTCTACCCAAGGTATAGCATCCAGTCTTACACGTGCCACCACTAACAGGCGGATGTCAATGGCATAGCGAATTTTGACGCCCAGTTTCAAACCAGATATAATCCGTTTTTCAGAAGAAGACACTTGACTCGTCACGTGGTTTCCGATGATTCCATTTCGCTGTTTCCGGCAGAAGGTATATTCGGATCATAGCATTTTGTTGCAAAAGCAGCAGTTTTTAAAATGTAAGCATAACTAAAATGACAACAGACAAGTGAAGCAAGTGATGTAAAGGACACTAAGATTAAGATGCACGCCCAAGTTAAGGATGCCTGGTTTTGTCTCCTTTAGATGCACGTAGATTGCTTACCGGTCACCCCCGCGTAAAATGGAACTATGCGTTCAAGGAGGCGTGGCGAAGTGCCTTCCCCTAAAAAACGGGCAATAATGGACACCTCGGCTCTCCCGATGTGAAATGGCACTGTGGATTTAGTTTGACCGAGAGTGCTTGAGCCGAGTCGGCAACAAAGGGATCTTTTAAATCATGCGGCATGGACGCTGATTTTCTGCATCTCAATAATACACTGACTGACTACTCGATTAGTGAGTTCAGAACACGTGATCAAAGGTATACCAGGCCTACGCCTAACCATAACGTCATCCTGTCGCCGCCAAAATATAAATAAAGTGTTTCCATTTTTCTTTTGATGAAAAGCAAATATAATACGAGAAAGTGAGATTCCCCTAAATTAAATCGTTTTCTTTTACATTCCTTTTGGTTTTAATAGCAGCAGTGGTTATCCTTTTCTTTTTCCAGTTAGCACAGCGCAAAGAATTACACTACAAGATATAAATAATGATTTTATCAGACAGTGAATTACTTCAAGCAAACAAAAATAAATGACCATTTCAAGAGCAGTCGTTATATTTTGCAATATATGTCAGAAAGTGCAGTGTTTTTGTTGGTCCAACGTCCTTTGAATGTCCAGTAGCGAATTTACAAGTTTGGGGGCGCGTTTTAATGAGTTTTTGCCCCCCTCTGTCTATTACGGAACTATGTTAAACATTTATCGTGTGCATTTTTGTGGTAATGGAGGCTCCTCTCAATTCGCGATATAGAAAAAATAAAAAATCGCCCCTGGGAATTTCAGAAGTCACTGCCCTCTGTTCTCTCGGTTTACTTGAAGCTCAGTTAATCGAAACTCGAAAAATCACGAGTTCACTGAGCTAATTTTTGCTTTCACATTCGAATTTTTTACCTCCGTTTTTCATAAGAATTCTCTGCGGAGCATCGATGCTATCGATGTTTTACTTTTGTATATCAATGTTCTGCGTTCGACACATCTAGGTCCGAACAAGAACGTTGGTGGGAAATTTTTTTCAATAGCGTGCATTTTAAGTGACATTTGCAATGTAAAAGGTTCCCGCCACTACTGTTTTCTCTTCCTCATAGAGAGTTTCCCTTGCTTCGTTTTCTCCTCCGAGTCACTCTGCTGAAGGAAAAAAACCGTAATGGAATCTCAATTAATAATAATCAATTTTAAGTTTCGGATGCATTTTGAAAGAAAGCTTCAATTAAACGTCCATTAATGAAGCTTCGATAAAAATAGATTGCAATGTAATCACACATTATTTTTCACTAGTTTTAAAGTAAAATACATTTTTCAGAAATGTAAGCAATCAAAAATAAAAACTAATCAAAAGTCAGACTTCCTATAAGTTACCTAATTTGCAACAAAATATTTATAATAGCAATAATTGCGGGAAATCTTAATAGCTTTCTTTTGCAGATTAAAAGTGTAGAGCGTTGTTAAATGGAGAATCTTCCTGCATTTCCTGCTTGTCTTCTTAGAAGCGAAAAGGAAAGGAAAATGAAATCCGCTTGTGGTCACATAGTATTTATCGATGTGGCTGACAAAGAAAGTATCAAAATTAAAATAAGGAAAAGCACACGAAAGTTTTCTATTGAAGCTGAGCGCGTGGGTGGTCGTCAGATAATTTTCTTTGCAAAGTGCAACATTAAGAGTGCACCATAAAGATCAGTAGTGCTGAGTTTGGAAATTCAACGAGTGCTCAAGCTAGGAAGGTTCAGAACAGGGCTGAATTTCAAAATTTAACTATCATGAAAATGCAAATGAAATGCATATAGAAATACTGTAAACAATTAAAAAGTTCTGAAAATTAATTTGTTCTTTGAACTTCCTTTATTTATCTTCATATATACAGGCTGTATTAGAGCCGCTATATAGATAGGCCGTCGCATCAGCTTAAGTTTAGCCATTTTGGATCGGATTTTTCATTGTTGCGCTGCTAGGGTTACCACAGCAAAGTTTCGGATTTCGTCAAATTTGCAGAAAGTAATAATTTATTTAATAAACAATTCACGTGTCGCTAGTAATTGCTCACAGTGGTCAGTCACCAAACACGATAACGTGCCAGAAAAGACAACCGCTCAAACACGCGCTCCGATCAAAAAACGCTAATCTTAAGCTGATGCGCCGGCTCGTATATATAGGGGCCTTAGGCTGTATAATAACCAAAACTGATCGAGTAACGAACGCTCTCTGACGTCACCAACAATTCAGATTATCGTATGCTTTGAAATTGTGAAATTAGATTTTGAAGGGGGAAAAGAGGGAAGAAGAGAGTGAACTCTCTCGAAACAAAATATTGATTGTTTCATAATTATACTGCCGTGTGCAAGTAAAGGGCAGTAACAGAAAAATTTTCATTTTTAATTTTTCCGCATTTTTTTTCATCTATTGTACAGGGGTGGTAAAAAAAATTGCATCACCCGCGTCGCAAAAGGAGAGGATTATCATCCCGACTGCATTCAACACACAGTCAAGCATCCCGTATCCCAGATGATTTGGGGATGTATTTCTGATCAAGGAGTTGGTGGGCTTCACTTTGTACAAGGAACAGAAAACGCTCAGGCGTATATTGGTATTTTGTGGGGAAGAAATTGCTTCCTACTATCCGGGATCACTTTACTTCAGTTCCAAACGTCATTTTCCGGGATGATTCTGCTCCTTGCCATAGGGCAAAACTGGTAAGTAACAATTTAGAAACCTTTATCCTGCCATTAGACTTAAATTGACATGGGGTTAAGTAATTTTTTTCTCTAACTCACACGCAGGCTCAGAAATGGAAAAATGAGCATGGGGTCAGCAGTTTGCCTTGGCCCGGAAACAGCCCCGATCTACGTAAACAGTTATCGGATTCCTGTTGTTAAATGTTTATTTCATAAGTTTCGCAGAATTTCACGTACATTCATCGTTAATCGGTTGACCAAAACTTCTCACATAATCCCCTTTTGAAAATGCGAGGGCGATGCAATTTTTTTTACCAGTGCTGTACGTTAGCTTTATTGCTTATTTCGTTTCCGCTGAAAAAAAGACACGAAAAAAAGCGTCTAACTCCAAGATTTCCTTATGGTTAATATTGAATCCGACACACATTTCTTCAAATATCTCGAAAACTCATTTCTGCAGATACTGCCGTTTAGCTGCACACGGTAGTATAGTTATTTGACGAAAAATGAATGAAAGATTTTTTTTTTTTGTTCATTCAAAAAGAATAATGGGTTTGGTTTCTTCTTCTTTTTTTAAATATCGTCTTCGCTTTCTCGCCAGTTTTATTAGCTTTTGTGGAACACGATAGATTGGCAAAATTCTGTTTCGTTGATGTACGTGAGTTCTAAAGTTTTAGTAATATTTGCTATCCTGTGAAAACATCAATAATTTGAAAAATACTTGAGTTATTGTATAGTTCATTCATAGTATTTTAAATATATTTTGACTATTTTGTTCTGAAAAAGGAAAAGCACGGGATTCAGTTGACACACATGATTTTCGATCTACTAAACTACTCTATGTGATTAGAATGCAGTAATTTCAAAACATTGCATCGTATACTAGGTTGCTTCAAATGATCAACCCATAATGACATAACAGTTGCATTATTTTTTGGTCGGGTGTTGCTTTAACCTCGGGATAAGAAAACAACGATCTCTTAACTGCAACCGTTTTGTGACACTGATAAAATGGGTTAATCGTTTGATCTTTTTTTCTCTGTGCAGTTTCTTTTCCGCAGCAAAACGCATAATTAGACGAACATTCGATTTAGCTCTGAGAAACATAAAAATGATGCAAAATCTTCCGTTCGAACCACTCACACAATCTGCATTTTTTTTCTCGCCGTTCTTTCACAAGAGAGCGCAAACGAGGGCATTGCTCTGGCTAATAACCACAGCCGCAAGCGAACGAGTCCCTGAAGCCAGTAGGCTGACTAACGATTCATAAATGTCGGATTTTGATTTTTTACGAGAAGCTGCAGAGCAGAGCTAGGGGTAAATAATAAGCGAATGGGATCATCTTGTTAAAATGGACGGGCTAGATTCATAGCGGCATGAATCGGAATGGGGTGGTATTCCTTCGGTCAAAAGTACTACTTTTAGTCATTGAAATGGATAGAATGAGCAAAAAAAAAAAAAGAACATGGACGCAGAAAATACTTTTATTTTCCCCACAGTTTTTTTTAAATTAATTTTCTAAAATGTCCGATTTTTCACACAAGGAGTGGTCTTGATGACGTCACAAATGATGCATTTTGCCGCATCTTTCTACTACGTTTCCACGTTATGATAATCAAGCAGCGAATTAAAATTGCGCTCTACGCTTGCTATCAACCATATCGTTGCCAATACACGTGAGTAAGGATGCGAATTAAATATTTTGCACTGTGAATAGCAACACTGAATGGCATTTCATCATTTGTGATGTCATCGGCAGAAGCCGTAAACAATAAAAGCGCTCCGATTTAAGTATTCTGTTTAAAATATTAAACGTAAACAAATTTACCAAAAAATGGTCAGATCCGATGTTTTTAAGCATGCTTTTTCAGAAAAAGAAACTTTTAAAATTTTGGAAACAACCACATTGCTACAAATTTAGTTCAGCATGGATTTAGGGGTTGCTTTTAAGTTCATCTGTTAAGTGTACCGATTGCACTAAAAGATACAAAAATTCTGTGCCCACTAAGAGCACATGAAAATTGTCACTTAACCGAAATTGTGGTTTGGGTGAGGATCACAGTGCTGTAAAGTGAGTTTCTAAGCTTCATACTCTAACTGTAAATTAAGCCAAAACCCCGCAAAAACCAGCGTCCACTTACATGTAAATAGATTTATTTTCCATAGCCAGTGTGTTGGGGGGGGGGGCAATTGACCCCTTCTGATCCACCTAAATAACGGACAGTTACTACATGCATTTGAATTTCTTTTAGTAAACCTGTAGTACATTTTTGAATGACTGTGGTGTGAGTCTTTAACGGTATAGGCATAGCGCCTAGACCGATCGGCCGATTTTCATGAAATTTGGCGCAGAATAAGTTTGTAGCATGGGGGTGTGCACCTCGAAGCGATTTTTCGAAAATTCGATTTTGTTCTTTTTCTATTCCAATTTTAAGAACATTTTCCCGAGCAAAATTTTCATAAGATGGACGAGTAAATTACCAAGTTATCATAACGTGGAACTGTAACATGGGCAAGCCAATTGGCGAGAAATTCATCAGACATTATTTGTACATACAGGCGAACCAAAAGACTTTCCAATTTTCTACTACGGGCAAAGCCGTGCGGGTGCCACTTGTATGGTATAAACAGCGCTCAATCAATACGGACTTCTTCATCAGTGTCAATTGTGTCTGTAGGAATTCTAGAAGAAATGGAACAACATTTTCACGCTATCTTCTCATTTAGACTTGCGTGACGAACAAAACGTTTGGATTGAGTGTTACCAAAGCATTAACTGTGACGTTTGGTGGAAAAATGATTATGTGGTCGGTTAATTTCCTCTTTGTTTTGAAAATTCTTCCAAGTTTTTTTCTCTGATTTAACGGGGAAAAAGTTTCAGCGTAGAATGCATGCATAAAATATTTTTTCGTGTTCATAATAACAATCTTGTGTGCATGGTATTTTTTTTTTTTTTTTTTTTTGTAATGGATCATAATTTGAATTATATAGTCTACCCGTGGAGTTCAAACTTTCGTCTCTTCCAAAATATTGTTAACTAGTGGTACCCGCACGGCTTTGCCCGTTATAGAAAATTAAAAGGTCTTTTGGTTCGCCTGTATATTTACAAATAATGTATGGTGAATTTTCTCGCCAATTGGCCTATGCCCATGTTACGGTTCCACGTAATGATAATTTCATTATTTACTCGTCCATCTTATGAGAATTTTGTTCTTAAAACTGCAATAAAAAAGAAACCATCTCGAATTTTTGAAAAATGGCTTCGAAGTGCACCCCCAATGTACAAACTAACTTTGTGCCAAATTTCATGAAAATCGGCCGAACGGTCTAGGCGCTATGCGCGTCACAGAGATCCTGACAGACAGAGGGATTTTCAGCTTTATTATTATTTTCGAAAAATCGCTTCGAGGTGCACAGCCCCATGCTACAAACAAACTTTGTGCCAAATTTCATGAAAAATCGGCAGAACGGTCTAGGCGCTATGCGCGTCCCAGAGATCCTGACAGACAGAGGGACTTTCAGCTTTATTATTAGTAAAGATAAAGATAAAGAATATTAGGAACAAAACGTATGAAATGAAAAAAGTTTGCACAAATATTTGAAAGAGCTGTCCATACATTTATTAGCTCCATTTAAAGAAGTATTTTTTTTAATTAATTTATTTTTTAAAAGAAAACGAAGAAAGATAGGAAAAAAAAAGAAGAAGAGAGAGGAGGGGTACTTTCAAATTTTATTGTCTCGGAAAAATGTCAAAGTAAACGTATTCAAAACTCTAGTATAATTCCAATAATAAGAATAGTAATTGAATTTGTTTACGACAAACTTGAGCTTTTGTAATCAAGGATTGCAACCCCGTGGATTCAACTCTATGTTCCTTAAAGTTATATTTTTTCGTAAAGTTAAGTCTATCTTTATAGATTTTTGTAATCAAACAAAATATCATACAAAAACAACATTTCATCAGAATAACATCTAAGTGAATCAATTTAAATATTTTTTTTTTGGTATAAGGCATCATTAAGTTAGGTGTGGTTTAAAACAGTAATCGGGAAAACTACATTAATTTTGTAGTGCTTTGCAACTACAACTACATTATTGCAAATGTAACTAACTATAACTACCACTACTTTTCTTAAGATTTCGCAACTACAAACTACTCTTGAACTGTAGTCACTTCGTAACTATTTTTTGGAGATACATTTTGCAGAGTGATGAGCAAACTGATACTCTTTTTCAAAAAGTTGCTGATTGAAAGAAAAATTTCTTAAAAATGAATTTAAACTAACGAATAGACTTATTATAACAGAAAAAAATACTAAGAAATATCTATTCATGTTCATCTAACCCAACTAATTAATCTAAATCATTTTTAAGGATTTTTTCCCCCAAACCACTAACTTTTTTTGTCTTTTTTTATCAACGAATATTCAATTCAAGAAATGTAAGAAATTATCAAATATTCGTAATTTTTCATGAAGTGTTTAAAATTCTTAAATTTCTTCGAAGAAGTAATGTACATCGGGAGTAACAGAGCATGTTATGTTCCTCTCCACTTGTTCCACTCCACAAAGTAACATGAAAGTATTATTTTAATTTTGATCATAAGTGAAAATATTCGCGTCAAAGTGTGTGGATGTGTTATGGTCAAAGTGATAAATGAATGGATCAATAACTTAAATGTGCCCTTTTTTATTTTCATTTGCAAAACTCTATATTCGTCGAACTTAATAGTTTTAAGTAAAAACAAATTCAGAAGTATGTTTGGAATCAGAAGTAACGTTTAATTATGGAATTATATTTCTAAATAGGAAGAAAAAAGAATCACAAATAAAAGATAAAAAATGTTTTTTTTTTTTTTTTTTTTTTTTTTTAATTCTAAAGACTATTTGTATACGCTTGGTTCGCAATAAAATGCTTGAAATGAAAAAAGTATATGATTGCAACGCTTAAACATTGAAGTTGATCTTAATATCTTTATGTTTATGTTAAATCTAAAGCAGCCAGTTAACTTTACATTAAAAATTGAGAGGAGAAGAAATATAGAGGGTATACTAAAAGTTATTTGTACAGAACTGTATGCCGTCTTATTGTCTATTTCTTCTCTCAAATTTTTAATTTTAATCTTATTGGTTGCTTTAGAATTTACATGAGCATAAAACTATTAAGATCAACTTCAATTTTTGAGTGTTGCAAACAAGAAATCATATACTTATTTTATTTCATACTTTTTTAGTGCAAACCAAGCTTATACAAGTAGACTTTAGAACTAAAAAACATGTTTTATATTTAATTTTAAAGTTTTTACGTCATGAATCATATTTACTTTTTCCAATCCGTCTTTTTTTTATAAAAAAGAAAGAAAGAAAAAAAAGCATTGATATTTGTTTTAATATAAATGTACTGCACATGAGAATAGCTTCATTTACAATACAGAAAATTAATAATTAATCCATAAAATGAAATAAAATTAAAAAATAAAAAATATTTCAACCGGTTCTACTTATGATCAAAATATATTAATAAACTATCTGAAGTATTAAATGTCACTAAAATATTAATAGCTTAACTTACGTCTATTGTGTAATTTCAAATTTGAAGTGGGCAATTTTGAGCCGATAGCGTCTTGTTTACAGAGCATAGATTTTAGAGACAGATATCTTCTCATTCACGTTTAGAGACAGATACTTTTTCATTACGTTCGCTGACGGACTCGTGTTTGGTTTGCATTTACAGATTCGAAAAATTATTTGCCGTTTGAATCTTTTTTCATTTATTTAATTATTTATTTTTTACGAAAGTAAAAAAGTTTTCAGGAACCGATATAAACTACTACATTTTTGTATCGCACTCATCTCTGCACTACTTTTGTTTTAAAAAAAAAGTAGCTCCCTACGCTATACAAATTACGAAAGTAGTTTCGCTACTTGTAGCGCGCTACTTCCGAAGACTATAATCACATAAATTACCAAAATACAAAAATAAATGAATAAATAAATAAATACTGTAATAAATAAGTACAAATAAAAAAGAACCAAAAAATCAAAAATATTTGTCGTCGGCAAAATCAATCTATAAATAAAATAAATCTATAAATAAATAAATGAAATTTAAAGAAAAAGAATAAAAAAGATGCGAAAAGTTTCATTGTCTGTGAAACAAAAAAAAAAAAAAAAGAAATAAATAAATTATACATGAAATAAATGAAAAAATGAATCGATAAGATGTAAAAAGTCTTATTGGCATCAAAATAAATAAGTGAATTATTAAAACAAAGCAAAATAAAATTAAAAATAATGAAAGAAAAAAAAAACCGCTTAAAAAGAAAAGTATCATGTATCTCGCTCATCTACTAGTCAAAAAGAATATCGATTGATAAATGTCAAATTGAAATTAATAAGCAACCTTGATTTCTCAAAAAACTAATCAGAGGTTTACATTTTTGAATGCGCAATTTTTAGTAAATGTTAAAAATTTCGAGTTCTCCCCGTCAAGTTTTGTTCTCAAATCAGAATAGTTTTCTACCTATAGTTGGAGCAAACCTAACCCGGCAGCGTCGCAATGTTTGTGATTAGGATCTGCGTAGCTTTCACAATGCTGCCAGGTTAGGTTTGCCCAGGTGTATGTTTTTTTTTTTTTTTTGAACTGTTTGGTGAAATTAAGGCTTCAAACATTATACAAATTTTGTTCTACAGTTACAACATATCGAGTTAACCAAGTATGATTTTTTTTTAGGATCAATCATTTCTTACATCCTTTTTTTTTTCAAAGTTATGTTTAAAAAGAGATAAACTGTATTTATATTGAAGTAATTATTACTTAGGACTATAAAAGCGCAACAAAACTACACAAAACACGTTTATTATTTTCTGAATATATTTTGCTAACGTGAATAACCCCGAACAAATGTTTTATTCCCCCATGCTTTGGCCGTCAAACATAACACAAATCCTCCGTAAAATCCAACAACATCAGTACCAGTTCTCTTAGCCTTTACAGGAAGGTCATTCTTAGGATCAGCAAAATCTTTTCTTCACATTTAGCGTTTTCAACAATCACTATATCACGCTTCTGAGAACGTAATTTGAGAAACAATAAAAGAAACGAAAACAAAAGAGAAGTCTGCCCTTTGAAGAATCGCTTATCGTCAGAAGAAAATGTAAAATGTCCAGCGCCAACACCAGTATCTGTTGGCGTATGTGGAAAAAGTTTCTACCGGCATAACTGCTGCTTCTTTGTATTTAAGTGAAAGAGCGTTTTCTTCTTGTGAAAAAGGAAAACACGCTTTAGTGCGGAAACAAAGGACAGCAGTGACCTTGTGATAACTCTCAACTTCGGTCATAAGCAATCAAAATTTCAAAATGAAATTCTTTCAATATCTACATGATACAAGATTTGATTTTTTTTTTTTTTTTTGAAAATGATTGAACATTTTATTACATATAATTTACATTTTGTAACAACTGTATTACATATTCTTTTATTTTTGTGGCTACTTATTTTGTTATTTTCTTGCTAGGGAAAAAAATGCTTGCTTATTCATTTCCTTTTGTGATCTGCCGTACGTAACGGCAAATTTCCCGTTTATCTTTATCTTTACATTTACTAATAATAAAGCTGAATGTCCCTCTGTCTGTCCGGATCTCTGTCTGTCAGGATCTCTGTGACGCGCATAGCGCCTAGACCGTTCGGCCGATTTTCATGAAATTTGGCACAAAGTTAGTTTGTATCATGGGGGAGTGCACCTCGGAGCGATTTTTTGAAAATTCGATGTGATTCTTTTTCCAATCCAATTTTAAGAATAAAAATATCATAAGATGGACGAGTAAATAACGAAATTATCATAACGTGGAACTGTAACATGGGTACAAGCCAATTGGCGAGAAAATTCATCATACATTATTTGTAAATATACAGGCGAACCAAAAGACCTTTTAATTTTCTATAACGGGCAAAGCCGCGCGGGTACCACTAGTTATTAATGAAATTGCAAGGGATATTATAAAAACAAAAAGTTAAAGGCTGATACAAGGACAGGGCGATAAGGGCGATAGCCCCTTCCTTGAGCCGTAATGCTTTTGAGACATTAAAGTTTCAAAAATGCAACTTAAGACGATTTTTTATCATGGGAAATTTTTGAAATTGAATACACAACAACACAATTGTGGGTCATCGTTGGGGGCATTTGGGAGAAAAGATGCGTTCTTGACTCTCTTCCGGATGTTTTTTGAAATTATTCCAAAAAGTGCTATTTTTGATGGGAAGTTTAAGGGCCTCCTGCGGAGATTTTTCGAAATTGAAGTCTTTGAAACGACGTTATAAGGAATGTTGGGATTCAGGGATTTCGCGTAAGTAATTTTTCCAAACTAAAGTTCCAGAAACGCGATTTTAGACCATTTTCAATCATATTGGATGAAGAAGGTTTCAAAGTTCAGGGAAATGTATCCAAATAGAGCCCATAAAAATGTTACTGTAAGCCACCTTTGATGACAGTGGGGGAGGAGATGGGATTGTTTTCGTCTTCAAAAAAGTTTAAAAATTGAAGGTCCAAAAAAAAACAGCACAGAAGACCTTCGAAGATTTTAGAGAATGAAGTTCGGGAATTTTTCCAAAATTAGAGTTAAAAAAGCCCAATTTTAGTACAGTCGAAATTGCTTATAATGAGCGCAAAGGTTCGTTGGTTCGTTATAACCGAATGCTCGTAAAAAACGAGTTCGTGAAAAAAATCATGAAAATTCATCATAGTTGCTTTTTAATCACTGTTCATCTTTACTAATAATAAAGCTGAATGTCTCTCTGTCCGGAGGATGTCTGGATGTCTGTAGGATATCTGTAGGATGTCTGTGACGCGCATAGCGCCTAAACCGTTCGGCCGATTTTCATGAAATTTGGCACAAAGTTAGTTTGCAGCATGGGGGTGTGCACCTCGAAGCGATTTTTCGAAAATTCGATGTGGTTCTTTTTTTATTCCAATTTTAAGGAAAAAAAACTATCATAAATTACGAAATTATCATAACGTGGAACCGTAACATGGGCACAAGCCAATTGGCGAGATACGAAATTATCATAACGTGGAACTGTAACGTCGGTACAAGCCAATTGGCGAGAAAATTCACCATACATTATTTGTAAATATACAAGCGAACCAAAAGACCTTTAATTTTTCTATTACGGGCGAAGCCGTGCGGGTGCCACTAGTTTGAAATAAACTTGAGGGAATTTAAGAAATGTAGGACGAAACAACGACTTATCTACACAGCCCTCAACCCCAGATTCCTTATGAGTTTCGTAGCAACCTTTAGTGAACATCATTTTCTCCCCTAATTTTCATTTTTCATGAGACAAACAGTCTGAAGTGGAAAAAAAAAATCTCCGAATGTCTCGAAAAAAATTTCGATACATAGATTTTTTTCGATATATAAAAACAATTTTTATATGTACTGAGCATAGAAATTTGCTGGGATTTCGATATATAGAAAATTTCGATATGTGGAAGTTCGATATATGGAGGTTCGACTGTAGACAGGGTCCATTATGAAAGTAATGAACATAATGTTATTGTGACGCGACGATAGATGGCAGCACGGTATAACCGGCTGGGAAATGTGGTGCGGGATATGCCCTTTCAATGCATCCAGTCGTCAGTTGCTGTCGAGCAGTGTGAGCGGAGATAAGTGCCTCCGCTTGAAGTATGTTTTCAACTTTTGTAACATAACGCAATGGAGCGTTCGCTTGAACAATGATACGCTATAAAGTTTTGCGTGAGGTTTGGAAAAAATGCAACCGAAACATTCCAGATGCAGCAAGAAGCCTTCAAGGACGATTGCATTTCAAGATCACAGTCTGGGAAGTGGCACAAGGCATTCAAAGAGAGCCAGGAGGAGGTCGCCGACGAACCCCGTTATGGATGTCCCCCCCCCCCCCCCCGGTGATCCCTCACCACCTTACAGTCCCTACTTAGCTTCATGTGACTTCTTTTTGTTTCCGCGACTCAAGAGAGAGAGAGAGAGAGAGAAGAAAGGAAAACATTGGGGAACCTTGGGAAACATCTAACACCATGTTACAACGTTCCTGAGAGGCATTCCCTTGGAAGAGTTTCAGGGTGCCTTTCAGGCGTAGCAAACACGTCTCCGCAAGTGTATTGATGCAGGAGGAATGTATTTTGAAGAATATTGAACATTTGTACAAATTAAAATCAATAAATTGATTTTGCCAGTAAATGCTCATTACTTTCATAATGGATCCTGTATAAAGATTCAGGTCTTCGTTTTCATTCATCACGCTCAGTTTTTGAGCTTTCTCTTTATGATGAAATAGAACAAAAGGAAGGCAATGGAATGCTGAGGCACTTACTTCCTAGGTGAAGCCTGGCCCGGCATGTTGTGATTCCGTGGCTGTTACGAGCCACGCACTTGTAGACGCCTACGTCATATGCTTTCGCCGGTCTCAAGGTCAAGGTGCAGAGACCGTCGGAGTACTGGCCCATCTAAGTGAACGAGAATACAGGCATAGATCTAATTTCACAGCAACAATGTATTTCAATGCAATGAAAAAAAGTTTGTTTTTACTTCCTTTTACAAAAAAGGAAGTATTGTATTCGCGAAAAAATTTTCACCCAAAAATCGGCCTTAATTTCCATTTTGCTCATCCCCAAATGAATGTTGAGTTTTTTTTTTAACCCGACCACACGTGGGTATGTGCCTAGTAACGTATAGACACCCGAAATATCCACTTTGACGATCCCCGAGTTAATTACAGCGAGTTTTCTTGTGACGTCTGTATGCACGTATATATGTGCGTATGTGTGTATGTATATTGCATAACTCAGGAACGGAATGTCCTAGAAAGTTGAAATTTAGTGCGTAGACTCCTAGTGGGGTCTAGTTTCCAAATCAGATGGTTACTTTGCTTTGCACTATTTGAATTTCTTTCTTATGTCATTGTTTTTGAAGAATATATGTATATAATTTTTATATATGTTTCTTTATTCCACAAATTAAAAAAAAAAAAAAAAAAAAAAAAAAAAAACGCTGTCATTGTTGTTCTCAGGATTTATAATTTATCTCTAGCTTTGGTTGACTTTGGAATGTAAACGAAAATTTACCAAAAGAGGATAAGACTGACCTGGAAGTTAATATAAATTTTACGAATCACAAAAATTTTGCTCGCTTTAAGCGGGGTTTTCTCGTTAAAAGTGAGTTATGCTCCCATAGACTTAACATTGTACCAACCAAGTATTTCTGATTTCCTCGCTAAATCCGGGTTCTCGTTAAATCAGGGATCGTTATAAGCGAGTTCAACTGTATCTATTTTTATTTATTTCAAATAAAAGTGCTGTGTAAAACCTCTCACTCAACGTTTTTTTTTTTTTCTGGAAAAAAAAAAAATCGTTTTGTTATTTTGCTTCTTTGCACACTTCACTATATAGGGGAAAGGAAGACATATGTGAGAACGGGGCCCGTGTGAACATGGTATGTTTTACTAAGATAACAACGACTTCAAACAGAAAATCTTGAAAACTCCTCAAGTAATGGCAGTACCAGTTTTAACTCTTGGCCGAACTTTTAGGGCAATGAGCCAGTTTATCTTTCTGTGGTGAAAACTTTTTTGCTTTAACAGCTGTTGTTTGCAGGGCTATGGAGTTGGAGTCGAGAATCAACGGTTTGAAATTTCCAGAGTCGGAGTTTGAGTCAGTGTCTGTCATTTTCCCTTAAAGTCTGATACTCTGCATCTCGAAATAGCTACTTTTTGTGGAATTAACTAAGAAAATTTCAATTTTTTTGAAATCCTCACCCTGGCTTCAAAAATAAGTAAAATTGCCGAAACTTTTTTATACGGTTCAGGCGTGGTAAGGTGCGTTTCATAAAAGCACTTCCGTAAATTTTGATATGTGTTCCCGGGTATTTCACCTGATATTCATACAGGGGGATCACGTTGTGGGGGGGGGGGGGGGGGGGCATGGCGCAGACTGACTCATTGAAATTTTTAGGATAGACGTGGTTTTGGAGGTATTCTTTCGTTTTTTCCGGGGGGAGAGGGGGTCGCATCGTTTTTGAGGGGCTCTGAAATATGTGGAGGTGGATCGCCATCATTCTTCGTGGGAGAGGGACTAGCACCCCTATTTCATATGCCTGATGCTATAAAAGCCACGTCTATTAGAATAAAAAATTCAATCTGGCCTTAGAAAAATGTATTTTTTTCTAAGACTTGTAATGCCCGCGGACAAAATAGCATCCAGCACTGATGTCTAATTGAGGTAATAATTTAGGGTATGTTGATTTTGTGTTGTCTGAATCAACTCTTAATCAATGTCAACGCTCTTAAAGGATCCACTGCACGCGGAAGCACGACTTAAGAAAATAATGAAATTATGGTTTCCGCCTTCGAAGCACCTTATTATGTGGCGCCATCGCCATTGCGATCAAGAAGGGATTCGGAAGGTCACGGTCGCAGTTTGTGTCACTCCCCTAAAAAAAACTCGAGTAACATCACTCGCCTGCCTTAATAATTGCATACCTTTCATTTGGATCAGGATGCATCAAGACCTTTGTTTTCAACCCTTGGATTTTTTCCACCTTTTTTTTTTCTTTCTGTCTGAGTTCGGGTTCTGTGTCTGCAGCGTAATAATTTCGGCGCAGTTCGTTCGCCCGGCCTATTGGCACGGAAATTTTTTTTGGCAGTTCTTTTCTACCCAAAGTGGTTGAAATAATAGATATAATTATGATGAATCACTACAAAAAACAGCTGTGATCCTGTCTGGTTTTACTTCTATTCTTTCAGCATACTCTGATAAGCGTAATAGCTTTGTTTGCTTAGGTTTGGGTTCATTGAAAATCGGATGTTAATAAGCTTAGGGCTCAGGGAAACAGGCATCATTGCAAATCTGCGATCCTTTTAAGGAAAAAATTAGACGGACAAAATTAAATTTTTCTTGATAAAAAAATTAGTACAATATAAAATTCTTTACTCAAATGAAATAAATACTGAACGCTGAAATTACTAATTTCCAACACTTGGAAGTTCCGCTCCATGCTTGCTAACGATCACCAACCCCCAAAGATTGTTTCGCAATTTTAATTAGTTCGCGAAAAGTTAAATTGTGTGTTAGGAGGAATTTGATTAAAAGACGAGTTACAATTAAAACAAAATGAAAATCCAGGAGAAAAAAAAAAGAGTTTGATTAAACCAGTGTTAATAATTAGAACAATATGAAAATCCCGCCCCTACTTGGAGAAGAAAGAATTTGGTTTGAATGCGTGGAACGAAATTAAAATTGAGAAAAAAAAGTTTAGTGTACACCTCCGGGGCTCAAACAAATTTTGTACCAAATTTCAAATCCGTATGTGCTAAATGGATTCCCGAGAAGAGAAGAACGGTCATATGAGGCAGTGAGAAGCAAAGGGATGCAAGTGGACTATTTTAAGTTTCGAGTAAAACGCGTTTAAAGATCAGATCCTAGGTAGGCTTTCATTGAATTTTTTTTTCTTCCAAATCATGCTGTACAGCAGCAGCTACCAGGGCTACTAGCACCATCTCTTGCCCCAAGACAGAGGAGAGATTCACCTGCCAACCTGCCATGTGTACTGGTTATCTACAAATTTTTCATTTTGCCACTTGCATCCCTTTACTTCTCACTACCTCATATGTTACGTTTGCACAGTCGTTTTTAAATTACCAAACGTGTTGGTCTCCAAACACGTTGAGTAAAATTTTGCTGTGTAGCTTAGTGCTTGAAACGAGTCTGACCTAGGGAGGGTTTTCACCAAATTAAAAACTCTTGTACTCCTGTCCTAATTAACTGAGATTTTTACCCTGGTATTAGAGGATAAATGCGAAATTGTTGCTTAAAATTGGAAAAAAAAATAACAGTTAATGGTTAAATAAATAATTTGACTACAGAATAATGTATTGTCATCCGGTCAGAGTTCGTATACCAAACTTACAAAGAATCAGACTACAGAAGTAGGTGAAAATTGAGTTGCAAGATTCCGTTACATACATACAGGTGATGTTACAGAGATACAGGTGAAGCTAATAAAGGCGTGTTAAAATGAAATTGCAATCTTCTTTCCCTGTCAGGGCTCTTGGGTGTAATAAGCGATTATTTGTTGCAATAATTTAGACTTTAATTGACTTAAAACTTAATAAGCAGTTTCTAGGAAAATTGTGTTAACTTATCTTACATATTTAAATTGTTAGGCAAAGATAGAAATAAAGCAGTTTCTTTATTCTTTATTGGATAGAAGTATTGTTAATGAGAATTGGATACTGTAACTATCACTTCGCAGTACAAAATGACATATTTATGTTTCGCGCCATGATTCATTTTTCTGCATTTTTTGGGATGTTTTTTTCCAAGTTCATTTTCGATACAGTCAACGACAATCGGCATATTAGAAACTAAAGAAAACGATTGCAGTGTTGCTTTTTATAAGGCAAGTGACGTAAGAACAAAGTTGAAATACGAAGATGGTTCGAAATTTATGTCAACAAATTGCTCGTGTCTATGCAATGAGGTCCTTTAAGAAAATTATTTAAATAACATTTCTTTTCGTATTGACGTCATAACTCCTCCCTCAAACCGCATCCGTTTGCGGAATTTCTACGCGAAGACGGTGTCGGAGTCGGACTGATTTTGGGGTAAAGGAGTCGAGAGTCGAAGGTGTAAAATTCCAAGAGTCGGATAAGAAGTCGAAATCAATCATTTTCCCTCAAAGTCCGCCACTCTACCAGCGCTTGCGGAGTTAGAGTCGGACTGATTTTGGGGAAATGAGTCGGGGTTGGAGTCGGGCTCTAAAAGTCGTGGATTCGAAGTCAGACTGATATTGGGGAAAAGGAATCGAAGGCTCTAAAATATCCGAAGTCGGAGTCGGAGTAGCTCATTTTCCTCCCGACTCCGCAGTTTGAGGGAGGAGGTATAACATCGATGCGAGTCGGAATGATTTCTTGTTTGGTACAGGAATAAGCTTGTTGGTTGCCAGGGTAATATTGAATGGTTAAGACATTACGCTGTTGAATCTTTAGAAATACTTATAACCATTTGAAGCCGACTTTTCAGATTGGAGGAAGACGTCAACCTGCATGTCTGGCGACTATCATTCAACCCTCATGCTAATACAAACCACAGTTATCACTACCAGACTGAAATTACATGTTTTTTTTTCCCCTTGAACAATGAGCATTTGAGACAGGGGCGTAGCTAAGGGGGGGGGGTTTTGGGGACAAACCCCCCCCCCCCCCGAAACGTTAGTCTCAAAAAAAAAGAGAAAAAGAAGAGAGAAGAGAAAGAAAAAAAAAAGAAGAAAAGGAAAAAATTCCAAGCGATCATATATATATATATATATATATATATATATATATATATAATATATATACTATATATATATATATATATATATATATATATATATATATATATATATATATATATATATAGTATATATATATATGTAAAAGAAGTAACCCCCCCCCCCCCGAAAGTCGGGTCTAGCTACGCCACTGATTTGAGAAATCTCAACAAAAACTAAAATTACCAACTGTTGGGGAAAAAAAATCTCCCATCAACCTCATCTCCCATTTGAAAAGAGCCTCAATGAAAAAAAGGGAAATGAAATTCCAAAATCAAGTAAAAAAGGACATGCGAAAAGCGGAAATTTCACGATGCATCAATTACAATGAAGCGAAGGTGGCGATATCATTGGAATCCGTATGCTCCAGCGAAGCCGGTAATGCTTTCAGCCTTGAGCCGTGTGTCAAGCGTGACGGACGGACCCTTTTCATTGAATTTTTCACATACGCTGGCAAGGACGAACAGAACACAAAGTCAAAGATTTAATTATTGAGTGGATAGAAAAAATTCCAGGCTTTGAGAGGGGAATGGTAAACAAGTGGAGTAGTCCGTACACCTTAAGTAAGTTACGTCATACGTCGTCACAAGTAATGCAATGTTTTCTTTGCTATTTAGTATTTACATTGCCAGCAAGGACTTAATTTCTACCGAAATAGTGGAGGAGCCCTATGCTGGCGTGTTAAGACCAAAAGTTGCATCTGCACTTTTTTTTCAAAATCGAGTTATTGTCACAAGCGGGCGTTTTTTTTTAACATATTTTATTTCTATGCAATGTTTCAGGGCCGTAAGCAGACTTCTGTTTTGGGAGGGTTTTACCAAACACATTTCTCATGAAATCTGTATGACCAATCGAATTTGATTACATTCATGTGTTCTATTGATTTCTACTACAATGGACAAATTAAATCAATTACTAAAGGTAACGTATCTATTTAATTAAAAACAAATCTGAAGCTTACACTACATAACTTTTTTGTATCCCTATTAACCCTTTCAGGGGCAGTGGTTGCTCTGTGAAACCACTAAATTTATGAATTTTTTTCTCTCTCTTTTTTCCGAATTTTTTGAATCAAAATCGCTTGAGTCCTCTTCTTTTAAGTTCAATGAACGACATTAGATGGCAGAATAACAAAAAAATTTTTTTTTCGTAGGCTCAATTTCTTGTTCAAATCATCAAATTTTTAATTAGCGCTGAAATAGTGAATCATTTTTCTTCTTTTTTCCTCAGGTAATCAATCATATTGTTCGAAAAGATTCAAATTCATTTTTACATGCATAAACATGTTTTTGTCCTTCCCCGGGGGGGGGGGGGTGAATAAATAAAGACACCACTCCCAGTGAAAAAAATTCTGAAAAAAAAATTTTAACTGAAAAATCTATGTCTAGATGATCAAATAAACCCATTTGTGGTGTTTTTTCTTAAGATTTCTCAAAAATTAATGACGCGCCCCTGAAAGGTTTAAGTAATCGAAATCTTTTTAATATAGCTCAAAATAATAGTTACGTGTACTCATATACGCGTATTCGAAATAATATTTCTTAAATTCCCATTTTTACTAATAAAAATATGATGTACTAAAAAAATAAGCTAAATTTATAAGAGTTCGGTCTTTTCAAATTTAAAGAATTTCTATGTCTTTATTTTTGTTTTTACTGTCACGTTTTCAAAATCTGAAGGAAAAGCTACTTTTGTTTTGTGCAAAATGGTGCTCGAAATAGTAATAAATAATAATTGTACTAATAAAAAGTAAAATAGTTATAATATTTTTTTCAGCAAAATAAGTATGATAAAAAGCTTTTTCTGGAATGATTTTTAAAAATTTTAAAATGTGCTGAACCCTAAAAACCCACCCCTTGAATACGGCTCTACAACGTTTTATGGTCATTTGTAAGTGGGAAATAATTAAAAATTTTTTTTTTTGAAAAATCGGAGTTTGAATTAAATATATCTAGGCGTATATCTTTAAAAAGCAGTTTCGCATTTTGAGTTCAGCTGCAGATACCATTGTTTTACTTTACACGGCAGTATACTCTTCACAAATTTTTTTTCGGATAAAGAGCCTGAATTCTTCCTAAAATGTTCAAATTAGCATAAAATTGAAAAGAAGTGCAAGAGCTTAGCTCCCGTCATCTCCTATATAAATTAACCCTTAACCCGTAAACGATCGAAACGTTTTGAATTGTTTTTATTTTTCAATAAGAGTAAGAAATATCATCACATAGAGTAATTCATGTAATTTCCAAATTAACAACCTTCGTTTTGATGACAGCTGCAATGTAAATTAATCAATGTGGTCATTAATTAATTGTTGCCATGTCAAAACTCGAAACTGCCTCTTTGGGCAGCTTTTTTACTGCTTTAATACATCTTTCATGTCTTTTCTTTACATTATTCAATTTTTTTAACAATTGTTTATAGAGGATATTTTTTGAGCGAATCAGTTAAGGAATAACCATACCAACTAAGCAAAACACAATTTATTGCAATAAGGTTCATTGCAGGGCTGGCTCTAGTAGTTCTGCCGCCCTAGGCAATATTGACAAGTGCCGCCCCTTCCCATTGAATAATAATAGTAATATAAAATAATAATATATTAATAAAATAAAAATAATTGTAAAGTGCTTAAAATTAAACTGAGTTTCTAGTTAAATTCCAAACTAAGTTTAGCATATCCAAACACTGGTACACACTTTAAATTATCTTTTTTAACATTAAAGTAGTGCAATTTATGGCACTGAAACAGATATTAATATTTTTAAAAGACTTTTAAGTCACGCAATTTGCCACCTCTGAAATTAAATTGAATTTCTTGTTTAATTCCGAACTATGTTTTGCATATCCAAGCACTGGTACACACTCTAAATTATTATTATTACTTTTAGCATTGAAGCAGTGAATTTTTTGACGCTGAAACAGATATTCATACTTTTAAGAAATATGTTTCAATTTTGAAATTTGCCGCCCCTAAAATTTGCCGCCCTAGGCGGCCGCCTAGGTTGCCTACCCCAAGAACCGGGCCTGGTTCATTGATAAAACATTTTCCCAAGCATACAACACTGGAAAAGGAACCCTATTGGTTCAGAGCAGTAAAAAAAAAAAAAAGAAATTAAATTAATTTGAATTCTGACATTTTGAATTCAAATTATGTATTTCGCAATCATGAGTTGCGACAGGGCCCTACTCATTGGATTTATTGTTTCTAGAAACGACACCTGACCCCCCAAGCTTGCCCCTCCTCCTGGGCGGTTACGTGTGTACAGATGTGTGTGCGTAGACGTGCGTGCAAGTATGTGTAGGCTTGTGTGTGTGCGTAGACCTGTGTGTATGCACGTAGGCGTGTGTGTATGTGTGTGAGCATGTGTGTGTACAGGACATGGACGCCTCTGACCAGGAAAAGTGGATTCCGACGCGCATGCAGAGGCCAGTGGGCGGTAGTGCTGCAGAGGCCCCTGGTCCAAGCTGAAAAAGGAACCATAACGCCAAGGACGGTCAAGTGAGAACAATAAGCAATCATGATTGCTCAAAAAAAAAAAAAAAAAAACTCTATATGTAGATCAAGTTTAGATAGCTGTGAACAGTGTCGTGACCTAATTGATGCTTTAACTGCTAATAAAAGCAAAGCTATAACTTAGTAGCTTTCGCTCCTTACCGAATTAAACGAACATTAATGTTTAGGGACGTTTGCAAACCGGACATTGCAAATTTTTTATTGCCAATTCTTTTCGCATGCCTTAATAGGTTAGTGGTTGCGAACCCCCAAGGCATGGCAATAGCACACTATCTGACGAGCCTTATCCATTCATGTCAATCTCAGAAATGGGCATATAAAATAAGCTCATGATAACACTTGTCAACTGTCCATACATTTATTAGTACTTCATTCTCATTAAAAACAACTTGATTTACCGAGCACAATATTATATAAACTTGTGATTGAGATCAACAATCCAGGTTACGAATAGTAATCGCAATAGTTTCATCGCAAACTATCACGGTTGTTATTAGATATAAAAAATTAATGTTTTTAGTCAGAACCTGACAAATCAATCAATAAAAAAATAATTTTAATACTTATAGATAGAATTAAAACGATTTTTAAAAAATCCAAGCTCAGTTTTCCCACTCAGATGTTTGTGATCAAATAATTTGCCTCATGGGTGTGTATGTAACGTTTTCGAGTCTTTATAAAGTTCGTCCAAATTGATGAAAAGTGTTATGACTGTTATAATGATTATAAAATTGATGAATAATTCAAGTAGCCATTCTTTTTTTTCTTTGTGGAATATGATGGTTTGAAAGGTCGTTTCCGAAGTTTTAAAAGCATTTTTTTTTTCTGAAAGAGCATGCTTAAAAACATAGGACTTGACCATTTTTAAATAATTCGACAAAATTTAATATTTTTCATAATTATTTTAATCGGTGCGCAGATTGAAATTTCTTTTTTACGCTTCTGCACATGACATCACAAGTGATGAAATGCCATTCACTGATGCCATGAACGCACAGCGCAAATTATCATAACCTGGCAACGCGGTTGACAGCAAAGCGCGGCATTTAGCGTGGCAATGGAGTAGCGGACCAAAGTACTTCGCTTGTGACATCATAAAGACTACGCCTTGTTTCAAAAATTGGACATTTAAAAAAATTAAATGAAAAATAACAGTTGGGAAACTAAAAGTTTTTTTCTGGCTCCATGTTATTATTATTATTATTATTATTATTATTATTATTATTATTATTATTATTATTATTATTATTATTATTTTGCTTATTCTATCAATTTCAGTGACTAAAAGTAGTACTTTTGACTGAAGGAAACAACCCTATTTCGTAAGATGTAAATCAAAACTACAATGGCTGGCATTAACTATGAACTGAGAAATATTTTGTGTGAACATTAAACTAAATTATCAATCAAAGTTTGTTAAAACAAATAAGATGTCATTATTATTTTGAAGAGTAAATGAATTTGTAAATGTATATATCACTACGTTATAATATGTCGTAATGAAGAAAAACTATCTATTCGTAGAAGCAAAAGTTGCTGAAAAGTTACGTAATTGGATTGGAGAGAACCTGCTGGAATGAGAAAACGGGAGGAATTAGACAGCTGCATTTATGTGCCAAACTAAAATGTGAAAAACTATTTCAAGTTTATCCAGTAGATGTAGCAGAAAGCGTCTAAAGTTGCTGCATTCATAGGACAAGAGCGAAATAATTATTCGCATTTTATTTCGGTACATAAATACAACTAATTCCAATCCTTCAGCCAGCCCATTCTTCCTGGTTCTCCCCTACAAGCGCTTCGAAGTTATGCACAACCACTTTTTCATTACTTTGTAAGTTTCATAAATACAGATTTCACTTGTTCGCAGCATCAAATTTCCATTTCGAAAGATTTAAGATTTGGCTTTTTACGGATGACCAGAAGTGCTTTTTTTTGTATATTAATGAAGAGGTTCCATGTAGCACCAAAACAATAGTATGAAACTTAATTTTCAAATTTGTGAGATAAAACATCGGTTTTTCTACGTTCAATACACTCATGTAGTTTACAAAATGGCCTTGTAAATTTTTAAGCCATACTAATCACCATTTTTATATTATCAAAGGTGCATTCTTATTAAATTAAGATAATTTTTGAGGTGAAGAAATATCTCCGTAAGAGAAAGAGAGAGGGGGGTAGTATTGTTTTCTGAACGATTTACAAGGGCCCTCGGAGAGTAATGTCAATGTATATACAGTGGCTCCCAAAAGTCTTCGTACACCTATGACTTTCACCGAAATAGGCCCCAAATCATTGGTTAGAATTAATATTTCGAAATAGGTATTTAATTATAAGATATACGATCAATTTTTAACAAAACTGCATGAAAAGTTTTTAAAAATTTTTAAAACTTAATTTTTTTAAAATCAAAAACCGAAAAGTGCCGGAAATTTTATCTCACAAAAGTCTTCGTACACTTCATAAAATGTCTATATATTATTGACTTATCTAACTTTTGATTAAGTTATTATTTAGTAGAATATCATACAGTATTCATAACACCTTTTAAACATCTGGGAATAGATTTCATTCTTTTTCTTTCTTTTTTCAGCGTAATTTCTGAGTACGTGTTAAACCACACATCGAGTATTTCTATTTCTAGCTCTATTTTCGTTTTAAAGCCCTATTTTCGTAATCTAGCCTCCAGATATCTCTAAATACGTTACATTAAGTTACAATCTGGAGATTGAGGGTGTATTTTCTAAATTTTAGGACAATTTTCGAGGAACTAGACGCAAACGTTGAAAACCGTGTGTTTCTTATCGTTATCTTGATAAAAAAACAAAGTTGTTTCCAATAACCAAATTTTCGGCTAAGAGTTCGAAGTTGTTTTTTAAAATATTTAAAGGAACAGCATTATTCATTATTTCATCAAAAAGTTACAAACTACCAAGTCCTGATGCTGATATGCACCCTCACACTAAAACACCTTCACCGTCCTGATTAACTGATGCAACTAAGTTCTTAAGATTAAGTTCCTAATTTTTTCTTCTACTTACAGTTATACAACAATTTAACCAAAAATGTTAAATTAATTTTTATCTGTAAGTAAGACATGATTCTAAACTGTTTTTATCTTATTTATCATTGATTTTGGGACGAAAAGTGTAAGTTTTCTGTTTTTCGCACGACCAAGAACATTTCTGCGGGAAGAGGTCCCATTTAATCCAGCTAATCAAAGAACTTGGCGAACAATTTTAGGTGAAAATTAAATGTAAAATGTTTCATTTAACTCTGCAGAAACTTTTACAGTACTGAAATGTGTATTTTTCATAAATATTTTAACTTTAAATCTACGATCACGTTTTGTCAACTTTGCCGGTTGACTTTTTCTTACCTTGTTTTCGGTCCGATTAATTTCTTTAAAGCATTTTATCAAGAACTTTACTATACAAACAAATAAATTAACTAATTTAGAGATATTTCAAACCAATTTACCACTACTGTGGGAAAAAAATTCAAATTTTGAATGGCGTTTGCTGTTTTTTACGAATACCAGCCATTTTACAGTAATAAGCAATATATTATAGAATAAATAAACCAAATATTAAAGCCAAATGACTTATAAGGGTCAGCACAATGCAAAAATATTAATAAAACGGCATATAATAATTTTAATCATGAATTTATTCGAAAATGTTTAAGTGTACGATGACTTTTGTGGCGTGTTATTCCTCTGTCTCTTCGTTTTCTGACCCATTTCAAAAAGAAGATCCGTCAATATTTTGAAAAAAACCAATGGGTTATATTTAGAATGGCATAGGAATGATGCGAAAAAATATTGGACTTTATATTCAAATTCAGTTTTGAGTTATTTTGGTTTTACTAAAAAATTTCAAAGTGTACGAACACTTTTGGGAGCCACTGTATATATTTGCCATGGAGAATGAAACCCTTTTTACCTTAAAACAAAGAACTACAACAGGAACGGTTTTTTATTGTTAGTAAAAGTGTCAAAAATGAGCGAATTTTAAGTTTAACCTACAGTTTTTTATTGCTTAGCTTTCTGCATACGGATACTTTTCATAAAATTACGCAAGGAAGAAAATCACAACTGTTTTTGATATTTTGCGTCACACAAAAAAGAGATTTTACGCAGCGGAACTTGCATATATTTTCGTGGAATTAAGTTTCTTAAATTTCGTAAATGCTAACTTAATTCATTAAGACTCACAAAAGTTTCTTTGTTAAACATTTTCAACTTCAATATTTCTGTACAGATTTTTTTTACAAACCAGAAAAAAGAATTTGAAGCAGTAGCAAAATTCATCCTAAAAGTCAGCAATTAAAAGATTGAACAGAAATGAATCAAGTAGATGCAAACAAATTCATAAAAAAGGGGGGAAACGTAGCTATTGGTCAATAGCTTCTGACGCACGTAATGGGTTTTCCCACAACAACACGAAAAACATCGAAAATTCCTCATCTTTACCGATTTTTCATGCACGCACTACATTCACGAATATTACAAGCGTAACTGAATCACTATTAAAGCACATTGAAGAACGTTTATATGTTCAGATCAAGACAAAAAAAAAAAAAAAAACTTTCACATCTTGAATTTAAATTATGTCTTTCGCAATCACGAGTGTGTGTGTGTGTGTGTGTGTGTGTGTGTGTGTAGGCGTGTGTGTTTGTGTGGGGTTCGGGTATGTTTCTTTGTGTGCGGGGGGTATGTGTATGTGTGTAGGCATGTGTGTTTGTGTGGGTGTGACTGGGTACTTGTGTGTATGCGTATATGTGTGTATGTATATGCGTAGGTGCCTGTATGTATACGTGTGTGTGTATGTGTGTGTGTAGGTATATGTGTAAGTGTAGGCAAGTAAGTGACGCAACCTGGAAACGGTTTTCGCTGAAGGAGCAGCATCGTGAGACCGGCGGTGGTGCTGCAGAGAGCGGGGGGAAAATAAAATCATAGGAATTCAATAAACTGACAAGTGAAAACAAAAAACAATCGTGATTGCTCAAAAAATAAATAAAATAAAATAAAATAAAATAAATAAATAAATTAAAAAAAATAATTTGAATTTTGACGTTCTGAATTCAAATTAGGTTTTTCGCAATCACGAGTGTGTGTTTTTATGTCGGCGTGTGTGTTTGTGTCCAGGCATGAGTGTGTGGGTATGTGTGTGTGTGTGTCTGTGTATGTATGCGTGTGTTTGTGTCTGTGTGCATACATGAGTGTGTGTGTATATGCGTGTGTGGTGGTGTGTGTGTATGTGTGAGTGTATGTGTAGCACATGGACGCAACCTGGAGACCGTTTTAGCTAGAGCAGCAGCATCGGGAGGGGCCGATCGATGGTGGTGCTGCAGAGGGAGGCCGGGGGAAAATAAAATTATAGGACATAAAAACAGTCAAATGAGGACAATAAGCAATGTGGTTGCTTAAAAATTAACATTCGAAAAAAAAAGTTTTATTTTTATTTCTTTCGGTGCCCTCCCCCCCTCCAAAAAAAAAAAAAAATCTAACGCGAGATTCACACATAATTGCAAAACAATAAAAACAACATCCCCTCCTCCTCCATGAAAACTCCGAAATGACAGGTTTTTGAAAAAGAAAGCAAACTTTTTGTCAGGAGTTTGTGCAAGAGGGACGTCTTTGCTGCTACATTATCTTGTTATGATAGCGGTTATGCGATGGTAACTCAACACCAAAAACTTTCCTTTAACAATGAGCTCCCAAAGAACTTAATACACTCCAAAATCGGGAGCTTTGTTATGAGAGCCTAACTCTTCACCAAGTTTAGAAGTTGAATGAATCGTCAATTAATCAATATTCTGAAATTTCTTGTTGTTTTTTCTTCTCTCTTTGGATTTGTATTTAATGTTTTTTAAAAAATATTTTGGATGGGGTGTGTCTTCTCTCCATTGCTTCCCCTCCTCTTGATACGCCCATGGTTCAATTCACTTTCTTTTTCAAAATCTTTACTAATAATAAAGCTGAAAGTCTGCCTGGATATCTGGATCTCTGTCTGTCTGGATGTCCGTGACGAGCATAGCGCCTAGACCGTTCGGCCGTCATGAAATTTGGCACAAAGTTTGTAGCATGGGGTGCACCTCGAAGCGATTTTTGGAAAATTCGTTTTTGATCTTTTTCTATTCCAATTTTAGGAAAATTTTACCGAGCAAGTTATCCCAACGTGGAAGAGTAAATTACGAAATCATCATAACGTGGAACCGTAACATTGGCGAGCAAATGAACATAGCAAATTGGCGAGAAATTCGTCATCCATTATTTGTAAACATACAGGTGAACCAAATGACCTTTTAATTTTCAACTACGGGCAAAGCCGTGCGAGTACCACTAGTTATATAATATCACACGAGCATTTGTTCAAACGAGACTTATGTCATAAAAACAGATGTCGTTTTCTCGTGGCGTGACACCTAACATTCAATCATGAATGCGATGAACGAGATAGTGTGAATTAGACATTTAACGCAATCTTATGTGCGCAGTTATTAAATGTGTTTACTTATTAATACCATTTTGCTTTTCCTTCCAAGCGAAGGTATTTTTTATTTCTTCTTTTTTTGGCCTTAAGGATTCTTCGCACATCACAGCTTTCGTCAAAAACAAGGATGTTTTGTGCTCAAATGCGTGAATTCAGTCAGAAAAATTGGATAGGAATTTAAAAAGATATTCATAAGCATTAATTCGTTCCTTAAAATCGAATGCACCTTTGTATTAAGAAAGAAAAGATGCTCACAACTGGTTTCTTGTTAAAAGGCAGTCATTTTACCTAATGCGTTTTCTTAATTTGAATAAATGTTAAGTAACCGGAATAACATATTTTTTTTACATACTGATAATATTTTTTAAACCTTTCATTGCCTTGTAGATGGCGAATTAAGACAGTTTTATAACTCATGAGGTACTTTTTAACTCATAAGTTACAACTTTTATAACTTATCAAAATAATGTCATGACGCTGACGATTCGTCAGGTTAAACTTGCGAATGATATTTTTACTAATGAAAATGTTAAAAAAAAGGAAAAAAAAACAAAAAAGAAAATTAAAAAAAAGAAAGAAAGAAAGAAAAGAAAAAATAAAAAAGGAAAGAAATAGAAAATAAATTAACGGGTCATCAAAGCAAAACCTAAGTATATTCAATTTATAGCATAATGTTTTCAGATTTGCAGTTCAAAACATGAAAATGGAATATTAATACATTGTTTTGAAGCATATATGTTTTAGAATTTCGTAACGTTGTACGCTTTCAACCCCTCAAGCTCCAAACCCTTCTGTTCCTCCTTAAGTCAATCAAAGAGAAGTCTAAAATAAAGTTTAAAAATTGTTTGAACTTTGCAAAATTTCTGGGACAGAACCCCAAACCCCTTGCTCTAAGTTTGCTAAAGATGGCTTTAATTTGCGCTTTTAAGACATCAGTTTAAGATTTTTTTTCCGTGAAGTGCCTTCTTTACCCTTACATTACCAAAGACAGTCCAAACTTCTTCGTTTTTATTATTATTATGATTAATTAGACTTTATTTAAAAAAAAAAAAACATTACTGGGATAATCCGGGAAGCTCCCCTTCATTCCTAAACGTTGACAAAACTCTTCTAAAACGACGTTTTTAAAACTACAATTCCAAAACATACGCCAGAGAACATCAGCAGCCCCCCCCCCTCTCCTAGTCACTCAAGATAGCCTAAAATAATCTTCAAATTCCAATAAAAAAATGCCCCCTCACTTATAAGCCCCACTCGCCGCCTCTGCATTTTAATAACATGGTAGCACGTATTATAAACACAGATAATTTTAAAATGTAAGAATATCTGGCATTATTTTGACCTGGCAGTAATCAATATAATGTAATTAGTCTGATGCGTCGAAAATTAAATGAGAATGCTTTGCCACTCCAAGCGTGGTACTTTTGCTAGTCATTAACAAAATTATCAATGCTATTTTTAAAAAGTTATTTGGAAAAGGAAATATACCATGATGGCTGGCGTCTAAAGCTGCTCCAAGAAGCCGTCGCTCATAGTTCGTAACATGAATCAATGTTAAGAAATGCCACAAATTAAAATCTGAAATTGGGTTGCAATGAATTCATTAGATTCCTAGATTTTAAAAGCTAGAAAGTTCAATGAAATAATTATTGAATTTGACAAAGGACGAAGTGACTAATATATCAACCAATTTACTTCCAGATTCGCTCGTTTAGTTCAATCAACAACAATTAAAAAATTCAGAAAAAAAAATTGAAGCATTCACACCAACAAAGAGATAATATTATAATGTATTGTGCACTATTTTATTTTATTCTACACGTACGTACTATTAGAAGCGTAAAAATACTCCTTTTCTCAAGGCGTGAAAATGACGCCTTGATATTTTTTAGAGGAGTGAAATGCAATTTAGCGGAGTGAAATATAATAAAATAGTAAAGACAATAACAGATAAATTTCATTAAAAAAAAAAAAAACAAAGATATTCTATTAGTTCTAATAACGCACCTTTTTCAAAATGAACAAATTAGAAATTCGGGCTGAAATTTACTGATCGTAAAGAAAGAACTATGTATTTTGTATTAAAATTTTTTCTTAAAATATAATTTTTCATTTTGACAGTAAATTACCTCCAAGAAATAAAAGAAAATAAAAAAAAATCTATTGAGATATTTTTGATTTCATCAGTAAAAATACATTTCATCAAATAAATAAATAGATAAACGAATGAATAAATACTTGATAAATAATAAAACACACTCGAATAAATAAATAAATAAATACGTTTAATATATGAGAAAAAAATTGAGAATGAAGATGAAAATAAGCGAATGAATGAATGTGTGTGTCAGTGATTTAATAAATAAATATATCAGTAAACATTTTTTTTTCTCCCATTCATTTTCCCCGCGTGCACTTCACAAATTGTATGAAACACTTAAAATGAAAAAAATTTCTAATATTAACTGAATAAACTTGGCACCGAATTTCAGTAGATCTCAATTAATATTTTTAATATTAATTGCAAAACCTTTATCGTTTTATGGTAACATAAATTATATTCGGTCAACTACAAAACATTACAATGTGGGTGCGAAATTTGAAAAAAAAAGATTTGAGTTATTATTTTCCTTGACGTTTAAAGCTATTCCCCCCCCCTTTTTTTTTTCTTTTTCTTTCTTTTTTTTTTTGTTGACTAGAATCAACTATTTGTTTAAGAGCAGAGTTAAAATATTTCTGGATAGATGACGCAGCAACCTGCGGAAATATTTTACCATTTCACTTTGCCTATCACCATGTCATTTTATCTCATATCCAAGGGCTCCCCGAACTAAAATTTTTGTAAGGGGGGGGGGGGATTTTCAATTTGTCGAAAAAAACTCCGAATTTCAGCAAAAAGTAAAATATGAGTATAGCATCATTTTTTTTTCTAAATTGTAATTTTGCAATGCTGCCTTCAAAGTTGCCGAATCATCAGACAAAATTTGCCGAATAGGAAAATTTATGGAAAGTCGCAGCAACCTCCTGTCGGGGCTGCCCTGCACACTCCCCTTTAGATGTAATCATAGTCGTTCACTCAATAAAAACATATTAATCGCCTTTTCACAACATCATACCCGCATCAGACTTAACTCGATTTTCAGTCTCTTGGCTAATGAAAGCTTCACGTTTCAAGGCGTTGACTAATACACATATTTTTTCTGTTTTCAATAGCTAATACCGTTTAAATTTAGTTTTTTTTTTCTGCACTTTAACACGTTATCTTCTGTAAAGCAACAACTCTCTAGTGTCGATTATGTTTTATTGTATCATTGTAAAGCTTTTATGCATTGGTTTTGTATACTTTATTACATATATTGATGTTAAATTACCAAAATTTTTGTCAAGAGCAAATCAAAATTGCAATTGCAACAGATAATAATGTGATTTTTTATGTATTTAAATAAAGTTCCTCAGAGACCCACTTGCTTAGATTTATCTGAGCATTTAAAACCGATAAACCGAGCAATTGGTAGGTGCGGGTGGTCTCTGAGGTTGTCAAGTGTCAAATACACATTCCCCTACATTTGTACTGAGTGACAAATTCTTGTAGCCCAAAAAAAAAAAATCATACGAGCAAAAGCACTATTGAGAACATTAGCCACATTTTAAACTTTAAAACCGACCATCAAAAATCCTACAACTATCTACAAACAAGAATTGCAAAATGATGATGCGTAACATTCCATTTAACAGACTTTACGAAGTTATTACATAATGCAAATACACTTTTCTGCATTATGCTAACACTTTTGTAATTTCCAGCTTTAGCTGAAGTCATTGAAATGAAATAGAACGAAACTTTTGACCCCATGAGGCAACTATTTCAGGCGTGTAGACAGCGTTGCGGGAGAAAGTGGCAACAAGAAGGAAACCGAGTGATGAAGAAGTTCTCCAGGTTTAAAACCACTCTAGTCGACACTGGGTCATGGGATGCGAAATCAGAATTTAACATTAATTTAAAAACAAATCGTTTGAATGATATTTTAAAGTAGGTGGTGTCGAAAGCGTAAAACGTTCAGAGCTTTACTTTAAATTGTAGAAACTCAGGACATAAAAGGACTCCAGTTTAAATCCATCCAATCCGACAGTGGGTCATGGGATGCGAAATCGGAATTTAACATCAATTTAAAAACAAACCGTTTGAATGATATTTTAAAGTAGATGGTGTCGAAAGCATAAAACTTTCAGAGCTTTACTTTGAATCGTAGAAACTCAGGACTTGAAAGGACTCCAGTTTAAAACCATCCAAGCGACAGTGGGTCATGGGATGCGAAATCGGCATTTAACAGCAATTTGAACACAAACCGTTTGAATGATATTTAAAGTAGGTGGTGTCGAAAGTGTAAAACGTTCTGAGTTTTACTTCAAATCATAGTATCTCATGCTCATGACTTAAAAGGATTTCATGGCGAAGTACAGAAATGATACATGTGTGGAAAATAACCAATCAACAAAATGTAAAAAATGTTTTTTAAATCTGAGGACTTTCTATAAGCTGCACTGAAAAGTATAAAATAAAATAAATAGCATGTAGTTTCTTGGTTACAACAAGTGAAAACTACAGTTACTTGGTGAATTAAAGCAGCCAATCAAATTTAAGTTAACATTTGGAGAGAAGAAATAAGCAGCATACAACTTCGCTTTTACTGCATGTATAGCTTTAACTATACATATATATATATATATATATATATATATATATATATATATATATATATATATATATATATATACCGCCTGTATTTCTTCTTTCATTCTTTCACTTAAATTCATTTTCTGCTTTAAAATTAACCTAAATATAAAGATTAAGATATCACGATTAAATGCAATTTTCGCGTGTTGTAACTAAGAACTCATGTACACATAAGTCATTTCATACGTTTTAGAGCGAAACAAGTTTATAGAAATAGTTTTAGATTAAAAAAAATCATGTTTTTCATTTCATTTTAAAGTTCTTCCGATTTGAACTTTATATGCAGTGAAACTTTTTGAAATTTAAAACATATTTCTCTGTTACTTATGCTTATTAAAAAGAATTAAACATTCACTTCCGTTGTAATATAAACGCATTGCACATTGAGAGAGCTAATCATATTTACCGCTAATCCGCTCTAAATATTGCAAGTTTGTAGGGTAAATAACTAGTTATGGGCATTGTTAAGAATTTTTTAAATTTTGAAATGTTGCTGAACTATGATGTTGTATTTCTAGTTCATGAAAAAAAAAGAAAGTAATTATCACCTTAGAAATTGCACTTTTATAGCTGTGAAATTTTCATTAATTTTCAACTATGATTTATGTATAATTTTTGACATAAATTGCAAAACAATAGTTTGACTAGTAATGGTTACACTCGTTTAGTTATGAGCGTACTAAAAACTAGTATTGGTCATGCAAGCTAAAGTATTCAACAGCTTTCAAACACTTAAATTATTCAACATCAACACACACACAGAAAACAAAAACCTCAAATCTTTAAAGTTTACCCCTAATCCGTAATGTTTGATAAGTATGCAAACTCTAGAAGCCAAAATTCATGCCCAGTAATCATTTTCCGTGATTTTCGAGCATTTTTGCTGAAAATCACGATTTCCATAACCAAATTCGATCATGGTTGAAAATCAAGACTTTCCAGTTGCGCGGATGCTCAGTGAATGCTTTGAAATATTTAAATAATTTCATCCTCGTTTCTAACAACTCAAAAAAAAAAAAAAATAAATAAATAATAATTTGAATTTTGACCTCTTGAATTCAAATTATGTTTTTCGCAATCACGAGTGTGTGTGTGTATGTAGGCGTGTGTGTTTATGTGTGTAGGGGGGATATGTGTGTTTGTGTATAGGGGATATGTGTATGTGTGTGTTGGAGTGTGTGTTTATGTCTGTTTGCAGGTATGAGTGTGTGGGTAGTTGTGTGTATGAGTGTTTGTGTGTGTGGGGGGAATGTGTATGTGCGTGTAGGCATATGTGTTTGTGTGTGTGTGCAGGCATGAGTGTGTGGGTTGTTGTGTGTACTGCCGTGCTAAGCACAGATGTGGTATCTGCAGTAGAGCTCAAAATGAGAAATTGACGATTAAAGTTTTACAACTCGTTTCTTTGATTTATGACTTAATTAAATGCTCAACTTGCGGTAGTTGTTTCGTAAATAACTTATCTAAAAACCGTAAGACAGTATTTTTGTAAAAATCTTAATTTGAAATTAATAAATGTAGTTACGACAAATTTTCTTTTCAAAACCTTTTCATATACTAAGCTATTTTCACCGTAAGTGACAATTACTAGGCGTTTTTAGGGGTGTCTGCACAAATACGACAAAAATAGCTTAGTAAAACATTCTCAAAGTATCATTAAATAATATTAAAAACATCTGCTTTATTTAGACTTAATTTGTTTCGCTTTATTTTGTTAATATAAATCTAACAGAATCTGCCTTCTGAAAGATACCATTTTCAAAACTCTGGACACTGTAATCCATAACAATTTTCTGTTTTTTATATTCAAAGAACGTGTTTTTTATAATGTTTTATTTTTTAGATTCATTTTTACCGAGCATGAAGATAATTTTGACAGCAGACGATACTTAAATAAAAATATTACTGGCCGTAGAATGAAATGCGGTTTGTTTGCCTGAAAGAATTAGATATGAATATTTTACATGCATTTCATTTTTAGAATTGCATTTTAAATAAACATTTAAATAGAAAAAGCTGAATATTTACCTTAAGAATTAGGCAAATTTGTATTAGTTTTTATTATCAACCTGTATCAACTACTCAACGGTAAACTAATTTTAATATTCTGTGTTACAATAAAGTGCTACATCATTAAATATGCTGCTTTACTAAGGTATAAATGTCGTATCTACAAAAAATACTAAGGAAAAAAGTGGTAACTGCGCAGATGCCACTTTAAAGGCTTAGTATTTGTCACTTACGTTCAAATTGCCTTAGCAAACTACACTAACTGTGCAGTTACGACTTTTTTCTTAAAGCTTTTTTTAATATTTCGCGTTCACAAATCGCCAAAAAACTTGACATTTAGGTAAATTAAATCACTAACGGTCACCTGGTGACAATAACTCAATTTTGATAAAATGTGCAGATACCACATCTGTGCTTAGCACGGCAGTGTAGGTGTGTGTGAATGTGTAGGTGTCTGTATGTATGCATGTGTGTGTATGTATGTGTTTGAATGTGTGTATGTGTTTGTGTGTGTATGTGTTTGTGTATCTGTGTAGGCATATGTGTTTGTGTCTGTGTGCAGACATAAGTGTGTGGGTAGTTGTGTGTAGATGTGTGTATGTGTAGATGTCTGTATGTATGCGTGTGTATGTGTTTGAGTGTATGGATGTGTTTGTGTGTGTATGTGTTTGTGTATGTGTGTGTATGTGTTTGTGTGTGTGTGTAGGTGCGTGTATGTATGCGTGTAAGTGTAGGATATTGAGGCAATGTGGAGACGGTTTTCGCTAGAGAAGCAGCATCGTGAGGCGGCCGGTCGACAGTGATGCTGCAGAGGGTGCTGGAGGGAAAATAAAATCATAGGACCTCAAAACAGTCAAATGAAAGCAATAAGCAATCGTGATTGCTCAATAAGTTCGACATGAGAAATTTTCTTCATGTCAGATGAAAATTTAGGAGATAGATGCAGATTTTCGGTATCCTGTCAACATTTCACATCAGAGCTGCCGTTGCACAAGCTCTGAATGTCACCCTGACGTGCACAAGTATAAACTAAAATGCCTCTGAGCACAATCTGAACCTCATTAATTCTGACAGTGATTACAAAATGCAAATTTTATGAATCAGTTCTGAAATTCTGCAGAAAAGCTAGTGATGACCTTGAGAAATGAAACTGCAAATGCTTTGAAATGACGTAAAACAATCATGTGTATTTTCGTATTTATGAAATATCATGTCTTAACTTCAAGATTTATCAACTTGCAATGATAGTCAATATTTTTTAAATATCTTTCAAAAATGTTCTAATTTTTTTTTTACAACTAGTGGTACCCGCACGGCTTTGCCCGTAGTTGAAAATTAAAAGGTTCAGTTCGCCTGTATATTTAGAAATAATGGATGACGAATTTGTCGCCAATTGGCTATGTTCATTCGCTTCGCTCTCCCATTCCACGTCATGATAATTTCGTAATTTACTCGTCCATCTTATGATAATTTTGCTCCGGAAAATGTTCTTAAAATTGAAGTAGAAAAAGAACAAAATCGAATTTTTAAAAAATCGTTTCGGGGTGCACACCCCCATGCTATAAACTATAGTCCATTTAGCGAGAGCTGATAGTGGACGTAAGCAAAGCAACGTGACAATTGGCGTTACCGCTGTCTGCTTGGCGGTGGGATGATTGAAAGCAGCGCCAATCAGATAAGCGAAATGTCCGCGCTTTCAATGCGAACAGCATTGCCAATCGGGCGAGTAAGTCATGAAAGTAGTAACCCACTTTGTTTACTTCCTCTACCAGCTCTCGTTGAATTGAGTATAACTTTGTGCCAAATTTTATGAATATTGGCTGAACGGTCTAGGCGCTATGCGCGTTACAGAGATCCAGACAGACAGACATCCTACAGACATCCAGACAGAGAGACTTTGAGCTTTATTGTTAGTAAAGAAGATTCAAAAAGAAAAAAAAAAAACATTAGGAAAGAGTCAAATGATTGAGCAATCGAATATGTTATTTGTTACTGCAAAAGCACTGCATTTCGTCAGGCTTTAAATTTTGCGAGACCGTCTCAACTTTTGGATCTGTTCATACAAAATTCACATAATTTTTAGCTCAACAAATCAAACTTCATTTTCTCTAAAATTACGACTCGCGAAAATAAGTGCTTTTACAGTACTAAAACGCTTTGATTCTCAACCTATACAGGACGCAGAACCAGAGGGGGTGTGAATGTACTCCGAAAGTAAACTATCAAAGTAAAAATAACTATAAGTTAATAAATTTTGAGGTTACATGAAAATACTTTTTACATTGTTTTTATCACATATTACTGAGAATCTGCACTTACAGCATTGACAAGCATATAGTCAAAATGTCGAGCAAAGATGGACATTAAAAATGACTTCAGGAGGTGCTCTTTTTCTTAAGTCAGTTACCCACTGTCAGTTACTCACTGACTTCAGTTATCCACTGTTCAACCGCTGTGAGATCTGATTGGTCATTTCACGGAATGACTTGTTTACAATGTTTTAATTTACTCCTTCTTCCTCTTTTTACCTCCAACTCATTTGTGTTTAGGTAAAAATGACAACAACGTGTATTAAGTACAAATAAAGTAGTATAAAAGAGTTAAAAACTCTGCAAACAGCTGTTTCGGGGCTGTCATATGCAAGCCCCTCCTTCAGTAAAAGTCCACACAATGTAAACCGAACAATAAAAACGTTTTTTATCGTTCGGTTTACATTGTGTGGACTTTTAGTTCTTTTTTGCACTGATGAAGGGACTTGCATATGAGAGCCCCGAAACAGCTGTTTGCTGAGTTTTTAACTCTTTTATACTACTTTATTTGTACTTTATACTCGTTGTTGTCATTTTTACTCATTCCAATGTACAAAGTTTTCGACTGCTTTTTTACAATCATTTGTGTTTAGTTCTTTGATTTCCTTTGTTTTAACAAAGATATGTTCAGAAATAAAGTTATGTGTAGCAATATCAAATCTAGTTTACGAAATTAATTATTCTTTTATTTCATAATCATCTTCAGCTACCCCGACTAGCTTCAGTTTTAATATTGATTGTACTCTTTCACTCCAGGGTCCCCCGTACCTACCACTATTTGTGGTTTAACCAGTTGGACGGGACCCTGAAGACAGCTCTGGTTTTTTGATCCAGACCAGAAGTCGAGCAATCCCTGGTCCAGCACCCCCAGAGGTATCGTTTCACTTCGAGGGCTTTGTGACCAGGATTCGTACAGGTCATGGAAATCCTGGAAAGTCATGGAAAAAAAATAACAGAATTTCAGACCTGGAAAAGTCATGGAAACTTAAAATTTTCATTGAAAGTCATGGAAATTCATTTCAAGTCATGGAAAAATGTCCTGGACAAAGAGAAAGGAACAGTAGCTAAAGGAGCATTAGAAATCTTGAGTGATTTAACAGTATAGCACATAAAAGCTATTAAAAGTGGAAAATTGAACGATCCAAAAATTAAATCTGAATTTTGAAATCTCATTTCATCCACTTCTGTCGCAGCCGCTTGCCATTTTTTGCGATGTGATTTTACTGCCTGGACATCATTTATATTTTGAATTTTCCGTTATTTTCAACACTTCTTATGTTTCATATTCTGTAGTAGCAAAATTTCACGTTCTTAGTTTTGCCACGCCCACTCAAAAAAAGCAATTCAGTTGCATGCGAGTTCGATTCCATCACTTGTAAGAACTTTATTATTAAATTTTTCAGAGTTTATCTTAATTTGTTGAATGTTTTAGAAAATATAGATATTAAGTGAGGTGACAGAATACAGAAAAAGAGGAATTCGAATGCTCTAAAACAGTAGTGCCCAACATACGGCACGCAAAACTAATCCATGCGACCCACTGCTACGTTCAATATCGGGAATTAAACGTGTTCTGAAATTTCTGTACCTATTAATTTATATGCATTTGAAAATGCAAATTTGTAAACAAAACAAATATACTTTTGAATCAGAAGATTGATTCATTACTGAATGTTTTTTTTTCAAAAAAGAACTGGTTTGGAAACATAAAGAACTAAACTATGTGGCTTTACTTTAAAGAACCAAAATATCGTCAAGTTATGTGGATGATTAAAAGTACTGTTGACAATAAAAGGTAACTTTTGAAGCAAATTTATTGAAACTTAATGATGACTCATTCAACCTTTGTCTCATTCAATATCATTCTGCCTGTTTTAAAAAAAAAATCATACATTTAAGCATCATCATATTTGCTTCACTGCATTTTTACTTTACTTAAATTTATATGATAAAGACAAATAAGAATAGTTTAGTTTTTTAAGTGTGCACTTATATTTTTTCCACAACGAGTAAGTGCTTCAATGAGGCTGTGGGACGTTTTGCTAATGCTCATTTCCAAATATTACCAAGTTTGAGATTAAATAGTGCTATTCTCTTCATGTAACGAGGTCATGAAAATTTTCATTGAAGTCATGAAAAAGTCTTGGAAAAGTCATGGAATTTTTTCATCCAAATAGAGTATGAACCCTGACTAAACTATGTGGCTTTACTTTAAAGAACCAAAATACTGTCAAGTTATGTGGATGATTAAATGCACCTTTGACATTGAAAAGCAACTTTTGAAGCAAATTTATTGAAACTTAGTGATGACTTAGTCAACCATTGTCTCATTCATTGTTTATTCTGCCTGTTTATTAAAAAAAATACACATTTAAGCATCATACTTTTCATTTCACTGCATTTTTACTTTACTTAAATTTAAATGATGAAGACAAATAAGAATAGTTCAGTTTTTTAACTGTACACTCATATTTTTTCCATTACAAGTAAGTGCTTCAATGAAGCTGTGGCATTCATGTAGACGTTTTGCTAAAGCTCATTTCCAAAAATTAGCAAGTTTTAGATTAAATAGTGCTATTCTCTTCGTGAACAAGGTCATGAAAATTTTTATTGAAGTCATGAAAAAGTCTTGGAAAAGTCATGGAATTTTTTCATCCAAACAGAGTATGAACCCTGTGTGACTACGAGCATATTTAACGTCCCCCAGCCACCATTAATGAGGACGGTGGATCTTCGACCAGATAGAATCGAACCCGAGATCTTCTGTTCACAAGTTGTACTCTTGTACTGACCACATATGGTGATCTGATGGAGTGGGAGGGGAGGGGGGGGGGGGGTGTTAACTCGCATCAAATTTCAAAGGAGGGCGCAGAGTCTGAAAGGTTGAGAGCGCCTAGCTTTAATGCATACAATAAAAAAAATATATATTCTGTGATATCGCGTTAATTTTCATGCTATTCAATTTTGAATATCAAAATAATTTCTAAATTTATATAGACAAAGATATTGCTTTGATTTTAAGAACGCAATGCTGGCGAATACGTCCAACATGTAAGACAGATAAAGAAAAATGCATTTTACTGATATTTTTTTGAAAGGAAACGGCAGAATAACGCACCATCTTCATAAATTCAAGTTAACTGACCTTGACGGACGATTTTCATAAACTGTTTTTCGGGTTTCACTAAGCCTTTGATTGTTTCGAGTACTTCCATTTCATGCTCGTGACAGAGCACTTACGGTTAGATTGTTCTTGATGTGATGCCGAATATGCTAAGTTGAGGAAAATGTCTTCGAAAAAAGCTAGTCATAAACACTTTAATTAAAAAAGCAATGCTCATGATTTTCATTCAAATAAAACGAATGAAATAATAAACGATTTATCATGAACTCCTTTTTTTTTTTTGTAACTTGCTAAAATTATACATGATTATAGTAGCAGTTCCCAACCTTTTTTTTCCCCCCAAGGGCCGCTCCGCATTCTAAGATGAACCTATCGAGCCGGAGCGAATATGAAATTAAAATAAATTTAAATGCTTTCAGATAACATGGGAAAACACAGAAAAGGAAGAAAAAAAGACTAACCAAAAATTTTTAATACAGACTGGTTTTATAGGTAGAAGTTTCCATCCGGTTTTTAGAAACCATTTTCAGACTGTTTGGCTTCAAATTTGCAGCAATCATTCGATACACCGAACGAAGATAACACAGGCCAACAAATAAAAAAAAATTCTTTGGTGCCCAGAGTTTGAGAACTGATTTTAGATATGCTTGGGGCTCTAAATCGAAATATGAAATTAGTTTATCTATAACAGCTCTACTTTTTTAGATAAATGCTGCTGTTTTACCCAAAATGTGCAGTTCCTATTCCTATTCAGAGTCACAACTGACTACAACTGTATTTATGTCGAGGACTGCATACTAAGTGCCTTGCCTTCATTATTTTATATACCGATAGATGGCAGCACCATCACCGGATCGAACAGTTTATGAGAATTTAAAACTAGTCCAGGAGCTAATAGCTACCTGGTGCTAGCACCCCCAGAGGAATCGTTTCACTTGGAGGACATTGAGACCACGAGCATATTTAACGTCGCCCAGTCCCCTTTAATGACGACGGTGGGTCTTCGACCATCGAGGTTCGAACTCAGGACCCTCCGGCCCCGAATCCGACACTCTACCGATCGGGCTACCACGGCCCCAAATGTGCAGTTTTAGTTCCATTTTGCCCATTTCTAAAGCAAGTGTAGGCTTCTTAAACAAGGATTGCTTCTGGCATATTTACCCCTTTGTCAGCCTGCAGTCTAGTAACTTAAAGGAAAATTCACCAGATGCAGTAAAAGTTTGACAAGTTTAGTAATAACGCCTCAACAAGTAAGAGCAATTTGTAAGTTCTTGATTTGCATATAATCGCTTCTTGTGATGTGTGATGAGCTGGATCTTTGGATACAGTATTTTTCAGCGCCTGATTAATATAGCGGGTGAACCAAAATAAATTTTTTGTGGGGTCCTCTGAAGTCAAACCTTATAAACATAAACATTAATGGGGAACCACCATTTCTGGGGTGTTAAGGTGTTTTACTACTCGTTCAAAATATTTGTTGGGAAGCAGAGTATCCCACACTTAAGTACACGTAAAAAAGGTAAATAAATAAAGAAGAAAACTTAAGAAAATGAAAGAAAATTAAGGTAAAGTTTTCTTGACTAAGACTACTACAATTTTAGTCATTTTGAGGCTCTTAAAAATTAGGGACACATGTCCAAGAGCCTAATTGGACTGTTTGATAATCAATCTCTTATTATTTGTACAATACAATAGGAATAAAAAAATCTCTGTTTTGTGTTTCATTTGGTCTATAGATGTAATTTAAACCTCTGTTTTATGTATATTTAAATGTTATATCTTAAAAATTTGAGCTTCTGGGAAAAAACTGATGTCATATTTGAATTCAGGGTACCAAATTCATTCGAAATCAGTTCCAAAAACACCAGCAACAAAATCACTGTTGCCCTGTCTAATCGGTGTTTTTGGAAGGTTCCAGAAGATGTTTTTCGATTGAAAACCCTGAATATAGCAAAGAGCCACAAGGATCAGTTTCGCTGGCCACAAAAGGCTCGTGGGCAGTAGGTTGGGCACCATTGGATTAATTAGTTGTAATGAATAACATAAAGCTGAGTTGGGGAACCATTTTACCACTGGAGGCCACATTTAAATTAGGCAGTGATAACAGAGGCCGCAAATGTTCATAAATCTTTAAATGCGACTTTACTGTAGTTATTGTAGTTTTTGCATAGTTTTATCATTTCATTGCATGATATAGAAATGGAAAAAATAGCATTTAGTCTCTCATTTATTATTTGACGCAAGAAGTTACTGTAAGAAAAATTCATACTTTTGATTTTTTTAAAAAAAAAAAGAAAGAAAAATTAATTTGAATTTTGACATCTTGAATTCAAATTATGTTTTTCGCAATCACAAGTGTGTGTATGTAGGCGTGTGTGTTTGTGTGTGGGGGTATGTGTGTTTGTGTGTAGGGGTATGTGTATGTGTGTGTAGGCATGTGTGTTTGTCTGTCTGCTGGCATAAGTGTGTGGGTAGTTGTGTATATGAATGTGTGCATGTGTGTGTGTGAGGGGGGGGGGTATGTGTATGTAGGCATATGTGTTTGTGTCAGTGTGCAGGCATGAATGTGTGGGTAGTTGTGTGTATGTGTGTGTGCGTGCGTGTGTGTGTGTACTTGTGTATGTATGCGCGTGTGTGTAGGACATGGATGCAACCTGGAGACGGCTTTCGCTATAGGAGCAGCATCGTGAGGAGCCGGTCGACGGTGACAGGGTGCGGAGGGTGGCGGTGGGAAAATAAAAAGATAGGACATCAAAACAGTCAAATGAGAACAATAAGCAATCGTGATTGCTCAAAAAAAAAAAAAAAAAAAAAAAAAAACACTACGTGTTTAAATAACACTTTAAATAAATAAAAAAAATAAAGCAGAAAACTAATATTTCTTTCCAGACATTTATTACTTACTAGTGGTACCCGCACAGCTTTTCCCGTAATAGAAAGATTAAAAGGTCTTTTGGTTCGCCTGTATATTTAAATAATGTATGGTGAATTTTCCCGCCAATTGGTTTGTGCCCATATTACGGTTCCACGTTATGATGATTTCGTAATTCAAAAATTGCCAAAATCATCCTTACGTAATTAATGAATGCCCCCTAAGCGTTTTTAAATTTACTTTCAAATCGTCAGAATGTCTTCAGTTCAATACTAGCTAATACAAGAGCTAGTTTATATAAAGGCAAAACGTTCCCCGCCCCTGCTATGAATTAATCAAGCATTTGAAGGGAGGGGGGGGGAGGATTTTTTTTTTTTTTTTGAACTCAATGGGAACATACATCTGTAATGTTTTGTTTTCTAAAATTTCTTCGATGGGTGAATCAAAGTATCATTAACATTGAAAAAAAAGTAACATTGTTTTCAGCTCGTTATCAATCATAAACAGATAAATAGGTTATAAGAACGGTTGATTTAATAGCAAAATTTAGAATGATGTTTTTCTATTCCAGTCCCGAGAAGAAATAGATCAAGAGTAAATGAGATGTAAGCTCAGCATTTGTCTATGATTGATGCAACTATGATCCAAAGCTTGAGGGAGCAAAATGGAATATTTTCTTTACTAATAATAAAGCTGAAAGGCTCTCTGTCTGTCAGGATCTCTGTGACGCGCATAGCGCCTAGACCGTTCGGCCGATTTTCATAAAATTTGGCACAAAGTTAGTTTGTAGCATGGAGGTGTGCACCTCGAAGCGATTTTTCGAAAATTCGATGTGGTTCTTTTTCCATTCCAATTTTAAGATCAAAATTATCATAAGACGGACGAGTAAATTACGAAATTATCATAACGTGGAACCGTAACATGGGCAAAAGTCAATCGGCAAGAAAATTCACCACACATGATTTGTAAATATACAGGCGAACCAAAAGACCTTTTACTTTTCTATTACGGGCAAAGCCGTGCGGGTACCACTAGTAAAGAATATTAGACAAACTTTTAAGCTCATAGATGAGAACGCGTGTTGGAGTATGCAAGATCAGTTATTATTATTATTTTTTTAAGTGACCTCTCTAGTTTATGACTATGTGCTTTAGGTCCATCAGACTTATTTCAATTCGTTTAGTTTCATCATGAGAAGTGACTTAATGAATGATGATTGCTTGTTTTCGTGGAATTTTTCAAGGTTCCGAACGAGACCTGAAATTCTGGATAATAGAGACGTAGACAGATAAACTTGAGCGATAGCAGCTTAGATAAATCATATTCGTTTCTAACAGCTTTGATCCAGTAAAGTGAAAATGTGTAAATATTTTTTGAAATGTGAAATTTTGCATACAATTTAAAATAACTTCGTTTAATATTTTGCGAAACAAGATAATGTGTCATTAAAAGTGCGCAGTTCACTTAAAATATTCATTCTTTGATTATTTAAAGAATTTTATCTCAAAAAAGCAATTACCAAATTCAAAGTTTAACTTATATGCTTTGAAAAATGTGTCTGCCTTTGATTGCTAAAATAAGTAATAATTAATTCAGACTCCCTTTTTAAATGACATAAAATTACCCAAAGCGCCCCTAAAGCTGACTTAAAAAAAAAAAATGGCCACAATATTGGATTTTAACGTCATTAATGCTAAAATGACTTTCTCTAAAAAGTTCGGCCCACGGCCTCGGAAATCGGGACAGATGTCCTCAGTAGACTTCCTCTTTCCAGCTTTGTTTCATTTTAATTTTTATGAAAAAACAGGATGAGAAAAATAAAAAGCACTCTTACTCAACTCAATTCTTATTTCTTTACGCAAGTGAATTTGTCGACACTAATTTATAAAATTCATTTCTTGTGCGCTTTTTCACACCTCCCCTATGATTGGGGAACATCTCTTAGTTGCTCCTCCCTTTTTGACATTCATTTCACTTACAAGCTCTCACGCCCTCTAGAGCCACTTCAATACTGCACTGGACTGCAAGACGTCTCATGTCCGAAAAGACGAGCGTAATTTAAAAAAAAAAAATGATTTGAATTTTGACATCTGGAATTCAAATTATGTTTTTCGCAATCGTGAGTGTGTGTGTATGTAGGCGTGCGTATTTGTGTCTGTGTGCAGGCATGAGTGTGTGGATATGTGTGTGTGTGTATGTGCGTGTATGTAGGTGTGTGTGGGGGGGGGTAGGTGTGTATGTGTGTGTATGAGTGTGGGGGGAGTAGGTGTGTATATGCGTGTGTTTGTGTGTATGTGTGTGTATGTGTGTGTGTGCAGGTGTGTGTGTGTGTCTGAATGTGTGTGTAGGATATAGACGCAACCTGGAGACTTTGCTCGCTAGAGGAGCAGCATTGGTAGGGGCCGGTCGACGGTGGTGCTGGAGAGGGAGACGGGGGAAAATAAAATCACATAAGAACATCAAAACAGTCAAATGAGAACAATAAGCAATGTAATTGCTCAAAAAAAATAAATAATAATAATAATAATAATTTTTTGACTGATTGTTAATTTTGAACTTAGAAAAAGTGCAGGGGCAAGGTCCATTAACTTTTAAAAGTGACGTGGCAGTTGACTCCCTAGCTCATCGTACGAACCGCCTGTGCATATGCAGATTGAAACAAATGCAGTTAATATGAGGGCAAAATAGGAAGGAAGGAGGAATTCGAAAGAGGCGTTTTAAGTAAGCTTTGCACCCTTACAACTTTTTGAAAACGAATGTTTGCGAATTATTTTATTTAATAAGCTAGTGGTACCCGCACGGCTTTGCCCGTAATAGAAAAATTAAAAGGTCTTTTGGTTCGCCTGTATATTTACAAATAATGTATGGTGAATTTTCTCGCCAATTGGCTTGTGCCCATGTTACGGTTCCACGTTATGATAATTTCGTAATTTACTCGTCTTCTTATGATAATTTTGTTCTTAAAATTGGAATACAAAAAGAACCACATCGAATTTTCAAAAAACCGCTTCGAGGTGCACACCCTCATGCTACAAACTAACTTTGTGCCAAATTTCATGAAAATCGGCCGAACGGTCTAGGCGCTATGCGCGTCACAGAGATCCAGACATCCAGACATCCTCCGGACAGAGAGACTTTCAGCTTTATTATTAGTAAAGATTAAATGAATTATTTATGTCTCTGCTTCGCAGATTTTTCAAAAAAAAAAGTCCTTTTCATTGAAGCAATAATTGAATGATGTCAATCTTGCACACACCCCAAAATCACCGCAATCTCGAACAATATGACGAACTTATTGCCGGTGTATGCGTAATATTGCGAAACTTTAACGTGTGGTAATAAAATGAGCCCGCGATTTAAACAGAGATAGACATAAGTTTTATAAAAGCCATATAGAATTACGATGCTTTTCTGACCCATCACTTTTAAATAAACACAGCTGTTCTGGAAAGTTCGGTGAAGTTTAACTGAACTGCTGATTCAATAAACTCGTATACTACAGGATATAACTGGAATCCATTGACAGGTGCAACCACTGAATTTACAAAGTTACACGTAATTAAGAGTGACATTAGGTGCTTGAAACTTGAGTTTCAAGATTGTTTTCGAGGTTTGCGTCATTACGAAAAATAAGATCTCTTATTGACAGTTTTGTGAAACAGGGCAGTAATGCTTCTTTTGTACGAACTCCATGAAATTAATATCTTTGTTTTTAATTTTTTCCCACAAAACAGGTGCAGAACGTTTTATGTTGTTTTAGTTACTATGTAGCTGGATTAGTTGACATCGAACTTTTCCCGGATAAGAGATCATGGCATGAGGAATAAACAGGGCCGACGTGAGGCCATCTCAGATTGATCGAAAACTAGGGGCTCGGCCCTTGAGAGAGCCCGGCTCGGATTCGGACTAGTTATAAGTTTTAATACTTTCATGGGGGGAAGTGTTCTCGCTTTCGGCTGCCCTGAGAATAAAAGTTAGTACAATGCATACGTTCCGCAAATTAAAAGGTTAACCTCTCTCTCGAAAACACGCGCGGATATAGACAAAGGAGACATATGACCCCTTTCTAAGCAATTTTTGATCAACCATATGATAGCAGCTGTATTTTTTTGGGCTTCCCATTTGTGCTCGAATGCAGTGCTAATGATACAGGAGAATAAGCTGATAATAACTCTATCCAAAACCGAAAGTTGGATCCGCCCTTGTTCGAAGGGGTCAATCTTTATTTTTTTTCTTGCAAAGTTTAAAAAATAGCCATCGAATAATCAAGTCATCCCTTATAAATTATATAAAATGTATTGAAGAAAAAATTTGGTACGATATTTTCTGGCATCTTGAAATTTTTTGGAAAAGCGATGTGCAATTTTTTTGATTTTATTTTACTGATGAGTTGAGTCAAGTACTAAACGGATGAAAATATTGTTGCATTTTGCAACAGGATCCCTAAAAATTTAAAGGAGAGGAGTAACATATTTTGCATTTTTTCTTTGCTTCGTACAGCTTAAATATTTTCTCGCATCAAACATTGCTTTTCATTTTACGAAATCCCATAAATAGTCCCGAAAACATAATGCCTTCTGTTGCGCCAGATTCGATGAATAATTTTAAACCGAAACGAAATTAATCTTAGAGCTTCTCTGCAAAGAAGTATCTCATTCAAATCTTAAGCAAAACGCAATATATTTCCAGTTTTTGTACACTAGTATAGTTGAGGAAGGGAGACTATAATTCCTGAGTTGAGGTTCGCTAAAAGCACAATGGCGTATGATTTGTTATTACACTTGATGGGCCGTGAAAGTAATTCAGCACTTTGTCAAAGAATATAGTTGTATAGACATTTGTCAAATTTGAATTTCAAAAACTTTTAATAAAAACAGATTATGTCGTTCATCGCTTAATGATAAAAATGTTGCCGAATTTACCTAGTGGCGCCATCTAGCAAAGTTTTTCAGTGATATTCTTATTTTTTGCTTTCTTCTATATCCAAAACATCGCACAGCTCCGATTATTCGAAAATCCGAATGCCTTTTTTGCCGGATGTACAATTCAGTTGATCTATCAAGGAAATTTCTTCCCATATTCTCTGTTTTTTAAATATAGACCGAATAACAGCGAACATTTCTGCGGTATATAAGCCATACGTAAAAATGTCAAGTGATCGCGATGGGAACTAGTGTTGACTAATTTTTGGCACAGCCGAACCGTTCTCAAACTAAGCCTGAACTCAATACCTCCAGAAATAACCAGAAGAATTAAATAAAAGTTAGGTGTTCAGACTGATCGTGGAAGGAACTGATGTTAATCGAATTTCCTGTGCCACTCAAGGGGGGGGGGGGGATGGCGTAACCATAGGCGTACATTCGAGGGGGCACGAGGAGGCACGTGCCCCCCCCCAACTTGCTGGACACTTAACCTTTGGCCCCAGAGCTATAAAGAAATAAGCACAAAAATCAAGAAGAGTATCTATTTTTCTAATTTGTATGGCCTTAAAAATGCATTTAGACGATCTTCGCTAATGTTAGGGTGAAAAAGCGGTCTGGGAGCGTTTCCTCGGCCATTTTTCGAGATTGAAACTTGAAAAACGCAATTGTTATATTTTTTTCTCAAATTACATTAAGGAATGGGGCTTTGGGGGTTCTCCTCCGAAAAATTTTCAAAATTGTAGTTCAAAAACAGTTTTAGGATGATCTTAGAAGATGTTCAGGAGAGGAATGATCCGTGGGCCCACTCCCAGAAATTTTTCGAAAATAAACAATCTAAAATATGCAATTGTGGCCCATCTTTGATATCGTCGATTTTTTCGCGTTGATGACTGCTATATTTCAAGAAGCTATGCAATTAAGGAAACAAAAATTGGTGGACTGATGGATTCCGACAGGGATTGATGTTGATTAGTTTTTAGGGACAATTGCTCTAAAAGAATGGCACAACCGAATATTTTTCTCCTTTTAATTATGATTGTTGCAGCTCAATAAAAATTTCAAGAGATCGAAACAAAATTTGTGTCACGATAGATCCGATATGAACTGTTAAATTTTAAATTTAGGATGCTAACGATACCATGAGTGCTCCGTTTGGCTTAGGCACTCTCGGGGTTAAATTAAATCCCTAGTGCAATTTTGCACTGTGAGAGCCTCTAGTGCCTTAATATGTGGTGGAAAACTGGGCGTGAAAATTCTCAAGTTTTCATGAATCCGTTGATATCAGGAAATGAAAGGATGCTGGCCACACACCAAACACTAAAAGAAAAAGAAATACTATCCGTTTAAAAGAAAATCTCTAAGAAACTGGGCAACTACGGGACTTCCATAAAGATTGTAACGTAACGATAAAGCTTCTTTGGAACACCATTTTTTTTGAGCAATCACGATTGCTTATTGCTTTCATTTGACTGTTTTTGGCGTCCTATCATTTTATTTTCCCACCGCCACCCTCCGCAGCATCACCCGTCGACCGGCTCCTCACGATGCTGCTCCTATAGCGAAAGCTGTCTCCAGGTTTCATCCATGTCCTACACACACGCGCATAACACAACTACACACACACGCACACACATACACCTACACACACATACACAAACACATACACACATACAAACACATACACACGTACAAGCACATACACACACGCATACATACAGACACCTACACATACACACACTCATACACACAACTACCCACACATTCATGCCTGTCTACAGACAAACACATATGCCTACATACACATACACATACCCCCCCCCCCACACACACATTCATACACACAACTACCCACACAGTTATGCCAGCACCCAGACACAAACACACAAACGCATACCCCTACACACAAACACACATACCCCCACACACAAACACACACCTACATACACACACTCGTGATTGTGAAAAACATAATTTGAATTCAAGATGTCAAAACTCAAATTAAATTTTCTTTTTCTTTTTTTATTTTTTAGAATGATAAAATACAGACATACTGATGAAAAGGAACATTTGGGCATTCAAAAATTGCCGTAATGTTCCTATACTTGCCGAATCACCAGAAAAAATTTGTAGAATGAGGAAATTTTTGGGAGGTCAGAGTAAGACCTCCCGTAAACTTCCATCGGGGATCGTGGTTCTCTTGTTGTTAAGAAATAGTAGTATCGTTACTAAGAAACCTTCATGAAAGCCCAGTTTCCCACAAATTTTCTAGTATACGGGCATTTTTTCTTCACACACGAATGCAGTAGCTCTGCAAATGGCGAGTAGCAGCCATTAGAAAGAAACAAGTATCAGAAGTACTCCGCAGCTGAAAACATTTGAGAACCCTTTCGATAAAGAAATAGGACTGCTTCATTTTAGCACGATACTCATTTACGTAGAAATAAACGAAAATCAAAACAATAATTTAAAAGTTTTTCAACACTCTATCGAGCGTATCACTATTCAAAATCTAATAGTTCTTGTCACGCAATGACTTTCCTCAATTGAATAATCAATTTTCAGCAAAGAATAGAATCTTTTTGTTTCTATTATGCCTCAAAGATAATGCTTAAATTTTTCTTTTTTATTTCTGAGGTGTTTTACTTTTACCCACTTTTTCCGTGCATTGATCGAAACCATATTTCCTCTTCCCAAGGAATAATTTGAATTATTTCAGAAAATCTTCAGCAATTTGTGTAACTTTTATTGGTCAAAACATTCAAAATCTATTGCAGCCAACTTTATTCTACGGCGGAATGTTTTTAAGAATAATTTATTCGCAAGCTTGCTTGTTTCTTCGGAGAAATTTGAAGAGAATATTCGTACATTTACTGAAGTTGCAATGTTTAAAGAGTTAGGGTTGGTTTACCTATTCGATTTAAAAAATGTTGTAGTACCCAATTGTTTTGCAAGTATTTTCTTTATTAACTAATGAATAATTTATAAACTATTATTTATTACGCCTGCAAAAAGTATCGTTGCAACAAGAAGAATTGCTGAGTTGATCCTAGTGTTTTCAAAGTAGTTTTTCAAATCAAAGTCGCTTGTTCGTTTTGCAAATTTATTTTTTCTCGCTAAACCTCTTCCCGCTTCAACTGTTTTTCTTCGGTAGTTCTTTTTCCAACCAAAGCGAATTGCCCCGAGGACGGCAATTTCTACAGGAAGTCTATTTTATTCTAATTCTAATTATTATTATTTTTGTTCTTCAGTAATAATCAATGATGAATTCACAACCAGTAAAAAAAACTTCAAAACATATTTGGATAAAAATATTAAATTCGACAACGAATTTAGAAAATCCTGCTTGTATCTAATTGAAAAAATAAAATAGAATGTACGAATAGATTTTGTTTTCTTTTGCTAATGCTATACTTTTTATGAGGTGATTTTTTGTAGAAATAGAGGTTATGAAAAATGTACCTCAGCGTGATTTTTCTTTAAAAATTCATCTTGAATTGAAATTTATTTTTCAACCAACCGCGACACTCTAATCAAATTTTAAACTTCAACCCTAATGTTATAAAAATAAATAATGCCTTTAAATGACAGTTTTTAAGGTATTACTTTCAGATGTCATAAAAATACAAAACATAACGTAAGGAGAGAATTGTTATGTTTTTAAAATGACAGCAAAACGAACCGGTAGCACCCGTTCTAAAATTCAAGGGAGCATAAAAAATATATGGGAGTACTCCAGGCAAGTTTTCGCAGTTTCTTCAGTCAACGGGATCAGCCACATAGCATTAGCTAAGTCGAATGGTAAAAGAGTACTTTGGATTACGTTATTCACTTTCGGCGTCATCGGCTGGTTCTATCAAACGACAACACTTTTGGAGTATTATTACAAGTATCCAACAGTTGTTAAAATTCAGGTTGAGAAGCCGCCTGTCATGGTATTTCCTGCACTAACTGTCTGCAATGTAAACAGGTAAAAAGAACTTCATGTGTATTACCGTTTTTCTAAAATGAATTTCTTTTGTTTTGATTGTATTTAACCCTAGAGAAGTCGCGCTCCGGTCGATTCCCCGCCCGTTGTCAGATATTTCGCTCTATCCCACCATCCCTTATTCTAATAATGGGGCCCATCTGTGTAGCTGAAGGGTCAGACTCTCCCCAGACCACTCACTTAGTTCTGAGAATTTTCCTCGGTATTTCAAGGTTACATAGCTTTTGGAAATGTATTTTGGTCATTTATACCAACAGCGCGCCATCCTAGTCAGGTGTCATTTTCTCCCCGGCACTTCCTTTCTTCTGCTTTCGTCTCACGGATCGCTACGGCGGAGAAAAGACCGAAGCGTGAGCACTAGCGTAGCAAAAGGAAATGCGACTTCGCTAGGGTTAACTTGATTTCTTAGGTATTTTTTTCATATATATGTTTGATAATGATAACATTATGAGCATTCCCATCCCGATGGGAGATCAAGAGAACTGACTCTGTGACCTTCCAAAATTTCCTTCTTCGGCAAATTTTGTCTAACGATTCGGTAAAAATTTAATCATTCGGCAAAAGTTGGAATTCTATTCGGCAAAACCATCATACAGCAAAATTTTGGAGTTCCTTTTGGTTAATTTACCATTATTCGGCGAAATTTGGATGTCCATTTGGCGAAATTCGATGTTCTATTCGGCAAATTGTGAATTTCCGCCCTCCCAAAAATTTAAGTTTGGGTCGTCCCTGGATAACATGAACGAATAGTTTTTATTTGTGTCGGAAGATGATTCAAAGGTCTCAAGAAGTCTGTTTGTAAGACTTGTGGTCGATTTCTTATTTGCCGAAAAATAAATATTTTAGAGTCTGATTGTCCTCGCAAAAGAATCAAGTTTTTCCACTATTGTGTGCTAGTTTTGAATCGGTGAGAACAACAAAGAGCGTTATTCTGTGAATCCATCATTGAAATAAAATTTAATAACCTTGTCTTTTTAAAACCACTTATGGAAAAATCATGTGCTGTCAATGGATACTGAAACCGTCAGGTGAATGTTTAACATTAGAATCTCCATCAGATGTAGAAACTCCTTCTTTGGAATAAATTTATTTTCAGTGGTGTAGCAAAACGTATTCTAAGTTGAAGATAACTAGTTGAAAAGAACAGTTGTCTCCAGAATATTCAATAACAAACATCAATCTTTTCTTTTTTATTGTCACTTTAACACAGCATGGAAAAGGTACGAACTAAGTATATTTTCCGTCTGCATTTAAAAAATACCTGAGTGAACTAGAGAAATATTTTTACATTATTATAGATACAAATGTATAGAAAAAACTCTGGTGATGAAGATGAAAAGAAATCAAGCTATGAAAGCTTTTAAGTCAGTGTACTAACAGTTTAGATTCTCATCCTCATCGCTTTGTTTACGTGTAATGATTTGATTTTGTGAATTGAATTGATTAAATTTGGTGCTTCAATGGGGTTGTTTCCTTCAGTCAAAAGTAGTACTTTTAGTCACTGAAATTGATAGAATAAGCAAAAAAAAAAAAAACTTGGACCCAGAAAATTTTTTCTTTTTCCCAACAGTTATTTTTTAATTAATTTTTTAATATGTCCGATTTTCAAACAAGGCGTGGTCTTGATGACGTCACAAATGATGCTTTTTGGCGTATCTTTGTATCGCGTTTCCACGTTATGATAATCAAGAAGCGGATTAAATATTGCGCTCAACTCTTGCTTTCAACCATATCGTTGCCAATATGCCAATACACGTAAGTAGAGATGCAAATTAAATAGTTTGCTCTGTGAATGGCAACACAGAATGGCATTTCATCATTTGTGATGTCATCGGCAAGAAATGTAAACAATGAAAGATCACCGATTTAAGTAATTTTTTTTTTAAATATTAAACTTAAACAAATTATTTAAAAAATTGCTTGATCCTATGTTTTTAAGCATGTTCTTTCAGAAAAAATACTTTAAAAATATTGGAAACCACCCCATTCTGCCTGATGATTCTTTAGCTTTCAACACATCGCGTAGTCTTGCAACATCGCTGTGCAACATTTTTCATATTTTTTCTTGTGTTAAAAAATAACATATCATAATAATAGGTTAAAAATACTCTCAGAATACGTTTTAAATAATTTTCAGCTATGAAGGTTTTAAAAAATGTTAAATAATTGTATGAGCACCACTAAGCGAGATGTTACAGCATATTATTTCTAACAATTAAAAGATTCTTCTTCCTTTCAAGTTTTTTCAGTTAAGCTATTAAGCAACACTCAAATTTTACTTTTAATTGTCGATTTTTGTTTTCAAAATTTTGACATTTATCATTTAAATTTCTCTTTAAAACATGGGTAAAAATTAAATTTTGATGGAAATTTTTTTTTTACCTATGCTGTTATTAGAATCGCCCAAATTTTTTTCATGAGAAAATAACAAGCCATTAATAAAAGATTAATATAAAACATTTCTGCTACTAAAGGCGAAGATAATATAGACTACAGTGTATAGAAATGGTTTTTGAAAGAAAGTGGAAGTCTATTTTCATTCATTTCTTTCAGAATTCGAAGATCAAAATTCTGTGAAGCCTTTCCTGATCGCTGCTTTGAAGGGAAAGATATTGAGGTATCTGGCGTTTTACCTTATTTTATATATTTCCCTTCAGTGTTTAAAACACTGACAATGCAAATTCAGATAATTCATTATACATTTTTGGAGTTAAGGCAAATAAAAAAGTATTAATAATTATAATAAAGAAACGATCTATGTTTTCCAAAAACGGTAAAAATATTTTTAACTGGGAGTGAACTTCGTGTAAATAAATTTTGTATATTTAAACTTTAGAAGAATCACAGATTACTTAGGAATTACTCACTGAGCACTTTTGAAAGTATTTGAACATGTGCTTTAGGCAATTATCGCATGAAAATTTCTAGAAATTTATTTTAAAACCTGTCAGGATACTTACCCAATTATTTGAAAATTATCTAATTATTCGTACGCAATCCTATCAGTATGAAGTTTCGGACGATAATTCTCATTAAGCAGTAAGTTAAAGCTTGACCACGAAAAGAAGGCGGATGACCTTGAAGCGAAACATCATTTGTATCGTTTGTAATTGGTAGAATCTGCCAGAAAGCACCGAATAGTAAGAGGCATGGTCTTGCTAATCCTATCTATTCCAAAATAATAACAAACAACCCATTACAAATGATACAAATGATGTTTTTGCTTCAAGGTCATCCGCCTTCTTTTCGTGGTCAAGCTATACCAGCCCTAAGCCAGGGTTCAGGCAGAACTACACGCAACATACTAACAGCCCGGTTATCCCATACACAAACTACAGTACCGTCCCCTCCCCCCTGTTATGGACTCATCAGTTTGAAATATGATTGTCGGCACTCTCATCTTTAATGAAATGACATCTGCATCCAGCTCGGTCATTCCCTATTCCAGACTGATGAATCCGTAACAAGGACGAAACTGTAACCGGGCTATCGGTGTACTGCATGTAATAATGCTCATTACTATTTGGTGCCATAATTATGTACCTCTACTAAGAAAATATAAGCTCGATATTAATATCAACATGCATATCTTAAGTGAGCATTTTTGCACCATTTTCGGTTTTGTTATATAACCAGAGGAACACCGCGATATGTTCTAAGTGTCTGTTTGAATTTTTATTCAAAGTGTGCTTTAGTGAACAGTTTTCGGTTTTATTACATATCCTTAGTTGTGTGTGCACCGTGCCGCATTTGTATTCGATATTTGAATATACTGTGTTTGCCAAATCGTCTCTTATACTTGTTAGGAACTTAAAAGGTGGTATACAGCTGTAACAGCAACTTCAGACAGTAGAGGATTTTAGGGGTCCAGGGGGCACGGGAACCCCTCAAAAGGAAAAAAAAATAATGCGACTATTTTTTTTATTGACTTTTCTATATAACATGAAGAAATGTTTTACAGTTATTTAAAAAGAACACAAAAGACACAAATCTTATTTGAAGAAAAGCATTTTCGGCTGCTTAAGAAGTAATACTAGAGTCAGACCAGAGCGGCAAATTAACTTACTGATTTGGAACTCAAAGGAACATAATACCGCCATTCGAATTATTTATTCTTTATTGATGGAACCAGTAATTGGCATTTAAAAAAAAAATGTGTGAAGATGTGCCTAGAAAACATGTGCCTTGAGGGGTACATGCAAATATTTTCGACATTGTATCTTTCTTTTCGGGTTTTCTGTTTAGTGTTCATCCACATGTCTCTATAAATTTAGAATTTCACACATGAGGCAGTGAGAAACAAAAGGATGTAAGAGGACATTTTCAAGTTTTGAGCAAAACGCGTTTCAAGATTAGCTCATAGGTAGACTTTCATTGAAATTCTTTTCCAAATCATGCTGTATAGCAGCAACTACCAGGGCTACTAGTACTATCTCTTGCCCCAAGACAGAGGAGGGGTTCACCTACCATGTGTACTGGTTATCTCCAAATTTTTCATTTTGTCATGCCTTTACTTCTCACTGCCTCAATTAGCATATGGGGCATTCCACGGTATTTTTGACATTATGTAGAGTCCGTAACGTAACCTTTTTTTGCCATAACTTTTTAATTTACCGTTTGATTTGCAAATTATTTTAATATTAGCTGGTGTGTTGGTAGGAAAAGATCAAAATAAAATAATATGCTAATCAAACAGTAAATTAAAAAGTTATGGCAAAAAAGGTCACGTTACGGACTCTACTTAAATGTCAAAAATACCTTGGAATGCCCCATATATTAAGTCAAAATATACGTAGTGAAGAGACAGCATAACCTCAGAGCGTTGTACAAAAGGATCGCGATGAGTCTAAAAAGGTTGGACACCTTTTGTTTACATTTAATTGTTATTTTAATGGGAAAGTTATTTCAAAATAGCTATCGACGTAACATTTTTGACAATTTTCGGAAGTTGAAACCCTCGTCTTACTTTCGACTTTTTCCAGCTTACAGAAGAAGAAATATTCAACATAACTTTTGAGTTCATGCTAAAAGGCCAAAAGTCAGTGTTAGGTCACCAAATCGAGGATATGCTTATTGGCTGCGAGTTTTCTGGAAAACCCGAACTTCACACCGAAAGCTGCTTAAAGTAAGAAACCCTTTAGATAAAATACTTTGCATAAATTGTATGGCTTGACTTTTTTCCGTGAGTGTTTTTTTACTTCCTTTTACAAAAAAAGAAGTATTGTATTCGCAAAAAAATTTTCACTCAAAAATCGACTTTAATTTCTATTTTACTCACACCCGAATGAATGTTGAGGTTTTATTTTTTTTTTTCGACCCGACCGCACATGATATATGCCTAGGAACGTACAGACCCCCGAAATATCCATTTTGACGATCCCTGAGTTAATTACACCGAGTTTTCTCGTCACGTCCGTATGTACGTATTTATCTGTGTATGTACGTATATATTTCGCATAATTTAAAAACGGTATATCCTAGAAAGTTGAAATTTGGCACGTAGATTCCTAGTAAGGTCTAGTTGTGCATCCTTCCTTTTGGTTGCGTTCTGATGTTTCTAAGGGGCCTTTTACACCTTTTTTTTTTGGGGGGGGGAGGAATCATTGGTTATTTCAATGCTAACTCAAGTGGTGTTATAAGTTGTCAGACATTTGGCGATACGTCGCCAAGCTTTTGGCCGCCAAGTTTTGTCGCCAACATGGCGAATATTTTGCGATTTTTTTTTGTTTTCAAATCTGGTTTTAATTTGGCCGAAGAGTTGGTTAAAGAGTTAACTAACCACTGAATCACATTAAAATTGCCAATAATGGGGAAATAAATCGGTGTAAAACGTTTTTTTGCTTTTGTTCGCAAGAAACTAGGGGTGAAAATGTTATTGTTTCCTTGCTTACTCCAAGGCGCTATTATCATTAAATTGGCGTAAAAGGAAGTCATGTGATGCACACATCAGCTCGTTTACTATTGAAAAACAGCATTTAAAATATTGATAGGAGGAATAGCTTCGCACGAAAATGAATATTATATTGCTAAGTTATAATGATACGTGAATATAAATCACGAGATATCAATCATGAGACGACTTTACTTGTAACGTTGTAACAAGAGGTAAAAGTTACTCGTTTGATTTATTTATGATTCATTTTAAAGATATTTAGAGTCCCTTGAAGCAAAAACGTTAAGTGCCAAAAATCAGTTTTGAAGATTTGTAGTACTACGAATGGGAGGAAAAGTTCACGTCTGTTTTGGGGCAAGAGTTAATAAAAATCTCCCTATTAGGCACTGCTATAAAGCAGGATTTAGACTTTCATTGAGATAGAACCACGCTTTGGTGAACTTTGTCAACAAAACAGGGTCACCGTTCCCAGTTACCACTAGATATTTATTGGGGCTCTTTTAATTTTAATGTCTGTATAATAAGCGTAAAATGCCCACTGAAAAATGTTTTGCTTTAAATTTAAATTTTACTTTTTTGTAATTGATTTTTAATAGCTTAGCTGTTAATATTTAACTAATATAACGCATATTAAAAAAAGTTAAAGTGTGTTTGCTGGGAGTACATATGAGGCAGTGAGAAGCAAAGGGATGCAAGTGGATTATTTTAAGTTTCGAGTAAAACGCGTTTAAAGATCAGATCCTTGGTAGGCTTTCATTGAAATTTTTTTTTGAATCATACTGTACAGCAGCACCTACCAGAACTACTAGTACAATCTCTTGCCCCAAGACAGAGGAGAGGTTCACCTACCATGTGTACTGGTTATCTCCACATTTTTAATTTTGCCACTTGCATCCCTTTGCTTCTCACTAACTCATATGGTTATTGATGCACAAAAATATGAATTGCTCAAAGTGTACCTTTGTTTCTCAAAAGTTGAGAACTTTTGTAAACTAGTTTAAATTATCATGGCAAAATAACGTTTCAGGATTAGAGTTCGGTTTACAATGATTTTATTTCAATGATTTTTCGAAAAATTTTCTTTGCGTTACCTTTACATTAAGAAAACGATACATTTTTAATGAAATTGTATTGCTTCGCACTGAATTTACTTTTTTAAGGTTTCGATTTATGATCCATTTTCTTAAATTTACACACAGATATTTCGTTCCCTTGTATGATCCTCATTTGGGAAACTGTTTTACGTTTGCTTCTGGAAATGGAGAAAGACAGAAGCTGTTGGTCACAGAGCCAGATGCCTGGCAAGATGTTAAAGGTAAAAAGAAATTTCGCTCGATTTTATTTGATACTTTATGTTTCAACTGAAAACTTTCCTACATAAATTTTGAATACTACATCACCGCTAAATTGCCGCACATAGTCACTGAAATTGATAAATAAGCAAAAAATAATAACATAGACCCAGAAAATTCTTTCATTTTCCCAAGAGTTATTTTTTAATGAATTTTTTAAAATGTCCGATTTTTCAAACAAAGCATGGTCTTGATGACGTCACAAATGATGTTCTTTGGCGCATCTTTGCACCGCGTTTCCACGTTATGATAATCAAGAAGCGAATTAAAATTGCGCTCTAAGCTTGGTATCAACCATATCGTTGCCAAAACACGTGAGTAAAGATGCAAATTAAATATTTTGCTCTGTGAATGGCAACACTGAATGGCATTTCATCATTTGTGATGTCTTCGGCAAGAAGCATAAACAATGCAATCGCTCTAAACCCCATTCTACATGTTAAGAGCAGTGGTAAAATGAGGGAAAATAGTTTTACAAAACAGATTTTTGATCCAGTTTTGGTAGAATTGATAACAAAATAGCATTTCATAAAGAAGTAAAAAGTGTATGTTTAGTTTTCAAAGGTGAAAAATATCATGAATTCATCCTTATATATTATTTCTGTAGCCTGTTTCTGGTTTCTACGCGAGATTTTCCTCAATTCTTGATCGATTTCTTTGGTTTACACCTTATTTTAAAGCTTATCGTGCAGGTTACTGACGAAAAATAGACCCACGGTCTAAAAATTGTTTTTTCGGGCAAAAAAACCTGTTTTAACGAACCAGAATGAGGTTTCCAGTTAAATGTATAACTTTAACTTGCACTGTTACCGACAGAGCTGAATAGCTTGATCGGCAGAGCGTTCGACTGGTAACCAGGAGAATGCGTGTTCGGGCCCACATCCGGACAATCTGCATCAAAAAATTAGAAAAATATCGCGCATTACATGAACAATGAGTATCAAATATGAGGGAATACATGAGATAGAAACGCTCCTAGCTGTTATGAAAACATGATGCAACACGGAGCTAAATTGATACTCAATTGTAAGGGTTTTTTTTTTTAAAGCTTTGGCTCCGGTAAGAAAATTAAAGCATAATGTAAGCGAAAATATAAGTATCAGGTTTAAGATTTCAGACTACAATGGAATTGTTTTTTGTTCAGTAAAATATAATAAATCGTATGTTGAAATATAGATTCTTCTAATGAGTTTTTGACTCTTTGTACAAATAAAAAAATTGCTACCTCAATTTAAAGGGTAATATATATATTTTTTTTCTTTTTGCAGAAAAACAAATAGCGTATCACATTTTTACTACATTTGAAAAGGTACGCTTAAAAAAGAACTTAGTTCAAATTATTTTGTATTTTAACCGTGCTGTTAAATGATGAACACTTGCTGCCATCTAAGCCATAAAGGTTCAAACAGCCTGCGGTAACAAATTGTAAAAATTTTCAAAAATAAAAACACTTCTCGTCAAGAAAAAAAACTTAAAATTAACCTGTGGGTTTTTTTTTTCCGGTAGAGCGTTCGGCTATAAACTGTCTGAAATTCGGGCCAGTTCGGGCTGTCCGACATAATAGCAAATTTACATTAATATTACGCATTACATGTACTCATAACATACAACAGATAACACACGTAATAAAATAAATGCAGTGGGAATGCTATTTGGTGTTTCGACTCCTTTATGCAGGCTACAGTTATCATTCAGATAAGTTGACTGCTAATCGAAGGGTGTTCTTCCCTTTTTTTAAAGCTTTGAATCCGTTCAGACCACTGAGCATAATGTAAGCATAAAAAAAAGTAGATATACCTCAAAGGAATACTTTTTGTGCAGAAAAACATTTTCATTGTATGCTGAAATGTAGATTTTTCAAATAGCAGTGTTTGAAATTTGTACAAATGAAAAAATACTACGCCAAATTAAAACTACGAGTTTAATAATCTTTAATTATTTATTCGAATACGATAGAAAACATTAAAATTATTATCAATTTCATTAGTAAAAAATCATTTTCTACTCCTCTGCTTTCGGCTGAAAAAAAAAAAAGCAGTTTGTCTACGTTCGAAAAATTACACTTAAAAAACGGACTCAGTTCAAATGGTTTTGGTTTTGAATTTTAAGTGTTCGATTAAAAGAAAAACAAGTGCGGGCATTTAAGCCGTATAGGTTAAAGAAGCCTGCTGTCGGAAATTGTTGAATATTCAAAAATAAAAACACTTATTTTTTCAATCGAATTTATTACTTCTCTAGAATGTTTGTTTCAATCGCTACGTGAGATCTTCCTCATTCTTTAATCTAATTCCGTGTTTTACGAGTAATTTTAAATCGTATGCTGGCTAATGACAAAACATAGACGCATGATCTTATTATATTTTTTTCGGCAAAAAGCTTTTTTTTACTGTGTTTTATTACGCATTCCTTCAATGAATAGCATTCGAAAAGGAAGGCGCAGTTGCTAGATTTGTTGGAGCGTCATACTGTTAATCAGAATGGCGCCAGTTCGAATCCGTGCCACTAAATATCTCTTTAATGTTTCTTTTTTTTCCGTCAGATGCTCACATGGGCAGGACTGTATTTGCCACAACCTGTTTTTTCACATGCAAAATTACTGATTTTTCACGTGTCACTCAGCCACACTTTTAATGATATTTATATTTGCATTGAAAATACGTACAACCAAAAGGGGAGCGATGATCGAATTATCACAACATTGTATTTAACGAGGTTTTGTTATTGATGTCTTCAAATTACATGCCTTCTCTTGTGCGCTTACTTTTTTCGGTTTTTCTTCCTAATATTCTTTCTTTGAAATTTTTAAAGAGCGAAATGCCTTATGAAACGATTCGAAGTACAGTGCGGAGTTCCGCACGGGTCGACTAGTCTTGCTTATATGCCTGCATAAACGGCTATTTTACACACACACGCACACAGACACACAAAAGTTCATTCTGCAACTCATACAAGATTATTTTCATACGTAAAAAAATAAGGTTCTGTCATTTTTGGTGAAAATATGTCCGTCTACTTAGTTTTATCTTTTTCTCGAAATTTTAAGCGTTTTTTTTTCTGTAAAGACTTTGAAGTTAAATCCGTTTCAAACACAGTTAAAGCTATTGGTGCTTTAAAGTACAGTTCAAATCATGCTATACCAATACCATTCATTTTAGAATTTATCTGTGTTTAGAATAGAAGTCTAAATAACTACAGTTGGCTCTCTGTTTAACGACTTTCAAGGGACCACAAAAAATCGTCCTTAAGTATAAAGCGTCCATAAATAGAATGCTTTTAACACTATGGTGAATCATCTGGGACTGCCTTCGTTAAATAGAGAAAGTCGTTAAATAGAGCGTCGTTAAACAGAGAGCCAACTGTATTTGATTGTCTGTCTGCACATAACTCAGCGTCAATTCTCATTGTGGACAAATGCGCACTAAACTATGTTCGAATCCTAGCGTTAATTTCTGAAGTAGAATGCCCACAAAAAAAAAAAAAAGTGTTCATCCATATGCAGACAAACTTATACAGACATTTTTTTAAAAATAAGTAAAATGGCACCTTATAAAACGCAAAAATTTACCAAAATACGAACATCGAAAGTTTTTCCCAATCTGATACTGTGTTCTTTACACTTTGGATATACAGAAAAACGTAAAAGAGAAAAAAATAAAAAGGTAAGGCTAACAAACAATATTGCTTTAAACTTCATCTGAATTTTAAAAAGATCTAACAAAATGTGGCTGACAATATTCAGCTGTTGTTTTTCAGACCAATTTACATTGGTGCACCACAGGCCAGTTGCGAGAAATATAATTCAGATGACAATTGTATTTGAATATTCACAGATGATATCCTTAAAAAAATGAATTTTGACTTTAAAAATTCAAATTACATTTTTCGCAATCACGAATTGCGATAGGACCCTTGCGAGTTCCTTGTTCCCACAAATGGCTCCTATCGCAACAAAAATTGCGAAAAACATAATTTGAATTCTAGATATCAAAATTCAAATTTATCAAAGCTGGATGTTGCGAGCTAGATGTTGTGTACTGGATGCTGGATGTTGTGTGTTATGTGCCGGATGTTGTGTGCTTGATGCTGGATGTTGTGTGCTAGTGCTAGTTGCTGGATGTTGTTTGTTGGATGCTGGATAGAGTTAAGTAAATTTTAATTGCAATTCTAAACCTTTATACGCGTGATTGGTAGCGATTTCATAGTCGGAAGATAAGGAGAAAAAGCTCAATGATTTAAAATTTTTACCTGCTGTCAGTTCATATTTGTTAACGAATGTGTGTTCTGACTCGCGAAATTCATCTTAATATGAGGTCGGCTCTCTGGGACATGTTTTGTTTTTTTAATTTTTAATTTAATATTAGTTTTCGTTATTGATTTGGGGCTTCTGTTATTCTTCATTTTTGTTTTTCTCGGCATCCTTCAAAAAAAGTGAGACTAAATTCTCTATTTACTGTTTGTAAAAGTGTTCCCGGCTCTGTATTTCGTCGGTCGGAGAAGATCGGTGCAATGGGTCAGCGCTGCATTTATGCTGAAATAAAATGGGAAAAATTATTTCTAGCCTGTCCAGTAGCAGCTTTACACTCTTGCTCCTGTATCCTACATCTACCGAGTAAGCTAGAAATAATTTTTCACATTCCATCTAAGCATTAATGCAACGCTGACCCATTCCTTCCAATTCTCCCTCAATTTTAACGGAGATTTCTTTTGAGTAAATCATAGTCTTGATTATATTTTTGCCGCAGTTCACATTTTTTTTGAAGAAACTGCCATTATTCTGACGGGAATACCTTTCGTAACAAATTTTACACTTGGATAGTTGAATTGGGTAAAAAAAAAAATTGAGATCCGCATCCGTATCCGCGGATCTTGACACTAATGATGCGGATCCGTATCCGTATCCACGGATCAACTTTTTTAACGATCCGGCACATCACTAATACTAAGCACAGAAAAATAAAATAGGAAGCACATCAACTGCGGTGAAATGAAAGCAATAAGCAATCATGATTGCTTTAAAAAAATATATATTTTTTTTAATATGTAAATTTTTATAAGAAAAATTACATACTTTTTTTTGTTGTTCTAGATATGGATTTGGTGCTGAATGTCGAGCACGACGAATACTTGAGCCCGGGTAAAACAACTCCTGGGCTCATCATTTCGGTGCATGAAGATATGTCTTACCCACACATATTTGCTCATGGAATGCACGTCTATGCCGATCATTCCTACAATTTAGCAGTCACAAAGGTACTTATAGGCTTCTCTCTCTCTCTCTTTCTTATAAAATAAGATAGATTCTTTGATTCCAAAAATTACTGTTGAAGTAGAAGTTAAGGCTTTGCTTCTTTTTGCGTTATAGGCCCGGATCTATAAATTTTGGGCCCCCTGCGACTAAATCTGTATGACTGTTTCCCAAAGGCGAGCAGTATATATTTGCAACTTTAATAACTCTTAGTGCTGTTCTTTTTTTTTTTATTTTTTAAAAATTTATTGGGACACTGGGCACTTTACGGGCATGCCCTCCCACCCCCTCCCTCCCTGTCTGCGGGTATGCAGATTCAGGCCTAGCGCTATGAAACATGCAGCAAAAGTAACGAAGCGTAAGTGTTTAAGAGTGACGTTAGAAATTGGAGTCATTAGTCCTCAAGTCACCTAACCTCAATCACAAATTTCATATTCTTTCACGACGCTCTTATTCCTAACGTTGGGCTGTGCAGCCAGGGGATTCTAGAAAAAACAGTGCAAACTAGAAAAGATCTCAAGTCTAGAGCCTTTTACCCTTTCTAGGTACTTAAGGATTTTTTCAGGCAAGCCCTTCGGATGAAAATTTTCAAAAAAATAAATAAAACAAAGTAAAAGCTGTAAAAGACATTTCTCTGCTAGTGCAGTATTACTGAAGAAAAACAACCTTCTCTTGGCACGCTTTGCTATCCTCGCCCTAAATATTGGTGCTACTAAATTTCGCCGCAAATGTTTGCGAAGCCTATAAACCCTATGTTACAGCTGTGCTAATCTTCAATTGTTATTTTCGGTTGCCAATGATCTTTATAAACATAACTGATTTTCTCGGCTTTAGGTGTTTAGCGCTTTTTTTTTTTTTTTTTTGATGAACGGTCGAAACAACATCAGGCAATATTTTTTACCATTCTACAACTATTGTGTGTGTGTGTGTGTGGTTTTTTTTTAATTCCAAAATAACGCAAAAGGAAATTTATTTTTTTCATTGTATTTAACGTCATCTGACTTTTTTTTTTTCCTTTTCCAGAATAGTGTTTATTTACTGCCGAAGCCGTACATGACGAATTGCACAAATTATGATGATCTACCATTTCATTCACTGTCAAGTATGGAACTAACCCCAAGGGTAATTCTATAATTCATTTGCTACATCAGCGTATTGAAGCAATTTAATATGTTTAAGTAAAGTCTACGTAAATATTATTTCTCAAAATTTTGCAACACCTTTAATTACTTTCTTATACCTGATGTAAAGTAAGGGAAGTAATGTATCCACAAGACTGAAAAACTGTCAGTCACAGAAAGTTAAAATTTCTTATGATGAGCAAAATCCTCAAATTTTATGAGAAAGTTCACGCGAAAATTTGAGGATTTTACTGGTTTAATTTAATGCTATTTTTTAACGGTTCTAAAAAACACCTTTGAATAAATTAAGTTAAATAGTCCTTTCTTTTGACTTAGTTTAAACGTCAAAAACTTTCCTAATAAAGTTCATTAAAATGAAATCTGTTTTTTAGTTCAGGATTTATGTATGCTTCATGTTTCCCAAAAGTGCCAAGCTGCCGTTTTTCTTTTGAAATTGTACCAAAAATAACCTTAAAATGACCAAAGCGAAACGTATTTTTCCAAATAATAGGCGTTAAAAGTTCTTTCAATAAAGTTTGTTCAAAACACATCTTTGAATTCAGGAATTATATATGCTTCATGTTTCCACGTAAGTGATAATGCTAAGACTGTTTACAATATGCCTGTATTAAAAATCAACCTTTTTTTTTTGTTGTTCATACTCAGCGTCAAAAATAGTTTTCCCACAAAGTTTATTCGAAGTAAATCTTTTTCTTAGTTCGGGATTTGCATATGCTATAACATTTCAACGAAAAATTTTTCAGTATCTTAGACATTTATTTATTTTTGGAACTTTTCGTTTTTTGATTTCAGTGATGTTTTTACTCTATACTAAACCTTTTTTCGTGCTTTGTTTTCTTGAACATTAACAGGAAAGTAGGATAAAAAAAGCCAAGAAAGAACTTGACGCCAGTTTTCGTAAAGCAGTACAAATGCTAGAGAAAACTCTCATCTGTTTGGGGTGGGGGGGGGGGGTATTAGCAGGCCTGATGGTAGATATGCATAATTTAGAAAATCTCTTCAATGAATGTCACCCCAGGGTTTGAACGTAGCACGTGTTTTATTCAAAACTTATAATAATCTATTTACATCCTCTTGCTCCTCATGACCTTATTTTTGGAAGATTATTGAAACGGTTAATATACGTTTTAAATTGACTGTGATCTATTGTAGGGAAATATTTAAAAGATATTGTTAAAACATATTGAAATATTGATGCTATCAACAATTGCATATTTTCATCCAGTAGTAAAGTTATGGTCTGATGCTTTTAACTTACCTTTGCAATGTTTCAACAATGTGTAAATACTTCCTTTTGACAACCATTACCATTATTTTAAAGCAATAAATTGATTAGAATCAGTGAAATTGATTTACTGCCCATTATTACCACTTACTTGATTCATTAGTCTTGAAACTTAAATTGATCATGGTATGTTAAACAACAATCACTATGAGATATTCAAAGATATGAGCAATATTGAACAAGAACAAAAGTGCCTCATACAAATTTAGAATAAAGATTAAATCTTTTTTCTTTTTTCACAAGGGGTTGTCCACAATTGAGGCAGGGAGAAGCAAAGGAATGTAAGTAACAAAATTAAAAATTTGGAGATAACCAGTACAAATAGGCGGTGGACCCCTCCTTTGTCTTCGGGCAAGAGATTGTACTAGTAGTTTTGGTAGGTGCTGCTGTACAGCATTTCGAAAAACAAAAATTGAAAGAAAGCCTACTTAGGACGTTATCTTTATAGTCGTTTTACTCAAGAAAATGTCCACTTACATCCCTTTGCTTCTCACTGCCTCAATTGATGTTACACTTTCAGGGGGAAGGGAAAGTCTTAAAAATTGTGGCAGTTTGGGACAAGAGGGAGGGAGGGGGTAACAAAAAGTGTGACATCACCCATTTTGGATGAAATAAAAACCTTTTTTAACAATATATTTATGTAATATAGAGTGACGTGTGACAAGGGAAGGGCGGGGAGAGGGGGAGGTGAGGTCAAGTTGAATACTTTGTGACAAACGGAGTAGGGAGTCAAATGTGTTGGGAAGAAAAGTGATATCCTTTATGAACAACCTCTATGTGAGATTAAAAGGCTCATTAAATCCTAACAGAATTTGATCGAATTGAATACGATCAATTGTATCTACCAATCCAGCAGCCAGGAGTTTTCTTAGCCCCTCTCAGAAAGAAATCTTTCGCTGCGCTGCTAGAAAATAGAATTTGATCGAACCAAACAAAATCGAGTTGAATGAGTCCCTAAATTCTCTTTTTTGTCCGTATTTTTATTTATAACTGATTTTATGGAATCAAATCATTATTAAACAGCTTTGTTTTATATGTTCTTCTAGATATGCACGGTTGAATGCTTACTGTATCTGCAGCGGACGGGGTGTGACCATCATTATGTGACAGACAACGTAGTTCTTTTTTCCCAGGACATACCATACGACTATCACCAAATTACAGAAGGTAATTGAGTTTCTTGTGTCTTATCTCTGGGCTAGGTAGAAAATCTCCAGTTACCTAAACATTTTATACTTATTTTCTTTATGAAACTGAAAGAAAGAAAACGCAAACATCGTGATAAATGTTTCAGTTGCTAGTTCCCAATAACGTTAACACTAAATATAATAAATAATACGACAACAGCGTTAAAATTCTCTACAGTAATAACTTTGTACCTTTTAGGTTCAGTCTTAAGATTACCACACAGCAACGCATGGAACTAGCAAAGTGGTTAAGTGTATTATCGATATTGTTACCACATAAAAGAATGCATGACAGTCAGCCCACTATGTTTCCATACGTAAGGAGACAATACTCAGCCTTTTTAGGAACAAAACACGAATTGCTTCATGATTTGGGAATAAGTCCTTCTTAAACCTGCATCAGAACTCGTAAAGTATTTCTTGTACTCCCTGCAGCAACTTCCTATCCATATAGAGACAGCTTTCTTGTTCCATTTCAAGTCATAATAAGTTCAACAAATTAATATATCGCACTCCGGCAAGGAAAGTGACACAGCTCAAAAAAAAAAAAAAAAAAAAAAAAAAAAAAAAAAAAACTTTAGAAAAAAAATCAAAATTTTACGCAAAAGTAGTTTTAAGCGATTTAGCTTCAAATACCACCGTGCATGCAAAATTTTTTTAAAGTGATGTATACAGTTTTTTTTTGTTTAAATTAATGATGCATACTTGAAAGTTCAAAAATTTTCCTTGTAAATTATGAAATTTTAGCGATGTGTCACTGAGCCATTCCACGGAAAACGGTCATTTTGTCCCGCACGTGACGCCTCATATATTTCATTATAAAAAATATTTTAAAATGGTAATGAACAATTTTTTTTTGTTGCTTAACAAATTACAAACATATGTGTGATTATTTAAGCAAAACATTTTGTCATGAACATTTAAAATGATTATTTTTTAATGAAGTATACGAAGCGTCACATGTGGGACAAAAGGAGTTTTATGGTAATTTTAGATTTTAAATCAATAGTTAGTCCATTTTCCTCAAATTTTAAGTTGTGTCACTTTCCTTGCCGGAATGCGATACGAGTGTCGCGAATGGCCGTAAGACGACGTATTCCTCACCTATTTAAGCAAGTTGTCTGGTATCTTTTGGCTTATGTTGCATGTTGTTATGTTACATCAGTTAAAGGGAGCCGCCAGCCCTCCTAATACTAGCAAGAACGAGTAACTGCCTCGTTATCTTCATTCTCTTTTAAGTTTTAATAAAACTTAGTTTTTTAATTAGTTTTGTTACTTGGAACCACTCTGATAAAGCTACAGTAACATTTTGCTTTAACGAGCCTCTGTCAGAATCATTCTATATGTCGGAATAAATAATAGCGAATTAGTAAGGAGCCATTCATTAATTACGTAGGGATGATTTTGACAATTTTTGACCCCCCTCCCCATGTAAGGGTAAGTAAGATTTTTCAACCCCCCTCCCCCTATCTTACGTAAGATTCCACTTCATTTTTCAAAATAATAATACAAAAGAAGAATCTTACATCACTTGAATTGTTATCAAATTGACTATTGTTATTATTTTTTTAAAACCTTTTTGTGAAAAGAAATATTTAATAAAAAGAATTGTGAGTGAATGTTTTTCCGACAAATATTTTTTTGAAAATAATGTGATACTAACTAATAATAAGACATGCCATACACAGTGCGATTCTTTTATTAAATTTTTCACTGTTAATTTTTTGAGAAATAAGTAAAAAACAGCTCATCCTAATACGCTTTTTACCTCAAAGAATAAAATCAAAAAATTTCTAATAAAAAATATCGACTTGGAAAATATTACGAAAAAATTTACTTGGAAAATTTACTTAGGAATGGGTCGGACCCCTCACCCCCTCAAGTAAGGACACGTAGAGATTTTTCCAACCCCCCCCTTCCCCAAAGGACCCTTACGTAATTAATGAATGACCCCTAAGCTGATGTCTATACGTACGTGTGCGCATTAATTTATGTAGAATCAATGGCATTGGAAGCAGTCAGACATTGTGTGAAATACAAGGTATCGATGAAGCTTGTAGGCTTCAAAGGCATGCCATTTCGAATTCTTCTTCCATTAAAAATATTGAGTACTAGTGGCACCCGCACGGCTTCGCCCGTAATATAAAAATTAAAGGTCTTTTGGTTCGCTTGTATATTTACAAATAATGTATGGTGAATTTTCTCGCCAATTGGCTTGTGCCCATGTTACGGTTCCACGTTATGATTATTTCGTAATTTATGATAGTTTTTTTCTTAAAATTGGAATAAAAAAAGAACCACATCGAATTTTCGAAAAATCGCTTCGAGGTGCACACCCCCATGCTACATACTAACTTTGTGCCAAATTTCATGAAAATCGGCCGAACGGTTTAGGCGCTATGCGCGTCACAGACATCCTACAGACATCCTACAGACATCCTCCGGACAGAGAGACTTTCTGCTTTATTATTAGTAAAGATTATCCACTAAATACGTGTTTACAAATCACAATATGCTTTTTATTTCAGAAGACAAACAATGTGCGATGTCTTTATCGAAAAATTACAAAGAATACTGCACTTCACTCTGCAGTGTACCCTGCCAGTAAGTATTTTTTGCTTTCAGTTAGGAGGAAAACTAAAAGCTTAAGGAAATATGCTAAAGTTTTTACAAAATATATTATACTAGAAAATCGCTCGTCAAGATATGACGGGTGAAAATTTCATCTACATTTGAACGAAGCCATTGCCTGTTTGCTGAAAGTTTGATAGTTGACATTTTAACCCTAACTCCAGTGGATGAACCCTAAACTCCAGTAGGTAGCGGTTAGTGTTGACCATTTTTCCGCTTCTTCATTCTCCTAAAATTAGTCTTACCGGTAAAACAGTTAAGTTACCCGATCCAGTTTAGCCTTGTCACGATAAAGCCTTACCCTGCATGTTACACCATCTCCAAAGCATATTATCAAATTATCATGCCGTGGCGCGAGTTTCATTGTTGATGACGCGAAGAGCGTTACTCGAACATTGGCTATTACATATGTGAGGGTTTCAAACTGAGTTAAGAAATCAAATTTTTACGCATTTTGAATGAATTTTTAAAACTTGCAAGGGAAAGATGGATATCACGCCTAGAAGCATCTGGAAACCTACCATGTTCAGTGGTCATTATGACATAATATCATCTGTAGCTCTGGAATCGCCATCCAAAACTTGGTTGGTAGATGCAAAGGGGTCATTCATTAATTACGTAAGGATGATTTCGGCCACTTTTGACCGCCCCTCCCCTCATGTAAGGGTACGTAAGATTTTTCATACCCCTCCCCCCCCTATTCTTACGTAAGATTCCATTTCGTTTTTCAAAATAATAAAATAACGAATCTTACATCACTGGAATCGAAATTAAATTCACTATTATTAAATTAAACTTTTTTGAGTAAAGAAATATTTACTAAAAAGTTGGAATTTAGACTGAATGTTTTTTCGACATTTTTTTTTGTATATGATGCGAGACTAATCTATACATATAATAAAATAAGATGTTTGTGTGTGTGTGTGTGTGGCGCGCATCCCGGGAAAACGGTAAGGCCTAGAAAGATGAAATTTGGTATACAGGTGTAGTTTTTGCTGAAGTTGTGCACCTCGGGCTTCGATTTTTGATATTTTAATTAGAAAAAAAGTTATTTAATGTTTTATGTGATTTTTAGCACTTTTTAGTACTTTTAACCTCACAGACCCCGAACCAATCACGCCAGACAAATATTTTTGATACTATAGTGTCGGAAATTTAATTTTAAATATGATGAACAAAAAAATTTTGAAGATAGAGCAATTTTTGTATTTTTTATGAATTTTTGAAAAAAACTTTAATTTGCATGTTTTCCTGGGTTTTATTTTTTTCTAATATCATCCTGCGAGAAGTATCAAAGCATCATTTCTGAAATTTAAGTTGGTAATAGTAAAACCATTTCGCCCTCTTCAGAAGAAAAAAGTTCTTAAAAATACGCAATAGTTTTTTTTTAATAATATTTTTGATGCTGAACACATCATGTCCTTTCACGCATCAGTCGAAAAAAGCGTTCTTCAATCTTCTATGCCTGTGACGTCACTACTTGGGTTTCGATTCGATATTTACGATGGAATCTTAATCGCAAGCAATGTTAATCTTTTTTTTTTACTATATAGCTTACTTTATTTTCTGACGTGATGACCACGTGTTTTTTCGGCAGCGCTTGCTTTTTTTCTTTCCTTTTTTTTTGTTTTATTTAGGGATTGCATTTATTTCTTTTTCCATCCTCCCCCCCCCCCCAAGCTGGACCTTTCGCTGTATCTATATTACGTTACATTTCATAGTTGTGCGCATTAATTCAATAAAAACAGCGAGATTTTTTTTTTATCTTTGTCAAACGCTACTTTTTGCACACTACGGGGAATTTGAGCTTTTTTTTTTTGCTCTACTTAAATGAAAAAAAGCGTTTTTTTTTTTTGAGTGTTCTTTGTTTTTATTAGGAAATGGGTGAGGAGGTCAAAATAAATAGAGATGGATAAGAAAATGTAGAGATAGATTGTAAAGGTAGATAGCCGCCGAAGGCGGCAATCTTGGCGTAAAAATGTGAATGGCACAAAAAAAAAAGATAGAGATGGATTGATTAATACTGCTGCCAACTTTATTTAAACAACCGCTGAAGGCGGCAAACTTGAAGTAAAAAGGTAAATGACAAGTTAGCCAAACAGCCGCCGTAGGTGGCTGCTTGCGCATTGGGTGTCAATGCCCCCCTCCCTCCCCCACATACACCATGACTTTGAAAAAACAATGCTTTCACATAAAAGTGGAAGTGCTTTTTGTTATTATTCGACAACATTTGCAAGAAGAGTACGTCGTTTGTGTCTCCCCTCCTCCTCCTTTAAAAATATTCCAAACGACGAAACTGGAGACAGATCTAGTAAATATTTTATTCAAATTATTAATGATATAGATAGATATAGATTGATTGACACCGCCACGAAATTAATTTAAGCAGCCGCCGATGGCGGCAACATTGGCGTAAAAAAACGAATGATAATACTGATTTATAGAGAAAAACATTGATTAATGTCGTCGCTAAATTGTTTAAGCAGCCGCCGAAGGCGGCACCCCTGGCGTAAAAAGGCGGACCAGCTGGTCGCCGCAGGCGGCTAGTTAAAAATAAAACATGCCAAAAATAGTGCGAATCTTTTATTACATTTGACACTATTAAATCTTTGTAAAACAAATAAAAAACTGCTCATCCTAATACGTTTTTTACCTTCCTGACGCAAATGAAATATAATCCCTGTCAAACCACTTGACCACGTGATTTCAAGTGTAAAATATCGACTTGGAAAATCTTACTTAAGAATGAGCTTGACCCCCCCCCCCCCCCCCAAGTAAGGGTATGTAGAAATTTTTCTAAAAGCCCCTCCCCGTTGGGACTCTTAAGTAATTAATGAATGGCCCCAAACTCATTTAAACTGTCTCGAAAACGTTCAACGCTTCTTCTTTTTCGTGGGGGGGGGGGCTACACAATGCTGATTTTGATGAAACCAGATTTGCTTCACCACGCAAGTTGCGTTCAAATTGAATCAATGGAGTAGAATGTTTAGCTCTGATGATCTGAAACGTTGAATTCAGCGATGCTATTTGTTGAAAATGGATTAAGAAAGCTGGTTTGCTTCGCCGATAACGTGTGGTGGGTTTCGGCTTAGTGCCAACAAAATTCCTTTTTTTTCCTCCTCAAGCAGATATGAACTATCTCACAGTCAGGTGTCTTGTTATCAGAACCGTACCATACACAGTGACAGATTGGGATAGTAACACTGCTCCAGAATTTTCCATATGGCATTTTCAATTACCGGTTTGGCTGTTTTTGTAAACGAAGTACCCGACTGTTGAACACATTGAGAAGAAATAAAATGGAGAGAGTGAAGACTTTCTTAAGTGAACCAAAAACCCCAAGTCACGTGGCAGATTTTAAAGCAAAGCGTTGGAAGAAATCAGATTTCTTTCGCTAGTTTCACGCAAAACGTGCCAACCATTCGTCGTTGTTGAGTCACGTGACTTGGATTCGCAGCCTCAGCTTTTGCTAAGCCAATAAGACTTGCTCTCTCCATTTATATTCTTGCTCTAAGGTTAAACCTCTGAAGTCGGATTTCGAACTTATTCCATGTATCAAGAAAACAAAGCAAAACCATTTTTTCAAAATGTGTTTTCAGTTGAAAAGGGATTTATTAACAGAAAAATATTTACAATCTTAGCTGTTATAAGAAACATGCACCTTGAACCAATAAAATATAAAGTGGTTTGTTCTAAAAACGTATTTCCAACTTGTTTTGCAGTTTTTTCCCTTCTAAAATGACTCATTGAGTCAGTACTTCAATTTGTCATCATGACTCAGTTGCAAGCCAGCGCATTTACGCGTGGCTAATGCCGATCACATTTTTATTATTGCAACATTTACTATTGAAAAGATGAAATTTCACAGCAGCAGAAATAGAAAAAACACAGCAGTAACGAAATGTTAAAATATCACATTTTCTGAAAGTTTATAGAATGCAAGGACAAACTTTAATCTGAAGAGCTTGGTAAAACGCTTAACAGAGAAAAATATGCTTGTTTAGAGAGACAACACAAAAATAAATTTAAAAGGACCTAGAAAAGTATTTTGAAGAAAAGAAGGGAAAATATGACAATGGAAGGAATACCGAAAAAAGTTTACTACTTTTAGTGAAGCTAATTAGAATTTCGTTATAGTAAGTAAAAACGTGGTTAAAATGATTTATAAAATGTTTTACGAATTTTCATCCGTTAGACATTATAAAATTTTAAAATATTGATTTAAATCATGAAGTCCCGATACTGCAAATACATTGCATCTCTCCAAATCCATCAGAAAAAGAGCACTTCATTGTAAAAATTCAAAACTTCAAAAATGGTTATAAAACACTCAAATATATACACAGAGTGATCTAAAAATAAACGAACTTTATAGTTACAGAATAAAATAAGCGCAGTAATATGTTTTAAAGCTAGTATTTATTTAAAATAGGATTCATTTAGCTCAATGCGACGTTTTGAACGGTCAAGCAATTTGTCCATAAAGTTTCAAATTCGGTTTTGGGAATGTTCTTTAGCAACTGTGTCATGACTGCTGGAAATTCAAGCAGCTGTGACACAGGTGCTAAAAACATTCAAAAAACTGAAATTGAAAGTTCCATGGTAAATTGATTGACAGTTCAAAACGATGCATTGAGTCAAATAGATCTTGTTTCGAATAAATATTAGAGTTAAAATGTATCAACACGCCTATTTTAATCTATCATTAAAAAGTTTGGAGTTGAAAATGAAGTTTTATTTAAAGCAAACAAGAGCCTACAGAAAATGAACCTCACTGTGGCAAAGTCAAGACGAATACCATTAGGTGGCGTTCTGCAGAGATTTTCACAACAGTTCTATTACAGGCCGAATTAAGGTAACTTGGTCGTATGGAAGTCTCCAAAATCCTGGAATCTAAAAATTTTTATTAAAATAACGGAAATTTCGCCAAATAAATAAGTTAGGCCACAAAAAGCTCATAAGTGCTCCATTAAAATTTAAAGTATTATCCCCCAAATAATTTTTTACAAGCCCTTATATTAAATTAAAAATTTCACTAAAATAAAAAAAATATATCTAATTATATTATTTTTCGTTAATCTCGTCAAGCCGCCATGTTACCGTAACCCAGACGCGCACTCAGGATTTTTCCTGGGAGCGACTGTAATTTTTTAAGGAACGCTGATTGCTGAAAAGAGAGGCAAAATCAGTACCCTTCCTCTACCAGATTTGTTTAGGATTTTTTTTTTCGTAAGAGTAAAGTTTTATTACACAGTTTGTATTTTAATTATAAGCCGACTTTATAAATTTCAGGGGAGAATTAAATAGTGCTCTTTCATGTACTCACAGTGTTTCCCCTCTCTCTCTGTCTAGCGAACAATAAAATTAGTTTTAATTTGTACGTAGTAAAAGACCCTCAACACGACAACCTAACTATGCTCAAATTGAGAAGAAGCATTAAATAAAGAAAATTGCAACAAATGTTGTTTTCGAAAAAGAAACGAGCTGATGTGTGCATCACATGACTTCCTTTTACACCAATTTAAAGTTATTTCCCCATCATTGGCAATTTTAATGTGATTCAATAGTTAACGCTCTAAATATCACCAACAATGGCCAAATTGAAACCAGATTAAAAAAAAAATATTAATTTGAATTTTTGTCGTCTTGAATTCAAATTATGTTTTTCGCAATCACGAGCGTGTGTGTATGAACGCGCGTGTGTTTTTGTGTAGGCGCATGTGTGTGGGTGCGTGTGTGTGTATGTATTCATGTGTGTGCGTGTTGTGTATGCAGTACTGTGTGCGTACGCGCACGTGTGTGTTTAGGTGTTCGTGTATGTGTGTGTGTGTAGGATTGTGTGTTTGTGTCTGTGTGCAGGCATGAGAGTGTGTATGTGTGTGTAGGCGTGTGTGTGTGTAGGCGTGTGTGTGTAGGATATGGATGCAACCTGGAGATGGTTTTCGCTACAGGAGCAGAATCGTGAGGCCGGCCAACGGTTGGTACTGGTAGGCGGTGGCACCGGTGGGAACAAAAATGATAACACGCCAAAAACAGTCAAATGAAAGCAATAAGCAATCGTGATTGCTCAAAAAAAAAAAAAAAAAAAAAAAAACGCCAAATTTGTCGCCTAGTTGGCGACTAAAAGACTGGTGATATATTGCCAAGTCTCCGACAAATCACAACACCACTTGAGTTTGCATCGAAATTAACAATGATTTTCCCACAGAAAGGTGCAAAAGACCCCTTTAGAAACACCGGAATGCAACCGAAAAGAGAGGTGCACAGCTAGACCTCACTAGGAGTCTATGTACCAAATTTCAACTTTCTTGGACATACCGTACTTGAGTTATGCGGCATACTTGCGCACATACGTACATACATCCTTACATACAGACGTCACGAGAAAACTTGTTGTAATTACCTCGGGAAACGTCAAAATGGATATTTTGGGCGTCTATACGTTCTTAGGTATATATGCACGTGTGGTCGAGTCGAAAAAAAAAAAAAAAAAAAAAACTCAACATTCATTCGGGGGTGAGCAAAATGAAAATTAAGGTCGATTTTTGAGTGAAAATTTTTTCGCAAATACAATACTTTTTTTTTTTTTTTTGTAAAAGGAAGTAAAAAGGAAAAGAAGAATTATGTGCAATAAATGTTATTCAATAGGTCCTGTTTTATGTAAAAAGGCTTTTTTTTGGGGAAAGCAGTGGTTGCTTTTGGCTTATTGATGTAAACGCTTCATTTTCGATTGTTTTTTGCACGTCAAAGAGGGACCATCTCTTGTAATAGTTCAGCAATATTTGGTGAGCAGTAACTCAGCTCAATGACCCTGATATCTGGGCTCCATTGTAAAGATATCTTGGTGAAACCTTTTCTCATGCTCACAGCTCATAGCTATAGTTTTTAAACAAAATATCCTGGAAAAAGTGAACAAAATAGAGTTTTACAGAAATCATTCATCAATGTTCATGGAACTTCCCCCAGGATATTTGATCAGCTGTTTTTAGTTATCGTCTTCGCTGCTGGTTAGAAATATTTGTAATATATGCTTTCTGGGTGTTTTTTTCCCTTTGCAATCCCCCCCCTCAAGCACCGATTTTCATAATTTCGCGCGTTTGAAGGGCCGTTAAAAATACTCTCCTTAACCTTAGCTTCGGTATGTCTTGGGAAATTTCCCGCTAAGGTATTCGCAACTCCAGAGCTCGAATACGCTACCTTGCAGTGATTAACAATGCTAAAGAAAAAGGTAAAACGTTCCATGCCACGTGTTTTCTTTGGGGTGAATTACAGGCTTCAGATAGTTTATAATGTAATGGGGTCATTCCATGTCAAGTGATCCAAAGTTTTTTCCCTCACTTTTTTGTATTTCTTTGAAATTTGGCTCATCGATTGTACCCTTTAAGGTAATCAAAAGTCCAAATTTTTAGATTTTTATCTCTATTATTTCTTTTATTTATGACACTTTGATTTTTCGAAAAACCCGCTTTTTTTCATGGATGCTTGAACATAAAATGGACGGTAACTCAGCACCAAATATAGATAGAAAGATTTGGTAAAAAGCATTTTAAAGTACATTAGTTGCTGTTTAATGGGATATGCAACATGATTAATTCCAAAAAAATTTTAATTTTAAAAAAATGAAATTTAAATTTTAAATTTATATTTCTCAGAAAAGGTATGATGAATTTTTTTAAAAAAATTCTCAAAAATTTGTGTGTATTTTATCTTTTTTTGTGCAAAGTTTCAAGTTGGGATCTCAATGAGATCATATTTTTATGAATTTTTAAATAAAATTTGACTAATGAAATAATGACATTTTTCGGATTCTAACCAGTTAAATATGGGGTTCTTTTACTGGGGAAGGTCTAGTAAGTAGTAATTGATCATGACTATGCTTGAAATGGACTGACATGACTTTGTAGATTAGTACCCCCCCCCCCCCCCTCCGTCACACAACCACTTTTTATCGTTTTTTTTTTTCAAAACTGTATTTAGAAAAAAAGCCGGCACGTAAGAGTTATAACCTTAATAAACTGGGACACACGCTGCTAAACATCAGTAGTGACCTAAAGATTATTAATGGGGGGGGGGGGGGGTCATAAAAACTAAAAGTCAGAAAAACTGAAGAGAACCACTCATTTGCAGATTTTTTTTTTCTTTCGGAAAGTGGGACGGTAGGGGAGGGGGAGGGGGGGGGGGGGGGCAATCTGGAATGAAACATAACATGGAAGGTTATGCTCAAATTAGCAAAATGTGTTTGATCTATAACTGCTTTTAATGTATGTATAAATAGATCTCGCTGCATTGCTCTCGTTTACAAGTGAAAGTAAAAGAAAACTAGCATTAAAGAAAAGAAAAAACAGCTGCACTCCAAATGTTATAGAAAAACAGTTAGTGTTATGCTTGACAGACATATGACCTGATACTTAGATTTATTTTTAGTTTAGTGTAAAAAGAATGAAACAACACGGGGGGGGGGGGGAAACGCTCCTATTTTGCTGTGATCTTGGGGCAAACTATTTCTTTCCTCCATCCAAAATTGAAAGTTGGTGCAGGGGTAAGGAACGAAATGAATCATAACTTTCCTTATCAGATAGTGAAATAATCAAGTACACTTTGTGAAGTTCGGATTGAAAAAGAAACACTTGGTCTGAAAAAAAAAAGCATCAGACGAAGCGTGATACCAGTATAGTGTTAATCGTATGTGTGAGTGAATGTGGGGGGGGGGCGGGGAATGGACTTTGTCTTGCTTTAAAGAAGAACATTTACCAGCTTTTAATATGTTTTCTATTCATTTTGTTTTATTTTATTCATTTATTTATTTTTTACATTTTGAAAATAGTTTTGGAAAAAAATAATAAAAGTGGTGGCCCGGGGGGGGGGTGGGGGTCTTTTTCTTACTTTAAAGAAGAAAATTTACCAATTTTTAATAAGTTTACTATTCAATTTGGTTTTTTATTCATTTATTTATTTTTTTACATTTTAAGAATAGTTTTGAAAAAAAATAATAAAAGTGGTGGCGCGGGGGGGGGGGGGCCTGCTTGCCAATTTAGAAATTCACGTCAGCTCATTTCAAGCATAGTTATGATCAATTACTACTTACTAAACCATCCCCAGTGAGAGAACCCCATTTTTAACTAGTTAGAATCTGAAAAATGTCATTATTTCATAAGTCGAATTTTATTTAAAAATTCATAAAAAATATGATCCCATTGAGATCCCAACTTGAAACTTTGCACAAATAAAGATAAAATACACACAAATTTTTGAGAATTTTTTTAAAAAAATTCATCATACCTTTTTCGAGAAATTCAAATTTAAAATTTAAATTTCATTTTTAAAAAAATATAATTTTTTTGAAATTAGTCATGTTACATATCCCATTAAACAGCAACTAATGTACTTTAAAATGCTTTTTACCAAATCTTTCTATCTATATTTGGTGCTGAGTTATCGTCCATTTTATGTTCAAGCATCCATGAAAAAAAGCGGGTTTTTCGAAAAATCAAAGTGTCATAAATAAAAAAATAATAGAGATAAAAATCTAAAAATTTTGGACTTTTGATTACCTCAAAGGGTACAATCGATGAGCCAAATTTCAAAGAAATACAAAAGGGTGAGGGAAAAAATTTCCCAAATTTTGGATCACTTGACATGGAATGACCCAATGTAATTTTAGAAGAATAGAAAAGAAAAGCTTCCCACAACACGATGAAAAATTACTGTCATTCACTAAGCGTCAAAGCAAGTTATAAGTTTCGGCATTTGTTTGTTTTTACCTTTTTCATCCGCCATTAGACAGTGGTCTGCAGCACCCCCTATAGTTTATTGGAGTTGCGAATTGGAAAATTGTCTTTGTTCACGGCTTTCACGAAGTTCTTCATTATTCCCAGCAGAATGAGCATTGGGTTGGGATCAGAAATGGGTGGCTTTACAAGAGGCTGATTTTGGGGAATTTTTCTTCCGAAAATTTAAATTTCTTTCGGTTTTCATGTAGTGAGATTTTCCATCCCAACCTGGGGCAAAATACTTCGGAAATAGTTATTTTTGAGCGGGATGCATTTTTGGTGTTGACTAGTGTATACGAAGTAAAATAAACTCATTGCAGCTAATACTTTCTTATTTTAACTTTTTTAAGTTGAATTGAGACAAATTGATTTTTACTTATAAATTAGGGCTTAATTGATAGCATTTCAGAAAAATTCATTTATAATGTATAATGGATTTATTATTTATTCTTTTTTCTGCTCAAAAGATGGCAGCATCAGTTAAAATCATATTTTGTGTTTGAAAATTTTGAAAATCACTTATTAAAGTTAAATTAAGTTATGCTCCTATCAAAAATTCAAGCTATTAATGAATGAAATATTAACAGTTATTTTTTTTAATGAAATTTCTTTACAAATTAATAAACCAAAAATACCGTCCAAGTTAATCTTTTCATATGTAGGTAGCTTGCTTCTCATAATATATTAACATACAATTTTGCTCCCTGGATTTAAAACATTTTAACTACTAGTCAAATTTTTCCATGCAGTATGTATTGGTTCATTTCTGAGCAGAAGTTTGGTTGATATCCAAATGACCGATCAAGTTATGCATACTCATATGTTCTATGTTCCTTCACAAACCGATCAAGAAGCGCCAATTTATATCACATGTTTTTTTTTTTTTAGATTGCAGATCATTTCAACTGTTCGGACAAAAATCTTCACAAAAATTAGCATGATAAACTAGCTGCGTGCCCGGCGTTGCACGGGCTACTTAAAAAATGAAAGAGATGTATAATTGATGTTTTTGTATTACTCTGACATCAGTTTCTAAAGCGGTAAGGAATAAATAAATACGCGTAATGCAAGGTTTGCAAAACACCAATAGAGCATTTTTTTGGCAAAAATCTCTTTAACTTTAATCATAGTTATCAATGATACAACTTATGAGTATTTTCAATTAGCACAAAAGATGAATATATATGCAATATCAACTATAATCTGTGCTCACTTTAAACTGAACAATCTGATAGACTATATCTGAAATATTTATGTACAATTACAATCGGCTTTTTACATAAAATGACACATACGTTTTGGTTGACTACGTGAAACTAAAGCACCAACACTAAATAAATACCAATAAGCATTAATTTAATACCAAGTCATCAGATTCCAAATTAGCTTTGTTAAAATCCTTAAAAACAATCTTTTTTGTTCAACTCTGTTTCACTTAAAGAAATCCAAACAATCTTAATTTAACATGTTCTCTTAACTATACAAACTGCATTACAAAAATAGAAACAAGAAGGAAAAAGAGAGTTATTACAATTCGAAAACTCATCCATGTGACGGAAAAAAGTCCAACAACATAAACATAATTAGTCGCGCATCCTAAATGTACCAAAATATGAGGCCGGTGAATGATAAACTTACACTACAATTAATAAACATAACGAAAAAAACAACTTTCATATATGCTGAAAAGAGTTAAGAACGTTGAATGTAAAAAAAAAAAAAAGACAGACGACAAAATAAAGGCTATGTCCGAATAGAGCAACCAATTTTAAACTAATTCGAAATGAAATTCTAGATGGAAACGTTGTTTTAAGATTGGGAAAGCAGCCAAAAAAATCTCTTTTAAAACAATTATTAGAATTTTACTTGCTCACCCATATGCAAAATGGCAACAGGAAAGAAATAAAAATTCCTGAATAAAGTTATGTTAGGGGCCGTGGTAGCCCGATCGGTAGAATGTCGGATTCGGGGCCGGAGGGTCCTGAATTCGAACCTCGATGGTCGAAGACCCACCGTCGTCATTAAAGGGGACTGGGCGACGTTAAATATGCTCGTGGTCTCAATGTCCTCCAAGTGAAACGATACCTCTGGGGGTGCTAGCACCAGGTAGCTATTAGCTCCTGGACTAGTTCTAAATTCTCATTAACTGTTCGATCCGGTGATGGTGCTGCCATCTATCGGTATTTAAAATAATGGAGGCAAGGCACTTAGTATGCAGTCCTCGACATAAATACAGTTGTAGTCAGTTGTGACTCTGAATAGGAATAGGAAAGTTATGTTAATTAACGTTTTAATTAATATATCCGCTAATTAAAGTCGCACTTGGAAAATTTCGAATTGATCGGTATCTCGTTCGACTCTCGATTCGCAGCGGTTCTCGAGAAGATCGATCTTCAGACAGACAGACTGACAGACAGACGGACGCGAACAGATTTTAATATTATAGTGAATAATAATAATGTTTTAAATTAAGTTGCCAACTTTGTGTTCAAATTGATCTTTATCTAAGCCGTTTTCCCACCACTTGCAATGTATAGACTAAGCGTAACAACATAGTAATAATTTGAAGAACATATTTCAAGGAGAAATTTCGAGGAGACAGTGAATCAAGTGATTCGCTGTCCACCAATAACAAAGGGAGCAAAAGAGGGCGAACAGTTTTACTTTATTTTACTATTAATATTATTATTTTAATATTGGAGCGATGAATGAACAAAACACTAACAATAGCTTCAGTTTTAGAACGAAGCTCAAATATAATAAATTTAGTGCATATGTGCAGCTGGTAATTTAACACGGGCTGTAATCCTCATATAAATAACAGCGAATGATCGAATAACGCTATTGATGTCATCAACAATGAAACTCGCGCCGCGGCATGATAATTAGATGATATATTTTGGTATGATTGACATTCAGGGAAAATGCTTTATTTTGACGAGGCTGAACTGCATTCGATCACTTAACTGTTTTACTGGTAAAACCGTCATTTTAGGAGAGTGAAGAAGCGAAAAAGTGGTCAACTATTAACTCTATACTGGAGTTAGGGTTAAAATTTCAAGTATATTCGCTAAACAAGCAATTGCTCCGTTAAAAGTGCTGTCCAACCACGATTTGTATGGAATTGGCATACATCCAGTTAAGACAAGTCTATCTAAATGAGAGAGAAAAGTAAAAACTTGATGCGCGTGTTTCGCGCATTTGAATGAGTCTCTTCTTAGTTTAAAGGCTAAGATACAGTGCTGGTAAAAAAAATTGCATCACTCTTGCGTTTTCACAACAATGGGATTATGTGAGAAGTTTTGGTCGACCGATTAAAGATGAATGTATGTGAAATTCTGCAAAACTTATGAAATGAACATTTAACAGCAAGAATCCGATCATTGTTTACGTAGATCGGAGCTGTTTCCGGGTCAAGGCAAACGGCTGACCCCATGCTCATTTTTCCATTTCTGAATCTGCGTGTGAGTTCAGAGAAAAAAAAAACTTAACCCTATGTCAATTTAAGTCTAATGGCAGGATAAAGGTTGAATGAATAGTCTGAAATGGAATAAAAGAATCGCACTAAGTATGGTAAGTTTTATTTTTAATTAATATAGCACCTTATACAAAAAAGTGTCGAAAAAACAGTCAGTCTAAATTCCAACTTTTTAGTAAATATTTATTTACACAAAAGGGTATAATTTAATAATAGTGAATTTAATTTCGATTTCAGTGATGTAGGATTCCTTATTTTATTATTTGAGAAACGAAATGGAATCTTACGTAAGAATAGAGGGGAGGGGTTTGAAAAATCTTACGTACACTTACATGGGGGGAGGGGGGAAAATTGCCAAAATCATCCTACGTAATTAATGAATGGCCCCTTATCACGCCATGCCATTGCTGCGACTGCAAAAATGGCACGTTTACTGTTATTTGTCGATACTACCATTCACCATAATATCCCCAACACAACTTACACAGCACTCTCTCCAAGTATGGGGTGTTAATACGTCGGCCCCTCTTACGATAACGAAATGTTCACAGATAAGAACATAACAAGAAAAGTAGGATCTTCTGGTTCTGAATAGTTGACATCTGATCGGCTGAAGTCTAAACGATTCCATTAATTGAAAAGGGGGTGAGGAAAGCCGGTTTACGTTTCCAATAACGGTCATTGCCGTTGTGTACCAATCTCTTCTTTACCCACTTAAAATGAGTTTGTCCAAGGTCAAGCATCTTTTCAAGATTGTTTGAATGATTATGTTTGACGGAACAATCATTCAAATAGTACGAACTTAATAGTACGTTTGATATCTTTTAGAAAGCTATTAAAACTCATGAGGAAAAAAATTGGGAAAATACTTAAATATGAAATGAAGACACAATGCAAAATCATAACTATAGGCTACGGAATTATCTGGAAAATTAAAATATAAAACTCATTCGGCCCTTCAAATTGAAGTTGTCTTGATCATGTCCTGCAAAAATTTTGGAAGCAGCAAAAAAACGTTTATAAAATACATAACAGCAAACAGCATACAGTTAAAACAGCAAATCATTAAGTTGATACATTTTTAGGAACTTTTCTGATGTTGCATCGAATGAATGATATCGATCGGAAATGCCATCCTCTATCTATATTTTTGATTTGTTATTTTTTAAAAACTGCTACAAATTTCAGAATGTTTATTGCTCATATTAACTATTAATTTTAACTTTTCAGCGACACTCACTACTCTATAAACATAGATTCTTCACCAACATCGGAACACAAAATAGTAAGTGATTTTTTTATAGTAATAGAGTAAAATTTATTTCATATGAACAGTTAAGGGAAACACGGTTGCACAAAGATATTCTACATGATCTAAAAACAATTCGACGAAACGGTACTCGCCTCCAGGATTTTTGCACTCACAAATAATTAAGGATTTTAGAATTCTTGCATAGGCATGAAAACTGCGATTCCAAGAAAAAAAATGCAATTTAGAAAAGTTTATTTTTGATGCAAATGAAGGATAGCTTACACTAGAAGGAATCACTTTTTCAATGCAGAAAATACGTGTAAACTATAAAAGTGACAGGACCGACCAGAAAATTATTGAAATAGCAAAAGTGAAGGTTTAACCTGTTTCCTAATGAAAGTAGTGGGTACAAGTGATATGTATGGAAAAATTCGAACAGACAATAGTTTTAAACGTTGTTTTTATCTATATTTATTTTCTGCATAAAAGTAGAAGCAAAATGAAATTAGGCCGATACTTGAGTGTTTTTTTTTCGCGAATGCAATACTTCCTTTACTATGTCAAAGGAAGTAACCCATGTTTTTCGACTGTGCTCTTTCAAAAAAAAAAAAAAAAAAAAACATTTTTGAACAATTTGAAACACACACACAACTTAGTTAAGGGGGTTTCTAGTCTAGAAATTCAAAAAAAAAAAATCGATTTGTTCTTGTCTTCATATTCTCAGAGTTTAGGCCTTTAAGAATAAGTTTCTAAGAGGATTTATGGTAATTCAAATTATTTTTGGAGCTACAGTTAATTTTGTTGAAATAAATTTTTTTTGCTGAAATGAGACTGCAAACTTTAAAAGCGTTTTCCTCGAAACTAGTTTTCTCGATACGGTTGACAAGATATCTCAAGTTATAATTCACCGATTTACTTGAAATTTGGTACTGACTTTCTTAGTACTATCAAAATTGTCCCCACGTAGGAGTTTTTGAATTTTTTGATTTTTATTATTTTTAAAAAAATACCAAAAAATGAACTTAAAAAAAAAAAAAAAAAAAAAAGACGCCATTTTGTGGAATTTTTTTTTTTCAAATCGGCTACGTCTAGACAATTCTACATCCTTGTTTAATAAGAATGAACCTTGACTTTATGTTTCAGATCACCTGGAGGATCGGAATAACGTCAACCAGGAGACCCCCCCCCCTTTATTTTAGAGTCTCCACTTTGCCAGCCTCTTCCAACTACAATTTTGATTTTTTTTCAACTATTTTGCATTTTTATACTTTTAAAGTATTGATTAAAAAACTGATAAAAATGGACAGTGAAACTAATGCTGTTTTTTTTTTTTTTTTTTTTTTTTTTTTTTTTACGCCTGTAAAACCACCTTAAAATTAAGCCTCTAAACTAAAATACCCCCTTAAAAGAACTAAACAAAAGGTTACTGAACCTGAGATTATTTATTAAAGGAGAAGGAAAATGGCACTGCACCTGATACCAGGTTGCGTGGCCTAAGCCCACAGCTCCTGCTGCCCAAGCTCTGCCTATCCACTTAAAGGTATCCGTTCATCCGATAAGAGAGCATGGGTGTAGTCGGAAAACCAAGAGAGTAACGCTCTCAAGCTATAATTCCCAATAATGACGCATGTATGTTATCATTTCCAAGGATGATTAATATTCACTGGACACCAGTTTAATGTACAATAGTAGACCAAGAAATATGTCTAGTTTTTTTTTTTTTTCAAAGCAATCACGAATTGCTAGTTATCCGTACTTTGGTTGAAGTTGACGTCCACTTTTGAGTTCTGAGCCTCTGTCCACCGGCCTCCGCCTCCACTTCCCTCCATCTGGGCGGTGGTGTCCATTCTAGTTTTGCCCGATCCTCTCGACTTTACATAATTCTCTTCACCAGCCCTTGGCATTCATCTTAGTTTTGACGTTTTGAATTTATATGAATTCACACACTCCTGTTTGTGAAAATTGCAACACCATGAAGGACTTACCCGAGTGAGCTGAAAATTGCAGGAAATGTAAAATAGGGCATGATATGCAAATGATTAGAATTGCAGACCGGTAGCGCATGAGTAAACGTTACTTGAATTTTTACTATGCCTCTTGGACGAAAGAAAGCGAAATTTAAGCAAATTTCGGAGTTTGAACGGAGCAGAATCATCAGCCTTCGTGAAGCTGGATTGTCTTATCGTGCAGTAGCCGCTCGTGTGCAGCGTAACAGCAGCACAATCACGCGTGTTCGGTAACAGTGGACGGACGAGGGTCGGGCAGCTCGGAAATCCGGGAGTGGACCCCGAAATGTGACGTCAGCTCGCGATGACAGACACCTGGTTCGTATGGCACTGACGGACCGCACAGCTTCTTCTAGATAATTGGCAGCTCAGTGATCAACAGCTACAGGTGTTTCATTGTGTGCTTCATCAATCCGGAGACGTCTGATGCAGCGTGGGCTGCGCGCAAGGATTCCTTTATACAGGATTCCTCTCACGCAAAACCACGCTGCCTGCGACTACAATGGGCCAATGTGCATAAGAGCTGGCGTGCTGATTGGCAGCAGGTCGTCTTTTCTGACGAATCCCGATTCAATTTGTGGCACCATGATGGCCGAATTTGTGTCAGGCGCTATGCCGGTGAACGGCCCATTCCGGAGTGCATTATCGAACGCCACAGTAGACGAACACCCGGAGTTATGGTCTGGGGTGCCATAGCATATCATGGAGGATCACAATTGCTACGAATTGTGGGCAATTTGAACAGTACCCGATACATAAACGAAGTTTTACAGCCCTAAGCTATTCCTTTCCTGCAAGGATTGCCAGGGGCTGTATTCCAGCAGGATAATGCCTATCCACATGTCGCCAGGACTGTCAAATCCTACCTCAATTCGCAGCAGGTACAGTTTCTTCCTTGGCCTGCATATTCCCCGGATATGTCACCGATTGAACATGTGTGTTCGTCAGGCAGCGTCTCGCTCGTGACCCTCGTCCTGTTGCTCCGACAGACGAACTTTGGTTGCGCATACAAATAATACGGAATACTCTTCCGCAGGCAGATATTCAAACTTTGTTTCACTCCGTGCCGAGTCGTGTAGCCGCTCTTATTGCGGCGCGTGGTGGCCACACAAAATACTAAATTCTATCTCTTTTTATTGTTTGTTTGGTTTGAAAATGTAATCATTTATTTGTATCATTACCACTCAACTGTGTATTAAATTTCATTCAACTATGACGCTTCCTTCATGGTGTTGCAATTTTCACAAACAGGAGTGTACGTTTTCTCAAAAAGACTTAAGATTTTTCGAATGAGCAAGCACTTAAAACACTTTATTTTTGTCTTGTGCGCCCCTAACTTGAGTACTGCTGTCTTATTTGGGATCCCTACTACAACAATAAAGCTAAAATTCTTGAGCACATTCAATTCAAATTTGTTTATTACTTGTCTTACAGAACTGTAAATCAAGATTTTTTGACTTATTTTTACCCTTATTTATGTAATATTTATAATGTTCCCACTCTTAAATCACGCCGTGAACTTTTATGTCTTCTTTTTTTTCTATAAGGTTCTGCATAATTTAATTGACTGCTCTGATGTCGTTAATTCGATACAACTTGTCACAAATATCCCTCTTAGGAGTCGTTCTTCTTTTATTTATTTATTTATTTTTTTCAAAACAGAACTATGTTGATCATTTTTGTCTTTTTAAATTTTACAAACTTTTCAACGTCATTGTCGTGATTTAGATATTTTTTACTTGTCATTTTACAAGTTTAAGTCTTTATGTTTTAATAGTCTAAATGTATAATTGGCTTTAATTGCTATTTTTATATTGTTGGTGCCACTATAACTGGATTTTTTCTGTTGTGCGTAATACTTTTAATAAATAAATAAATAAATAAATATTATGCTTTTCGAAGTTGTGGCTCCATAGGAACCATTTGGAGAAACAAGAAACCCAACGAAAAGGGCGCTACTGCAATTTGAAATTGCGAAAAACATAATTTGAATGCAAGATGCCAAAATTCAAATAAATGCCAAGGGCTGGATGTTCAATCTTGAGTGCTGGATTTTTTTTCTTTCTTCCAAAGCCTGAAAATATTCCTCAACATTTTTTAGAGGAAACAAATCATTTTATAAGATATGTGAAAACAATAAAGAGTCCAATTGCGATAGATTTCATTAAAAAAAAAACAAATTCTGCGTAGGAAATGGATGATGATAGAGTACGTTTTCGATTTTAAGCTTTTAGAATCTCTGACATTTTATGCCGAAAAATAGAGATAATAATAATAATAATAAAAAAACATTCGAATTTTAATTTGTAAAGAAAATAGTTCTTTTTTCTTCTCATTTTTGTCGACCTAGGTTTTTATTTGTAACTAGTGGTACCCGCACGGCTTTGCCCGTAATAGAAAAATTAAAAAGTCTTTTGGTTCGCCTGTATATTTACAAATAATGTGTGGTGAATATTCTCGCCAATTGGCTTGTACCCATGTTACGGCTCCATGTTATGATAATTTCGTATCTCGCCAATTGGCTTGCGCCCATGTTACGATTCTACGTTATGATAATTTCGTAAATTATTCGTTCATCTTACGATAGTTTTGTTCTTAAAATTGGAATAGAAAAGGAACAACATCGAATTTTCGAAAAATCGCTGCGAGGTGCACACCCCCATGCTACAAACTAACTTTGTGCCAAATTTCATGAAAATCGGCCGAGCGGTCTAGGCGCTATGCGCGTCACAGAGATCCAAACATCCAGACATCCTCAGGACATCCAGTCATCCTCTTGACATCCAGACACAGAGACTTTCAGCTTTATTATTAGTAAAGATTACAAAATACGATTTTCAATACGTGAAATACACTTGTAAAAGCGTTAAAAAAACTTTAAATAGATTTTTTTTTCTTTTCTGGTGTTTCACAAAAAAAAAAAAAAAAAAAAATCAGTATACAGTGGCTCCCAAAAGTGTTCGTACACTTTGAAATTTTTTAGAAAAATCAATATACCTCGAAACTGAATTCGAATATGAACTTCAATATTTTTTCACATCATTCCTATGTCATACTAAATACAACCCATTGGTTTTTTCAAAATATTGACGGATCTTCTTTTTGAAATGGGTCAGAAAACGAAGAGACAGAGAAATAACACGCCACAAAAGTCATCGTACACTCAAATATTTTCGAATAAATTCATGATTAAAATTATCATATGCCATTTTATTAATACTTTTGCATTGTGTTGACCCTTGAGAGTTATTTGGCTTTAATTTTTTGTTTATTTATTCCTAAATATTGTGCTTATTACTGTAAAATGGCTGGTATTCGTAAAAACCCAAAAACACCGTTCAAATTTTGAATTTTTTTCCCACAGTAGTGGTAAATTGGTTTAAAAGGTCTCTAAATTAGTTAATTTATTTGTTTGTATAGTAAAGTGCTTGATAAAATGCTTTAAAGAAAGGAATCGGACCGAAAACAAGGTAAGAAAAGGTCAACCGACAAAGTTGACGAAACGTGATCGGAGATTTAAAGTTAAAAAATTTATAAAAAATACACATTTGAGTGCTGTAAAAGTTTCTGCAGAGTTAAATGAAACATTTTACATTTAATTTTCACCTAAAATTGTTCGTCAAGTTCTCTGATTAGCTGGATTAAATGAGACCTCTTCCCACAGAAATTTTCTTGGTCGTGCGAAAAACAGAAAACTTACGCTTTTCGCCGCAAAATCAATGATAAATAAGCTAAAAACGTTTTAGAATCACGTCTTACTTACAGATAAAAATAAATTTAACATTTTTGGTTAAATTGTTGCATAACTGTATGTAGAAGAAAAAATTAGGAACTTAATCTTAAGAACTTATTTGGATCAGTTAATCAGGACGGTGGAGGTTTTCTAATGTGAGGGTGCATATCAGCATCAGGACTTGGTAGTTTGTAATTTTTTGATGAAATAATGAATCATACTGTTCCTTTAAATATTTTAAAAACCAATTTTGAACTGTTAGCCAAAAATTTGGTTATTGGAAACAACTTTGTTTTTCATCAAGATAACGATAAGAAGCACACGGTTTTCAACGTTTGCGTCTAGTGCCTCGAAAATTGTCCTAAAGTTTAGAAAATACCCCCTCAATCTCTAGATTTTTAACTTAATGTAACGTATTTAGAGATACATGGGGGCTAGATTTCGAAAATAGGGCTTTAAAACGAAAATAGAGCTAGAAACAGTAAGACTCGAAGTGTGGTTGAACACTTACTCAGAAATTACGCAAAAAAAAGAAAGAAAAAGAATGAAATCTATTCCTATACGTTTAAAAAGTGTTATGAATACTGTAGGATATTCTACTAATTAATAACTTAATAAAAATATAGATTATTCAATAAGATATAGACATTTTATAAAGTGTACGAAGACTTTTGTGAGATGAAATTTCCGGCACTTTTTGGTTTTTGATTTTTAAAAAATTAAGTTTTAATATTTTTGAAAAACTTTTCATGTAGTTTTGTTAAAAATTGATCATAGATCTTATAATTAAAAACCCATTCCGAAAGATTAATTCTAACCAATGGATTGGGGCCTATTTCGTTGAAAGTCGTAGGTGTACGAAGACTTTTGGGAGCCACTGTACATTCATTGATTCTATTTTTTAATTTTTAGGTGGTAAATGAGAAGGATCTCGAAAATTACAAAAAGAAAAGAGGTGAAGAAAAAGGGTGAGCCTTCTTCAAAATGTTCATAACAGCTTTGTTTTCTACTGTTCTGTAATTCTAGAAACGGTTGATTACATTGGTCTAACAACTATAAAATCGTATTTACAACAATCAATTTATTACATTCAATTTCTGTGTTTAAAATTTCTTTCTTCTAGTTAAAAACCGTGTGTTGGAATGTAGTAAACGAAATCTTGCAAACACATTTTTATTAGCAAGGTACAGAAGTTACTCATTACATTTTAAAAATGATAATCCGCAACTTTTTAATTATCTTACTGAAACTTGCACTAGTAATCAATCGTTTCTTTAGGCTAGTTTTTATAAAATGATAATGAATGAAACACAAAGAAGAAAAAAATCATACTGACTAAGCTCCCAATGAGAGCGATGTGTCTCTGAGGTGCTTGGTACTTACTTGGAGTTCCAGCTTAGCTTTGGCCATAATAGCTAAGTAATGCTTTCGGAGTTTTCTTGGAAAATCGGGAAGGCGGCAAGCTATTATGTTAAACTTCTTTAAGTTTTCTCTGAAGGTTCGAGTGACATGACTAAACATAACCGGGGAGATTTTTGAATTCTTTTGAAATACTGCACACTGTTATAACCAGAGGTGCCAGATGGGTGCACTTTTCCGCCTTTGGGTGCAAAGACGGAGCCACAGGGTGCCATGAAGGCTAGGAAATTTTGTTCCGACATTTTTTAGCACCTCAATGGAAGAAAGAAGTTAATGAAGGGCCATCAGCCCGCGCAGTAGCCTTAGTAAGAGGTGCCATTTCGGCTCGGTATTGGGTGCCGCTGGTGAACAAGCGTTTCACCCCTGAAAGGTGCCGAATGTAACCTGTAGTTTTAACAGTGCACGATGATTTCAGAATATTCTTGACATTTAGTGGAAAACGTTCCTGTATTTTGCAAGATATGTTACTGGCAAAAATTGGGCACATTAGCTGCCCATTATTTTCCTGGAATGATTCTGAATTGTTTTTACAATGTACTAGTACTTTGTACAGCTTCAAGTACTACACATTATACCGCGCATACTGCTTTGAGGAAGGCGAAATTAACACAGGCTAACTTGATGGTAAATAAAATCATTCCTTCACTGCGAAAATAATGCTAAATTAAATAAAAAATAAATAAAAATCAGCTTGCAATGACAGAAAACATAGGCGGATTTAGGACTGAGTTCCGGGGGGGGGGCGGCAGTATTTTTTTAACAACCTTTTTTAAATGCCCTCCATCCCCCTATGTTTTTGTCTTTTCTCCTGTTAATGTTTCATGTTTCGTCTATATGTGTGTCGTTTTTTTTTTTTTTTTTTTTTAAATGTGTTTTACATGCTTTCCTTTTTGAATTGGCCCTAAGAAGGTTAATGGTATTTTAAGAGTGATACAGGACTCCCCATTCAATAAAGTATAGTATGTTCCTAATTTTAGGGGATCCTGGAGAAATTTTGTAAAATAGATATAAAATTCGTTTTTTTTTTTTTTTTTTTTTGAAGCTTCAAAGGGGTAATAGGATAGACAAAAAAACTAGGGCAAAAATAGGCAAATATATATGTTTTTTGAAGTTTTATGTTTTAAATGTGCTTTGAGATGTAAATTAATGTTTTAAAAGAAATGGTGTACAGATTTAGAAACTGGGTAACAAGAGAGTAACATACTGCCCATTTGAACTATTCCTGATTATTTATACACTTGATAAGAAATAAAATTGAAACACACTTTTCTTAGGAGTTTCAAACACTGATCTAATTCTTTTTAAGGATTCTGGAACATTTAATTTTTTATGTCATTTGTACTTTCTAGACTCTGAAATTTAGTACTAAAATGTGCAGCTATACATTATTGTTCAAACTTCGTTAGAAACAGCTGTTTTAAATTTAACAGAAGAAATAAACAATATATTTCTCACTACAACAACCTTTTTTCATTTGCAAGTAGTGTAGAAAACAAAAAGGAATACAGGTGGTATATCATTTTTTTTTTCGGGCTAAGCAAATTAACAAAATGCAGTACAAATAAGATAAAAGCAAGATATACAAAAGAATTTCCAAAATACTGCATTCAGGATTAAATAAATAGCAAGATATGAAACATGTGAATCACAAAATTTAATTTCAAGTAAGATGTTACAGAAACGTGAGAACCATGATTTTTACATTTGGATGCAGAGTGTAGCAAAGAGCTGAATTTGACATATTTTGGTATTCCTCCCCCTACCCCCTTCCACTTGTTAGAAATTTTAAAATTTAAGGTTTGTTGCCACACTTTTCTAAATGCTCAAGGTTTTCAAGCACTTGAAAATGAAATTAGTTTTTTCAAGTACTTTTCTTTTTTATGAACGAATCATGTAGTTTTTTGGGAGTTGGGGGCCCACCTCAAAGCAGGGACCCTAAACTATAGCTTGTTTAACTTATAGGTAAATCCGGCCCTGTTTGTAATTCACTCTTACATTTAGATTTTTGTTCCATTTTTTGGTAATTTTTACAAAAAAATCTTCAGCTTTTACGGCTTTATAAAGGATTTTTAGGATTCTACCAATCTGTGTTTAGTCCAGTCAATAGATACATTTTACCTTACAAAAAATGGGGTCAAAGATTTTATTTTTTTAATTTGCACATATTGGTGCCGACATGGAAAAACCAAGTTATCCAACACGAAAGACCCCGGGAGAACTTTTGGGGGCCGAAAAACCACAAAAATTTATGACTTTTCTTGTTTTTTCCAAAATATCTCCGAAACGGTTCAACTTCGAAAAAAGTTTCAAATATAAAGTTTAAAGAACATAAAATTTCCTACAACTTTTGTATTTACAACTTTTTTGTAGCACAAATAACAAGCTTGCTATAGCTCTTTGAAAATAGGCAGTTTTCCTCCACTCCGAAAAAAAAAAGCTTTCACACTGAAAGCAAGGCGTCATAATTATTAGAACTTTAATAGAAACTTTAGTTTCAGAGAGTTTATCGACAGTTAGAGTAGTTTGAGTTTCTTGCTCACCTCCCCCCCCCCCCCCGCTGGACACAGTAGCAATTCTGGCTGACAGATTAGTTCCCACACTCCAAAAACAGACGATGTATTATGAAACTGAAATACATATATACGCGTTCATTTAAAGCACATACGACGATGCAATAATAATTTTAAAAAAAACCTTCCCCACTGCTCACGAACTAACTTTTCTGATCTGCAGAGGTAGTCTTCATCAGACTCCAATAATAGATGATATATTGTTATTTGTAACTGGATTATACAATATATACATTCATTTGAGGGATATAATTCGTACATTCTAGTCTAATTATTGCAAACAAAGATGCGATTTTTAAATATTAATGTGAAGGAATGAATATTAGGCAGCTAATAAGCAAACAATCAACACAGTCATGCATCCTATGCTCTGATACAATAATAATAATAAACCCTCCCCCACCGCTCACGAACTAATATTTCTAGTCTGACAGAGGTAGTCTTCAGTCAGACTCCAATAACATATGATTTATATTGCAGTTTGTAATTGAATTACAAAATCTTCTCATTCATTTAAAGCACATAATTCGTACCATCTATTCTATTACAAGCGAAAATGCAATATTCGAATATAGATGTGAATGAATAAATATTAGGGTGATAATAAGCAAACAATAGACATAAAAATGAATAAATAAAGGTACAATAGCAATACGTAATGAACACTTAGAAAAAATTCTGCAGAAACTGACTTTTTGAGGCATGAAAAACCCAAAAGAATTACCTTACAAAATGAAAATCCAACTGTAGAAGATTAATACATACATCTAAATTACAGAGAGATTCATTCGACCTTAAAGCAAATAGGGAAATAACAACAAAATACGATGTTTATCTTCTTCGAAGCCGTTTTGAAGGTCCAGGTTCTCCCAGTTCAGAATCTGTAGGGGGTAGAAAGAAGCTGTGGTTCTTTAATTGTTCATCTCCTTGTTGCGGTAATTCCAAAAGCTCCTGGAACAAATTATCTTCTTCAGCAGTCTCATCCAAAGATGAAATTTCTGCAACATTTTCACAATTTGTGCCACTGCAGTGTTTGCACGTGCTGGAGCATTTTAAACCTGCCTTGTGACAAGAACAGGCTCCAGTACAATTTTTCTTGCAGGTACAAGGTACCATCTTCAAAAGATTCTGAGTAACTGAATCTCTTTTCGTGTCAACATGCATTAGACCTTGCGTCCTGCGTTCCCAACCCCATTTCTCTGGATCAATTATGTTGCCCAACCAACTTTGAATTTGGTGGTAGAACCGATATGAGTGATAACCGTCCAGCATGCCCCCCCCCCCCCCCCCGCACGTTGGACGTAGCCCTGCAAGATTTATCTTAGCCCTGTATACTAGTTTTATAAAAAGATTAAATTGCAAAGTATCCAAAGATAGGTTCAAATACTTTACGTCACCTGTGTATAATATTTGCAAAATGTTTTCTCCAGCTGCAGCTAAGGAAGGCATCATGATGACAGATTGGGTCCATAAATACTTCAATAGCTTCCTTAATTTTAGGAGGGTTTTTTTTTTGACTATTTTGTACAACTTAATTTTGCCTTGGCCAAAGATTGCCGAAGTCGTATCACACCCACTAGACGCATGGATGAAAAGAATATTGCTGGGGTTAAACTTAAAAGATTTAGTGGGGGAAAAAACAAATCACAAGCATTCCCTCTTCCAGGTTTTAAAAAGAACAAGTTGCTGAAAGGCTGTCCTAAAGCTGCCATCAGTCCTCTCGCTCACTATAACAACCTTTTCAATTTCTTTTGCCTTTGAAAGAGCAGTAAGTGAGTGAGTCGGCATCATCTTGAGTCTGCCTGACTTCAATACCACACTCTTCGAAATATGTCTCAAGAAGTAGAATAAGACAATTCTTTTTGTTATAATTTGCTAGAAATCTTTCTTTAGGAATTTAGTTAACATGTTAGGTTCAACCATTACTTCAAGGGAAGAGATTGATTGCTCATTGATATAGCGTTTGTGACAGGCAGTGTGAATGGCCACTTCTTTTAAGAACTTCAAAAAATGCTGATGTTCTTTATTTTGCCGTTTTGCGCTGCATCTTTGAAGATTTTCTGTTCCCTTCTCCTTCACAATCTTTATTTCGCATTCATGCAAACTGATTTCAAAAAAAATAATGATAATAATAATTAAAAAAAAACACCTTGGTCAGGCGTAATCATTTCTAGGAAAAAAATTGTAATTCAGAATACACAAATTGATAAAACATACTCTCGCGCAAACCCTGAAGTGACCAACATGAGTAGCTATTGAGTCGATTCATCTCATTTGGAGAAAAAAAAGGGGGGGGGGGTATGGAAAGGGGGTGTTTTGTTTAAACTAAAGGGAACGGAGCCATTTACCCTCAGCTGTGAAATGATTTCCAAGGTCAGACTGCCGGCGTTTCTCCTTTTTTCCTCCGTTATCCGATGCGCTTTCACGCACTTCGCTGAAGGGGTTCAGAAAAAGTGTGACTTTCAAGAAGCTGTAACTCGCTTGCTTTTCATGCTACAAAAATGTTGTAACGACAAAAGTTGAAGGAAATTTAATCCTCTTTAACATTTGCATTGGAAGTTTTTTTGTAATTTTAACCATTTTTGAGATATTTTGAAAATACTACAAAAAGTCACAAATTTTTGGGGGTTTTCGGCCCCCAAAAGTTCTCCCGAGGTCTTTTGTGTTGGATAACTTGGTTTTTTCATATTGGCACTAGTATACACAAATTTAAAAAATAAAATCTTTGACCCCATTTTTTGTAAGGCAAGCCCGTTTTTTTCTACCTATTGACTGGACTAGTTAGGTTTTTATCGATTTTTATCAAATTTCAGTACATTTTTCCAAAACTTTTGATGACTGAATCATTTAGATTTCAATAATGACATTGACTGGCTTATTTAGATTTAGATGATTATGACTTACTTTACTTTTTAACTAGTATTTAGAAAGTAAGTAAAATGGTATTTTCCCTCTGAGTAAAAAAATTCAATTAATCCGAATGTTCAGGTAGCTGAAATTTGTTAAGTTTGAGATAGTATTCATTCTCTTTTTCTCCCTTTCTCTCTCTCTCTCTCTCTCAAAAAAAAAAAAACGCTGATTTTTTTTTTTTTTGAGCGCATGAAGTACTACTCTAAATATTCGTTTCATTTACATATTTTTCTCCTTTAAAAAATAAGGAAAATACAGTTATAAAAACATTTTATCAGCTAATAAAGTGATGTTACCAGAAATGTGCAAAACCTTCTTGCCGGAAATACATCTTCCTTACCTTTTCTTTTATTTAGACGTTTTCTTTACAATGCATGATTCTGGAAAATCTGAAATTAAGTTTTGAACTGCTAGGGATAGAGATTCCTACTCCCCCCCCCCAAAAAAGAATCAACCCATTATTGTGTATAGTGCTTTTACTTTCTTTTGGTGCAATGGTGGGACAATTTTATAGTTCACTCGCTGAAAATCTGAAAAAAAAAAAAAAAAATACAAACAAACAAATCTGAAAAAATCTGAAAAATCAAAAATCTCGCTGATTTTTTTTTTTTTTTGAGCGCATGAAGTACAGCTTTAACTATTAGTTTCATTTATATATTTTTCTCCTCTAAAAAATAAGGAAAACACAGTTATAAAAACATTTTATCAGCGAATAAAGTGATGTTACAAGAAATGTGCAAAACTTCCTTGCCGGAAATACATCTCCCTTACCTTTTCTTTCATTTAGACGTTTTCTATACGATGTATCATTCTGGAGAATCTGAAATTAAATTTTGAACTGCTAGCTATTGAAATTCCTATTTTTTTCCCCTAAAAAATCAACGCATTGTTGTTTATAGTCCTTTTACTTTCTTTTGATGCAATGGTTGGACAATTCGGTTTTTTGTTTCATTGTTCCATAAACTCATCGCGTATGGTGTTAACTGTTAAATTAGCAGTATTTTTCTGTACAAAAACCTTTTCTCTCTGTACTTCTTTTGCACTCACTTCAAATCAGCCAATTTTATTTGAGCGTATGAAACCAGAAGGTTCTTCAAAATATTTCGTCTATAGAAACCCAAAATATCTAGCCTTTGAAATCACGCAAATTGAAAATAAACATTCTGAAAAGAAAGAAAGCAAATTATGATGAGCAGATCGTTAGTGTAAAGGGGTGGGGAAGTTTTTCTCCTTTTGTTTTAGGCACTAATTTGTAAAAAAAGAATCGTCGATTATTTTAAGTATTGCATTAGCTTAGCCTGTCTTTTCATTAAAATACTAGCCCAAATGGTTTTTAGTTCAAAATAGTCAATTTAGACACATTTTCAGCACCTCAGTGACAGCTGTACTACTTGAATTTAATGTTTGATGTTTTTCTTATTTTTTTCTCTATTTTTTTCTCTCTCTTTCCGAGCAGAAAAGGACATTTGCAATTCTCTTCATTTTCCCTTCTGAACTATTCAAAAAAGAAAAAAAAAAAGGAATCATGATTTTTGTTTTTAGATTTTAGAAGATGCTACTGCATAAAGTTCTCTAAAAACTGGGAAGGAACCCCCTCCCCCCCCTCATAAGTCCGCCCATGAAGCAAAGCGCTTTCAGTAACTCAAAACTACCAGCACTACTCATGGACTTAGAGCTATTTTCATTTAGTGAATTCCTAGAAGCAATTTGCAGGCAAATACAGTTAATATTAAAACTTGAACGTTGATAATTACTTTTTTGAAATTTATTGTAGTTAACAATAGACATCAGCAATCAAACTTAAGTGGTTCTTGCGAACATATAACAATCTATAATTTCATAATTTTGATAATCAGACCTTAGTTACTACTCAATTCGATATTATGTAACATATGTTTATTTTAATACTTGTTGATTACATGTTGTTAACAATACATGTAAGATGTTTATTATAATATTTCACTATTTTTTGAAAGGATTTTTGTGGCAGACGTACGGATTCATTATCAGACAATGGAGCACCGTATATACAGACATTCCCCTGAATTCAATGTAAGTATTGACTATTTTGAAGATGATGTGTTCTTGCTTTACAATTTTTTTTAAATATTTTTTTAAAAACTTGTAATTAGAATTTATGCATTCAAAAAAGCTATTTTTATCGTTTTCCTAATAAAACTTTATTTATTATTTTTTTGAAAATAATATGAGGAAAGGGAAGAAAAAGGGAGAGTGTTAACTAAGGCCAAAACTGATTTCCAGAAGAATACTCAATTTTTTTATAAGTATGCAACAATACTTTAGTTCAGAAAAAAATCTAAGCACAAATTTAAAAGTTATTTAAAAAAATAAATAAATAAAAGAAGAATATGAAGAAAAACCCAAACCACCTTTTTTCTTAACTAATAATTTAAAGCAAAATTAAATAATATTTAAACTCCTTAATTGCGTACACTGAAATATTTATTTCCTACAAAAGTATCTAAAAAGTACCAAAATTACTACTTATAAGATTTCCAACACGAATAAAAACTTTCTATGTGTGCTGTGTTCTATGAACTGTACGAACAATTAAAATAAAAATTTTTGGTGCGGAACCAGCCAAACATTAAGTTATAAGAATGCAAATGACCAAAAACATAAAGTTATAAGAATGCAAATGTTGTTTTTTCTCACCTCAGGGATCCAATCAGTAGACCATGCGACATGGTCTACTATGTAAGTATATACAATATTTAGCGGTACTTGTAAAAATACCGCTAAATATTGTATATCCGGTTTTTATAATTAGAACTAAAGATGTCATGTAGTGAAGTTTTAAATTTGATTGTTTGAAATAATGTGGAATTAGTCTATAGCTGTACTGATATATGTGTAAATTCACTTCAATAAAATTGAAAACTTGATGAGGGACAGTCAGTCTCAACAAAAACGCAATCAAGACGGAAAGAGAAAAAACTTTCGCAAATCCTAGAGTCCATATAGAATGTAAAATACATAGAAATAAAATATACCCACATAAAAAACAACTTGGAATCCATATGAGGTCAGTTGGGGTAAAACGAAACATGATGTAAATGGAAGTAATTCCTTTAACCACGCTTTTTGTGATGATTTCGTTACTAATCACAAAGCTAAAAGTTTGGATGTCTGTATGTTTGTTACGCGCGTAGCGCCTAGACCGTTCTGCCGATTTTCATGAAATTTGGCACACAATTAGTTCGTAGCATAGGGGTGAGTACCTCGATGATTTCTTTACTAATAATAAAGCTAAAAGTTTGGATGTCTGGATGTTTGTTACGCGCATAGCGCCTAGACCGTTCGACCGATGTTCATGAAATTTGGTACACAATTAGTTCGTAGCATAGGAGTGAGTACCTCGAAGCGATTTTTCGAAAATTCGATTTTATTCTTTTTCTATTCTAATTTTAAGAACATTTTACAGAGCAAATTATCATAACGTGGACGAGTAAATTACCAAATTATCAAAACGTGAAACCGTAACATGGGCGAGCAAATGAATATAGCAAATTGGCGAGAAATTCATCATCCTATATTTGTAAATATACAGTCGAACCAAATGACCTTTTAATTTTCTACTACGGGCAAAGCCTTGCTGGTACCGCTAGTTAAAAATAAAAAGTAAGTTTTAATAGCAAAGCTTTGGTGAGAGAACAACATTTTATGGCTCAATTCGACGAAAAGAAAGGGATGTAGCTAAAGTTGAAACATTAAAATTCTGTCTCCCTTTACCCTAACTGACTCGATTCATAAATTTTGGAATGAAGGGTACAAGGGTAAAAGCCCCGTCAGTCAGCTTTTACAAAGAACCGAAATAATAATGCAGTCTAGTGGTTGCTGAAGCATGTTTTTCGAATAGTCGGTCATCTTTTGACAGAACTCCATAAGTCAGCTGAAATACTTGTTCGACAATAGGTGGTACTGGGGATAAAGCCCATCAGTCAAACATTCAAATGCGTTTATCTCAAGATTAGCTTTTTCTGACTGACAGGTTCCCCCCCCCCCCCCCTTCTGCACCATCTAATACGAGATTTTTTCTATTTTGTGGCTAAACATGCTTAAGATAAGAAAAAGCAACGTCACAAAAGCACAAATTGCACATTACTGCAGACACGTGTTTCGGCGTTACAGGGAACCTTTAGCTTTTGTCGGATATCTTTTCATCCATAAGCTCATTAGTTTTTGCATTGAAAAGGCGTTCACTGTAACGCCGAAGCACGTGTCTGCAGTAATCTGCAATTTTTTTTTTTTACTTTACTCTTCAGCACAAAGGTATTTATTCATCTTATGCTTAAGATCCTTTTCACTTTTTCAGACTGAAACCCTCTTCAGCTATCTGGGAGGCATCACAGGCGGCTGGCTCGGCATATCACTTCTGGAGTTCTGTGCCTTCATCGAAGGCCTCTGCACAGTCCTAATCTTCACACTGAGACCTTGCAAACCCAAGAAACGAGACAAAAAGCGAAGGAAGGCAAAATCCCCCGTGAAATCGTTCAGCAAACACAAGTGCAGTTGCGGCCGTGCCATCAACAGCGATATCATGTTTGGGTTTCCCATTGCTCGCTCGGGACGCATTGTCCAGGTTGTACCGTATGGCTATTATTGATGAGTGAGGCCCAAAACTGGCCGTGGTCACGACTTAATGAAAAAAAAAATGGTGATTAAAACGTATGTCAATCGCCATCCGATCGCCACCTCGATAAAATAAGCCGATGATATTCCGGCCAAAGTGTTGTTGTAAAGTGTACAAAATGTAGAAAATGATTGATAAATAAAGTCTCTGCAGTAATGACTCGAAAAGTGTTCGGCAACAACGGAGCTGTATTTCAGTTCGTTAATCGTCAAATAGAATAATATTTTTTTTTGATATCTGATTTATCAAAGCAGTTTTATTTATTTATTTATTTACAATCTTTTAGCCTTTTGACACAGATTATTTTATAGTATCCATCTTAAAGTAAAAATTTAAAAAAAAATTGTGAAAGGCAAAGGATTGTTATCTGGTGTTTTTATTACATCAACGAGAACTCGTTCTGTGATCTATCAGTTGATCGCGATCGACTATATACTGCGTTCACGGAAAAAATGGACTAGAAGTGAAAAAAGAAATTCGCCATTTGGCGACTTCAATCACGTACTTGGATTGGGTAAGATCAAATTGGTGCCAAGCAGACGGAGAATGCGAACACTCTTGGTTTTTCTTTATTTCAGAGAAAATCCCCAAAAGTGGCGTAGTAGCAAACCTTTTGGCAACATATTTGTTTACTTTCACTCTATCTATTCCGTGAAAAGAGTATATTTGCCCATGCCTGCTATACAGGGTTTGTGCGCCATTGGAGTGCATAAAAAAAATCTCTTAAGAATTTCATCTGTACGAACACATGTAGAAAAATGCGTGATGATAGTGTGACGTTGTATCCGGTGTATGAGAAGAAAAGTTTTTAATAGAAACATGAGCATTGGAATTTGCATAAGCTTATACACGAAGATGTTTAAAATATCCATTGATCATATCGAGACACGCATGTATGCCGTGGGATGGCTGAGTGCACTTGTTTTTTTGAAACGACATACTTTTCTCCCGCTATTTTCTATATTGGGACTTGAAAAAAATGTTTTTAATTTATCATACAAATGTAAAAAAGTTTTTTTTTTCTTTTTTTTTTTTAAATGTTAACAAAACAAAAAAAAAAGAAGAAAGAAAGAAAAAGATTACAGGTTACAGCAAAAGTAAAAGTTTGACAAGTTAAATTAACGAGTTTCGGATAGTTCGACAGACACGAAATTAAATTACAAAAAATTTATATCACACCAAAAAGCAAACACTAAATTGAACTAAGAAAAAAGAGAAAAATCTTTTGATGCAGTACCAATAGGGAAGTTGCAACCTATTAAATGTTCATATTTTGGCTATTGGATATTGTTAATTGACCCCCAAAACTAAAAAATGCACCATCGCCGAATTTTAAAACACCGTGGTTGATTTTTAATGAATTTTTAAAATCCACGCGCAAAAGTGCGCTCTTCTGAAACGTCACGAGCTTACGTCACAGGGCACTAATGGGCAGCCTTCCGCCGAAGATCCCTTGTTTTCGCTAGGGACATTTTGAGCGCGCTGATATTTTTATTTTTTAGAAATTCAATAATCCTTTTGAACACACTATGGAGACCGGATTCGTTAAAGCACAATCTAAATAATCTTCCTCAAGAAGAGCGCATGACGTCACTTCCTATGCCAATTGACGTCACAAGCGCTTGAACTTTAAAAATTAATTTAAAAAAAACTACTTATAGTATTGCAAAAAAAAAAAAAAAAATTCACCTATGATGTTCATACATGTTACTCTATCATATAAAAATAAAATTGAAAAATCGAAAATTTCCCTATTGATCCCGATACAGAAAAAGTTAACGATTTGAAGCGTAATGCTACCATTATTTTTCTGATGACAAATAATAATTTTTCATGTCATTATTTCAGCGAAAATACTAGAAAACTATCAATCAAGAATTAATTGCAAGCTGCTAAGTAATCCTTTGAAGCACAGTAATAACCTTGAAGTTTGATTCACATAATCGCAAGATTTTAAGTGATACACAATTAATTTACTTACCCCAACTCCTAATTCGATCATCAATTCTATAATTCCTCGTTCAGTTATTTCGTTCCAAGTCAATTCATTTTTTGACAATATGCATTGTTTCACGAAATGATTCAAATTTCATTTTAAAATTAATTTAATAAAACATCCTACGAGGAAGCTTGTTTCATTCGCTTTGTGAACGTGCCATGGCAAACGAAGCAAACAATTCTATTTAACACACCTATTGACGCGTTTATCATTTCATGAAATACCCCGTTATTTCTTCCGATGAAATATTTCCGAATAAGTTTTAGCGATGAAATTCTCAGAATGATCAACATGTTACGCTATTGCGAAAAGACGAACAATTCCTGCTTTATTTATGTATTTTCAAATTCTTTAAAAATGGACAAAAATATTTCTATTTATGGCTTTACACTGAATAAAAATATTCTTTGATGAAATCAACGACGGAACAGAACCATTCAGAAGAATGTTTGAATCGACCAGCTTTTTTGACCCGGTAAAATTTGGTTAAACGTTTCTATGGACCAGTAAAGTCTTTATTCCTCAAAATAAAAAACAAAAACCTGTGCATAAAAAAACTGTTACGTCATTTAATTATGAGGTTTTTGTTATGATTTACAACTTATTATACAGTTAATGTTAAAACAAAAAATGTAGTAATTAAGATTTTAATAAGTGTATCAATCTTAAAAGTCGCAGATAATTAAGAGAAGTAATCATAAAGTTACCGTAAAATATATTAGATAAAATGCCCCTATTAGATATTATTTCTTAATAAAAACTTTTTACACAGATAAGGATGAAAATCCCCGAGAACTGTTGAGATTTTTTTGGGGCCAGAGCCGATTCACCGGACTAGTGGTTCGGAATCCCTGATTTAGAAAATACATTCGCACATTGGGGGAAAAAAAAGGTTTCATCTCGTAATGAAATGTTAATGATATTTCTTAAAAGCAGACTGCATCACATAATTCTCTGAAAATAATATGATTTGTAAATGAAAGGGTGAAATTTGGTAGATAAATGATTAAGGATGAAAATAGTTAAATTTTGAATAAGAATCAAATGATGAAAATAAAATGGCAACGTTAAAATTTCCCAAATAGTAATTAATCTGGAACTACAATTTGCTTGTGGCCAAGAAGAACGGACATGTTTAGGAATTATGTACAAAAATAAGCTTGTGGGGGGGGGTCGTGACTCTTGAAGTTTTTGGACTTCCTTTTGGAAATTTTCGTAAGTGCTTTTTTTACGACTCCGGAGTTTAGTACCAAGAACAGCTCAATCCATAAATCTTCAGAAGGTTTTTATTTCATAGTTTGGTACTACTTGGTGGATGATGTCCCGCTTCAAAGCGATTTGGAACTCATCCAGCTCAATCAGGTCGAAAACTGCTGTCAAAAATCAGTTTTCCTTGAAAGCAAAATTAAACCGCAGATTTTTTTCCCCCTTGTAAAATAAGATAACTTTGGTAGTAAAAGGTTAGATTCCATTCACTGGGAGCCTTAGTTCTTTTTTCTTAGGAAAATCTCGGGTGAAAACTGCTATTGCTTTTTTTAATGCCATATTCTCTACGTTGATTTTGCAATTTACTTATAAAAATCTCAAAACTAACTTGTACAGCAAATCAATTCAGTAACTTTTGTCAATTTAAATCCATTTCCCTCCTCCCTCCCCCTTTGAAAAGAATAAAATTTGGATTAGAAGCTATATTCATCAATTCATCCCTTTCGTATTCCAAAAATAATAACACGATTTCATTCAATGTGCTTTACGTAAATTTTGCAATCACTTACAACAACAACACAAATTACCATGTTATCCTGTCACTAGATGGTAGCATGAGTAACGATTTTTCGATGCAGAAAAGCTCCGTTTTTAACGTAACGTTTAAACGAGCGATTCTTAAAGCGCACAGTCAAAAGGGGGGGGGGGGACATTTTCGAAATTTATCATCATCGTGGCCCTCCAGATCCTGGCTGCGAGAGAAATGGAGATGGGAATTTGAGATCTCTCTTAAAGTACTTGAATCACTAGCGCAGCCAGAAATACTTTCTGGAGGTTTTTTTTTTTTAATAAAAAATACTTTCTAGAGGAAGGTTTTTGATGAAAAATACCTTCTTGAGGTTTTTTTTTTTATCAATACCTTCTGGAGGGGAGTTTTTGATCAAAAACACCTTCTGGTGTGTTTTTTGATCAAAAATACCTTCTAGAGGGTTTTTTTAAAGATAAAAATACCTTCTAAAGGGGAATTTTTTTCTCAAAAACACCATATGAAGGGTTTTCTTTTTTTTTGAATCAAAACAGGCCTTTCATATGCATAAACTACTGTATTAGAATTTGCATTTATGTTGAAACAAATAGCTCTGGGGCGTGTTTTCACCCCCCCCCCTCCTTCCAGTTGATGCACCACTGACTAGAATACATTACATACCACACTAAATGTCCGAGAAAACAGAAATTTATGTATAGTTCATGTTCAGTTACAATGAAATGTACAAACCTATAAAAATGTATATTATAATTTATAATTGTTTATTTTTGTGCGCAACATGGTGCACTCCATTCTGGTGCGGTCTGTTTCTTTCGATGTATATGGTCCGGTAATAACGGATGAATAGAAAGAAGAAAGCAACGGTCAGGGAAGAGCAGAAAATCAACGTGAATTTGGACGTCGTGCAGCCAATTGCAGATACCAGCATCAGATAAAACATCATGATGAAAAATTGAAACTGTAAAAGAGAGACACTAATTATAATTCTTGTCACTGTAGTACGTTACAATATGGTGCAAAGTACATGGTGTTCTTGCACTGATAAAAAAAAATAGTTTAAACAAAAAACTTTCGTTCAAAATAACATTTAACCAAAATTTAATCAAAATAACAAAAATAATTCTTTATCATTTTGATCCTTATCACAAAAAGTTAGTTTTACAACGTTAATACACATGTGCACTTTTTGTAGTTCTAAGAAGTTTTGCACGATTTCTAACTTCGCGCCAAGTAGGGGAATGACGGGCAAAGTAAAATATTTAAGATAACTTACTTTTTTCAAAATGAACAAATTGGAAATTTGCCCTGAAAATTTAGGCACATGAAGAAAGAAAAATATATTCTGCGATAAAACTTGCATTGAACCACTATTTTTTATTTTTGGCAGCAAGTTTGTGCCTCAAAAAAAAAAAAAAAAAAGGGGGGTAGAAAATTTTCTTTTTTTTTCTTCATGTGGCAAAGTTAAAAATGAAATATTTTTTTAATGAAATGTTTTCTATTCGATCGTTAAAGATATCTTTTAATAAATAAACGGTTAAATAAAAGAATCAATAAATGAAAAGAAAGTGGAAGAATAAATGAAAATAAATTAATGAGAGAATGAAATAAAGAACTAATAAAGTGAAGGAGAGAAAATGAATAAATAAAGGAATTATTAAATGAAAGAATATAAATGGTCTAATTAATAAATGAATACGTAAGTGATTTGATAAAAGGCTGAATAAGTAAATGATATAAAGTATTTCACTTTCCCACGCATAGACATGCCTAATTGTAGAGAACATTTAAAATACAAATAAGGTTAATATTAATCAAATAATTACTGTACTGAATTTTAGTAGGTCTCAATTAATACTTCAAATGTTAACAACAAGAAATTTATAATTTCCAAAAATATTTTTTGACTTACAGCAAAGTATTACAATATGCGGATCAATTTTTGAAAATTGCTAGTATTATCATTTTTTTTTTCCAGAGGGATTTTTTTCTTGACTGGAATAGACTACATGTGTTTCTACATAGTTGAAATATTACTAGCTAGGTGGCGCTAAAAGCAGAGTAAATGCTTCACTTTGCCCCACATTCCCCTAACTAGTGCAGCCAGGATTTACCTTATAGGGGTGAGCGTCATAACAGTCCAAAAAGGAAAAAAAACTGTCCTTATTAGCATTGGCAAAATATGTTAAAACCAAAAGTTCTGGAAAGGGGAAGTCACTTTCAGATTTCGACGTTAACGCCACCTACATGTTTTTAGCTAATATTGTACCAATAGAGAAAAAATAAACTTGATGAGATAAGGCTCTAAATAAAAAATGAATTATGCATTAATCTTATTATTTTTTTTTCGAATACATTTTCCTTTTCAATGCAAGACTTTATAAACATCCCGTACAATGTTCTAAAATGTTATTAAACATTCCTATAATTCTTTCCATACTTTGAATCCTGTTCTGACGTTCGGAAGCAGATAAGATTTATGGTAAATTCCAGGAAACTGGAGATCTAACTCTTGAATTTTAAAAATTAATATTTTGTCACTTGCCATAAACCATTCTCTTCAGAAATAATTGAATTTCTTGAATCTTAACCTGTTTTTCCTAAATAGTTTGGTGACTTTCAGAAAATCAAGTGCAAAATTAAGTTTTCTCTTTGTGTTTTTGCAGAGCAAAAAATCTCCTTTTTGTTATATACTGTAATTTCAATAAACTTGTTATCAGCATGTGATCTTTAGTTTAACTTTTATCTTTTAAAATGTCAAGTTAAACCTTTTGGTAAGTAATTTAAATTTTTTTTTCCTTTTTTTTTTTCAACCATGAAATATTTCCATTGCTAAGGTGACAATTTGATGTCCTTCCGTTACCAAAATAGTACCTCTCAGTTAGTTCACCAAAATCCTACTGGGTCAGGATTATGTCCCTTGTCACGGTTGCATAGTTATGATTTTAATACACATTTTATTTATATGGTTTTTAATGGTAACGGTAGGACATTTATCTATAACCTGATACAAGGTAAAATTTTAGAATGCTAGTGGAAAACAAACTATTGTTTAAAGTTAATAGTCACATTTAAAACACATATAAGCAAATTTGTACGAAAAGTATGTGTGCTTTCAGTTAAAAAATTTTTTTTATTTATTTATTTATTTTTAATGTTTCGTGATTTTATTTCTTCTATTGTATGTGATAAAAATCATGAAAACTACACTTAAAATTCGTAATCATATGAAAATCATTTTGGTATGACATATTTGTGAAATAACAAGCCAATTCAAGCAGAAACATTTGCTTAAAAACTTGAAATTTATATTGGAACAATACAATATTGAAATTGCTTTCAGATTAGTTTACAAGTCACAGGAAAGGATTGTAGAGAGCATTGGTTTAGCCGTTGAACATACTACGAAGAGATCAGTAAATTCAAAGATCAAGTTTCAAAAAGATGGAGTAATATCCATTCTCATCCTGACACACAAAATATGCACTATTTGAACCCTGTTTTATGTTGTGTTATTGAATATATTAAGTAAGTACTTCAACAAATCGAAGGAGATTTCCCTTAAAAGTCAACAGACTGAGGACAGTTTCAAATAAGCTTAAAAATGAAGATACAGCTGAATCAAAAACACCAAATCATAAAAATATGCCAAAGGTTTCATTAACGTTTGGACAAGTTTTGTTAGTTGAATGGAAGGGAAAGAAACTAACAAAGAGCAATGTTGGACAGGAACTTCATACAGAAGATGAAAGAATAGAAATATCTTGTTGAAGAATGCATAATAATGTGGGAATGACCTTTGTGGTTCCTGAGAAAGAAGATAAATGTTCTATGGATTCTGGTAAAACTCTTGAGTATTTAAAAAGAAGTTAGAGTTGTAACATATGACTCAAGCATTAGATATCATTGTTTCAGACTGCTGTATTAGCTGAAAAAATGTTTGTAAGTAGAAATTTACCAAGTTTAACTGTTTTCGACTTTGTGTTCTTCCGTTACCCTTAACAAATCCAATTTTTTTTTATTAAAATAATCATTTTTTAAAACTGGAGGGGAAATTGTAATGATTGAACACTCCCGTATGTGCTCTAATTTTTGTAGAATTTTCCTTTCACAGTTTAGCTGAACTTTTGGGGAGAACACGATAGCGTGAAAATCATGTCGCAAAAATATCCTTCTGTTACTGTTTTTTAAATTTGATTCTTTAAAAAAAAGTTACTAACAAAAAAATTCTTGGTTTTGGCTTTTTTAGCAACTTACTATCTAATATATAAAAATCTCCTATCACGGTGTTAGAATTTGAACTCCTCCGAAACGGTTCGACCGATTTTCATGAAATTTTTTATGTGTATTTGGTAGGTATCAGAATAAGACGTAAAGTATATTTTATATCGCTAAGTAATCAAGGTGTTCCTGTTTAGATTTTTTTTTTTTTTTTTTGAAAATCATAGTAAAAACCATTGTTGAAAATCATTGCAAAAACTGTTGTTGAAAAACATCGTAAAAGCCTTGCTTGAATGAATTACAAACATTTATTTCATTTGTAAAAAAATCGAAGATGGCAACAAAATTTTTTTTTAATCTAATATATAAAAATCTCATGTCACGGTGCTTGTGTTTGAATTCCTCTCTAACGGCTCGACCAATATTTATGAAATTTTTAGTAGGTATGAGAATAGGTCGTAAAGTATATTTCATACCGCTAGGTAGTTAGGGTGTCCCTATCCGAAATATTTTTGACTACCAAATGTGAAAATGACCTCTGGTAAAACAATGGAAACCCTCAGGGCTTTAAAATTGTTATTTGTTGCGATTCTCTATTTGTTAACAAAACAAATGTTTAATTAATTTAAGCAAGGCTTTTACAACGGTTTTCAATTTCAATCTTTGGGAAATTCGCGTTTAAAAAGTGCGGGTAGGAGGGTAAAAATTTGCGGATGCCAAATAAAACGAAGCTGTAAATTATACAACAGAGTTTTTGTACTCACTGAATTTGTCAAACATGTTCCGTCCTTCAAGTTGGATCTCCGGTTATTTTACCTCGAAATTTGAACCTACCATAGCTTTGCAATGGAACCTATAGTTGGTCACTTAAAAAAACATGAAAAACGTTATCAAAACCACCATTTTGAATGGTGAATTCCGAGCCAAAAATGTTTTGCTAACGCGAATTCCAATGATTCCCACAAACGTGCCAATGGAATCCAAACGCCTTCATTAAGTTGGCATTTACAATGACAATAAGTCGCAAGGGTAAATGATATGTGTTTGCGGCTTATATTTGGACACACCGTGTTTTTCACACGGACACAATTATACGTGGCATGTTCTCTCGTGAGCAAACCATCGAGCTTATTTGTATTGGCTAAAGACCGGACTGGACTGACAAAAAAATATCGTTCACTCAATTTCACCTCGAAATGAATATTGATTTTCTTTATTTCATTGTTATACTTTATGATAAAAAATACGTTACTTTTTCCACACTACGTTTAACTTTTAAGAGATCAAACAATGATTTTTGTTCGTTACGTTAATGAAATACATTGTATTGAGAATATGAATGGTTGGTGTTTTTTGTTTTTAGGGGTCATTCATTAATTACGTAAGGGTCCCGAGGGTTAGGGGGGTTGGAAAAATCTGTACATACCCATACTTTGGGGTGGGGGGGGGGGGTTCACACCCATTCTTACGTAATATTTTCCAAGTCGATATTTTACATTAGAAATCGCGCTGCCAAATGGTTTGACAAGGATTGTATTTCATTTGCGCCTGGAAGGTAATAAACGCATAAGGATGAGCTGTTTTTTATTTGTTTTACAAAGAATGAATGGTCTGAAATGTAATAAAAAAATCGCACTATGCATGGCAAGTTTTATTTTTCATTAATTTCGCACCTTACACAAAAAAGTGTCGAAAAGACAGCCAGTCTAAATTCCAACTTTTTAGTAAATATTTTTTTACATAAAAGGGTGTAATTTAATTTTAGTGAATTTAATTTCGATTTCAGTGACGTAAGACTCGTTATTTTATAATTTGGGAAACGAAATGAAATCTTACGTTTGAATAGGGGGGAGGGGTTTTAAAAATCTTACGTACCCTTACACGGGGGAGGGGGGTCAAAAATTGCCAAAATCATCCTTACGTAATTAATGAATGGCCCTTTATAGGGGATTATCGTCTTCTACAGCGCTTCATTCCTCTTTCCGTAATATCCATCCCCACTCACTTGCAACACGTCCGTTATTTTTTAATTAACAACCAAAATATTCACTAGAAATAATTTATGTGGCAGAACAAAGTTTTCCGGGTCAGCTAGTGATGTGTATAAAAGTCTATGCATCAGTTTTTGAAAAAATATTTATTTTGATATGCTCACAGACCGAAACGCATCGAATTTTTGTAAAAACTGTCCTTCCGTTTCCGCTGGAATTCATATTATATTAATTATGTTTATCAGCTTGATTAATTTAAGTTAGATTTTAGTTGAAGTGTTTTACAATTAACAAATCATTTGCTCTCCCATTCAACGAATTTGCATGCGTAGTCGAATTGGTGATTAATTGGAACTTGTAGTAGAGTTTTTTCTGGGACTTATTACAGCTGGACAGGGCAGTTTTTTTTTTTTTTTTTTGGAATACTTGTTTCAAAATAAGAATATATCAAAATAAAGGCAGGAAAAAGAAATCTTTTTAGCAGTTGCGTAACATTAAGTTCAATAACAATGTAGATTTTCAAAAACAATAGCCAAGGTCACGATTTAAAAAAAGGAAGTATCGAAGAATGAAAATTGCTCTCTGAATATGATAAACCTGGTAACACTGTTATTGTTAATTTGATGATAAAGTGTAGATATTCTTAGCTTAGCTATAAGAGGGGGAAAATACAAACATAATCATTTTCCACCTCCTATCAAAATGATTTTCAAAACATGCTCTTTGCAATGAATTTTCTAAAAATGTTCTTTTTCGGATTTTAAACACTGATTCAATGTACACGTCAATTTTATACAAAATTATTAAAATTTGTATATTTGCTTCAGGTTATTTTGAGACAAACTATAACAAACTATGAAAGAATAAGAATTTCGAGGGGAAAGTATTATGTAACATTTCGAGGCATTTTAGAAAAGTGGTTCACTTTGACTTTTAATGTTTTATTCGGCAGGAAAAAAATGAGTGAACATTTTTCAAAACAGGAAATTGTTATACGTTTTTCCCCTTCATATGGAGCTAACTTTCTCTTTATTCTTTCAGTATAAGTTTTCGATTGGAATAAATAGAAGTTTTTGATAGATTTGGTGCAGTGAAACAACCTCGAAAGAGGAAGCTCTACCAAGAAATAGTTATAAAAGATTACTTGCACTGAAAATCATCGTCCATGCTTGAACAATTACACTAGTCAACACCAAAAATGCATCCGGTTCAAAAATAGCTATTCCGAAATATTTTGCCTCGTTAAACACGAAAACCACCATAAAAAGTTGAGATTAGCTCTAGTTTTCAAGATACAGGGCCAACTAGGATAGTGAATTCTCACTAATGCTCTTTTTTCCTGGCTTATAGAAACAACCTCAATGGGACTGACTTGTCTTCTAAATTTCGACCCCGGTTGAGATGGAAAATATCGCTGCATTGAACACCGAAATGGACTTCAAGAAATTTAAATTCTGGGAAGAGAAATGTCCAAAATGAGCCTTTAGTAGATCCACCCATTTCTGATTCCACCCATGCTCATCCTGCTGGGAATAATGAAGAACTTTGTGAAAGTTGTGTACAAAGACAACTTTCCAATACCTTAGAAGGAAATTTCCAAAATACATTGAAGCTAAGGTTGGTAAGGAAAAGGAGAGAATTTTTAACGGCACTTCAAATGTGCGCAGTTATGAAAATTGCTCTTTTTGAGAAGAAAAAAATGCGATGGGTGAATAAAGCACCCAAGAAGCCTTTAAGGGTGTATTATAAGTATTTCTAAGTATTAGAGAAGATGAGAACTAAAACCAGTTGGTCAAACAATCCCTACGGAAGTTCTGTGATCATTGAGGCTACGAGCAGTGAGCATGAGGAAAGGTTGCACCAAGATATTTTTACAATGGGACGCAGATATCAGGTTCATTAGGCTGAGTTAATGTTCGCCAAACGTTGCTGAACTATTACAAGAGATGATCATTCTTTGACATACAAAAAGCGATCGAAATTGAAGCGTTTACAGCACTAAGCCAAAAGCAACCACTGCTTTCTGAAAAATAAGCATCGTTTAATAAAACGAACCTATGTAATAACATTTATTAAGCAGGATTCCCCCACCCCCTTTTTAACATTACCTTTAAGTCAATGTGTGGTTGCTGTGCATCTTTATCCAGTGGGCTTTTATGTATCTTGAAATCTAGAGTTAATAAAACAAATACACTACCATATTCGTTTAACTATTTAAAACCAGGATGCACAGGCAAGAAGTTCTTTTTTTGTTGACTAGTGTTATTGGTTCGTTCCACTTTTTAAATTCTGAGTCAATGAGTCAATCATCATTTTTATCAAAAATATCACTCTCATTGATTTAAAAAAAAAAAAAAAATACAGTTGAAGGATGGCAGTTCTTGTGTGACAAATAGGGTAAAAAACTTACTATTTGCAGTGTCGTCAAATATTTCTTCCACCATATGTACTTCTGATATTTCGGCCCCAGCGCTGCTACTGCATAATAAGTGTACATAATAATATGCACTATGGAGTTAAAGCCCATAAATATGGACAAATAAGCACCTGGAAGAGAAATGAATTTCAGTCAATCATACGTTCTATTCAAACAAAATTACTTTTTTTTTTAATCCAAAGTTGGTTGATCACATCCTACGCTAATTGCAAACATGAGCACATTTAAAAAAAAAATTTTATAAAGAGTTTGACAATATTTCTGAATATTTTTCATACTGAAAATGTTGTGACAATACTACACTTTATTTTGAGGAAAATACTAATAAAATGGACATACAGACGAACTATAACAGTATCAAGCTACATAAGGAAAAATTATTTTACAAATTTTCAACGAATAAAAATGTGCAATAACAGTTTGGTTATGTTATTATTGTTTCACTTGTTTTGTGTATTGACGTATTGTGCTATTTTTGAACTATAATAATAATTAATGATTAATATAGTGCAAGTGAATACTTATGGTTATTTGTTTCATAATAGAATATTTTTTTCCGCAGAAATATTTTTTTCAAAAGTTTCATATCTAAGTGCTTTATAACATTTATTTAACAACTAATACTCTAAATTCACCTGCTTTTCCACTTACAAACTTTCCAGTTTCAAGAACTTTTCGATAAATATATGATTTTCAAGTTGAGAAATCAATTTAAAGGAAATAAACTTGAACAAACTTACTTTTTTCGGATCTGAAACCAAAATAAGCAAATACAGGCACAATAGCATGGTGGAACACATGTAATGGATCAATTTGTTTTTTGCTCATCACTAGAAACACCTGAAGTAAAAAAAAAGATGCTTAGTTGAACTGACTGAATGCATGAAAATCAGATGTTTTAAATGGTTAAAAAATAATAATAATGAAAATACCGCGGGAAGGAATTCGAAGAAAAAAAAAATTCTCGCAAGTTAAAATTTAATTACTTAAAAGCAAAGTTGATTACTGATTGATAGATCAGTCATCTTCAAATTACGAATTATTTTTATCTGAAAAGTTTCGAGTTTCACACTAAATAAGTGATTCACATTGGGGTTGTTTCCAAAATTTTACAAGTATTTTTTTTCTGAAAGATCATGCTTAAAACATATGATTGAACAACTTTTTAAATAATTTCACAAAGTTTAATATTTTTTAACAGTTATTTTAATCAGTACGCAGATTGAAATTCATTTTTTACGCTTCTGCACGTGACATCACAATTGATGAAATGTCATTCACTGATGCCATCTGCGCACAGAGCAAACTATCGTAACAAGGTAACGCTGGCCTGACAGAAAAGCGTAAGCATTCAGCGCGCCAGTGGTGTAGCGTGCCAAATACATCACTTGAAACGTCATAAAGACCACGCCTTACTTCCAAAATCAAACATTTAAAAAATATAAATTAAATAATAACTGTAGGAAAAATAAAAGTTTTTTTTTTTCCCTAGCTCCGTGTTTTTTTTTTTTTTTTTTTTTTGCTCATTCTATCAATTACAGTGACAAAAAGTAGTACTTTTGACTGGAGGAAACAACCCCATAGTAATTGCTTCCATTGTAAAATAAATCTTTTGTCAGATTATTTTTGTTTTGTTTTCAATTTTGTTATTGTTTCAATTTCCATATCCCGCGAAAGAGCATAGTTAATTCCTCTAAATATCATTCGAAGAGTTTTTAATTACAAAAACGCAGCCATCCTCGTTTCCATCTTTGTTACTCGAGTGACCCTTTCCAAGGAGCATTTTCTTCTCCTTCTCACAGAAAATTGAATAAATAAATAAATAAATAAAAAAGAACTTGCCTTTCAGACCACATGACACTTCTGCTCAGTCTGTTAAAAATGTCAATGTGTAACGTCAGCACGTCGGTGGTTCTCTGAGGTTGTGCTCATATGACATATTTAGTGAGCCACGACTCATCCTATTTGTCTCTACTCACGAAAAGATCTTTGATCTAGTAATTTTTTTTATGTAATTTTAGGGCAGCAAGCACAGTATAATAGAAGGTTCAACAGTATTTAAGGGGGGGGGGGGGTTGCAGTTTCAAAAAGTGATATTTTTCTTTTTTGTTTTGTCTTGTAATTAAACATTAAAAATATATATTGGCAAAATTTCATGTCGTTTCGAGCAAAATTCTCAAAGTTATCAAGTATTCAGTTTTTCGAAAATTCGATTTTGTTCTTTTTCTATTCCAATTTTAAGAAAAAATTATCCTATGATGAACGAGTAAATTACGAAATTATCATAACGTGGAACCGTAACATGGGCACTAGCCAATTGGCGAGAAAATTCACCATACATTATTTGTAAATATACAGGCGAAACAAAAGACCTTTTAATTTTCTATTACGGGCAAAGCCGTGCGGGTACCACTAGTAATTACATCAAATATTATGAATGACGGGAATTATTTTTAAATTCTACACCATTAGTCAAAGTATGCATCAGTTACATTAAAATTTATCTTTTTTTTTTTGGATAAAATGTTTAAATAAAATTCACGAATTTATGTAATCTATCCTCATTTGTATTAATACTTGAGACGCACAAAGTTCTATATTAGAGCTAATGATATGTAGTTTGAGTGAGTAAAAAATTTGTTATAATTCAGCAAAAATGCTGCATACTACTTACTGTGTCAAACAGTTCTATGTACCGCACAACCATAAGCTGGTAGCCATGCAGATAAAACTGGAAAATAGATTTAAAATTGAAACAGTAACAGGTCATAGACTACAGGATCCGCACACTCTAAAGCCACGCCCCATTTTGTAAGACTCTTTCTTTACCAGTAATCGTATAAAACTATCTTATAGCTATTGTTCCTGAATGGGATCGTTTCCAAAACTTTAAAAGTATTTTTTTCTGATAAAGCATGCGTAAAAACATAGGATCTGACCATTTTTTAAATAATTTGCTTAAGTTTAATATTTTTAAAAAATGAATTAAATCGGTGCGATTTCAATTTTTACGCTTCTGCCGATGACATCACAAATGATGAAATGACATTCAGTGTTGCCATTCACAGAGCAAAATATTTAATTCGCATCTTTACTCACGTGTATTGGCAACGACATGGTTGATAGCAAGCGTAGAGCGCAATATTAAATTCTCTTCTTGATTAGTATAACGTGGAAACGGTGTAGAAAGATGCGCTAAAGTGAATCATTTGTGACGTCATCAAGACCACGCCTTGTTTAAAAAATTGGACATTAAAAAAAAATAATAAAAAAATAACTGTTGGAAAAATAAAAGTATTTTCTGAGTCCATATTTTTTTTTTTTTTAACTCACTCTATCAATTTCAGCGACTCAAAGTAGTACTTTTGACTGAAGGAAACAACCCCATTCATTAGAGAGTAAACTGATCCTTCTTGTACAAGGGGAAGAGCCCGTACAAAACAGGAGGTGACTTAAGAGTGTAAACTTTTTATATAAAATATAGTTGGAACAGAGATCATAATAAAAGTCATAACCACATGCTTCAAAGCTAAAAAGATTTTAGGAACCAAAAAGAAAGAAGCTTTTACATCAAAGTTATCTACAATAGTTCAAGGAGAAACAAAATACGTTGTCGTCGTCTTGTACACAATATGGCTTCTCTGTGTGCTTAACAACTATAGGGTCATTCCACGGAAAACGGTAATTTTGTCCTGCACGTGACGCCTCATATATTTCATTAAAAATAATAATTTAAAAGGGTAACGATAAATTTTTTTTATTGCTTTCCAAATTACAAATGAATGTCTGAGGCCGTTATTTTTTTTTTTTAAATTATTTCTTTTTTTATGAAATATATTGTAACGGATTCGGTGCGACTTCCACTTTCTTGAAATGAAGACACAGTTCTTGATAAAAACACAGGAAATTTATTTACACTATGTACAGGAAAGATCTTCAACAACTGCTAAATTATTCATCAGCAATTAAGCAATTATCACACAACACCGTAAACTCAACGTTTACACACGTATTTACTTCCAAATACGAAAACAACACAGCGAAAATGCCTCGCTATAAACAGAGCAAATTCGCTCTCCGTTCGAAATCTCAATCGAAACTCCCTTTTTATCCATCGCTAACGGCTTATATACACACCGAAAAGAAATCTCTCAAATATTCCACACGCTTCTGGAAAATAGTAGACCGTTATCAAATTTTATCAATGAACAAAAAGGAAATAGGGGGGTCGTCTACTTTAGCCATATGAAAAGGGGTTGTATATTCATTACGGGAAACTATTTACAGGTTACGTTACTACAATAATTACTATTTACAGGATTTGTAACAATATTTTACTTCATGGGCAGGACAAAGTGTCTACTTTTTCGTGGAATGGCCTAATACATAATTTTTGCAGTGGTTTAAATTATTGTTTCTCAACAAATGAGATGTGTTTCCTTTGCATTGGAACCTTTGCTCTCAAAATCTACAATTTATTTTAACATTTAAAAATTAATAAAGCAAAAGTATTAACTTATTCGAAAGTTACTGACTTTGCATGTCTACTAAAACAAGGAAAAGCTAAAAAAAAGTCCGAACATTTCACAGTTTTTCGCGAATTACGCAACGAGCACAGGTTTTTAAAAACTGCAAACTTTGGTTTACACTACCCTAACTGACCCAAACGACATATTGAAAAATCAGAACTATGTCGCACTTCACGATTTTAATGTCTAATATTACTGGAATAATTTACCCTAAACTCCAGTAGATAGCGTTCATTGTTGACCACTTCTTCGTTTCTTCATTTCCCTGAAATGACACAGTCTTACCAGTAAAACAGTTAAGTGACCGGATCCAGTTCAGCCTTGTCACCATAAAGTCTTTCCCTGCTTTTCAAACATTACAAAAAGGATTTTCAAACAATCTTGCCGTGGCGCGAGTTTCATTGTTGATGACGACAGGAGCGTTACTCGATCAGTGTAAGGCCCTATGTAAAATAGCGGCTCTAGTATATATAGCCGTTCTAGGTCAGTGAGTTGGTTTTTATATAAATGAGCATGTGTGCAATAAGCTAAATGCAATATTGGCAATTTTTTTCTAAAATAAAGAACAGAAATCTTACTTCATAACGTAGCCAGGAGAGTTCAGCACTGAACACTGGGCTTCTTTTTCTTTTTGAATATTAGAAAGAAAAAAGTGGCGCTAAGTGTTCCCCCACAACGCAAAGTTACTCTGAATGACTGTAATTTTTCTGAAATAAACGACGATCCAATTGTTTTTTTTTTTTTTTTTTTTTTTAATGCTATCCGTTTCAGTAAATGCCATCTTGTTAAATAGGTTTTAGCACGAAATGTCTCTGTTCGTGAACCATTTGATTCAATTCTTTGCACTCAAAATCCTCAGCAAATGAAAGAAATCTGCTAAACATGTTTCACTGCTAGCGTAATGTGAATGCAGAAAAAACAACTACAACTTCTATGGTTTCTGAGTATTAAGACCGTCTTCAGAGTTATAGAGACTGCCGATTTTATAGAGATTGCTGCTGAGACTTTCTGCGATATTGAAGGAAATTTTTATATATTGTGCAGTAAATAACTCATTAATCGAGACAGAATATACAAGAGTATATTCGTGATGATTACATTGGGGAAAATAATCAGGGTTGCCAAACTTTTTCGGTTATCGGCACCCAAAGAACAATTAGAATTTTCTCACGACACCCTAACCTATTTCTGTTATATATATTGTTGCCGCGGGTATTTCGCAGCACTCCTAAACTCTCTCTTCTGCACCCCAAGGTGCCGCTGCACTCTCTTTGAGAACCCCTGAGTTAACTCAAAAAATTCCTCTCAAAATTTCATAAATGTGTTAGGTGTACATTAGAGTGGTTGAAAAATACATGTAAAAAAATGTTTCTCCTAGAAACCGGGCCAACCCTCAATATTTTTAGACTTGTGGATAGCAATATACTGGAAGAATTTTAGCTTCCTATTTCAACTGAAAGAGGGTGCTCAACTCCTCCCCCAAGCTTCATCGGTATGGGAAGGACGTTAAAAAATACTTCGAACTGAAAAAGCAATGCTACATATTATAATATAAACTAGAAATATGCATATACGTTGCAATGAAACAATTATTTACAAAAAAAAAAAAAAAACAGCTGGGGAAATTTTTCTCAATTTGGGGCATTTTCTATGATACCGCTAATGTTAAATGAAGGGGTCATTGAGCACCGTCTTAAAATTTGAGTAAGAAGCTTAAACTTTTGCAGCATAATACTATTAGTGAGTGCAAAAATATAGGGGATGTCCTGGACTCTAGCTGAAAAAAAGTTTTTTCGAACCACCCTTGTATTCATGCAAACTAATTTAATTTTCAGAGTTTGCAAAAAGTGTAAACATTCAAATAAAACTATAAGGCTATTTCGTCGCACAGGTTTATTTTGTAGAGCTTTTTTAAACTATACATACAGTATATAAACACTGCAAATTTCATGAAATAATACTGTCTACGTCCTCGCAAGACGATAGTACTAGCGATAGGCTTTTTGTAGGATGTTTTTTCATTCATGAGCTCACTTTTTTTGCATTGAAAAGAGATTCCTTGTATCCACGAAGCACCTGCGTGCAGTTTCCTACCAAATTTGTGCATAATTTATTAACACTTTTTTTTTCAGCACTAAGTTAGTATTTATTTTATTCTTATTAAGCGATGCATCCTCAAGTTTAGTCTCTAAAACTTTAATATTTTGAAACCTTTTGTGTTAGTGAAGAAGATCAGAGATTTTCAACCTTTGTTCACGCGGACCAATAGTGAACCGCGGGAATTTTCATGTGGTCCGCGACCAGCTTGCAAAAAATATTTTTTATAATTTTTTATAGCTGTAAATAAATTTATTAAAGAAAACTCTTTGATTAATCTCATTTCACCCGATATATGTAATTGTTGTGAGTACAGTGAGACTTTGGTAACTCGACATGCGTATAACTCGATTACCTTGGAAACTTAGACATGCATTTTTCTTATATTTGACCAAGTACTAATTTCAATTGGTGAAAACTTCTCTAACTTGACACACATTTGTAGGAACCCCTATAAGTCAACATCCAGTTGCTATTCTACCCCAATTTTTGCTACCAACATTCTTCCACATTACCTTTTTCTCGGAATTTGTGTTGCGGTTTTTTGGTCAGTCAATCCTTTTCTGGGCGGCTCTTTTAGAGAATTCTATCTTTTTTCCAGGGGAATCAGCCAACCCTTCTCTGTGCTGTTAGTACAATTTAAAAGGCCAGGAAAGGGCAGGATAAATGTGCCCAGAGAAGGCACCATGACATGTTTTTCTAACAAGTGTGAGCAGAACTTTTTATCTACCTGAGAGACAAGAAGATTTATTTCTTTTCAAAAATTATGAATTTATTCCCCATGAGGTATTTAAACAATATTAGTTGCATTATTAAGTAATTTCAAATGTTCGATATGTGAATCTTACGTTTTGAGGCAGGTATCAAGTCTTTAAGTCAAATTCTTGTCTCTCCCGCTGCAACATGTGACGATCAATGTGGTGATTCATTTTCCAACAAGATGAGGCACCCCATTATCTGACAGACGTTCCTCATGTCCTCAAAAAAGATCTTCCTAGTCGTTGGATTTGATGAGGTTCCTGACGAAATCACCTTTTTCCATTTCCACCGTGCTCTCCAGACTTAACTCCAAGCGATTTGTTCTACTGCGTTGCATCAAAGATTGTGACCCATGGGCCGCGTGATTTGCAAGTCTTAAGCTAAAAGATCACAACCTCATTTTCTACGATTGATTTTAACATTTTACAGCGAGTGAAACAAGAACTGGATTTTAGAGTTGATATATACCGCAAAATGAAGTGTCCATGTATCGAACATTTCAGAAACGAAACTTGTTCATTTGTTTTTCCCTACCCTTTGGGAGTACCCCTGATGAGGCCCCAGGGTATTTTGGGATTTTTTCAATTTTTCGTTCTTTAAAAAATTTTGTTCTTTCTTGTTCAATCCTTATATTGCTATCAAATTTGTCGTCTGAGAGAGAGAGAGAGAGAGAGATCAATATATGGTACAGCCCATTTGCTGCATGGGCCTGCCTATCCAGTTTTGTTGGCCTTTGCTCTTCTTACTGGAAAAATGTTTTACTTAAACTTGGAGAAGGGGGGGGGGGGGGAGGATTGCTTATCCTTCTTACTACTTTGCTTTCCCTTCTTACTCCTAAGGTTTAAGTAATACTACGCTAGGTTTGCTAAAACTTCGCTTCAGCTGCTCCTTAAAATCTTCATTTCTGCCATGAAGGCAATTCATAAACGCACTGTGGATATTGATAAACACGTATCTGGAAAGTTGTGCCAATTATTACATTAATTTTCTGACTGTGAAGTGAATTGGTGTTAAATTCATAATTTTTATCACGATTTCAATCATTTAGCGGCATATGAAGAATATAATCAGTAGTGAATTTCGCTACCTATAGAAAAAAGTGAAACTTTAAGTGTGCACTATTGATTTAGACTACAAAATCCAACTAGTAAGCATATAATTATAATGCAATATACCGACAGCCCGGTTATGACATCCAGAGACTGCAGTTTCGCCCTGAGTTGATATGGACCCAACAGTCTTTAATAAACGATGTAACCGAGATGGAGACAGATGTCATCCTGATGAAGCTTAGAGTGCTAACAAACTGGTAGCTAAAAAATATTTGCACACCAGCGAGAGTTCGCAGCAATGGTGTGGTTCAATTCGTCAGTTGAAGGCAAAGCTTGGGCAAATAGCAGTAAGTTACTTCCCAAGCCTTATTTTAGCTACCAGTTTGTTGGCACTCTTAGCTACAAAGAGATAACACCTGTCTCCAGCTCAGTTATTTACTATTCTAGATTGATGAGTCCATAACGAGGACGAAACTGCAGTCATAACCGGCCTCGGTATGTTGCATGTAGCTTTAGACCTGGCTTATGGGAGATAACTTACTGATATTAGCATCATAAGTTTTTGCTTATAGCATTTGAGAGATGTATAAGTATGTATGTTCATATACAGTCTCACTCTCAATAACTCGAAGTCTCAAGGGACCGGCTAAAACGTTCGAATATTTGGTAGTTCGAGTTATAGGAAGTTTCCACAACAGTCTAAAGAGTTTTGGACCCGATGAAAACTTCAAGATAAAAGAATATTCAAATTATAAACTTCGAGTTATCGAGATTCGACTGTATATACATTTATATACTACAGGGTGTTACGTTTTAACCTGCCAAACCTCTATTTTCGCAACCGTTTGTCCTAGATGCATACTTCCAACTGCAAAAATGCTCAAAATCAGATACAGAGTTAAGATATTGAAAGTTTGAAGTAAAAATAAAAATGAGTAAAAAAATACAACATTTAACTTTTATACGGGCCCCAGATACCCTACCTTATATTTAGGGAATTAATATCCATTGAAAACCAATTTCAACACAAAAAGTTTGAAATTAGTACGACCAATATTCACTGCGATATGAAATGCATCGTTTTGTGACTTACAGCACTTTAGACGTGCCGTCAATCACACCTTTTGGGGGAAAACATAGCGGTTAACAAGTGTTTAAAATTATATGTGTGCATAGAGAGGTTTTTCAAATTCTTCGACGTTTTGTAGTGTGTTCTTAAGTATCACGGCATAACATTTGCATGAATTTTCGAATAGCAATGACAAATATAAATAAGTTCCTTGTTTTGTTTTTTTACTTTGACGACCTGTCATTCTTCTGAAAGGGCGATAAGTTCCAATCTAATCTTCTGTAAGGACCCTTAAAACTTTAAACTGGAATATCTCCCTGAGTTTTGGTCGCACAAATGTAAAGTTTTTGTGTCAGTAATAGTTTTCAATTGAGATAATTTCTCTAAATGTAAGTTGTGGACCTAGGGCCCGTTAAATTTTGCATTTTTTGGCCTCTTTTATTTTTGCTTCAAACTTTCAATATCTTAACTCCGCATTTGATTTTGAACATTTTTGCAATTATGCATCTAGGGCTAATTGTTGCGAAAATAGAGGCTAGACTAAAAAACCTTTATTTTCGCAACCGTTACTCCTAGATGTATACTTCCAATTGCAAAAATGTTCGAAAACATAGCAGTTAAAAACTGTATAAAATTATATGTGTGCATTGAGTGTGCTTTTTCAAATTTTTCGCTGTTTTGTAGTGTATTTTTGCATATCACGCATAAACCCACTACATACCATTTGCATTTACTTTTGAATAGCAATGAGAAATATAAATAACTTGTTTTTCTTACTTTGACGACCCTCCATTCTTCTGAAAGGGCGATAAGTTCCAATCTTATCTTCTCTATGGTCCCTTAAAACGTTGAACTGGAATATCTCATTGAGTTTTAGTCGCACAAATGTCCATTTTTTGTGTCAGTAATAGTTTTCAATGGAGATTATTTCTCTATATATATTAGTTTGGGGACCTAGGGTCCGTATAAAAAATTCAATTTTGTATTTTTTGGCTCATTTTTATTTTTGCTTCTAACTTTCAACATCTTAACTTTGCATCTGATTTTGAACATTTTTGCAATTGGAAGTATACATCTAGGACTAACGGTTGCGAAAGTAAAGGTCTTGCAGGTTAAAACGAAACACCCTGTATATGTAATTAATGCAAAATAGTGTAATAATAAATATCAATACCTACTTGGGCAGCTTCAGGATTTGTCTCTGAATCAAGTTTTCCACAGATGAAGGAAACTCCTAACTTTGGCATGAATAGAAGACCCTTTAAAAGAAAAAAAAGAACAATGTTTAAAATGTTATTTATTCAAAAGGAAACTCATTTGTTGTTGTTTTATGTATTTGTTACACTTTTTACTTTTTCTAGTCAGGGACTGACTTAAAGATATCAGGATATTGGAAACAAATTTATTAGGGGCCCCTTAAGAGAATCGGCAAGTTTCAGTTTGAGTTAGGTGTTCATTTTTTAGTCAAGCCAAATCTATGAAAGAAATACTATTAAGCAAAAAAAAAAAAGAAAGTGAAGTAGGGGAATGTGGGGCAAAGTAAAATGGTTAAGATGGCTGAGTTTTTTCACAATGAACAAATCAGAAATTTGTTTCAAAAATTACAGTACACAAAGAAAGTACATTCTATTTTATAATAAAGAATGCGTTGAAACAGAATTTTTTATTTTTGGCAGAAAATTTGAGTCTTCAAAAAAAAAAAAAAATAAATAAATAAAAGTGGAAATTTTTCACTTTTTTTCCTGGGGCAAAGTGAAAAGTACAGTATTTTTGTAATAAAATATTTCGTAATCGATTATAAAACATATTTTTAATCAAAAAACCAATAAATAAATGTTTGAATGAATAAATGAGAAGATAATGAAACAATAAACGAATAATTAAATGAATAAATCAATTAATATATGAAGAAAAATGAGCGTGTAAAAGAATGAATGAATAAGAAAATAATTGAATGAATAAGAAAATAGATAAGTGAATGAATGAATAAATGTAAGTGAATAACTAAATGAAGAAATGTAAATGAATTAATAAATGAAAGCGAAAGTTATTTATATTTAAATGATTGAGTGAGTAAATCAAACAAACTATTTCACTTTGCCCCGCATGTACTTGACTAATTGTACAATTTATTTAAAATGCAAATAAGCTTAATAGTAACTAAATTAATTCTGCACGAATATTAGGAGGTCTTAATTAATATTTAAAATGTTAATAACAAGAACTTTATCATTTTATAGTAACAAAAATAATTTTTGTTTTGCAACAAAATATTACAATGTGACTACCAATTTTTTTTAAATTACCTATATTATTAAATGCTTTTAATTTTCGACGGTATTTTTTTCCTGACTGGAATAGACTACATATGATACTACATAGTTAAAATAATCCCAGATAGGTGGAGTTAAAAGCAGAGCAAATATTTCACCTATTCACTTTGCCCCCATGTTTCCCTACATATTAAGGAAATTGTTTAAAACGCTTTTTTATGCTTTTTATTAAATAATTGCAAATAAGTTATACTTCTTTTAAACATAAAAAAGATTTTATTAAAAGAAATTTCTTCTTCAACAGTAGAATGTTGATTACAGTTAAAAAGGCAGGGTGAAAGTACCACAGTTAATGTATAGAAAAGCCCTGAATAATAAAACAATTGATTTGAAAGCGACATAACTTTCAATTAACAAAAATAAATTAAACAATAATATTGAAAACAAAATGCTAACTTACTTTGACAACAAAATATATGTAATATAGGACTAATGCGAAGTTGTATACTATAATAAGTTTTCGTAATTGAACAGGTTTTCTATTTTTCATGATGGCAGGACCAATTTTCGTGACGAAAAGAATATATGAAGTTACTGAAAGTATCATGGGTGCGATGCTCCGAAGGAGGAAAAAATTTCGTATGGAAGGATCTGAAATGATAAAAGAAATGCATAAAATAAGTAATGGAATTTTGAAAAACAAATAAAATCATTACCTGTGCATTTTTACAATTCATACGTTTGGAGGTTCGTCGCGATGCATTTTCAGGGGCTCATTTGTCAAATGAGGTAGTGAGAAGCAAAGGGATACAAGTGGCAAAATTAAAAATTTGGAGATAACCAGTACAAATGGTAGGTGAACCCCTCCTCTGTCTTGGGGCACGAGATTGTACTAGTAGTCCTGGTAGGTGCTGCTGTACAGCATGATTTAGAAAAAGAAAATCAATGAAAGCCTACCTAGGATTTCATCTTAAAACGCATTTTACTCGAAACTTAAAATAGTCCACTTGCATCCTTTTGGCCTTTTGCTTCTCACTGCCTCAAATGTAAATTTCTTTCATTACACGTGCAGTTTTGGATTAATTTTGGGGCCTATATGCCGTGGAGGTTCTTCGCTATTGCAATATTTGCGATATGGTAAATTTACTAAGTGTCCTAGTGCATCAATCGCATTCCTAGCTTTTAATAACTTGAAGCGATCGTATTTTCGGTTATTCATAGAAGTATAGTTAAGACATCAAAATAATTAAAAAGAGACAGTTTATGAGGTCCTAACAGGTTGAAAAATCTTCGTTTGCAATATCGGAAAAGATTCCTTTGAAATAAATCTTTCATCCTCGCCGTAGAGATTTCATAAATGCTCATTTTAGTAACGTTTCAAATTTTAATTTCATGCTGTCTGAGAACGATGCAAAGGAAGTAAAGCCTGACTCTGATACTTTGAAGCCTGATATGGAGGGAGCTGATTTCCTCTCGGCGAGAACAAGCAGCAAGAGGAGGAACAGCTACATTTTCAGAGTTGGACTACTATAGCAGTATGCTTGCTATTGGCAAGAAAATCTTACATCGCTCATTGTTTCTCACTTGAAAGTCGTATGCTACAATAGTTCTTTCTCTCCCCCCCCCCCCCCATTTTTGAATAAAATATATTTTTCGGTTTACTATATCTAGAAACGGGAACGTAATACATTCTGAAGAACGCGGAATGATTTAAAATGTTCAAATGTTTTTTTTTTTTTTTTCAAAGAAAGAGCTGCTCACCAGTAATAAAACAGGTCCAGGATACTATTAATTGCCAACTGTGCAGTAACGGAGCCAAACTTCATAAAGACTCAATTTCTGAAATAAATATTCTTCACCCCCTATTTTAGCAAATGGAATTACTTAATTCTTCGTCCATCGGATTTTCTCTAACCAGAGCCAAACTATTAGAGACTTTGTTCAGAAACATCTTGGATAGACCACAAGCGTAGAAGGTTTTTGACACGGGTCATGGAAGGCTCAGTTCCGATAGTAAATTTATTCCCAGTAAGAGATTCCAATGAAGTATAATTTGTTACACATATTATTTCATTATCATGAAAGTTATCATGTAAGAACGCTTAATAAATCTTGAAATATGCAAGGAAAATATTATGTTTATCCACTTACCTCCACTAAAAATGAACTCTCTGTATTGTTCTGCTATTGTCATGATTTCCTGTAAAAACGACCGAAATGTTACTCAATTTGTTTAAAAATCAAAATCTTCAAAAATTGCTGCCTCGAAACCTTTTATGTTATTTTCACTGAAGCAACGAAGAATTGAAAATTTAAATTAATGTACTTTTTCTTTCCACTCTCTTAATTTAGATAATTTAATAACTTTTTGTTTGCAAGCAAAGTAAGATCTTCATGATATTTTTATTTTTTGCATTCAAAGATACAGTGAAACTTGTGTAAGTTGACTACTTGCGGTGCATTGCTTTAGTGGTCAACTTTAGCAGTTGATCAACTTATAGAGGTTGAATTATATGATAAGATCCAATTCTGTGCCGGAAAATAGCGGTCAACTTAGACAGGTGGTCAACTTACAAGGGTGGTCAACTTTACAGGTTTTACAGTGATAGGTCATCTAAAATAGAACTGAAGTGACACATTAACAAAAAATTTTGCAAAGAAAAAAAATGGTGACCCATTTGAAGGAAAAAAAGTAATGCCAGCCATTGTATTATATAAACAAAAAATCGAAAGCAAATTTAATTTACTTAATTTTTTTTTTTTTTTTTTTTTTTTGCGGTAAGTGGCCAGCTGTCTTTTGAACGTTTTCTGTTCCCTAATAGCCATGATACTCCATCATTATGCTATTCAGATTAAACATTTTGAAAAACCCATTTCCTTATGATAGTCCGTCATGGTTTGATTTTCGCAGATCTTTGATTGCCCATAATCGTTGACAACTAATGCAACTGTTACGCTTAGATTTTCCTGTTGACGTCTTACATAACTTGCACATGAATTATGCACTTCAATTATGTTTCACTAGTTCTTAGAAATTTTTACAAATGCGCACAAAACGATAGTCATTAAAGAAAATAAATTGTTTTCATAAAAAGGGGGGGGGGGGGTTCTTATCTGCTGATCTTCAATGTCTCTTCCAATCACTGCAAAGCTCGAAACAGGAGCAATTTTGACCAACAATGGTTATTGGAAAAATAACCAAGCAGTTCCATTCTGAGAGGCCCGTGGTCCGAAGCCACTGCTCTCGTACATCACATACGTACTAACTACTTTTCTCCGCACACAACCCACCACTTAGCTGTTATCCTTCGGCTCCATCGTCCGGGGGGTCCGCGTAGAGGATCCCCTGCACGACAGGGTGCGACGGTCGATAGTCGTTAAGTGCTACGGACGGGCTTGGTGCTTATTGCGCCGGGGAAGGTCCCCGTGCTGGGCGTCAGCCCAGCTGGGAGTTTACCCCTTAATGTGTGAACCTTGCTCACCATGAGATACGGTATATCTCCCCGTATCTCGTTGGTGTGCCATACTCCCCTATACGTACTAACTACTACTCAAAATTCGGCAAGCGTGTCAAAATCTCAAAAATCAATTTTTCTCTCCTCCCCCCCCCCCCTCCTCCACTATTTTGCGTCTGCTTTAACATCCATTTTTACAAATGTACCGTAATTTGGTATGTAATCTGATTCCTCCAGTACACGCATGACATAAGCAGTAATGTTCCCATCAATTTTTCTGAGGGTCTACTCCCAATAATCCATCACGCACAATATGTGAATGTGATCATACACATAGCATGTCATAATGTGAAAATTTTTTGAAGCTTGAGGGTATACGTTATGTGTCTAAAAAATGTTTGAGAGCATACGGCATATATGGAGTATAACCTTATAGGAACATCATTGAACATAAGGACCCGTTAATAGGGTGGTAAATTACTCACAGCCCAATACATTAACGCGAAGATAGAACAAGGACAGGAGAGAAAGTAAGTATATCCGTGCCTGGACCGAGACTCGAACCCAGAATCTCCCCGTCCGCTGTCAGTTTACTCTGACCCATAGACATGGGTGCCCATATGCAAAATTTTAAGAGGGGGCGGGGGGTTCTCAGATATTTTCCCTATGGTGTAGCATGACATTTTCCTCATGGAAACCGATTTCAGTACAGATTAAAGTTATTAAAATTTGACATTTTTAATAACTTATGCACTAATGGCTGGGGAAGAAATGTTTTTACATTTCTGTAAAAAAAAAAAAATACTAAAAGCAAGAAATTTCTAATTTTTAAGGGGGCGGCTTGAACCCCCACTTGCCCTCTATATGGGCCCCTATACCCCTAGACAAGACGGTTGGCATCCGTCTCACTTAACTCTCAAATTAATTTTAAAGCTATTTCAAGTTATCCAGTACGCATTAGTTTGATCCATTCCCATTGGCAGTTTGGTTACGCTAACAATTAAGAACATTTATGCATCCCATACACAAGGCGGTAAGTTGAAAAAAAAATTTCGAAACAAATGCAGGTCAACTAGTTTACTGACTTTTGTCGTTCTGTCCACACGAGGCAAGGTATTTGAATCAAGTTTTATTCTAATAAGCCGAATTTATTTTGAAAAAACTGCTTCACAGTGCTGTTAACACTGAACCACATTCACATTCACTCAACTAGTTTGTGAGTGTAGAGTGTAGAGTAGAGTGAAAGTTTGTCAATGTCCCGATGAGTTGGATCAACTAAAAGGTTGACTCTACAGACGGAAATGAGAATGGTGGTGGCACATGTGCCTGATGGGTTAACTGTCGTGTGAAAGATGCCGATTGATATCATCATTCCCTCCTTCAATGCTTAAACCAATGTCAAATTAGCTTCAAAAACCGAAAATTCTCACACTTCGAAGCCATTTTAAATTTGTACGAGCTCTACCATCAGTGTACCGGAGAAAGATCAACTTGATTTATAATGAATTGAATCTTCTTACAAAAGGAGTGTATGCACCCTGTATTTTTGAAACTCATTTAATACCATTTTAAGGAGGGTATTCTTGGTACCTAAACGTCTCTCAATCACAGCATTGCATCCTGGAAATCTCTGAAAAATATTTTAACGAAATCATAGAAGCCTTAGTTCAAAAATTTAGTCAAAGATATCCAAATGTAGCAATTTTGCAAAACATTTGCCCCAAATGTAGCGACTCATTAGAGACTGAGTGGGTGCCGTATTCGTTATGACACTATATTATGTCGTTATGACACATTTTAAGTGAGTTATCAATTCTGACGGCGGTTACAATTTAAAAACTGTATTTTTAAGGAATGTTTAAAATTGAGGAAGAAGTGGAGCATGTTTATTTTTCTTTTATATTTTTGAAAATTTTGACATCTAAAAATGTTTTTTAATGCTTAAAAATGTTTCAAAATATAGTTTTTTATTTTTTTTTCTTAAATTTTAGCAAAACCGCCCCAACAAACAGTTGTATTCCCATTGTTGAATAAAATGAACAATATAATAAACATTTTACTCTTGAAATAACAATGGTATTCAATTGTTACCCCAACAATATTTCGTTCTCAAGAATCGTTCTTCGTCATTTGGAGAAGAACTTTCAAGTTGCTAACATAAAAGTGATTTCTCTGCGATTTTTGAATTGAATATTGAGGTAAGATTTTATTTTTTGAAACCATTTTGTATAACAAACTAACGTATGTTACTGCAGTGGATAATATCTGCGATCTTAATTTTTACTTCTTTGGTGTCAATTTCAGTATAGACTATAATGCTGGCGACAAATCGCCAAGTTATGGGTCGCCAAGTTTCTGTCACCAACTTGGCGATATATCGCCAAATTTGGCGACAAAAATGACGTTTTGAATCTGAGTTCATTTTTGGTGTTATTTTCGGTAATTAGTGGCGCATTGAATGAAACGTTGAAATTTGAAGAAATAAATTTCTAAAAGATTTTTCTGTATCAGATCACGAGAAACCAAGGGAGAAACTACAATATTTCTTTTGCTCCCTCTAAGGCATTATTATATTACATTTGTTTTTCTTTACACACGTTCTTCTCCTACGTTTAGTTATAACGCACGTAAATGAGAACAAGCACCCTTCTTTCTTTTTCTTTTCTTTCTTTTTTTCTTTCTTTTTTTTTTTTTTGGGAAAAAAAAAGCATAGATAATTTAATAGTAGCACAATGTAGTATAAGGTCGAGATCATATTTGTTTCTGTTGCAAAATAATGCTTTGGATAGAATTTAATTTTTGTCATTTAAAGTTGCATAAATCAATATCATGAAAATAAATCCCATGCTTTGATCCTTGCCAAATTCGTCTATAGAAATTTACTCCATATAGTGAAATGAGCGAACTTAAGCATTTCAGTTTAATGATACTATTCAGTGTGTGAACTATTTAATTCATATGCATTAACTCAATGCATTTTACTTCCGTTTACGAGTCCAGGAAGTCTTTTATTCGCTTAAACTGTATCCCTTAAGTTTCGGCCTAAATGTTTGATTTTACTCACTCCCAACTGAAGGTGGCGCGTTTTTTCGATACTTTCGAATGTATATAGCTTGTTCCTTACGAAGTTAAATAGTGCGATCTAAAAAGAACCGAACCTTTTAGTGATTGTATAAAATAAGCCTGGCAATATGTTTTAAAGCAAATATATATTCAAAATAGGATACAATTAACTCGATGCAAAGTTTTTAAACGGTCACCCAATTCATCCATAGACTTTTCAAATTCTGTTTTAAAAATGTTTTTTAACACCTGTGTCACAGCTGCATGAGAGTTTGGAACAATATCGTCAAAAGCTCTTTTCAATGTGGATACTTTAGTTTTGGGAACAGAAAATGACCAGGCGGTGATAGATAAGGTGAATCGAAGACACAAATCCCTTTTCTGCCCCCGAAACTGAAAACTGGAATGAAAAGAGCTTTTTATGATGATGTTCCAGCAATGGGATTGTTTCCGAAATTTTAAAACTATTTTTTTTCTGAAAGAGCATGCTTAAAAACATAGGATCTGACCATTTTTCAAATAATTTGACAAAGTTTAACATTTAAAAAAAAAAATCGGTGCGCAGATTCAATTTCTTTTTTACGCGTTTGCACATGACATCACAAAAGATGAAATGCCATTCACTGGTGCCATTAGCGCAGAGCGCATTATTAAATTCGCTTCTTTACTCATATCCACTGGCAACGATATAGTTGATAGCAAGCATAGAACGCAATATTTAATTCGCTTCTGTATTATCATAACCTGGAAATGCGGTAGACAGCAAGCGTAAACATTCTGCACGCCAGTAGAGTAGCGGCAAAGTACATCACTTGTGACTTCATAAAGACAACGACTTGTTTGAAAAATTGGACATTTTAAAAAATTATTTGAAAATCAAACGTTGTCAAAATATAAGATTTTTATTCGCTTCATGTTTTTTTGCTCATTTTATCAAGTTTAGTGACTTAAAGTAGTACTTTTGATTAAAGGAAACAATCACATTCAAGCAGCGTGCCACTGGTGTAAAAGAACATTCCCAAAACAGAATTAAAAAATTCTTAAATTCAAATGGCCGCTCAAAATGTTGTTTTGATTTAAATGAAGCTATTTAGAATAACTAAGCTTTAAACATGTTATCACGCTTATTTTATCCCATCACTAAAAAGTTCGATAACTTTTAGATCGCAATGTGTATGTTCATCCAAAATATCTGTTTTTACCTTTCCCGGGTTAATTATCGTACTTAGGCTTGCTCGTATATTCGTACGCACATGAATCTCGCATAACTCAAAAACAGTCTGTCGCAAAAGGTTGAGCATTTGTAATTAGATTGAGTAAGATCTAGCTATGCAGTACCTCTTTTGGTTGCGTCCGGTTGTTCTAAAAGAGGTTAGCATACTTATTTTATTTTTTGTTGTTAATTTCAATGCAGACTAAAATAATGTCATAAATTGGCGACCACTTAGTGATGCATCGCACATCGCCAAGTATTTTTTTTTTTGCTAATTCGGTGACATACCGCCAAGGTAAATGATCTTTTGAATCAGGAGTGAGTTTGGTAAATGTAGCGATATTTATTGAAAAATTTGGAAAATAAAACTCTTTAAATGTCTTTTCTGCATCGGTTAACGATAAACCAGGGCTGAAATCATATAAAATGACTCTAAGGCACTATTAAACAGTATTTTTGTCCAACAACAACTTCATCACTCATCACATTCGAAAGTAAAACTTTTCATGTGTACTACAATTATAAGTTTACAAAAGTGTCTAAAACATTATGCATTTAGGAAATATCACTTAATTTGCGTGCATGAGCACATCAGTTTTTTTTTTTTGAGTTATTAAAAATATCAACTTAATTTAATTGACGAAAGAAAATTTTCTATTTACGTGAAATGAACAAAAATTTGCAGTACTGGGCTGAAAATGAACTCCTGAAAATTATCTGAACAGTTCACTAATGACAGAAACAATCAAATTCATTTATTCGCTTTTTTAAAAATATAGCTATATTGAAGCTCTAGGTGATGTTATCCCACTTGAACCAAGCTAAAATAAAGGTGTTGACTTTTCATTCTTCTAAAATCAAGTAAATGCTTAATTTTTGAACTGTAACAAAGGCGAGCACTAATACTTATTAAAGATTTTTTTTTAATGTTCAAAAAAAAAATGCAAATAGTGCATGATATATTATTTTAGGACTATGTCTTCGTGCTAATTAGCTACGTTTAAAATTACTTTTTACGTTTCTCCAAAGGTAAACATTAAAATAAGTAACGAATTGAAAAATATTGGGGGAACGGTAAACGACTATGTTTGTTTTTGCTGAATAGATCACATTATTATTGCATGAACATTTTTTTGGTTGAAATATGCATAAATTAACATTTATATATTTTCAGATAATGCACTACTTCAAAGCTGCTTTGCTTTCGGCTGGGCTTCTTGCCGGAACGGCCACAATTGCTTACCTCTACAAGCGATGGAAGCGTAACTGGTAAATATCTTTTGATCTCATCATTATTAATAAAAAACGCTGTTCCGATATTTTAAGAATTCGTTATTTCTTTTATGACTTTAAACCAGAAGTGGAATATATTCCCCATCCTGCAATTTTTATCTTATTATTGTGAACAAATATGCTCAAGCAAAGCGTATTATTTTTGATCTTTAAAAATTTAGGAAACAACTGAAATTTTGCACCAAGAACGTTCAGAAGTACATTTTAAAGTTTTTCTACATACGATGGCGCAAAGACATTTTTCTTGAGAGTTGCGGGAGGGGGTTTTAAGGAGAGTTCATCCCCCCCTCCCCGTCCCAGCTGCGTCACCCCATCCTTTATATTTTCCTACTGTATTTAAAGTTTACTTGAAAATACTTCAGAGCGCAGCTTTATTTATTTGCCACGAATCATTTAAAATGCTGACGTGAGCCTCAAAAATTATTTAGAATTCCCTGCCAGGAGAATGAAAAACCCTTCGTGCGCCAAAGTTTTTTTTTTTATTTTTTGTAGAAGGAGACTAAAGGCTAAATGAAGATTTTAAAATTCATGAAATACACAGCCAGCTCAGTCAATTCCAGCCGAAAATTGCAGTTTCGTGCTTATTAGCACTCATCAGCCCGACATAGGAAGTTTTTGAGCTGGAGGTGGAAAACCTCTTAAGGAAGCCAAGAGTGCCAAACAGGTAGCTAATATAGAATTAGCACTGACCATACGAGTGACCGAAGCAATGATTTGGTTCAGTTTTGCCAAACTGACCCCTGGGTACGCACCAGTAGGCCGAACTGACTAACTTTTAGAGTTAAACCGAACCATTGCTTCGGTCACTCATCGGGTCAGCCCTAATTCTATTTTGGCTATCAGTTTGCTTGGCACTCTTGGCTTCCTTAAGAGGTTTTCCACCTCCAGCTCAATCACTTCCTGTGCCGGACTGATATAGTATGATAGCTGGACTAATAAGCACGAAACTGCAGTCCTCGGATGGAATTGACTGAGCTGGTGGTGTATTTCATGTATTTCTGCTTTCTGCCATAGCTGTGACTAAAGGAGGATAACTTACTGAATACAAGATTCTAAAAGCTGAAACTATGTTAGGACGAAATGTATTGCTTTTATGCTAACGATCAATTTTCTTTTTAAGGAAATTTATTTCATTTATGTTCATTTATGTTCATTCAATTCATTTATGTTCTAAATTTCATTGCAGTGGTGATGACACACAGGAACCTTCCGACATTCGCAACAACCGTGACACTGCTAACCGTCACGAATCTTACGTGCTCTTTCCACTTGAATCAATGCAGTCAATGGAACAAACTATGCGAGAAATTCGCACCTTATTGAATAACTCTCGGCCAATAATGCACGCACGAACTTATCCAAATACAGATCTGTAATACTGAATTATGATAAAGTTCAAATAGATGATGAAACTAAATTTGAGTACACATTTCTTGAAGAAGTTGTTTTCCTTTATGAACATGGCACTGCAATCTGTCCAATTCTTACCTCAAGCAAGTCTGTAGCGTCTGATTTGTCGTCTGCCAAGACTCTTTTTCCTTCGACCACTTTTTTATCGACTGCGACCCCCGGACATAGAGAAAGATGTCTACTAAGTGAAGGTCCGCATCTCCTTTTGGCTATCTCGCCTCCCTCTCCAGCCAGGAAGGAGTCAGCGTTTCGTTACTTTTTTCAAGAACATCTTCAGTCTAAATCATCTGCAACCCCCCAGATCACTTACGGATTCCATTTTGCCTTCAAAGATGGGTTCTGAATGAAGATCGGCATCTCCTTTTGGCTGTCTCGCCTCCCTCTCCAGCCAGGAAGGAGTCAGCGCTTCGTTACTTTTTCCAAGAACATCTTCAGTCTGGATCGTCTGCAACCCCTAGATCACTTACAGATTCCATATTGCCTTCAACGATGGGTTCTAAATGAAGATCCGCATCTCCTTTTGGCTGTCTTGCCTCCCTCTCCAGCCAGGAAGGAGTCAGCGCTTCGATACTTTTTCCAAGAACATCTTCAGTCTGGATCGTCTGCAACCCCCAGATCACTTACAGATTCCATATTGCATTCCAACGATGGGTTCTGAATGAAGATCCGCATCTCCTTTTGGCTGTCTTGCCTCCCTCTTCAGCCAGGAAGGAGTCAGCGCTTCGTTACTTTTCCAAGAACATCTTCAGTCTGGATCGTCTGCAACCCCCAGATCACTTACAGATTCCATATTGCATTTCAACGATGGGTTCTGAATGAAGATCCGCATCTCCTTTTGGCTGTCTTGCCTCCCTCTCCAGCCAGGAAGGAGTCAGCGCTTCGTTACTTTTCCAAGAACATCTTCAGTCTGGATCGTCTGCAACAGCTAGATCACTTACAGATTCCATATTGCCTTCAAAGATGGGTTCTGAATGAAGATCAGCATCTCCTTTTGGCTGTCTCGCCTCCCTCTCCAGCCAGGAAGGAGTCAGCGCTTCATTACTTTTTCAAAGAACATCTTCAGCTGTATTCATTTCGAAGTTACTATTTGTGCGAATGTTCTGCTTGAATCTTCATCACAAGACGTCCGTTGCTTTTCAGGGAACTTGCCTGTTAGTTTCCGTTAATTGAGAACTGACTAGAGAGCGCTTGTCTAAACACTGTCTGGAAAGCGCATTTTTCTTCATATTACACAGAAATAGTTACAGAAATTTTAATAGTATTGATAGAATTTTTGAAATTTTCAATAAAAAAAGTTTTTTTTTTTACATTTTCTGTAGTTTTAATTTCTTTTAATTCTTTATACATCTAGAGCAGTTATTAATTTTCATATACTAAAAGTGGTTGTCTTTAAAAGACAAACGAACCAGCCGAGTTATTCCCCAGACAGACAGCCCTAATTAGAGGTTTAATCCTGCTGATTGGTTAAAGAAGGCTTCGATAGATGAATGGGGTGTCTGACTGGTATTTTCTTCCGCAGGTAAAAATAGCCGTTGAAGATGCGACGAACACTGCTTTTAGAACTGGGAATTAAATTATTTTCTATGTGCTACATAATTGACGGAAAGTATACTCTAAAGATCATGTAAAACAGCATACTGAAATCTAAATAATGATAATTAAAAAAAAAGCAACAAGTGAGGCGAATACTGCAAGTAGGTTATTCTATTTTTACAAACCACGCTGCTTGGAAGCTAATACCGAACGACTCGTTACAGCATGCAGACTGCAGTTTTGACCTTGTTTGGGATCGTCAGTTTTAGAACAGCCGTAACATAGCTAAGAGGGAAAAAAATCTCAAAATGAAGCTGAGTACATGCTGTTACTCAGAAGCGTTTTATATGCTGTATTTATTTTGTAATTATCATTAAAAAAAAATTTAAAAAGAAAATCAAACAAAAAGAACGCATATTTCCATTGTCACTTTTTCTTAATGCTTATCCTCTGTAACAAAGTGTAATAGTAAAATAACTTACACTGAACCTGAGCTGCCTCCAGGGCTCTATTTGACCAGTAAGCCAATCTGTGGGGGTATGGATTCCTTACGGGTGTAATGTAGCAATTTATATGTGAGTCGTATTGCAGGCATGGAATTGCCCTTATGTAGGCAAACTTAAGATTGGACGTGGGTGCCGGGTCATGGGTTCAATATGGAGCGATCAAAGTCCTACTTACACTAACAATAATTGGTGCAAATTAAATTTGCCATGTTCACAAAGTCCAAGTTCCAATCCCAAATAAATTCCTCTGGTTATGCCGGTTGCTAGACTCCAGGTCTAGATCAAAAAGATTGAGCCGTCTTCAGGATACGTGCAACCCGCAAAACTGCCTTTGTGATACGCACAATGGGTCCCAGGTGCTGAAGTCACTAACAACTTTTTGTATTAGAAATCAGGAGTAGATACTAATGAAGACACCGCACGTAAAGTGGACTACTTGAGCCTGAAGGGGCTACTTGAACCCATGAGAAAAAAAAGTGTTTAAAATCCGTCCTGGTTCCTATATAACTCAATGTATAGACTTAAAAAACTTTCTCCGTGACAGGTAGCAGTACTAGGTAGAGGCTGGAGCATAAAACAAAGTTTTTGCTATTCCCGCTTTTTTCTTTTGATGGGGTTATGACTGCAAGTTGTCTCAGCAGTTGCTTTTTGTGTCTGCAAACTTTCATATGTAAGTTCATGGAAACATCTAATATTATCAAGGTCAAGTTAGTTTTATGTTTGCATTCTATTTCTTAATAAAATAACAGTGTTTTAAGGTTGTAGTTACATAATTAACACAGTAACTAATATAAGTTAGCAAAAATGCACAGGTTGCCTCAAAATGGGAATACTTGAACCCAGCGTTCAAACAATCCCAAACCAAATTTCATCACTAAATTATGTTAAGTAAGGTTTGTAATTTTTTAAAATAAAGAGGTTAGTTACTATTTATACCCGTTTTTTGCAGATCTGGGGATAAAAGAGTTCGAAATCAAAAGAGAACCCCTTGAAATAGGAAATAATGCGAATTATTAAGAGGAAAAATTACAATTGTGTACAGATTCTTAGGGTCAATCCATGTGAAATCATACAGAAAAAAAAAAATTCGCTCGCTATTTTTTATTTTTAAAATTTTTTGCCTGGTTTTTAACTGTTATATTGGAAGTCTGAAACAGTGGTTTAAAAATTTTTAAGCCTTCAGATTTTTTTGTCAACCGCTTTTCAGGAGCTGCGGAGTCGAATTTTCATGAAAATAGCACTTTACAAAAACTCTTAGACATTTTTTATTTATGAATGCATCAAAATTATTTAAAAACCTTTAGATAGAGCAGAAAGTAGTCTAAATTTCTACAATCGTTATTTTTCTGATAAGTTTTAACTAATTAGGGTAGCATCGGCTTAAAAATCTGATTTTCCGTGTGAAATTTTACATTTTTAGCATAAAAATATTAGTAGAAGGAAGTAAGACTCACCCTTACTTTTCTCCCCTTGAATAGATATCTTATAGAACTATTCTCAGAAGAGGTATGAAACGTCTGAAGCAAGTACATTTTTTTTATATAGTTAGTCAAACTTGCCATCTTAGAGAAAAAATGCTAAATTTAAAAATTCAATATCCGAAAAGGGACTGAACGAAAATCTATGAAAATTGAACTGTATAACCTTCAAATAGCAATAAATATGTGGCAAAAATTTTATATTTGATCCCTTAGCAGTTTTAGAAATATGGAGCCTCGAAGTTGTCTTAAAAATCACATTTATTTTCACGGTCAGAAATTATCATATAATGAAAAATTTATTCTACTCAGTATATCAGATGCTAATTTTTGGTATAAACAAACGTTTTTACACATAATGTATGATATTTAAATTTACTGTTCCTTCACAAAAACAAATAATTTAAATATATCATTATATAGTTTACAAGTATCAACTGCTACGTACATAAGAACAACTTTTCAAACAAATTCCTGCGTTCTGATAGTAAGACAGTGCATAAAACATGTTTAAACTTGTAAACCTAATTTTTTAAAAGAATGAAACAAATATTTATGTTCTACATTGTTTACTTTTAATGAGCAGTGTACAAATGCATACTTATCATTTCTATAAACATACCCTTTGATAATCTTGCCTATCGCACTAGAGTTTATATTGAAGATCACGATGTAACACAAAGCAAAAATAATCCGCATTAATGTACAAAACCTTAATTTTTTAGTAAAGGAGGTAGACTAGATGAGCTGAGCTCTCTTAATAGGAAGCAAAATAATATATGGAATGAGTAAGTTAAAACATGATGGATTTCTAACTCATTGCTATCAAAACAGGGAAGAACGAAAAACGTGTTCTCAAATTCATAAAATAGAATGTGCAACAATGACAGTTACAATTTATGAAGGAATAACAAACATTTTGAGAACATAACAAATAAACAACACGAGAGTGCTACGAAAATTACGTTTCCAGACTCAGATCATACATTAATCACAATCCGGTTTTGTTTATTTTTAATTAGCCAGTGAATGATTATATCATGTTATAAACCATAGTTTTAAATGATGCTCATCTTACTAGTAATGATTGAGTGTATTAGTATGTTTTTTCATGCTCCTTATACACTTATTTTGCTTTTTACTAAGAAAACTCCTTAGATATTTTTGTAAAAGATTAATTTATGTGTTAGTTTCAGTTTAGTTATGTTTTACATTGTGATGGTCCAATATAAACTGTTATGTGGGTGTTCTCAATATTGAGCAATGTCATGTAAAAGATTACCAAAATTTGACTAAGGAAGTTACTGAATTGTTAAAAGATGATCAGAAGTTGCTTAAATTTAGAATTTCCAATGATAATTATTTTGCAAAACTTGTCTAAGTCTACAAACCTGCCTGTTGATTTAACTCCAGGTAAATCACTCTGTTCCAAAAGTGCCACAAAATTATTTGTTCCAAAAAAAGAAAAGAAGAAAACATAAAAAATGATAGTGATGATGACAATGAATTTAACACTAATTAAACACTGACATTATCGGTGCCAGTGGGGGAAATGCCGGACTCACTAATGTTTCGTATATATAATTAATAGTGCGGAAATTAGAGCTTTTTGAAAAAGAACGATCACAATAAGACTATGAAAAATTGAAATGCAAAATTTTATTGATATTAACACGGAGTAAAATTTGCAAATAAATGTATTTAAATATCATTCATTAAGTGTAAAAACATAGTTTATACTACAAAACAGCAACTTATATAATGAGCAGAATAAATTTTGCATTATGATGATTTCTCGGCGTGAAAATAAATGTGAATTTTTAAGACATTTTTGTTCAGTCCCTTTTTGGATATTGAATCTTAAATTTAGCATTTTTTCTCTAAGATGACAAGTTTGACTAACTATATTAAAAAAACGTACTTGCTTCAGACGTTTCATACTACTTCTAGAATAGTTCTATAAGATATCTATTCAAAGGGAAAAACGTAAGAGTGAGTCTTACTTCCTTCTACTAATATTTTTACACTAAAAATGTGAAATTTCACACGGAAAATCTTCTTTTTAAGTCAATGTTACCCGAATTTGTTAAAACTTATCAGAAAAATAACTATCATAAACATTTTGGTCACTTTTTGCTCAATCTATTGATTTTTAATTAATTTTGATACATTCATAGATAAAAAATTCTAAGAGTCTTTGTAAAGTACTATTTTCATGAAAAGTCGACTCTTCAGCTACTGAAAAGTGGTTGTCAAAAAAAAAAAAAAAAAAAAAAAAAAATCTAAAGGTTTAAAAATATTTAAACCACCGTTTCATACTCTCAAAATAATAGTTAATTAACAGGCAAAAAAATTTTTAAAATCAAAAATAGTGAGCAACATGGCCTGTGTGATTTCACATGGATTGACCCTCAACTGTCTTAGAGAGTGGCATCAGTACATTTTTACTTCAGTATATCAACTTTAAAAAGGAAATTAAAAGATTGTTCACAAAACAAGCCTGGGCATCCTGTAGTATTTAGTAGCTAGGTACAGCTGGTATTGAAAATATCAGAGAAAAAAATCCCAAGCTTTTAAATTGAGGGGTTTTCATTATTTCTAATGTTTAAATAATGAGAATTTTAACTGGTTTTAGCTGTAGTTAGATTATGTTTCTATTATGTTTTCCTAAAAATATGTTTTTATGTATACGTTGGTTTTATATGAATTTATATAAATAATTTGCAATTTATATAAATAGTTTGGTCAATAGAATGCACGTTTTGAGCTTATTTTTCAAAATCTGATCCTTCTTGATACTACCACCTGTTTTACAGCTTTTTCTATAGGATTTGCTGAGTGGGATCAAGTAGCCCCAGCGCGGGGCTACTTGAACCCAATTTTTAAAAATAGAAAAAATATATAACGAGTGAAAATTGTTGTTTAACGAGCTGATGTGTGCATCGCATGACTTCCTTTTACTCTAATTCAATGTCATTTCCCCATTACTGGCAATTTTATCGTGATTCAATAGTTTACTCTCTAAATATCACCAACAGTGACCAAATTAAAATCAGATTTTAAAAAAAAATCGCCAAAGTTGTCGCCAAGTTGGCAACAAAACCTGGCGACCAAAAGACTGGCAATATATCGCCAACTATCCGCCAAATTATAGCACCACTTGAGTTTGCATCGCAGTTAACAATGACTTCCCCCCCCAAAAACGGGCAAAAGACCCCTTTAGAAACATCCGAATGCAACCAAAAGAGGAGGTGCACAACTAGACCCCACTAGGAGTCTACGTACCAAATTTCAATTTTCTAGAACTTACCGTTCTTGAGTTATGCGACATACATACGCACATCCGCACATGCGCACATACATACATACGTACATGCAGACGTCACGAGAAAATTCGTTGTAATTAACTCGGGAATCGTCATTATGGATGCGTGTCTATACGTTCTTAGGCACTTATCCACGTGTGGTCGGGTCGAAAATAAAACTCAATATTCATTCGAGGGCGAGCAAAATGGAAATTAAGGTCGATGTTTGAGTGAAATTTTCTTCGCGAATACAATACTTCTTTTTTGGTAAAAAGGAAGTAAAACAATTGGTAAAATGGTTGATTAAATGCCTTTTTTGAGCATGCCTTGAGTAAGGCAAGATTATGAAAAATTTTAACGCTTGTCAAGATTATTCTTTTTATAGAATAAAAACGGTGTTTTCATTTCTCAAACTGGTTTTATATCTGAACCAGCAAAAATACCTGGCGTTGCCTGGGTCAGTAATAATTGTGAGAAACAATCACTACTTTCTTTCGTTTTCTGTTTTAACTGAAAGAACTCAAAACACATCGCTTTGACGCGATTAAAAATCGAGCTTCTTCCTAACCCATAAAAATAAAATAGCAATAAGTATCAAGAACGAACGAGTATTCACTTAGAAACGAAAGCACGAAGTTAAGCATACAAAAATTTGAAGAATTTCCAAAATATGAACTAACAAAAACAAAGATCACTAAAAAACACCGCGCTTTATTTAATTAAATAGTACACACACGTATACAAAGAAAAAAAAAAGCTCTCTACTATGTTTCCTAAGTGTGCAAAAAGTAGAGTTTCCAAATGTTTAAATGACTTTAAACTCATGTTAGCTCCGGAGAAGACTTGATTCAAAACTTTCAATATGATTAACATTAATATATTGATATTGTAAGGCAACGAATTTTTGTAACAATGGGTTTTGTAATTAATCATTTAATGGGAAAATTACATGAAATTTAGTGTTTTCCATCATAATTATTTGAAACTAAGTTTTTTAGGAAAAAATTATAGTCTAAGTTGCTTCCTGATAACGTAGCTATCGATGGTGAAAAAATGGTTAAAATCCGTCCAGTAGTTTTAAAGTTTACTCCGGACATACATACAGAAGTAGCCATTTATGTATATAGATTAATGAATCTTCTTTTCTTATTGATTGAAATAAATTAGCATCAATCAAGCAATACGTTTGAAACATATGTTATAAGTTTTCTTCGAAGCTCTTGTCTCTCAGAGTAGTTGAAATCTTCTATTTTGCTGTGAGCTGTTATTTCCTTGATTATATTTTAGTTCATCCTTTAATGGTGGCTATCATGTATCATTATGATTTGGTCTCTACTATGTGTCAATTTTTATCAATACTGCGTGAATTGAATACTCATTTTAGAATCAACTCTCTGTCGCAGATCCTAATTTACTATTTTCTAGAACACGTTTATGTTTAATCACTGGATCTGTATAATTGAGAAACTTAACCAAGAGCGAGTCCCTTTTCGTCAAATCGGAGGGAACTGAACATTTCTTTCGTAATTGTTTATTTACTTATTTAAAAAAAAAAAAACCTGACCACTTCCAAAAAAAAAAAACTCCAGGTATAGTAGAGAAAAAAGACAAAAATGCTAATTAGGGTAACGAGTAAAATAAACTAAAAGTTTAAAAGGTACAAACATCTAGTTTTAAAATCAATGAACGATATATTTAAACTATACAGGGCGCTAGTATTGTTGTCAAAAACATCATGAAATCAGCATTAAAAACTGAGTAATTTGAAAAAAATTCAAAAAAAGTTCGCAACAGGATTTTATGCTAAAGATGCTATAAAAGCTTAATGACAACATGTAACTTCAGTTGCATTCTGTTTTATAACGAAATTGTTGAATCGAAAGGTCAGCATGAATTTAAATTGCATAAAAATGACAATTATAGTATTGTATGGAATGGCAAAATTTTTTATTTAAACTATAAATTTTAAAACCACTACAGTAAAAACTTCGAAAAAAAAAACTCTTGTGCAACTTTTTTCGTCTAATGTGCATCTAACACCAGTTGCAACGTTATAAGGGAAAGGGGGCACATGTGAACACTTTTTTTTTCTTACTTATTCTACTTTAGAATGTTACACATATGGCAACAACATATACATGATGTAAAAACATTAGTTCATAGATTTCCGAAACATGCACACAGTTAGAATATTCTCACCTCCGTTACCCTTATTATTCATGGAGCTGAGATTCAATTAAACATTATTGAAAATTTATCAATTATTTATACAGGCCCGTAGTTTAAAGGGGTCAGATGGGATCAATAGCCTCCTTGGCTTGGAAAAAAATTACTTTACATTAAAGTGAGGTGGTTTCGGCTGTTTTCTGATTAAATTTGCATTGAACGTGTACCCCCCCCCCCCTCCGGTTAGGACATTCCGGTTATACCTTTCTATTATTAAACATACCGTAATAAAATTTTCTTAAGAGTCAATTTTAGTATTTTAAAAAGTTCAATTTGTGTTCATAAGTTCATTATTTAATTTACACATGTGTATGCAGGTATAGTTTACTTGATTTTTTACCCCGCTACCATTGGAGTTTTGATATTTTTTTTAAACTAAACTGAAACTAAGAGAACCATACCTTTCTGATGTTGAATAACTGATTATATAGCTCAGAAAAGCAAATTAGCTGATAAAAATAATATTTATGTTTAATTTTTTTTAAATATAAAATATGCCCTTTTTCAGTGAATAACCCATTTGCCCCTTTTCCATGAGCACTAGGTGTCGAGTGGGGCACCCTGACTTTTGAAAAAAAAATTTTTTTTAAACATTAATTTGATATGTTTTTAACATTAAAAAATATACAAAAATTTAAACTAAATAAATTTTATTAAATTTTTTGAACAAAGGACAAGCTACAGCATTTAAACCATAAATTACATCACGGAAATTATTGAAACTATGTTTATATCCTTGAATTCCGGCAGGGAGTGCACTTCCACACCTTGGCTTTAAAAAATGAAGTTTAATCTAACATGAAAAACTATTAAATAACTACAAAGTATATCACGAAAAATATTAATCTAACGTTTATGTACATTAGCGCCTGGTAAAATTAAATTCAATTTATGCAAATTACAAACTAGAAAAAAAATTGCAATCAAGAGATGAAACGTATATATGAAACAGTTTTAACGAATAAAATATAGCTCGGAGTTTGGAAAGAATAAAACAATGTATCTTTTTAAACAACAATGAAAAATAAATAAATAAATAAAAATCGAAAAATTAATAAAAAATAGCAAAACATTTTTTTTAGTGAGGGTGCACCCCCAGAAATGCATAGATAATTCGATGCCAGTAGTAAGAATGACTTGATGGTGTGACTTTAAAGTCATATTGTTTACTTACCAAAAATAAAACTACAAATAAAATTCTAGGAAAATGACGTCGGTAAAACGACGTTCTGGTTAAATGAGTTTCGTATAGATGAATTTCTATTGTATTTTTTTTTAAAATCGTATTTCACAACTAACGGATAACCCAAAAATTATAATCCAGACAAATCTGACCGGTCCTCAGTGATTTTTACTGGCCCTAGTTGAAATATTTCCTTTTTAAACGTAATTAAATAAATGAATAAAAAAAATGATAATAAAAAAATGATGGCGTTTGATGCGATATTTTTACGTTAATTTTGTAATTAATTTTTATGTATTTCTGTAGTTTTTCCGAATGGTTTATTTATTTTTGCGTAATAATTGCAATGCAATAATTATTTATCTTCTTCATTTAAATATTATTGCCAATAAATCATAATAAGAATCTTGCAATCATTTTAGAAAACAAGTCTTTTACGTTTAGCTTTTTTTTTTTGGTTTTGAGGAAAAAAAGAGAAAGAAACTTGCCAGTGCGTGAAACTTTTTATGAAATTTTTACAAATTAGCAAGTCAGATAGATTTTAGAAATGCTGCCCGTAATACATTTTCTTAAAATAAAATAATTTTATGGAATATTAAGTGCTATGTCTACAACTTATAATTGAAGAATAACATTAAAACCTTACCGTTTTTTATGTGTTTATCTCGATATTCTGTTACCTATTCTCCCCAGCTGCCAATAACAAACAACCAGTAGCTCTAATGAATCACGGTCAAGTGGCCTTGCTTTAGACCCGGAAAAGTTCGAACTTGAGTATATATCGGTCCAAAAAATAAACAATCAAAACGGAGCCGGTTAAAAATGCTCATTTTTATTCAAGCGAGCATATGATTGTTTGAAACCAATTTAAAGCGCGCGGTTTAATGATAAAATTACTTTCCTGGTGTAGTATGGAAAATACATGAGACTGGCACTCTAATCGTTCCTAAATCGCTTCTGATGCCCTCTGAGAATGGATTGCTCTCGAGATGGGTACTTTGTTTTTAAAGAGCATTTCTGCGTTAAGTGCAGCGTCATGTAATACGCAATATCTATAATAATATAAAACTACAGAGTTTGTTTGTTTGAACGGGCTAGTCTCAGGAACTGCTGGTTCCAATTGAAACATTCTTTTTGTGTTGAATAGTCCATTCGTGAGGAAAGCTATAGGCTATATAACACCACACTATGACTAATAGGAGTGGAGCAGCAGCAAAAAGTGTTATGAAAGCGGGAAAATTTATACTATGATATAAAACGCTTGGAAGGCATGCTATGCATAGTCACAGTGGCTCGGTCTAAAAGTGCGGGCTTCGCGGTCCAGTGGGCGTAGGTTCGAGTCAGTCATGAGGCACATCTCGTACTTTTCAGAGGAAATCCTAAACGATGCTAAAAATGATTTGTTTGTTCGTTTGAACGCGCAGATCTCCGGAACTACGGGTTCGAATTGAAAAACTCTTTCTGTGTTTAGTAGTCCATTTACTGAGGAAAGCTATAGGCTATAATTTACATTAATGTTTTAATTAGAAAAAAAGGTATTCAATGTTTTATGTGATTTTTAGCAATTGCTAATACTTTTTATCCCACAGACCCCGAACCAATTGCGCCAGAAAAATATTTGCTGTACTAAAGTGTGGAACATTTATTTTTAATGATTATGAAAAAAAAAAGTTTTTGTATATAGAGCGTTAGTATTTTTTATGCATTTTTGAAAAACAGTTTTTCGCATTTTTTTTCCTGGGATTATTTTTTTCTAAAGTCATCCCACAAAAAGTATAAAGGCTCTTGTCTGAAATTTAACTATGTAATGGTAAAGTTTAAAAAATACATTTAAAATTAAATTTTCATCAAAAATTCGTTTACGGAATTGATTTTAAGTTTGTCCCCAGGCGAGTAGTGTCATTCCCTCACAACAGTCAGTTTCCTTCCCAAAATCGCTAAGTTTTTTTTTTTTTTTTTTAACAAAAATTTTAGTAATTTACAAGTGGTAACCTAGAAAAATATTGCAGCACATTTACGTCTCTAAGTTGTAAGAAATAAATTCTTGAAATCTATAGGAAAGCATAAAAGCAGATAATTCTTTTTGCATCCGTCATTCCTCACATCTGTTTTTAGAGTTAAATTTAGAAGAAGAAAAAATGCATGAAAACTGCATGATCATAAGTTACTTCTTTGTTTGTGAATATTTGTAAGCGAAAAAACTCAAATATCAGCAAATAACCAAATTTTAATGCATTCTTCATTCCCTCTCTAGTGAGATAATGACGCTTAAGGGAGGGTGTCATGCTGAGGGTATAATGCTATTCAAAAAATATTTTTATTTCAAAGGAATAATTTTTTTTTTCATGATACCCATACATATTTTTATCTCTATAAAAAGTTTCATCCATCCACTTGAGTTTTTCCGAATTTAAAAAGCTCTTTTTTTTTGAGCAATCACGATTGCTTATTGCTTTCATTTGATTGTTTTCGGCGTGCTATCATTTTATTTTCCCACCGCCACCCTCCACACCATCACCGTCGACCGGCTCCTCACGATGCTGCTCCTATAGCGAAAGCAGTCTCCAGGTTGCATCCATGTCCTACACACACGCACACATACACAACTACACACACACGCACACATACACAACTACACACACACGCACACATACACACACACACCACAACATACACACACATACACCTACACACACAACATACACACACATACACCTACACACACGCATACACAAACACATACACACGCGCATACATACAGACACATACACACAAATACACACAAAAACATACACACACACATACACACAACTACCCACACATTCAAGCCTGCACGCAGACACAAACACACATGCCAACACACACATCCCCCCTCCACACACACATTCATACACACAACTACCCACACACTTATGCCAGCACACAGACACAAACACACATGCCTACACACATACACATACCCCTACACACAAACACACATACCCCCACACACAAACACACACGCCTACATACACACACTCTTGATTGCGAAAAACATAATTTGAATTCATGATGTCAAAATCAAATTTATTATTATTTATTATTTATTTTTTTTTTTTGTGAAAATGACACATTATATGAGGCAGTGAGAAGCAAAGGGATGTGTGGACATTTTCAAGTTTTGATTTAAACGCATTTAAATATAACATCCTAGGTAGGTTTTCATTGAAAAGTTTTTCAAATCATGTGTACTACAGAACCTACCAGGGCTACTAGGATTTTCTCTTGAACCAAGACAGAGGAGAGGTTCGCCTACCATTTGAACTGGTTATCTCCAAATTTTTAATTTCGCCACTTACAGTGGCTCCCAAAAGTGTTCGTACACTTTGAATTTTTTTGTAAAACCGAAATAACGCAAAACTAAATTCTAATATGAAGTCCAATATTTTTTCACATCATTTCTATGTCATTCTAAATAAAACCCTGTAATTTTTTTTTTTTTTTTCAAAATATTGACGGATCTTCTTTTTGAAATGAGTCAAAAAACGAAAAGACAGAAAAATAATACGCCACAAAAGTCTTCGTACACTGAAATATTTTCGAATAAATTCATGATTAAAATTATCATATGTCGTTTTTTTTATTATTTTTGCATTGTGTTGACCCTTAAAAGTCATTTGGCTTTAATTTTTTGTTTATTTATTCCTTAATATTGTGCTTATTACTTTAAAATGGCTGGTACTTGTAAAAACCACAAACACCATTCGAAATTTGAATTTTTTCCCCACAGTATCAGTAAATTGGTTTGAAATGTCTCTCAATGAGTTAATTTATTCCATTCCATAGTAAAGTGCTTGATAAAATGTTTTGAAGAAAAGAATCGGATCGGAAACAAGGTAAAGGTCAACCGATGAAGTTGACAAAGCGTGATCGAAGATTTACAGTTGAAAAAATTATGAAAAATACACATTTGATTGCGGTAAAAGTTTCTGCCAGAGTTAAACGAAAATTTTAACATTTTATTTTCACCTAACATTGTTCGCCAAGTTCTCTGATTAGCTGAATTAAATGGGACCTCTTTCCGCAGAAATTTTCTTGGCCATGCAAAAAACATAAAGCTTTAGCTTTTCGTCGTCAAATCAATGATAAATAAGCTCAAAACGTTTTGGAATTACGTTTTACTTACAAATAGAAATGAATTTAACATTTTTGGTTAAATTGTTGTATAATTGTAAATAGAAGAAAAAATGAGGAACCTAATCTTAAGAACTTAGTTGGAGCAGTTAATCAGGACGGTGAAGGTGTTCTAGGGTGAGGGTGCATATCAGCACCAGGACTTGGTAGTTTGGAATTTTTTGATGAAATAATGATTCATGCTGTTCATTTAAATATTTTAAAAACCAATTTCAAACTCTTAGCCGAAAATTTGGTTATTGGAAATAATTTTGGCTTTTTATCAAGATAACGATAAGAAGCACACGGTTTTCAACGTTTGCGTCTAGTGCCTCAAAAATTGTCCTAAAGTTTAGAAAATACCCCTTCAATCTCCAGATTTGAACTTAATGTAACATATTTAGAGTTATCTGGAGGCTAGATTACGAATATACGGCTTTGAAACTAAAAAAGAGCTAGAAAAAGTAAGACTCGAAGTTGTGGTGCAACACTTACTCTGAAATTACGCAAAAAAGAAAAAAAAAAAAAAAGAATGAAATTTATTCCCAGACGTTTAAAAGGTGTTGTTGATACTTTATGATATTCTACTAAATAACAACTTAATAAAAAGTTAGATCATTCGATTGTATATAGACATTTTTAAAAGTGTACGCAAACTTTTGTGAGATAAAATTTCCGCCACTTTTTGTTTTTTGATTTTTTAAAAATTAAATTTTTATATTTAAAAAGAAATTTTATGTAGTTTTGTTGAAAATTGATCATCTTGTAATTAAATACCTGTTCCGAAATATTAATCCTAACCAACGGATAGAGGCCTATTTCATTGAAAGTCGTAGGTGTACGAACACTTTTGGGAGCCACTGTACTACATCCCTTTGCTTCTCACTACCTCATATTATAAAGTCAACTTTTATGCAAGTACTAGCTGCGTGCCCGGCGTTGCACGGTCTCCCTAAAAATGAAAGAGATGTCCAGTTGATGTTTTTGCAGTAGTCTAACATCAGTTTCTAATGCGCAAAGGAATAAATAAATGCGCGTAATGCAGGGTTTGCAAAACACCAGTAAAACATATTTTTGGCAAAAATCTCATAAACGCTAATAATAAATATGAAATATACAAGTTATGAGTATTTTCAATTAGCACAAATGATGAAAATATATGCATTATCAACAATAATCTGCGCTCACGTTAAACTGAATTACATCTGATAGACTATATCTGAAATATTTGTGTACAATTACAATCAGCTTTTCACATAAAATGACACATATTGCTTGGTTGATGACATGAAACTAAAGCATTGACTTAAAAAATACCAGTATGCATTAATTTTATACCAAGTCATCAGATTCCAACTAAGCTTTAGTTAAAATCATTAAAAGCAAACGTTTTTGTTCAACTCTGTTTCATTTAAAGGAATTCAAACGAACTTCATTTAACGTGTTCTTTTCACAGTACAAAATGTATTTCAAAAGTAACAAGAAGTTCCGTCTAGAACTAGACGAGCCTACTTTCCCGTATATCCATACTACTTTCTAGTACCTAATCAATATTCTCAAAAATAGCTAAAATCGCAAATATTTTCAAACATATTTTTTTTAATATTTTAAGCTGATTTCTAGGAATAAAATATTCCTTACTTTTCTTCAAAAAAACGAATAAATAAAATAGCAGTACCTTTTAAACAAAGCAGCTAATACACTTCTTTCCATTAAAAAATTTTTTTAACAGCTTTCAAAACGAAAAAATAATAATAATAAGTTCATTAAAATAAATACATCATATAAAAAAAAATCGTTTCTTTTTCCCCTGTTGCGAAAAATAATTTTTTAAACGAATTAATGCACTTACCAAAATAAAAAAAAACAATAAAATGTCAACTTAAAGAAATAATTTTCATTGTCAAAAAAAAAAAAAAAAAAAAAAAAAAATCGTCTGCGCATATTTTTCGAGTTTATTCACCGAAAACTAAATACCTAAATTAAAACTTTAGCGTGAAAATAAAAACCATAGACTAATAATAAGAGTAGACCGAGCTATGGCAACCCTTTTGCTGCTCATAAACCAAACCATGTGACTGGTGGATATCCTAGCAACAGCGGGCGTTAATCGTAGCAGACGATCTACGCCAGCGCGAAATAAAATAAATAGAATTTATGGAACACGGAAGAATGATCTTTTATGGAGTCCGATTTGTAAATTTGTTATTCTAAGTTGTAAATATTTTGTTAATATAGTGAGTTTTTCGTTTAGATAGTATTGTGCATTTTCTTTAGTCAATTTCAATAACTCTCTAAGCAATAAAAGATGCAAGCGACCAAGAAGAATCAGCAAACGGTAAGATTTTTACCTACAGTTTCAATTTAAGATACCGATTAGTACATTTTTGCGTTAACGCAAAACGTTTACGCCATTTCGTTCACGCCAACGCTGACAGCTCCAAATGAAATAAAAGTTACCGAAAACTGATCAAAAACTATTACTAATGTCAAAATAATGCATAACTAAAAGAAAAACAGTTCAATCTCTGCACCTGGAAGTTTTTTTTTTAATGAAAACACATTGTCTTAAAATACATGTCGAGTGCCAAACTATGGATAATGCTGCCATCTAGCAACCATGCTGCCAAAGTCTTCGCCAAGCCCTTCCACTAGTCACATGATACATCTATGAACCAATTTTCTTCATCAGCAAGAATGAGAAAGCTCGGTCTACTTATTATTAGTCTATGATAAAAACAAATCATATCAACAATAATTATTTCACAGTTAAAACCACAGCAGCGGAGTCGGAGTCGGAGTCAATCTCATTTTGGGATAAAAGAGTCGGAGTCGAATATCCAAGAATCGGAGTCAGTCATTTGTCCTCCGTGTATAAATGTTTGCTAAAGCTACGAAGTCAGAGTCGAAGTCGGGGATTCGGAGTCCGATTAATTGTCGGGAACAGGAGTCAGAGTCGGTGTCAGGTGCCCCTAAATTCTCGGAGTCGGAGTCGGGAGTAGGTCGTCAAGAGCTATTTCCAACAAAGTTTGTTTGAAGTAAATCCGCCTTTAAGTTCGGAATCTATATTGACTTTCAGTTTCCCCTTAGGCGCTAATGTTAAGAGATTTGAACTGTTCAAAATTGAACGAAAACTTGTTCAAATCAAAAAGATATTTTCGATACATGTTTTTTATCAAAAGTTTTTCCCTACAAAGTTTGTTTGAAGCCACTTCGCTTCTAAGTTCAAGATTTATTTTTGATTTGAATTTCCCCGTAGGCGCTAATGTTAAGTTTTTTTGAACTGTTCAAAATTGAACGAAAAATTGTTCAAATCAAAAAATGAATTATGGGAATGAGATGTCCTTGCCGAGATCTTTCTAACAAAAAAAAATTTGTTCGAATCGGACTATTCATTCAAAAGTCATTAGGGGGGGACAGACAGACCGACCGACAGACAGACCGACAGACAGACAGACAGACCGACAGACAGACCGACAGACAGACCGACAGACATTTTTCCCCATCTCAATACCCTACTTTCCAATTTTTAATTTTTCAATATTTTTCTAACTATTTTATTTATTTTTGACTTTTTTTTTTGTTTTTCGGGATATTTTTAAGATGTATTAAGCCTTCTTTCATGCTTTTTTCTTCTTTCTCTGATTTTTACTGGGAAAGTAGGCTAAAAACAGGAAGGAAAAAGAGAGTTATTACAATCCGAAAACTCACCCATGTGAAGGAAAAAAGTTCAATAAAATAAACATAATTAGTCGCACATCCTTAATTTACCAAAATATGAGACTGGGTAGGATAAACTTACACTACAATAGATAAACATAACTGAAGAAATAACTATCATACGCTGAAAAGAGTTGGAAACGTAGGCTGTAAGAAATAAACAAGAAGTTCTGTCTAGAACTAGATGAGCCTACTTTCCCGTATACCCATACTACTTTCTAGTACCTGATCAATATTCTCAAAAATAGCTAAAATCGCAAATTTTTTTCAAACATATTTTTAAAATACTTTAAGCTGATTTCTAGGAATAAAATATTCCCCACTCATCTAAAAAAAATTTTTTGCGTAAAAAAAAAAAAAAAAAAAAAGCAACTTTTAAACAAAGCAGCTAATACACTTTTTTCCATAAAAAAAAATCTTTAACAGCTTTCAAAACGAGAAAATAATAATTAAAATTAATCAGCTCATAAAAATAAATACATCATATAAAAAAAAATCGTTTCTTTTCCCCTGTTGCCAAAAAACATTTTTTTAAATGAATTAATGCACTTACCAAAACAAAACAAAAAAAAAAAAAACAATAAAATGTCAACTTAAAGAAATAATTTTCTTTGTCAAAAAAAAAAAAAAAAAAAAATCGTCTGCGCATATCTTTATGTAGAAACATTAATGACTTCGAGTTTATTCGCCAAAAACTGAGTACCTAAATTGAAACTTTAGCGTAAAAATAAAAACAAGTCATATCAACAATAATTATTTCACAGTTAAAACCATAGCTGCGGAGTCGGAGTCAATCTCATTTTGAGATAAAGGAGTCGGAGTCGAATATTTAAGAATCGGAGTCAGTCATTTGTCCACCGTGTATAAATTTTTGCCAAAACTACGAAGTCAGAGTCAATGTCGGGGAGTCGGAGTCCGATTAATTGTCGGGCACAGGAGTCGGAGTCGGAGTCAAGTGCCCCTAAATTCTCGGAGTCTAAGTCTGGAGTTTGTCGTCATGAGTTATTTCCAACAAAATTTGTTTGAAGTAAATCCGCCTTCAAGTACGGAATCTACATTGACTTTCAGTTTCCCCGTAGGCACTATTGTTAAGGGATTTGAACTGTTCAAAATTGAACGGAAAATTGTTCAAATCAAAAAGATAGTTTATACACAAGTTTTTCATCAAAATCTTTTTCCTACAAAGCTTGTTTGAAGCAAATTCGCCTCACAGTTCGGAATTGCCTTGAATTTCCCCGTAGGCGCTAATGTTAAGTTTTTTTGAACTGTTCAAAATTGAACAAAAAATAGTTCAAATCAAAAAGTGAAATATGGGAATGAGGTGTCCTCGCCGAGATCGTTCGAACAAAAAAAAGTTTGTTCGAATCGGACTACTCATTCAAAAGTTATTAGGGGGGGACAGACAGACAGACAGACCGACAGACAGACAGACAGACAGACAGACAGACCGACAGACATTTTTCCCCATCTCAATACCCTACTTTCCAAATTTTAATTTTTCAATATTTATTTGATTATTTTGTTTATTTTTTGACTTTTTTTTTGTTTTTCACGATATTTTTAAGATTCATTAAGCCTTCTTTCATGCTTTTTTCTTCTTTTTCTGACTTTTACTGGGAAAGTAGGCTAAAAAGGGTAGACGATAAATAAAGGTTAAAATGTTATTTATGAACACAAATGTAAAATGGCAGCAGAAAGAAATAGAAATCATTGCATAGAATAAAAGAGAAACGAAGCTAATTTTTACAATAAATTTCTAAACGGAAAAATTGCTTTAAAGGGTAATTTTACGATTTATATATCAGAATGAAAGAGAAATTAAACTAATTTAAAAATTGTAGATGTAAACGTTGTTTTAAGATTTGGACAGCAGCCAAAAAATTCCCTTTTAAAACAACTATTAGAATTTTATTTACTAACATGCAAAATAGAAACAGGAAAGAAATTTTAAAAAAAAAAAAATGAATTTTGACATCTTGAATTCAAATTATGTTGTTCGCAATCACGAGTGTGTGTATGTAGGCGTGTGTGTTTGTGTGTGGGGGTATGTGTTTGTGTGTAGGGGTTATGTGTATGTGTGTGTAGGCATGTGTCTTTGTGTCTGTGTGCTGGCATAAGTGTGTGTATGAATGTGTGTGTGGGGGGGGGTATGTGTATGTGTGTGTAGGCATATGTGTTTGTGTCTGTGTGCAGGCATGAATGTGTGGGTAGTTGTGCGTATGTGTGTGTATGTTTTTGTGTGTGTATGTGTGTCTGTATGTATGCGTGTGTTTGTGTATGTGTGTGTAGGTGTATGAGTGTGTAGGTGTATGTGTGTGTATATGTTTGTGTGTGTGTGCGTGTGAGTGTAGTTGTGTATGTATGCACGTGTGTAGGACATGGATGCAACCTGGAGACGGCTTTCGCTATAGGGGCAGCATCGTGAGGAGCCTGTCGATGGTGATGGTGCGGAGGGTGGCGGTGGAAAAAATCAAAAGACGCCAAAAACAGTCAAATGAGAACAATATGCAATCGTGATTGCTCAAAAATTTCTGAATAACGTAAAGTTAATTAACGTTTTAATTACTATCTCCGCTAATTAAATTCCTACAATTGCGAGATTGGTCCTATTGTTTTTTCTTTGGAAAATTTCGAATTGATCAGTATGTCGTTCGACTCTCAACTCGCAGCGATTCTCGAGAAGATCGATCTGCAGACGCACATACAGATGGACGCGAACAGATTTTAATAGTATGGACTAGCTGCGTGCCCAGTGTTGCCAGATTGGAGGAATTTTCCCCATTTTGGGGAAATCAGGTGCTCTCTGGGGAAATTTTGGAGAAATGGGTTTTGAGGGGAATTCTTTGGGGAAAAAGTTTTTTCTTGGGAAAAACCTGGGGAAGAAAAACTTCGGGAAAAAAAAATTTTGTATTTAAATTCGCGTCTTGACATCTGGTAGTTATATTGTTTGTATCAAGCAGAGTTGGTTTAGCTTTGCTCAATTTTATGGAATTCGCATTTTGCATTATGTGGAATATTATGCTACGGAATTCGCATTAATAGTTCTGCGTGAGTAACTAGTTGATACGTGAAACAGGCAAAAATAAGTCTGATGAAGAATGTTCTTGGATAAATATATACAAAAATCATTGTTTAAATATACATACAGAAGCAGAGTAGTAAATGCGAGTAGAAAAAAAATATTTCGCTTTTTCTTATCTCTCGGTCAGGCGCTTGTATTAATGACTAGTGGCACCCGCACGGTTTTGCCTGTAGTAGAAAAATTAAAAGGTGTTTCGGTTCCCCTGTATATTTACAAATAATGCATGATGAATTTCTCGCCAATTGGCTTGCCCGCATTACGGTTCCACATTATGATAACTTGGTAATTTAGTCGTCCATCTTATGATAATTTTGCTCGGGAAAATGTTTTTAAAATTGGAATAAAAAAAGAACAAAATCGAATTTTCGAAAAATCGCTTAAAGGTGCACACCCCATGCTACAAACTAATTCTTTGCCGAATTTCATGAAAATCGGTCAAACGGTCTAGGAGTTATGCTCGTCACAGTGATCCTGAAAGAGAGAGAGATCCGGACAGAGAGACTCAGCTTTATTATTAGTAAAGATAAAAAAAAGATAAAGAAAAAAAAAGTGAAAATGGGAAGAAAACAAAAGTTGGGGAATTTTATAAGAAAATTTGGCTATTTGGGGAGAAAAAGAAATTTCAAGAGACAAAAATATCAGAGGAAAACGATTCATTTTATGAAACATTAGTGGAAAAATAATTTTTGAATTTGGGGAATTTTGATAGAAAACATCGTTTTTTGTTGAAAAGTTGGAAGGGAATTGGGGAAATCTGGATTTGACCATTTGGCAACACGTGCCCGGCGTTGCACGGGTTACTTAAAAAATGAAAGAGATGTCCAATTGATTTTTTTGTATTACTCTGACATCAGTTTCTAAAGCGCTAAGGAGTAAATAAATACGGGTAATGCAAGGTTTGCAAAACACCAGTAGAGCATATTTTTGGCAAAAATCTTTTCAACTTTAATCACAGTTATCAATGATACAAGTTATGAGTATTTTCAATTAGCACAAAAGATGAAAAATTATGCATTATCAACTATAATCTGTGCTCACGTTAAAATGAATTACATCTGATAGACCATATCTGAAATATTTATGTACAATTACAATCCGCTTTTTACATAGAATGACACACACTTTTTAATTGATTACGTGAAACTAAAGCACCAAGACTAAATAAATATCAATAAGCATTAATTTAATACCAAGTCATCAGATTCCAAATCAGCTTTAGTTAAAATCCTTAAAAAATCTTTTTTGTTCAACTCTGTTTCACTTAAAGAAATCCAAACGATCTTAATTTAACATGTTCTTTTGACGATACAAACTGCATTTCAAAAATAGAAACAGGAAGGAAAAAGAGAGTTATTAAAATTCGAAAACTCACCCATGTGATGGGAAAAAGTCCAACAAAATAAACATAATTAGTCGCTAATCCTAAATGTAGCAAAATATGAGGCTGGTGAATGATAAACTTACACTAAAATAAATAAACATAGCTAAAGAAATATATATAAAGAACTTTCATAGGCTGAAAAGCGTTAAGAATGTTGAATGTAAAAAAAAAGGACAGACGATAAAATAAAGTCTATGTCCGAATAGAGCAACCAATTTTAAACTTATTTACTAAAATGAAATTCTAGATAGAAACGTTGTTTTAAGATTTGGACAGCAGCGAAAAAAATCTTTTAAAACAATTCGGAACTCCAGCGCTCGAATACGCTACCTTGCGGTGATTTATAAAACTGCGAATGCAACTAAAACATTGCCACGTTGCGCTCCACGTGTATCTGTTGACGAAAACGCGGTCAGTTTGTTCTGAGTAACGCATTCAACATGTCTAAGAACGCCTTCAACAACAGAAATTAATTCGTCCCTTAGTAGTATTCTCGAGTTTCTCAAAATAATGTTAGTTTTCCTTATTTCTTTCAAAAAAGTATTAAATGGTGGAAGCGTAAACAAGAAAACTCTGGATTAACAAAATTGGATAACGTTATACCAGGTAAAATTTTTTATTGTTTTGTATGAATTTGTAAGAATATGAGTTTTTTTTAATCTTAAATTAATTTAACTAATCATATTTTACAGCAGCATTTAGTTGGAATGGACAGTATGCAAAATATTTTCTTGAATTTATTATCGTAGAACAAAATGAAAAATGTTTAACCGAGAAAGAATTTACTTTATTCCTTTTATTCTCAGCTGAAAGGTTTCGCCAAATTTGTTTAGGGTTATAGTTTTGGAATTGTGCGAGCAAAGTAGCCTTGGCGAGATTTCGCGTTTTTAGTTAAACCATTTTTAATTTTTATCATGAGTGGAATAAAATGATAGTAAGATTACAGAATTCGATAAGTAAAAAGAAATAATGGTCAATCAACTGAAAAGAAAACTACCACCATATATAAACTGTGAGTACACATTTTATTTATTTTGTTCTGAGTGAATTTGAATAAATATCAGTTTTTCAATTCGATGAAGAAAAAAAACGAACTTAACAACATTGACTGGACACTTTTCCTTAACCTAATTCCACATAAATGATTTAAATAACCTTTGTTACTACAGTATCCTACTGAAATAGAAAGTATGCAAATAAATTTTCTTGAAAATATTTATCGCAGAACAGATTGAAAAATCCAGAAAGAACGTTAAGAATTTGAACAATAAAAAATAAAAGTTCGCCAAAAATCTGTTTATAAGGTTATGGTTTTAAAATTGTGTGAAAGAATAATGTATCTTGACAAGATTTCGCATATCAGGTAAATCATTTCCATGACGAATGAATTAAATGCATGATTTCTTTAGATATCCAATCATATAGTCATAGAAATAAATTATCTAGTGTTAAACGTTACTCTTGACAGTCTGCCACGTATGTGCACTATGTGACAAAAATGTCAACAAATGCCGGAAATGTCACGAAACTGAACTTAATATGTACTAATGTATAGAAAAAACGGTACAAAATGAAAATGCCGTTCGAAGCGAACCAAAAATTTATGAATTCCGAATTAAACATCGTGAAAATGGCTGCTTCAGAACAACTTACTGTGTGTTCTGCATTAATTGTTTACTTTCGTAATACTTTTTGGTTTCTAATCTCTTTCTATATGGGTTAGAATAACCAAAAGACTGAAAAATCTTTTCAAATGAATAATGCGAAAAAAATCATACATAACAACAAAAATCACAACACTTTTAGCATTTTCTTCGTTACCACATGCGTTTGTTTTAGTTTTTAATTCCGCCATTAGACAGTGACTGCAGTGCCCCCTATAGTTCGTTGGAGTTGCGAATTATTAGAATTTTACTTGCTACCCATATGCAAAATGGCAACAGGAAAGAAATAAAAATAACGCTATGTTAATTAACGTTTTAATTAATATCTCCGCTAATTAAAGTCGCACAATTACAAGATTGGTCCTTTTGTTTTCTTTGGAAAATTTCGAATTGATCGGTATCTCGTTGACACTCCTCGTTTGACTCTCGATTCGCAGCGGTTCTCTAGAAGATCGATCTTCGGACAGACAGACAGACGGACGCGAACAGATTTTAATATTATCCTGGATGGATTTTAAAATGTGAAATACTGTATGGAAAAAGGGTTACCAACTTCGAAGGAAAAGTCGACTGTTAGAATTTTAAACTTTCGACTCCCGGCTCTGACTCTGCAAGTAATGGCAGAGCTGTCCACTTTGAGGGAAAATGACCGACTTTGACTCTTGCAATTTTAAACCTTCGACGCCTTTACCCCAAAATCAGCTCGACTCTGACTCCATGACTTCGGCTCCAACGCCCTGATTCAAACCATTCTCATTAACTGAAACTTGTCAACCCTCTTTTGAGGGGCCCCAAAAAACCCCTTGTGCCTCTCAACTGATGCTTCAATTTCAAAGATATTTTGAAACATCGATGTCGCATCTCCTACACGCTACATATTATAGTCTGGCTCTGATAAGTTGACTTCCGATCCGCTGAGGCGTAAACGATTCCATTTGATCCGATAGGAGTGAGGAAAAACTTTTTTGTTTAAGATAACGATTATTGGCGTTTTAGCAACAGGGATGCCCACAGGGGGAGGGGATTATGCCGCAAGTTGGTGCCATCAAAATGGGGGGGGGGATTTTTAATTTTTAAATTTGTTTATTTAAATTTATTTATCGATTTATTTTTAATGAAAATTGTTTAGTTTATTTTATTCTGTTTATATTTTATTTCATTTATTTATTTATTTTGTGTGTGTATGTCTTTGTCGTAGAATAGAACTTTTTTAATAATATAATTATTATAATAGTAATTAAAAATAAATGAATAAATAAATAAAAAATATTTTTAAAAAAATAAATAAAATTAAAAAGAGAGAGAGTTAAAAAATAAAAAAGTGTTAGAGGGTTGAGAAAAAATGGGGGGAGGGGGGAAATTGCGCCATTGAACTGAGGGGGGATGGGCACCCCTGTTTTCCAATCTATGGGACTAAATGCAAACAAAGAAAAGTGCCATTTGGCAGCCTCAATCACGTGTGTTTGGTTTTGAAAAAAAAAAAAAAAACAAATCGGTGTCAAGCAGAAGGTGAATGCGAATACTATTGGTTAACCTTTTTTTAATTTCAGAGAAATTCCAGAAGTGGCTATAGAGGCAAAACTACTGGCAACCTGCTTGTTTACTTTCGGTCTATGTTTTCTGTGAACGTAGTACAGGAATTTTTCTTTTAATGAACTTGCCCAAGTATTAATTTACCATAGCCACGCTATACATTTCATTTCGTTCTAGTTTTTTCGTTTTTCTGAAACAAAATCAACATGGCACAGTATATCTAGTTTCATTCCAAAAAGAGTAATAAAACTATTTACAGTCAGACCTCGATATAAAGTCACTCGCTTATGAGGTCACCCATCATATAAGGTCACTTTTCTTTAGTCCCGGCTCATTGAGTAGGAATTTTATGTTATGTCTCATCGGATATATGGTAAAGTCTTAACACATTAATCACTTATAAGGTCAAAATACACCGCCAGCTCAGTTATTCCGTCCGAGGACTGCAGTTTCGTGCTTTTTAGCACTCATCAGCCCGGAATAGGAATCACATGAGCTGGAGGCGAAAAACCTCTTAAGGCAGCCAAGAGAGCCAAACAAACTGGTAGCTAATGCAGAATTAGCAAACCAGATGAGCGACCGCAGCTATGGTGCGGTTCAACTCAAAGATTGATGGCAAAGCATGGTATTTTGTTGTAAGTTACAGCCCTAAAGCCAGGACTAAGGCAGAAATACTTAAAATACACCGCCAGCTCAGTTATTCCATCCGAGGACTGCAGTTTCGTGCTTTTTAGCACTCATCAGCTATTTTGCCTTAGTCCTGGCTTTAGGGCTGTAACTTACTACAAAATACTTATAAGGTCACTTGTGTCTGATTTCTTTAAATGATTTCAGTGCCCAGAATCACTTCCAAGAATTTTCCGCGATATACAATTTTTAAAAAGTGAAAAGTCGTATTCCTTCTATTAACGTAGCATGTAGAGCACCGAATGTAGTAGAAAGTGAGTATTACGACAGTGACACTAAAATATAAAGCAATAACGAGGGCACTGAGAGTGTACAGATCGCACTTTTTTACCAGTCATGAGAAGCCGAAGAAATTTTTCAGAAAACAATTAGAAACCATTGCGCTTAAAATAAAGAAAAAACCCATTAGTCCAGGAATAATGATAATTTTAAGTTAGGTAAGTTGGACATCAATTCTCGGTTTGTGCATATTTGTAAGCAGCTTTACTCTACATGAAAGTTCTAAAAAATCATTTTAAAACTTCTTATTGACTCCTAATGCTGAAATTGGTTCAAATCTATTAAACTATTATAATCTAGTTACTGATATTTTTGAACGTTTTAAATTTCAAAAAGAGTTGATGTTTTTACATGTTTATCCCTTACATACATGTTTATTCCTTACACATGTTATAAAATACATATGAATCGGTTATAAAGTCACCCCGCGTATAAGGTTAATTTCGTGAAGTCCCGGGGGGTTTCCTAATATCGAGGTCCGACTGTACTTGTAATTCGTGGGATTCATAGTTGAATGAAAAATATTTATTTTCAGCAACAGTTATGTTAGTGTTTTTTTCCCTTTTTTTCCCCTCAGCAAAAAATGAAAAAAAAAAAAAAATATATATACAACTTAATTTCATGCCTGACAAATTGAATCATTCACAATCAAGAGTTGCAGCCAGATGATTAATCTGCGTTTCTAAAAACCATACTTTTGCATGAATTCTACGATATTGAAAAGCATAACGTGACTGGAATCTACCAATCATAAAGTTAATAGGGTAAACAAAGATTTGAGATAAAATTCAGGCTTCGGGTGACTTGAGAACAATAAGCAGTCTTGATTACTTAAAAAAAGGGAAGATTTCCAAAATGTTTAGATAAAATATTTATCACTCAGAAAAAAATAGAAATTATTTCGTTTACTGAAAGAATACAAATGCATTTTATGACATTGGCAACACGACTAAAAAGTAGCAGGATACGTTTTTTATTTATCGCAGCATTCAAAATGCGTCAAACGAAATGATGAAAATTGCGGAGAGGCTCAACACCTGAGTCTAATTTCTGCGAAACAAAATCTTAACCTTCATCTCTTCCTGTAACCCCAATGATTTCTATAATTTAAGCACTCAACTGCGTTATTTTGTATGTGTTTTACACTCCTTTAATTTCTCCCGCAGAAGGAAACAAAAGAAACATTTGCTTTTAAGCTTTCCTTTATTAAAACAATAACTTTTCCTCAATTCATTTTATTTTACTTTCTTTGTTTGTCGACGTCAGTTACACGTGAGCTCCCAAAATGTATAAAGTTGATATTTTTTTATGTCTCAGCTGTCCGAAATATCCTTGAAATTTTGATGCGTTTTCTCTCGTCGATTTCAATTTTTAGAAGTGGAATATGGCATGTTCCGGGTCATTCATTCCATCTCAAATCAACCGGAAAAAAAATATAAATTATTTTCAACTTGACCATCTCAGATATTTTGGAAACTTTTAGAGCTTCAACATCGAAAATTTATACGTAGTCGTCCGAAATTAGGCGTACCTCCCTTTTAATTCCAACTAGTGGCACTCGCACGGCCTTGCCCGTAGTAGAAAATTAAAAGGTCTTTTGGTTCGCTTGTACATTTACAAATAATGTGTGGTGAATTTCTCGCCAATTGGCTTGCCCATGCTACGATTCCACGTTATGATAACTTGTTAATTTACTCGTCCCTCTTACGATAATTTTGCTCCGAAAAGCGTTCTTAAAATTGAAATAGAAGAAGAACGAAATCGAATTTTCGAAAAATCGCTTCGAAGTGCACACCTCCATGCTACCAACTAATTCTGTGCCAAATTTCATGAAAATCAGCCGAACGGTGTCGGCGTTATGCGCGAGACCGGACAGAGATCTGGACAGAGAGAGATCCGGACAGAGAGACTTTCAGATTTATAATTAGTAAAGATGTTGTGTCATTTATGGTTGAATGCACGATATACACATTTGCCTTAAAGTCTTATGAATCATAAACTTAGGTAGAACACCATCCATGTCGTAGCACAGCTGAATTTTGTACCATGTTCTCGCACATACTTTGCGCCAAAATCCTCGAAACTCACTCAAAAAAAAAAAAGAAAACATTTGCGAAAGCATGGGGCAGAATTCACCTGTGCTACGACATGGATTATGTTCAACCAATGTTTATGAGTCATAAGACTGCAAGGTAAATGAGTATAACGAGTATTCAACTATAACTGACATTTTGTTGGAAATAAAGGGGGGGGGAGGGGTACGTCCATTTTCGGACAGCTCTGTATTTGAAAACAATCTACCATTCATGATTGATAAGTAATTAATTTTCGAAATTCGTTGAACAGCTCTAGTACACTGGTGTGCAAAAATTATGGATGAAGTCGAAAAATTAGCATATCAGCTGAACGAAGAGGCAGAGTGGACAGAAAGACCAATCAGGAGATTAAGTAAGGTGATGTACAGTAGCACATGCGCAGATATGCAGGCAGACGTAATGGGGGAGTGTCTGAGTAGTATAAAGCATGTTGTCGGTGTAAGATCAGTATTTCTGGCAAAGAGATTGCACGCCGTATAGCAGTTAAAATCACACCGAGTTGCTGCCTCAGCGAGAAATGGCGAATAATCAATCAGTTAGACGACATTTGGATGCTTTTACCCGAGGTCGAATCATTGGGAAGTTGGAGGAAGGCCGCAGTGTGACAAGTGTGGCTGCAGAGTTCGGAATTGCTCACAGCATCGTTTCACGACTTTGGAGACAATTTCAAATTACAGGAACAGCTATCCGGGGGTTCAGTAGTGGTCGTCCAGGAGGAACCACACCCGCAGATGACCGGTATATTGTCTTACAGGCCAGAAGAAACAGGCGGCAGACAGCGGGAGAAATCGCTAGACACACGACACAGGCGATTGGACGACCGATATCGCGTTTTACCGTGGCCAGAAGACTGCACGGTGGTGGTCTGTTTGCACGACGCCCTATACGGTGTGTACCTCTAACGCCTGCCCATCGGAGAAGGCGTTCTCTGTGGTGCCGGGAACACCGGAATTGGAGAGACAATGAATGGGGACGAGTACTCTTTACAGATGAGAGCAGATTCAGTCTGAGTAGCGATTCTCATCGCATACTCATCTGGAGAGAGCGGGGAAGCCGCAATCATCCCTCGAACATCATTGAAAGAGACAGGTATGGAGGTCGCGGTGTTCTCGTTTGGGGTAGCATCATGCTTGGTAGTCGTACAGACCTTCACATCTTCGACGCAGGTTCAGTCAACGGGACCCGTTATTGTAACGAGATTCTTCTTCCAAATGTGCGTCTTTTTAGAGGCGCTATGGGTCCGCAGTTCCTTTTCATGGACGACAATGCACCATGTCATCGCACAGTAGCTGTCGAACAGCTCTTAGAGAGTGAGGATATTGAACGTATGGATTGGCCGGCACGATCTCCGGATCTCAATTTCATCGAGCATGTATGGGATTTTCTAAGCAGACGCTTGGCAGCTCGTACCTTACCACCAGTGACGATTCGGGAGCTTCGCTTGGCGCTGCAAGACGAATGGGCAGTAATGCCTCAACATTGACACCCTCATTCTCAGCATGGGCAGACGCTGTGAAACCTGCCTAGCAGTCGGGGGAGATCATATCCTCTACTAAAGACCGGATGTTTCTTGCTGGACACCAATCACAGGGATGTTTCGGCCTTCAGTCGCATTGCGCTCCATGCTACTTTTTCAATAAAGCTTCTTTTTATCCCTCTGATTTCTCTTTTAGTAAGTGTTGCTTACATTACACATTTCCTTACGTATTTGGGATCTTACGGTATTAAATGTGTTGATTTGGAAAGCTTTTGTACAAAGTTATATTGAAAAAATCTTCTCGTCCTTAGTTTTTGCACACCAGTGTATTTATTTGCGGCAGTGCTTAAAAATGTTAGAGCTCAAGTCGTGTGGGAGCTACAGAGTTGCATAAAAGCTCACCATAAAGAAAATTGGGTTGTTTCAGAAATTTTACAAGTATTTTCTTTTTTTTTTCCTGAAAGAGCATACTCAAAAATATAGGATTTAATCACTTTTAATTCAACAAAGTTTAATATTTAAAAAAAAATTGTTTTAATCGGTGCGCAGATTCAATTTCAATTTTTACGCTTCTGCTCATGACATCACAAGTGATAAAATGCCATTCAGTGATGCCATTAGCGCAGAGCGAAATATTTTGGCATTTGATGAAGATAATGGGGTTGTTTCCATCAGTTAAAAGTACTACTTTTAGTCAATAGAGTTGATAGAATTAGCAAACAAAATATGGAGCGAGGAAAAACTTTTTTTTTCAAAACGGTTAATTTTTAATTAATTTCTTAAAATGCCCGATTTATCAAATAAGGTGTGGTCTTTATGACGTCACAAGTGATGAACTTTGCCGTGCAAATCAACTAGCGTGTTGAATGCTTACGCTTGCTGTCTATCGCGTTTCCAGGCTATCATATATTATTCGGAAGCGAATTAAAAATTGCGCTTTAAGATTGCTATCAACCATATCGCTGCCAGTTCATGTGGGTAAAACAGCGAATAAATATTGCGCTCTACGCAAATGGCATCAGTGAATGGCATTTCATCACTTGTGATGTCTCGCGCAGAAGCGAAAATAATTGTTATAAAATATTAAACTTTGTCGAATTATTTAAAAAATGGTCAAACCCTATGTTTTAAGGATGCTATTTCAGAAAAAAAAAATACTTTTAAAATTTCGGAAACGACCACATTATTGGCATAAGATAAAAATAAAAATATTATATCGCAATGATAGTAATGAATTTCATGTTTGCTTCAGAAAAGTCTCCATTTAAAAATCTCATAATGATTGCTATTAATATTACTGTTTAATGGCAACCTTTTTTTATTTTAACAATGCGTAAAAATTTAGCGCGCCAAAGTACATCACTTCTGACGTCATAAACACCATGTCTTATTTACAAATACGGACATTTATAAAAAAAAATGAATAAAAAATAACTATTAGGAAAATATTTTTTTTTCTGGCTCCTTTTTTTTTGAGCAATCACGATTGCTTATTGTTCTCACTTGACCGTTTTTGGCGTCCGTGCCTTTTTCAGCTTGGACCAGGCCTGCAGCACCACCGTCCACCGGCGGCGGCCTGAGCACTGTCCCCCGAAATCCACTTTTGCTGGGCGGTGACGTCCATGTCCCACACACACGAACGCCTACACACACACACACGAACGCCTACACACACACACACGAACGCCTACACACACACACACGAACGCCTACACACACACATGAACGCCTACACACACACACACGAACGCCTACACACACATGAACGCCTACACACACACTCACGAACGCCTACACACACACACACGAACGCCTACACACAGACACACACGAACGCCTACACACACACACACACACACACACACACACACACACGAACACCTACACGCACACGCACGTACACAACACTCACTCACACACATGCATACATACACTTACGCACCCGCACACCCACACACATGCGCCTGCACAAACACACACGCTCGTGATTGCGTAAAACATAATTTGAATTCAAGATGCCAAAAATTCAAATTATTATTATTATTATTTTAATCTTACTCTGTTAATTTCAGTAACTAAAAGAAGAACTTTTGACTGAAGGAAACAACCCCATTACACGAACTGTAATTTCATATGTAGCTTGAATACTTTTCGAGAAAAAAAGTTCAAAACAATTAAAGTAAAAAGGTTCATAACTTTTTGCGATTGAGTCTTTTGAAAATTTGGAAACAATATAATTTTTAATGTATTTGTTGAATACATTCAAAAAATTGCAGATTTGGATCTTGAGGAGAATAGCAGTTGCAACAGTTACTAAAATATTTTAGCAAAAATTACAAAATAAAGTATCCTTCATTATTAGCTGCAATTAAGCATCCCACAATTTTTGCTGTAACTGCTGATTATGGTCCCACTCTGAAATTTTTTGGAGATACAGTGGCCGCCGCTTCTATGAATCATGCTCGTTCTAAACAATTTTGATTCCATAAAGAGGCTGATTCAATAAAGCGGCTAGTTCAATATAAAGCTGGATTGTGTTCTGTTTTTGACGATTTGATTCATTAAAGCGGTTGATTCAATTAACCACTGATTTAGTTAACCAGCGGCCACTGTATTCATCAAAAATCATACATTTGTTTCAAAATTTTCAAAGAACTGTCCTTCAAAAAATTTTGAATTTTTAAATTTTAATATTTTGGGGGAAATTTTTTTTAACAAAAAGTATTCAAGTTGCATATGAAATCAAAGTGCGAGCAATTCTCTTCCAAATGAGGCATTTTACAACTGAACAGTTCCCATAAAACTAGTAATATAATGACATTTTAAAGCAAATTTCAGCAAAAATTGTTTTACATTATTTGCTGCGCTGCAACGGCTGATTCCTTTATGCTCCTGGTATGGAAATTTGTAGATGTATTCATTAAAAAATACATACAACACAAATCATACGTTTTTCAAAATTCTTAAATGACACAATCTCACTTTTCTGAATTTTTATATTTTGTGAAAAAAATGCTTTATTGTGAAGAGTAAATTTAAGTGCATGTAATTGTCATCATACCGCATTTTGAGAATGTGGCGAGGCCTCTCTGCAGGCGTGGGGCCCTATGCGGCCCGACAGTACGCACACAAGCCTAGCACTGCCACTAAATACATTTTAATTTTCTATTTTTTTTTTTTACTTCCTTTTACAAAAAAGGAAGTATTGCATTCGTGAAAAAATTTTCACTCAAAAATCGACCTTAATTTCCATTTTGCTCACCTCCGAATGAATGTTGAGTTTTTTTTTCTCTACCCTTATTCACACATGGATATATGCCTAGGAACGTACAGACACCCGAAATATCCATTTTGACGACCCCCGAGTTAATTATAAGGAATTTTCTCGTGACGTCTGTATGTACGTATGTATGTCGCATAACTCAAGAACGGAATATCCTAGAAAGTTGAAATTAGGTACGTAGACTCCTAGTGGGGTCTAGTTGTGCACCTCCCTTTTTGCTTGCATTCGGATGCTCCAAAGAGGGTCTTTTGCCCCTTTTTGGGGGAAATCATTGTTAATTTCGATGTAATCTTCAGTGGTGTCATACTTTGGCGGACACTTGGCGATATATCGCCAGTCTTTCGATCGCCAACTTGGCAACAAATTTGGCGATTTTTTTTTAAATTTGGCTTCAATTTGGCCACTGTTGGTGATATTTAGAGAGTAGACTATTGAATCACATTAAAACGGCCAATAACGAGAAAATAACATTAAATTGGAGTAAAAAGGAAGTCATGTGATGCACACACATCAGCTTGTTTTTTTTTTTTTTTTTTTTTTTTTTTAAGCAATCACGATTGCTCATTTGTTTGCGCTTGACCACTGACTGGGCATTCCATCATTTTTGTGGTCCACCGACCTCTATGTGCGGGTATTCCTCTGGCTCCTCGTCCATGTTCCTCGAAATCGACTTGATACCCGAACGTCTCGACTTTTCAACCAATCCTCTTTGGACAAAAACAGCATCCAGGCCCTGGCATTCATTTGAATTTTGCCACCTCGAATTCAATTCGCGCTTTTCGCATATTCTGATTGCGTAGGACATTTGTAGAAACCGAATGAGTGGGGTCCTACCGCAATCCGTATTGCGAAAAACAAAGTTTGAATTCAAAGATGTCAAAACACAAATTAAAGTCAGGGGGCTGGATGCTTGACGTTGTGTGCTCGATTTTTTTTTTTTTTTCACTTTCATATCCCTCCTCCCCCCCCCCTTTTTTTTCTTTTGCAAAACACTCATCAGATTTAAAAAAAAAAATCTTATCATGTTTTTTAGCTTGCTAGGCCATCAAATCTACGTATAATGGATGATTTTTAGTTGGATTATTTTGCCTATGCGTAATGTATCAGCTTTTTTAATAGGAAATATTCGTCAAAAGCGAAGACTGGGTTTATCCCGAATTATTAAAGTCGATTAAAGCGATCGTTACTGGCATTGTATTTCGTAAAAGTGAATTGGATGCGAATGTTTTTAACTCAAACCAGTATAAACGATGCGTGATTAAAACTGCGGTCAGATTTTCGCGAAATGAAACTATGTTTTGTTTCCAATATAAGGGGCCGTCCATTAATCATGTGATGTTTTTTTCGGCATTTTTAACCCCCCTCCCCCTTGGTGATACATGGTGAGGTTGAAGACTACCCCCCCTCAACTATATCACGTGTATTTTTATTACCAACGAAAAATTTTATTATTCTTTTTAAATATCTATAAAATACATGCATAAGTATCATCTAATTTTGAAAGACTACAATAATAACAACAAAGACTATAATAATGAAAGGTGTTCGAAAAAAATATTAAAGTAGAGTATCCTCGGACAACATGAGCGTTTGTCGAAAAAATGAATACACGTGATATATTACTACTAGAACCCCTATAACTGGAGAGGCCGACGCATCCGCCATATTGGAGCAAGCGTACAACACAGAAAGCTACCTTTACTAGCAATCATTCGCCAAACAGGGAACGAGAGAGTCAGAGAGCGAAGGTGAACATTGGCGAAATTTTGGAAACAGTTGGCGTCGTTTCCAGGCTGCTAGTCACTTTGCGGGCTATAAATTATCCATTTCTTTTTCCTTTCTGCATCTGCTGGAAATCTAAAGAGCTGAAATCCTTTTTTGGAGCTGTTTGCACAATTAACAGCCGAACAACCACCCATTTGACTCAATTTATCACATGCTAAAGCAATGTAAACATCAACAGCAATGCTATCGCTGCGAAGAACTGGATCAAATTTGCTCCAAAATGGCGGATGCGTCGGCTCCTCCACTATAGGGGCCTTAATTACTACAACCCTCCCTCCCCCATGTGATGTTTCGTGATTTTTTCCGGACCCCCCCCCCCCTTTCGAGCCTCACGTGATTAATGGACGGCCCCCTAACCGATTGACTATCTTTTCGCGTGCCAGTAGATTATTATATGAGAAGGTCTGATGTTGTTTACTTATGCTTCACGGGACACAAAGGAAGCTCGCGTGCCGATTTCAGTTATATTTAATGCTGCGTGTGAGTGTCAACGATTTTGCCTCGACTATTGAATTACCGATATTGTATCCGATGTTGAAATACTTCTCAAAGTCAGAAATCAATAAGAATCCAGTTCAGATACGTTTAAAATGGGTTAAAAAAATAAAATATTAATAATAATATTAAAAAAAAAAAACTCGGTCCCCGAGGACCGCACCTCATACAGTAAAACCTGTCTACAACGATAATGTTGGGACCTAAAAAAAATATCGTAATAGACAGGTTATCGTTATAGACAGTTTAATTATTCATGCTGACATTTTGCTGGGGCCAAAAAAAAAAAAAAGTTATAGACAGGTTATCGTTATAGACAGTATCGTTATACACAGCAGCGTTAGAAATCAGTAAAAAATCTTACTGGTCCTTCGGACCAGTCAACTTGAATATATACTGGTCCACAGATAACACCACTGGTCGGATTTAAACTTACACTAAAACTAACAAGTAAGCAAAGAGTAAATTTTCCTTGGCTATGAAACATTTAAATATGGAATATTAAATACCCAAGTGTGTGTGTGTATTTCTTGGCTACCAAAAGTTTGATAATTTAATATGACTATTTTTACTTAGTTTCAGGGCGTTATCGAACTTCACCCCATCCCCTTGTACTATATAATGAGTAAAATGTGGATGTGTGACTTAAAATTATGTAAAGCTATTTGAAAAAGATTGGTGATGGTCCCAAGGACCACTGATTCTTTTATTGTGGTGGTCCTAGGCAAGTTTCACTGGGGTCTGGAACCAGTGGACCAGCAGTAATTTCGAACGCTGCACAGGTTTCACTGTATCAAGAACATTCTCTTGGCATACAGCACATAAAAATTTAAATATATTTTTAAAAAAAATCTAGATAGCGTAGGAATAGACGGAGAAAGAAAGATAATTACAACTGCGATGTTTTAGACAAAGCCAAAAGCAGAATCAAGAGAGAAAATTGAAAATCCTTTCAAAAGTCTTGCTATGAACAAAGATTTATTACAAGTACTTAATTTGTTAACAAACATAAAATAGGAACAGATAAAAATTTCAAATAATTAAACTTCTCAAATTGTTTGCCAACAATGAAATTCTCGCAATCTGTGAGAAAAACTTGGAATTTTATTCGAAGTTTACTTTAAAATTATAGTCCCAGTTCCATATAATATGGTTGTTCCAAATAAATTCAATAACAAACAGAAAAAAATCGCTTTTTCGATTGGTATCAATATTTATGTGTGCAAGTATAAGTTTTCACAGCCAAAATTACAAAGGAAAAAAAAAAATGAAAAATAGGTTTTTAATTAATCTGTCCGGTAATTAAAGTCCGACAATTATGCTACCGGGCTTAATGGAATCTCCGACAATTTTCGAATTTTTTTGCTATTTTGTTACTTACCCGCGGCCGTCTGACGTAATGAGAAAGATTCCGGGTTCGAAAATTCTTCCTAAAAAAATTGGAAAAAAAAAAGCTATTTTCCATTTCCAATCAGACAAGACAGCCCCGAAAAGTAAAATGATCAACAGAGATTTTTTTTTTCTTTTTTGAAAATATTACAGTAGTTACTACTAATGTTCTTGCAAAAAATTCCAAAAGGATTTTGTAAAGAAATTTTTTTTCTCCAGCACACAATCGGTCAGTTAAAAAAAAATAAATAAATAAATAAAAAAAACAAATCAGCAAACCATTCGATTTGAAATGGATATATTTCAGAAAAACTTAACCTAATCGAATAAGTCTTTTTTCTAGAAATAAATAATTATTTTTGACAAGTTAGTTACGTTTAATGATTTTTTGAAGAAAAGAGCTGATGTGTGCATCACATGACTTCCTTTTACTCAATTTAATGTCATTTTCTCATTATTGGAAGTTTTAATGTGATTCAATTCTCTAAATATCACCAACAGTGGCCAAATTGAAACCAGATTAAAAAAAAAAATTTTTCAAATCGCCAAATTTGTCGCCAAGTTGGTGACAAAAGTTGGCAACCAAAAGACTGGCGATATATCGCCAAGTGTCCGTCAAATTATAACACCACTTGAGTTAGCATTGAAATTAACAATGATTTCCCCTCAAAAAGGGGCAAAAGACCCCCTTCCCAGATAGCATTTTTTGCTTGCAGCAAACTTGCAACAAATTTGCTTTGCAATTCTGCAAACTTGCATCAAATTGGATGAGACAAGTCTGCAAGTCAGATACAAACGAGATGCAAGCTTATGCAAGCCTTGCTTTCCCCACGAAGTGAACTTGCAGCAAGTTTGTCCTGCAAGTCTTATCAAGTTTGCTGCAAGTTCGTTGCAAACCAGTAGGAAAGTCATTTTTGTGGTATCAAACTTGCTGCAAGTTCAAAGCAACTGAAGCTTCGCTGTGACAAGTTTGCTTCAAACTGAACTTTGTCATATCAAATTTGCTACCAGTTCATATCAAATTTGCACAGCATTTTTTTGCTTGCAGCAAACTTGCATCATAATGGATGCGACAAGTTTGCAAGTCTGATGCAAGCCTTGTAGTCCCCACGAACTGAACTTGCAGCAAGTTTGTCCTGTAAGTCATATCAAACTGTTGCAGGTTCATTGCAAATTTGCTTAGGTGCATCAAATTCTGAAAATTTTCTGCAAACTAATAGAAAAGTTTGTTGTACCAAATTTTCCACAAATTAGTGAATAAGTAGCCATTTTTTTTTAACAAAAAGTATTGTGAACCCACTGCAAACTAGAACATATAATACTACACTCCTTTGAAAAAAATCAGGTCTCAAAATTAGTAGTATTTCTAGCAAACAATTAATTTTAGTTTTAGCAATAACTGTAGAAAAATATTTTACACTATAAAAATATAATTAAATTAAACAATGAATATTTATGTAATGCATCCAAGAGAAGTTTGTAATAGTTTGCAATAAGTTAACAGTACCTTTGATCTGATTCACAAAAATTTGATACAACAAAACTTTTGTTTTCAGAAAATTTGCAGAAATTATAACGCAAAGCTAAATAACTGCTAATTTTATAAATGTTTTTCTCTAAACAAATTCTCACTTGTTTTTTATTAAAGGATTAAAACCTTTTCAAAATTTTATATCCCAATTTACACAATGTAATACAGTAAAACCTGTGAAGTTGGCCACCTGTGTAAATTGACCGCTTTTTTCAGGCACGGAATTGGTCCTTATCATATAAACCTACCTTTGTAAGTTGACACTTGTTTAAGTTGACAACTAAAGTAATGCACCACAGGTGGTCAACTTATACAGGTTTCACTGTACTAGCTTTATTTACCAATTAAAATTTGAATAGGGCATTTCATTTTTCTTTAACAAAAATTCTCATGCATTCATCGAATGCTGTAAATACAATGTTAATTATATACAGGTAAATGTAAATTTAAGCCCAATTTGCAAGTAAATTTGAAGACTTTTTTTTTACTTTATTATTTACTATGTAGGATCTGATTCAGGCGTAAAAAGTTTGCTAATGTGTGATCATACATTCATCTAATTTTATAAAGAATAGTTGATTATCAAGCAGATGAACACAAAACAAATCCCAAATTCAACGTAACATTATATTAAATAAATTAATTTGTTTTTGGATATTGAACTGGCATTTAGTTCATGGTCTCATAGCGACCTTCTAACAAATTTGAGCACAGGGAGTAAAGTATAGATCAAATTGTACCAGTTGTACCGAATAACATTGAATTGATACAACGGACTTCTCCAGAAATGTTAATTTTTGTTATTATTTTAATAAAATATACTTGTTAAAACGTACAATTCAAACTAAATTATATGGAGAATAAATTACTAGTAAATTATTTTTTGTACGTTTTTTTTTCTATGATATAAATATATGGCACAAGCATCAATTAAATAAACTTTTACTCTAAGGAGACTTTTCAGTATTGTGATAACTCTATTCTCAGCAAACACAAAATAAATTTAAAAAGACAGTTATAATAAATCAATACAGACTGTTTATTAACAATAATTACACACAAATTGTCCAACAGTATTTACAGAATATTATAATACATCGATTCTTCACACTTTTCTTCATGTCTTTGTGTCCTAAAATAAAAAAAAGCATTGTAGAAAAATTATAAGTTTTACTTTCATTAAAGAATTCTGCTAACAGTAGTCTTAAAGACAGACATAAACTATAGTTCCCCAGTTATGACCCCTACTCCCATTAAAGGTGCTACTTGAAAACCACCAATTGCTAATGTTAACTTACAGAGAAATATATTTTCAATGGAGAGCTTTTGTTACCACACAATTTCTGTTTTTTACTTCTATTAAAAATGAAGAAGAATCTTTGCTGGTAAGTTTTATTACTTTTCGAGACATTTTCACTTTTGAAACATGTTTTAAAAGACTTGTTATTTATGCATGATTAATATTGCAGTAAATATGAGTTGATTTGATAACACTTTTAGCTTTAGCATACTTTGACAGATTAGTGTATTTTTGGACGGTAAAAACCGCCTGTTCTGTCCGAAACCAGTTTTAGACAGTCCAAAACTCAACCCTGATCTGTGGTGAATTTGAGGAGCAGCTCGGACTTTGCATAAAATTCAACAAAAAACTAACTTTAAATCTCAAAAACACTTATCTAAAATTATTTTTGAGCTATAATAATCATTTTAAACACTGCATAAAAATAATTATTTTTTACTTAATAAGACAGTTTTAAGCACTATGTCATGCCTCATGCTTTTGAACGCTCGACTGTGAAATGCAGAGCAAAATAACTTTTTTTGCAGAGCTATGGAGTTTTGCAATCTCACTGAATCATATGGAAGTTCAAAATTTAATTCAGCTAAAGAATGAAAATAATAATAAAAATTAAGTTTAACATTGATGGAATTGTTGATGAACATGATGAAAATTATGTATGAAAGAACCTAAACAAGCACCTAACAAAACACTTAAGAGAGTACCTAACTAAAAGTAGGTACAGTAGTACCTGTGAAGTTGACCACCTGTCTTAAGTTGACTGCTTTTTTCAGGCACGGAATTAGCCCTTTTCATATAAATCAAACTCTGTAAGTTGACCATTAAAGTAGTGCACCGCAGGTGGTCAACTTAACAGGTTTCACTGTATCAGCAAACTTAAAAAAAATTACTAATAATAAAGCTGAAAGTTCCTCTGTCTGTCAGGATCTCTGTGACGGGCATAGCACGTAGACCGTTCGGCCGATTTTCATGAAATTTGGTAAAGTTAGTTTGTAGTATGGGGATGTGCACCTCGAAGCGATTTTTCGAAAATTCGATGTGGTTCTTTTTCTATTCCAATTTTTAGAACAAAATTTTAGTAAGATGAACGAGTAAATTACAAAATTATCATAATGGAACCGTAACATGGGCACAAGCCAATTGGCGAGATACAAAATTATCATAACGTGGAACCGTAACATGGGTACAAGTCAACTGGCGAGAAAATTCACCATATATTATTTGTAAATATACAGGCGAACCAAAAGATCTTTTAATTTTTCTATTACGGGTAAAGCCGTGCGGGTACCACTAATACTGAATATTTCACGTTTGTTGAAAATCTTTGATTGAAAGAAGACATACTTTGTTTTAAGTAAAATTTAGAAATGATAGTTTAATAGCATGATTCAGCCTTCACATTCCTCATAAATAGTAAAAAAAATTAATTTGGTGAGTTTTCCTCAAAGCAAAAATCCTGACTTGTCAACACCTACTTGTAGCATTCCCCACACAAATTGTAGGATTTATTACTTCCAAACAAGCTTAGGTTTGTAAACATGACGGAAATACAATGCCGGTTTAAACTAAAAAACTCCAATCGTTCAAATTTGCTTGCGAACAAAAGCTTACTGAAAAAACATACAAATTAAAAACTTGCAATAGCTGTCATAAATCCTGCTGAAATTTTAAATGGGTAATTGGTTGGTCTAAACTTGATATTAAGTAAAATGAAATGACAAGTTTAAAATATGATTTTCAGTGCATACTCAAAAATTTTTGTGTTTTCCTCCCTTTTCTTTCAAAATTCAAGCTAGCATATATATTTGATACAGCCGAAATGCATTAATTTAGCTTACATGCTAAATGCGATGTATATACAAGATTTTCAAAAAGAGCTAACCTCATATACAAGTGCATGATATTCTTTTTTAATGTTATTTTCAATTATATATTATCTAGTCTGTCCAATTAACTTAAAATTATTTATAATTAATGCACTTATTTAAAAAAAAACAATTTTTACCAAACATTAAATACATTTAAGTATTATCTATGCACACCTATTTGACCCCTAAAAGTAAATTGAAAATGAATATTTACCTTGAAAGCAAATAAGCGGGGAAGTAATTATTCTGCTGCTGAATACTTTATATAAAGCCATTCAATAAAACTTGGGAAATATGATAGGTTGCGGTTACTAAGATATGGTAAACCTGACAACCCAGCTTTAAAAAATCCTATTTATGAAGTTTATTAATAAAAATAAAAATGTTGTACTCAAAAACTCACATTATTTCTTGATGCCAACTGCCATATATTCTTATACACCCTTTGACAAGCAGCTATAATAAAAAAAAACATAAGAATAAACAACAGGACATGCTATATTTGCTAATACATTTAACCAAAGCTCAAAGTAAAGTCAACAAACAAGAATACTATTTTGAAATTGTCGACTAAAATTATTTTATGGAAATATAACCAGTTTTAAAATTGGAGACAAATATTATTAATGGAGCTAATATTTTGAATAATAAAAACAAGTTATTGCTAGAAGCTAAACTAAGTTACAGTTAAGCTAGGATACATTCAATTTAATTTGAATTCCGAAATAAAGACATATTAAACATATGAAATCATCTGGCAATCCACAGGCAAAAAAGAAATTATTCAAGCAAACTTTTTCGATAAAGGTAAAACATCCTACAATAATTATCAGAATAATCATTCTGCACAGGTATATTTCAAGCCTCATGTTAAACACAAAAGTTATGTTTTTCCTTTTTTTTTGGTATAGAGATCTCAAAGAAATGTTTTTAAATTTTAAACCATTTCTTTACAACAGCTTCTCAAAATAATTAACAATAATCAGTGCAAATGTAAATCATGCTGTGCAACAAACATGTCTAGAAAGATGGCATAAAATTTACAGAGCTCATAGAAAATTTTCAGTGTCGAAAAGTAGGATATTTTCGAAAAAAGAAGGAAAAAGTAGAATTAATACTTGATTACAAAAGCAAGAACAAAATCAAAACAATTAAAAAGTGAACACATAAATATGTCATTATATGTGCACTGCATCTTACTTGAAGTTTTGTCACAAGAAAAGTACATACATTTACAAAAATCAGAATGCCCCGAAAGGAGGTATTAGTCAAAATCCCATATTCAGCAAATTTTAGCTGATGATTTGGCAAATCTGGAGATAAAATTGCAAGTTTTTAAATATCCAAATATTCCTTTTCATTGGTTGTAGGGGGGAAAGGGACACATGAGAACAATATTTTACATTTCTTTATTTTTCAAAAAAATATTATCAATTTTGCAACACCAAAATATCTAAAAGATTAAATAGGAAGCCTTTTCTTTGTGTCATGAACTTTTTAAAAAATGTCTTTAATTGCTTACATGTGCCCTTTTTGGGGAGAACATATAAACAGGCCTGGGACTCATATGAACAAGATTAAAAAATGCAGGACATGCATCATATTTTAAAGAACAATATAACGATTTGCAATAATGAAGTTTGACTAAGCAATTTGAAATATGTTTTCCCAAGTAAAAGAAAACGGTGAAATTACATAAAACAGCTGCTCAAAGGAAGAAGTTTCGACCTGAGAAACATAAATCTCATTGTTCCAAATATTTGTCCAAGAGATCGAGTACTGGGACTGCTATTATTTGAGATTTTTTCAAGATTAATGTTATGTAAAACATGCCATGTTCACAAGTCTCCTCCCCCCCCCCCCCCCCCCCCCCCCCCCAAGTGTGAATAACCATATTTCACTAGTCGGTAAAATTTGAAGTTCCTATCAGGAAACTGAGAGCGTCCCTGATAACAATAATGGCAGTATTTTACTTCGGGCAAAATTTATACTAAATGAAATATACACCAATATTTTGAAAATTGGGATTGAAGACTGGTAAAGAAAACACATTCATTTGAAATGCTTATTATCAATATTTCACAAAAGATCATACATTTAATTTACTGCATTTTAATTTGGTATAAAATATTCCTTCAATGAGAAGAACAAATAGTATATTCGTAGTTATTCTGTCTAGAAGTTTTTACAAAAAAAAGGTACGATTGATCCAGGGTGCAAGGCAGCCGTGAGCTAAGGCAAGCCACTTGTCGGTTTCATCGCCGGGCCCCATCCCCCCATTTAGCTTGTTAAAGTCTACTACAATTCCAAGCCGGGCCCCTTCAAAGGACGGGTCGCTAGTTTAAGACTAAGCTGACATGGCCTCTCGTCGGCACTGCCAGGGTGGTAAAATGGATAAATTTACCAGGTATTCAGGAAAAGACTAAAGAGGAATACAATTCGCAATGAATTAACAAAATTATGAATTTTATTTAATATATAGATTGAAGCAAAACTAACGCTTTAGTGATACACTGAATATTCAGTTGGTATTCAGTACACTGCCTACTCAGCAGACAAACCGAATATTCAAAATACAAAAGTCTTAAAAGTTCTGGGTTCTGCTCTATTTGAGGTGCTTAATGTTTTTAGTTAGAATGAAATGATTTTCATTAACATCTGAAAATTGAAATATTTTGCTACGTTGTAATCCGAGGAGGCATGAGCCCCAACTACATCTGATTTTCGAGACTCTATGGTATCTTAAATAAGTTTAACAAGAAGAAAAGTTCAAGTAGAATTTTAACAAATTTAAATATACAATAATAGGTCAGGGCTACAAAATTCTTAAAAATTTTAACATGCCCTGCTGGGTATGTTTATCAAAACAACAATAAAAAAAAATGTCGGAATAAAAATTTTAAATTCCCAGTTTTTTTTTCAATTTTATATTAATAAAAATATTTGAATTTGTCATATTGCATTAATCAGACAAAAAATTACACCTGATTCAAGAACTGTTTCAATATAAAACATAAAAGTCAAAATAAATAGGTAGGGGAATACGGGGCAAAGCGAAATGTTTAAGATGAGCTTTTTCAAAAGAACAAATAGGAAATTTGTTTTAAATTGCAATATATAAGAAAATAACATTACACATAAAATAAAACTTGCGTTAAAACATTATTTTTTATTATTGGCAGTAAAATTTAGCCTTCGAGAAAAAGCAGAAGTTTTTCCCGTTTTTTTTTTTTTTTTTTTTTTTTTTTTTTTTTTTTTTTTTCATGGGACAAAGTGAAAAATAAAATATTTTCTATTTGATTGTAAGAAATTTTTTCGAACAAAATAATGATCAAATAAATAATAATTCACTTAATGAAAAGATAATGAAACAATAAACTAATAAATAAATTAATTTATTAATTGATACAAAGAAAATAAATGAGTGAATTAAATCGAGAGAGAATGCATAAGAAAATAAGTGAAAAAGTGAATTATTAAATTAAGGAAAAATTAGTTAATTAATGAATACGTAGGTGATTTGGTAAGTGATTGAATAAGTAAAGGAAATGAATTATTTCACTTTGCCCTGCATGCTATTGACTAATTATGAAAAATATTAAAAATACAAATGAGCTGAATATTAATTAAATAAATACTGCACAGAATATTCGAAGTTCCCAATTAATATTTCAAATGTTAATTACAAGAACGTTATGATTTAATAACACCAAAAATAATTTTCGACTTACAACAAAACATTACAATTTGAGAATCAATTTTGGGAAATTGCTTGTATTATCATATGCTTTGATTTTCAGAGGTATTTTTTTCTTGACTGGAATAGACTATGTAGTATATCACCATAGTACAAAAAAATTCAAACTGTTGCTTTGTAATATTATCACATTCCACTTAATTTTAATGTAAAAGAACATTCTCAGATGGTCAAATGTTAAGTTATCAGTTTTGCAAAATTGCAGATAAACAATGTTTCCCATTAACTATACTTATTGTTTTGCTTTTGTTTTAGGAATGATTTTCATTTTATTTGCATGAAATAATTTGCTTTTAATTTAAAGAAAGGATTCAATATGCCAAAAAAAAAAAAAAAAAACCACTAAGGTATATTTGAGATAGAGTTTGAAACTTTATTTTGGCGTTTTAAGGCATCGACAGTCGAACGAATTAAAAAATGCGGTTTGATAAAATCTGTCAAATAAAGATTGCTACCAACTGTATTCAAGCCATCCTGTATGTATATGTTCAAAATTATTCATAAGCATCAAGTTTAAACGCGTAACATTGAGCCTGAAACATGTGCTACGCTACAAAGAAATGATTTGACGCGAATCGTGATAGTAAAAAAATATAAACACCAGTGCATTCTTCTGAATTATAATTTAAAGAAAATTGCATTTGAATAAATATTAAACAGCCAAATACCTTTTCTCTGCTGTTCCAACGTGCAGCTTACTTCGTCAATCCATCATGTCATGGCTCCCTGTGCTTCGTTTGCTTCTCCGTGTTTGGCGCCGAACCGTAGACTATGTACTACCGCGCATGCGCTGGGTGTCCGGATTGAAGCAAGTGTCCATCAAACAAGCGTTTGCAAGAGTAGTTTACGGTGGTGCTGCCCAACTTGCTGAAAGTCTGCCGCTAACCAGTCACGTCAAGTTTGACACAACAAGATAATATCAAGAAAAAATCAAACTTGTCGCAAGTGATCATGCTATCTGGGTTTGGAGCATCCGAATGCAACCAAAAAGGGATGTGCACAACTAGACCCCACTAGGAGTCTAAGTACCAAATTTCAACGTTCTAGGACATTCTGTTCTTGAGTTATGCGACATACATACACACATACATACGTACATACAGACGTCACGAGAAAACTCATTGAAATCAACTCGGGGATCGTCAAAATGGATATTTCGGGTGTCTGTACCTTCCTAGGCATCCATGTGTGGTCGGGTCGAAAGATAAACTCAACATTCATTCGGAGGTTAGCAAAATGGAAATTAAGGCCGATTTTTGTGTGAAATTTTTTTTGCGAATTCAATACTTCCTTTTTTGTAAAAGGAAGTAAAAATGGGTGGAGAGAGAGGGATCACGAACTCTCTACCCCTTTATTTTACACCATCAAACTTAGTGTAAGGAAGAGCGATTTTGAAAGTCTCCGAACCTCATCTCTTCTCTTATCGCCATCAAAGATGGCCTGCAATTACTTAAGGATTTCTATTTCAAAAAACTTCAAGGAGTGCTCCCCATCCCTCGAAAAACAGCCTGCCCCATCATTAAAGATCGTCTACAATTCCGTTTTTAGGACTTTGGGAAAATTCTGAAGGTCCCTGCACCTTTCTTCCCTCTAATATCACCAAAGGCTCTAAAATTTCAAATTTAGGGCTTAAATTCTGACAATATTTCCGTGAAGAGTCCCCGAACCGACATGAGATTTCATTTATTCCTTTATCAAACTCCATGATCTACCCCATCATTTTGAGCTTATCGTATCTGTAAATGTCGAAAAATATATCCACGGTCTAAAAGTTGCTTTTTTTTATTTTTGTCAAAAAACCGTTTTCTTATTTAAAAAAAAAAACACTTATTACTTCAGTGAATAGGGGCCGAGAGCGAAGGCACATTGTGTCGGTTGGATAACGCAGCGTGCTAATGAGGGAAAATGTGTGGGTTCAAATCTGGGCTGAAAAAATCCTTTTAATGGACTTTTTCTTAAGCACAATGTTTATTCAAGTTTCCATTAATATGCAAAATTATACTCATAGTGGAATTCTAAGCTGTATATCTGTTGCTGTTACAATCAGGAAACAAAACATGCGGTAGTTTTTGCTGTAGAGCGGCCACAAAAAACTGGTCACACACATACACACAGACAGACAGACATTTTCCAAAAATAGTCGAAATGGACTCAGGACACCTCAAAACGTTCGAATCCGTCAAAATTCGAAAATTTGCACGAATCCAATACTTTCTTCTATATATTAGATATAGAAGAAAGTAAAAATGATTTTAACAGGGTAAATCGCCATTTAACTTTGTAGAAGTGGAAATTTCTATTTATTTTTCTGCTTTACTATGCATTGCTTCAGTCTATAGCATCTCGAAGTTGAATTGGGATCAGAAAATTCATCCTTTGAGCGCAAATGCTTCGTGCGGGGTAACTAGTTCTGCTCCTTCCCATTCGCCAATATAATTTAAAATAGTCCTAAATTTCATTGAAGGCCTTAAATTTCGAATAATTACTGGGGTAAAGCTCCCGAAAACTCAACCCTAACATCACTGAAAGTCGAATAAAATTGGCTTGGAGCTCCAATTTCAAGAAATTTCCGGTCGTCATAACGATATCAAAGAGGCCCACAATTGCATTTTTTAGATTGTTCATTTTCGAAAAATTTTCGGGAGGGGGCCCCAGATTTCCCTCTCCTTAGCATCCCCGAATATCGTATATAACTGCGATTTTAGAACAACAATTTTGAAAATTTTCGAGGAAGAACCCCAAAACCCCAGACGCTACGCCAACGCGAGAGAGAGAGAGAGAGAGAGAGATATATATATATATAAATAAAAAAAAATTGTTTCAAAAATTGATTTTTTTTTTTTTTTTAATATTTCTTGGGAGGAAATAAGATTTTATTTGGCAAACAAAAAGGGAAATGTTACAGCAGTCATATCATATTATAATTTATACAGAGAAATTTTTACTGTCTCACAGGCATATTTCATCCATTGAAAACTGAAAATTAGCCTCAAGAATTAAATTCAGCGTATTTTCACGCTTTGTATTTTATTGAAAATTTAGGATCATAGAAAAGGAAAAGGGGAGGAAAAAAAAGAATTTTAAACATTTAAGAGCTTTATTTGTTTATTTTTTGTCGGAGGGGGGGGGGAGCGAAGTAACAATACATTTTAAACGTTAAAATTTCAAAATAGTACTCATCTCTTCCCCCTCATTCTTTGATATCTTTCCTTTCATTCTTAAAAACTATTTTTTTTCAAGGAATTGATCACAATTATGGTCTTTATTCAAAAAAAATGAGAGTATTTTCACAATGTGAAAAAAAAAAAAAAAAAAAAAAATCTACCCAACGTCTTTCAATTTACATATTTTGTGTGTAACATTTAGTAAGAATATCAAACATTTAAAGAGGTAATAAAGAAACCAAGATATGACAAATAAACTAGATTTTAATATTCTTTTAATTATGAATAAACAAGAAATCAGAGTGACTAGGCATGCTTTTTCTATGTATCTGCAATTGAAAAATAATGTTGAAAGATTAGGACCAATTCATAAAAAGGTTGTTACCAAAAATAAGTATCAAAACATTCTTTTTCGCTACTATACAATACTGCAAAAAGAGTAGTAGTGAGAAACATATAATAAACATTGGCAAACATTTCATAAAATTGTACTTGTTTCAGTCGCAGCACAGACTTACCTAGAATAAATTGTCAAGAAATATGATTCAATAAAAATGGAATAATTTTTTTACAACCTTAAATACTATGACGGATCAATTTTAAATTAAGACTTCTATTTTATACATACATTTACAAAGGAGTATATCAAAGGATAATTTTAATTGGTGACTTAGTCATTTCCATCTGAAAACTTCGCCGCCATTGTAGAAAAAATTAAGCAATGTACAGAAATAAATATTTTAAAGCTCATATAACTAAATTATGCATTCTTTAAATTTGTGCAGCATTTTTTTTATATTTACCATACATGTAGTAAAGCAATTTGTAAATAAATAACTCAAGAGTAAATTTTTCCTTAGATCTTATGTCGTGTTTGTAACAAAGAAATAAATTTTAATAATGTGTTCGAGCATAAAAAAAATTAATAAAAATTTTATTTTTTATAAACAAAATGCAAATCATAATTTTGCAATAAAACAAGTTCTTGTTACATACAGAACCAAAAACTGAATGAGCATGACTGATGAGGTAAACATGTTAACACACATTTTTAAAATTCACAAAAGATTTTTTCAGAAAAGGACAAGGAGTGATCTTGTAATTCATAGAAAAGGAAGAATATTTGGCATGTTTCCAAAGAATGAATAAGCTCTGATGTCCTGGCAAAAGTTATATATTATCTAAATGAAATTGAAGGAAATGATTACATGATACATTGGGTGAAATTTAACTATACTTTTTTTTAATAAGAATGGAAAAATTACAAGCAATTTCCCGCAAAGGAAATGTTAGATCTAATAACTGACCCATTTGCAAAGATGTGACCTTTTTTTTTTTTTTTGTATATTTTTGAACTTCATGCCCAGAATCTTAAACTTTAGCTTTTAATTGCAACACAGTAGAGTCTTGAAAATCCGAGGTAATTGGGGCTCATGCTAGCTTGGATTACTGAAAACTCGGATTATCCGAAAAATATTTCATGACTAAAATTTTACACTATTCATACAACATAGCTACATGTATCTTTTCTTCCATGTCCGAAAAAGAAAAATGAAAATATGTCTTTACGAAATTTTTTTATTTCAACATGAATTTAAATTTTTATCAATCATAAACGAATTTTGACTTCTTTTTTCCACGATGACTCTAAGGATTTATTTATAAATTTGTAGACATCCAAAAAATGCAATTAAAACTCCCAGAATCCATTTCAAGGAGTTTTGCCCTGGCGTTGTACCCTTCCTTTTTCAAAACCAAACTGCCCTCTGATATTCCAAAAGAGTATTACTCGTTCTTTAGTCTGGAAAGTCAATTTTCTTTCAAGTTATTTAATGTACTTAAATCGGTCTTTACTATATGATCCACTTAATAGGGAAGTTGCAACCTATTAAATGTTCATATTTCGACTATTGGATATAGTTAATTGACTTTCAAAACTAAAAAATTCACCATCGCCGAATTTTAAAACACTGTGATTGATTTTTAATTTTTAAAAATCCACGCTCAAAAGTGCACTCTTCTGAAACGTCACGAGCTTACGTCACAGGGCACTAATGGGCAGCCTTCCGCCGAAGATCCCTTGTTTTCGCTACGGACATTTTGAGTTCGCTGATATTTTTATTTTTTAGAAATTCAATAATCCTTTTTAATACACTATAGAGGCCGGATTCGTTAAAGCACAATTTAATAATCTTCCTCAAGTAACATCAATGATGGTATTCGAATATTTCCAAGAGGATGAGAGGTTCAATGTTCCAGAAACGCAAGGAGTTAAATGCGAGGAGGTAAGCCTTACGTTTCGTCTTCAAAGCCAACTGCACGTCCTTCGGCTTCTCCCTCGGCGGAAGAGTGCATGGCGTCACTTCCTGTGCCATTTGAAGTCACAAGGGCTTGAACTTTAAGAATTAATTTTTAAAAAACTACTTATCGTATTGCAAAAATTTTTTCAACTATGATGTTCATACATGTTACTCTATCATATAAAAATAAAATTGAAAAACCGAAAACTTCCCTATTTACTAAATGATTATTTCATACCAATTGGCAATTGTTTTTGATACTGACCTCTCAAAACCATTTTTATTACTTTAATAAATTTAGTTTAAGAAATTTTACACGTGAAAAAGATTTCGATTTTAAGATTTTAATGTATTTTTAAGGCACTAAAAATCCATATTGAAGTACAAAAGAATCACCTCGGAATTTCAAGACTCAGACTTTCGAGACTACTGTATATTCGAACATAAAGAACTATTATGCATCATAATATCTGTACCTCTGAGAAAGAACAATGTTAGTCACATAATCGCAACTTTACAGGAGAGAGGGCAAAAAGTTGTCTGGCACAAGTAAAAGATGGGACGTGCACTCTTTTAATGCTGAGGTAAATAATTACAAAGGATTTTTTTTAGAACTAAATTGCTCAATGCAGAAAACCGATTCTACATACAATGCACTAATAAACTGAAAATCGCAATTTCTGGACTCATGTCAGTCTGGCTAGGAGAGGTACAGATACATAGCATCATCTTTCAAAACAAAATTATATACTTAAAAAATGATTTGCCCATGTTGCGGGTGTGACCATACAGTCACATTTGCAAATCATTATTTTTTTTAAAACCAAAAATTATTTTAGAAAATTGATAATTTATTTTATGATACATAATGTTTTCTTTTATTCAAATACAGTAAACTCCCGATTATCCGTGGAATAGAGTGGCACGATAACCACAGATAAGCGAAACCGCAGATAATCCAAATGATAGGTAAAAAGTGATACTTAGTGTAGGCAATAGATAAAAAATATTAATGACACTCCACATTCATTCAAATTATAGTTAAAAACCTTGCTACATTGCATCTACTAACATTGAATCTAAAAAAATATATGTAAAATCTAAAAGCGAACAACAACACAATCACAGGTTTCAAAAAAAAAAAAAAAAATGTTAAAGTACCCTCAGATAATCTGACCGCCGATAATTGGGAGTTTACTGTAGATGAAAATTGCTGTAAATGGACTGAGAGTAATAATACCTTCTAAACACTTTCAGGAATACATATTAATTCTAGTATGCTTTAAGAATTATAGAAAGTGAATAGAAAGTTATGAGAAATTGTGGACTTAAGATGGGGTGAATATGCCTCTTATTTTTAGGATTTTTCTACAATGACATCATATCTTTTTAATTCAGGAACTTCTTGGGGCTTTGAATTCAGAATATTAATTCCAAGGATCATCCAATGACTTTTCGAAAATCAACGGGAAGCATTTTTGCACTACAACCATTTCCATACTAGCTCAAAATTTCACTGTTGGTGTTTTATACTCTTCAACAGAAAAATACTGATGTAACGTTAGAATTATGCAGAATCCCTATACAAAGAGGGATCTGCAAAAATCTAACACCAAATAAGCGCTCATTGCTTACTTTTCAGATAAAAAGTGGCAAACTGGCATCACATATGTTTTATGGTGGTAAAAGAGATTTGTTCCTTGACAAGATCAAGTATCATCAGCAGACAATTGAAAAAAATCCTAGACATGAGATCAATCATTGAACTTTTCTGACGAAACTACAAATAATCAGAAACACTAATAGACCATAACAATCTTTAAATAAAAAAAAACATGGAGGGGTTTGGAACTAAATGAATAAATAAAAAATTAAATGTTACAATGTAGAAATATAAAATTCTATTCATTATGCTATATGTGTCTAGAGAAAAGTTATGCGCAACCTTTATAAAGTCCCATTGTGATTACAAAAACAAAAGCTTACAGTTAAGCTTTTATTTAAAGCCAAAGATACAACAAATATTTTTAACAGCAGCTTTAATAAATGAGTTTTCGCACAACTAAAAATTTAATCCATAATGGGCGAAATTTAATAAACATACAAAATTAGATATTCAGTGTAATGCTGTATCAGCATGAAAAACAAACTTACAAAATTGTTTTTTGTAACGTTTACATTAAGTATCAAACAAACATAAGTGCATAAAATGTAAGAAAAGACTAACAGGAAAACTGTGGGAATGAAACAAGCACTACACCTGGGGATGTGGACTCGGGGTTGGACTGATTTTGTGGTAAAGGAGTAGGGAGTCAAAAGTTTAAAATTTCAAGAGTCATAGTCGGTCATTTTCCCTCAAAGTCCCTAACCCTTCCAGTGCTTGTGGAGTCTGATTTATTTTGGGGTAAAAGACTCAAGCGTCGGAGGTTCTAAAAATGTCAGAGTCGGTTATTTTTCCTCCCACTCGGCAGCCCTGAAAACATCAAGGTTCTAAAGACAAATTATCAGTTTTTAAATTACATTTGTAAGATAATTTCAAAACTCAGAATGATTTTTAAAATCTAGCATACTATACAAAAGGCACATTTTTAATAGATGTTTTCGAATTTTCACATGAAAATTATATGATGTGTTGGAAAATCATTTAGAGCCATATCATGAAAAAGCCGCAATGTTGTCTCACAACTCAAATATTTTATTGAAAAGTAATAATTTTAAAGGATAATGAACAAAATCTTTTGCTTCAGAAATAACATCTTCGTGGTTTCTTTAGCAAAAAATTTTGCTTATTATTCTTTTAAACTACTATTTTTAATGAACTATATTAGCTGTTAAGTGCAAGACGAAGGTCTGTTTTCCTGGGGAATGGCACTTTAGTAAGAAATTTTTAGCAAGATAAATCAAATTCAACAGCTTTTTTAAAACATGATATAATAAATGACATGAATACACAAAATAAATTGAAGTTAACACCAAGCAGTTTATGTGTCCTTTCATTCAAAATTAATATAATATTAAAAACATAAAATACATGGCAACTAAAAAAGAGTGAAGTAAATGATATACAAAACTGACAGCAAAAGTTTCCAACTGTTTTTGGCCATGACCCACTCCCTAAAAGTGGATGCAACCCGATATACAATTTGTATAACTAAAACCATGAATGCATTTTGCCGTGGCATAAAATCATTTTACTGCTTTTGCAATAAGTTACCGCCCTAAGCCAGGGCTAAGGCAGAAATACATAAAATATACCGCCAGCTCAGTTATTCCATCCGAGGACTGCAGTTTCGTGCTTTGAACCGCACCATTGCAGTTTGTTTGGCTCTCTTTGCTTCTCTAGCAGGTTTACTGCCTCCAGCTCAGTTACCTCCTATTCCGAGATGATGAGTGGCTAAAAATCACGTAACTGCAGTCCTTGGATGGAATAACTGAGCTGGCAGTGTATTTTATGTATCATTTTACTGGTTCAAAAAGAAAAAAGATTTCAAACAAGTGAGAATAAAAAGAACAAAAAAAAAAAAAAAAACTGCAATGTGAAAAAGAAACTAATAAAGTCAAAACTATTCATAATAATTAATGACATGGTCTTGGATTGAGTGATTTTTTTTAAATGAAAAAAAAAAATAAAAATGTCCCCCCAGTGGGGGCATATGCCTCATGTTGGGAAACTGTTTTACATTGAAAATATACGTTACAAAGAGAAAAATAGAATTCTACAACTAGAAATTATTCAAAAGTAGCTACAACTCAAATTTCCAGACACAGTAAATGAAATTTCCAAAACAAAAACAAACAAAAAAAAACTTTCCAAATAATGATAAAAAAAAAGAAATAAATAAAAAAAACATAATAAACATTACTTGAATAGAAAAGACATTAACAAAAAAGGCATTTAACATAAATTTAGAGAACTGGATGCAAAGCCAACTATTATTATATTTCAAAATTATGTGTTAACTTGTTTTACAGTTGTTTCAGATATATATAATTCCACAATATTAACATTTTATAAAATTTATGAAGGCATACATGAAAGAAATCAGCATTTCATTCAAGTTAAATCATCAGTGGTATTGGATTTCATGTATAAGAAAGAAAAATAAAATTTTGAAAGTTCTTTATTTTTATCGTTATACTGGCAGCAAAGGAACTTAAGGTCTGGGAAGTACTAATGAAGGGCTCAGGACAAGAAGGTGATAAGCCTCACTTTTGAAAAAATGAGTTTTGTGGTCTACATGCTGCTTTGATATTCTGTCTAGTTATCTAATATAATTAAAAACTGAGCGTATCTATGTATGTACCTATCTATGTTCGAGTTCCTTCTCCCGAATTCCAGTGAACTGATTATTGAACCAGGTATCGATAGATTCATAATTTTCCCATCTTTATGTATGGCTATTTTACATAATCCCCGGATTATAATTAGCAGAGATATCAATTCAAAATTATAATTTACAATACTTAGATTTCGACATAAAATCCCTATTTTTCGAAGGCTTTCCTCCATTCAAATTATTATTCAGTGCTTCAACTGTACTTTCGGTAACAATGCTTTTATTAAAATTTGAAGCATGAAGAAAATCATTGAGAAGAAAGATCTGTTGCCATTTTTTCTCAAATATGAATACATAAAATTCTGCCTTTTGTTTTGAGGCTTTTCCTGTAACTGTGGGACTTAAAATGTTTTCTTTTTGGTTATTTTTCCGCAATCTGCCACAAAATGTTACTGTTTTTTTTTTGTTCAAGCCTGATTGTGAACAAGCGTCACTTGACCTAACTTTTATTTTCGAGGTAGACCGTGCAAAGCTGGGCAATGCAGCTAGTTCATTGCATTATTTTGTGTAAATTTCGACACATGGCGCCACTGATCATCAAATAATGTTATTGCTTCGAAGAAACAAAAGCTGTTTTTTGATAAAGAATATGACAAGCCATCTGCTAAGATGGTGGAACCTTGGAAGGGTACTTGAAAGAACTCGTTGAAAATTTAAAGAATTTACCTAACAATTACAGTGATGATTCTTCTTCAGATTTTGATGTAAGTGAAGAAGATAAAGATTATCAACCTTCATATCATGATTCTTCATCTTCATAACAGGTAAGTTCATAAAATAATAATTAGTGGCTAGTCATACTATTGCTGCAGAAGTTTCAGATAATTATTAGCAGCACAATAACGCATACATAGAATTCTTTTTTTTTTCTCTTCCAAATTAACACTTTTGAGTTTTTGAGAGGAAATTCTTCCTGCTGAAAGTTTATTTAATAATACCATAAAGAATTTTACATAATTGAATGTAGGAGTCAACATTGTTGTAACCTTATAGGAGGATCGTGTAGCATGTCATACTATTGCTCCTTAAATGTCTTCATGTTTATCCAGGTTAGTGTTTTTTCAAACTTGGAAACACATTGAACATTGTGGGGTGCCAGTTGACTTTTCATTAGCTTTAGTGTTTCGTTTTTCCTCCAAGAACACATTGAGCGTATTTATCAAGCATTCATTAAATGAAGACTTCAGCAAAGTGCAGTTCATCAGAGTTCGTCAACCTGCTGATATTAAACTTCATTCATTTGAATCAAAGTACAAGGCACCACTCAAACCAAATGAGAAAAAATTTAAAGATGTGAAATCACTCCTTCCATCTATTTCCCCAATTTACTACAAGTACTATAATAATCCTGAACCAAACAATGAAGTAGATGACAATGTAACTGAATTAATATGGTAACAGTTATACGGTTTAACATATCCTAGAATTTTGTGAAATTTTAATTTTGAATAAAATGTTAAGTTTTTTCCAGAAAGCTACTTTGGTTATTTTCATATGGACAACAAACATTCACTTTTTAGTAGTAGATTTTGGAGGAAGAAATCTGACAAGCCACAAGAATCTAGTTTTAGTTTTGCAGAATAGAGAGCATATTAAACTTTAAATATATATATATAATATATATATATATATATATTTGTAGAATTTTTCAAAAGTTGGGAATTGTCCTACTGAAAACTTCACATCATGAGGCATATCACATTCTCACCCCGAGCCATAAAAACATAAAATTTCCATTGCAAATGCATGACTTTAATATATCATCCTCCAAATTTAATCTGCATAAAAAATACAGATCATAAAATCATTTTAAGTTATAATAACTATTCCATTAGTCGACCTTTCATGTAAAGAAAAATATTTCAGTGGGATTTAAGTATTTGATTTCTAAGAAAATAAAAGCAGCATTTTATGCACAAAGCATTTTTGACTAGAAATTAAAACTAGAATTACATGTACAGTCAAATTTTAAACAGAGGGACATGAACACACAAACGCATCTGATTTATGTAATTCTGATTAAAAGAGCCCTTATTATGCGCAATTGCATAGCATACTTTGACAAAGTGCATATAAGCACATAAATGGCAATAATATTGGAAACACAATAATCCAAAGTAAATGTATATTATGAACGTTTTCACTTGCTTTGAAAAGGGGAAAAAACCTTTACAGAAATTCTGTCTCAGAATGAAAATATATTTTCATCTTTATAAAAAGCAATTAAATGAAAAAAGAAAGACCACCTCTAAGGGGGGGGGGAACCCCTACAAGAGATTATAATTTATTGCAGTAAAAGTAATTGGCACATCACTTTATGCATAAATAATTGCTTTAATACATTTTTACCATGTTAGCAACAAAATGACAGTGCATATTGTTCAGTTTTTATTGCATATTTAGGTATTTTTATTGCATATATGCATGGTCGTTTTCATGATTTTTAGTGCATATAATAAGGGGCTCTATTGATAACTAAGATTATATGACTAACTGATCCAACAGCATAACAAACAAATTCCTTATGTCCTTTGCTCCCACTCAGTAATAGGAGAGGTAGAGGGGTAAAAAATGAGTTTTCATTTGTAACAACTGTGAAACTTTAATTTATTACTCATTTATTGTAGAATTAGGAACAAAGTATTAGATACTAAAAGATTGTCTGAAAATCACTGCTTGATCTCTTGAGCAAGAGTTTTTTTTTTTTTTTTTTGTATACATTATTTTTTAAATTCTACTGATTTATGTCTCATTTCTACATTGACTAAAATATGCATAAACAGTTTTTCAAATTAAGGAATAAACAAACATACCAGTGTCATTTTTTATGTTCTTTTTTTTTGCAATAAGTAAAAATATTAAAGACCAAACTTGAAGAAACTTATGTAGTGACACTATATTGACACTGCCATAACATGAAACTATTATTCCAATATTTGGTATACTTCCCTTCTGCCATAAAATAATGTGGCAAAGAATCATACACCACTGACAAAACTGTTTGATGCCTGATCTCATTAATTTATACAACCTACAAAAGATGAAAATGAAAACAACTTTTCATTTTGGAATAAAATGAATAGTATCTTGTATTTTTATTAGGAATATGTAATCAGGGATGTGCACAGGGGAGGGAGGGAGGGACACCTGTTGTCCCGGGCCTGAAGAAGACCCAATGTTTTTGGGTCCTCTTCAGGCCCGGTGAAATGTAGGGATGAACAATATGGAGGAGGACCGGAAAAGTCATTTGTGACCGGCCCTAAAATTTTTGTGCAAGCCCCTGTATGTAATACTATTCATTACATATTTTTATAAAGAATATGTAAATTAAAAGGATAAATACTTCTGCCAAAAATATTTTAAATCCTCTGCCCCTCCCCCTATCCATGTTTTTCTGATTTTTAATTCTCAATAAAAATGAAACCCTGAAAAAATATTTTATAGTATGATTCTACCCCATTCTCTTGACTCGCAACATTATTTCAATTATTAACTGACAGGAATATGCAACTAGAGATCTATGATACCAACATTTTTGAAAGTGTTCTCTTTATAATTAATCATGAAGCTTTAGCCAATCATAATATTTTTTTGTTTATTGTTCCTTCAAATATATTAAACACTATTTATTTATTTAAAAAATATATATAATTGATATTGGAATTTTGATAGTGCTTTTATCAACTAATCTATTCCAATCTGAACTGCATATTTCACAAAACACACTCACACATATATTAAAAATAAAACAAGTCCAAACCATTACAGTATACAGCCTCAGACTATTTCAGACCTCATGCCACAATAAGCAACATTTAATCAGCAGTCTCAAGTTTTAAGCAAAGACATAATGAACAGATAAAAACTCAATGATAAACCAATTCTGAAGGTAAGAATTTCAATTGAATATAAAATTTTAAATAACATTTTGTCCATCTTGTCTTGGCTAGTAGGGTCCAAATACTGCCACTATTGATAATGGCATAACTATATCAGCACAAGATTCAGTCATGTAGAAATGTAATGATGACTAGCAGAAAAACATTGTTGTTATAAATACAAAAATTGTGTCTTGGAGGGAGGAGGGGGGGGGGGGGGTTAAGAAATAAATCAGAAATTGCTAAAAGGTTAAAAAAAAAGTAAGTAAACACTTATTGAACCTTTTCTTGGAGGAAGAGGAGATGGGCCTTAATGCACATCAGTAGCAATAAATCAAATTTGAATGTCAATTTAATTTTCTCAAAGTACATTTTTTTAATATCAAAAACCCTTGAGGATATAATTCAAAATATTCTAAAATTTCATGAATAAATAACAATGAGAAGCACCAAACATTCTAATTAGGATATTTGTCATAAGTGCCAGATGTTCAACTCTAGAAAACACATTTTACTCCTTTGATTACAATTCCCCTTTATGAATTTTAGTAATAGGAACAAAATAAAAGATAATTCAAGGTCATTAGAAATATAGAAAGAAATCTTTTCTCTTCCTGCCCATATCCCTTAGTTGAGCCTTTTTTCCTTTATTTTTGCAATGGCTATCATGCACATTTTCAGAAAAATATTGGTTATGTATGATTTATATCATAAGTGAAAAGAAGTACAATTTATTCTTCAAGGAATCTTCAAGATTCTTAGGCATCCAACGATTACTTACATTTAACATTTTGAATTTTTTTCAATGAGTACAAAAATTTGCTAAATTGAGAAAATTGGTTAAATGAAGACTCAACAAATTTAATTGTTTACAAATAATAAAAACAATTATACAAATATAAAATGGCACAAAACCAGTAAAGTTATATTATAAAAAAATCTTCCAGTTGTATTGCATTTCCAAAAAATAAAAATTTGAAAAGACTAATAACACTACCTAAATTAAACAACTTGTTTAACAATCAAACATTGTACAGGACAATAAATAAATAAATAAAATGTTGGCAAAAACATTTCAAGTCCAAGATCTTAATTAAAATTTCATTATGTTACTATTTTGATACGGTTTAGTACATTTGGAATTTCCTTTAGCTTTTGAAATTAAAATATGAAAACTGAGCACAACTTAAACATAAAATAGAAACATGACATTACATTAAAACTAAGCTTGCAATTCAATAAGACATTATGAGTCCTGAGTAACTTAATATTACGATGCACCGCTATGAGCTTTTAGCACTACTACAAGAGCACAATTGAGGTAGTGAGAAGCAAAGGGATGCAAATGGCAAAATTAAAAATTTGGAGATAACCAGTACAAATGGTAGGTGAACCTCTCCTCTGTCTTGGGGCAAGAGATTGTACTAGTAGCCCTGGTAGGTGCTGCTGTATAGCATAATTTAGAAAAAAAATTCAATGAAAGCCTACCCAGGATCTGATCTTTAAAAGTGTTTTACTCGAAATTTAAAATAGTGCACTTGCATCCCTTTGCTTCTCACTGCCTCAATTTATGTTCAACAATAACACTGATTCATTATATTTCAAAGTAAAATGTGCATTAGAACTGAATAAGAATGGAAACTTAAGGTTAGTTTAGAATACTTGATTTGGTATACAGTAGACTCTTGATTATCTGGGAGACTTTTGACAAAATTGTAGAAGATTCAGTTTGGCGCTGTTTAATTATATATATCAAATGTTTACTGTACAAATTTTTGCTATTATCTGCTATCTGCATGATTTTTGGAAGAATCTGACTCTGCTTATGAACTGTATCTCTCCTCATACAATGTAGTTTTGATATACATTGAATGCGCTCAGGTCAATACTTTACAAGGCAGAGGTAAGCAAGGTTTGAAAATATCATGATCAGTTTCCAAACATCGAAAATATCCGATATTTTCAATCAATACAGACTAAATTCGTTAAATAGTAACTGCATACTTTATTGACGCTCGTTTATTTTGTTACATTATAATTATAATATAGACTTAAAATGAACGCTTTTTTCATTAGTAATCTATAGTATATATCTTTCACATAGATATTTTAACTGATATTTGTGTGTAAATGATAGTTACAATCCTTGGTGAAATGAAATAAAGAAATGTTTTCAAAATAAAATACTGCAGCTACTTTATAGTTTTATTAATTTAAGTACTTTAGCAATAGTTGCTTCCTAATTTTACAAAATTACACAACTTAAAAATTAAAATAATGCATTAGTCTGCATCAAAATGAGACAGTGTGCTTATTTTTCTGACTAACTTTTAATTTTTGACTTGTCATTTTTTATTCATTTTAAAATTGTTATACATCAATATTTATTTTTTTTATTAATATAAAAGAAAGAAGTAGCATATTATTGCAATACATTAAAACATTACATTATGAATAAATCAAAAGTACAATAATTTTCATTTATTATGAATAAATATAACTTTTAACAATAATAATTTTAAATAATAAAATTCCAATTAATAAAAAAAAAATTAATGTAGCAAATATTGTACATCTTAAGATAAATATCGAAAATATCAGATACCAAGGTATTTCCAAAACATATATCAACTAATGTGTTGGTGAACCCTGTAGGTAAGTGAAAATGATGATGAGGAAATGGTACTTGATCGGTAAAGAATAAAATCGAGGAAATGGTAAATGAAGACAGCAAATCAGCTTGATGTAAAATAGTGCGCAAAGGCGAAATTATACAATTTGCTGGCAGGGTTTTTGAAATGAACGGCCCCCACAGAAGAAGGACCTCATACCAGTGTAAGACATAAGCTACTACTGCATACCCTAACACATGACTAAGTTTATATTAATTAGAATAACAGAAAGAAGTTGTAACTGCAAAAAATATATCTGAGAGTTTTCTATTTCCTATTCATTTCAGATAATTAAGAGTTTACTGCACTTAAAATCAATCGACACTGAAATATTTTTAAAGAAATAATCCAACTTGAAAGCACAAATAAATAATAATAATATTTTTTTTAAAAATATTCTAATTCAATGAAGTACAATTTTTTCATAATAATTATGAATATATACATAAAAAAATATTTAAGTTACAACAGATTTATTATTATCATGAAATGAAAAGTTGATCATCAATAGTTTCAAAATACATATTAAAGATTTATTTAATACCTACAAAAACTTATGTTTTTATGTTATCTACAACAGCTTTAAATGCAACAATGTATAAAACATTTTTGGTTTTAAAACATAATTTTTAGGAACATACCAGACAATGACTAGTGACTGAGTATGGCATTATTATCATTTTTGCAATTAGTCTGCCAGTTTGAAAAGTATTCATTAGCATAATTAGTTTACTTATGAGATACAATTTCACCAACTCAAATAATGAAATGAATTATAAAACAGTATTTTGTTTGAAGTCATAATCTAAAGGTATTTATAGACCAATATTTCTTCAACAGGAAATCAATAACTGTTAGTTTCATTTTTACAGTGCACAAGAAAAGCAATATTCAAAGGCTAGGATCTCTAAGTTGTCAGTGGTTCCCATTTACTTCAATGTTTCATAGATTTTAGACACTAGCAGTACCTTCACACATATAGATGAGTATTTATAATACAACTAAAAGGATTTTTATTCATAAGATCAACTCAAATATAAGCATTCAACTTAATTGACTCACATATAATGGCTTCTAAAAACCAGATTCTACGAGAAACATGAAAGTTCTCTCTTAAAAAAGGGAGTGGGGGTCAAATTGCAGTTCATCAATGGTATGCCATCGGCTAAAGTAAGAAGTGATTATTAAGTTTAAAATCTTCTATTTTAAAACATTAACTATAAAAGCATATTTATATAAATTTTACTTTACTATCTTTACAAATACCCTTAAACCATTGACCATTCTTATAGAACCTGGAGTTTTAACAAAAACTTCTCACCACCAATAGCAAAATGGCGGCAGATAGTTAGTGTATAAGATCAATATATTTTATGCAGACAGAGTGAATATACACATGAACATAGAAGAACAAATTATGACTTAAAGCTGCAATGAAACTGACGAAAACAATGCATAAATACATTCTTCTAAAAACACAGAGACATTTATACATTAAAATTTTTGCTTCAAGAAAAGCTCATTTTTGGTGCATCAGCAAGAAACAAAGGGCTGGAAAAAGTGTATACAAGTACAAATTACATAAATTTACGGATGCAGCGATAGAAACTGAAACAAACACGGATATTAGTTAAAACGCATTGGCATTTTGCTCACACTTCATAAAAATTAAGGACAAAGCACTGTTTCTCAAAAGTGCAATCATTCTTCATGGTTTAAAAAGGATCTATATCAAAACCTGAGAACATTCTTATAAAATACAGATCTTTGGTTTCACATATATATCAACAACAAAGTTCAACATAATAACACTTTTTTCAGCCCCCAATTATATTTAAGAAATGCATTTAGGACACTTTAAAATGCAGACTGTGGTAAGCTGTTACAAAAATGATTCATCATAAAATGACATCATTTCACAGCATTTTGGTTATAATGTACTATGTAGTTAATGTTGTGGCTACACTAGTTTGCACTTCCTTTGTTGCCTCTTCTGTGGTTCTGGACGTAACACCGCTCTAACAGCCTCATCAAAAACCTGCGCATAAAATTTTGAACAGTTTAAATCAGACACATTCGAAACTAACAATATTTAAACACTTTGAATTGCATATACAGTGACCACACAATTAAGCATTTTGAGTTATGTGACAATTTTTACTGTTCTCAATGAAAAGACGCGGGAAATTTACCAAATGAGACTCATTAAAATACTGATTGCTAAAGCCTGCTTTGAAAAACAAGAGTTTAAATTTGATGCAATCTTGCATTCTTAGAATCATTATCCATTAGAATTTATTTTTTATTCTATTAATATACTCAAAAATTCTATCCGGCATCAACGACGATTCTAGTTTTCTGCCCGAATAACTACAAATGGCAACAGGATTCCATTCCAATTCTGATGATAAATAGTGCTTAAACAAGTGTTTAGAGTCTTGCTTGCATTAGAGAAAACTGGCTAACTTGGACATGCAATGAGTTCCTTTTTGCTATGTTGTTATGGAGACTTTTTGAAAGATTGTTTCTATTACACTTGAATTGGGTATGTGACTGGTTTTTTTTTTCTTTTTTTTCTTGCAAGTCAAAGCAGGACGGTTAGTTGTATTTTTTTATATAGGTCAGCTTCTCTCATTATTTGTACACTCCTTACGTATAAAAGACCACTTAACTTGGTCCTTTAAAATAGTACAATACTCATGAAATGTGCACGTTTGGTAATGACAGCCTAAATACATAGTACCGTGTTTACATTAAAAACTAGTTAAAATTATTCAAATGTTTATATTAGTATTAGAATGCAGTTTGTTTTCCTTAATAATACAATTTCCAAAAAATAATTTGCTGACTTTTATTCAACTGGCCTCTTTAGAAACTGGCAAAATAATGATATAACTGCTGCTCCTGATCTCTGATGACAAGGCACTACCTGTCCTCTTCTCATTATTTAATGTTTGTTCAAAATTTCTCGTTGTATGTGTGCTTGCACGTGCGCACACCTAATAGTGAGACATATATTACAATATTACATACGAGGCGTATTTTTAAAGTAAGTTCCGTTTTTATATAAAAAAAGAACGATTACAGATAGAGCAAAGAAATTTATTGCACAAAAATCTACCATCCTTACGCTATTTTTTGACATTGCTCCCGTGATTTTCCAAACATTTGTCATAGCGTGGTACAGGTTTTTGTATACCTATTCATAGAAAATTGCCGCCTGTGTAGTTAGCCAAGGGATAACATGTTCTCTGAGCTCATTATTGCTGTTGTGCCACAGACCACCTTGGAAAGACTTTAGATGCCGAAACAAATGAAAGATGCTGCGAGCGAGGTGAGGGCAGACCAGAGGATGTTCAAAAACGCCCAGCCAAAGCCCTGTAAGAGTCCTCATGGTTGACTAAACGGGCGGTAACTTTGTACGAATAGGTATACAAAAACCTGTACCACGCTATGACAAATGCTTGGAAAATCACGGGAGCAATGTCGAAAAATAGCGTAAGTGTGTTAGATTTTTGTGCACTAAATTACTTAGCTCTATCTGTACTCGTTCCTTTTTTATATAAAAACGGAACTTACTTTAAAAACACGCCTCGTATATATAGGTAAACTGATCTCAATGGAATTATCACCCCATGCCTTCAGAGCGTTTTTCAAAAATTGACATTTTTAAAACTTTAATTGTATTTTTTGTGTATTTTTAAGGGATTTTAGGTCATCAATTGCCAGACCCTGCTCATCACCCTGTACATCCAAAGTTCTAGACCAACTGAACTTTCCAACTCATATTTTTAATTACTAGCACATAAGACACAACATATATATTAGACACAAACAAGACATAGCTAACAGTAAACACGATAATATGAAATTAGTAAACAAAATTCACATGAACTATATGTTATAGAAGAAATATTTTATATATTTCTCTGTAACTAAAAATAATGAAAAATGAATTACCTGTTTAAGGCCTCTTTGTGTAAGTGCTGAACATTCTAGGTATTTTACAGCTCGTATTTTTGAAGCCAATTTTTGGCCTTGTTCTCTTTTGATTGGAGACAAACTTTGTTCACTTAAAAGTTGTAAGGTATCTTTGTCTTCCCTTAAATCAATTTTAGTTCCTAAGAAAATTTAAAATGTTTAATAAAAAATCAACAAGTGTTACTTTAACAAAATTAAGAAAATAATAGACACAGTTCATTATGACTAAAATATCATTTTTTTTTTTTTTTTTTGATATCATACAAATGATACTCTAAGTAAAGGATCACCAGAAATTATGCTACATATAAAGAATTCGTATTGATATTCATGACAAAACTTAAAAAGATATTATAAAGATATTTTGAAATGAACTGGCACACTAGTCTTAAGAATTTCACTAAGCTATGTGTCATAAAAAAAAAGCTAAAACATTTTTACATTAATACATCCCATTTATCCATAAACCTTTACATTATTCATATATAGTAAATAACAAAGCCTATAAACCTAATACTAGGTTCTATACAAGGAAAAGAAAGATTGGTGCAGAAAATTGAAAGAAAAATGCTACTTAAATGTCAATTATGACTCTTATTTCAAACCAATCCAAGTACAAAACCTTCACAGGATCTTTAAACTTGTTTTAAGCTAAACCGGTTTTATAGATATCATATCTGAAGATGAAGCCTCCAATGCATTTTGCAAGTATGAAAAATCTGAAAGGTGAAATTGATTTATCCACACTTGTTTTTAACTTTCAATTTTGACGAGTTGGAAAAGAGATTCAGACCGTTTGATATCATCAAAGCAATAAAGTAACCTTTAAATGTCAACCCTTTTACTTTCAAAGTATAAATGCAATCAATCTAAATCTCTGCATACCTTTCAGTACAAGCAAGGAAATAAAAACTGGACACAAAAAGTTTTGGATCCCCAAAAGGTAATGTACTAAAATTCAAACACCATAAAAATAAACAACGAATTAAGATGCATAGATGAATAGATTAATATATTCACAATTGCTTATTAATAGGAATATCATCATACATAATTATGAAGCACTGTTCAATAAAATGCAATGACAAAAAATCCCATTGACATAGCAAATTCATATTTTTAGAAAGATTTTTTTTTTACTTTATAGATTTTTCATATATTCTTTATCAACAGGATCGGGGGAAATTTGAACCATCTTGGGAAAATTTTACAGATTGATTTTTTTTTTTAATTTTTAATTTTCTGATTTTTTTTGCAAGTGTCTTTTGAATGCATTTTCTTTTGCATCACTCTTTATATTTCATTCACTTATATTTTCATTAACTATTTGTTGGATAATAATTTAAATTTTATAATAAATATTAGATAGGAGACTTTAATTAAAACTTGCATGTATTTACTTAATTGACTTTTTAGATACCTAGTTCTACAAGTTACCAGTTCATTTTATTAGTTTTAAAGATGCAATTCCCCCCCCCCCCCCCCAAATTATCTATATCTATAGTAAAAGGAAAGAATTTTTATCTGAAACATAAAACATATTGTAAAATTCTGGGGAAATTTTCATACAGATAAGGGAAAATGTTGGCATTTAAAATCATTTTCTGCACACCTGATTTTTCCGCCAGTATATGAACAATAATTTTTTATTGACTAAATTGCAATGTCCAACTACTAATTCACCTTGAAAAAGTAAGTGGTGCATGCCTCTCCGACCGGTATTCAAAAAGCGCTGTTATGTGCAGAAAGGTAGGGGACCCCTGCTGTAGATGAATTCAGGTGAGTCAACATTTTCCAAGGAAAGACAGCAATTACTTTCCGGGTGGAGTTTCTGGTCGTAACTGTTCTTATATGAATATAAACTACCATATTAGAATCGGCAATATGTGTTAAAATCGAGAGTTCTAGGTGAAGTTTTGACCTTAAAACCTCCTCCCTGGCTAGGGCACTGATAACCAGTAAAGAATGCAAATCTACAAGTATATTTTCTGGCATAGAGCTTTTTGTACAGGGGTTTGTGTAAGATCAGCTTCTGTATATATTTTTTCCCCTTTGATTTTTTTTCAAATAAGAGAGAATTTTAAAGTATTTTTCAATAAATATAAATTATGAAGAATGTAGAAGTCTCGCATTTTAGTTAAAAGAACTAAAATATTTGATTGCACTATTTTCATTTTGACAATAAAACTCATAGAATATCCAGATTGTGATTTAAGTGATGTTTTTGAACCCACCAGGAAGAATTTTCACTTGACCTAGTATTATCAGCTGTAACTGAAGCACACTTGAGGACCTCTTGGTAAAATTAAGCATCATTTAAAGATCCTTACAAATGAAAGCAAAAATAAAAGTTTTAAAATTTGTATGAGCTTCATGCTCAGTGTCAACTTACAACTTTAAAGGAAGAATGTGCTGACAGTAATCACACTTTTGAACATATAGGAACTAATAAAATGATTTAACAATTTTTTAGCATTCCCAATGCCACAGAATTAAAAGTATTAGAAAATTATTAAATGTCTTTTGTGAAATTAGAAACATGATTATATTTTCTTTTTTTTCATTGATAACCTACCAACTAAAATAATAGGAGCATCTGGACAGTGGTGTTTTATTTCAGGATACCATTTCGATGTGACATTTTCAAATGAAGATGGACTAACGACACTGAAGCATACAAGGAAAACATCAGTCTACGAAAAGGAAAAAACAAATTATTAAATAACGAAGCATACTAAATAAAACACAATAAAAGGAAATTTTCACTAGTTAAGTAATAAATAATAACTATGTTATTATCAACTAATTTCATTTTAAATAATGGGGCTGCAGATTGGTTCTTCACCATATGCAGACCTAATGCATTCCCCAATCCATTTTTTCATGTGGCACCAGTATCGGCAGATAACCATTACCACAAGATACTTATGACGCCCAGTTACCTCACCAGATGGATGCACCTGGATTCTCTTTAATACGAAATTGCACTAGGAACTTAAATTTGCCAAGAGTATTCAGTGACAAAATAAATACTCTAGGGATCTTTTAAATGCAGCATAATCATAGAACATGGGAGCTAATGATTTTCAGCATCTTGGAACTCTACCAGGTATAGCCATCTTAACTAATATCATACAGTCGGACCTCGATATAAGGTCATCCCCATATAAGGTCACTTTTCTAAAGTCCCGGCTCGCTCACTGAATAGGAATTCTATGTTGTGTCTTATCAGATATGTAGTCAGGTTATAATACATTAATTGCTTATAAGGTCACTTCTGTCTGATTTCTTTAAATAATATTTCAGTGCTTAATAGATTCACTTTCAAGAATTTTCCGCGATATACGATGCTTAAAAAGTGAAAAGTATTCCTATTGCGTAGCATGCAGTGCACCAAATGCAGTAGAAAGTGAGAATTACGACAGTGACGCTAAAATATGAAGCAGTAGTAATGAGGGCACTCAGCGTGTACATATCGCACTTTTTTACCAGTCATGAGAAGCCAAAGAAAATTTTCAGAAAACAATTAGAAAACATTGTGCTTAAACGAAAAAAAAATCCGATATTTACGATAATTTTAAGTTAGGTAAGTTGCTCATCAGTTCTCTGCTTGGGCATATTTGTATGCAGCTTTACTCTAAATGAAAGTTCTAAAAAATCATTTCAAAATGTCTTATTGCTTCCGAAAGTTTATTGGTTCAAATCTATTAAACTATCATAGCCTAATTACTAATATTTTTGAATGTATTAAATTTTAAAAATAATTTAATGTATATAACACAGGGGCAGATCCAGAAAATTTTGTAAGGGGGGGGGGTCAAGTTTCAATCACCAGTGTTTTCCTTCAACGTAAAAAAAGTATCACTCAAGCAGGTGTGAGAACCCACCAAGGAGGTCGGTGCATCCCCTCATATGCTACAGAGCACCGTCCCCCAAATGAGATCAAAACCCTTTTAATTTACAGCCTCCCTTAAATTTTTCAATGGCACAGCCTGTACCTCCCCTCTATCCCTTAAATGTTCATCAAAACTCATATTTCTTCAGGCAAACAGGCTGGTCACATTACCGTAAGCTTTGACTATATAAGATTACAGCTATAAAATAGATGAAAAAAGCAAAAACGACATGCAGTTTGATGTGGAAGAGAACTCTGAAAAAACGTTAAACTCATTATAAAGATGATTGTTCTTTTGAAAATGAACAAAAAAACTCAAAATAGCAATAGCCCAATAAACCAATCAAGTCAATCTTTTGAAATATGACGCACTGAGAAGAAATACTTTGCATAACCAAGCAAAGTACAATTAACATTGATTCTATTTTTCGGTTCTAAAAAAATTGAGTTTAATAAGAATTATAGTAAAATTTTTGTCACATGGGGGTCGGCTGACCCTTTGACCCTCCCCCTAATCCGCCCCTGATATAACATGTTTATTTATCAATAAATATACATTGATCGGTTATAAGGTCAGTTTCGTGAAGCCCCGAGAGGTGACCTTATATCGAGGTCCGACTGTAAATGCAAAAGTGACTTTGTTCATACATTTATTTGTTTGTAATTCTTTCCCGCCTGAACTAATCAACCAATCATCATGAAATTTTGTATCCACGTTATCTGGGGTGCAGAGTAGAACATAGATTGCTTTCCATCCAAAAATAAGTACTTAAAAAATTTTTATTTCAATTTTATAGAAAATCATTTGATATTAATTATCTCATCAAAATAAAATCATATTTGCTTGATTTTTCAAGCATTTTAAGGCCTTTTAAAAGCTGCACAGTAAGAACTTTATCCGAAGTTTGAAGGATAACTAGAACACCTCCTAATTCTTCAATTTTTTAGAGGACTTTATATTTTAAAATGAGGCTTATCTTTATTTTTAAAGTATAGTCAGCAGTTTTTGTTCAGGGAATTGAAATTAAATAAAGTTGAATTTCTGATTCATAGCAGATGATATTTTCGTGAATTGAAGTAATAAAAAACAAACATGAAGATTTTTTTTTTTTTTAAAGTTATATTTCTCAATAAAATATCGTCTATTTCGTAATCATAGTTGTTTGAGGAAAATGAGTAAAAACTTGTTTTATATATTCAAAAAGAATAAGAGATTTAGTTTTCAGGTTTTTTTTTTAAATATTGACTGCCAGTTTTAATAGCTTTTAAGGAACACAAAAGATTGGCAAAATTCTGTTAAGGTGATGTACGTTAGTTTTAGAATAACTTTTAGTCTAAGTATTTAAAAAAAAATTGTGAAATTTTCAGAACATCACTTATTAATAAATGCTAAATCATCTAACTAACAATCACCATTTTAACATTTTAACAGCTATGTCAACATGGAAAGATGCCTGATGCTGGTTAATATAAAAAGATGAGTCAAGTTTTGGGATTTTAAAAAAATTAAAAGAGGTCTAAATTAAAATTTTGTGTTAGAAAATTTCTCTATTATACATATTGATGCGTAATTTTACTTCTGTTTTTTTGCCTTATGGCTGAACATGTGTCACTTGACACAACTTTTATTTTTGAGGTAGACCTTGCGACGTTGGGCAATGTAGCTAGTTGATATAATAAATATGTTAAACCAATGTCGATATCTCTTGTGGTGTTAAACCTTCCTCCTGATTTTTTTTTTTTTTAAACTTCAAAACTACTTTTTCCACCTATGATTGAACCCAACTTCAAAACTGCTTTAATTTTTCTTTAATATCTTTTGCCATCCTGGGTCTTTAAGCGTCATTGTGCTTGGTCATCTTTTGGTCTTTCTCATGTAGGAGACATGACCGGAAGCAAAAATATCTTTAAATTACAGAAAGGATTTTTTACCTGAGGATATGATAATGGCCTCAGTCGATCATAATCTTCCTGACCAGCAGTATCCCACAGTCCTAAACTAACAGGAATGCCATCACACATCATGGCTGCAGAATAATTATCAAATCTGTAAAAATAGTCAATGTGAGCAAAATAAAATGTGAAATAGTGACTGGCAGTTAGAAAAAAATAGTTTTCCTAAAAATTCTCATTATTTTTTTTTTAATGAAAAACTAAAACAAGCAGAAGGTTTAGAAATTTAAAATACTTAGCTTAACTATTTTATAAGGAAATTTAGTAATTTTAAATTCTAACAACAAATCAACTTATTAATTTATTCTTTAACTTTTTGATGGCTAAAATATCAATGTAAAGAAGAAAAAAAAAAGGTTCTTGTTGCCACCTCAGCTTAATGTAGTTGAGATTTTGAATATTACTTATTGAATGTTAAAATAACACAGCAACAATCTCTTTAATCTAGTATTTTTCTTTTTCTGCTCACCATTTTAAATAATGTTAACACTTTATTCAAATCAATTTTTTTTTTTAAATACTATATAAAACTTTTAGTGGAAAAGAAAATCTCATTTGGGTGAATTATGCTAAAAATTTTGCAGTTATGCTCATGAGAAAAAATAGAATTTAAGAATTACAGCATCGGCTCAGCACAGAATCGTTTTTCAATGACAACATACAATCAGGCTAGCTGTCATAGCAATTATCGCACCATCTGTGCTAAATAATGTTCATCAATGAAATCATAGCTACCAAACTAATGTTTAAAAAAATTTTTACTTTTATTAAAAGAAAACAACACATTAATAATTTTGTTGTTTTCATTTTACTTTGATTTGTTTAACCCGAAAAATCATTTAATACAAAGTGGTGTAGTGGTTCGGACAGTACATTGTACAATTTAATATGCATCCTTTAACAGGAAATTCTTTTAATTTGAAAAATTATTTTGATCTTCTCAGTTGTGTTAATGTTTTCCACTGTAATATGTACTGGAGAATTATTATTTAAAGTGATTTAAAGCTCTCAAAGGGAAAGGACAAATGACATGAATGAAAATGATTTTATAAGTACAGAATAAACTAGTTTCCAAAAAAAAAAATAAAATTCAAAGTTAAAATAAGCAAAATGTATACTGACACTGTTGGAACATATTCTCCGGGAAAACTATCGGTTGTGTATGATATTAACATGCAGGTTTTACCAACAGTTCCATCACCAACCACAACACATTTTATTGGCCGTCCAGATGATACGCTACCTGCAGGCACCCTCTGCATTAGAAAATTCGGGAAATCTGAAAACGAAAAACAGTATAATACACCAACAAGCACACTATAAAACATGGAACTGACTTACATATCACTATCCTTTTTTCTAACAGCAATAATACAACTATTGTTCCGATACTTCAAGTGATGTTTAAAAGCGCTCCACCCCCCCCCCCCAAATTCCTCAAAAAAAAAAAAAAAAAACATAGTTAGAAGTTAAATCGACAAAAATATTGATGGTATTTTTCTCTTCGAGGAACTTAAAAAAAAAAGGATACCATAGTTGGGGTTAAATAGACAAAAATATTGATAGTACTTTTCCCTTTTAGGAACGCAGCTAGGCTTGCTGACTAGTTTATTTTTAACCTTGGTGAAAATTATGCCTCTATTATCACCGTATTACGCACCTTTTTTCTTAAGTTAACATTTTATTTGAAGTTTAAACATTTATTTAGGACTTAATACATTTATTTGGCAGGCTGTTTTACATGCAAATGGAGTATTTAAAGTTGATTTAGCAAATTATTTTGATGGAATTTAATAGGTTTATTTCTGTTTCATTTAACAGATAATTTTACTTTTAATGGCTCAATTCAATTATTTAGTGGATTATTGTTTTAAACTCTTGGTCTAGTTTTAAGATTTTAAAAATACTTTTTAAAGACAAAATAACATACATGATATTACCAAATAAATTGTTAGTTTCTATGTAACTTTGACCAAATACGACAACAATAAATAAAATGAAAAATAAATGGGTAAAAATGTACCATGTACGCATAACCGAAAAGGATTAAGATATGGGAGTGGGAGAAATCAGTTAATTTTGCGAAAATATAGGATATTTTGAGACAGAAATTGAGAAGGACAAAACATCTATTACATTGCTTTTAGCATAATTTCTTATGTTCATTATCAAATTACTTTTCAAGTTCAAATAGAGATAAACAACTGCTGTTTCTAATTGTGCAGTAACAACTCCTTAACATTTGTTACAGTAACTTTACAAGGAACTGGCAACCATTCTTTGATGTAGCACACAGTCATGAATTTATCACGTCATAAATGTCACTATTGCAAGGGATCCAGATGACAGTAGGCTCAGAACAGGACCCAAAACTGAGCATGAAAAAATATTCTGGTTAGACAAAGAGGCCCTCAGAATTGAATTGTACTGGGCCCTTAAATGAGTGAATCAGCCATTGGTGGCACCATTTTCGACAGATGCATTACCTTTTAAAAATTTCAATGCTTAGTCTCCCATCCCTGATCTTCAGGCTCAAGGCTTCGAATCCGAAGCCCCGAGACTCTTCGTACTCGGGCACTTTGACTCTTATGATGTGAACTTCACTAAGAATTCAATTTAGCAAACAGTATCCAAACAGATACAAAAGGAATTTTTAACATATCAAATATTTGTACCACATCGACATTTACTATTATTAGAAAATTATATAGAGTCAAACCCAGATTTAAAAACTCACTGGGACCGAAACTTTTATACGCTAAATGGGGGCTATTTGTAATACAGTAGAAGACTGTTATAATGCACACCTTGGGACCAGAGCTTTTGCGTTATACAAGTTTTTGGTTATATAGATCATTTCACAAATTTTGAAACTAATATTCAGAATATATCTATATATTAGCACTTCAGAATGAGTTTTATCTGCAATGAGTATTAAAGCACCAATATTACAATTAGTTATTCACAAATAAATATGTTTCACAATCAAAATCCTGCACTTCTGCTATCTTCATGGTTTGCATAACAACTGCATTTTCAAGAGCATCTGGTATTTTCTGTTTACTATGAGTACTAATTTTCAATTTAAAAGCTTTAAAATATGATGGAAAGATGAAAAACTTTCAAAATTTAATTTGCCTAACAATTTTTATTTTTGCAAAGCAAAACAGAGGAATTTTTTAAACTTCAAAACCTATTGCTTACTTCTGAAAAGTAGTGCAGTTTATAGAGAACTGCGTTATACAGGTTGGCGTTATAACGGTCTTCTACTGTATCAAGATGAGAGAGAGAGAGAAAAAAAAATGCACTAACCTTATCTAAAAGCCCTAATAAGCAACTGCACAAAAATATCCATGATTAGAACGTGTACACTTTCCATTCAGCATCCCGCAACTAATTACACAATTAGTTAATTTGAAATTTTAAAGTACTGAGAAAGAGATGTTAGACAATTTTCGTGATACTGGACTCGAAATAGTTCTCTTTTGACTTTATAGAGAGAGAAGAAAATACTGTGTCATTTACAGCCTGCTGCATGAGATTATGTTTTTACAGTTTCCATGTCATGTAAAGCATTGGGAAAAGTAAGTTTTAATGGGAGTTTCATTATCGCCTTCTGTACCAGAATCGCTGGTTGCCCCTCACCTGTAAAAATGACCGATTCCAAGAAAAGTCTTTTTCTGCTTTGGACAAGATGGGTGTATCATCATTAGGAGAACAATTCAATATTTCCTAACTCAAATTAACAAAAAAAAAAAAAAAAATTGGCTTTTAAAATAATTTGTTAATTTGAAGTTTATTATTCGGTAAAAAGGGGTTTTCGCCTTTATTTTAGTTGGGGAAAAAGAAAAATTCACTAAATTCGTTAAATAGAGATTTTTTAAACCTGAGTACGACTGCACCAACCGGTTTGAGTAGGGTTTGAACTCGCAAACAGGGGTGCAAGAGGCTGATGCCTTACAATTACAACATTCTGTAGACACAATTTCGCCATTCCTTTTTTTTGATAATTTATCATTTTTCTCACATGCCAAACATTTGTTAAGAAAATAAGTTTTGGATCATACATAACATATTTTAAGTAATAAATGGTTATTTTTTGTTGAAAAAATTAAATTTCCCCTTATAATCAAATAGCCTCCAATCCTTGGAGTTTTTTTTAATTTTTTTTAAGCCATGTAGTTGTCACTGAAGTCAAAGTTTAAGTTATTTGGTTATAACAGTCTTTCATGCAGAGATGAACTGCTGCAGGGTGCTCTCAAGCTTTCAGACTCTATGCCACCGTTTCAGCACTAACAGGAGATCGTCCCCTACATACCAGGTAGAATAAGAAACTGCTTAGGGTTACTAAAGCTAGTTTTTTTTGGTAAAAATCAACATCATTTCCCCCATACAAAATTTACCTTTCTATACATAACTAGATTTTCAGCTCATTATTGTTTAGAACATATGAACTGAACAGACAAAGAAATAAGCAGATTTATTTGAGGTGATCTAGGATCTAACTGAGGTTGTCACTTTCATAGCATTAATGAGAGAACTGATATTTAAACCCTAGGTTGAGAACTGTTGAACTACTGTAGAGACGTATCGAGTACCCGGTAACTATACTCGGTACTTGGCCCACTTGCAGAGTACTTGGCCAAATTTTGCCCAGATACTCGGCCAATACCGAGTAGATGTAAAATATTAAATATTGTTCAAGACATATTTTATAATTAATAAAAAATGTCAAGCATATAATCTACTGCAATCATTTACAATTCAAATTTACAAGTCAAACTTAAATTTTCAGAACAGCAAAGTTTGTTATGCTTCAATGGAGTAAATCTTTATTTTAATGTCCCCAAAGTTAATAAAACTTATTTATCAAAAATGAGGCAAAAAAGGTAGTAAGCATAGAAAATATGAATTGTTTTTATTATTAAATGGATTTTTGCTACAAACAAAAATTATTTATAACAAATTTAAAAAATACCTTCACTCAAAAAATAAAAGCAAATAAAAAAACGTTAAAAGCACAAATGGGCAGGAACACTGCAGACTTGTGTTTTGACGTTACAAGGAATGCCTTTTAATGAACAAAATGTAAGCTAATGGATTTAAAGACATCCTACAAAAGTCGGATTTTTTTGTCGGATGTCTTTACATTTATTAGCTTACATTTTACGCACTGAAAAAGACGTTTCTTGTAACACAGAAACATGTGTCTGCAATGTTCCTGCACATTTGTGCTTTTTACATTGTTTTATTTTCTTTTAAAAATTATTTATGTTTGGGGGACTAGTACAAAATAGATTGATATAATTTGTTTTAATTCTAACTTGATTAATCAAATCTTTTATATATTTGTTTATTTTTAATTTTGAAAATAGCTTTTTTGTAAAATTTTTGACACAAGCAAAATTTTTTAAATAAATGCGTAGTAAAATTTCAGCTAGAATTTTGCTTTAAAAACTATTATATAGACATGGAGGTCTATACGCCTATTCCAATAAGTTCAAAATTCATTACGTGTGTGTCTGTGGTTCTTCTTAAAACATAATTGGTACTCGCTAACTCGGTACTCGGCCAAAGTGCTACTCGGTACGTCTCTAAACTACTGCATTGCAACTAACAATATGTATTAAAACCAAGGGTTCTGATGGGGTTGACCCTCCTTATCCTTCACCCTTTCGGAGAGCCCCTGGTACAACTCATCTAATGTCGACAATTCAGTACTACACCACTATTTAAATTTATAATAAAATAGAACCTTTAGCCCTGAATTCAAAGATTAAACTTTTGCTTTAACTGAAATTAGCATTAACTAAAATAAAAGGGGGAGGGGGGCAATGTCTTAGGGTTTTTTCTTTTTAAAAGTAAGACAATAATAGAAAACTAGGTTCATAATGTTGGACTTAACATTTTCAGCTGATTGTAAAGTGATTTGACAACGTGTGTAACAGATAAAGATCAAAACTAACAAAAATTTCAGCTACATTTGTTAACGAAACGTCTAGTTAAGTACGCTGCATGAAACTAAAGGGGAAAAAATAAAACTTTTATGTTTTGTCGAAATGTAAATCATTAAAAGAAAATGATATTTATCAAATAAGTACAAGTGAATATTCAAATAGTTAAATTTAAAAAATGTATCTACTAAACTCTATTTAAAGCAATTTAAATAAACATTTTTTAAAATAAAAAAAAATAACATGTAAAGTTTTCCGCATTCAAAAGCACAACAACTTTACAAGTAAGCTTCACTTTAAACACATTTTTCTCTAAAAGAAACTGTCTCAAAAAGGAATTCCAGAGAAGTATGTAGATGCCAGTGTTTATTTAAGGATATTTTGGGGATTAGTCATACAACAATCAAAAACCACATTAAGTAACAGAACAATTTCATTTCCCAATGAAATACCAAGAGAAAATCTGACATACCTCACCTTTCAAATCCAAATAAAATTGATCAAAGCTTTTAAAATATCCACCGCGTCGTTTTACCGGATAATCTCTGTTTTCTATCTGGTATCCTACATGCAGATATTCCGGCAGATTTCAGATGAGGATCTCCCCAAGCCAGAGGCAAGATGATCTCCACCCAAATACAAAAATTAATAATAACAACAACAACGAAGTTCCTTCGCTAAAAGGAACGTAATATGAAGGAAAATATAAACATAATAGATTGCAAATGACTCTAACTTTAAAGTTTTATTTATTAATGTCAGTAATGTTTATTTTCTCTTCAGTCAACTTTCACTTTTGTATTTAGGTTCACTTTTTGCTCATTATTGCTTATCTTTCCAAATGAAATTTAAAAATTCATAAACCATTAGGTTTTTCACTATCAGGAAACAACATAAAGCCTATTCAAAGAACAAGATAGAAAAAAAAAATTTAAATGGAGGAAAAATGTTTATCTATTTATTGTGGAATTTGGGTATGGCAACAGTGATGCGTTGCAAGTAAACAATCGTGAGCAGCACTTCAGATTTCTTTCGCAGGCAGGAATTCAAAATTGTTAAAATGCTCTGAATTTCTCTTTTCGGAAGTGTTTAAGGTAACAGAGATGATAAAATAAATGAAAAATATCCCGTGTTTTCAATCAAAATTCCTGTGCTTGTTTTATAGGTCAAATATCAATGTTTAATTTGAATATTATCTTTTATTAGACTTATCAGATTCCTAAATCTGATACTATTCTTTTAAATTCTTTCCAGAAGATCGACGATTATTTCTCTTTTTTGGAAAAAGTTGACTATTCTGAAATAGATTTATATAGTTTTGATTTTTGGTTTAAAACAATAAAGAAGAACATTCAAATATAAATTCATTTTAAATCTTTTTGTTTCTGTTACTTTATGTTGATTAATTTGCATGCAAATTCGGATTATTTCTCAAGTTTCTATCTAAATAGGTGGAAGTAGAAGAATCTTTCAAAGTTTTTTGTAACTGTTTAACCTTTGCTGTACTTGTTGCTTTCTTATATTCTCAATGTTCATTGGTTTTTCCGTCACAAAACAGAATACTAGAAGGTTTATCATGAGTTCTAATAATCTATACATTTTTATTGTTTAACATCAGCTCTGTCCCAAAGAGCCATGCTGCATCTCCCCTTCCCTTAATGCGAAAGGGGAATGCCCCCCCCCCCCAAAGAAAATCCCCAACATAAAATTGCTCTCCTAAATATTTCATTGGCAGAATCAGCGTCCCCTCGGGCTAGACCCCCCCCCCCCCCCATTACACCCATTCTAACCTATAATTTATCTAGTTCATAGGTCCATAAATAACGTTATGTCTATAACTCCATTTTTTTAATGAAAAAACTTCTAATGCTTTAAATTATAGTAGTGAACATTTTGTTCTAGACTGAATTGCTAAAATGACCATAATAGGGTAATGTTTTTTCTTTTTTTGGTAGGAAGTAATGACAATGTTTGCTAAATTTCTGTTATAGATATGAGACAAAACTTTAAATTTAATACTAAAATTCTTTTGCAAAAATATATATAACTAGCAGTACCCGTACAGTGATGCCCGTGCTAAGAACTTAAGGAAAGTATGTTGAATTAAAAAAAAATTCACACCCCCTCCCTCTCCCACTGATGCGAAATGACCATTTTTCTTTAATTAAAATGCCTACACACCTTTTCCAAAAAAAAAAAAAAAACCTATTAAAGTTTCTTTGGAATTTAAAACTACTTGCCAAAACATTAAATTAGATTTACTGTTGCTTTAAAACTTGATATAATTCTCCAAGTGTATTTAGTTCATCGTTTAATATGCCAAGCAACCACGCTACTGTAACCCTGCCTTTTAGTGAGTAAAGCGTTTTTTTTTCTGCAATTTGAAATGTTTCGCCAAATAAACAAAAAGTACATCAAATAGCATCTTACAAATGTAAAATTGTTCCGCAACTCTATTGTGCATTGCCAAACTCACCAAGTGACTGTGCTACAGTCAGTAACATACTCAATAGGTGAACTCTGGCCGACTAGTGATTCAATCTTTCTAACGGGAATGTTTAAACAAAATTTCAGTAGCAGAAAAACAACATAATTTAAAAACACGGTACATCTAGGACAAAAAGAAAAGCCCGTACCCTGTAAAATGTTAGACATGTAAAATTTTTTAAAAATATGCTTACATTTTCGTCATGTTTGCTCCGTTTTTTCTAATTTCTATTTTAATGGAACATTTTTTTTATTTATGACTCGATATTTCTTTTAGCAAATAATTTTACACTTTAAAAGATCATAGGATCATTTAAAGTCTATTTGGCGAATTGCTTTAATTGGGTTTTTCATTGATCGGATTTTTTTAAACTTTTAATGGCTTGGTTTAAGTATTTGGAGAATTACTTCTTTATCTTGTTTCTTGTTCAAAAAAGTACAGTGACAAAATAATGCATGGTTTTGCCAAATAAGTAGTTCCTACGTAGGTTTAATCAATCATTCTAACAATAAGCTAAACAAAGACAATCACCAAGATTAATAATGTGCTATAACGTACGTATAACAGAAAAAACCGCGTCCCTGATAAAATAAAGGTAACAGTTTTCAAAGAGCATCGACCTCCCTTTAAAATCCTCATCTATAATAGTTTTGAAAATATTCATTAGAATGGGTCTAATAGCATAAAAAACACCCTTTCAAATAAGAGAAATATTCCTCGATATCACCATTAAAATAAACATATCATTCACCCTTAAAAAGTATGTTAACAAAACCACAAAGAGTCAGATTTTTTTAAAGACTACGCATCCATTAAAATCGTACATGAAAATATCGACTTGCCAAAACTTAATCAAAAGGGAATGTATTTTATATGCCCTGCTACAGACAAAGCTTCAGTGCATTAAAAACTGATTGCAAGAAATTTTACTTCTAGATACTCAAGCAAGAAATGGTAACAAATAATATTGTTCAGCTTTTCTTCAAGCTAAAATTAATCTCACACAAAAAATGGAGGAAGAAATTTCGGAACTGATGTGATATACCCCAACCCTTGGCGACTTTTTCCTGTTGGCGCCAAGAAAGCGTCGCCAAGAAAACGATGCATGACGACATATGTCATACATCGTTCTTAGCGATGCTTTTTTAGCGCCAACAGGAAAAAATCAAATAAAAAAACATGATCAAAGCACTTCAGAACACAATATATATAAAAACAACATAAAAGCACAACAAAAAACATCACGAATATATGCTTCAAAAATGTACAGGGCCGGGGTTTTTTGTAAACATATTAAAAAAAATGAAATAAATTATCTATATATACATGCATAATAATATGTTAATCAAGTCAAACATTTGATTCAATATTTCCCCGCAGAAAGCTATTTCAATTATTTAATTTAGTTACAAGATTTTGTTCTAATCTCTTTAATTAATCAAGAAATTAGGTGTAATGTGACTATTGAATAACTGTTAATTACATGGAACCTTAATTACCTTCCAAAAATTAATTGTTTTTCTCGCAAATAGTATTTAAACCAAAAAACCGGTTTAAACCAAAAAAACCTGGTTTAAACCAAAAAAAACCGTTTTTTTTTTTGTTTTTTTTTTGAAAAAAAAAGCGGTTTTTTTACCAACCCTGCCCTGAACTCAAGCCCATTCTTGAGAATTTCGCATATAAGTGCATGATGTTTTCTATCCCGTTTCATCCCCTTAAAATTGAAATTTCCTAAAATCCTTTCTTAGCACGCATTTACGTTATAAAATAAACCTGTGTTCCAAATTTTAGTTTTTTAGCCTCAGGAGTTTTGGCTGTGCGTTGATTGTCAGTCAGGACAAGCTATTTTATATACAGATAAATGTATATCATTATGTGTTAGCAGTTAAAGTTGTACACCAATTTGTTATGTTTATTTTTTATTTGCTTTTGAGAAAATGCAGATGAAAATATTGTATTTTTTTCCAAATGTTATGAAGATCTGAATATTGTATTTCCAACTATGAACAAAAAAAAAGGTATATTAATAAGAGAATGCAATACTATAAAAATTCACATTTTAAGATTTACAGTCATTGAAGATAGAAAAATATTTACCTATTATTTTCACTTTTCTTTTCATGGAATTGCCCCATACACATATTTTGATTATTATAAATTATTTTTCCAATGTTAAAATCTTTTAAGCTGGTGGATACTGAACCTTTTGAACCATTTCCACAAAATGAGCCTAAAAGTTTATTTTTAGGAATGAAACTATTTTGACCAGTGGCACTGTTTTGTACTTTTTCTTTTGAAAATTTATGTCCTTCTTGCAAAATAGAAGTTAAAATTATATGTTCTTTAATGTGTTACTAATTTCTGAAATAATATTAATTACTCTTACTGTGTAGATGAGCAGACTAACTGGAAGTTTATGCTAGTTAATATGCCTTTTCAAGGGCTGTATTCAGAATTTGTCGATTGCAAAGCACTTGAACGTTTAACTGCAGCATCAAAGGAGGTTGGCCAACTGTTAACTTCTGATGCATCAGTCTTTACTCCTAAAACTGATATCAAGCAGGTATGTTCTTTTCTTACTGAAACATACGCAATTTGGTTTAGTGCAGTAAAATCCTGTGACAACCAAAATGAAATATCCCTTTGAAGGAAATAAATTTGCGGTTCTGATTTAATATCCACTAAATTGCTTGAATTCCATTATACAGTACATTTGGTGTTCCTTGAAGTGATGGCACGGAATTTCACTGTAGTGAACTTTACAACTTCTAAATAATTAACTAGCTGCGTCGCCCAGCTTTGCACGGTCTACCTCGAAAATGAATGTTATGTCAAGTGACGCCTGTTTAACCCTCAGGCTTGAACAAAAAGAAAAGGAAAAAAAATCAGTAAAGTTTTGCTGCAGTTTGCGTAAAAACAACCAAGAAGTCAACATTTTAAATCCCCCGATTACAGGAAAAGCCTTTAAAACAAAATCAAGAATTTTACTTCTTCATATTCGAGAAAGAACAGACAGCAGATCTATCGTCTGAATAATTTTCCTCATGCTATAAATTTTAATAAAAGCATTGTTGCGGAAAGTTGAGATGAAGCACTGAAAAATAATTTAAATGGAGGAAAGCCTTCGAAAAATAGGGATTTTATGTCAAAATTTAAGTGTCCTAATTGATTGTTTTTAATTGATATCTCTGCTAATTATTATCGGAGGATTATGTTAAATAGCCAAACATGAAGAGAAGACGGGAAGATTACGAATCCATCGATACCTTGTTCGATGGTCAGTTCACTGTTGCTTGGGAGAAGACGCTTGGACATACATAGATATACTCAGTTTTTAATTATATAAGACTAGCAAAAATACCCGGCATTGCCTGGGTCAGTAATAATTATGAGAAAAAAATCGTTACTTGCTTTTGTTTTCTGGTTTAAGTGAAAGAATTTAAAACACATCTTTTTGGTGTGATTAAAAATCGAGTTTCTTCCTTACCCATAAAAGTAAAATAGCAATAAATATAAAGAACAAAATAGTATTGATTTAGAAACGAAAGCACTATATTTAAGCATATACAAATTTCCAAAACATGAAATTATTATTCTCATGTTTAAAAAGATTAATCTGTTGATACTTTTTTTTTTAACATGGAGTCTAAAACCTTCTCTGTATTGCTATTGAAATTGCTTGTAATCCCCTTATACTTGCTTTAGTTATTTTGGGAAATTTCAATCATTGTGGGCTCTTGGTGCGATTTTACTGAATTTGCGGGAATCGTTTCGGGACACCTTCGATGATGCTCCCTCCTTCTTTCCTTACTTTGTAAAACGATATGATATTAATTTTCGTTACAAAGATATTATCGTCAGGTGCTGAGATACTTTTGGTCACCATAAAATGGCGCTAAAGAGTTTCATCCGAAATGTTTCCAAAATAAGTAGTAAAATTTGGCGATTGTTTGAAATTGTGCAAAAAGGAAAATTAATGGAAGTTTTTGTGCTGTTTATGGATTTGCCTAATTTCGTTGCTGGATTATTTTTTTAAAGATTCTTTGATTAGTGATATTTTGTTTACATGGTGAAAGCTGAGAAACATTATGACGTAGTCCTCGGCTTCAAAAACAGCGACGTTGAAAAAAACTGCCAAATACATCAGCTACGGAAATCTTTCTGCAAAAATTTTGGCGATCTGCTGGTTGATTGGATAATGAGTAAGTGTTCAATCAGCATAAATAATAATAAAAACCATTAATTACATTAAAGTTCCGTTTAAATGGAAAATGATCAGCCAAATCATATATTATTTGGCAATCTTGTGCAAAAATCTTACTTCAAGATTTGACTTGAGAAAATCCTTGAACAGTCACGAAAAGCAAAGATATTCAACAATACAACGATTGTCGCTATCGACAGGGAGTTGAGATGATACACTAAATACTGTATTGAGTTTAGGAAAGCCTTCGAACATGGAACTAAAACACTCATAACTCTTTTTTTATTCTACTTAAAAATTTCGAATAGGTGCCATCTTCAGCAGAAAAATCAGAGCTTTTGATGGACATATAATGTAAATATGTGCAAGTATTTTTTCATCCCTTTATTAGAGAATTTATATGAAAATTGTGTTTTATTGCCCCCCTAAGGGGGTTTTGCCCCCCATAATGGAACGAAAACTACCCTATGTGTTATTCTGATGCATAAGCTATATTATTGTAAAGTTTCATCAAAATCCGTTCAGTAGTTTTTGCGTGAAAGAGTAACAAACAGCCATACATCCATACAGACAAACTTTCGCATATATAATAGTAGTAAGATGAATGTAATTATTTTTTCTTCAAAAATTATGTATGTTTTGTAAAAGTTCAAAATCTACATTGCCATAAACTTTCTGTTATAAAATGTTGCTTTTGCTGTATATCAAAATCACTTAAAAGGCTTTTCTAATTTTCAGATTAAAGAAATCCTTAGAAACAGTCATTGGGGAGTCGATCATCCAATTCGAAAAAACCTTTGGGAAGTTTTATGCAATAATATTTCTACAGAAGATCATTCTGAACTATACTATGATGTTGAAAAAGAATTATTTGGTACAGTATATGTTGCTATTATATTTTTCACATGGGAGTTTTATTTAAGAAAATATATAATTCATTGTTACAGACCCTCTTCCAGGCTTGGGCGGGAGGGTCCGCGCCCATCTTGCCCTTTGATTCGTAGAACATGCCCAACTTGCCTTTATTAGTAAAACGGCGCCCTGGTTGCCGTTTTGTTCATGAACTGGCACCCTTTTCATTTATGATTCTTACTAAGAAAAGGAAGGGAGACAGTGTCCCCTCCCATAGTTTTTCCTACTATGTCTTTCTTCTAAGTGATAATATTGAATATTCACCCCTCCCCCTCTCCTCTCAACTTGGATTGCCATTGAGCTGACTATGAGCAAAGAATGACTTCCATTATCAGTTACCACAAGGGATAAAAAGTGGCATGGGCATTGTGAAGACTAAACAATGTTCTTCCAAGGACCTTTCACTTTGGGAACACTACTGATATGCCACTGCTAAAATCCTAGAATCACTTCCTTACTCCTTGCCTCAGGGTTTGTATCTCTTATTCAATAATGGAGAGCTAGTTTCCAACGAAGTATACTGGCTGTCATCCATCCTCTTTATCGCTTCATGACAAGGGAAGTGTTTCTTTGTCCAATTGACATGTGTTTTAAGATAATTCTAACCCTTCTCTTCCAACCAGATAAACGTTAAATTAGACTTGCATTTTATAATCTTTTATTCAAATTCCAGTTTTAATAGTGCTTTTACATTTTGAATTAGAATTAAGCAGGTGCAGAGGAGCCCCAAAAATCCACCAACCTAAAATCCACACCATTTTTTTCCCCGATTTTTTTTTTTTTTGCTCTGGAAATTTATTTTTTATTTTAATTTCATTTCAGTCTCTAAATTGGGATTATTTGCTCAAACAGTTGTTTTTGTGCATACTTTGTGGATAATACGTTCTGTTTTATTATTAAGCATTATGTGCACCGATCATTTTTTGGTCCGAAAAATAAGTTTGTATTTTTTCTCAATATACTTCATATTGTGTACTACTGAAAAATAAAAAGAAATATTGAAAACAGAAAGCAGATGCTATGAGATTGCTGCAGATTTACAGCAAAACGCTAATATCTCGCATGACACATGGCATCAAAGAAACGGAAAAAATATGACAAAAATACAAAGAATTCAGCATGTAAAAGCCAAATTTCGATGATTTTAGACATTTCAATTGAAAACAAATGACTTAACTTTTGAAAATAAATGATTTTCTGATTTGATTTTTGTTCTCAATAAAGTAACGGAAATAAAAATACACTTTATCTCTCTGAATCTTGTACATCCATCAGTTCTCTAATTTCATATACTTTTCATTTTTAGGAGAGACTTATCTGCCTTCCAGTTTGCCATCGTTTGTCGATCCTGCATATTGCATTCGATATTACCTGAATGCTGAAGGTCGTAAAAGAGTAGAAAAAATTCTTCATGTTATTCGCCACATAAAACCTGACATTACGTATTGTCCTGTAATTTATCCATTAGTTAGCCTTCTTTTGCATTACATGTCTGATGGGATGGCTTTTTCATGTATTTTGAAGCTTTTGGCTGATAGGCAAAATTATATTTCTCAAACCAAATCAGATCATGCATCATCTGCATATTTAGTCATGAAGCTTACCAAAAAATATGCTGTGAGTATAAACATTTTAATGAAAACTACTTGATATAATTATGATTTATGCTCTGATATGATAAGCTAGATCATTCCAGCACATAAAGAATATTACTTGTAGTGTCTAGAAGTCGGATTACATGCAAATGCTTTTGTGCGCATGCAGGTGCATATTTTTTGCTTTTGTCTTTGTTAGTGCATATGAATGCATAAAAACAATTAAGAAAAAATAAATGCAAATTATTGCATTTTCCACTTTTGAAACTCTACTTTTATGATTACAGAACTGGATGTGGATTAAATGACAGCTAATTATAGTAGAGTTATATATTTTTGGGGCATGTTGGTCCACTTTTTTACTTTGCATTTTTTATCTCATCAAAAAATTAAATTAGCAGCTCAATTTTCTATAGTGTACAAACATTGAGTATTTTCATAATTAATGAGATTTAAGAGAATTTTTTAAAAAAATTACTTGGGGTAGGTTGGTTCAGTCCAACGTGCTCTGCAAAGAAGTGGACCAATGTACCCCACATTCTTGGTTTGAAAAAATGCCATAATTTTTTTCTTTGTAACAAAAAATGAAAAAAACTGCAAATAATTGTGAAGTAAACAAACTTTAAGAAAGAAGTGACTTTTTTTTTCCTGAAATCTTGATAAAACCCATTTAAAAAAGTAAAGTTGCAATTTTCTAAAAATTTCTCAGCACTGCTAAAATAACATTTTAAATTAACTAATCATTTTTAAACACATTGCATGATGACATTTTTTGAAGTTTAGTGGTTCATATTTTGGATATGTGTGCCTTTCATTAATAATGAATTCTAATATTGATGGTAAGGTCATTATATTTTTTCCTACTCTTTAGTAGAAAACGAACTTTTTGTGTTCATCTTTAAGTTTAAAAGATAAAAAATTAAACACATGATTCTTATTTTTCATTTGTTTATTTTAGAGAAATGCTTTTCTTCAGCTTGAGAAGGAACTCAAAGAACATGAAGATCTGGAAAGTATGTTTCAAAATTGGCTTTCTTGGATTTTTAAGGGCTTACCATTTTCATACTTGGTAACAATTTTATATTCTTACTACTCTTCTCTGAAATTCTTCAAACATGTTTTGTGATACTTGTCATCATTACAATACCAAGCATTGTTCGTAAATATTTTTGGTTTGTCAGTTATTAAGATTTTTTTTACCAGGTATTTTGTCGATACCGTCGCTTCAGTTTATAAATTTTATTTTCCAAAGTGCAATTTATCATTTAAAAAAGAAAGTTTTAGTAAAAGTTACTGACCAAAAAAAAAAAAAGCAGTCTGCTTCTTACAAAAATTGTCGCAATAAAAATTGGACTTGATACAAGATTGTTTAGAATTCTTTGTATTGTTTAGAATACCATTATACTATTGTTTATTTTACATATATATATATATATATATATATATATATATATATATATATATATATATATATATATATATATATATATATATATATATATATATATATATAAATATATGTATATATATATATATATATAGATATATAGATAGATAGATAGATAGATAGATAGATAGATTTTTAACTCATTAACCCAATGAGGCATTTAAAAACAAATGACTGAAGTGCAGGAGGAAAAAGTAAAAGAAAATCTAGAAATTATTAGTCTATTCTTACAAAGTTCGTATTATTTTTCAATGAATGTTTGGTGTAAAACTTTAGAAGTAATATTTGATATTCTTTTTCACCTTTACACCAGACAATCATCTTCGAATGTGTTTAAAAGTGAAACGAATAACTATAAAGAGACATTGTTTTATGTGTATTCAATATTATTCTTGTGCCTTGTACAAGGGCGGATCCAGCTTCTGGTTTTAAATTGTGTCATTTCAAAAAATGCATATTTGGACCCAAATAGGGGATCTGGAGCTCTCCTCTGATAATTTCTCTTAACTGAAATCCCCAAAATGCTGTTTAAGGCTATCTTTAATTACTTTAATGGGTTCATGCCTCACTGCAGCACCCCGTTGCAATACTAATTATCATAAAGTTAGTGATTCATTTAACTCACTTAATTCTCAAATAAATTAAAAATGGTAGAAATATTCATTATTCTCGAGTGCAGTGGTGCCCTATCTATGGCTCATGGACCACATGTGCCCCACTAAGCTGACCCAAGTGACCAGTGTGTTCAATGTTACAAATTGGAAACTATGATTACTCCATGTCACAAATTTGGTGCCAAATATTCAGAAATAGGTTCATGGAAAACGGTTGCAATTAATAAAGTACACAATGCTTGGTTCGTACTCTTTTATTTCTTTTTTTATGTTTCAAGGAAAATTATTGAAGTTTTTAAATTTTATGTGATCTGGCCTGTGAGAATCTATTTAATATGAAATGAGCCCTTAGCAGGAAAGACGTTCAGTATCACTCTGCCATACTAAGCACAAAAGTCGAATCTACACTAGGGAGGTTCAAAAAAACTTTTTTTCAGCTAGAGCCCAGTACATCCCCCCTTTTTTTTACACTTACTTATAGTATCATGCTGTAAAAGTTTTAGCTTATTACTCAAATTTTAAGAGGGTGCTCAATGACCCCTCAATTTAACATTAACCGTAGCATAGAAAATGCCAAAACTTTAGAAAAATTTAATTTCTCCAGCTGTTTTTTGTGAATGATTATTTTATTGCAATATATATATGCATATTATTAGTGTATAATATAATATGTAGCTTTTTTTTCTCAGTCCTATGTATTTTTTTCAACCTCTTCCCATATACGTTGGAAGTTTGGGGGAGGGGGTTAAGCACCCGCTTTCAGTTGAAATAGGAAGCTAAAATTCCTCCAGTATATTACTGTCCACAAGTCTAAAAATATTGAGGGGTGTCCTGGTATCTAGGAGAAACTTTTTTTTTCCACATGTATTTTTGAACCACCCTAATTTACCCTTTGTATCAAAATTGAGCTACGGCCACCAAGTGATTCTTTGTCACATATTTTACCTAAATACAATGTTTTATGGTCATTTGTGGATGGGAAATATTTTTTAAAAAATTCTGAAAAAGTTGTCTCTATATCAAATACATGGAGGCACACAACTTTAAACAGCAATCTCTCATTTTGAACTCAGTTGCAGATACGACTTTTGCTCATAGCACGGCAGCACTGCTCTTGTGTATATAAGTTGCTCTTTTTCATGATACCTTATAATTTTTTACTTGTTCATTTTAAGTCTTATGTCAAAAAAATTTTCTTTTTCATGTTCCTTACTTTCCTATACATTGTATTATTTTCAGATTCGCATTGTAGACTGCTTTTTAATTGAAAAAAAGAAAACGCTGTATCGAGCAGTGATTGCTGTTCTAGTATTGTACAGCAAGCATGCTGGTATGTTATAATTACTTACTAAAATAAATGATACTGTATTTTAGTACCTGTAAAAAATATCTGGTCAAAAAAGTAAATATCTCTAGTTCTGACAACCTATGTCAGTCAGTGCTGATTGTTATTGTTGTATGAGGGGGGGGGGGTATAAAAATGTGTTTTTCCTATTGTAAAAATGTGCAAATGTAATGTAAATTGCTTTTAATTCACCTATTCGTTTTGCTAGTCCCCCAAACCCCAACGTGAGTTTCCCTAAGCATTTTTTTTTTTTTTTTGCAACTAGAGTACTGATGCCAATGTACCAGTTTGTCTAATCTTGTGTTGAATTATTAGTGTACAGCGCACACTTGCAATTGAACAGCATTGTGAAACACAAACTTGCAAGGAAAATTGTATGCATGTGTTTTGAAATTACAAAGAATCTACTCTTCAGTGCGAGAAAGATAATTTAAATCCAGCATTTATCTGCCTAGGTCAGACTATTATTAGTAGTGTAGGACTTAGTTCTGGTAGTAGAACTGTTTTAACGAAGACACTTGTTGAAGTTAAGAGAAAAGCATTTTATAAAGCTTTAGTGGAATAAAAATTCAGTTTATGCATATTTAATTTATAATCCCTTTGTTAATGCAAAGCAATTTTTAAAAATTTGTGTATTTCATTTTTTGTGCATTATAAAAACATGTGAATGATGCCAAATTTTCATACTTTCAGTTATTTCTTTCAGGGATCTCACTGTTTTAGTTTTAAAATAAATTAACTCTTGTATTTCAAGTGATAAATGTTTTTAAATTGTGTTTACATAGTTACTTTCTTTTTACTGTCTTTTTTTTAATCTTACATCATGATTACAGTGCATAAAGCATCTTAATTCCTTGCTTTCATTAAAGTGATATAGTAATGTTGTTTGCAAATTTCATAATTAGTGTAGCTGTAATTAATTTTCTTATAGAGATACATTTCATCTTCATAAGTTTACCTTTATTTTCTTTCAGTTTGCTTTCTGTTAAAATATACTTGTTAGCCGGTTTTCACATATTTCATGTTTTTCTCATTAGATAAAGATATTAATGAAGATTTAGGGGCAATGCAGAAGCTACTGGATTTCTCTCAAAACATTCCAGTACCTGTTGAGAAAGTATTTAAAGTGAGTTTAACTTTTTTCAGCTTGTATTCCTAACATTAATCAGTTGCTTAGATTGTCTACTGTATTTAGAAATTGGTCCTTAACTTTTAAGTGTCTTGCTGTTAAATGTTCTTGCTATTAAAAATATTGTAATGGCTAAAATAGGTCTTTTTTTTTTAATACTTAGGTTGCATATGGAATAAGAGGATTTAGTGAAAGGGTTATGAATCAACAGCTCCTGAAAGTCCAAATGATGTTGAAAAGTCAATCAAACATGAACATGCGTTCTATGTCTGCAGATAGATTGGATCCAGCCGATTCTATTTATCATGTTGAAGTGAACTCTGCTGCTCAGCCAATTGTTAGAGAAGTGAGTAATAAAAGATTCTTTTTAGCATTAATTGGTGCAAAGAACACTTTTCTTTTATACATTGAAGGCTTTGCAAAAATTAATGTTGCTGTTCCCTGCAGGAACTGGGACCTCCACTGCATTATATCTTTATAGTTAACTAGTGGTACCCGCAAGGCTTTGCACGCAATGAAAAATTAAAAGGTCTTTTGGTTCGCCTGTATATTTACAAATAATGTATGGTGGATTTTCTCACCAATTGGCTTGTGCCCATATTACAGTTCCACATAATGATAATTTCGTAATTTACTCGTCCATCTGATAATTTTGTTCTGAAAAATGTTCTTAAAATTGGATTTAAAAAATAATTACATTGAATTTTTGAAAAATTGCTTTGAGGTGCACACCCCCATGCTACAAACTAACTTTGTGCCAAATTTCATGAAAATCGGTCAAACAGTCTAGGCCCTATGCGCGTCACACACATCCTGACAGAGAGACTTTCAGCTTTATTATTAGTAAAGAAGGTGAATATTTTATTTTCATTTGGCAAGTGATGATGACATTTTACAATGTTACCCCAGAATGCCCCGTACCTACCACTTTGTTGTTTACCAGTTTAACGGAACCCTGAGGACAGTTCTGCCAATGGCTTCCATCACGCATACAGATGAATGATATAGAATGCTAGCAACATAAAAATACATAAGGTAGAGTCATCAGTGGCGTACTTAGCATGGGTGACACCCGGGGCGGTAATTTGTGGTGTCACCCCCTCCCCCTATAGACGCAAAAGAAGCTGGGGAAATATGGACACATATAAAAACGTGATATTCATGCAATTTTTTAAAAAGCTACATTTGAGTTATGATGGAATTTTTTTGTTTGCTAATGTACAAACATCAAATACAGGTGGGGGATCCGAGGGTTTACCCCTGGAAATTTTTTTTAATTTGTAGTCTTAAAATGCATTTTAGGCTCATATCTTTCAAAAACTTGTATTGTGTCACCCCCCCCCCAGACAAGTGACACCTGGGGCACCTCTCCTCCCCCCATAGTGACGCAACTGCAGTCATCAAACAAAATTGACATAGCCTTCGAACAACTCATCCATTAACACAATTTGTACTGAGTATAAAAGTAAATGCTTAATTAAAACTTTGTTCAAATAAATCAAGTCATATAAAACAATATTTTTTTTTAAAAAATGGTCTGCTTGTTATTAAAAATCAGTCTTATAATAAATATTTTATGAGATATTTGAAAATTGAAAGTAAATATCCTGAAGTACAGTGGATAGCTTAGTTTGTTATCTTAACAAATGTATGAAATAAAATATGAAAAATAATAATATAATATACTCAATTTCTGCATAACTTGGAAAAATTTCAGAAAAAGTTAATTCATTTTATGACTTCCTGGCAAAGATCAAAGCCATCTGTGCTATTTTTTTTTTTAAGTTCCACTAATGGCTTAAAAATGAATAATATATTTTATTTTTTGCCAAATATACTTTGGTACATAAAAAAAGTTGCCAGATACAATTGAACTTGGTTATAGTGACACCTCTGTTATAACTTTAAAAAGTGTATGTCTATGTGATTGTGCCTTTTTTTTTTTTTTTTTTTGCAATTATTTCTATAAACCCAACAAAATGTTACTTTATTATCATTAACTAATTTATTTTAATTGATGCCAAGCAATGATTTTTTGTCTTACATTTACTTGCAGCTGAGATTAGACTCTTCAGCCAGAACAAGGTCAGTCGGCGTTGTTGCATTAGGTAGCTTTAAATCTGGTATCATAACAGCTGAACAGGTATTTTCGTTTTTAGTAGATTTTCTGATGTTCCGCGTTCAATTGCCTGATTCATAAAGGTATGAAAAATTGATGTTGTTTTTGCTATAGATGAGTATAATCTGGGAATGGCTACCTCTGAGAGTATCAATGCTGCAGCCAGAAGTAATTTATTCCTCAAATGAGCATGGAGTTTGTTTAACAGCCTTCTACATGACTGTTGGCAATTATGAACCTACAGTTTTGGTTATAAAAGCAATGAATGATGAGGTAATATCATTTAGCTTATGTTAATCTAAAAATATTTATTTATTTTAGACTTTAATATAATTCAAAATTTTATGTCTATAAAGATATCTTCTTTTAAGAAAAATAGCAACTTTAATCCTCATTGGGGTTTTATTTTTATTTATTTATTTATTTTTTTGAGCTATCAAATTCTTTATTATCCTCGCTACACCAAAGTTCTCTGATTTTCAGGTTTCCATGATGACGGTTGTTTTTAATATTTATTTAAAGAGCGAAGTTTTTGTATTCGTAGTTAAATACTCTGCTGTTTGATTTTATTCATATTTTTTTCAAGGCTTAACTCAAGCAAACTTTACATTAAAAAAGGGGGGAGGGATGTAAAATTGCCTTTTTTTCAGTTAATCAGCCTAAGCAGTTTATCAAATATATATATTTTTTCATAATATTTCAAATTTACAATGATAATCATCCATGAGTATTTTCTTTTGAAAGAAAATGTTTTAATTTTATAAAAGCATATGATATTGGGTGTAATTGGATTATATAAAAACCTTTTAAATTTTCTGTTTGTATAAATAAAATAATTTTACATGATTATTCCTTCAAATTTTAAGTTTGTTGTATTGTACATAGATACAGAAAGTATACAGTTGAACCTCCATATAACGAAGTTCTATAGATCAAAATTTTCTTTGTATCGAAATCCTAACTTCCATATCCATTACATAGAAAACTTGTTTCTATGTATCGAAAAACTATCTATATATTGAAAAAAATTTCGAGACATTCGTAGATTTTTTTTTCTCTTTAAACTGTTTGTCTTATGAAAAATGAAGGTTAGGGGAGAAAATTATGTTCACTAAAGGTTGCTACAATGCTCATAAGGAATCTTGGGTTGAGGGGAGTGTAGATAGGTCGTTGTTCCGTTCTGGAGTTCTTAAATTCCCTCAAGTTTATTTAAAATCTTAGTTGTAACCAGTAATGCAGTAAAATCAGTTTAAGCTATCTATTTTGTATTTTGATTATCATTCCTAGTCTTTTTAGCTTCAGTGAAAATCATTCAAGTTAAGTAGATTGAATTTTTATGCTTCTCTCGATTCTCATCATCAAAACGAAAACCCCCTAATGTTGCGGATCAAGTTGAATTGCGGAAGAATGAAAATCTATGATGGCACAAAAATGTTATTTCTGGTAAATTTAGTATTTCTGCAAGCAGAGGGCCTGCTGTTATGAGAAATCGGAAAGCCATAATAAAAATACTGAAACTTACAGAAAACTTTCACTCAAAAACATGAAACGACATTACAGCCGGCTTTACAAAAACAATTCAGTGCTCCGTAAATGTCAGTATAAACTGGAAATTGGGTTTCATATATGAAAATTAGCTTTAACTTAATGTTTTAGGAGATTTTTAGGATAAACTAAGATCGTTTCTATATATCGAAATTTCTATATATCGAATTTTTTCCCCCCGGCAATTTGCTACTTTGATATATGGAGGTTCGACTGTACTATTAAACAATAATTGAAAAGAAAAAATTATCAAAAATTATTTTCTAAAATTTTACGCTAGTTAAAAGCTTTTTGGTGCTTTTCTTTTTCAGATATTTGGAGCCTATTGTTCATCATCGTGGAATACTAGAAATTCTTGTGATTCTGAAAATAAGAAGCATTGTTATTTTGGTTCGGGAGAAACATTCCTTTTTTACTCTTGTTCCTGAAGCACAAAAGTTTGCTTGGGTTGGCTGTACTAATACTGATGATGTTCCACATTCAGCACAGCTTTTCATGGCTGCTGACAGTAACATGATCAATGTTGGTGCTGGGTAATTCAGTTTTTTAATCTATATATGTATCTTTTTTGTTTGTATATGAATGTATACTTCATTCTAATTACAAAAGCAAAAAAAAAGTTAAGATTAAATTGCTATATAATTATGCAGTAGTATTAATAACATTAAGATTGCTAAAATGCCAGCAGTAGATAAAATGTTTTTAAAAGTATGAAATATAGCTAGTTTTCTTCATAAAGGTAACTTTGATATCAAACCCTTCATGAAATGATACTGATGATAACAATGACATCTATATATAAAAAAAAAACAAAAACTATATTGTAACATACTTTTTTGATGTTTAAAATTCTTTATGTATAATTTATCTCAGGGAAACAGAAATGTGTTAAGAAGAAGCTAAGTTTGGGACAAACAACGTTTTGGGTTATCATTCTCAAGACAAAAGAGTTCAGATTTAACAGATAACAAGCTCTTTAGCAGTTCCTTTAATCATAGGTGTAGGATTGTGCAATGCTATTCAATTCATTTATAAAACAATCTGCTGCTTTCTTTAAAATCTGGGTTTTTAACTTGGCAAGTTTCAGTGGGGTCGTTTCCAAAACTGTAAAAGTATTTTTTTCTGAAAGAGCATGCTTAAAAACATAGGATTTGACCATTTTTTAAATAATTTGTTTAAGCTTAATATTTTTAAAAAATTACTTAAATCGATGCGCTTTCATGTTTTATGCATCCGCCAATGACATCACAAGTGAAGAAATGCCATTCACAGTGAAAAATATTTAATTCGCATCTTTACTCACTTGTATTGGCAACGATAGGGTTGATAGCAAGCGTAGAGCACAATTTTAATTTGCTTGATTATCATATCGTGGAAATGTGGAAGAAAGATGCGCCAGAGGACATCATTTGTGACATCATTAAGACCACGCCTTTTTTGAAAAATCGGGCATTTTAAAAAATTAATTAAAAAATACCTGTTGGGAAAATAAAAGTATTTTCTGGGTCCATGTTTTTTTTTTTTTTTGCTTATTTTATCACTTTCAGTGACTAAAAGTACTACTTTTTACTGAAGGAAACCCCATTGTCGATAAATTATGTAAAAAAAATGTTGACTCCTCCAATTATAAATTAACTTACCATACTTTAATTAATCATTTTATTCTGGCACAATCATCAAGGCTAAAATAAATTTTAGCTCTTGGTCTTTGGAGGCAAAAAATTTGGGGAAAATTGCCAAGACTCGCAGCTACCAAAATCTTCCCTGTTGGACCACCCTTAATTAACCGCAACTTTTCTAGGTTTAAACTAAGTAAAATAAACACTTTTAAAGCATGACATAACCTTGATCAATATACAACTTATGATGATAAAAATATTTATAGCACACACATTCTATTGTGGTCGGATATTGCATGCATTCTCTCCTATCTGGATCGATAAAAATGCTCGTGTAACTTAAGACTCCAGATCATATTAATGCCATTTCAGCACTCTAAACTATCAAGACACTAATAATAGTTTGTTGCAAATAACTTGTCATTTTAAACTAACATTCATAATAAATAACGGGAAATACCCAACGTGCTTTAGTACAAATACACAGATTACTGAATACACGTGTTTTGGGGTTTCCAGAAACCCCTTATTCTGTTCAAAGTTGTGAGCTTTGGGGTGTAAAGACATCTGGTACTCCGGAGTCTTTTACCGAATGTCTTTACATCTAAAAGCTCACAACTTTGAATTGAAAAAGGGGTTATTGGAAACCCCCAAAGCAGGATACTACTAAATTTGCGACACCTGCCTGAGCTGCAGAACAATTCTGTTCAAATGTAAGAGGAAAATGCAGAAATTTTACAGATTTCTGTCAAATTTCTGCAGAAACTGCAGATTTTCTGCAAATATCTTACAACTCAAGATAAAATTTTGCACAAATTCTGCTGATTAGAAAAAAATCTAAAATTCTCGAAAATTACAATAATTCGGCGGAAAGCTCGGGAAAATTTTTTGAATTCGTTAAGTCATCTGCGAGAACTTTAGATTTACTTTTAACTTAAAGAAGTCTGCAGAATTTGTGCAAAATTCTATCTTGAGTTAAAAGATATTTGTAGCAAATTGGCAGTTTTTGCAGATTTTTTGCAGAAGTTTCATATTCTAAATCTGAAAAGATTCTAATTTTTCTAGCATTTTTGGTTCCGCCTTTCCTTATTTTTTCAAATCGATCTTCATCCACTGCAATTTCTCCCATGAATGTATGTTTTTGAAACATGCCAACATTGAATACGTCCACTGCCCAAAATTGAGTGTCTTGTTTGAGATTTCAATCTTTTTGCATCCTGAAAATATTTCAATTATTTAGAAAATTTTGAAGTGTTTTATAAAATTTTGAATTGCTACCCTAACTCGACTCATTTTGTTTATTATTTTAGTAATTTATTTATTTATTAACATTATTTTAACTGCTCCTTCATGCCATGTAAAATTAACTTTAAAAAAAAAAGGTGGTTTGACGCCTGTGTTTGGATTCTTATAAAATTTCGTATCATTGCTTTTTCTATGCATATTAGAATTGTATATAAAATATTTTTGGAGAATCTCAATCAGTTTAGGTTCCACAGAAATGCGTAGCAACAGTGAAGTTTTAAAAACTGAAGAAAAAAAAATCCTGTATAAACGTCTTTGATTTAGGGCTCTTGATTTGTGGAAAAGGTCATGTTGGTTGCTTGTATATGGTAGGTGTAAACAGTGCTTGAAGTACTTGCAGAACAATTTTGGTCAAATGATTTTACATTGCAGAACATTGTCAAGTATTTTGCTTTGGGGATGGAAACCCCAAAGCACTTGCATTCCATAATCTATGTATTTATGCTAAAACATGTCGGATATTTCCTGTTATTTCTCAGCACAAAGGTATTTATTAATTTATTAACATTCACTGTGCTTTTTGTTTGTATTCATGTATTTCAAAATTACTTATCTGATTGAACTTTCTTTCTGTCAATGTTCTATGTAGAAATGGCCAAGGAATTCTTTTAGATGATCAGCTTCTGCATGGAAGAACAGACCGATGTGACACTTTCAATAACAAGCCTTTATGTAGCAGTAAAGATTTTCAGTGCAAAGTTGTTGAAGTGATCGGATTTAAGTAGTTTTTTTATTTGATTGGTTAAAACTGGATCCCTTTTCTTGCTTATTTTTTAAGTTATTGGAAGAGTCTTTTGCCAAATGTTTTACTCTTGAGTTTTGTCATTCTATTTGTTCCAAACTATACATCTTTGTGTTTGTTTGTTTTTTTTTCTTTTTAGTGATATTAGCATGAACAAAAAAGTTAATTTTAAGTGTTTGCTGTTTGAAGCTTTAACCGTACTACATGTGATATAATTTTAAGCATTTGATCATTATTTCAATGGCAATGAGAGCAAGTATTTTTATTGATTCTTTTTTAAAGGACTGAAGCAATCATAATCAAAAAGCAAATACTAAACATCTCGTGAAGACATTCTAAGATGTAAGTTTCACTCTTGTTAGAGGTCATCTGTGTGGAATAGTCATAACAGACCTGGAGGTTGTAAATCTCTCATAGAAGCTAAAATTACCTTCACACTGGTAGGTAAATTTCAATTTAGCACACCAGTAGGGGTCCATACATGCAATCTGGCTCCACCCCTTAAGGATCTCTAACAAAAGTGAAACTGCAGTTTCTAGATGCTGTAATTGGCAATTTGATGTTTGCTAGTAATTCTATGTATGCTCAGTATTAATTACATCTTATTATCTAATAAAAATACAATCGATAGAGAAGCAGTCAGAAAAAGTTAATTAGGTTTAAAGATGGTTGGTTTTTGAGATGCGGCTGAATTATGTTTTTGAACAAATTAATAAAAAATACATTCCAGTAATAAACAAAGAAATCAATAAATATCTTCTTTTCAAAAACTAGTTCAACTTTTGAGGCATTGTAATCTTTACTAATAATAAAGCAGTAAGTCTCTCTGTCCGGAGGATGTCTGTAGGATGTCCGTAGGATGTCTGTGACGCGCATAGCGCTTAAACCGTTCGGCGCCGATTTTCATGAAATTTGGCACAAAGTTAGTATGTAGCATGGGGGTGTGCACCTCGAAGCGATTTTTCGAACATTCGATGTGGTTCTTTTTTTATTCCAATTTTAAGAAAAAAAAACTATCATAAATTACGAAATTATCATAACGTGGAACCGTAACATGGGCACAAGCCAATTGGCGAGATACGAAATTATCATAACGTGGAACTGTAACGTCGGTACAAGCCAATTGGCGAGAAAATTCACCATACATCATTTGTAAATATACAAGCGAACCAAAAGACCTTTAATTTTTCTATTACGGGCGAAGCCGTGCGGGTGCCACTAGTGGTAAATAAAAGCATTTTGCTGGGAGCAGCGCTTGTGAAAATTCGTAAAGACGGCACACTGCCTGATTCTGTTAATCTGTAGATCATTATTCTGGATTGTGATACGTCCTACTACTCTTCATAGAATTTTAAAACTATTTTATTTATTTATTCATTACTATTTTTAACGTGATTACAGTTTATGGGAACATAGTTAAATGCATGTGTGCTGTTGGTAAATTCATGACAAGCAAAACTAATGTGCTTACAGATGTTACTTATACCTTTAATTTATGCGTGGTTTTCCCATGACATTTTCTCCCATAATTTATAGGCTATGAATCATTATTTTTTGTGATCTAAGTCATGCACTTTTATGTTTTATCTGTTATTTTGCTCAAACTGTTTGAACAATGTACTGTGATTATCTTTTTTTTTGTGATTTTTTGAATAAAAAAAAACTTAGCTTTATTTAAAAGTTGCGTAAGACAGGGGTGATTGTGTTCCGGTATTTTACCGAATTTCCGGTATTTTGGACGCATTTCCGGTATTTTTATGTCCGAAAATACCGGAATTATGTTTTTTTTTTGTTATGCTTTTATATCCCTACCTCCACAATTTTTTAAAAATTATATAATACTCATCAAATATACCTGCAAGAGCCTTAAGATGGACACCTATCCCTTAAGATGGACAAATGTCAAGATAATTTTGTATATAACCCATTAAAATTTTAATCAAATGTACACACACTATTTTGACTCTAACTATTGAACTATTTAATACTATGGCATAGGTGCACTTAAGTAATAGGGACAAAAGATTACCCCCTCCCTGTTCTCGCTTTGAAACTTTCAGGTATCTTTTGATGAACTCACAATCACCCCTGGTAAGAGATCATTAGAAATAAAACTTAGTGTCTAAACTGATGTTTGAATGGGCATGAATATACAGACCTAAATCTATTTGGCACTCAAAGCATTCCTTGTTCTCTGACATTTTATCGGAACAATTTTATGTATATAAAAGAATTTCTGTTATATATGTTAATATTTGTATTTAATTCTCCTCCTCTCCTTCGAATGAATTCTTTGTACAGTACTAAAAAGCAACTTCGCCCTAAATTTTTCAAAGTGTTCCAGGGGTGAAGCTTTTCGGAAGCTACCCGGGATTCCAGACATTTTTAATTGACGAATCCCAAAATTCATGTGAAAACATTTGTATAATTTTCTGCAATTTATTAACGGACTTTCAAAATTAAAATTATTAAAAATGCAGTTTAATGCTTCAAATATTGCTAAATCTTCTGCAGGTACTATCCAGAATCAGGAATGGGATTTTTTCGGACCTTTAATTGAAATTCCGAATTTTCGTAATATTTTTTTGAGAAAATTTCAAGGCCTTTAACTATTTAAAAAAATTTCTTATCTGCCCCTTTTTTCTCTTTTCACAAACATAAAATTGCGCCAAGCAAGATACACTCCAATCTCAAGCTTTGAATTTTTTGGAAAGAATCTTCAATGAGCTGATGTTTCATTTACAGAATGATGATGGATGAAAAGGAATTAATTGTAATAAAACTATTTAACTAGCAGTTGTGAATATCTTCACAAATAGTCTGAATCATCTATTTTATTTCAAAACTTACACCAGAATATTGTATAGTTTTTTTTTTTTTTTTGTGCAAAATAAGATTTCCCCCTCCCATCCCTTTTTTTTTTTACAAAATTTGAATTCTATGTGGTTTTTTATGCTTTTTGCATGCATTGCTCTCTCATGGTTGTAGAATGTTTCTTTTTCTGCATAAGGGCTGAGATTTTTTTGCCAGGCACACATGTAATATTTTGGAGAATTAAATATATAATAAGCCTTTTAAAGCCATCTAAAGTATGGAAATAGTAAATAAATGAAGAAAAGAAAATGGAAGTTTTGTATTAGGCTAAAGAATTTTACGGTTTGACTTGTTTGAATAAGAATAACGTTTCTATTGTTTTTCTAATAGGCGTACCACAGTACCTCTGGTGACCATATGTGCACACCACTAATGTTTATTTGTGAATGATGTGAAAAGTTATTTTCAAATTTTTGTTGATTTTGAGCACACTGTTCATGTTGTTTTGTCATTTTTTAAGTGCTATCATGACAGTGCATTAAAAGCAGAAAAATATTCTGAGTTATAAATTGACAATAATCCATAACAAATCTATCTTTTTAAATAACCCATAAATCTTTTTTCATGCTTTTTAATACCGTAAAATTTTCTATTTAAAGTGGTACATTTTTTTCCATAGTTGAAATTTTGTTAATAGATACACACTAAAACTACTTTCGTCGAATATTGATGCGATATTTGAATCGATAAAATTTTTCTATCTGCACATTTGTATTGAATTGTAAAGCTGTCATCATAGAAAAGAATGTTTTCACTAAAACTACTTTCGTTGAATATTGATGCGATATTTGAATAGATAAAATTTTTCTATCTGCACATTTGTATTGAATTGTAAAGCTGTCATCATAGAAAAGAATGTTTTGAATCTTTTGATGTTTATAAATAGTGACTATAATTTCAACACTTTAAACTATCTGCCACGTAATTTAGCTATTATAAACTAAGTAATAATAACAAAAAAAAAAAAATCTTTTATTTATAACCGAAATTTTATTCAGTTTAAAGTAAACATTTCTGTTACCAATGAAAACTCTTCTGTCTTCCAAAAGATTTTTCTAATTTCTAAGCATAGTTTTAAAGAGCATTATTATGTAATGGGACTGACAAACACCATGCTGCAATTTAGTTAATGAAAATTGAATTCTTGATGATTTTTTCTTTTTTCAACTTGAGTTCTGTCACACCTTGTATTTAAATATTTCATTTCAACATAATTGAAAATATTATGAATTATTTAATTTATGTAAAATATTATGATTTAATATATTGATTTATAATATCAATTTTATTTACATTTAATATATTGATTTATTTAATTTATGAAAAACAAAATAGTAGTATACATTTTTCATCTGTAATTTTTACTACCAGGCTCATGGTAAAACAAATCTCAGACATTTTATGATGAATTTGAGTTTTTCTTGTATAACTATTCTTTTAAGATTTCTCCAAAGTAATATTAGTTATTTATGCTAGTAGAAATTTTAGTCATTTTAGACCTATTTATTTTTTATGTATTTCATATGCTTCAAACATAGTATTTTTATCAAAATTCTAATCAAATCATTTTAAATACATATTATTTAACTTTTAAGCAAGTAAAATTGCTTAATACCATTAATAGAATATTTTTAAACAAAGTTTTGTTTGGTGTTTCTCACAGTATATTGTTTTAAAAAGGAATGCCTTTTAATATAGTATGTTAAAGTTTATAACTGTTGTCATATTATCAGTATTATTTACTATTGTAATTATTGTGTGTTTAATTGCATTGATGTAGAGTTTATGCCAAATATTTACAGCAGTTATTGTCATTCAAATTTTTATTTCCTGAGAAATGTTATTTGTTGTCTGTGATATAATTCTTGTGTCTGAATTATGTATTATTTTTCTGTTTTATTAAGGTAGGCGAACACCCTTAATAGTTTTTTCTTCAATATTCAATGCACCTTTCTAAAACTTTATACAATTATTAAATATAACATAAATAATACATTTTTACTACCTATTTGTGTGTTGAAAAAAAAATATTCTATAGGTTTTTTTTTTTTAAATTAAAAAGCCATATTTTTAGCCTACCATTACCTTAACACTTCCAGTGCATTCACTTTTTCATTATTTTTAAAACTTTTTATGTCTATCTCTTCATGAGATACCAGAGAGTAATATGGCTTTCCAATTTAGAAAAAAATAACTTATAACAGGTTTTATGGGTAAATTTTTGAAAATTTCCCCCCGATAAACACGTTTTTTGCCGTCTAAGTTTAACACTAGAAAGACGGCGTTTTGCGTATACCTAGAAAGACTAGCAGCGGTCACTTTGACCGCCATACTGAAAAGATTGGAAATTTCCTCCTTTCGGGATTTTTAACCATAGAAAAGATTTGTTTTAACATGTCAGAGTTTGATTTAACAATTTAATCGTAATATAGTCTGCAAATAAGTCTCAGATAGCTTTTTTTTTTTTTTTAATTTTATGTTCGGCTTTACACAATTGGCATTGTGAAAGAGCAAATTTTTACAAAAAAGAGGAAATTTTCTTAGCATGTAATAATTAACAAGTACTATAATCAACAATTCATGTGTTTGGTTTAAAAAATATCTAAATAAGGCAAGATACCGTACATTACTATCTTTTACAGTATTTCGAAATACTTATGTTATCAGGTCACCTGTATATTAGCCATTAACAGTTGCTTTTTTTTTTTTTGGCAATCAGAACAAATGCTCGTAGATTTATTTCCGCATAGTTTAATTTCACACTATTTTAATCTTTCTCCTGAGGTAGATACTTATTTACATGCAGCAAAATTGATCACTGGAAGCGACTTGGAGGAAATTAGAGAAATAGGAGTTATGTTTTTGAAAATTTACCCCTTTTTTTTTCGGCGTCGGGCCCTTTTCCCCTTTTCTTTCACTGCTTTTTATATTTTGATCATCAGTTTTTATTAGCGAGGTTTCTTCTGATTCTAACTCAGAAGAACAATCCTTTTCTGCAAATCTAAGCTGTGAAAAATATTCGCAATAATCGCGTGAAAGCTAACTGTTCTCATCACTAGGAATATATTTCTCTTCAGAGAAGTCAGACTGTTCATTCGAACCATAATCTGTTTTAGATAAATCTGCAACAGTTTCAGGTTTTAATGTTCCTATAAGTTTTGCTTGTCAACGGTTCTTCTCGACATCATAAAGATAATTATGTGACTGAGCACTTCATTATCATCTAAAAAAACAAACGTCAATGCTTCAAGCAAAGCACATGTTTTGGTGCACAAAAGTATTCCAGCAAACATTTTTGGAATTTACCTGTTTATATTTACTTCTTTTTAGACCCAAAGTAATTTCACGTGTCCAGTCACATGCTTTTCAACTTCACCTTTCTCAACTTTGCCAATTGTGCAGATAGCAGAACACTGAAGCTATGCAACCAGCAGGTGTTTCGCATTTTCCTAACATTTCAAAGAATTAAACCTGACCAGCGGATAATACTCAAACTCAAAAGAACATTACTTACCCTGATAACTAACAATAGTCCATAGTACACCACACAACTGATAAGAGAAAAAAGAAGAAAACGGATGCATAAAGAAAGGTTCACTTAGCGGTCAAAATGACCGTAGGCAGTCTTTCTAGGTATAAACATTTATAGCGACTATAATAATAACCCTAAAGAAAAAAAAATTACTGTTGTAAGATTTTAATAAATAGTTAGGAAAAGTCAATGAAGGAAAGAGAGTTTGAAAATTAAACGCAGCAAATATGAGCATTTGAAAATCGTTTGCGGTCAAAATGACCGCTTCCGTCTTTCTAGTGTTAATTGACCGTTACTTAAAAACCACATATTGCATTCACATTAACTATTTGAGATTTATATCACAATAATGTGTTCAATTACCATGTTCGCAAAGTTTCACATCTTTAGAGTGAATACTCTTTTCGACAGAGCTGTTGGCATAAATAAAAACTTGAAAACGTGGTTATGAGAAAATCAAAAAAGGAAAAGTAAATTTCAGTTATAAGCAGTGCAAATGAATTTAGTAAATGTCTTCTAGTTTTCTCAATAATTCACTGATTTAAAAAACAATTGCGGATTTAGAAAGAAGATCACTGGGGCTCTCTGAATTTCTTAAAATCGATTTTTTTAAATTAGGGTGTTCACCTACCTTAAAGACATAACATTTTATATTATTTGTAATCAAAGAGATTGAGAAAAATGGGCCATCTTGTGTAGAAAGTGTTGTGATAATTATATGGTTTGTATTAATTTATTATTAAACATAATCATATTATATATTTAATTATAACCATCCCTACTTCCTATGTTGTGGGATGATAGTATTTTAACATATAGAGATTATTGTGTAATTTTATGAGTGTGTAAGAGTAATAAATCCTATAAAAGTGCAATACAATTAAGACTTTTTCTTCTCAGCTTGAGTGAGGGTCAAACACGGCCCTCCCAACTACATAATGGGCTTCTAAGCGCAAAAATATTCTAGGCCCCTTTAAATATATTTTTTAATTTCACTTCCCATAGTTGCACAGAGCCCTGGGTCTTAACCTGATTAGGCTCTTACATAAAGACGGCTCTAGGATTATTGTAATTTGCTCTATGTAACGAAAATGTATTTATTGAGAGGGTGTTTATTTAATATCATTTTTTAAATGTTATTCAATAGTATTTTATTTCAATACGTATTTTATGTTTTGTGCCAAATTTATTTTATGATTAAATATCAATGATTAGTGATTATTTTATATATTTTTTAATGTTATGATAAATTAAGATATTTAACAAAAAAAACTTCTGGAAATATGGAATGTTTCTTCCAGAAAGGGGGACCTTTTTGCCTTGAAGTGCCACAATTAGTTTGACAGTTGGGCAGAAGGCCACATAAGCAGAATCTCAAGGGTTATTGTTTTGTGTTTTCATTTGCCATGCTAAAAAGAACACCATAAATACTGCCTAATATCACACAAAGCTAATAAAAAAAAAAGTAATGTACCAAACTTTGTTAATTAAACATATTTGTGTAATTAAACACATTTATGCAAACTATAAAGGTCTGCTAAAGCACTTATGAGGCTGCAGGTCCCCCATCCTGGTATATTCTAATATCTATTTTATTGAAAAAATATTTTCCAGTGTAGATGTGTATGGTTTGCTCCAAAAAGTACTAAATGTAATGTGCTATAAAAATAAATGAAAAATGACATAAAACAATAGAGTAATTGTTTTTTTTTTCCTGTTTTTTGGTTCTTAATTCTTCATGCTCTGCAACAGTTGATGAAATGTCATGTTTTTTAATTATTTTGCAGACTTTTTGAAATTTTAATAGAATTTTATCTTGTGAAAGTTCATTAAAAAGCCTAAATAACACATAATATCACCAACTAAGTAGTTTCTATCCAACTTTGAACAAATATGACGGCAATAAAAAAAAAATGGAAAATGATTGCTCAATTTCAAAATTAGCTAAATGACGTAACACAGAAGTCTATTCTTTGTGTTTACCATATTTTTACTTCCTTTTACAAAAAAGGAAGTATTGTATTCGCGGAAAAATTTTCCCTCCAAAATCGACCTTAATTTCCATTTTACTCCCCCCCCCCCCCCCCCCGAATGAATATTGAGTTTTTTTTTTTTTCGACTCGACCACATGTGGATAAGTGCCTAAGAACGTATAGATGCGCGAAATAACCATTTTGACAATTCCCGAGTTAATTACAATGAGTTTTCTCGTTACGTCTGTATGTGCGGATGTGCGTATGTATGTCGCATAACTCAAGAACGGTATATCCTAGAAAGTTGAAATTTGGTATGTAGACTCTTAGTGAGGTCTAGCTGTGCACCTTCTCTTTTGGTTGCATTAGGATGTTCCTAAACGGGTCTTTTGCCCCGTTTGGGGGGGGGGGAATCATTGTTAATTTCGATGTAAACTCAAGTGGTGTTATCATTTGGCGGACACTTGGCGAAATATCGCCAGTATTTTGATCGCCAACTTGGCGACAAATTTGGCGATTTTTTTTAACTTCAAATCTGGTTTCAGTTTGACCACTGTTGGAGATATTTAGAGAGTAAATGATTGAATCACATTAAAAATGCCAATAATGGGGAAATGACATTAAATTGAAGTAAAAGGAAGTCATGTGATGCACACATCAGCTCGTTTTATATGGGTTGGATAATGTCTTAAAAGATATTCATTCAAGAAATATTGTTGTGAAACTGATCACAAAAGAACTTTGAACTGTTTTCTATTTTTAATTATTCAATTCTTTATTTATCGTGATGTATGTAAATTTTGATGTAAAGAAATTTATCTGGCAGGTGGCGCCAGATAAAATAATACCTTCTGTTGACAGGTGGTCGACTGCTTTTTTACTTTCTTCTATATCTAATATATAGAAGAAAGTATTGGATTCGTGCAAATTTTCGAATTTCGAATTTTGACGGATTCGAACGTTTTGAGGTGTGCTGAGTCCATTTCGACTATTTTTGGAAAATGTCTGTCTGTCTGTGTGTGTGTGTGTATGTATGTGTGTCACGTCTGTGTGTGACCAGTTTTTTGTGGCCGCTCTACAGCAAAAACTACCGCATGAAATTGAACGAAATTTGGTACACATATGTGCCGTATGTGAACTTGTGCCCATTGGTTTTTGGCGCGAATTCCTCCAAGGGGGGTGGAGCAATGGGACTTTTTTGAGTTACGCGTGCTTGCTATTCCTCAGGAAGTAACTGGCGGAATCAAACAAAATTTGGTCCATATGTTGCCCCTTAACAGGAGCAGGTGCTGATTCAATTTTGGTGTCAATAGCTCAAACGGGGGTTGATTTATAGAACGTTTTTTTTCGTCAATTGTGACTGCTGTATCTCAAGAAATAACGAACGGAATCAAATAAAATTTTTTTGACAAGTAGCCCTTAGTGGGTATAACAGCCGATTTTATTTTGGTGTCAACAGCTAAAAAGGGGGTAGCGCAATCGCCCGTTCTTTTTTTCCATTGTGAGCATTAATGCAACAATAAGAAAGATAAATCGTAATAGATTGTCGTCTGCGTATTTCTCGTGATTTTAATTGTATGGAAATGATCGGAAATATTATCTCAATGATTTAAAATTTTTAACTGTTGCCATCTTATATTTGTTAACAAATAAAATATTTGTAATTAATTCAAGCAAGGCTTTTAAAATAACTTTCAATTTTCGCTCTTTGCTTTGCTTTTGCAATAATTCAGACATTGGGTCAAGTTTTTGCATGTGTAATTTCATTTTTGTTGGGAATATTGCTTCCTCGTCAAGCATGGGGAGGGATCAGAAAAAAAAAAGAAAATATAGAAGAAAGTTTCGTGATGGCCACAACATACTAGTTTGTTTCAGTGGAAGCGCAACTCTGCACGTTGTAGTGTGGATGGCAAACATCAATAAAGTGCGTATGTAGATATTTTGAGTTAGTTCTTGTACCTATGTGTTCAATCTCATAGATAAAAATATGGTCAGAATGAAATCGAGGAGTCTCCTAACAAATATCGCTTATAATGCATCCATTCCTTTTAGTTATTAAAAAAAACAGATGTTACTTGACAGATGTAGAAAGAAGTTGTGTGGGAGGGTCGACTTCAGATATTTTTATACTAGTGTATTCAAAGAGTACCTTTGAAAACAACAAATAGCCTGCATTCGGTATTACAAATGATTGATGCAAATTTGAAGACAAATAATTAAATTTGTTTCTAAAAAACCTATTTAAACTTTGTTTAGTGAAATAAACATGTAGTAATGATAACAGTTCTTGATTTGTAATTTTCTGTGCTTGAAATTTTCTTTCAATTTTATATGTGTTCTGTCCCGGGAGATTCTTCATAGTATGAGGTGTGGCCCTCGGGTGCAAAAAGGTTGGGCACCACTGGTTTCAACATTTTCGTTCAAAAGATCGGACCACTAACTGATCAGTGTTCGCTTCACTCGCTAAAGGTGCTATTTTCCGCTAGTTTGGCGATAAACAATACAGTTGTGGAATCATTTTACATTTTAAAGCTACTGTTATGGTAATTTAATGTCTGCTTTGTTTATTTGACGAAATATTTCAAATCGCTAAGAATTGTTTTTAGGTTTTTAAAAAAGTGTTTACGCATTTTAGTTAAAGAAACTTGTTTTACAGGTTTGGGGGAGGGGGGATTTTTGTTTGTTAAAGGGACTTTTTCATTTTTTCTAACGATTATTTTTCATACTGGGGCCTGAGGAGCAGGATTTCTATTTGTTCTAGATTTACTGTTTTTTTTTCTTTTAAATACATTGCTTTTTCTGTTGGGAGAGTTGAGAGAACGGGATTTTCGTTTAAACGTCATCGTTAAAAATATTGAACCGCTGATCGGCGGAGTTACAAAAGCACAGTCGCTTGGCGAGTTAGGCGATAATGTTATGATTTAAGGTTTTGGCGAATTATTTTAAATTGCAAAGGAATTTTTTTAGATTTTTTTTTTTAAATTATGTCTGTATTTCAGTTTAAAAAAAAATACATCAAGAAGACTGTATTTATGCAAGGGATTTTCTTAAAATTCTTAGCACGGACAATGCTGTGCCAGTACTATAAGTTGTTAAAATCTTGTATACAACTCAATTTTCCCCCACTTCCTGTGATCGGATTGTTTTGAAATTTGGAATACGGACGTCAGAGCCTATGACAATGACAATGCAATATTCTATAATATAATTTGTTAACTATTGATTATATGTTTATTCTTATTTTAATCAACATTTTTGCATAAATCCTCTAATTTGAGGACGAAAAAATGCTCGCAAAAATTAGAACAAAATATCTATAGAAACCTCCGATTTTTCTGCATCAGTGTGTCCTCTGTTCAAAAAAAAAAAAAAAAAAAAAAAATTAAAACAAAATAATTGCGAGGAATGATTGTTACCGTACAAATAATGAAATATATAAATAACACAAATTTTATAAAATAATAATAATTAAACATACATTTAACTGCGTCGCTCGGCGTTGCACGGCCTATTCGAAAATAAAAGTTTTGTCTCAGTTTGAAAAACCCCTTTCAGAACGAAAAAAAAGTTCGAAATAACATCAACATTTTCTCTTTTAATCACCATCAGAAATGGAACAAATAGCTTAAAAAAATTTCCCCTTTGACGAATTTCTCCAAAAGTCGTCTCCTTTAGAATAACGACGTCAGTCCCTAAAAATCCATGTCAGCATCAACCATTCTTAAACAACATTAACAGCAAATCTCAAAGTCCCGGTAAGATTTAAAGTGAATAGTAAAAGTTTCCATCAGTACTACTGATTTTAGGTACTCGGTGGTTTCAAATCCAGAGGATAAAGATCTTCTAAAGATGTATTATTTGCAGGCTTTAGAATACATAACAGTTATAAACATTTTTAGGTAAAAGAAAATCAATTTTAAATTATTTCGTGTAGAAAGAGTCATTTAATACCACTGGTCTTGAAATTAAAATGAGAAAGGTTTGATACTTTTTTGGGCTTTCGAACCTCCCCTCCCCCCCCCCCCCCGAGCTTCCGGGTGCAAAAGTACCACCCTGCCAAATTTGACTGAATTTTGACTTTAACTGTGGATTTAAGTCTTTAAAAACCAAGTTAAGTCTCGCTTAAAAATGAAAATAACTTAAAATAACGAACTAGGGGGTGTTTTTATTATCCCTCGATCTTCAGGTAGAGTTCATCTTGTACAGCGTTTTAAGGGTTTTGATATGCTGCAAAAATCAAACTAATAATCTTTTTCGATGAGATACTCTCAAATTTATGTATTTCTTCAAAATTGGAATAAAAATTATGGAGTACTTTTCTTCCTAAACGAAAAGTACTCTATGTTCATCCTGGCACCCCTGACAAAGTATACATAAAATTTTATGATGATCGGTTGATAGTTAAGGCGTGAAAAGGTAGCAAACAGACGGTCACTTTCGCATCCTCATTTACAGTAGGGTGGAGTGAAAAAAAATGAATTTTTGATTTTCGGAAACGGGTCCCCTTCAATAACTGTGTATGAGGCTTAGTAACAGTGAAATATTTCATTTTTACGACTTTATCTTGAGTCTGCGCATTTAACCTTAAATTTTGAAATTTTTGATTTTTTTTTTAGATTTTTCAATTTTTTTTCAAGTATTAGAAATAAAAAAAAATAATGACGGATAATTGTTAAATGGAAGAACTAGGCCTAAACTATACAAAGAATTTTTTAAAACCGTTTTAGATAATGGTTTCAGTCTGCGCATTTCGTCCAAAATTCACCAAATTTCCAATATTTTCAGAATTTAATATTTCCTTTCTCTCAATATTTTCTTAAATTGTATTCAAAATTTTTTCTTGTTATTACCTCACATTGTGCAACTCTTTGGTAGCTGATGTGGAATTACCCAGGACTCACCACGAGGAGGTGATTGTACTTCGAGTCCCACCCGTGCCCTCCCAACCGATGAGAGCAAACATTTACATTTCTTAAATTAGTCTTCAACAGTTAAATTGTTTCTTTGCGTCGTAGATTGGATGGCTATTTCTATCGAACAGCCTTGTTTTTACTAAGCTTAATCTTTTCTTGCAGTCACAGAGCAATTTGGAAGAGGGAGTGACCTCTTTGACAGCTCTTTCAACCGCTTGAGTGAACGATGGAAGCTCAAAAAGAGTGCATTCGGAAATCATACTTAAAGTCTTAGCCTCCAGTCTCCAGTAATCTCTGTAAATCCTATGTTGTCAAATGCAACTCTTTGCTGTCTCCCACAATTGTGGCTCCATTTGTAACTTTTGGTTTGCACTTAATCCTGAATCAGCGAGGAGTTATACCCTTTTACAATGAACGTAACGAGCTCTTTTAAAGTTTCAGTTGGAGTAGTAGTAGCTACATAGACTCTTAAGATTCTGTTTGCTGTAGTCAACCATCTGGCGTGGGAAAGCTTTCCTGGACATCTGTTTTCTAATTATTGGAACGTTTTCCTAGTCGAAACTGCCTTACACATGGTTTCCCGCCCGCCAATAAACAGCATTGTAAAGAATTTAAAGGATCTGTTCTCACTGGTGAGGAGTTGGTGATGGGGGCAGGTTCTAGCGAAAATAGTTGTGATGAAAGAGGAAAACAGGGAGGATGGTAGTTAAGCAAGGCATGTTTTTTTTTTTTTTTTCAGAAAGAAAAGAAAAGAAGAAAAAAAATCAAAAATAATCGCCAAGATTAAATTTGCGTCAAAGTAAATCAAATCACTCTAAAATTTGCAATAACTTTTTTTTTCGTAATTCTGCCAAATTATTGCAAAATATGATTTTTGAGTCTAATTTTGGTTATTTGTTTTTAAGTATCAAAAACTTCGAGAATTAGAAGCGGTGAAATGAAAAATTTAACATGTAAGCAGGATTAACGCAGTATAGCGTGGCTCACGATCGGCCATCCATGATAACGCCATTATCCAGTTCTGAGACATTTTCTCTAGTGTGTTGTCTATTTAGTGGCCCCTATATATACGAGCCGACGCATCAGCTTAAGATTAGCCATTTTGGATCGGAGCGCGTGTTTGAGTGGTTGTCTATTCTATCGAGTTATCGCGTTTGGTGATTGTTCACTGTCGGAAAT